>NW_027223752.1:21098264-22323264 GCF_028538775.1 Myotis yumanensis | reverse complement strand
GATGCTCTGAGAAAGAAACATACAGACATGAGGGGATATTAGGAGACAGAGGGGGGAAAATCAACACCTGATAAAATCAGCCTAAGTTTTTCCCAATTACAAAGAGTGGAGTGGGAATATGAAAATCAGAGAAGGCATGTACTGCTCTTTAGGGAGATTCAGTCTTGTTGCAGAGACCAAACATGGGTATAAAACCAGTAGCCCTATAATAAGTAAAGAGCATTATGGGATTAAATACACAAGTAGTTTTCAAAAGTTCTAGAAATTAGAGGAGAGAGAGTTGCAGTTGCCAATTTTACATGAATGCCTTCTTACTTATCCCGCCCAGTAGTATGGCCAAAAGGGGGACATGGTGAATACAGATTAGTAGAAGGTATATCAGGGGACACCATGTGTGTTATGTTAGAAATAATCTTTGGAGACATCTAATCAAACATACACAGGCTGCAAGAATATTAAACCAGAGCTGCATGAGATGTAGAAGCAAGAATGAGAAAGCAAGAAGGGTAAAGAAATAATGATAGTCACATAGAACCAAGGATTCTTTGTGCAAGCAGCACAATGGGAAGTTGAACAGACTGTGAAGTGCTTTCAATTCCAGACAAAGTTGGAACCCTAGTTTCATTATCTGGGGCCTTGCCTTGGCTGAAATGATTATTTTCCAAAAGACATGAGCTCAGCATCTGGGCATAGTAGCCCTGTGTTGTTTCAACTTGCCTTAGATGTTGTCCCAGCCCTGGACTGAGCCAAGTGAAGGGACTTACAGTCTGGGTTTTATAGGCAGTGCCATCATTAGCAGACAAAGCGCCACCCACATGTGAAATGAACAGATTAAGCATGCCTGCCACTCAGCCAGGCTGTGTGTGATGGCTAATGCAGACAGTACCACTCTATGATCTAGGTCTCTTGGGAATGATTTAAAAAGTGTGACTTAAATGGAGTCACTGTAAATGAGTGTGTACAGGGTAGGCTTTGACAATGCCATGTGGGAATCAGGCTGTATGTGTCAGAGAATAGATGATAGCCCGAGAGCTAAAAGGAGAGTTGGACTGTAAAGGGAGGCCATTCGGTCTTGAAAATGCTCACATTTCTCAACAGCACTTCACCACTAAAACTGGTCTCTACGTACAAGTTTGAAGATATTTGTGTATTAAATATATGTTCCAATTTCTGACATTTAGGATGGAGCTCATTTTAAAATAACAGAAAGCACATAAAGACATGTTGGTAAGATTGGGAAGGTACATCTTTTAGACCTGGGTTCTCAACTCATCTTTACTTAAGGCGCATGCACAAAGCAATGAACTTTCAAAAAGTAAACTCTCCAGAATATCTATATATGTAAAAGATCTACATTGTATCTTAAACAAAATGAGTTGGTGATGTGGAATCAGATAGTCATGAATTCCAGTACAAGGGCTATCTTGAGCTAACTGTATAAAGGTCAAGAAACCATTTTGCTTATATAAACTTCAGTGTATTATTAAGTATTTATAATAATACATACCTAGATAAGCAAAGTCAGTGATACATAGTAGATAGATATCAAATAACTCTTTTTATCTGTTTATTCAATGAGTTATTGCTTTAACCTTTTTGGTATTTTCCTAACCTAGATTTTTCTGAAATAAAGAACTTCAATATAATGAATAAGTAAATTACTTATAAAATGTATTTGCTAAATAATAACCTTCTTTATAATATGTAATCAGATTATATGTTTGAAAAAGTAATTTATCATTAATTCACTAGACAAACTCAATAAAAAAAAATGCCTGTACCTCTTTCCTGATCCTTTCTTATACACAGGTGAGTGTTCTTAGACTAGATTACTCATCTTATTCCCCAGCCTTTATTCCTGATGATTTCTGACCACTTCCCAAATTCAAATCTCAGACACAAATCACAGGCAGGCAGGTTGTGAAATCAGTCACCCTATTTATTGCCAGGCTTGACTCAAATGATCCATTCACTAAGTGGATATTGCCTCCCTATATCACAACTCAACAGGAATTCCTCCTAAAGGTACAGGATCAAAAATGATGATTATTATAATCTATTCACAGAGAGGAGATGATATTATTCCATCAATAGTTTGCAGCAACTAGCTGACCTCTGCCACAGTCTCCAAATACTTATGAATGACTATTTATAGGAGAAAATGAAATTTAACTTTAAAGGACAGATTAGACATGATGACAGGTATCCATGTAGGTGTACTCCACAAGAATCTGAGTGGGGAAAACAAAGAATCCCAGAAATATTTCAGGCAGTGACAACAGTCATTCCTTGGAAAATACTTAGCCGGATGTATGATTTTAAGGGTAAATTTTTATCGGATTCACTCATTTTTTCTTAATTGATGACCGATGTCCTTTGGGGTTCAAACCTTACAGCACTGATGTGCTAAGTGCAGCACAGTAAACTTGTTTTTTGACATGGGACTCATGAAGCATGTTCAGGATCATGTTCGAAACAGGGTTTTGTTACAAAATCAACCTGCAGACTTGTTCACAGAGTATGAATGATAGCTTGGAGACATATATATTATGGCTCTTTTCTCAGAGGTATTATGGGCCCATCACTCTAGATGTCCAAAGTAATTTCAGGTCAGGTTAAAAAAGAAGGTATTTGTTGCTACCAGGATACACTTTTGTCACTCCATAGCTCACCACAGCTTGGTTATTTGCTGGTTGGCAGCAATATCCAAAGCTTTTACATAAAGATTTTAAAAATCCTCTCTAAAATGAATATCCATTGGGTAAAGATGCCTGAGTTACCAGATTTAAGATAGTCCACTATAGAGAGTTCATACCAACATCAACAAAAGATTTGTCCTTGACGCCTTTCAATTCCCAAAAAAGAATGGTCAGAATTGAGATCTTGGCCTAACAATATTTTTCTGTGTAAAATCACTACCTCACATGGACTTCTATAAGAAAGCACATGTCTAAGTCATCATCAGAAAAGCATGCTCTGGGATGTTCTCCCGGGAGCCCAGGAGGAGTGGGAGATGGTACTAGGTTAATCTGGCTCACTTCACTTCTGGTGTGGTTACAGCTATAAATAAAGGATCCAAGTATTGCTGACTATCCATAAAATTAAACTCATGACCTCTTACACACCACACTAACCAACAGACACGCCTGTGTCACATGTGTACAAGAAAAGCAAGCAAGAAAGAACTGAACAAAAATTTTAAAAAATTAAGAGAATCAGAGTGTTACAGGAAAATTACTGACAGTACATTAATGCTACTTGTGTAAAGTATGTTGGAGTAATGAGAATATGGGTTTAGTATTAAAAGAGAGTTTGTATCCCTGTTAAGTGATATCTTCAGTTTTATCATCTGTAAAGCAGGAATGTCTATCCATCTATCTGAAATTTATTTACTCATTTCTTTTTATTTTATCTAAAACACCAAGCAAGAAGATTTTTAATAATTAAAGTGTATGTTTGCAAAGTGTTTAGCATAGTATCTAGCAAAAAGGAGATCCTGGATCTATGGTGAATATTAGTATGATGGCTCTATGTGTCTCAATGAAGGACATCTGAATGGTCTCTAAATGAAAACTACTTATATGTTCATAGTGTCTCCTGTTAGGCACCACTAATAGGAGGAGAAGTGTAAATAATCTAAAACAGCAGATGATCCAGAAGTCATGTGTATTTTAAAAAGCTGTCCAGTGCTGATATTGATAATAGTCTGCACTTATGAACTTGAATTCAAAAAGAATATGACACAGAATGAAGAAATATAAAGGAATATGATTTTTCACCCCTAATATCTGGGTCTAAATAATAATGATGATATTAACACTTCCATATCACTATACCCTCTAATAATATACTTGGCAACTTTGAATATTCCAATATGTAAACTTGCACAATGAAGTTCACTTCGCTGAACTTGGCCTCAATTTCTGTATATACTGAATTGAGAAGTTGAATAATATACTTGATACACACCAGTCTAAAATGGTTAGAGAAAATTCAATAATTTTGTGAACTAAAAATGAATTAAAATGATTATCCTGAGTCATAAAATGACATTTTTTCCAAAGAATTGCATATCTTTTCAAAGTTAAATTTTAGCACACTTTATATGGAGACATTTAACATAACTACTGCAAATTTCTAGTTTAGGTTGTCACTACCATGATACTCTGTGTTTGGTTCTAAATCTCTGTCCTGAGGCCAGGGCATGATATTGGACTAGGGGGAAAAAGAGAAGTGAAGGCACCCACTCTTCTAACATTGGAAATTTAAATTAGCCACAGAGAAATCAAAAAAGAGATATTCCATGGGTCAGTAACTATACAGAAAGATGCTCTAAAAAAAAAAGATATGTCATGCCCTATGGATAAAATATCAGAATTTCTTCTGACTATTCTAAAAAGTGAATTCAAAATTATAGAATATAGCTGAATTTTGAAAGTTTATGTTCCATGAGACTTTATGAAACTTACAGAAATTGAAATGGAAAACAGGTCAATTGATAGATGCATGAACCCACAAGATGCTTTAAATGGAGCACATGGCAGGTTGGAGCCCATTTAAGTGTGTATTGGATGGAAGTAATACTCTTTAAGCCTTAATGCTTTTATTCAAGCTTCAATAAAACAAGCTGTGTTACACGAGTCTTCTCTCATGAGCTCCTGGAGCCTCTCAATTAGCCAAGGATTGGTGTCCATATGCATAAAAGTCTGTTCCTTTTACTGTATAACCAAGCTATGAGTGTTTTGTAGTCATTGGAGATTTTTTGAAAAAGAGAGTATTTCAAATGCTCACATTGCAAAACAAACCAACACTGTTCCTCAGAGAACGACGCTCACTCAATGTTTGCTGTTGGCAAATGGAGATGTGCTGAAGCCATCCCGCGAGTTTGCTTTGACAGATGTCAGCTGATGGACATTTGCACAAAAGTCTCTGAAATGCCTTATTTTACACTCAGTGTCAGTTGGCACATTACTTTCTTGTACCTTCTGCGTTTCCATTAAATTAAGTTGGAAACAAAGCCTCCTATTTATTGAGCAAATTCTTTTCTATGTGAAATGGTGAACAATTACAACCATTACCCTGTCAGCCATTTCCATCAGTTCAATTAAAAATGCCTGCACGCTGAATTCTGAATTATAGTCACCCTGAGTGGAACCTGACTCTGGCATCCATGAGTGGTGAAAAGTCTCTGATCACACTGGGGTGATGGTGGAAGGTTCTTTCATTTTTAGCTTCTTATGGATGCTGAGAACGTTAACCATGTCCTATGAATTGTTGGCACTGTGTCATGTCCCCATTCAAAGGAAGAACTCTCATGACTAACCAAAGGCCATTATGAATATCAAAGATTTACTATGAAAGCATGTTTTGATTAATTAAGTATAAGTGAAGGCAAATTATATCAGTTGGAGATTGTACCTTTTCAGCCATGAGTTGAATGCCCATGTATTCCAGATATAATCAAATCCAAAAACACGGGAAAAAAGGGGAAAAAAAAGTAATTAAAAAAACCCACCAAAATATTATCATACTCATAATCTCAGTGTTTCTATTGATGCTCCTACAAATTATCACATACCAAACAGTATGTCATTTTGATTATATACAATCATAGTAAATATTTCTGAATTAATACATCACCTACTATTCATAGAAAAGTTGTACTCATAAATTCATAAGCATAATAATTCTTTTATTATTCATTTATCCTATAAGCCATTCACTAAATATTATTTTACTGATAATAAAGCCCATTAACAATTTTATAGATTATGAAATAATTTGACAACTAAAACTCGAGCCATCTTGATATTAGACATGTTGGTGGTGAGCAACATATTAATTTAAGAAACAATGCATATTAATACAAGTTGACATTATCACAAGCTCAAATGAGTATATCAGAGGAGGTTTTAAAAGGCATGAAGACAAAAGGGCTTTGGAAATGTATGATAACAGACACATTCTAATGTTTAACATTAACTTATTATTTGTCAAAATTAACATGGTTGTTTTCATAGTTTATCAAATGTGGCTGAAAAAAGCACTTGATATTTTAGAATAGAATGCCTTCAGATTCATTTACAATTTAATCAATGTCCATTTTCATTGACATTTTAAGTTTTTGGTAATAACCAGGTTTCAGGTGGAAAACATACTGTGGGTCAAAATAAAGTGCCATAGTTTGCTGCACTAGAAAAAAAAATATAACAGAATGATTCCAAGTTACATCTAATACCATAAATTCTATTTTTCTGTAACATTTTTGACACTTTGGATATAGAACTGTATCCCAATAACTTCCTGGCTTTATAATTCAGAGTGTATCTTTTAAGAAGAGTTTGAACTTTTCTAGGAATAATTGAGTTCTACAATTCATTGCTATTGACTCTAAATTCTTCCTTTGAAATTCTCTCCCTTCCCTGGATGGGTTGCTCATTTGGTTGTAGTATCATCCCTTACACAAAATATTTTATGGGTTCAATCCCTGGTCAGGGGCTGGTACGGGAGGCAATCAATCAATGTTTCTCTCTCACACAGATGTTTATATCTCTTTCCCTTCTCCTCTCTTTAAAATAAATAAAAACATATGCTCAGGTGCAGATTAAAATAATGAAATTAGCTTCCTTACTTGCCTTCAAATGCTAATTAACTTTGCAGTGTTTCTATTAGAAATATTTCTGAGTTTGTTTTTTAAGTAACAGTTTAAATTAAAAATAGAAACCAAATTTGATAAAATGATTCGTCATGGTTCCCTCACCCAGCTTTTTCTCTTAAGTCAGTGATAGTGACCCACATCCCAAAACAGAAACAGTACCAGGATTTATTTCTTACATATTTACAAATCTGATTTGTAACTTTTCCAATATCACATATTCAGTTATTTTCATGCAAAAAAAATCCAATTCCTTTAGAGGTAGAATACATATACAAGGAATCATCAAAGTATGGCAGAACAGTAAGTAAATGAAAATGTGCTAATGCCATACAGAGGTTGGGCTATGGGAACTTAAAGTGAGCAGTGAGCAGAAAGGGATAAAGGTAGTTGGGAATCTTTTATGAGAAAAATATTGGCAAAATTGAAATTCTCATTTATCAAGAAAAAGAAACATATGGAGGCGTATGAATTCTGAGTAGGTTCTGCCATATATTAACTATAATGGTGGAAAAGTCATCTATTCCCTCTTATGTACCAGGAGAGAGAGACTTACATGCTTCTAGGGATAGAGAAGCCCAATTTTCATAATATGCTGAAAACCAACTGTAAACTATAATGCATTATAGGGTATTAAGAATCTATACTAATAAAAGATAATATGCTAATTAGACTGGGTTGACCAGACATCTTCCAGTCATCTGGTCCACCTTCTAGACAAAGCCCTAGTGGCGGGGGCTGAGGCAGAGGCAGTTAGGGGTGATCAGGCTGGTAGGGGAGGGAGGTTAGGGGCAATTAGGCAGGCAGGCAGAGTGGTTAGGGGTGATCAGGCAGGCAGGCAGGTGAGCGCTTAGGAGCCAGTGGTCCTGGATAGCGAGATGGTGCAGGCCAGGCTGAGGGACGCCCCCCCCCCCCCCACCACCATCTTTGTGCATGAATTTCATGCACTGGGCCTCTAGTGTAATTATAGCCAACAACACAGGAGAGGACTTTCTAATGCCGTCCTAAGTCCTGCTTTCTCTTTCATTGAAAAGAAAGAGAAACAAGGAACATTAGAACTCCAGTCATCCTTTTTATAAATGTTTTTCAAATGATATTTTAAAAATTGATTTGAGAGAGAGAGAGAAAGATAGAGGGAAAAGCATTGATCTGTTGACTCCGACACGTCCCCCGACTGGAGGTAGATCCCAAAACCTGGGTATATGCTCTGACGGAGAATTGAACCTGCAACTTTTTGATGTATAGGATGATGCTCAACCAACTGAGCCCCACCAGGCAAGGCAGAATTCCAGCTATCTTTAACAAAGAATCCGGCATTCTGCTATCTAATAGCAGTTATCAGTCACATATAGCCAGTGAACCAAACATATAAATTAATAAAATTATATGTGATTAACAATAGGTGTCATGTCAAAGTAGCCACGTTTCAATTGCTTAAATAGTCACACATGGTCAATGGCTCCAATATCAGGCTGCACAGACACAGATATTTCCATTAGCACAGAGAGTTTTGGGGTTTTTTCTAAGCACTGCTTTAGATTTTTCTTTCCAGGGGATATTTGCCAGTGTCTGTAGATAATTTTGTTTGTCACAACTGAAATGGTAGCACCAAGGATGCACAAAAAAAGCCTTCCACAACAAAAAAATTATCAGTTTTTTAAAAAATGTGTTTTATTGATTTTTTACAGAGAGGAAGGGAGAGGGATAGAGAGTTAGAAACATCAATGAGAGAGAAACATTGATCAGCTGCCTCCTGCACACCCTCTACTGGGGATGTACCAGCAACTCAGGAACATGCCCTTGACCGGAATCGAACCCGGGACCCTTCAGTCCGCAGGCCGATGCTTCATCCACCGAGCTGAACCGGTTAGGGCACAAAAAAATTATCTGTTTTAAAATATAAGGCAAATCCAAATCAGAAAAATATAGACCCGACAAGTGCCAATTCAGGTAGCTGGATGTGGCAAGAAATCGAGACCCCAGCCAGCACCCTGCATCAAGATCTCATCCCAGAGGGTGAGGGAAAGGTGGTTTAGGGTGACCGAATGGTACTGTTTGCTTTTCCTACCCTTATCTTGTACCCTTTTGTTTGAATAATTTTAAAAAAATAAGTATTTTCCTTAACTTAATAAATGATATGCATGAGTGGCCATTTTAAAGCCCCCACACTATTAACTTCAATCTCTCATTTTGCTGTAGCCCGTGTTACAATATTGAGTATTCCTTTGTCTCCTCTTCAGAATACACGTGTCTATACATTCTTTTTTTCATTTGCAGGACGTACACTGGACAAATACTACTCCTAGCACACCGTCACCTAGAGCAAAATTAAGTCAGAAAGCTTCTCTTACACTTTGGCAAGTGGATGTGCTCAGCGTGGGCTCTCAATGTGAAAGTAATTTATTTCTCTGGTCTCTTTTACTGCCTTTATTATGTATCTTTAATAGAAGTTTGAGACCCTTAGACCTCGATGCCAAAGCTAACCTGTATAAAAGAAGGTAGAGACGGAGATAGGTGGGAGGGAATTTGAAGAATCAGTCCAGAGCTCAATTAAGATGACCTGCCAAACAACTGTTAGACAATCGCACATTCTAATTTTCTAGAGACAAGATTAGAGCATCGAGGATATGAAAAAAAGCGCAAGTGATGCTCGCTTCCTTAAAATATTTGGTTGAGATGTAGAAATAACAGACACAATCATCTGGGTTTAGCAGAATCATTAGTGTAAAATAGTGTACCTGGTCCCAAAATATGCCAAAAAGCCATGTGGAGTACAAGCCAATTCCCAGCAGTTTGAATTTATTATTTATGATGCCAGTTAAACAAGGCTAATGTGCTCTGCAAAAGTGGTTATCGCTGCTGTGCAATATTAGTAGGAATTAGTCAGATGTTACCAGCTCAATACAAAGTCAATTTGCAAAGGTTTCTGCAAATGACAGTTTGGCTGAGTTAACATGACAGTTGAGAGCATCTAAGCTGTTTCACTATTGGCAAATAGGTTTAGCACCAAAGGGAGCATTTATCAGTTTAGGGAACAAATTCAGCAAAAGAGAGGGAGGAGCAGTAACAAGCTCCAGCTCTTTACCATGGAGAGTCCATAAGCTCATCCTGCTCTCTAATCCTACACCAATGAATTTCGAAGGACATCTGTGTCACCTTCTTCATGTCTGAGCTGCTTCTATCCACTTCCTCTCATAAAATTCTGTGGCCTAGCAATGCCCTCCAGCACAGAGTTCTGCCTACAGGTCTGTAATTATGTCAGCTTGCTGTTCTCAAGGAAAAGCTACCAGGGATTCTTGTCTTGTAATATTGAGTGAATTAGTAAAATTATTTTGCTAATCAAAATATACTATATATATATATATATATATATATATATATATATATATATTCCATGTTAAAAGGCTGTTAAATCGCATTGTTTACCCATATCTTCAGAAAAAAAATCACTCCTACTGTCGTGGTAAACAACCTGCTTCCCTATTAATAATGGTCTGGCCCTCTAGCAACTTCAGAGCGAAATTATAGCTAATTTGCCTACAAACGTCAGGTGGTCATAATAATCTGGCCACTCAGTGTATATAAGCATAAGACATTATTTTTGGTTTATGAACACTTTATCATAAAAATATTAATGATGCTCTTTGATAAAAAGCTCAAGGGAATAAAATATTGGCTCTTTTAGAAAAAATTACACTACACATGAAGTATCACAGAATATACATATATTTAAAGATTTTGTTTAAATTTCTCAACCTGAGCAAGGAAATGTTAGTCTGCCTATCTAAAACTTCTTTATGAGAAAAATACCAAGTTAACTTTTAGAGGGAGTTTACGAATGTTTGAGATTTGAGGAAGAAAGTAGTATGCTTTCAGCTGATAATGTGGGCCTTAGAAAATCCATCTTCAAACTGGGTTTAAATAAATCCTATTTTCCCTTCCCTTCCCTTCCCTTCCCTTCCCTTCCCTTCCCTTCCTTTCCATTCATTTCCCCTTCCTTTTCTTCCCTTTCCTTACCATCTCTTCTCTTCTTTATTTTGATGGGCATGTATTGCACTCTCATTAAACATGAATTCTCTCCCTTGGGGTAAACAAGGCAATGTTCTATTCCCCATGGAGCTTGTCTCCAATCATTGAATAAATAAACTGTAGAGGCTTCAAAATACTTTGTACATTCCAGTGATTATAATAACTGGTATACTTCTCATGATTAATTTCATACGTGGACTATAGGATCCTGAGCAACTGTATGCAAATATATGCAACTTTGGTGTGGGTGGCACATATTTGAATCAAGAACCAGGCTCTTAAACATAAGGTTGTTCAAGTTAAAATCATGGAAGTTAACTTTCTTCTCTCCATGAATTATTGAATGTTCTGTTACTGCTATTCTGAAATAATTATATCTGTTCTCCTATTCCAGTTTCCATCTCTCTATCTGGACTGTTGCTCAGCCTCTAAACTATTTCCAGTGCTATTCTGAAGATTACTTATAGTTTAATAACGTCTCTAGGTCATAGGAACAAATAACACAGCATGTCGGATACTTGGGTAGTAAAATGACAATTTTGCATGCCATCCAATTTAGTTTATAAAAGTACCTACTTATGACACTTGCCTTAAGTAGCATACACAGCAGTATATTCTTGCAGCTATTTCTCTAGCCATTCTCTTACCTGAGATTTGTTACTATAGCTTTGTCTAAAATAGGTGAATCAGGCATAATCATGCTACATTATATTTAAGGAAACAAAAGTCCCAAGGCAGGAAGTGGCATACCCCAGGTTACCTATAAAATAACTGGTAGTTATGTGTATTCGTTTGCGAGAGCTGCCATAACAAAGTACCACAGACTAGGTTTCTCAAGGACAGAAATTTGCTGACTCACAGTTCTGGAAGCCCGAAGTCTGAGATCAAGGTGTTGGCAGGGTGGATTCCTTCTGAGGGCTGAGGGAAGGCTCTGTTCCAGACCTCTCTCCTTGGCTTATAGATGGCTGTCTTCATGAGCACATGGCGTTCTCCTTGTATGTACAATCATGTCAAAATTTCCCCTTTGGATAAGAACACCAGTTATTGATTTGGGCCCCATCTAATGGACTCCCTTTAAGTTGATTACCTCTATAGGGACCCTAACTCCAAATAAAGTCACATTCTGGAGGTATTTTCGGTAAAGACTTTCATATATGAATTGGGTAGGGGGCACAATTCCACCCAACACATTATAAAAACCCACATCCCTCTATCTTACTATTCAGTGTTTTTATTCCCATACCTGATGGCTAAAGAAAGATGGGGAAGTTAACCAAAATGAATCAAAGGAGAGCTGAATGATGGAGAAATAAGAGACAAACTGGGCAATCATGAGGAAAGTTAAAAAAAAAAAAAATCAAGTACTGGAGATTGAATGGGCTTCAGAAAATTACCCCAAGATGGTTGTAAATTTGATAATACATAGGTTTCCTTCTATACTCTGATAGGATTAACTACAACAGAAGAAAAATTTAAGAGGGAATAAGAAAGCACTTGCCTATTCTATTTCGTTTATGGTAATAAATTCCAATTATTTGGAATTGACATTGTTCTGCACAGCCTGAAGTCGACTCCAAGAACTTCCTTCTCTGCTCTGTTTAAGTACCAAAGACAAATGACTGTGCCAAATTCTTTGGCATGGCTCCATTTATTTAAAGCTCATCTAGGCTTTTCTTTCCCTCTCGGGAGGGCCCTTGGGGAAAGAAAAGACACACAGACCAAATCTTGAGCCTGTTGTGGAGGCCTTGATTGCAGAAGAGAAGTGGTCTAAACCCAAATTGAGCAGCTTCTGTGAAGAACTCATCCTAATAGGAATGGATGCTAAATTATTGTGTAAAATGGGAGGGGTCACTGTCCCCACCTTTTCCCCACCCATCTTCCAGCTCTTCCAACCCCATAAAAATACCAAAGCTATTAATTCAAAAGACATGTTCACAGATTCCGCTTCGCTCTGCCCCTAATCTCACTCATAAATATTTGAAAATTACAGCTAAGACCAAATATGCTTGTCAGTGTAATGAAACTGCAGGCGAGTCTAACCACACAAGGCTTTAAAGTTCCTGGAGGAGGGAAGTGAGAGATGATGAGATTTGGGGACAGTTTATGGGAGCAATTTGTTATGCGTGCAGGAGGAATGGCGTCCTGATGACAGATTCACATCTTGGTCCTGAACTTTAATTACCGAGGCCCTCTGAGAAACACACCGAGAAACAATGGGGAAATTCTGCTGAGCATTTCGCAGATTCTTCGCCGAGAATCTGGGGGGGATTTATTTTATTATTATTTTTCTTTCTTTGCGAGCTGCAGCTTTGTTGCCTTGACATCCACACTCAAGAGTTATTGGTATCAAACCAAGCTATATAAAAAGCTATCAAACACTTCTCAGATTTTCCACAGTTCAAAGCAGCGCTGGCAGCCTGCCAGGCGTGAAAGATGAGCTGAGCCCAATGTGGTGAGTGTGGCTGCACGTGCAAAAAGGAGCAGGGGGCTGAGCTAGGAAAGGCAGACAACTTTGAAGGCCCCGGAGGGTGGAAGAAGTGGGATCCTCCTCCTCAGACCGGAGGGCCATGTTCTCCCTCTGCAGGGAGTAAAGAGAACTAGGGTGCTGTGGACTAACTGCAACCACAGTAGAAATGCCACTCTTAGGAGATTTTTTTTTTTTTTCTAGAAAAGTGGAGATCTCATTAGGTTAACCAGATAATATGTTAATGAGGCTTTTATTTATTTTGGTCCCAGATAGATCAGAGAACTTAAAGTTCGAGGATCGACTCAGACTAAAATGCTAATGGCCAGAACCTGTGTGATGATACTCTCTTATTGCAGTCGGAGAATATGGAATTCTGGATTTTTCAAGGACGTTTGTGACATTCTGTTAACCCTGATTCTGTTCCAGGTACAAGTTTCAAATTTACTTTTAACTGGTGGCCTGCATTGTCTAATCCCAGTTGGTAAATGGAGGTGGAAATGTGAAGCCAGTTTAGTAATTTCTTTTTATCTTCCTGAAACATAATTTTGTTTGGTGTGACTTTAGGGAAGGAAGGTAGGCGGTGCTGTTGATATTTCACAGATGGGGACATTAAGACCCAGGGATGGTCAGTGCTTCTCAAAGCACCTGTAGCTAGCAAGCATCAGAATTTGAACTTGAGAGCCACTTTCTACAATCCCATCTCATCATCTTGATTGAGGAAGAGCTTCCCCAAACATATTCCTTTATAAATGCAGGCATCCCACAAGGCTAATGGAGAAGATTCTGTCAGTGCCCCTTGCATTTCCCCTACCAGTTGTCTTTTGACATTGTGTGGTGCACACACTGGAAGTAGAACTTAACACTCCAGAGTGACCCTCAGCAAGTGGGGGATAGAAATTGGTGGACAGATACCACAGCTTTCTTACTTCTTAGTGCAATTCCAATGTACATGCAACATAGGTTCTCATTGGGCCGAGCATTGCCCTGTGCATTAATTCAGCCTTTTGTTGACTATCTTCCCTGTCTCAGTTCCCCTCTCTCTTGCTTCCAAATATCCTACCTGCACCCAAACCCACCTAAACTTGCAGTTAAGTTGAGTACTTCTCACATTTTACACCAATAGATGAGCATGAGTCTAAAGATGCCACAGCAATCGGAAAAATCCAGCTGGACCTATGGCCTTTGTTCCAAATATATATTTACCCATGCCTTAATTGTTACTTTCTTTTTAAAGCATTTGATGCCATAATATTTTTAAATAATCAAAGTTTATGGAGGATATACTTAAAAGCAAGAAAAAAATCTATCCATAAATTCTACTGTACAGCTAAAAATAACCATTCTTTACATGTTGGTGAATATATATATATATATATATATATATATATAGCCATTATGCATACTACTTTATAGCCATTTCACTTAATATATCATGAACACCCTTTAGAGTCTTCAAATATTTTGTTATTGCTTTTATAACTGTAGACAACTTGACCTGATCTATATACAGAACTTGAGTCAGTTTTATAGGACTTTTTTTTTCCTATTTTTTACTAACATAAACATTCTTGAACTTAAGAAATGTCTTTATTTATATTCCAACTAGCAGCTAATAAAAGAACCAGCAGCTTATTCACAACTCAGCATTATATCATTAAAATATTTGCTAATTTGCTAGTGAAAATTGGAATGTATTACTTTTAAACATGATTTTTTCCTTACCCAGTGGTCTCCCTTTTATATGGTTACCATAAGTATAGCAGCCTCCCTACTTTGAGAATGGGAAACTCTTTGCTGTGAACTTTTCAACTTACATCCCTTTGTGGTTGAAAACCATCCCCAACAGCTGTCTGAAAATTTATTCAATTCCATCGAAGCAGCTGTTGGCTCTTGGTGGCTATTGGGGTAGTAAGAATGTTCTAAGGGATTGAAGCAGTAAGGAGATAGGACTTTCTGAGGTATTGGGAATTGAACTTCAACAAGATATTTTCTTGTGGTTTTTTGAATATGTGGCAGAAAGACTTTTAATGTGTGACCTTCCCAGAATATCTAAATCAACAATATCCTGTCTGACTCTAGGTTTAAAAACAAAGTTCCCCGAAAGAATGCAATAGAGCTCCGTATAAATCTGACTTTATTTAAACTCTGATTTCCCCTATCAAGATCATTGCACTGTAATTCTCATAGTTCTTAGAGGGTTATGAGCTTAGTATGTGCCAGGAAAACTTGAGTGATTTTAGGGGTTTTCATATTTCTTGCTGCATCATTTCCACTCAGAAATTTAGGGGCGAAATTTCTCTTCTAACCATCTGTGCAATCCAGCATCAGACTTCCAAAATGTAAGCAAGCTAACCACAATGTCAGGGAAAAAATTGGCTTATTGGAAAAGCACAAGAAGGAGAAATAGAGAAGAAATAGAAAGACAGAGAGAGGAAGAGAGGGTAGAAGTGATGAAGAAAGAAAGGAAGGAAGGAAGGAAGGAAGGAAGGAAGGAAGGAAGGAAGGAAGGAAGGAAGGGAGGAAGGAAGGAAGGGGCCGAGGTTTTTGTTTCAGCATCTAGAAGGATTCAGCAATCTGGAGAAGGGCTGTGTGTAACTTAATAAAGAGTCCAGAGACGAAACATAATTTTGAAAGGCATTATAGGGAGTCAGAGAAGACTTAGCTTAAGGAACTAAGTTCTCTTGGTCTCAGGACCCCTTGCTTTTTATTAACACAAATTATCCTAAGGCGAGGTGGAGATATACACTTCAAAGGGTAGGGTTAGGTACAGAATCCATTGTCAGATTGGAAGAATTTGCCTACGGCTGTTCAGGTGTTTGGCCAGTAGGAGGCAATAACATGTAGATTAAGATGCCCTGAGCTGTCTGGCAGCCAACAATCATCCCTTTTCAGGTTTGGGGAAATGCCCTCAGCCATTCCCAACAGGTGACCACATATGTGACTCAGCCCTTGTTGAATCCCCAAGTTCCATCAACCTTTTGATGAAACTCTTGCAATTATGACATGCTGGGATTGGCTTACAGCAGAAGGAAGGGGAGAAGAAGCTATATTTATTAGGTTAGTTATAGGATAGTATAATGAGAAATACCACAATATTCCATTAGAAGTAATTTTTAATGTCACCTACATTTCTGGGATATATATATATATATATATATATATATATATATATATATATATATATATAAATATATATATATATTTAATGGGAAGGAAGGGGCTTACATGAGTTATGACTATTTTCATGAATCCTGCTATTCTCCCGCAATTGACACCGATCCGAGTTGTGCATGGTGTGCATGGTATGCTTGCATGATTCGGGCTGATGGGATTGCTCCCCAGAGTGACTCAGCTACAAGTTCCTGCTGATGCTCTACAGTCTCTTCTACTTTCTTATACGCTGCACACATTGTTCCAACCCTATGCTGGACGCACCAATACAAAAACATATGCTTCTGACCCAGCCCATCGCTATACCTCTTCCCATGGAATCTACAGTTCTGGACAGAGAAAGCAAATTAATTCAATTGCCATTCCATATAGCAGCTCTTACTTCCAGAATATGTTTCCTCCGAGTTGACTTCACCATGTTCTTCCATCTTCCCTTCTTAACAACTCAACCCAACCCTGATTCCAACTTTCCCATTTCCTTGATCAAATGAGAGCCAATAGAAAAATTTCAGTTCTTGTAGTAATTAGGAAAGTAATTTGACCGAAAATACCTATTCAGAGTTTGTCAAATAGCTTTAATTAGCATTTTCATGAAACTGAGGCTAAGTGGATGAATCATGTGGTATTTCGGTCATCAGTTTTGATCAACTTTCTACAACCCAAGTGAAGTTGAATTATCAGCAAGTTGAAGAATATGAGATGAGAGGGATGCTTAACATGATAAGGAAATTTCCACTACCTTTAAAATGATCCCTAAGCCAGTGATTATTGTACAAGAAGTATAATGTCAACAACAGAGTATGAGTAGCCCTTGGACCCATTAATTTTTAAAAATGCAAAATCAAAGCAATGCTAAAAAGACATAATTTAGAGAATATCTACTTTACGTTAATATTTAAAATACATGACATTATTTTATTTATCTCATAGATAGTTACTGCAGAACTACCATGAATTATGTATTTCTAACACAGTAAAAATATAGCAATAAATGATTTCTAAATTAGAAAAAAATATATTGTTTCTTTACCCATATTACAGATTAATAAATTGAGGTTCAGAAACTGAAGTCATTTGCCTCATGTCAATTAGTTGTAAATATCAGTAGAAAAATTAAAGCAATCTGATTCTTTAGTATTGCCTTAATATGTTTATACACAGAATAAAAGAATCAACTTCTTCACTTTAATTTGCTTCTATGACAAATTTGAGACACGGAAGGAATGTATGCCATGCCTCTCTTGTTTTTTCTTTGTTTCTCTTCCCTTTCCTTTTCTTCTTTTTTTATTCACTATATAATTTTTTAATCTCCCAGATATTTTTCTCACAGTGGGAAAGGCTATATTATCTGGTTTCCTTAAGGATCATGAAAAAAGAAGCCTTATGATATAAGGAATCTTTTTTATTTTCTTTTAGTCTCTATGTCAATGTCCCCTTTTTAAAAATGCCCTCATTTTCAGTGAAAACATAAACTTACATTGGATGAAAAGAGTATGAAAGAGTATCATTTGTGTGAAAGGGTATCATTTAGCTTGTAAAACCAAAGCATTAAAGCCAATTCGGTATATATGTATTGTGATTAAAACTGGAGGGTTGCTGAGACGATGAGTAGGGGGTTTCATAATTGTGCAGAGTAACAGAAATATTTTGATTTGGCTAAAGTGCTAATATTTTAATCACAGCAGGGATTTGTGTTTTCAAGGGGATACAACAAAACTTTCCAGCATTCCAAGTGACTGAGACAAATATCCTGTACCTCCCATAAATCAAGAAGGATGTTTATATTCTCTGAGACATTCTGTTACAATTTCCTTCTTGAGGGATAAGCTTCTATGAGAGTGGTACAGTCGGACTACAAAACAGGAATGCTCTTTGTTTTGGTTAGACAGTCATCAGCTTTGAAATAGAATGTGCCTTGCTATTCCAGGAAATATTTTTAAATGATTTCTTAGAAAATGTGATAACTGGTCCTTCGCAAGATGTAGAAGCATGTCCAGAAGGACCAGACTGGAGGAGGAGAAAGTGGAGATAAGGATGTCCCAGTTATGGAGTTACTGTTTGCTTTCCTAAAAAAAAAACACAACACCAAAAACCTCAGGTGGTATTGGACTCTGTCAATTTGGTTTGCTTTATAAATCCTGTCCTTTATTACCTCCATGTTGGCTCAGCTGTAGATGTGTTGTTGAACAAATGATGTGTTTGGGCCAGATTACTTATCAGGTACACAGAAGGCATTTAATGGGACATGGGATATATATTTCACTTGGAATTAGGGAAAAGTGGCATGAATAGAAAGGTTTTTTTTTCACCTAACATAGGTACCACTAGATCAAACCATGGAAGGTTGTTGCTGTGTTACATGCTTGATTTCAATTTTTTTTTTAAAAAAAATTAATTTAGTTATTTGAAGCTACAAAGTACTGTAGTTAAGGAGACAAGTTTATAATCAGTCATACATGTTTATTTATGTACATGTTTTGAAAATGTCTAATACATTTCAGTATGTGTGTGTCCTTGTCAGATTCTCAATCACTATTTTAAGTCTTCTCCATTCTAAAAGGAAATAGTACTCCAATCCAGGGTTACTAATAAATTCAAATTGTGGAAAAATATCATTAATTGTGGGAATGCAGACATCATACTATAATTCATGAACATTTCTGATAACTTACTTCTTCATGGTTCTTGCTTTATCTACTGCTTTATCCTTATGGGCTTTCTCAGATTAGTTCTCAATCAAATGGGTACCAAGTTCATCTACTTCTACACAGAAAATTCTACTCATGAATGCCCCAATGTATTTAATAACATATTACATATTTTACAGCACCTGGTCCAACTCTGTGTCTACAACCATATTCTTTTTTACATCCTGGCAATGACAAACTAAAAAAAAATATTGTTTTTTTCTTTGTTTGTTTCAGGCAGTATGATTTTATTCATAAGCAAGACTCCTCAGGTTTCAGCTCCAAGTACTTAATCAGCAATTTGCTTAGTATTTTGTATAGACGAATATCTATCTAAGAATAGTTTATTTTACTAAACCAGTAAAATATGTGGCACATTTTTACACTATAAATAGTTTAATTTATATATATATATATATATATATATATATGTAGTTATGTATATATATATACAGTTCATTTGAGAAAAATGATTATAGTTCATTGGTGATAAACACTTAAATAATGAACTTGACTTGCATAGTCAGATTTTCCTTGCTCTTGAGTCCTGGTGGCCCCTTCTCTGTTTACTATGATTTAATCAGTACTTATTGTGCACCTAGTATGTGCTGGAAACTGTTTTAGACACTACAGAGACAGCCTGTGGATGTCAAGGGATGTCTAGTATTGTTTACTAAGCTGCTTACTTCTGGGATTAACTGTTAAGAATTTCATTTTTCTCAGACATAATGTTGATATTTTGGCATTGAAATGTCTTTACCCCTTATGTATCTTATTTAGTTTAGAAATTGGGCAAAATATATTGATTTACAGGGCAAACCCCAACATTATTAGTATTATTAATATTTCGCAACATATTGTATTTGATTTCTGAGAGCGCTGTGACTTTTGACCTAATATACTTTTGTTTTGCATGGAGATAGGTTGTAAAGCTAAGATCATTAGCTCAGAGAGCCAGTAGACCTTTCTGTTCCCCTTTGTAACTTTTGGTACAAATATCCGATGATGCTACTATGATATATAAAATAAGGATCTACTACATGTCACTCTCACCTGGCCTCAGCTATAATATTTCCAGTTCACCATGTTGAACTTTTAAAAGTGATTATGTTGAATAGAATTTTGAAATTTGAGTTTATGCCAGCAGAGGACTCTTCTCGTTACACTCACACACCTTCATGGGTATTCACGCACACGTATACCGCCACCCTGCCAACAGTGCTGATGCCAGAGTTATGCTGTCGCCCTTTCAGATCATCACCAATGATCGTTTTTGTCAATTGGTACAATCAGTTGTTTAGCATAGTTTGTTCCATCTTAGGCTTTTTGTTTCCTTCGGGAACTCTGAGTGAGACCGCTGTGATGCCCAACCTCCCATCTCAGCCTAACCTTTTACTCAAGGCATTGGTGCAACAATGGGATGCACTAGGGTAACCTCATGTCACTTCGCATCAATGGCGGCACAGATTTCTCTCCCTCATCCCTGGGCTCTGAGCTTCCATACATGGCATATTTTTAAGAACGTACTCAACTATTCTGATGCATGAATGATGAAATTGAGAAGATGCTAACAAACGGTGAAGTGACCTCTGACCAATAAGGGCCAGGAACTGATGAAAAGTATGTGGCAATTGTGAGACACATACTTTACTTAAATCTTGCAGTATCCCAGCAGAATTAAACCCTGGTTGTCCATGGCAGTGCACCAGCTCAATAATGAATCTTTGGATTGGCTTCCCTCCATCCGTTTCATTCTTATAAATCCCTAAACCATGTAAATTGAAAGCATCCCAAAATAAACTACCTCTTGCAAACACCTTTTTCAGGCTGTTTTCTAGAGAGATCCTGATTTCAGAGATACCATGACTGATACAGTGATTGATGCATATAGTATATATGCATATATATAACTTTCACTCAATATTTAATATCAAAATACATGAAATTATTTAAAAATTATAATTAAGCCCTAGCCAGTTTGGCTCTGGTTAGAGCATTGGCCCATGGACTGAAGGGTCCCAGGTTCAATTTTGCTCAAGGACACATACCTCTGATGCAGGCTCCAGCCCTGGTTGGGGCGGGGTTGGGAGGCAAACAATCAATGAGTCTCTCTCACATGGTTGTTTCTCTCTCTCTCTCTCTGTTTCTCCCCATTTCTTCCACTTTCTTTAAAAATCAACAGAAAAATATCCTTAGGTGAGGATTTACAAAAATAATAATTATTGAGCATTGCTCAATGTGTTACTATCAATTTACTGAAAGCCAATTTCTAACATGTCCTCCATCCCTGCCTTCCACCATCACATCCACCCTCCAACCTCCATCCCCACCATCCTCACATAAATGGGAACATACACAGCTCAGTGCACCCTGAGTAATCCATCATAAATTTCCCAGTGTGCTTCCTGACAGGTCTCAAAGAGGTTCATAATAGCATTTCCCCTAAGGGCAATGGCACCATTAGTCAAAAGTAATAAAACCTTTTAGTGAAAAATAAATAGGAAAAAAAACCCTTCATATTCTCTGCACGTTTTGAAAATTGAGTACATTTAAACTTTAGCTTCCAGACTTATAGAATGAATTCCTACCTTAATTTCCATAGCAAAGCCATAGGCAAACAGGTGCTGGAAAGAATTCTAATCCCTCTGTTTCATAACCTGGGCTAGAGGTGCCCTGGCCTGTGAGTGAGTCCTGTCGGCACCTAGGCTGTGCCCCTGGGTTTGGAGGAGGTGCCGCTCCCTTTGCAGAGCAGCTGGGGGGTTTGCTCTGCCCCGAGCTGACTCCAGAGTACAGGAGTGTGAACTGTTTCTGGAGAAGAGAAAGGACTGAGCAAGCATACCAGACTAAACATCGCTGCTGCGATTAGGCACACGCAAGCTCTGTGAATATGCCAAGTGTAAACTCCCCAAAAGATAAAAGAGTGGGTAAAGGAAATATCAGCGTGAGAGAAGTTTTTGCACTGAGTACTACCTAAAAATTTGATTTTTCTGTTTTCATAGATTAGTTTCCATGGATTCTGCTTTCACGAGTAGGAAGTAGAGAAGTAGAAGTATTGGAACAAGAGAAATCTGTTCTTGGGCCATTTCCAGGCAAGACCTGAAATGGGAACAAAGAGAGAGGAGGCAAGAAAGCCTGCACTCCTGAGGTTTCCAGAGAGGCTTTGCATCAGAAGGAGGTCTGAGTTTGCAGAAGATGCCAATTAATAGTGCTGCTTTGGCCACTAATGTAAACCTCAGATCATTTGAGGTTTGCCCTTTTCTCTTGAAAAACACATCTCGTACTGCAGAAGAGTGTAAACATTGAAAGCCATACTCTCCCTCCCTTCTTAATTCTAATTTGCATTTACAGGAAAGTCAAGTGGAAAACCATGAGCTGGGAAATGCCCATTTGCAAAGAGGCATTACTCTTCCAGGCCTGTGGGCTGAATCATGCCGTTCAAAGTCCTGGCTGCCAACTTCCCAAGACCCCATTCCTGCCCACACCACACATAGTGCTTTGGCCTAGATACATTTCAAAAATCTATGTGGCTTCCTAAAGGGAAAAGAGGTGCACTCATGAACCAGATGTGAAGCCCATCTATGAAGTCCTGAAGTGCCGGGAGCCGGTCCATCCTCGCTGCTTGACACAGTCGCTGCAGGAAAGAAACATCTGCACAGCATATGTTTCAATGGACCTGGCATATACAGCATACTGTTCTTAATATGTTTGCTCCCTTTAGCGCCATGTGTTTTAACCAAGGTCACCTCTCCGAGAAAGGTTGTTTCCCCAGGTGGGGATCTTTCCCTGAGGTTAGGGAGGGGATACAACCCCTTAATTAAGTGCCAGGCGGGTAGTTAAGCTACATAATCTTTACTCCCTGGAATGGAGATAAGAAACGCCCTAACCTTTGTAATAGAAATTGACAGGATTAAAATCGGCTGGTATAAATACGGATGTAACTAGACAATAAACATCAGATCCTGATCAGTTCCTAACCAGAACTCCGACCAGAACTTTGGCTGGAGATCCTGGCTAGAGGTCCTGACTAGGCTGCTGATCAGCTGAAGGCTGTCTTCGTGTCATTCCTTCTTCGCAGACTCCGTCCACACCTTTGGGGACCCCTGGACCCGGTGGGATTGGACCCCAGCACTGAAGGTCAGGCGAGACGAGAGTCACATCTGTCCATAAGACAGCTCAGAGATGATCTATATTGTGTGTTCCTTGGCCGTGGATTTTACATGCTGGCTTGGGAAGTCTGTTTCAATTGGCAAACTGCTTACTCTAACTGGCCCTTGCTCTTGATTGTTTACTTTTTAACCTGTCTGACCAAAAAATTCCCAAGTTATAAAATATAGCCTGTATTTTGTTTCTACTTCTTCGTTCATTTCAAACACTATTACTTTCATTTTATATTTTTTATTATTATTAAATTTTTGGTGTGGTATCCTATATAATAAAAGGCTAATATGCAAATAGACCGAATGGGGGAACAACTGGTCACTATGATGTGCTGACCACTATGGGATGTGCGCAGAACATGGCGAGCATTGGCCCCAGAGGGATGGGGGACTAGGTGAGCGGGGGTGAAAGACCAAGGTGGGGTGCCGGTTGCTGTCATTGGGGCGAGCCTCTGGTGGTTACTGAAAATTCTTTGCTCCTGAGCACTGCAGTCCCACCTGGCACTCACACCTGCTGCCAGTGCAGGCCCTGCTCGCACCCACTGCCAGCGCCCTGCGCCAACCGTGATCCCGTAGCCCCATCAGCGGGTGGAAGTGGCAGCTGCTAGCTCCCATTGCCCCTCAGGGCTTCTCTACCTCCCTGTGCTCCTGAGGGGAGATTGGGGCAGCAGCCGACCCTCCCACCCACTGACTGTGCCGGCCCCACTCACACCCGCTGCTGGCACTGGCCCCAATCACTCCGCAACTTCAGCAGGTGCGAGTGGAACTGGTGCCATCAGCATGTGGGAGCAGAGGTGGAGGGAGACTGGGGGCCGTGGTGAGAGCAGCTGGGCGGGGGCATGGAGGACGTTCTGAGACCCGCCCCTGTGCCTACCTCACCCTCACGACCTACAGTTCCTTTCAAGGTACACAAATTCGTGCATTGGTCCCCTAGTTGGTTAATAAAATTATGTAGGTTTCAGGTGTACAATTCCATAATACATCATCTTTTTTGTATTGTGTGTTCACCACCCCAAGTGGTGAACTTCTATAACCACTTATCATCCCCCATTTACACTATTCTCCCTCTCCTCACCCCCCCCTTTCATTCTGGTAATCACCATATTGTTGTCTGTGTCTATGAGAATTTTTTTTCATTACTTAATCCCTTCACCTTTTTCACTCATTCCCCCTAATTCCCTTTGTTCTGACAACTTTCAGTTTGTTCTCTGTATCTATGGGTTTGTTTCTGTTAATTTGTCTGTTAATTTATTTTACTCATTAGATTTCACATATAAGTGAAATCATATGGTACTTGTCTTTTCATGTCTGGTTTATTTTACGTAGCACAATACTCTCAAGGTCAAACTGTGCTGTCACAAAAGGTAACATTTCCTTCTTTTTTAAGGCCAAGTAGTATTCCATTGTATAAATTTAGCACATATTTTTTTAGCCACTCATCTACTGATGGGCACTTGGGCTGTTTCCAGATCTCTGCTAGTTTAAATAATGCTGCAATAAACATAGGGTTGCATATATTCTTCTGAATTAGTGTTTGGGGTTTTTTGGATATATTCCCAGAAGTGAAATCACTGGTTCATAAAGCATTTCCATTTTTATTTTTTTGAGTTAAATTTGTAATGCTTTCCACAGTGGCTGCACCAATCTGTGTTCCCACCAACAGTGTACTAGGGTTCCTTTTCTCCACATCCTCACCAACACTTGTTGTTTGTCAATTTCTTTTTTATGATAGCCATTCTGACAGGTGTGAGGTGATATTTCATTATGCTTTTAATTTTACTTTCTCTGATGATAAGTAACATTCAGCCTCTTTTCATATGTCTATTGGCCATTTGTATGTCCTCTTTGGAGAAGTGTCTATCCAGGTCCTTTGTTCATTTTTTAATTGGATTGTTTGTAAAAATTAACACCAAAAAATGCCAAGGATTGATAGAAAATATTATGAACAACTATATGCCTAAAAGTTGGACAATCTGGATGAAATGGATAAATTCCTAGACATCCAATCTTCTAAAACTGAACCAGGAAGAATCAGAAAATATTAATAGACAATTATGGCTATTATACATGGGCATTAAAAATACAAATTTATAGTTACAAATTCTCCTTTGAAATTATTATTATTTATTGTTAAAATATTTTTGCACATTTGAAATATTTTTCCCATTTCCAAATTGTCCTGTACCGAACAGCTTAGCACTTCTAGCTATAAACATTATTGAAAAGTTGCAAAAGAATAATTAAAATCTCCAGTTTTCTTATCCATTGTAATTTTATGAATACTTCTTTTATTAAAAAATAATTTTCTATGACAGAAATATATGTTATCAGACCCAAAGACATTGTAGTAGGGAAATGAGACTGTGAACATAGATAAATGTGCATCTCTAATTGTTTAGTCAAATTAGTAAGATAATAAAAACATTTCCCCCACTTTTTAAAGCACAAGCCTAGTTGTCATTATTTCTCTGATGTAGAACAGAATTATTCTCTTTAATTAGGAAAAGTTATAGAACACTCAGATTTGATGCCTTAATGTTTTATGGAGGAAAGTTCATTATTTGGAAGGAGCATAAGATGGGAATTTTATTTTTTATTTTTGGTTGTTATTGTTTTTTCCCTTTAAACCCATAGTTACTAATGACTTGAGGAGGTTTCTGAGTCATAATCCTTTCCATTATTATCATGCTTTATTACTTTACAGCTCTGTTATTTAGGCCATAATGATAAAAAGACTAAAATCACATTATACTATATGACATGTTCAAGCTAACGAGTTATATTAAACATTTGTTAATTTTCTTTCCAATATACATTCTCTCTTGTTCTTAAGTAATGTATGAAATTCTGTCTGCATCTACCCACAACCTCCTGCCCTGCACTCAATTTGGTCTGGGGAGACTAGATAATTTCCGTAACCACACCAGAGAATGTGATTTAAGTCAGAATGGTCCATTACTTTGGCCACAGAAACTGATTAAAAGATAGATCTATGAACTAAGTCAAGCAAGTGGGTCAACTGGATTGTATTCCAGAACCTTTCCTCAGGTTGCATAGTGGCAATCAAATTACTTTTATTGCACTTGATTTTGTAATAATCTGAGTCTGAACATTCCAGGAACATAATCTTAAAATCTGAAAATATACCCAACATTTTTAAAAAAGTAAATCAGTGCAAATCTCTTATTATCAGTGAAAGGACAACTCAAATCAAGGTTCAATAACATTTTTTTTAACATTTCAAATTTTAAAAACATATTATCTTTTACAAAATCATACTGGAAATTTCACAAGCTTAAAAAAATTCTAAAATATCTATACAATCCTAGTCACTCCTGAAGGGGTCCTGGGACAAATCATAAAACCTCATTCCCTCTAACACTATCCAAATTGAATCAATGACTCACAATTAAGCTCACACCTCTATGAGGGAACCCCTCAGAAGGTCATATTTAAGAGTGTCATGGGAACAATATACATTTCAAATACAATCATTAGAAAGGACTGAATGGATCAAGAGCTTTTTTGTCTAGAGATGAAGTTTTTACAGAGATATCTCCAAAATATATAGAACTATTCAAAAATGCCACTGAGATTCATTGAGGTGGATAATTATATTCCCAGGTAAAGACCAATATGGTTAAACTTCCTGTTTACTCAGTTTTGAGGGAAATATTATAACCACTAGAGGCCTGGTGCACAAAATTCGTGCAGGGGGGGTGGGTCTCTCAGCCTGGCCTGAACCCTCTCACAACCCGGGACCCCTCAAGGAATGTCCGACTGCGGGTTTAGGCCCAATCCCATCCCTGCAGGATTGGGCCTAAACCGGCAGTCGGACATCCCTCTTGCAATCTGGGGCTACTAGCTCCTAACCATTTGCCTGCCTGCCTGCCTGATCGCCCCTAACCACCTCAGCTGCGCCATGGAGGCTTCGTCCAGAAAGACGTCCGGAAGGTTGTTCAGCTGTCTTGTCTAATTAACATGTTACGCTTTTATTATTATAGATTGCTGATAGAGATGAGAGTAGTAAATTTTAAGATATCAGATTTATGTAAAATTTTCTTATTGTTCATTTGATGTCTGTATTCCAGAATTAGTGCTGTTCCTCCTCATCTATCATTAGTAAGTAGAATTTATTCTAAACCATGACCGAAAGAAAGAAGCTATAGTGTCAAACTATAGCTTCAAATAATTTTCAATGTGACTTGTAAACATAATAGACTGTTTGACCTGAAACTTCTGCAGTTGTAGGTGGTATCACACAATCAGCCAGGCTTTTCACTAAGGTGAAATTAGTCACCATGTTGGATCCATGCTCTCTATTAGTTTTAAACCATAAGTCCAGTGGGGAGTGGTCTTCTTCTTGATAGCACCTGTAGCTTTTATCAGTTGCAGCTCCACTGCCACGTAGCCTACCACAAGACTACTAGTCTTAACTGAAATGTATCACAGTAAGGAGAGGAGAGCAGCATCAGCAGATGAAGAGATTACCAAGTGCAGAGTGGAACAGGAAGCAGAACAGAATGAGAGCAGGATCCCTGCACCTGTAGGGGATTCTCACAGTGAACCATGGAAGCCCCTGAAAGAAGTCAGGAGCTATTTAAGGATTTTTTCTTAAAAATATACCAAATTGTCCAGAGAATTATTCTATAAAAATATATTTATTAAGAGAAAGTACTGGTTTTTCTCTTTAACCTGCTCTTAACAGCAGCTTCCTCTGTTATGAAATCCCTGGTCCCAAGCCTATGCTGAGCTCCTGAGCGCAGGGCATTTTGTTCTCAATTGAATTGTTCTTTTCTTTCTTTCTTTTTTTTCTCCTAGCTAAGAGAATGAAGATGGTATTTTATAATGGTTATCTGTTTTAGTTTGCTAAAGCTGCCTTACACAAACTGAGTGGCTCTAACAACCAGAATGTATCCTCTCACAGTTCTGGAGACTAGAAGTCTGAGGTCAAAGTATCAACTGTGTTGATTTTTTTCTGGGAGCTGTGAGGGAAGGGGGCTCAGTTCCAGGACTCTCTCTTCAGCATGTATATAGCCATCTGTTTTCTGTGTTCACGTTGTGTTTCTTACTTTACGTGTGGCCTTTTTAAATAAATTTACCAATAATATTGGATTAGGCCTCCTCTAATAACTTCACTTTAATTCTATCTACATTGACTATTTCTTTTTCTTTCTTTTTTTTTTTTTTTCTGCAAAAAAGCTTTATTGTTTCATTTGGTCCAACGCATGGGAGAGGGCTTCAGGGTGGCTAAAAAAATGGCTAGTAGTTTTGAGGAGAGGCTCAGGTAAAAGCCAGACACCAGGGGGATGCAAAGGGGCCCCTCATAGTCTTCTGGGCTCCAAAGGCTACTAGCCATGCTTGAGGGTGAGCCTTTCAAAGAGATACTCTTCCAGCCCAGCCTGGGGGCTGGCCAGCCTGCAGAGGTTAGTCAGGTGGCCGCCCATCTTCCTGATGAGTTTCACCTCCTCATGCAGGAAGTGGTTCTCCAGGAAGTAAGAGATGGGGATCTGTGCAGGTAGAACCCAGCACATGCAGCTCCAAAGGGGCCTGGTTCAGTTTCTTCTCCAAGGCCAGGGCGGCTTCCATGGTGTCCTGAGTTTTGCCCACTCATCCTGGGAAGGCTCAGCACATCTTGGAAGAGAATGCGGCCACCGTGCTTATTTTGCAACTTTAAGAAATGCTCAGTGCCTTCATGCTTCTTCTCTGCCAACTCGTGGAAGAAGTGGCCCGCGCTCTGGAAAGCCACATCATCCCACTCAAAATAGAAGCCCAGAGAGAGGTAAGTGTAGGAGGCCTGCAGATACAGTCTGGCTAGGAGGTTGACCACAGCCTCCACCTCGGTGGAATAATTGTGACCAATTTGGGAGGTCATGATTGTTGGGCAATGAGTTAAGGTAGAAAAAACAAACAAAAAAACTGGCGTGTTGGCTGGTCTTAGAGGTGGTTCTGAAGATGGTGACTGAATAAGACTCAAGTGAGTGACCAGAGTCTGGAAGAAGGGGAATCCCTGGGTCTGTTCTGTCCAAACACTGTTGAAGCAAGAGATAGATCCGGGACCACCGAGGGCAGTGCGTCTACAATGACTATATCTAAATCAGATCATGTTCTGACATACTGGGTTAAATTTTTCAATATGTAAAGTTGGCTGGGGATACAACATGATTCATTTCCTCTATACCAGGCTTCCTTTCCTATTTTTTTCTATTACTAAAAAGTAAATTAGTTAAGCTCTACCCAATGGAGTAGAACTCCTGAGGCATATAACTTAGTGGCTATATTTATTGGTTCTGGATGCATACCACCTGGATTTGCATCCTGGTGTTGTCTCTTTCTAGCTCTGTGACCTGCTCCCTCGTCCATAAAATGGAGAAAAAACTATCTATCATGTGCAGTGCTTAGCCATTTTGCAAATATTACACTTATAAGTACTTATTATAAAACATTCTTGAGGAAATAACTGCCTTCTAAATAGAGGTAGAAGTCTGTACTCCTTGACTATGAGTGCTTACTATGCCAGCAAAGAACACATAGCAGGTTTGGAGAATAATGTGATAAAGATTTACCTTTGTTTGGAATATGAGGATAATGCTGCAATGATTCAAGTTATGCAGATGCTTCAGGTAATCATAAAAGACACTTAAATTACAACATTTTATCTCTTGATTTATGTACCAGGCTCATTAGGGGGTCATTTGATCACTTTTGTTCCATTTCTCCAACTCAGTCTCACAGAGTAACCCAGATACAAAGTAAAGGAACCAATCCCTAGAAAGGTAATAGAGGTGGGGCTTATTGTGCTGTACATCCACCCAGAGTTCTTTGCACTAATACCTAACTACTTCAGAAACATTTTACCGATTTGTAATTATTTTTAAATAATTTGTAATTATTTCTCCAAATTTTCATATTTTGAGCATGCTCATTTCTGCTTGCCTCAACTCTTAGGGCACTTTATTTATAGTCAGCCACTATGATTGTCGCCGGTCCTGACTGAAAGCTAAGTGAGTTTAGATCTGGGCTTCTCTTAGTCATATAAGAACACTCCAGATTCTGATCTAAGTATTTCATATGTTTTATTGGATTTAAAACTCAGAGCAACTCTTTGTAGATATTAATATTATCATTAAAGCTTGCAGACAAAAATAAAATGTTTAGGAAAGTTCAGATTGGCCAATGTCAAAGCAAGTAGTTGCGATAACATTTTAATCTCTATCAGTGTGATTTCTAATGCCTGAGCTCAGTGGCAAATCCTTTTCCTCACAGATAAAGGTGAAAGTCAGTTATCTAACAGTGTCCTTTATTGCAATGTGATGAGGCTCAGATAAATTATTGAACAGTTTGGATAATGAGGTTGTCTCAGTTTATCTTCTAGTCTTAAATTCCCTTAATCCCAAACAGTCTCAAGTCAGAGAGGTAAATATGGCTATGAAACCAGTGAATCAACAGATGGTTACATTTTCTGCTTGTAAAATGCAGTGCAAATTTCACTAAAAGCATCAAAACATCTTCTGTAGATATTTCTTAGATGTATATTCACATATATTCCAGACATATCAGTGAGCAAATAAAGAAAACAGATTTATCCCTTTGAGTTCGGCATCATTTGCTTTGAACTAAAACCTCAGATGACACTGGGCTGCTTCTAAGCTCTCAAATGTCCTTGACTTACTCTGAAAAGTTTTCTTTAAATTGGATTTTAAAAATCTAGTCATGTATTATGGTTACAGAAAGACTCACCAATTTTGAATCTTTATATTCCTAAAATATCCTTTAATTTCTATAATCTATAATAATAAAAGCATAATATGCTAATTAGACAGGAATTCCTTCTGAATGTCCTTCCGGATGACCTTCCAGATGAAGCCAGGGCTGTGAGGGAAGCCCAGGTCCTGGGTGCCAGAGGGAAGCCAGTGCTGGCAGCTGGGGGAAGGAAGGCCTACTCTTGCATGAATTTTGTGCATTGGGCCTCTAGTTTTATATATTTAAATTTATGTTTTCTTAAAGTCGAACCTATATTTAAAATACAGCCAGAAATATAAGATTGGATTGAAAGTAACAAATACATATAGAAGAATTACCATGTGCAAGATGTTCAAGGTATAGTTAGATGGATAGATGTCCATGTAGATATAGATATAATATAGCTAGATATGTCTGTCTGTCTATATCCATCATCTGACATTGCACATTGGGCAAATATGACATTCTTCCCATTTTTTAATAGGAGATTAGCGTTGTGTGAAGGATGGTCTTTAAATATTGTTTTTATTCCTGTGATAATATAAGGCACAGAACAAGAAATTCTGGGCTAGCTGAAAGCAAAGTAAGATTTAGTGGAAGCCTGAGCTCCTCTTTCTTGTACAAGTTTTCCTTTTGAAAACTTATGTAAATTAATGAGATAAAAGCATTATGTTGCTAAGAATATAATCAAGGTTCATAATGAACCAGAATCTTGTTTTTATTTGTTTTTTTTTTTAAGGAAATAAGAAGGGGAAAATGTTAATAGAAAATAGAAGGTAATTCTTGTATCACCTTCCCAAAATTTTGTGTTTCTGTTTATTTTTTCCTTTCTCAAGTTTACGTATAACTATTACTTCCTAGATAATAACTGACCGTAGATATAAAACACATCTAGAATGTGATTCCCTATCATTTTGCCTTTTGTCTTATTTATGGTTTTCACTTCCTAAGCCATAAAGACATATTTATAATTAAGAATCTCAATCTTCTGAGTTTAATCAACACATTTGACATCTTTTATGTCTGAATTGTTTTCTCCAGCTTAGATTGTATGCCTTCAGGGTAGGAACTGTGTCTATGATGATTTATATAGTGCTGCATACTTGGTATTCAATAAATAATAAACAATAAAGAAAGATTGCCTAGCAAAGATATAATTCTCATGCTAAGGACAAATTGGCTAAATGACTTAGAATTATTTTTCTTTTATGCTGGAAAGCATTCCTTAACATGTCTTCTTCAAATGAAGTAATGTTTTCCATTTTAATATCCCAAATTCATCTAGTTGTGTGTGCTCTCTCTTGCTTTCATTTGAAGCTTTAAATCCAGCTTTACATACATTTTAAAGTATTTTCGTTGTATTGAATCTATGCATTTTTTAGTAAGATTTAATAAGAACATCAGTGAATTGGTGAATGATATATGCTAGCTCATCTGCTGAGCACATATGTACAACAACATTTGGGACCATTCCAAATTAAACTTATTTAATGAAGGCGAAATGATTTTATTGCACTGAGTTTTATTTCTGGCTTGCATACAGCATTGCCTTTCAGATCATTGTTCTCAGTGTTCAATTCTTTGACTCACCATACATCATCGGTGCCCCCAGGATGTCAAATGGAGAAGAACAACCTTATGTTTCTTGGATGATGGCATCCAGGTAGGTTCAAGTTTGGTGGAAAAAGAAACTCATAAAGCTGTAGATTGTCTTGTTCAATCTCACTTCAGGGCCTCTAACATGTGTTTCCTTCATGGCACAGTCTTTCACTTCTCTCTCTTGTATATTTCTCCAGTCCTCTCTCTGTCAGTTACTACTTATCATTCATGCTTCAGGAGAGCTTTCTTCTCTACCTCTACCTTCTATTGGACTTAAATTGTTACCCTGGCATCAAAACCCCTAATTCTTGTATTTTCCTTTGCATCTCGTTCAGTAGATTAGTCTTTTCTTATCTGCATGTATCTTCTAAACCAGAAAATAAACTTCGTAAGGGGATGAACTTCCTGAATTAATTACTGCTGTACCCAGAACATCAATCTATGTGTCTAGCACACAGCAATCATTCACTAAAAGTTGCTGAATGATTTAAAGACCAAGACTATTATTCACCTGTCAAGACAATTACAAGAGATCACAAAATCTCAAAGCAAAAGAATGAAGGCTTATTTTTTAAAATATATATATTTTATTGATTTTTTACAGAGAGGAAGGGAGAGGGATAGAGAGTTAGACACATTGATGAGAGAGAAGCATCGATCAGCTGCCTCCTGCACACCCCCTACTGGGGATGTGCCCGCAACCAAGGTACATGCCCTTGACGGGAATCGAACCTGGGACTCTTCAGTCTGCAGGCCGACGCTCTATCCACTGAGCCAAACCAGTCAGAGCTGAAGGCTTATTTTTTAATTTGGCTTATAAATTATGGAAAGTATTTAACTCTCACCAATAGATTTGAGCCTCAATCAGTTTTTAAAATAAATTGTGTGCTTTCCTAGAGCAAGGCTAATATATGAATGCAAAATGTTCTCCATATTTTCAGATAGTCTGGTCATTTCTAGGTTTATCATCTGCTGTTAGTTGATTTGGTAAAATTAACTTTGTTTTTTCCTTAAAAACAATATGAACTTATAATGTATTGGTACTCTCTGCAAAAGAAAAAGATTCATCCATTCGCTCTATTTAAACTTGGCACAGACTGAGAGCAATCTATCACAAAGGTTTATTTTTATTAATTTGGGGGACCCTCTAGAATAGGGCTGTTCAGGTTGAGAAGAATGTAAGAGTAAGAAGAAACATCTGCAGAAGAGAGAGGGCAGAACCTGAAGTCAGGAGCTGGTGTAACCTAAGAGGAAAGAGCTGTTCAGGCTGAGGAAAGAATCTGAGTTACAGTATTAAAGTGCATGGGGTCACACTCATTAACCCATTAAAAGACAGACTTACTACCAAGAGGGACCCAGATTGCCAGTGCAATGAAGCAAGTGCCATTGGTAGATGGGTAAATTGCAGAATGCCTTTATTTGTTTACGTGTTTTGGTGAATCAATAAGTTTCTGTATTACCAGGCCTCAGGACGTTTCTGAATAATTCTAAAAATGTAAATATTTTATAAGAGGGAAATTGTAATACTAATTGATATTTCGGAATGAAATTAGATCAGGAGTCTCTTACTCCCCATCCAGGCCTACAGATTTTCAATAATTTAATTTCATTTGTTGATTTTTAATTTTTTTTTCTGGGATTCAAAATTTAATATGGAAGATCAAGTAAGCACCTTTTCCAAGGAGATAAGAGAAATTGTCTCTACAGCTTTAAAAAGCCTATGTCAATCTATAAGAAATCTAATTTAATCCGTTTACCTTAAAGAAGATTAAATTATGGCCAGGCTTTCTGTAATTCGAACCACCTGTATTAAAAAAAAATGTTAAGCACAGCTTTAACAAGAAAAAGCTTTCACTAATGTGAGTATGAATAATCCATAGATTTAAGCTATCTGAAACTAATGCATATCTTGTACTTAGTCCCGATTTAGCTCACCAAACGTATACTTTAGAAGAGAATTCATGTTTGATTTATGGACCATCATGATGTAGTAATGAAATAAAAGTTAAAATAAATTTATACAAGAAATCCAAGTATTAAAACTATATGCTCCCCTCCATCCTAAAGTATTCATCTCGATTGAATTCAATGGTGAACTTTAATGCTCTTTGTCCCCATTTTAGTCACCTGCTCAGACATTTTATCTGACAATATTTTTGCTAAAATGATGTAGGGTTAACCCTTTAGAGATGTATTTGGAGGGTAATATGATTTAAGCATTCATCTTGTTTTCATGAGTGCTAGTTATACAGATAAAAACCCAAAAAGTAAGATGTTTCATTATCTTTATACAGGCCCAGCTCAATGTTGACTTCATATCATTAAATGTAGAGCATTTATAGCAATGGTTCCAGTGTGTTTTGAGTATTGAATATAGAGTACTGAATTGCCTGACAGTTGGACATACAGATTTTCCAACTATGAAATGTAGCCTTGAATTTCAAGTTATTGTGCAGTTTCTGTCTTCATACCATTTTGTATCAATTCACAATATTCAAAATTGTGTTTGTGAAACAGAGCCTGCTTCTGAATAATCTTTTAATTCCAGTTTCAGAGTGAGAGGCAGTTGGAAGAAAAGCAAGACATTACCCTAACTACTTTAAGATACAGCAGTAGTTTAGATTGTTCCAGGAAAACAGTTATTCTCCTGAGATGTCACAGCTTCCAGAGAGCTGAATGCAAGACTAACCAAGCGAAAAGCCTTTTATTTTGGGTCTTCTGTGCACTTGGGAAATGGAACCAGTTGCTTTCTCAGTAAAGTCCTTTTTAAACAAATCAAATCTGAAGGAACTGGGAGAAACCCAAATGCAATAGATGGGATATATGAAAAATATTTGGGTTCAGGGTCACCAGAATTCTTAGTGTGAAATCCATTGTTCTACCATGATTAAGGCATTTCATCACCAATTATAGGAACATGTTCTTAGGTGATCAATGGAAGTTACAGAGTTGTTGGGGTTTTCTTCTTCTTTTTTTCTAGAAGAGCTTTCTAATTAGTAAAAGTGATTTTTAAAAATGGCCTTCTAATGAACAGCTGTGGTATCTATTGTTAATGGAGCAGCCTTGCAGTCATGCTTGTTTTTGTCATTGAAATAGAAATGAGAGTGATTTGCATAAGTAGAATATTATTTGCTCCTTTGATTATTTTCCTCTCTTTCCCCCTTTTCCGCATATCATCATTTCAATTGTCTTAATGATAAGTGGTTCTTAAGCAGAAAACAACTGTTTGCTATTTTTGACCTCTCAAAACAGGCTAAAAATATGTTAATATAAAATTAGTATTAAATTAGACTTTGTCTTAACCACAGTATGTTTTTGAGCAAGGGTCAAATTCAGCTCAAACCAGTTTAAGATATATAGGTAGTACATAGTATTAACATAGGAAGGTTTGCATCTTTATTTGAAAATAAATATACCTTTCTGAATAGTTTTTAATAGCAAAAGATCATTTTTGAAGGACTTCGTGTCACAAACTAACCTAAAATATAGAAGCTTTAGTGTTCATTTAAAATTTCAGATGAATGTTTCCTTCAGAGACTTTCTAAACATTCCCCTTAAAAGAAAAAAAAAATATCAATGCAAATTTACTATTTCACTGCTGGTTTTACTCATGGCGAGTTATTTAAACTGTTTTCTGAAAAATGTATGTGTTGAAGATCTAACCCTCAGAATATGGCCTTACATGGAGATAGGGTCTCTATAGAGGTAGTCAACATTAAGTGATGTCACTTGAATGAATCCTAATTTAATATGTCCTTATAAAAAGACAAAACTAAGACACAGATGGATACACATAGAAGAAAGAGGATGTGAAGACACAGGGAGAAGATGGCTATCTACAAAAAGAGAGATGCCTAGAACAGACCCTTCTCTCACATCCTCAGAAGGAACCAGACCTGCCAACACCTTGATATTGGGCTTCTAGCCTCCCAAATTGTGAGAATAATTTTCTGTTGTTTAAGTCTCTCAGTTTGTGGTACTTGGTTATGACAGCCTAAGCAAAATAGTAAAGAAATATATTTACTACCACATAGTCTATTTTCAATCAACATATTTTAAAACTGTCCCTTTATTGTCACTTAAGTATGCTATTCAGAACTTGCAATGCATTTTAGAAGTAGAGTATAAGCAGGGAGAGTATTGGGCTTTAGCATCCAACAAACATATCCTCTATCTGTGAGATCCTGGCTGATTTGTTCAACTTCCCTGTGACTCAATGTCATTATGAATAAAATAGAATTAATAGAAGCTCCCAAGGAGAGTGGTTGTGAGAAGTAAAATAGGTGAAATATACAAAATCCTGATACAGGTGTATAAACTCCGGTTAACACTTTAGAAATATAAGTGACCATAAAGGTGATAACTTATCGATACTGATTACTATTGAAGGCATTATGAAACATAACTAGGCTTGACTGTATTTCTAAAAGTTAAGATTTGCAGCTCTTCTACTTTCCATGAGGTAGACCCTACCAACATGTGGTGCCACGTTATGGACATCAACGAAACCTCCCCCAAAGCTTTCTTCATTGAAGAATATGTGTGAACCATGCATTGTCCTGCATGTTCCTAAGGAGAAAAGATACATCAGCTAGCCATCCTAATGATGAGATACTGAGGTCTAGTAAGAGAGATGAGACAGAGATACACAGGGCTCTAATACAGAAAGAACTATAGTTTAAGATGAATTCTGAATCTGAATTGTATACTTAATTACCTCTTACCTGTGCCTGCTTCCTGACTCCCCTACTCCTGTTGGTGCACCTGAGAGAAAGCTTTGCTAAATCATGTTACCCCCATGCTTAGATTCTTTAACAAGTCATCTTTTAAAAAGTTAATACATTCTTTCACCATATCTCCTAGGCTACCCATTTGGGCATGTGAGATAAAAAGGCCAAGAGGGGGCTGGCTTTGTACTCCTCTCTTGAGAAAGCTTTTGGAGAATTGCCCTGTTAAATAGCTATTGAAATATTGGAACCAGGAAAGTCCTTCCTAGGTGTCCTCTGATAAAATTAGGTCCACTTGTTTACATTTACATGGAAACTGTGCTCACCTTAGTCATTGTACTTAAACATCCTATATGATGACAAATTCATAGAGATTCTTTCTGTTCTGACGCAGTCTCCAATATGTGAATTCTTGTAAGAACCTTATTTTCTTCTTTATATGCTCAGAACCCTGAACAGTGGTCAGCATGAATCAGGTACAATAAAATGAGAAGAATGAATTTATTGCTTTAGGAGAGTGAAGGTCAGGAAAAGGTAAACAATCATGAATAACTCAGTATTCATGAGTAGCTTTGCATAAGGGGAGGGAACAGACAAAAAATATGTCCGGAGAAGAGAATTTCAGGCAGATGGAAAATCAAGAATGAAAGCACACATGTGGGGAAAGGACTATGTACTGAAACTGCAAACAAGTCAATTTGGCTCCTGTCTGATATATATACATGTGAATTTAAAGGTAAAATTTAAAAAAGGCAAATTCCATTTACATTGAGGAGGCTCATAAATGTAGGACTAGGGAATCTCAACCTTAATCATTACAACTCTGAAAACAGCACTCCATAAATCCCATTGCCTCTGGCATAATCTGTTAACAGTAGGTGATTTGGAAAAGACATGGGAGAGAATTTTATTGATGTACAGATATATTAACCAAATTACTCTATATTTAATTCAACTTGAATATACATGAATCCACTAATAGAATAGTTACTTTGATATATTTTGAATATACCACCTGGATGAGTATGTTTGGCATTATATCTCTGCATCTTTTCTCTTAAATGGGCAGTAAGAACTGACCCACTGTGTACTATAGATGCTGATAACTTTTATTCACTTATGCACATTAAAATCTCCTCCTGGGAAATATAAGATATATAAAATATAAATACATAACCAGCCACAAAGTAGGTTGCTAAGATATTATGCATGAGATCAAGAATATTATTTCTCTACCTAAACAGTCATCTAATTTTCTGTAAAATTTAAGTAAATGGAATCAGAAAGCAAGGCTTGAACTAAGACTAGGTAGTACCAAGATAATTTCAAGAAGATGATACAGAAAGCTGGTCTATATTAAGTTAATTTGGGGCACTTGATTAAAAGATACATGCCCAATAAGTTAATAGCAAAAAATTCTCTAAAAAACAAAATTCTGCATGATTCAGACATTTAAAAATACATATATTATGTATACCTTTATAGAATACATTTTGAGGTCATTAGAAAATAGTCATTATGTCTTATCTATTTATGTCAACATGAGTACATTTTAAAAAATAATATTGCATGAAGAAAAAGTAGAAAATTAGTCTTAAACCTGAATGTCATCAAGCACATTTTAATTTTCTGAAAATAAAATGTGCATTATTTGATAGGGACATAAAGGGTGGGACAAAAGTAGGTTTATAGTTGTTCATATAGAAAATATGCAATAATTAATAAGTAAGAATACAAGAATAAACTGTTTTGTGTACTCACAACTATAAAACTACTTTTGCCCTACTATGTATATACTAAAATTACGCTATTGTCCTTGGGAATGAGCTACACCAACTTTAGCCTCATCAATTTCTATGAGAAAGGTGGTAAATATATTAAACAAAGTGCTGGGGTTCTATAGATAACTTGTTTTTAAGGAAAATATTTGAAATTTTAATTAGAAAATAAAATATTTGAAGCAAATATGAGTCACTGGTAGAGGCATCTTAGTCAAACCAAAACACTGACTTGACACTCTTGACCCCTTGGGACAGTTGGTGCCACTTGCCTAAATGAAAGGGGCCAAAGTGTTTTTCAGAGGCAAACACTTCCAGGTTACACGATGTCTTTGGCCCCAGAAACAGAAGAAGCTAGATACTTTTATACAAAAAGACAGTAAGGTAAAAAGGAAAGAACAAAGGCAAGAAAGTTAGTCCTGCCTCTGCAGACATGATATCACATGTTTTTAATATGTTTCTTATTTGTTAGAAATTCTCTCTGAGTTGTATTATAGCACATTTTAACATGACTTTTTTATCCTTTTCCACATTATCTACATTTTCTAAAATAAGTGTGTATGACTTTTATAATCAGAAAACATATTTTTAAAAAATCCAAGATTATATATCCCAATAGAAAAAAAATGTTGAACCTACAAAAACTATTAAAACGTAACAATAAGAAAACAAACAACCCAACTGAAAAATAGGGAAAAAAAACTCTGAACAAACACCTCACAAAAGAAAATCTACAGATGGCAAATAAATAAAGCAAATAAGAAAAGAGGCTCAACATCTTTTGTCATTCACTAAATACAAATTAAAACAACAATGAGATACCACTCTTAGACTTATGAGAATGCTCAAAAATCAAAACACCGAAACCACCAAATGCTGGTAAGGATGTGAAACAATGAGAAAACTTACTTATTTCTGGTGGGAATGCAAATTGGTACAGTCACTTTGGAGGAGAGTTTGGCAGACTCTAACAAATCTAAACATACTCACACCATCTGACCCAGCAATTATACACCTTGGAATTTATCCAAAGGAGCTAAAAACTTATGTTGATACAGAAACCTGTGCACAGATGTTCGTAGCAGCTTTACTCATAACTATCACAACTGTCCTTCAGCAGGAGAATAGATAAATAAACTGGGGCACACCCAGACAGTGGAATTATTTAGTGCTAAAAATAATAAGTTATTAAGTCATGAAAAGACATGGAGGAAGCTTTTCTTTTACTAAGTTAAAAAAAAGTCAACCAGAAAAGGCTAAATACCATATAATTTCAAATATATATTATGGAAAAGGTTAAACAAAGGAGTCAATAAATAGCCAGTAGTCTCCAGGCTTAGAGGAAAGGAAGAAATAAACCAGCAGAACACAGAGCATTTTTAGGGCAGTGATACTATTGTGTTGGATACTATAGTGGTAGATACATATCATTGTATATTGATTCAAACTCACAGAATATTCAACACAAAGAGTGAATCCCAATATAAACTAAGAATTGTGGGTAATAGCGATGTGTCATTGTACGTTCACTGATTATAATAAATGTACCACTCTGGTGAGGAATGTTGATAGTAGAGAGGTTGGGCCTATGTGGGGCAGGTGGTACATGGTGAATCTCTGTACTTTATGCCCAATTTGTTCTGTGAACCTAAAAGTGCTCTAAAAAATAAAGTTTAGCCCTTGTTTATTTGGCTGAGTGTATAGAGTATCAGCCTAATGACTTAAGGGTCCTGGGTTCGATTCTGATCAAAGGCACATGTCCAGGTTGAAGGCTCGATCCCCAGTAGGGGTTGTGCAGGAGGCAGCTGATCAATGATTCTCTCTCATCATTGATGTTTCTATCTCTCCCTCTCCCTTCCTTTCTGAATTCAATAAAAAAATATGTATTTTTTAAAGTTTATAGTCTATAAATAATAACAACTAAATAAATACATTTTTAAAAAATATTGGAACCCATAAACATTAGTATTTTGGTTCTTCCTTTGTAAAGCAATGATATTTTAAACTAGAGGAGAGAGAGAAATACCAATGGAGAGAGATAATCATTGATCAGCTGCCTCCTGCATGCCCTACACTGGGGATCAAGCCTGTAACCTGGGCATGTGCCCTGAAAGGGAATTGAACCGTGACCTCCCGGTTCATAGGTTGATGTTCAATCACTGAGCCACACTAGAGGACTGGTGCACAGATTCGTGCACCAGTGGGCTCCTTCAGCCTGGCCTTTACTCTCTTGCAATCCAGGACCCCTTGGGGATGTCAAACTGCAGGTTTTGGCCCAATCCCCTGAAACTGAAAGTTTGACATCCCCCAAGGGATGTAGTAGTGTGTGAAGTGGCAGGCAGCCAGAGAGGAGCCTCAGCCCGGGCCCGGCACCGTACCGCTCCCACTTATCCTGTCACTGCTGCACCTGCCACCACTGTTGCTCATGCTGCTGTGGAGGTGGGAGAGGTTCACACCACCACAGCTGCACTTGCCAGATGTGAGTCCAGCTTCTGGTGTCCATTGGCCAGCTGAGTGGTGCTCCCACTGTGGGAGCACTGTAACCACCAGAGAGCAGCTCCTGCATTGAGTGTCTGGCCCCTGGTGGTCAGTGCACATCATAGTGGCCAGTCTACAGGTCATTTGGTCATTCAGTTGTTTGCTTGCTTAGGCTATATATATAGATTAGGTTAAATAAAAAAATCACTTAGCCTTAACTGGTTTGGTTCAGTGGATAGAGTGACAGCCTGCAGACTGAAGGGTCCCAGGTTCGATTCCGGTCAAGGGCATGTACCTTGGTTGCAGGCACATCCCCAGTAGGAGGTGTGCAGGAGGCAGCTGATAGAGGTTTGTCTCATTGATGTTTCTAACTCTCCATCCCTCTCCCTTCCTCTCTGTAAAAATATCAATAAAATATATATTTTTTTAAAATCACTTATTGTGGACTACATTGTACATATTCTATTGGAATTTATCTTTATCATTTGGAAGATAAGGCATATTCTCAAATCAGTTGATTCAATTTCACAAATTATAGAGCACTGTTCATCTACGGGCTGTGATATAATGGTAGGCGTGACAGTCCTTTCCCTAAACAAGCTCACAGTATAGTATGGAAGACTAGAATGTACACAAATAAGTTACATATTTTGGTGTACAACATTAGAGATTTGCCTGGAAATTCCACAGACATTAGGATAAAGCCTGTGAATCTAGCACATCTGAGTTCAAGCCACCTTCCTACTCTAGAAAAAAAAAAAGAACCCTTTGCAATCTTACACAGTTAGTTAGCTCCTCTTTGATGATGATTTCTGTCCATCTGTATTATTTACTAGATAGTATGAAACAAATCATCTCAAGCCTATGTCAAAGCACACGCTTATAAAACAATTTCACGGGGAACCACTAAGAAGGAACATCACTGCAAGAAATTTGAAAACTTAACATTTGTTCTACTTTTGGCTCATGTTTTTTGTTTTCCCTCCTTCGCTGCTCACTTGCATTCTAGCCTCCCATATAAAATCGCTGAAAGAAGGGCAAAAATGTCTTCCCTGGAAATTGTGTTTTTGAGTGCCTATCCTCTACAATTTCCTCCCTGTTTGTAAACTGTACATTCTAGGCTATGAAATATTCAACAAACACAATTTTGATGGCTTCCCTCCCAGAGACCTCTATTTTACAAAACGGAATTTTTACAACTGTGCCCCCCCCCTTCTGCCTAATGGGTACCCTGGGGGAATGTTGTTGGTTTTGAGATTCAACCACATATTTTCAACAAATAACAGTGTTGAAGCCAATGAAATCTGATAGTAGCAAACATTATTCAGTGATCTCTGAGTACAAGTGGTTCATATTTCTTTTTCCTTTGGGGTATAAGGGGAAAGGACACACTGGGATGTGTGAAGTGCAGCCACATATAAGCAAATGATTTCAAAAAGAAGTGGAGCGTTTCATGTTCTTCGAGTCAGGTGGGAGTCCTAAACTGTCAAGCTTAGCTGCAGTGAAAATGGGTTTCTCTTTGGGGACCAAAATACATATTCATTTTCTTCCCATTTGGTTTGCTGATACAGCAGTCATATCCTGGCAGGTGCTGCCTGGGACTGCCAGAGGGAGGAAAGTAGAAATAAATTACATGGCTCTATTGGGTTCTCAAACCAATAGCAAGAATTAATGTTGCTCCATGAAGACCAAAGTGCTTCCTAGGAACCTGGGAAAACCAATACATCACAAATGGTTTTCTGTATAAAAGCAGCTCAGTGGGTAACAAAATGAGGAGAAGTGAGGATTAGCAATTTTAATCATGCTGATTTGACTTACTGTTATCTTTTTAAACTTAACATCTATTTATGGAGCGGCTTCTATGTGCCACCTATTAGGAATACAGTGCACAAGACATTGTTCTAAAACTCAGGGTCTATTTTGGGGAAAACAAAGAAAGAGTAAAAAGAATAGTTCCCAGATGATGTATTTGATCATAGGTTAAGCAAAGGAATCTGTGAGAGCCACAAGGGGCATTTATCACTACCCCAAGAAGTTCATAGAATAGACCAAGGAGAGGTGACTGCTAAGTCAAGTTCTAATGGGTGACCCAGAATAAGTTCAGATAAAGTGGTGGGGAGAAGTCAGGTGATGATGATAATATCTTGAGAGCTATTCTGATAGTAAAGTTGGCATAGTATATTAAATGACTGATGTTAAAGGGGGGACAAATAAGAGTCCAATAACAATCTTGTTTTGGAATAAGGCTAATATTAAGGCTCCTTATTATGTATGACTTGACATCTGGGGAAAACAGAGGACCTTGAATGTCCTAACAAAAGTTCATCTCACCATTGTGCTGGTGTTAAGGTCCTATAGACAATATCCTTTCTTATCATGGCAATCAAGCGAGTAACTGCTTGTCTCTGAGTAGAAGGCTTCAGTTCCCTAGCAGCTCACATGCTATTCAAACAAGTGATTCACAACTTCTCACAGGAATTAGGGGTCACTGGACCCTTTTTTTACTTCAAAGCCTACTTCCCAAGACCCCAGCTGATTCACTCATTTTCCAGTGCAACCCCTCTGCAGCCCTGTATGTCATGGTGTCCTCATTCCCCAAGTTGTGAATATATGTGACTAATAAACTGTTGTCCATCTCATCTGTCCACTGTTGAGAACTATGTCTTTAGCCATCCCCATAATCCTAAAGAAGGGACTTCTTCACCAATGGGGTAAAGAGAAGATGAATAAACCCCTAGCTTGGGCAATGTTTTAATATGTTTGGGCTGCTATACCAGGTGTCTTAAACAATAAACATTTATTTCTCAAAATTTTGTTGGCTGGGATGTCCTAGGACCTAAGTCAAGGCACTGGTAGGTTCAGTGTCTGATGAGGGCCTACTCTCTAGTTCACAGATGGCCATCTTCTTACTGTGACCTCACATGCCATACAGGAAAGAGCTAGAGAACTTTCTGAGGTCCCTTTCATAAGGGCACTAATCCCACACATGAGGACTTCACCCTAATGACCAAATTACTTCCCATAGGCACCATCTCCTAATATCATCACATTTGGGGTTCACATTTCAAGATATAAATTTGGAGGAGACAAATATTTAGCCCATACAATTCTTCCCCTACCCCCAAACTTATGTCCTTCTCATAATCAATATACATTTATTTTAGCCCAACAAGGGTCTTAACTCACTGTAGCATCAACTCTAAATCCTAAGTCTAAAGTCTCATTTAAATATGTAAAACTTGAGTTAACAGTTAATAGTTTCCCATTATTGATCATGGAAATGCTCAGGGAAAAATCAGTTTGTTCTGGTTGTTTGTTTAGTGAGGGTAAAGGTGGAGGTAGGTAAGGATATGATAAAATCAGTTTTTATCAAAAATATAAAAGGAGGTGATTTACTATATGGATGAGAAAGCAGGGGGGATAAAGAGAAGGGAGCATGCACATAAATATGTATAACAGTGGCAGGTGGGTTGGCAGAAAATTGAGCAACTTCCTGCGTAACAACCTCCATTTTCTACTGGAGATAAGAACAATGAAGTCCTTGAGAATAAGGGAGGAAATGGCAAAGTAGGAAATTTGGGGAGAAAGTAGCAAGTTAGAAATAGCTGAACAACTATGGTGAAGAGTAAAAAGGGTATCACTCATGGAAGCTCAGTTATTATTGCCAAAATCTTTTGCCCCGCCTGATTTAAAATTGACCTAGGTTCACATCAGGTAAACCATGACAATCGTGGCATCAGAATCTTTGTGGGGGAAATCAGTAGGATGCAAGGGCAGTTGATGAAAATTTGTTCAGGCCAAGAATTTTTAAATTGTATTGTTTATGCATATGTGTCTCTACATCTATGTTTATATTTCTCTGTTGCATAGTAGTTTATTTGTTAATTTGTAAAAGATTCCCTATTTGAATGCTTGGCAGAAATGCTAAATGGCATTTCTAGAAAAGCAAACTTGGACAATTGCTTGGGGGTAGAAATTGAGTAATGGAGGACAAATAAGGGGAAAATGGAAAATGTCTCCTTTATTAAAATGTAGGAAATGTCTAAGTGGGTAAACAAGATGAGGAAGGATATGGCCTATGATGACATGGAGAAAAAAGAAAACTAAATGTCATGTGAAGCAGAGAGATATGCCTCATGGATTCAAAGGAATTTTATTTTAATTTGTCACTTTTTAAAGAAAGTTATTTCTTCAATAACTGGTGTCCTTCTAAGATGAAGGAAATTTAGACACAGAATGCACACACAGAGAAAGCCATGTGACTATAGAGGCAGAGATTGAAGTGGTAATTCTACAAGCCAAGGAACAGCAGGATTTCTGGAACCCATGAGAAGCAAGGAAGGGTTCTCCCCTGAGACATCTTGATTTCAGGCTTCCAGATTTGAGGCCTGTGAGAGAATGAATTCCTGTTGTATTAAGTCAACTAGTCACAATAGCCCTAGGAAACCAACAGCTCAGGTGAAACATTTAAAAAATGCTTTCAGATATCTTAGCAGTGGCAGAAAAGTTGCTCTTCTGAGCTGCTTATGTGTTCAACCAGAGGCCCTCGTTTTCAGGCTCCATTCACCTTTTTTTTGTACTTTTAATTTTTATTGATTCCAGAGAGAGGAAGGGAGAGAGAGAGAGAGAGAGAGAGAGAGAGAGAGAGAGAGAGAGAGAGAAAGAGAAACATCTGCAATGAAAGAAACATCTTCAATGAAAGAAAATCATTGTTTGCCAAGCCCCCTACAGGGGATCAAGCTCGCAACCTGGGCATGTGGCCTGACCTGTAATCGAACCATGACCTCCTGGTTCATAGGTCAACACTCAACCACTGAGCCACACACACTGGGACAGACTTCATCTACTTTTTGCTGAAGTTTTCATTACCAAGGGCCTCACCATTTTTTTCTTTAGAAATACCTCACAAAGAAATCCTGTAATTGGGGCACTCCAGGATCAGGGCAGCATACAGATCATCTCTACAGACTCAGAAATGTATGTGCACATGGGCTCTTACAAAGAACCAAGGTGAACTCCTTGGAAAACTTCTCCGTCCTATCTATTCAGCTACAATACAATACATTTGACTTTACGTTTTCTGCATTCCTTTTCCACTGGTCTACATTTTTGTGAAGGGTTTAAACAGGATAAAAGGAAAAATAGAAAAAGGGAGAGAGAAAGAAATAGGGAAGATGGAAGAGAGTGAAGAAAGAAGAAAGAAAGTGAATAATGTAACAAAACTTAACATGAAGTAATAGACAGCTTTGGCTTACGTCAAATACTTCCTTTTGTCATCTTTATTCAGTAAGACTACAATATATTTTATTGTAGAACTGGAAGATGGTAGAGAAGAAAGGTGGAGCAGGAGACAGAGGACATATTAATTCTTCCTGTACCATAGCGTGTCTTTTAAAATAAAAGATTGTTGTTGTTAATAAGACCCATAAAACTTAAGTAAAAAGGTTGTTCTTAATGCAGCAGTCTGGCCAATATTCCGAAATCCTGCAGTATTTCCTTGGATTCAAATATACTTGGGTTCAAATAGTCTAAAATGCCTCATTCTTCATCTCCTCATAAAGCACCAACTATCTATCTCACATATTCAATGTTTTCAACTAAAATCTGGAGAACGCCATGATAAATGGACAATGTAGTAATGAAAAATGCCTATCTTTTAACCAAGGAGTGCTACCAAATGTAATATTCATTGAGTATCTATTACATCCTGGGCTAATATGATTGTGTGCCCCCAGCAAGAATACAAAACAGATGTAAAAGAGCTTTTGAGAAGTTCCCATTTAATTTGGAGGTCTCCTCTTAATGTATGCATTTCTATTGTTTCCTCTTTCCTTTCACCCAATCAAGCTATGCTAAGGCATCTTCTTTAGTCAAACCATTTTTTATGACTATTTATTTATTTATTTATTTATTTTTCTTTAAAAATATATTTTTATTGATTTCAAAGAGGAAGGGAGAGGGAGACAGAGAGAGATGGAAACATCAATGATGAAAGAGAATCATTGATTGGCTGCCTCCTGAATGCCCCTCACTGGGGATGGAATTGGCAACCCGGGCATGTGCCCTTGATCAGAATCAAACCCAGTACTCTTCAGTCCGTAGGCCGACACTTTATCCACTGAGACAAACCAGATAAGGCTATGATGACAATTTTTTAAATGGCATGTATTAAATTCCTAAGGATACAATCTTTCCCCCAAAATGCAGGGTTATTATTGTTTTTACTTGAGTTTGAGGCATAGAGGTTGCTTACATCATTGACTATAATTGTGGGCTAAATTGTTGATACAAAACTAAACTTCTTAGAAAGATTAGATGGAATTAAATTTATTTTTCCCCACTCAGCTCCTTGACCCCTACTGAGAGATGTGTTTGCCTTTTAAAATGAAGCTAAATTTATGAATCACTCACTTGACACTTAATCATGTAAATTAATGACACGATAAATATGCCTTTTGCAATTGCAATGATGAATAAACTGTGTGTTTGGTTAACTGCGCCATTTATAGCTCCCTGATTTTGGAATGAGAAACATACAAATTCATTTGTTCTATAAGTGTTTACAATGCCATTGCTCTGTCTTTGAGTTTAAAATAGCTTTATCTATTCAAGGGACTTCTTCATCGAACACTTTTTTTTTTTACTCTCTCATCCAATAACAACTCTTTTCTACTTTTAATGTAATTTATTTGTACTGCTTAGTGCAGACACGGCCAGACAAAAGTCAGAACAGCAAGCCCATCAGCTGTATCTGATTGCTTGGACATTCCTCCAATTTTCCTCCGTACAGGATAAACAACACAATAATAATTGAAATACCACTATAGGAACAGGTGGACTCTGCCCACAGGAAAAGTAAACTCTCACCTATATTCATGAGAGAGGTAGCTTTACAACTTAGAGTAAGACACTCACGGAAGAAAGGCTCCTATCCTCCTGCAGATTGAGCTACAGGAATTTTTGTCTTCCTTGATGATTACATTAGTTAAGGAGGCATTTAAAAAGACGTATATACATTTCACTTGGGTAGAAAAAAGAATTTGCAATTGTTAATTTTTCTAATAGAAATAGTCTACAATAAATAAGGTCAGAGGTTTATGGTCTGAAATAAACAGTTTAGTCCAACTGTCTTGATCAGATCCCAACAACAAGCGTTTACTTTTCTCTCGCTATTCTGTGGGTTGACTTGGACAGCGTTGTGCCTGTCCTGTTATATATACTGTTGGATAGCGTTGCACTTTTCGGGACTTGACTGTACTGAAGTCATGCCCAAGATGTCACATTTGCCTGTCGGGTGCCTTGGTGGGATGGTTAGAAGGCTGGGAGAGCTAGGACCTTCCATCTCACTGTCTACTCGTAGGTGACCTTTCACTCCATGTAGTTTTCCTGGGTAATCTCTTTAGCAGAAGGACCAGAATTGCTGCATGGAGGCTCCAGGCATTTGAAGACTTAGGTCTAGAACTCTGATTGCAGTACTTCCTCAAATTCTCCTGGTTAGATGGAGGCACCATTAAAAAACCAATGCACAAGTGAGTGTGAAAATCAGAAAGCATTGTTTATTGAGGGCTATTTTCCAAGTGTAGCTATAAAAAGATATAAAGCAAATGCCATATAATAATCAAATGCAGTTATGACAGACATGATAACAGTAAACATCCCAAAACAAAACACTTTGTGACTTTTAAAAAAATTATTCAATTTAGGAGTGTATGCAGCAATGGAGATAATAGTTTATGCACTTTTATGTCAGCAGAATTATAAACATTGTTTGATCGCAGTCCTTTTAATTCTGAAGTGCCCTTTCCATTATACTAAGTTTCCTCTATATAATCTTCTATCTGACAGTTTAGTCTATCTGACTGGTCAGCTGCTTTGGACTCCCAGGGTTAGATTCCTGCCCAGACCTCAGATTGATTGGCTACATCCCTAATTTTTTTTTTCTAACTTTTGCCAACTTTTTAGTTCTTTGACACTGGAATTTGCTCTTTAGGACAACTGCTAGCTAAGTACCTTTGAGGCAAGGCCAATTATTGGACATGCATTCTAGGCTTCACCAGCTGATGGGCAAGAAGCTTTTTAACATATTTTCAAGTTTGTTTTTCTTGTTTAGGTACTAGTTTAGCCTAGGATACTTGTTGAAAACCTTCAGTGGTAATAGGATATATAAGGAAATATTAGCTCTATGTGTGGCTTATCCCTTTGGGCCAAGCAGCTATCAATGCTCCATGAACTCATTGACTGGGTGAGTAATAATAAAAACAGCCCTTAAGCAGTTAGGAGATATTTAGCATTTGTATAAATATGTTTTCTTCATGACATTTCAGGACTGTTGATGCTTAACAAAAAGTGTCCAGAGTTCAGAAAATAAAAGTTAAGCCCCTAGAAATTTAGTTCTGAGAAAATATTTTGTAGAAGAAAAATTTGAAATGCTCACATAAAAATATAATTTTTATTGCCAAATTATTTCATATGTCCATAGAATGTTTATCTCTCAAGATCCCTCAAAAGTAATTGACATAACAGGAGAATATGCAATTGATACTATGTACATCGAGTGACTATGGCAATTAAAACTAATCCTTGATCCGTTTCCACTAAAATTTATCTGGTTCATATTTTTTATTAATTTCCATTTTCAATTGAGAATCAATATGTATTCTGTGTAGCACACACATATACAAATGCACACAACCTTCATATTCAAAGGAAGTGCTTTTAGAAAAACTAATTTTGGGTGTAACCACATTTGTATTTTAGAATAAAGAAAAGAACATCAATAAAAAAACATTTTTCCCTTCCTTATGAACTTGCCACTTGTTAGTTTAATACCAGAATTAGTTTATATATATATATATATATGTATATATATATATGAAGCTAAGTGACCAACCATATGTCCATCTGACCTTCCGACCGATCAACCAGCTGGTACATATGAAGGGCACTGGCAATCTATCTATATATGTAAAAGACTAAGTGACCACCCGCTCGTCTGTCCGACTGTCCATCCGACCAACCAGCTGGTACATATGACATGCACTGGCAATTTAAAAATAAACATTGGTCTCAGGCAAGGAAAATTTTCCCATTGAATTTCTTAATAGTATTACTCTTTCGGGAATGCCGTGTCATAAATTAAAATCTAAAGTAGGTGCAATCATCATGCTACTGGGAAATCTTAATAGTAAATGGGGTCTTTGTAATGGTACTAGATTTATTATCAAAATATTGTGATTTAACATAATCTAAGCTGAAGTATTAACAGGATCTGCGAAAGGAGAGGTTGTTTTGATTCCAAGAATTGATTTGTCCCCATCTGACACTGGCCTCCCATTTAAATTAATTTGAAGACAGTTTCCTTTGATGGAAGCATTTGTGATGACTATTAATAAATCACAAGGACAAACTCTAGAATATTCCTACCTGAACCTGTTTTCGGACATGATAAGTTACATATTGCTTTCTTTCGAGTTTGAAGAGCATGTGACATTAAAGTTGTAAATATTTCATCACAAGGGAAATTAGTCAAGCACTCTGAAAGTGTTTTTACTCTTAATATGGTGTATAGAGAGACATTAGAATAAGATTAATCAATTTATCAGTCATTGTTTTTATCAATGCTGTTTTTATGTCATGTTTTTGTTGTTTTATATCATATTTTTATGGTTTTTATATCATGTCTTTGTTGTTATATCATGTTGTTATTGTTTATTTGTTAATCAACTTATATATTATTTTCATATACATTTTACTAATTTCCTTTCATCTCTGACACTTCTATTATAAAGGGCAAATAGTGATATTAAAATATTTTGTATTTTAATTTTATAATACTATATTATATGTACTATTTTGACATGTAATTTTTTGCAGTAACGTACTTACTGCACAAATCTTTCTTCTAATTAATTTCCTTTCAATGTGCATGAATTCGTGCACTGGGCCACTAGTACCCTATAAACAGACACAGCACCAGATGTTTATATATATGGAACAGACTGACAAATGTCAGAGGGAAGGGGGATGGGGGTGACTGATTAAGGGAAGTTGAAGGAATTAGCTAAAGAACCTATATGCATAGATACAGACAATAGTGTGCTGAGGGCCAAAGGAGGGGAAGAGAGGATTGGATGGATGGGGAAAAGAAGGGAAATGGGTGACATCTACAATAGTGTTATCAATAAAAATTAAAATTAAAACAGAGTATGACATTGGCATTACCTATTGTTGTCTGGAAATAAGAATCAACCAAAGATTAAATGTCTGTATGTGCCAAAGTGGAATTCTGGTATAAACTCATGGAGGAAATATTATTTCATAATTAGAAGTTTGGAAGTGAAGTCTCTGTTCTTTATCATATTTGCAACTAGAATATTTGGATATCTTATGCATATCATTAAAAACTATAGTTCCTAGAATGTTAACACCCTTCAATATAGTCACAATCATGTAACCATACTTGGGACTTAAGAAGTTTAATGAATATATATGTACATTATCTAACCAGAAGACCATTATCGTGCTTTCAAACAATTACAGTCCATCATATTAATCTTACTTTTGGATACTAGTCAGCGTAAGGCTCTCTGAGCCATTTAAAGTAACTTATGATCTCAAAATGCATTTCTTAAGGAATGAGATATCTATATTCACAAATCTAAAAAAGTCTCCACTAAAATAATTACACTAAATGATTTCTTGCCATTTCTATTAGAGAAGACATCCCCTACAAAGATGTTGTATGCTTGCATATGAGCATAACCAATGAACATAAGACACTGAAGGGTAGGGGAAGCCGGGGTATTGTCAAGGGTGGGGAAAAAAAAGGACACATATGTAATACCCTTTGTAATGCTTTAAGCAATAAAAAAAAAAATGTAACTATTTAAAAAAATCTCTCTATATAAAACCCTAATATGCAAATAGACCGAAAGGCAGAACACCTGAACAACCAGTCACTATGACATGCGCTGACCACCAGGGGTCGTGAGCAGAACATTGTGGGCATCAGCTGCTGCAGGATGGTGGAACAGATGAGTGGGGGTACCAGACCAAGGAGGGGCGCTGGTTGCTGTCATCGGGGCAAACCTCTGGTGGTTACTGAAAATTCTTTGCTCCTGTGCACCATGGTCCCTTCCGGCCATCACACCTGCTGCCAGCACTCAGTGCTGGTCCCAATCACTTCATGCCATCAGCAGGTGTGAGCGGGCCAGTGCCATCAGCACGTGGGAGCAGCAGCAGAGGGAGAGGGGCTGCCAGCAGACAGGGAACCAGGGGCCGCAGCGGAAGGAGCGGGACGGGGGTGGAAAGGATGGGCTGAGACCCGCCCCTGTGCCCACCACAGCCTCACAGTCCACAGTTCAAGGTGCACAAATTCATGCACTGGGCCCCTAGTGTTTTAATAATATTTTAAAATGCATTATTTACCTAATTGACAGCAATGCTATATTTGTAGTTCCTGGATCTTTTTTTTTTTTTTTAAATATATTTTATTGATTTTTTTTTACAGAGAGGAAGGGAGAGCGATAGAGAGTTAGAAACATCGATGAGAGAGAAACATCGATCAGCTGCCTCCTGCACATCTCCGACTGGGGATGTGCCCGCAACCCAGGTACATGCCCTTGACCGGAATCGAACCTGGGACCCTTCAGTCCGAAGGCCGATGCTCCATCCACTGAGCCAAACCGGTTTCGGCAAGTTCCTGGATCTTTTTTAAATAGACCTAAGAGAAATTCAAAAATTGACCTGAAATAATTGTTATAATCCATGAAAAGAATAACTGTGCATGTTAAAGCCCTCAGGTTACTTCAATTTAAAAAGAGTGAAATTTACACATATATCTGAAGATCAATTTTAAGAAAATAATTTAGCTGATTATTGTTTCTCTAAAATACCCCAAAGGTACAAATGCACATTATGTAATCTAGCAATTGTCAGTTTGAACAATGGTGTAATTTGTAAGTTCATGGAGTGCCACAAAAAGGAAAAAATAATAATAATAAGAGTAAAAATGGCTAATTTTTTAAAAAAATGTAATATATACTTGATAAGCCAACTTTTTAAAGTTCATAAAGAAATCTAAGCACTGACAATTCAACAGACTGATGGAAAATTTTGAGGGAATGGTTGCTAAATCTTTTATCCGTGCTGAATTCACTCATTTTTTGATGTCCTAACAATAGATCAGCCCCATAATTTTAACTCCCTACCCTACTGTTACTATTATGATATTAATCATTAACTCATCTCTCATGGTGATAATTAACAGTTTTAATAAGTAATGTTATCTTCTATATACCTGTTTTTCATTTGAGTCTTAGTTATATGGCAGATTGTATTGTAGAAAAGTTTTATGAATTCTTAGATTCTTGAAAGCTGTTTTGGAGACAGTCACTGTTATAATATTTGTTTTGTTTTCATTATAAAATTTCATAAAAGTTTCCATTGATGTCATTCACAACATGCCATTTTATGAGCTGATAATAGCAACTAAGGCCACATTTAGATGATAAAACCTGCCACAGATTCAGTATCTTTTTCCCAGCAAAGCAATTCGTATGGGGTTTTTAATTTGCTTTTAGTGTGTTTATGTCAAGCTTTGTCTTCCATCTTTAGTAGTATATATTTTGAAATGAATGCATTACATTGTGATTTGAAACAGTAACTTGGGCAGTTTGAAGAAGAAATATGCATCGAATATTTTACACAACAGGAATTCAATTTATGACTTATGTGCCGGAATAGCCTACTGCCATTCTTCAAAAAGGTATATGTTGAGCTCTAAATGTTCTGCTTTAAAGTGTATCATGAATTTCAGTGGGTGAATACCAACTGGGGAAGATCCAAAAAAAAGGCAATCAGGAGAGTGAATGATCTGGAAATGATCTCTTAAGAATACAATTTAAGAAATAGCAAATATTTATTCTAGAGAAGAGAAAATTCATGGTGAACATTCAAATTGTCTATAGTGTAAAAAAATAATTTGATTGAGTCTTTATAGAACCAGAAAGGTTAACATAGTTATTAAAATAAAATTATGTTAAAATACTTCTCGACATATATCTTTTACTAAGTAGTTCTTTGCCATTGGACAAATGCTTTAATAAACCCAACGTCTGGAACCTCATCCACTCCACCCACTTCATTGTATCAAAAGGCATGTGTGACTCTGAAATGCTTTATTTTAGTACAAGCTTTCATCAGCTAATAATGAAGAGGATGCCATTATAGATTCTAATTTGGCCACATGGAAATCATCTACCTCTTCTTCTTGCTCCCGCTTCCCACTAAGAACAAAACTAAAACAAATGACAAATGTTGCAAGAGCAAGAAATAAGTCAACTCTTTATTTAATTCCACATTCTTCTTCTCTCCAGTTCTTTCCAACTAGCTGCCTTTCTGAATATATTGTTGTGTACTTAGTGAGACACTGTTAAAGCACATCACTATCAAATTATTAATTTAGTCAATACTAAGAAACGATATATTAATAGTGATAAATATAAAAGCCTGAGTGTTTTTTAAAGAATCTTCATGGGTGCCCAGTTGACATGGTTCAGTGGTTGAGCCTCAGCCTATGAACCAGAAGGTCACAGTTCGACTCCTCATCGGGGCACATGTCCTGGTTACAGGCTTGATCCCTAATGTGACTCATGCATGAAGCAGTAGATCAATGATCTCTCTCATCGTTGATGGTTCTATGTCTCTCTCCCTCTCCTTTACTCTCTGAAGTCAATAAAAATATATTTATATATTTAAAAAAGAATCTTCATGGATAAAGGATGAGAGAGGCTTTATTTATTAACTGCTCATGTGGAGAAGACCTAAGGACATTAACTGATGATGAAATCAATGAGAATTCACAGTGGTTTGTGCCAACCAGGATAATTAGTCCATAAAATTTAATTATATAAAATTCAGGTCTGTAGGTAAAAATATTTATGTTTCTTAATTTCCATATTAAGTTCTTAATCATAAAAGATAAGAGACCTTTATTTTTATTTAATTCAGGAAGTCATAATATACCCCACATTTGTCAAGAGTTTTGTTTAAGTTCTAGGATCTTTCATGGTTTTAGGTACTATAGAGGTGGAGTGTTTCGTGGTGTGATATTTTATTTATTTATTAATTATATATTTTAATTATTTCAGAGAAGAAGTGAAAGGGAGAATGAGGTAGAAACATCAATGATGAGAGAGAATCATTGATCAGCTGGGGATTGAGCCAGCAACCCGGACATGTGCCCTTGACTGGAATCGAACCTGGGACCCTACAGTCCACAGGCCGACACTCTGTCTACTGAGCCAAACCAGTTTTAAATCTTTATTGTTGAAAATATTACATATGTCCTCCTTTTTTCTCTCATTGACCCCTTATAACCTGCCCCACCCTCCCACCTCCACCCCAGGGAATTCTTGAGTGATTTGTCCTTCAGGTAGATCTTGGAACTTCCCTTTCCCCACTGGGTTTTTGATCTGAAGGCATGTTGGATGACCACTGAGTTGTGGTTCTTTTCCAGCCATTTGACCCCATAAACTCTGATAGGTCTTTCTACTGCATCTGTAATATTCTTGAAGGAGCAGGTGAAACCTTTTAATGCATGTGTGTTCAAGCTGGGTCATAAAGAGTTCTGCAAAGATATGGATGATTCCATATTTCTAGTAACCCAGATATTTATTCTTTCTTGTAGTCTTGTTACCTCCCTGTCTCTGATTTTACAGAAGAGGATTGATTCCCCTCTACATTTCTGCTCTGAGATGTCTTGTACATCCCTGGAGGCATGTAGCCTGACAGGATATTAACCTCAGTTATAACTTTCTTTTTAAAAATATATATTTTTATTGATTTCAGAGAGGAAGGGAGGGGGAGAAAGAGATAGTAACATCAATGATGAGAGAGAATCATTGATTGGCTGCCTTCTGTACACCCCCTACTGCAGATCGAGCCCCCAACCTGGGCATGTGCCCTTGACCAGAATCGAACCTGGGATCCTTCAGTCCACAGGCCAATGCTCTATCCACTGATCGAAACAGCTAGAGCAGTTATAACTTTCTTAAACTCTCCTCACTTCTCACCCTCCAATTTGGAGAAACTATTTCTTTTTTTTTTTTTTTAATATATTTTATTGATTTCTCACAGAGAGGAAGGGAGAGGGATAGAGAGTCAGAAACATCGATGAGAGAGAAACATCGACCAGCTGCCTCCTGCACATCTCCCACTGGGGATGTGTCCGCAACCCAGGTACATGCCCTTGACCGGAACCGAATCCGGGACCCTCCAGTCTGCAGGCCGATGCTCCATCCACTGAGCCAAACCGGCTCTGGCTGGAGAAACTATTTCTATTCCCATCATTTCTTTTTCTTAATCTTGAGGATTATTCCTTAGACACACTCTTTGGCATAGAATCTTACACCTCAGAGATATTGAGATAAGGACTCTGCCTAATTCCTGAATGAATTGAGAAATAATAAGGGGCAGGTGGAGAATCAAAACATGTCCATTATTCCCAAATGAGCATGCTAATTTAATCTCAAATTAGACTGTGTTACAACCAAATCAAAGTCACATTGAACAGAAGTCTGCACTGATACCAGGAATGCAATGATTAAATTTTAATTTAACTGGGGAAAACATCCCGCAAGAGGTTAATTTAGGTCTGCGTTTTTTTATTGTCTGAGAGTAAGTTCACCGACAAATAACATCTTAATTTCTATTTTCCATTTTTCTCTCCATTTATGATCCCCTAATGTAAATAGAAATGTGTGTTCTACCTAGCCACATAACATCCCTGCTGCTCTCTTGTGAACAGGTATTTCCATTTGTGTCACAAAGGCTACTTCCATTGCTTCTTTCTTATGAAATTGCTTAGATCTAAGGAGATTGCATCCTTAAAAAAGGTCATCTCTTAATGTAAAATTAACACCAAGAGAAAGTAAATTTCATCTTTGTAGTACAAGATGACATTTCTGGAGAACTTGAATGAAAAATGTCAAAGATGAAAAGAATGAAAAAGGCAAACCTTTCAGTGAAAAAATTAGAACACTACACACACACACACACACACACACACACACACTGTATAATGCCATTCCACTTATATAACACTCTAGAGCAGCGGTTCTCAACCTGTGGGTGGCTACCCCTTTGGCAGTCTAATGACCTTTTTACAGGGGTCGCCTAAGACCATCCTGCATATCAGATATTTACATTACAATTCATAACAGTAGCAACATTATAGTTATGAAGTAGCAACGAAAATGATTTTATGGTTGGGTCACAACATGAGGAACTGTATTTAAAGGGCCAGAAGGTTGAGAACCACTGATCTAGAGAAAGGGCAAATCTATACTTTAGTGATTATAAATGGATACCTGAGGCAGAACAGGTACCCACTTATAATTATAGTCTCAGAATGGAACCTAAGGGATTTTTTTTCGTAGTGTTTTATGTCTTAATTGTGGTTGTGATTTCGTAAATATATAAATTTCAAATCAAAATAGGTTCATTGTATTGAATGTGAATAATACTTCAGTGAAGTAAGAAAAATGAAATCACTACATTTTTTCTCTTTTAAATTATTCTTCATTTTCTTATTTAACATTGGTATTATAAAGCTAAGTACATGTGTAAAACATTTTCTGTTTAGATATTTTCCTTTAAAATATTATATTACCTAGTACTCACAAGTTGCATTTAAATTTTATACCCACACTAGAGGCCTGGTGCACAATTTTGTGCACCAGTGGGGTCCCTTGGTCTGGCCTGCGGGATGGGGTCAAAACGGGCTCTCTGACATCCCCTGAGGGGTCCGAGATTGTGAGAGGGCACAGGCCAGGCTGAGGGACCCCACCAGTGCATGATTGGGGCCCGGGAGGAACGCAAGAGGTTGGCCAGCCAGGGAGGACTCCAGGGTGTGTCCGGCCCATTTCACTCAGTCCTGATTGGCTGGACCCCAGCAGCAAGCTAAACTACCAGTCGGAGAGTCTGTCCCCTGGAGGTCAGTGCATGTCACAGAGAACAGTTGAGCGACCTTAACATATCATTAGCATATTACACTTTGATTGGTTGAACAGATGACCGGATGACCTGACACTTAGCACATTAGGCTTTTATTATATAGGACTAGTAGCCCGGTGCACGAAATTCGTGCACTGGGGTAGGGGGGGAGGAGGGGCCCCTCAGTCTGGCCTTCACCCTCTCCAATCTGAGACCCCTCAGGGAATGTCCAACTATCTGTTTGTGCCCACACTTTTAACAGATAACAGCTCCACTGTTGTTCCTTTCTTATGCTTAAAACCATTGGAATTAGTAGGTATTCAAAGTGTGTATACATTTTGGGGGGACACCTTGTATATCTCTAGTCAGTGGTGAAAGAAACCAACAGCAGATTTGGAACCCCCAGACAGGGAACCTTGCTCATTCCCCACATGTCTTCCCCACTTCACTTTCCACCTTCGTGGGCAGCAGGAGAATCAACATTTTCTCTCATTAATTCAGAAAAGCACGTCCTGTCACCCGTTGCCTGGAAGGAGTGCTCTAGGCACCAAGCAAGCAAGGCTCAGTCAGGGCAGCCTTCACTCATGGGTGCTGGCACCCAAAGTGCACATTCCTCCTCTACAGTCACCCGACTATCCCACTGTTTGACTGAGAGGAAGGAATTCCTCTCTGCCTCTGGGTTCTTGATCTTGAACGCTGACCGAAGGCACCTCAGAGAGGGCCGCCCGCGCCCACCACGTGTGTCTGTCTGCACCTGCTCCTGCCTCAGCATCTGCATTAACCCCCCAGAGGTGATCTCGTAGCTGCACTGGCCTCTGTGGGAACAGGGCATCATCACTCCGCCCTCTCACTGTCATCTCACAGGCGCCCACTCTCAGCACCCAGAACACCCAGACACTCTCCAAAGGACATGAGCGCATCAGAGGGGATGTGTGCACATCCTGTGGGGGTGTTAGACATGCCGGGTTGATGGAAGTGAGGTGGAGAGGTGGGGGGAACTTGTGCACACCTTGGTTTGCAACTGTTGCAGGTGCGGGAGGGTGACAGTGTGCTGGGGGATGTTCACAAGCCAGGGGGGATGTGCACACCAGAGGCCTCTGGCTTTGCAGATCTGCAAACCCCTGTGGTGCGGCCAGGAGGACGTCAGTCTGGCCAGCCATGGTGGCTGTCCCTGCGATCCTGCACCTTCTGGGCCAGGAGGCGGATCTTGCGCAGTCACTCCTGGGCGCTGATGGCTGCCTCCCTGCCGTGAAGGGTCACGGATCCGAGTCCCAGGACCATGCACAGCCTCAAGTGCTGCCCCCCGCCCAGCAGGGTCACAGATCCGTGTCTTGGTCCTGTGGACAGCCTCAAGCACTGACCCCCACCCGGTAGGGTCACAGATTCGGGTCCCGGACTGCAGACAGCCTCCTGTGCTGCACCCCTGCCCACCAGGTCACAGATCCGGGTCCCGGGACCACGAACAGCCTCAAGCACTGCCCCCCACCTGGCAGGGTCACAGATCCGGGTCCCGGACTGCAGACAGCCTTGCCTGCTGTCACCTGCCTTCAGTATGCAAATTAGCCGCCATCTTGTTGCTTCAGGGTGGGGGTCCCCACTGGGGTGCCTGGCCAGTCTGGGTGAGGGGCTGAGGGCTCTTTTCAGGCTGGTGGGCTACTGAAGCTCCAAACCTCTCCTTTTTTTCTTTTTTTTTTATTCTGGCATTTATTTACCTTCTATGCCTGACACTGGAGCTGAGAGCAGGCTTTCTCTCTGAGGCTCGGCTGCTGAAAGCAGGTTTCTGGCCTTTGTTTACCTTCTGTATTAGAAACAATGTTGCGGTCTTGCTGGCTGAAGCCTGGTTGACTAAAACCGGTTTCTGGGGTTTTGTTTAGCTTCTATATTTGTTACAATGTTTCAAACTGCAAGCTCAGAGGCCAGCAGCGCAGGCGGGGAACGTTGGATTCCTCCGTCACTGAAGCAAGGAAGCCTCCCTGTTGGCTTCAAGCTGCCTGGCTGCCGGCCGCCATCTTGGCTGGCAGTTAATTTGCATATCTCACTAATTAGCCAATGGGAAGGGTAGCAGCCATATGGCTAATTACCATGTTTCTCTTTTATTAGATAGGATAGCTAATGCATGTACAATGTGTGCATCTATATCTATATACAAAAATTGGCATCAAACCCAAACTATTAGATGTGTAATTTTCCAATTTTCATGAGCAGATTTTTATTTGCATAGGCAAATCTGGACATGTATAATTTTGGCTGTCAGCTACAAATATATTCAAAGTTTAGTGTCCTCAACTACTCTTCCTAAGCTGCTATTAAAGGCCACTCCTTTGGAAATACATGATACCCATCTCTGATATTATTGAATAATAAGTACTTTATACCCAATATATATTAAACACCTAACTAAAATTCATAATATTAAATACAATGGTATATGTTATACTATCCTTGATGTTAGTAGATGTAAACTAAATATTCCTTATTGTATAAAATTATTATTGTTCATATATATAAAGCTATTAAAAATTCATCCTATTGAAGTTTTTATTTAAGTTAATATGTTCAAAATAAACCCCTATTAACAATTTACTGGATAATTAAATTATTAAATAATACATATTTTTGAAATGTGCATCTTGCATAGATTAAGTTAATAATATGTTTTCTGTAATTATCTTTCTTTTGGTAGCCTAAAGATTTGAAAATCTTGTAAGTATAAAATTTAAAAAATAGTAAAACACACTTATGCACTGAAAATAATATGATGTTATTTGAAGTTTAAATATATGTAAATATAAGACCATGCAACATATGTAAAAATTATAATTTCAAAATCCAATGGAAAGAAAATCTTTCAATATTAACAACCAATATAGTTGTCAAATAATGAGATAAAAGATGGTTGGGGCTAATGTTTTTATAATTTTTATTATTATTATTTATATTATTATTTTTCAATTCTCACCCGAAGATATTTTTCTATTGATTTTTTAGGGAGAGTGAAAGAGAGAGGAAAAGACAGAAAGAAATATCGATGTGAGAGAAACATATTGATTGGTTGCCTCCTGCATGTACTCTGACCAGGGCCTGGACCAGTGAGGGGCTTGCAACCAAGGTATGTGCCCTTGACCAGAATCAAACACAGGACCCTTCCATCAGCAGGCTGAGGGTCTATGCACTGAGCCAAACTGGCTAGGAGGTGTTTTTTTTAAATCCTGGTGGTTTGAGTCTTTAAATTCCAAGTTAGTTACATATTTTCATAAAACATAACTTTTAAAAGACATACCAATTTAAATGACAAGCACTCTTGTTCCTTAATTGAGTGCCATTTGCATGTAGATGAGCTTAACAAGTTGTCAAACATATACTGTCTTTTTACTTTAAGAATATATTGATTTCAGAAAAATAAACTGGAGCTTTTATGAGATTTACAAAATTGTAGCTTGGATTGTTACCATTTTTCTCTTTAATGAAATACATTGTGTGTATCAAAGTCAAACCTATTGATATAACTTTAAGTAATGGTGAAATAACTGGTCTCACTCTTTTACCAATAATAATTATGACTGTTTAATAAAACAAAGTGTGTATGTGTATGTGTGTGTACAAGTACATATATATATATTTAAATGTACTAGAGAAAATTAAATCAAACAAAAACTAAAGAGGGTATTGAACAAAATTAGAGGAATATTTTTAAATGTGTATATAATTAGTAAAATATAAATGTATAATATATTATATGTAATATATGCTTATTGCATATAAGTACATACATATGTATATACTAGAAATTAGAAACTGAATATTTATATCTGCATTTATGTATGTATATATGTTTGGATGTATGCTATGCTATTTATTTCTACACATGTATACAGAGAGTAAGAAAACTAATGTCAATAAGAATTTTTAAAGGAAAAACAGGAAATAGAAGTTACTTTTGGTAATAAACAGCAACATTTGAAAAGTAAAATTACTATTAATTATGTAAAAAGGACACAGTCTCACTTGTAATTAGCAAAGTGCTAATTAAAACATCAATGTAATCTTAACTAAGAGTGACTATAATCTAGGCCATAAAATAAATAACATCTAAGGAGATATGTGGTAATTAGAAGTACCAAGAGCTAGCTACACTGTGGAGGAACTTTGGGGATGTTGCCAAGTGAGAAAAGGTTACAGTAATAAGGAAATGGTTAGGGTTACATGAGGTATACTGAGTCTGTTAGCAAACATCTTGCTCACTGAAGACTGTTTTATTCCAGCTTGTGGGTCATATTCACTAAAAAGAAAATAAAAGTGGACATCCCATTTTCCTTACCACGACTATCTAAACCCATTGCTATGAGGGAAGAGACCCCAGGGGGAGAAGGATAGGAAAATAAGTCGAATATCATTAGCACTAAAAAGATGCAATTACAAAAACAGAAGGAACAAATAGGAAAGCATTTATATATTCTATCATTCACTGGTAATGTTTGAAAGTTCCTCTTGCATGATAGCCACTAATGGGTATCACTAAGTTTTCTTACATTTACATATTATTTTTAAATATTTTATTAGCTTTAAGGAAATACAATGGTTTTATATAATCATAACAATGGTTTGCTGCAAAATATTTGTAAAATATAGAAAAGGATAAATACGTAAACTATAGGAAGGAATTTTTAAAAAATATATTTTATTGATTTTCCACAGAGAGGAAGGGAGAGGGTCAGAGAGCTAGAAACATCGATGAGAGAGAAACATCGATCAGCAACCTTCTGCACACCCCCAACTGGGGATGTGCCCACAACCAAGGTGCATGCCCTTGACTGGAATCGAATCTGGGACCCCCTAGTCCACAGGTCGACACTCTATACACTGAGCCAAAACAGTCAGGACAGGAAGGAATTTTTTAAAGCCATCATTAATAACTAAACCACCCAAGATAAAGTAAAACATAGGTTATAGTATTTTAGATATAAAAATATATAAAACATACAAATATATCTATAAAGTGTTATCTTTTAATTCTTTACTTGATAGTAAAGATTTGTTCAGATTATTAAATATTCTTCCATATTGCGATTTTTAATTGCAATATAGTTTTTCAATTTATACAATCCTAAAATTTGACCATTCTTTTATAAGATTTATTCTATTATGTTTTATTATAAATACTAGAGGCCTGGTGTACGAAATTCATTCACGGGTGTGTGTGTGTGTGTGTGTGTGTGTGTCCCTCAGACCAGCCTTCACCCTCTCCAATCTGGGACCCCTCGAGGGATGTCCGACTGTCTGTCTAGGCCCAATCCTGGTGGGATCAGGCCTAAGCGGACAGTTGGACATCCCTCTCACAATCCAGGACTGCTGGCTTCCAACCATTTGCCTGCTTGCCTGCCTGATTGCCCCTAACCACTATCCTGCCAGCCTGATCGATGCCTAACTGCTCCCCTGCTGGCCCGATTGCCCCTAACAGTCCTCCGCTGCCAGCCTGGTCACCCATAACTGCACTTCCCTGCTGGCTTGGTCCCTCCCAACTTCCCTCCCCTGAAGGCCTGGCCCTCCCCAACTGCCCTCCCTTGTTGGTTATCTTGTTGTGGCCATCTGGTGTCCCCATGGGGGCAGCCATATTGTGTGTTGGAGTGATGGTCAATTTGCATATTACTCTTTTATTAGTGTAGATAGTGGCAATTGTATGGCCTGTGTTGCTCAGTGAGCATCAACCTATGAACCGGGAGGTCACGGTTCAATTCCCTTTCAGGGCACATGCCCAGGTTACAGGTTTGATCCCCAGTGTAGGGCATGCAGGAGGCAGATGATCAATGATTATCTCTCTACATTGGTATTTCTCTCTCTCCCTCCCCTTCCTCTATGAAATCAATAAAATATATTAAAAATATATAGGAGCAATTAATGTACATCTTTTGCTTAATAACTATTTCTAAATAACCATGAAATTGAGTAACAATGAAATAACATAAAATATTATAAGAAATTTTATAATAATAAAATCATTTATCAAATGAGTAGATAATTTTCAAAATATTGGGTATTTTAAAGATTTTTACTACAAATTATTCAATTAAATTTGAAAATTTTTTTACATTATATTTTTCAATACTAAATATTAATTTTTAAGTACTGAACTTTTGTGACTTGTCTCTTCCACAAAGTTACTGCTGCTTTTTTTCTCCCCTGCCCTCCCCTGTTTCCTTCTCTCTCTCTCATATATGCATACAATCAATACCCATTATTCACAAATTCTGTATTTGCAAATTTGCCTATTTGCTAAAATGTATTTGTAATTCCAAAATCAATACTTGCAGAGCATTTACAGTCATTCGTGGTTGAAAATTTTAAGTCATCCCACATGTACATTACACTTGAAGTTAATCAAGGCTACACTTTGCTTTCTTGCTCCCTTTCTCACACTGTAAACAGGTGTCTTTTTTACAGTTTAGTGCAAAGTTTTTGGTATTTATGTGATTTTTGCTGTTCAAAATATCCCTCAAACATTGTGCTGAATTGTCCAGTGTTCCTCAGCTCAAGAAGGTTCTGGTGCTTTATGGAGAAAGTACATCCTATCTAATAAAAGAGAAACATGCAAACTCCACTACACCCACAAGCCCCTCCCACCAGCTAATCAGGAACGAGTATGCAAATTAACCCAAACAACATGGCAGCTGCCATGGAGCTGGAGTGAGTAGGAGGCTTGGGTGGCCCCCAGTGATGGAGGAAGCCAAGCTTCCCACCCACCCTGGCCAGACCTGGCCTCCGCTCAACACTACAAAGTTTCAATTATAGAAGATAAATAAATCCAAGATATCTGCTTCCTTCCACTCAAGGAGGCTCTGAAAAAAAAAAAAAAAAAAAAAGGAGGGGCTGGGAGCTTGGGTTTCCAGGGGCCATGGCCAGCCTGCAAACAGCCATCATCCCCTCACCCAGGCTGGCCAGGCACCCCAGCAGGGACCCCCACCCAGAAGGGGGTGTGGCCAGCTTGAAAACAGCCTTCAGGCCCTCACCCAGGCTGGCCATGCCCCTCCAGCAGGGACCCTCACTGCGGGGGGCATGGCCAGCCTGCAAACCACCACAGGTCCCTTTCCCAGGCCGCTCCATACCCCAAGGGGACCCCCACCCTGATCTGGGACACCCTTCAGGGCAATCCAGCTGGCCCCCACCCATGTACCAGGCCTCTATCTTATATAATAAAAGAATAATATGCAAATTGACCCTAACAGCAGAACGACTGGTAATGACTGGTCACTATGACACACACTGACCACCAGGGGGCAGACACTCAATGCAGGAGCTGCCCCCTGGTGGTCAGTGTGCTCCCACAGGAGGAACTCTGCTCAGCCACAAACCAGGCTGACGGCTGCCAGTACAGCGGTGGTGGTGTGAATCTCTCCCGCCTCCTCAGCAGTACTAAGGATGTCCGACTTCAGCTTAGGCCTGCTCCCTGCTGGCAAGTGGACATCCTCTGAGGTCTCCTCGGCTTCCAGCGGGATGTCTGACTGCCAGCTTAAGCCAAATCCCCCAGGGAGTGGGCCTAAGCCAGCAGGTGGTCATCCCCTGAGGGATCCCAGACTGTGAGAGGGCACAGGCCAAGCTGAGGGACCCCCCTGAGTGCACAAATTTTTGTGCACCAGGCCTGTAGTCTATACTAATAAGAGGGTAATATGCTAATTAGACTGGGAGACCTTCCAGAAGACCTTCTGGACTTTCTTCTGGACAAAGCCATGGTGGCGGGGCTGAGGTAGAGGCAGTTAGTGGCCAAGAGGGGAGGGCAGTTGTGGGTGATCAGGCTGGTGGGTGGCGGATCCTTTGGGCGTAAGCAGACCAGCAGGGGTGCCAGTTGGAGGCAAGCAGGCCATCAGTGGGGGTCCGTTGGAGGTGATCAGGACAGCGGGGCGGGGGCAGTTTGGAATGAGCAGGCCAGCAGGGGGGCAGTTGGAGGTGAGCAGGCCAGCAGGGGGGGCAGTTGGGGTGAGCAGGCTGGCAGGGGAGGCAGTTGGGCGTGGGCACACTGGTATGGGGGATAGTTGGGGGTGATCAGGCTGGTGGGGGGGATTTGGGGGCAAGCAGGCCAGCAGGCAGAGTGGTTAGGGGCAATCAGGCAAGCAGACAGGCAGGCAAGTGAGCAGTTAGGAGCCAGCAGTCCCGAATTGTGAGAGAGCTGTCCAACTGCCGGTTTAGGCCCGATTCCTGTAAACCGGCAGTAGGACATCCTTCGAGGGGTCCCAGATTGGAGAGGGTGCAGGCCAAGCTGAGGAACACCCTTCCCCTATGCATGAATTTTGTGTACTGGGCCACTAGTGTGTTAAATAAGCTTCCTTCATTCAAATGGTAGATCATTAGCTGTTAATTCAGTGTTAATGGATCAACAATATGCATTAAATGTGGTGTCTTAAAACAGAAATGCATATCTCAAAAAACTTGTATATTAATTGGTTGATAAAGTATAACTAGATTCTAGCAGGAACCTATTCCTGTATTTCGCCTAGAAGAAATGGTTCAGTATACACTCATATATATGTGGTGTGTGTGTGCGTGCATAGTAGTTAATCTGTATTCCATCATTTCTTTAAAATTGTATTTACTTTCCTTGCTGTTTTATTTTTATAGCTTATTCTTTGATAAATAGAAAAACTCCTTCGCATTTTTTCATTTATTTTATACATAGGAAACTTCTCTCTGTCCCATGAACTAGTGCATATGTGCTCATATTTTCTTATAGTTGAATGATTTTATTGCATTGAACTCTTTAATACATCTGGATTTTATTTTTTCATATAAGGTGCATAGCACTGTTGTTCAAGAAACCTGCTCTGTAATTAAAACATTTCCTTTTGTTCCACATGCCAATGGCAAAAGGAACTAATAGCCGTGGGTCCTGGCACATCTATGACTCCTTTTGAAGCTATGTTGCTGTTAATTAAATAAATACCCCATGATTGGTAAAAGATGACTTCCCAGCTCTCTCTCTCCTGAAGACTTTAGGTTGGGAAATAACATCAACTTTATAAGAAGCCAGGTAAAATATTTTAGTTTTAGTTTATTGCTTGTGTGAAGATGTGTTGCTTATTGTTTATTCTGCTCAGGGCATTTTATTTGTTAAGAAAATTTTTGAGGGCATGATTTTGCATTTTTTTTGAGACTAAGTTCTCAACATTTGACTATACGCTTTTGGCCTGGGTGGTCCTTGGAATAGGACACCAGTGTGCTGCCCCAGATATCAAATTGTCCCTGGCAGGCAAGACAGGAATTGACATTGGCTATGTTCCTTGGGTCTGGCTACAGAACATGGGCAAGACTCATTCCAACTCATCTGCCTAGTGCATGGATCACCCAGATCAAAGTTCTGCATTTGTTGTTTGAAATCAACAACCTAATCCACTTAATCCCCCTATCTTCTTCCCCTACTGAGTCCTTCCTTGGGAACACCAAAGACATGATGAAAAAGAACTGGAGAGAAATCTTTGTGACATGCTGTCTAAGCTCAAAAGCCAAAGAAACACTGAAGTCTCCTTTTAAATGTGTATGTCAACTTGCACTTGGCATTCATTATAAACAGCTCTGTGAGCCAAGAAACCAGTCTTAGGAGAACAGCATGAGTATCAGTGTAAATACCTCGCAGGAAACGAAAGTCCTCCTGCAAAGCACAATTGTTGTCAATATCTATCTAGAAATCGTCCACATTAAGACGTTCTTACTGCAGTGTGTTTTAAGCTTCTCGCTACAATGAAGGGACTTTACTTCTAGTGATCTCAATCTTTCTGTTCTTTTCATAAAGAAGGGGGGGAGGGAATATGCTTTCTCTCAAGTTTTTAAACTACACAAAACAACAAATCTTTAATAGAAACTGAAGACTCTATGGAAACTCGGAACATAATCCTAGTATTTCTCAGAGAAAAATGTCACCAAATGATTAAACCAGAGCATCAATAATAAATTGTTTAACAAGATAGCTAACAAAGTAAGTGTCAGGAAAAAAATATCTGCTATCTTTGAAGACTGTCAAGCTGGTTTCCATAACTTGGATTAAAAAAATGTATTTTCATTTTGTTTTGTTTTCGCATTTCTCAGACTGGGCTTTCTTTTCTCCAACAGCTTTCTTGATGAACTAAAGACTATCAGATTATTATTAGTGAATATTATATTCTTCATGTGGTTTCACTACTTAAAAAAAAAGAGAAAAGAAAAATAAATCTATGACATCTCTGGCTGATGTGATTGAGTCTCTTCTCATGCAACAAAAGGTCACTGGTTAGATTCCCGGTCAGGATACATTCTTGAGTTGTAGATTTGATCCCATCAGGGCACATACAAGGGGCAACCAATCCATGTTTCTCTCTCACATTGATGTTTCCTTCTCACTCTCTCCCTCACCCTTCTTCTCTCTCTAAACTCAATAAAAACATATTTTAAAGAAATCGGACAGAAATTACCAAGGGCATTCATTAATCCTTTATGTCACTATGCATTATAATATACATCCACCTAACCTGACCATTCTAATATTCTAGACCCTCAAAACTATACCCTCTCATTTAGTCTCATCCTGTTCCATCTACAGCTGCACTCATTTATTTGGGCTGATTTCTGGTAATTTGATTCATCATCTTTAGTCAGTTTATACTTTTATTTTCTCTACAATTTTTTCTGCATTGAAACATTAACTTGAAAATTAAGTAGTTATACAATTTGTTAAGGTTATGGGAATTGGGTGTGTTTCTCCAAATAAATTAAGTGCTCTGAAGAAATGACTCACATTCTTTAATTTCTCATTTCTAAAACACATAGCTTAAAACAACTTACATTTAGGAAAGTGGGAAAGAGGATCCATAATAATTGGTGGTGATGGTAACAATTAACAAATAAATTGTACATTTATCATAAGGTAATCAACAGTAACAAAAAGAAATCTTTATAGAAAGAGCTTTCCAAAAATCAATTTTGATATTTTAATTTTTGAATTAGCTGCCTGTTCATCCAAGGAACTTTGAACAGAGCTGAGACACGGTGGAAAGAGCTTATTAAGGAAGATTATGCAGGTGAGATGATGTAGGGGAAGTTTTACTTTTTCCCAACTCATCGTGTTGATGTTTTTCCCAAATAAAAATACACAGATATTTAGTAAATAAATAACATTACTTCATTCCAAAAGAATGTAATGTAAAATGTACATCTTTGGCTGGTTGCGGTAGCAATTGCAAGAATAAAAGGTGGGCTAAGAAGATATAAATAGGGCAGAGATGTGTCCAACAGAGTCTATCCCTTACACCACTTGAATCCATCTTTGTCCTCCATTAAGTCCAGTCTTCACAGAGCCTTTAAAGTGATAACTGGCTGTGTACACCACAAAATAATTAATAGAGCAGGATTAATGGAAGAAGCTCTTACTGCAGCTGTAAGTGGCTTGAAGCCATAGTTGGTAGTTGCCCTTTCACTTCTCCAGCAGCCCCCATCTACCCCACCCTAGATTTGCATCATTACTTCATCAACTATTACAAGTCCTCAGTTGCTTTGCTCTTTGTCAGCCTGTGGTTATTGCAACTGATTGCTTATTATTCCAGGGACCTGAAGCAACAAGAGATGCATCCTTGATCTCAGGAGTTCCAGATTCCCTCAGGGATCATCCTTCTGTGTTCCTATCACTGTATTGACATGAGGAGATTAAAATCACCAAATGTGCCCTGACCGGTTTGGCTCAGTGGATGGAGCATTGGCCTGCGGACTGAAGGGTCCCAGGTTCGATTCCAGTCAAGGGCATGTACCTTGGTTGCTGGCACATCCCCAGGACGGGGTATGCAGGAGGCAGATGATTGATGTTTCTCTCTCATCGATGTTTCTAACTTTCTATCCCTCTTCCTTCCTCTCTGTTAAAAAAAATCACCAAATGGTGTTCTTACTTACAAATTCAGTAGAATCCTTCCTATGTAACTTCTTGGGAATATTTTCTCTATGGGAACCAGGTTTCCAAATTCAGTTCATTCTAAGACCGTAGGGATCAACAGCACACATTCTAAAAATGAAACACTGAGGGTGCTGGTGAGACTGTCCAGTCCTACTTCAAACTCCTGATTTTTGGACTTGTGTATTCCAGCTATTGCCGAAGCAGGGACATATATCAGACTGATTAGTGCATGCCCCACACGACAGAGGGCAGGGCTTGGGTTTTTTCTGGAGCCAGAGTATACAGAATTATGAAAAGCAAACCTGTACATCTCTGCTCAGTTCGCAAAATCTTTTCCCCAACTGCTGAGTTTCAGAGACATAATTTCAGTGGCTTGAAATCAGCCATGGTGGGAATACTCACACATGCAAATTGGCGAATGTACAAATCAATGCCTATTTATTTATTTACTTATTTATTTATTTAAGTCATTCATTCATTGGAAAGCCAATTGTTCAACTTTTATCAGCACATCACTGGTATTGCTTCAATTATGCAGGCACTTGTCCTGGAGCAGGTAATGTATCTTCTGATCTTTATTCCATCATTCTAGTGAGCTTGCAGCTCTGGATGATATGGTATCTAGTAGGAGCAATGGATCCAATAGTAAAGTGCATTTTTTTCATGTCTTTGTTGCTATAAAATAGTCACATGGTCTGGGAAAGAGATGTGCAGAATCCAATTTTTTTAAAAAATCAGTAATTTACAAGGAAACAGACAGTGGGACTGACATTCAGGTAGGTATTAATTCTGACAAACATCTGATCAAGATCTTATCAGTTCTAGCACTGATGAATTATTGGATAGAAAGTGTGCTATGTAATTAACCTGCCATTACCTGGGTGGTTAAACTCCATGTAATACTGTCTTAGCACGTGCACAGCTTTGGCTTCCACTGGAAGCAGGCTAGGAATTCAGCACTGCTAGATCGTGCCTTCACTAGACTCAATGACAGGAAGCCATGTTTTCAGCTGATGCATGTTTATCCTTCTCATCATAGCCATTTCAGTTCCTGCCCCAATTGCTAGACTTTGTGATACCAAGGAGGAAGGCTGATTTACCTCTCTTGTTGTCATCCTGTCTAACTGGATTTTGAGTATACTTCTGCTTGGACAAGCTTTGAAGGTTATTAATATAAGCCCCAGAGATCTGCATACGTTGTGCTGACTCCCATATAACCATTCATGTGCCTCCTCCCAAAGCTTTCTTGCCTCTTATTTGTCAATTGTGTTCCTTCCAGAGCCTTAAATCAAAAAAGCTTTATTCCACTGCCTAGGATGCTGTGTATATACATACTGCACACTACTTGGCTTTTCTAAAGTACATACAACTAAGTATATTGCTTAGAGCCTAAATGAAAAGACAACCTCTCCCCTTCACTATTGTCCTTGGAAAAAAAAGCCCCAGGAATGAAGAGTGATGGAATATTCAAACCACAGCAAAGAAGCTTGTGTAGTAGGAGCTAAGGAAGGAAAAAGGGAGAAATGAGAAGAAAATATGGTCAGAGAGGTGGCAGGTGCTCTGATTACAAACAGCTTAAAATAGTATGGACATTTTTCCCCAAAAGTTCACATATTATGAATGACATTTCAATTACTTTTTTTATATTGCCATTTTATCCCCTCTTTTACCTCTGTTGTGTTTAGAATTTTTCCCTCGCTCTCTCCCTTCATCCTTTTCTCTTTCCCTTTTTCTATTCCCCTCTCTCTTCTTCCCTCCCTCCCTCTTTCTTTCTTTTTCATTATATTTTTGAATGAAAAACCTGATGTTGAAACAGAGTGTGACCACCAAATACTTCCTGAGATGATTACCGTATTGGTTACTTATAAGCAATATTGTATCATACTGCTGGGATGAGAGACCAATTTAGGCATCATAAGCATCTTGTTAGCAAGAGAACCTGCAGAAATATCGTAGGTATATCACCTTCTACATCTCCTTATCTAATGAAAAATTCTCAAACAGTGGACAGTCATCTTCTTTATGAAATTTAGTCATTGGAATCCTACTGCTTTAATGAAACATTTTTTTTCATCATTTTATTGAAATACTCCTGCATTTTTGAATAGCTGTGGTTGCTCTAAACTTCTTGTTCTGACTTGAAATCTATATTATTGACACTTTCACCCAGTGGTATTATTTATGTTCTCTGGAAAAGAAAAAAGAAAACTTGCTCCCAAATCAAGTAGTCCTTCAGATACTTCCTCATATTTATCATTGAATATGAATTAAGAAACACGCGACCACTTATATCACCTCACTTACACTTCTTTTGCAGTCTCCATGGAGACTGGTGTTAAACATGTATATAGAAATTGAGATATATCTAGCAATAAAAAACCTGCTTCCCTGTCTACCCAACCTCAAGAAGGAGCCCTGACTCTAATTAATGTTCCACAAATTACATCTTGATACATTTAGATGAACTGCAGCCTGCCAAGTGAAGGACTCAAACTGTCATGTAGCAAAGCTTTCCCAACCATTCTAGTTAATTTGATTCCTCAATAGAAAAAAAAATAGCCTGGTATTTTAGAGGTGGGAACCCTTTAATGATCATTTAAGGCATATTTAGAAATGACTGTCATAAATTTGGTTTTGATGCATGTTAGTGATCCAATGAACTAAAACAATTGGCCCCATCTGAGATCTACATACAGTAAGTCCATTACAATGTTAAGGTTTTATTCTTCGATCAATAAAATAGTGCATCTGTATGTTCATTAATTTTTTTCTTATCTAATTAATCACTTGATTGTACTAAGTTATGGATTTTCAGATTCAGCTTTAAATAAGAAGATGAAAGAGACCAACACTTATTTTCATGTCTCCAGAGATTTCAGAAATCATTCAAAATCTATCTATAAACAGTGTGCCAGCCACTGTGTTATGCACTGAAGGAGGTGCTGAACAAGACCCTGGTCCCCTGTTAAGAGATGTCTAATGAGCAATAACTATATACACTGGAGTTTTGCTCAGAGGTCAGAGCTGGAGCTAAAAATGTGAGAGTCTTTGAAGATGAGAAGTGCTTCCAAAAATGCTTTCCAATCTATGCTCCGGAGAATCCAGCTCCTTGAGACCTCACTACACTTTCTACTTTAAAGATTTGAGAAAACTTGCAGGAAAGGAACTTCTAAACCCAGTTGTCACATTGCCAAATAATTTATAATGAGTCCCCATCTAAGAGAGGGCCTGCCAACATCTCACAGAATTGCTTTTCTAGAAAACAAGATTGGAAGACACTGATATATACCCTATGTCCTTATAAATACCTTCCCAGGAATGTCAGTAATACTAACATATTTGCCAATGGCTATACATTTTACCATTAAACTATGAGATACAGAGGAAATCTGGTCATTATAAAAATGTGAGATTGCTAGCATCTTCTGAAATAAATGCAAAAAACACTAGCATACTCTCCTTTAAGATTTTGCTAGTAAAAACTGGAAGGCTGATATATGTGAGCCCTGCATTTTTCCAAGTCTTACTTTGCTTGATATTTCCCTGTGCATCACATAAATGGCCAAAGAAAAAAATCAAAGAGAAAATCAGTGTGGCTTATCTAGATGCAAAGAGGCCCATAGATACATGTGAGCATGTGTGAGTTCCTTTGCATGATGTCTCTTCGCTTTATTTTGTCTGCTTTTCTCTGACCCCTTCAGGCACGACATGCATCAACATTTGGGTTGTCAGGACAAATCTCTTGGGGCATCACCTTGTTTGTAAAACTTGGACGTTTTAAGAAAACACTGTCAAGCGATTATGAAAAAAATGCATTCAGCTGTTCTGACCCTGCCAGGCTTGGGAGCACAATGGTTGGACAAGAAAAGAGTAGGGAAAGGAGCTGCCAAGCAGCAGCACCTGCTGTGAGCACGAGGCCTTTGCTGGTTGGCTAACAATGGGACCACACTCCCTCATGCAGGCTTTTTATGGCCACTGTTTGCTCCCTGGCTTTTATAAAAATGTCTTTCACAGGCGAATCAAAGCTTATCAAGTGAGAAAGAAGGTATGAGGAGGAGCTGGCGTGATCTACTTGGGCAGTATTCAAAGCAAAATGAAGAAAACAAATGAGAGACTCATGCCTTTAACTTACAGGCCATAGGGTGTGGGGAGGTGGGAGATCAAAGCTTTTGGCTATGGTACCTGCTGGTAATAATTAGATCTGGCTATTGAGAAAATAAAACACTGTGTTTTTTGCATTTATAGTTCTTAATTGTTCATGGATCTGGACATGAAGCTTGTGACTCTGTCCAGCCTGTGTCTGCCACCTACCTGATTTGTGCACAGGAATGTGGCTCCTCTGGACATAGAGCAGTGATGGCGAACCTTTTGAGCTCGGCGCGTCAGCATTTTGAAAACCCTAACTTAACTCTGGTGCCGTGTCACATATAGAAATTGTTTGATATTTGCAACCATAGTAAAACAAAGACTTCTATTTTTGATATTTATTTTATATATTTAAATAACATTTAACAAGGAAAAATCAACCAAAAAAATGAGTTCGCGTGTCACCTTTGACATGCATGTCATAGGTTCGCCTTCACTGAGAGGGTGCTGGGTTTTATGGAGACTTCTGGACTCCAGCTCCTACTTCCTGCTGGTTCTAGGTAAGTGCTTATTGGCATCAAACTGATTTGGCCACCTGCAGTATGAAAGAATAAACTAGAAGGAGGGAGCTCAGATACAGAAGTGAATTGTTTTGTTCCCCCAAATACTACACTGGAATGAAAAGGTCAGGTATAGAATTCAGTAACATGAAGGAGGTAGGAATCAGCTCCAAGCCAAGCAGAGAAGCAGGGGCAGACAAAGGGATTTTTTTTATTCCTTTAAAGATGCTTCTACCTAAACTTAATGGAGGAAATGTAAAGCTACGAAAGGAGAAAAACAACCACTTCAAAACCAGTCCGCACTGACCTCTCCAGACTTCTTTTCCCAGGTGCACTGAAAAGGGCGGTTCCCTGGCCCAGCTGGTGTGCCTCAGTGGTTGAACATCGACCTACGAACCAGAAAGTCATGGTTCAATTCCCAGACAGGGCACATGCTCTGGTTGCTGGCTCAATCCCCAGTAGGGGGCGTCGCAGGAAGCAGCCGATCAATGATTCTCTCATCATTAAGGTTTCTATCTCTCTCTCCCTCTCCCTTCCTCTCTGAAATGAAAAAAATATATACATTTTTTAAAAATAAAAAAAATTAAATATATATATATATATATATATTTAGAAAAAGTGCTTAGAGAATCATAGAATTAGCTGAGAACTTGGGCATTTTAAGTAAATGATCTCATGATTAGACTAATAACAATCTACTACTATCTCAGTGGATTACCTATGAAAAAAATAGGAAAATAATCAATCCCAGAAATTTAGAAATGTAACATTTTGTAGTATAAATTATATTCTACTCTTTGCCTTCTTAAGCAACAAAAATGCCTAATGGGTTCTCTTGTTCCAGAGAAGTACCCTGACATCTTTATTATACAGGGTGGAACAAAAGTAGATTTACAGTTGTGAGTACACAAAACACAGAATTTATTCTTATATTATTATTTATTAAGTATTATATTTCCAACTGTAAGCCTACTTTTGCCCCACCCTGTATTTGCCTTTATCTGATATTCAATCTGTTCAGGCCAACAATGTCTCTACTTGAACACAGCAGTTAGATATGTATAAAGGAGTTCATACTGACCTTTTTTTAAAAAAAATATTGATTTCATAGAGGAATGGAGAGGGAGAGAGAGAGAGAAACATTAATGATGAGAGACAATCATTGACTGGATGCCTTCTGCATACCCCCCCCCCCATGGGGGGGTCAAGCCTGAAACCTGGGCATGTGCCCTGACCAGGAATCAAACCATGACCTCCTGGTTTACACATCTATGCTCAACAGCTGAGCCAAGCCTGTTGGGCCCATACTGACCTTTTTAAACAAGGCCCTCCGAATTGATTCCAAACCTGAGAGCATTATATGATATGACATTTTTCCTGTGTCCCTAGAGTTTCAGAAATTTTAAGTTAGAGAATACTTGCACAAAAAGAAATCTCAAGGATAAATCTATAGGATGCATTTAATATTACTAATAACCTCACAGAGTTATGACCAAAAATTATTGTTGCTTAAAACTTTCATAAAGATAATTTATCAATGTGTAGTTATTAAATCTACTAGAGGCCTGCTGCACAAAATCTGTGCACAGGTAGGGTCCCTAGGCCTGGTCAGTGATCAGGGTTGATCGGGGCCTCTCCCCAGCCCCCCCACCCCACCCCCCCCCCCGGCTGCTGGCAGCGGGCCTTCCTTCTTTCCACACCACCTCCTGGTGGTCAGTGCACATAATAGCGAGTGGTAGAACTCCCGGTGGTCTTTTATTCCCATATGACTTGTGTCCTTATAAGTATACCAAATTAGACCACCATGTGAAGACAGAGACACACAGGGAGAATGATATGTGATAAGGAATGCAGGACTGGAGTTTTACAGCTACAAGACAAGGAATACCAAGATTGCCAATAAACCACCAGTGTCTAGGAAGGAGGCAAATGGTAATTCTCCAGAGCTTTCAGATGGAGCATGGCCCTGCTGACACTGTGATATCAGACTTGTAGCCTCCAGAACTGTGAGACAATACATTTCGGTTGTTGGTGGCATTTTGTTACAGCAGCCCTAGGTACCCAATACACTCTTTAACCATCCAAAGGACCCACACCAAGAGAGCATGAAGGAGAAACAACCATGTAGGAGAGAAAAGCAAGATGAAGTCATGACAGCTGCCTGATAGAGGACTGTTTGAAATTCAACTGGCAGTGAGATGGTGGTGGTGTTGCTACTGCCTGGCAAGTTATTTTAAAAATTAGGACTCACAGTCACTTTGTGAAAAAAGGGAACCATGGATAAAGAGGCTATGCGACAACAAGGCTAGGGCCCTTAATCCTAAGACAGTGGCCTGCTTTTCAATATTTCTGTGCATCCCCTCCATGTGTTTGTCTCTGCCATGCGCAGGATCCTCACACAATACTTACAGCCTATTTATCAAAGCAAAAGCAGCATTCAGTAAGCGAAGTAAATATGCAAGTAAGGACTGGGAAGTTCTTTTGTATTTTTACAAGCTATGAATCTCTTCTTCTTCTTCTTCTTCTTCTTCTTCTTCTTCTTCTTCTTTCTCTCTCTCTCTCTCTCTCTCTCTCTCTCTTTACTTATTTATTGGCTTTTAAGAAAATTGCAAACACATACAATCTAAACATTGGCTGAATTTAAAAACATGATCTCTCATCTCACATTTGGTTTCAGGCAGTCCTAATCAGCTCAATACATTAATTTCTAGAAAAAAAACTTCCTAAAATGATTTTAATTGGAACGTGAACAGTTTTAAAAATAATAAGAAACTGGGAAAGAAAGGATGTCAGATTTGGGTAAAATACAAATCTAAATAATAAAACCTGATGAGCTACGAACAGTGTACTTTAAACAAATGTATTATTCAAAGCATTTGCTTCATATTCAAACTCATTAAATCAAGTTCAATCATTATTTTTTCTCTTTAAATAAATAACTTTTCTGAATCCATGCAAACCACACTTGAACTATCTCATTAGTGTATGTTTGATTTGTAAATACAGGGCAAAGGAATAAAAACAACAAAAAACATCCTATGAAAAATTAGACTAATTGGCAAAATGCCCTTTTAGCTCTTTCAACAGATTTTAAAACCGCGGCCAAGCATCTGAATTTATGGTCATTTTCTCTTTCATCACTGTTGTCAGGTGACCTTAATTTGTTCGCGCAGGATTTCGCTCTCCCCCGACTTCCAAAGCGTAAATCAGACCTTGAACCTGGTCGGGAGAGGACATTTGACACAAAGTGTTATAGAGAGACTAAAATATGTCTCTTCTATGGAAATGTTTACCCTGAATTGATATTGAATTCTTCTTCTTTCAATTACTCTCTCATTCATGTCAACCTTGTTTTTCTAGTCTCCTTCTCCCCGCCCTTGAATGGCAGGTATATTAGCTCAGCTTGTCAGGCTGGTTGTCTGCCCCCCAGAGAAAACCCAGGAAAGGCTGACCTCACACTCACAGCAGGCACAGCCAGCTCAGGCTCCTCTCTCCCTCAGCGCCTGGAAGGCTGGGCAGGCCCTCAGCTGCCTTCCGGAGTGAGCCTGATGATCAAGTTCATCGCACCAGGAAGGAGGGGATTGGTCAGAGGCCAGTTGCCTGGCTTATGTGGAGAGTGAACTTCTCGATGTTTGAAATCTGCCATATCGAATTAAGCAGAATAAAGCCGGCTGTTTGCCGGATTATTTATAACATCACAGGGAACTTGGAATGACTTATTAAAGAATGGAAATATTTCTCTTTCCTCAGAAAGAAGCGTGCCTCTGCCAAGATACACAGAGTCTGGCTGGGTATGGGAATGGAGTAAAAGAGTTCCCACTTCCAGGGTTATTAAAACATACCTGAGCTCATTAAAAAACCCAAACTTAGTAAGTGGATGAACAATGTGGGGACACACTTTGGGGTGACACACAGAACCCCTGTTTCATACACATAGAAAAACGTTAACAGGAGCATTTGGCTTTGTGAGGATGTTGCTCAACATAAGCTTTGGCCAAAGGTGTTCATCACCTGGATAAGCCCCAAGGAATGTCGCTGAAAGGGTGACTTTGAAAGTAGCTTTAGTATCCCTGCTCTTTCACTGAACTGCACTGAGACCAGACCTCACTGGTGGAAGCTGGCAATGGAGTTTGGAGATACAAATGCTGTACATAGGCGATGTTTTTAAAAGCAATTTTACTTTTTCATTATAAGAAAGATTGAATCTATGTAAATAATTTGAAAGTGTAGAAATATATGAGGCTTTAGTCACCCAGAACATTATCACCTGAGATACAATTATTAGCATTTTGATGTATGTTTTATTAGTCTTATTTTCATGTAAAATAATGTCCACACATACAACTTCTCTATAAAAATTACATTGTTAAATAGTGGTTATTTTAATCAAACATGTATATGTACTATCACACACACTCTCACACATATAAACATACCTTTATAACCACATCTCTATATCTATTTATTTTAAATTCCTAGTTTTCTTTGAAAACCATGTGTTTAATGGCAGCATAATATTCAGTCCTTTGTATATCCCCATACTTTATCTAAAATATCCTCTTTTGTTTGCTAATTTTTTAAAATTATTCTTTTTATTCATTCTATTACAAGAAATGCTACAATTAATAACTTCATACTGAAATCTTTATACTTCTAATATTGCTTTTGAGAAATTTTAAAAAGTGAATTTAATTAGGTCAAAGAAAATCAACACCTTTTGGACTCTTAATATGTATTTCCCAACTGCTTCCAGAACATTTGTTAAAATTGAGAGTCTCCTAGGGAAAAATGTGGTAAGCCTAAACAGCAGTTTTCAAAGTTGTGAATTAAAATTCCCATCCCATCTCTTTGACCTACTTGTATACAGTTTTCCCCCTAGCATCTTCTTTCTATGCAAACCTCAGTCAAGCTTGTAAGACAAATTATTATTCTTTGTTCAGTGCTGTTATAAGGAATCTATAATAATAAAAGTGTAAAATGCTAGTTAGACCGGACAGCTGAATGACCTTCCAGATGACCTTCTAGACGAAGCTGGGGCTGCGAGGGAAGAGCCCCTTGCACGAATTTCATGAATCGGGCCTCTAGTATGATTATATTACACTAAATACACATTCATATACATACCTATCAACTCCTGATATTTTTGATTCCCAAGAAGTTTTTTTGGTAGTTACAACATTTTCTAGCCTCTCTAATTATGTTTAAAATTAAATATACATCTTTTAAAACTAACACATTAAGCCAATATTTGTGTTTATTATTTTGAGTACTCACAGTATTTTCTGACATCAGTATACATGAAGATGAATGGAAATAAGGTCACTGTACGGATGGCTGTAAGTCTATGGTATTCACTTTTCATATGTAATCCTTACTGCTCACGTGTACTTACTATAGGTAAAAGGGATTGAAGCCCCATTACACCAGATCCCCACACACAATTGGACCAAAGGCAGAGAAGAGCTGAGGAAAAATAAAAACACAAATCCACAACTAGGTAGGTACATAAATAGATACATAGATAAAGAATAGATGGATAGATAGATGATAGGTGATGGACAGAATGAGACAGCAGGATGGTGGAAAGAGATAAAAGAGGACTGAAGTAAGGAACCAGGCAGAGCAGATGGACAGAAAGAAGGGATAAATGAGGGAGGGGACGCTGAGCTCTTCAAAGTGCTTTGAGATATTTCTTTGTGACAAATTTGCCCTTCCCTGTTTCTCCTCTCCACCTGGATAGAGCACTGTGGATTAGGAGAGAGAGACTAGGGCAGAATGATCTATCACAACTACTTCTGGTGATTTTAATGATTTTTTTCTCTCTCAGCCTTATTTCTCCCAGAGCAGAAATATTAGCAGCTCCTCAGTATTTCACAGCATTATTTTTTGCAACAATAAGGTACTAAATCTGAGGAAGCAACTATTGAACATAATATCTATATACTTCCAATATCTTGATTTTTGAAAAACTTTTTCCTTTAAAAAGAGATAGGGCAGAGACACCATACATACATAACATGTTTAAAGCATTTCAAGTATTGTGGTATAAGAGAAAAAATAAAATTTTTATTTTTTTTAAGTCTTTAACTGTTGAAAGTATTGCATATGTCCCCCTTTTTAAGTGCTCCTTTCCTGTAAATTTATTTTACTTTGTATTTAGAAAGAACCTAGTTTGAGGAGTAAGAATCTATTTCTTTGGTGACTGGAACAAAACAGAAAAACAATCTGTTTCATTTTTTACACATACACACACATACACACAATGAATATGTATACACATATGTGCATTCATATATACAATAGAAAAACTTGGATCTGTATATATGTACTCATATATGTTTATATTTCATTTTGGATAAGTTATACTTGTCTAATAAAATCTAATGATGCTTTGTTGTTAAAATGTCCCATTAAACATTTACACCTTTGATTCTTTTTAAGTTCAAGGCAAAGGCTTATAAAACAATATTGCATTATTTAATATTTTTTTCCACATTTTACATTAAGAACTTGAAGACATAAAACAGCCATTGTAGAATTAGTAGGAAGGCTGCTGCCCATTTAGTTTTCTAAAAAAGAATATCCACTATTAACTGAAAAGGCTCTTAAAATGTCTGCCTTTTTAAAAAATTACATATCTGTATGGTGTCAAATTTTCTTCACATATCTCAACCGAAACAACCTATCAAAACATTAAATGCAGAAAAGTATATGATAATTCAGTTGTTTTATTGAAATACACATTAAAATAATTTATAAAAAATGTACACAAAACTATGAAGCAAATCTTCTAACTAAATTACTCTTTTATTGTGGAAAATGCATTTATTTTTATAAATATGTGCTTCATTGTGCATCAGTGGTCTTATCTCAAATAAACTATTAAATAAATATTTACACTTTGTTGGTTTGTAAGACAAGAAGTATTGACAGCTTAGAGCATCATTTTATTTCCTGGAGCAAAGTTCTTATTTTTTAAAACAGAAGGCTGGACTAGATTTTCTTTTCTTAGAATGTAGTCTGAAATGTTCTGTAACAGATTTCCTTGGAGTGCTTATTAAAATATAGATACCAAGGCCTGCCCCAGACTCACCAAGTCCGAATCTATTAAAGAGAGACCTTTCATAGGAGGAACCTTGGGGATTTTTCACGTCCATGAAAATTTGAGTGCTATCTATTAGATAACCTCTGTTAACTTTACGTGGCTCCCAGTTCCAGGTGGGTAAACACCAGAACCCCTGAAATCCCAGCTTCTTCAAGGACAAGCTAGGTGCCTGCATTACCAGGCCCAGGGGCTTTTCTACAGCATTTATTTTTAGGGTTGGCCGATAACATAGAGACACCCAGCTACATTAAAGTTTCAGCTAAACAATAAAAACACCTCTTAGTATAAATATGTTCTATTATATATATTAAAATATATTCATTTTTAGGACATACATAGATTAAAATACATTCATTGTTTCTCTGAATATTGTATGGAACATATTTGTCCTTTATTTTTGTGTGTTCTGTTTTGCTATAACAGTCAGGCCTACCTTTTAGGGGGTCAGGGGGAAAGTCCATCATTGTTTCTACGTGGTAACATCCATAAACAAAGTGAGACAATACAGTAGGTCTTAACTACAGGAATTATTAATTTCAAGGACTTAGGGTCAGAGGGAGAAATGGCTGAGCCCAGAAACTCTCTTCAAATCCCAGATGAGGTTTAATCCAAGATCTCACATCCTTAGAAGGCAAACCCCTCTAGCCATTCCCTAGAATTTTTCTCAGAAAGAATCTCCCTGGAACCCATGTGGCTCTGCTTCCAATTAGTATTTACCTCGTTTCAATGCAGTTCTGCTCTTCTTAAAGACATTAGCACATTGGAAGCAAGATCATTTACCAGAGGAACTAGGGGGAGGGAATGTGCAGCTTAATGTCTATTGAAACTTTTGTTCCCTTATGTCAAAATTCAACTTTGCTTTTAGCTGCCCTGTGGTTGTAGGATGTAAACATTCTTGGGTCTCTTCCTCCTTATCTTGTCCGTCTCTCCAGAAAGTCTGAGTGCCCTGGGCTCAGGCTGCTGCCATTACTGGACTCTCACTTTGTTTCTATTAATTCTAAAACCGCTCTCTCTCCTAACAATACAGAGCTCCCTCTGAGCAATACTGGCTCCTCAACTATATATTTTTAACCTTTTCTGACTCTAGGACTTTCTTATAGTACATGTTCTACATGTTGCAGATAAAAAGACTATTCCCATTTTTTTTAAGAGTCAGGATTCTGTTTTTAAGGTAATTGTCAAGAATGAGATAATGGAATGTATTATTATCAACTTACCGGTTCATATTTTCTTTTTCTACTCATCTCAAGTGAGCAAACTATAAAAAAATAGTCTTTCTTTTTTATTTATTCCTCTGTGATTCGAAGGTGTTTCTTATTTTCTAACACCTGGCATTCTCCTCAAATCACTTTCATGGTTGATTTCCACTTTGGCAATTGCCATGACCAGGTTTTGACATATAAAGTGATGTTTGGCCTTGTTGAAGGCCCAAATGAGAAACAAGATTTTGACTTCACAAGCTGAATTTCCACCACATGCCAAATAGGGACATTCTCTTGAATTCCAAAGGTAAGTTTTCCATTATTCCACTTAATCTGGCAGTTTAGGCTAGAACATGAATTCAGAAAGAAAATTTAATAAATAACTTGAGTTGGAGATATGTATATGATAGGGGTCTTTACTATTTTTTTCAGGCAATCAAGTAACAGCCTCTCCTAAAAAGCCCTGGTGATAGCTGATATTTTCAGGTCTTCATGTCCTTCTCTCTCTCTCTCTCTCTCTCTCTCTCTCTCTCTCTCTCTTTTAACCTGGTTAATTTCAAATGATGCAAAAATAAGATCTCAATCAGATTGTAGAAAACAAATTGAATGGGTCATTTATATTTATCAATATTGTACAAGAGAATTCTCTAATCATTCTATACTATTTTCTCTAAAACAAAAGGTTTGCTTAACAATTATTTATTGTTTAGGAATCCATGTCTGCTGTCATTACCAATATTTATCCAATTACCATTTTAGACCCTTAAATAACAGTATTTTTACCAAGTCTATAGTTATCTAGTCTTATTTTTTCTCAAAATGTAAACATAGGATTACAAGAAAGGGATTTTGTAAAAGGACAACAACAACACATTCCTGGCATCACACAATAAAGCTCATTTACCTAGATTACTTTTCTGCCTCTTTTACAAACAAATAGGTACATGTTTGTCATAGAGTACAATAAAATGTAGTGCCTGTTTTACTTTTAGAAACATTTATTTTATATGTTTTTAAGGATTAAATAAGAATATAAAAGTGAATGTATTTAGCCTAATACCTATCAAATAGGTACTTAAATTGATCTTTGAACCTAGGACTCTAAATAAACTTTTTCTTCCAATGTTGTAAAGTTTTTAATATCCAAATAACTAAGTTGATGACTCAAACTCAAGCAAATATTATCATTATATATTTTTCCTTTCATTATATTTGTTTCATTTTGTTTTTACAAAAATGATGCAATGAATGTTAATAATGTTTCCTTTGCATTATTTTTTGGGGGACTAAGATTTCTATATAAGAAGGTCTGAATATTGAATTACCGAAAGATTATACTAACTTCACTGCTATTTTTTATTAGTTATTATCTAAGCTTCTGATTTATTTCCATCCTTTTTTAAAGTTTAAGTTATACTATCAGGGTTTCTTTTGCTAAAGAAATGAGGCAGTTTAGTGGATCCTAGAACAGGTTGGCAAAGACTCCAGAAACAGGGACTCAGGGGTGCTTTCGAGGCTATTTGATGGTTGATGGATTCCTGAGTGAAGGCAATGGTTGCTAGGGATTTTGCCAGAAGTGGCAGAGGAGTAAAAAAATGGAGAGATGGGAGAAGGTAAAGAAGCAATTCCCAAACCAAATATGTGTCTCTTTAGAAACATTAACCCATTCATTTCTTGCTGTCCATTATTTTATTTCATTTTTTGGAACTTGGACCATTTAGGAAAGCGATCATGCTGTTAACTTTATTTTTATCTAAATTGATTTAGCCATGACTGGTTAAAAGGTGCTTGATAGGAAGCACAGAAAGTGAAAAACTTGAATTTGATGCAGTTGGACAATCATTTTATCCTGAGAATGTTAATGATCACGTTGGCCTCTAAAAGATAAACAAACATTTTTTGATTCCTTTGTCAGGAGGCTGACTGCGGCTTCATTAGGAAGTATGAATAAACATAGCATATTTAATATTACCTTCCTCCTAGTCTCTCTTTCACTTTTCTCTCTCTTTTTTATGACCATCAATCAAAACACTCAGAAGATAAGAAAAAAATATACATGTAAAATTGATTTCAGATGACTATCAGAAAATGATTATTTCCTGTTATCTATGTCAAGAAAAATGATAGAGATATTGAAGCATGAATACTTCACACATAAACTTAAGGAAAGGGTAGCAGTTTACTATTTTGAGCAGAAGGAATATGAAGAGTTAAGCCACCAAAAGAGTATTGACATTTCAGGAAATACCGTATTACCATCCCCACCAACACCTAATGATTAATTACGTATGTACAATTCAGGCTCACAATCAATTTATGTATTAATAAACTCATTCTGCATTTCTACATGGAAAAGGTGGGAGATGCAAAGCAGATTTCTTCTTTCTTTTGACTTTGAATTAGGTATGACTGCGGAAGTACAGTCACTGGGTTTTCCAATATCTCCTGGTCTATTGAGCAAAAGGGAATGTTAACTAAAATAAATTTATTTCATATGGATGGTGAATTGGTTGCAAAATAGGGTGTAAAACTTTACTTAAAAGCTATTTTTACTCATAGCATTTTCTCAGCACACTATAATGGAGTTATGGCGCAGTAATGGTTTGCTTAGGGGCAAGCAATTAAGCACCTGCAGTCACTCCACAGGATGTAGCTTTCGCATGAATAGCTATTTTATAAATAAACAAATAGAAACTCGTATATGTAATGATAATGGCAAACACTGCTTGGATTTTAAGCTTTAAGAAAAACAGTCCCGCACTTTCTAGAAAATCATTTCTTTCCATATGTAATTGGATTCAACTTAGCCTTTTCCCAGATGAATAATTAATAATATCATTATTATCCTTACAGTCTTCAGTAGCAATTTAACAAGAATAGGGCAATATGAATAACTTTGTTAAAGTAAATATAAGAAATATGTGAATGATGCATTTGGTAAATTTAAGGTTATGATTGCTCTGCTGTGGGTGAGAGTTTATTTTTGATCATCCATTCTCTCTTCAGAGGTTATGTGGTGTATCCTAGGAGAGCAGGACTAGTTCCTCACACCCTCGCCTGTGCTCACTGGACCCTAAGTTACTCCTTATTTTAATGTCTTTGTGACATATGGAGCTCTTTGCAATTAGCATTTGGCAACAACTGGTGCAGAAACTCAGTGTTGCCATGGACCACCTACATTACCCTACATAAGCTGCACTACTTACCTAAGCCTGAATTTCTTCATGTGAATAATAGGGGTAGAAATGATAATCACCTCCTAGGTGGGTGTAAAGTCTCTCCATTCAAACAGTGGGGCCATGGGTCTCCCAAGCAGGACATCTTCTCTAAGATTCAGCCACCACTTAAAGATTCTCACCAGTTACAGTGTATGCCTTCACACTGGACTCAGAAGGCTATTTCTTCCCTATCTTTGTCCTGGACCCCAATATCAGCTGCAGAGTTGGACAACCAGGCCAAAACCTACAAATAGCTTCACCAAACCATTAACAAAGGAAATTAGTTTGTAAGCTTTAATGGACAGAGTCTTATAAGCTTTAAGAAGAGCCAAATGTGCAATGAGAGGATACTGTATAATGTAAGCCATTGAAAGAATGTGGACAGTGATGATTTCATTAATCTAGAAAAGGTGACATACAGTTCAAAGTATATCAAGGGGTCTTAGTTTTCTTATTTGGACAGTTCAGAATTCTTAAGATTTCACACATATAGTGCATTAAGATAAGACTGGACCTCTAGCAGGTACAGCAGTAGTAGCCTTGGTTTCAGCAGCAGGTGTAGCTAAACTTGAGCATAAGATTCACCATTAACTTCAACACTTCAGGAACATCGTTTAGCCTCTCAAAGATCATGGTCTCATTGGTAAAGAATAATAATTACAGTACCTACTTCAGGGTCTCAGAAGAAGTCCTGGGCTATCTGACACAGAATTAAGGTCTGCATCAATATTAGGAATACTACTGAAATAGATAGGATATGAAGTTAAGAACATAGGAAGTGACAGATACAACTGAAGGTCTAGAAAGACACACATTGGTTTCTAATCATAAAATTATAGTAACTCAGAAGGAATCAAATTAAAACATTTTCTCATAAAGGTTTTAGGTGCTCTTCAGTCTCTCCTCAACTTTCCCCAAAGGTATTTATCAAAATCTGCCCAGAAAACCTTCTTTGAAATTCTTAAAGAATTTCTCTCATTTATTGTGTTCACACTGAAGCCAGATTTTTGAAGGAATAAGGTAAGAGCTTTGTATCATAAACTATAACACACTTTCACATTAGACTATGGTTTGTGTTTGGTTATTGCCTCTAACTGGTTTAATAGATTCATTTCACGTGATATATTTGTTATACAGTGTAAAATTTGCTTTGATTTTAGGTAAAGTTGTGTGTGTTTTTTTGTGGTGATTTCTATAATGAATACCAGGTCTTTATTCTGATTTCTGTGAAAATGTAAAATTATTTCTAAAGGAAATCCCAGGCAAAAGCAGGCAAGAGATCTCATTTATTCCAGAAGCCCCAGTTTCAGTTTTGATAGTCCAAATTATCCGCTGAAACATTTTCATGAATCATAGCCTTATCACTTAACTTTTCTTTGATTGCACTTATAACATAATACTAAGTAAAATGAACTATTTTATTTAGAAAACATACAAACCAATGACTTTAACAAGATGTTGAGGTTTACCTCCTACACGTGGATTTTTCCGTATGCTTCCTCACCTACGGCTCTAAAGAGTTTGCTTTTGCTTTAGGCAAAATTCAGAGCACCTCTCCTTCCCACAAATAACTATTACAATTTATGTGAACGTGTCTTTGTTGCTTCTCAAAGGAATTCAACAAAAGTAATAGAGATTAATGAGATAAGTTGAAGCTCATGTTGTATCACATACACTAAAAAACTTCCCAAGTTTAACGTCAAATTAGGAATTGATATTAAATCTTGAAAAGTTGGTTGTAAAGACTAGAATCGCAACTAAAATTTATAGCGAAATAAAATGTTAGAGTCCTAATAAATGTCCAAGGAGAACATAGATTCTAAGAGAGTAGACTCATTCCAAGGTTATCTCAGATTTCATAAAAACATTTCTATCAAACTCCTACATAAAAAGTGGAGAAAGAGAAAGATATTTTAACAATTCTGAGAAGAAATTCCATTCCCCTTAAATGATGGTAAAATCACCTAGAATATTTTGTCAAGTATAATATTCTAATTATGAGATTCCAAGAGTCATTGCACTAGAAGTGAAATTGTGAAATGGGTAAAAATGACAAATAACATGCTGGATCCTGAACAGAAGCCCAATAACCAAAACCAGACTAACCATTTTCCTGCTAGTTCATTTTCTGCCAACTCTCATGACATTGACTAAATGCCACCTACTAGAACCATGCCTACTTTGCCTACAGGATATAAGTTAGAAAATTGTCAGATAATGACATCGCAAAACATATGCAGAAAGAGCATCCTATATAACAAAAGGCTAATCTGCAAATTGACCAAACAGCGGAATGACCAGTCACGCACTGACCACCAGGGGGCAGAAGCTCAATGCAGGAGCTGCCCCCTAGTGGTCAGTGCGCTCCCACAGGGGGAGTGCCACTGAACCAGAGGCCGGGTTCACAGCTGGTGAGCGCAGCAACAGGTGTGGGAGCCTCTCCCGCCTCCGCGGCAGCGATTAGGATATCTGACTGCCGGCTTAGGCCTGCTCCCCACCGGCCAGCAATTGGATATCCCCTGAGGGCTCCTGGGCTGCGAGAGGGCATAGGCCGGGCTGAGGGGACCCCCCCCCCCCCGTGAGTGCACAAATTTCATGCACTGGGCCTCTAGTATGTTTGATAATATTGCATGGAGAGCTAATATCTCAATAATACAAATAATTTCAATGAATTAAAATAAGAAAACTTTATTCAGATCATCATAACAATTTAGAAAGTTGCTCCAATACCACCCTGACACCCTAAATTCTGGAGCAATTTATCCTCTCCTCTGATCAAAGCTAGGGTGAATCATAGATATAGCAACACAGATTAAAAAGTGTGTTTTATTCCCATAATAAAATAACCTGCCTCTGGCATTTTTCAGAACATAGTAGGAGTAAGCTTGCTGTGCCCCTTCCTTCTGCAGATCTGTCTAAATAGAAATTCTAGAGCCTTCATCATGTGCCTTTGCCCAAGAAAGCTGCCCAGAAAGGTAATAGAAGCCTAAGAGAGCACTGCTTTGTGGAAATGGTATGAGAAGAAAGATCAGCAGGCATTGTCTTGAGCAGTCTGAGTAATCGGCTTCAACTTTAATCCAACATCATAAGGTCAATTAATTCTTTATCTTTTTCCCATGCTAGATCACTTTTCTGTGCAGATGCTTTTCTCACACAGGTGAGCACAAGATTCCCTTAGAACACCCCTCGGTGAGTACATACTCCTGACGTCACTCAGAGTCTGACACCATGGCCCAGGTCATGGCTGCTACCTCCTGAACACACATGGACAATCTCCTCACACTGCCTCTGTTCTTACTACCCATTATCAGGTTTCCCTTCCATGTGGCCACCTTCTTCACTATGGGTGGGATTCAACACCATCTGCTGGACTGCCACCATCCCCAAGAGGAGACCATTCTCACCCAGATTGGACTTTATGTCCAGCTTTGGGCCATTATTGTGCCACTGTCTCTTTTAACTCTTCTAGGATTGGTCAGACCTAAGGGTTTGGGTGACAATTGTTCAAGAAAATAAGTGATCAAAAAGAATAAGAGAAAAATTCCAATTAATTGTTTGTAATTATCTTAATTGGTTCTTGGGAAACTAAAGTCTTACTGAAATAAATATAACTGTAGTTTACATTTTTTAAAAAATTTCCTTCTGATTTCTATAGAGAAGTAAATAAATAATATGTAGTTAGAACATCTAGGTTTCCTTAGCAATTTGGAGAAAACAGTTTAAAAAGTAAATTAATTCCTGTCAGCCTGTTTCATAAACACTTTTATCGTTCTTAGGATATTTGTGACCTAGATCATGCATTTGGTAGGAATGTCTTAAGAAAAAATGATTTCTGGAGTTTAATAGACCCAACTAGTTCTTTGGCCTTTCAGAGTGACAGCTCCCCTTTCTGGGATTTACTTTCAATATTTGTAAAGGGAAGGTGTTAGACTTGGTGATTTCAAAGACCTTTCTGTCATTAACATTCTTTGATTTGAGGATCATATAAAAAGCAATTTATTTTTCTCCTCTTAACATTTTTTTTTTTTTTTTTGCAAATAGGTTCATTGTTCAGTAACAATGAATTTCTTGTTTTACTAACAGAAAGATCCATTAAAGTACTGTGACCCAGAGAACAGGCTACCCTACATTGCCATGAGGAAGCTTTTAAGAACTAGAGTTCTGCATGTATTATTTACTTTAACTTCCCATCTTTCATGGAACCAGACATGTCCTCTGGATTCCAACTTCCCCATCAACCATGAGAACACTTTCATGTGGTTAGATTTAATGTTTTAATGTAAGAAAATAAGGAAAAGTATTTTTTTTCTTCTAATTCTAGGATTGTTTTAAAGTTTGGGTTTATGACCTGCTACCAGGTTCACCCAAATTGCAAATCCTGTCACAGTCTTCACAATGAGAAGAGGCAGGATTCTTTATCATTGTATATGCAAACCAGAAAGGAAGGTGATTCAAAGTGTTTTGAGAGGAAAGACTTTTGTGGCACAGATTTTGGTAGCAGGGATTTTGGAAATGTGTGAGACTAAACAAGTTGTAATGGGTCAGACTTTCAAAATAATATTGGTATTTATTAGAACAAAGCAACATTTCACATTATAAGGAAAAAACAATGTTTTTTGTTCTTCTTTTCTGCTTCAACTCCTCTACTGCCAAGCAGAAAGCAAACCCTGCCCGGCAGGCATGGCTCATTGATTGAGTTTTGACCTAGAATCCCGGAGGTCACAGTTAGATTCCTGGTTGTTCTGGGTTGTGGGCTCCATTCCCAGTGAGGGAAGGAGGCAACAAATCAATAGTTCTCTCTCACATTGATGTTTCTCTCTCTCTCTCCCTCTCCCTTCCTCTCTGATATCAATAAAAATACAGTAAACAAACAAAAAAAAAGAATGCAATGTCTTTGATATATTTAATGGAACAAAATGCAGCAGGAACCTGATCTCTGGAGACTCCCAAGGCCAGACTAGATAATTAACTACCCTGGATGCTTTAAGATGATTGAAGTATATTTTATCCAATGATGGTTTCAATGACCCAGAATATCCTTGCTGACCTCTAAGTGAATGCATTTGATTTATTTGTGCATGTGTATGTATTTTAAACAAATGGAAATCTTATAGATTGTAGTTTCAGACATTCATATAAAATACATTTATATTCTTTATCTTTAAAATGAGTAAAATACTGTTAATGCATTTATATAAATAGGAACTTAGAGAGCACCATATCTATGTAACAAGCAAGTAGAAGAGTTATACTTTGGGGTTACTATAGGTTACGTACCACACCCTTAAATTTTTAGGTTTTCTATTTCCTGTTTTCTTGGTGATTTCAGAAAAAGAATTGCTTTAAAAATGTTGCTTTCTCCTTTGTGCTATTTTATATTGTCCAACTTTAAGGATTTACTTTATTTATTCACTTTTCATATTATATGTCAGGCATTATGTTTAAACAATTCTTTGGTAAGTGGCGTCTCTTGTAATTTATCCAAGTCACTTTAAAAATCTGACATTAAGGATCATCTCAAAGCAATTAACTCTCTCCTCAATTCCAGTTCCTAATTCAATCCTAAAGTTGGGAGTTATAATTACTATCTCGATTTTTCAATTTTATTTCATGCTGAACTTACTCATTCCATCATTCCTGGTGGGAATACTTTCTTGATTTCACTTGACTGTAGTCACCTCCAAGGGCCTTTCACTGTCCCGGTAAGAGCTCTTCTCTTACTAGCAAGACCTGACTTCATGAAAGCAGCTTTTGAACATTCATCTCTTCATACCATTTCTCTCAGAGCGAGTGGATAGAAAGAATGATTTTTCTCAATTTCCATCTTGTCCTAATGCATCATTTCAGGGAACATTTCCACTGTCCTCACTCACACACCTTCGAACTTACATCATGTGGGTTGTCATGATTCATAGTCAGGTGAATTGAATCATTGTGCACTCTACAATTATCTCAACTTGCAGAATATATATTTTGATAGATACTGCCAACACAGATTAAACTCCAAGAATGCAAGGAAGCAGGGATTTGGAAATGTTTTATCTGATGGCTTTGATATAATTCCTAGAATACTTTCATGGGCAAAGAGGTCCTTGATAAATGCTTGGGAATATTCCTGGCTCAGTAGTGTAAGTTGAGATAACCAGAGTCATGGAATGATAGATCTGGATGTATATTTAGAAATCAGACCCCAGCTTTTTCGCTTTTCAGAAGAGAAACTTAGGACCATAAATGCTAAATTGTGTGTGTTTTTTAAACTTTTGGAAACTACCTGCTTGCAGAGGCAGGACTGAGGCAGAGATGTTTTTTTCACTTTCCTCCAAAGCTCTCGTTCCCCCTCACTACACTACACTGCCTCTTCATTTTCTACAATCTTAGTTATTTCTAAATATATCCAGTGGAGGAGAAAATGAGACAATTTGTCGCTTGCCTTCACTAGATTTATAACATAAACATGTAGATGTTGTGGTAGAAACTGTAAAGTGACTAAAACTTCCAGGGGACCCAACTCTGGAAATGTGCAATGAATACATTACCGTTAACAAATATTTATGTCATTAAACACCTGGATTTGTTTTCCAAACTGAACCACTCAGCAGCGTGAGCTTCAAGCAGCCAGTGGATCTGTGGCTTTCTCACTGTGCGGCTTCTCAGAGGCCAGTCATGACCTAGTGCAGGGCGGTAGGTAATATTTGACCACCTTCAGAAGTGACATGGGGTGGCAATGATCATGGCGCATTGGGCAGTGGTAAAGGCAGGACCTACCGGACCTACCTAATTTACTTCCTGTCCTGGTTCTCTGTTCCTTCTACCTTCTACTATTTTCTCTCCTTATTTATGCCATGGGTCCCTTTCATTCCACCTCATTCCTGGTCCACTCCCCATCACAGCTCTCCCTCATCAGGAGCCCTAATTCTTTCTCCTCCCCATTCTCCTTGTTCTCCTTTCTTTTTCTTTCCAAGTCCTTTTCATTTGGCTGATCTATAGATATCTTCAGATTGTAAACTCCCCAGAAGCAGCAAAAACTTCTGGATTTTGCTGAAAACTCCTGTTTCTGGTACCAATGCAGAATCTGATCCCCAATAGATTCTTATAACCAGCTTTTTAGATTGATGAATAGTTCACATATCAAGGAAAGTAAGATTTTTATATTTAAAGAAAATTCCAGGAGACTCATGCTGTACCATGCTGGGGGATAAAATATTTGTTGAACGTGGAGTAATTGGACTATAATTTTTCCAACTGTACCATGTAGGTGGCCTCCCCTTGCCCTAATGTAAAGCGAGTTCGAGTAGTAAGAAACTCCAAATGATGCCATTAGTTCAGGTATCCAGGGTGGGTGTATATAAGTTCTCCATGTCCCAAGGTAATAGTTCACATTTACTTTTTTCTCTCACTTCCTTTACTAGGAGCATTGAATAAACTTCAGAATCTTTGGGCACTTGGGGTAGGATCATAGACATAATCTCCTTCCAGGGACCCCTACCTAGCTCTTGGAAACCCTGGTGACCTGTAATACTTTGCAGTATTCCAAACATCCTGATAGTGATATAAGCTACCATAAAGCCTTTACTTTTGCCTGAAAATTTTAGAACTCCAGATGGTAATACTCCTTGTCTCATAATTTTGTGTTCAACAAACAGTTCTGACTAGTAGCCATATGGCTCTTTATTAAAATAAAACAGAAACATATGATTAATAATTTAATAAATAAGTAAATATTTATAATTTAATAATTTTTTTTCCAATTTTGATACTTACTGGACAGGAGGTAGAAATAATATGTGTTTGTTCATAGTAGGGACTTTTGGAAAATGGATCTAGTTCAGACTTTCAACTTATTGATAAGAACAGTAGTATCTTGAGTGTTTTATAAATATATTTTTAACTTATTTCAGAAGGAAGGGGAGAGGAGAGAGAGATAGAAACATCAATGACGAGAGAGAATCAATTGGCTGTCTCTTGCACACTCCATACTGGAGATCGAGCCCACAACCCAGGCATATGACCTGATCGTGACCTCCTGGTTCATAGGTTGAAACTCAACCACTGAGCCACACCAGCCAGACAGTATATTGAGTATTAAATGAATGGCTCCATAGATCATAGCAGCAAAAGCGAAAAACTAAGATTTCCCCCCTGGGTTAGTACTCTATTCACATGTATAACCCTATAATGATACAATAAACTCAATGTGAGCTATTTCTTATATATACTCCGCCCTGACATTCTCTCTACTTATAAAGTATTCCACAGGCCTTCTAGAATCATCTCATATAAGTAGACCACACACTTGCTTGCACCTTGAGGCTTTTGAAACATCTTCTAATTCCTGTGGGGTGTGTTCTTTATTGTTTTGTGACGCAGTGATGGCTTATTACTTCAATTCTCTGAGAAGCCCTCAGAGACAAATGGCTCGGAGCTTCTGGGGCTCTCCAGCATGCAGCAGAGCAGATAAAACATATTTTTTGATACAGGTTAAACTTTAACAAACAGTCTCCCTTCAGGATGTCACTCTGCTCTTTCCACTAGAAGGAAAGAGGAGCTGTTATATATAAATGCACATTAAGAGTTGAAAAGACTTTTAGTGAACAGGAGCAGAACAGGTTTGATAATATAACAAAACCCAGCCAGCAGCAGCTTCACAGTGGTGCACACTGGATATTTCAGACTCAGGGAACAATACAAATATAATGCATGATTTTCAAATGCAACATCATTTCAAAAGTTACTCTGCAATGGGCTGAAACCCTAAAGATCACTCTATTTCATACTTGATAGGCTATACTTTTGATGATAACTAAAAATGTATTTCTCAATGGATTCAAAAATTAGCCAAAGGAACATTCTATTTTTTTCTTTACTCAAGTATTCAGCTACTGCATTACTCTTTCTCTGAACTCTTTCTAACATCCACTTCCATTTTGAAAACCTAATTATTCATATTATCATGGTCCTCAAAAATGGATTATTTTTATATATTTAGTTGGTAGGCAATGAGTTGAACAACATCCTTCCTCATACTAAATTAGAAGTTATTTTTGGCCATTGGCTAGATTTATAGTGCCTAAGAACAGTGTCTGGAACAGTGTCTGGCCAAGGGCAGGGGCTCAATGAAATAATTTGACTGAATTGTTTTCTATAATATAAACACAACATTGTATAACAGAAAAATTCTTCTTGGAATTAAAATCAATGTTAAGGGGAGTCTCTGAACCTTCCACCCTGATCATCATATAAATACAACTATGCGGTAAGATTGTCTTTCTCTGATAGCTGGCCCTTAGAGTGATTGAGCTGACCTTGCTCCATGTGTAGAATGTGACTCCCCAAAAATTGTATGTTTAAATTATAACTCCTTGTACCTAAGAATGTGAACTTATTTGGAAAGAAGGTTGGTCAAGATATAATTAACTAAGTTAAGACAAAATCATTAGGATGGGTTCTAATACAATATGACTGGTGGTATCATTGTTAAAGAGAAAACTATAGCCCCCAAATAATGTCACTCATTCTTAAAGCTCATAATATCAAACCCAGATTTAATATCTCATCTAATTGCAGTTTCAACCTTTTTTAGATGCAATCTTAATTAACCAGTCTGGAATTTTCTGATCAATACCAATGAGATAATTTGTCATGTGGGTTCTTTCCATCCCACATCGAAAGAAAAGAGAATTTGCATGATAAAATCCTTCACAAGCTCTGCCCGCCCACCCCAAAAAAGTCCTAACTCCTTTTCTTTGTTAATTGCTCCCTTGCCCCACCCTTCTTCCTATAAAAACCTTCCATTGTGTGCAACCCTTTGAAACGCCCTTCTAGTTTCTAGATGGGATACTGCCCAGTCCATGAATTGCTTAATAAAGACATTTAGAGATATACATTTATTCAGTGAATTTTGTTTTCGAACATCATGAATAGGGGAAATTTTGGATGGGCATGCACACAGGAAGAATGTCATGTGAAACTGAAGGAAGAGATCAGGGCAATGCTTCTATAGACTAAAGGAACTCCAAAAACTGCCAGCAGACCACCAGAAGCTGGCACAAGTAACAAGTCCTAGAGATGTCTTAATCTTGGACTTCTGGTCTCCAGAACTATGAGATAATAGCCACTAGTTTGTGGTACTGTGTTAGAGCAGTCTTAGAAAACTAGCACATTTGCTGATGTAGGCTCTGTGTTTAAAATATAATTATTAGTTATATCATAATTATATAGATACTTTTCAAAAGAAGATAGAAGGAAGGCCAAGAGACATATGAAAACATGCTCAAAGTCACTAATTATCTGAGAGATGCAAATCAAAATGACAATGAGGTACCATCTCACACCTGTCAGTATGGCTATCATCAACAAATCAACAAATGACAAGTGCTGGTGAGGATGAGGAGAAAAAGGAACGTTCATGCACTGCTGGTGGGAATGCAGACTGGTGCAGCTACTGTGGAGAAACTCCCATTTGACCCAGTGATCCCACGTCTAGGAATATAACCCAAGAAACCAGAAACACCACTCAGAAAGGCTATGTGCACCCCCATGTTCATAGTAGTACAATTTACCATAGCTAAGATTTGGAAACAGCCTAAGTGCCCATCAGCAGATGAGTGGATTAAAAAACTGTGGTACATCTACACAGTTGAATACTATGCTGTGGTAGAAAAGAAGGAATTCTTACCATTTGCAACAGCATGAATGGAACTGGAGAGCATTTTCCTAAGCGAAATAAGCCAGTCAGAGAAAGATAAATATCACATGATCTCACTCATTTGTGGAATATAATGAACAACATAACTGATGAACAAAAACAGATCCAGAGACAGAGAAGCATTGATCAGATGCTGAAACCTCAGAGGGAAGGTAGGGGAGGGTGGGGGTAAGAGGGAGAGATCAACCAAAGGACTTGTATGCATGCATATAAGCCTAACCAATGGACACAGACAACAGGGGGTGAGGGCATGAGTGGGGGATGGAGGGGCAATGGGGGGATAAGGACACATATGTAATACCTTAATCAATAATTTAAAAAATATATATAATTATTCAAGTGGCTTTTCTCTCTGCAGCTGAAGAACAAGTGAGTTACTTGTGCTTGGGTTGTCTCAATGTGTATAAGAAATCCAGCTGTTGGATGTTTCAAATTCCTTAAAATAAGTCAGTATTTCACCTACTTGATAAATGGGAGATCCATTGATTCTAACCATATTAGCTCACTGAGATGACAGAATTTTCATGACATGATACTGCCTTTTCATCTGCCTAGCGTCATTCCTCCTGACTGTACAAGGTAGAACCCAATCCCCTGAGAAACCGTTGATTTAAGAATCATTCCATCAATCATTTTCAGCCTTCTGCATTCACCTAATCTTGTCTAAATAAAGAATTGCAACTCTCAGTTCCTTATATAGCTAGATATCCTTCCTTTTTTTTTACATTATGTCTAGAAAAAGACACAAAGTGGCATAAGAGCTTTCTTGACCTTTAGCCTTACACTGCAGCATGTGTCTGTAAAGAATTACTCATCCAGTGTTACCGCTGCAACTAGAAACTCAGTACTAGGAAGAAGCTTACCTGATAGAGGAACCTACAAAGAGTCAGTGTCACTAGTAACCAAGGAAGACACAGGTTATACAGGGTTGATTGACACAAGTGATTGGACCACATAGGGCCTGCAAGCTTTGCAAAGGATTTTGGTTTCTACTTTTAAGTCCCAGGGCAGACATTTGGGGTATTTTAAATTGCAGAGTGATATGAACTTATTTATTAAGTGATTGTAATCAATGCCTCTTTCACCAACGTAAATAAATTCTCAGAACAGAGAGTATGGATTTTCTTCTCCTTTCTCTTTTTGTTCTTTTAGGTTCTTACTCTCTCTTTTGTGCTCTTTGCCTTTCTTTTTTTCCCTGTTTTTTCTCTCTCTTGTGTTATTTCTAAATTTATATCTATTTCTTCCTCCCCAGTCCCCTTTCTCCCTTCATCAAGCAGCACCTGAGATACATTATGGCAGAGATTATTTTAACTGAGCAGAATAGAGCTGTAGACCCCACTAGAGGTCACTTCTGACCCACTGATGAGTCTTTGATCCTGCAATTTTGCCTGGAATTTATAACCAACCCAAGGCACACTGTTTCTTCTGTCTCTGTCTTTTCCCACCTTTATGACCCCCCACCCCCAAGTATCCAAGTCAAAGGCATTGTGGTCCACATCCTCTCTGGACCAAAGCCACCCCAGGAGCCAGGCAGGCTATCAAAACAGGCCTGCCCCGGGTGCTCTGCTTTGTTCAGAGGAGGCTGGTGCTCTTGAGCCGGGAATTTGGCTCACTGACAAAAGTGGCATCATTCTGTAAAGTGGAATGTCACCGGAAAGACTGTGATTGTACAGGGAATGCCTGGGCTGTCTGTCTGCCTCTCGCCAGAGGGCCGTCTGAGGGTCCAGCAGCCAGGCTTCCTGGAGCTTCCTCCAATTGTCTTCACACAGAGTTTAGTACCCACTTAAAGGCATGCAGACCTGCCCTCAACCTTCTGCTGAAAAGTGAATCTTCCTGTGATTTATTTCCAACTTGGTTGCTTTGGAACCGACAGTTTTATTCATTGGAGAAATTTTATTTTACTAGGCCAGATGAGGCACCGAGGACAAGTGGGTCCCTTTGGCCCTCTTCCCCTTGTACATTCATCTGCATATATTAAAACGTGCCCGTACACACTGTCCATGTGCACACATATATCTGTCATCGTGTCTGGAGTGAAAAGGTGAGGGTAACCTTTACACACATTTCATTCTACCAGTTGACTGCAGATACCCTGGCCAGGTCAAGAAAGCAAGTCTGCTTTTGCAGATGAGTTAGTGAGTTAAACTTGGTGATCTGAAAGATTTATCTTCTGCTTTTCTTTCCTTGCATGCACATTGCTATTCTAAACTTAAATACATTATCTTCTGAAAGGCCATGACCAAATTATCATTGTTTTAATGGTCTGGCACAAATGAATCAATATGTCAAATTAAATATCATCTTCTTTTATTATGCATTGTTTTACAGGCTACCATGAAAATTCACTAGTACTGCCCCTACATTTTACATTTACTATTTAATCTCAGATTTATGAATCTGAATCTCACTAAGATTAAATGAAGACTCACGAAAGTTACATGTTTAGCATACAACAGATCAAGAACCAGGTATAAGAGGTGAATTTAGTTCAAATTTAATACCCTTTACTCTACAACAGGGTCTGTGAGTTTTTTCTGTATAGGACCAGATAGTAAATATTTCAGGCTTTCTGAGCATATGTTCCCTGTGGCAATTACTTAGCTTCGCTGTTATAGCACAAAAATAGCCACAGATAATACCTATATGAATGGCTGTTGCTGTGTTCTGCCATATAGTTTTATTTATGGACACAAAAATATGAGTGTTTCCTAATTTCCATGAAATATTATTCTCCTTTTATGTTTTACCCATGCAAATATGTAAAAAGCATTCTTAGTTCATTGTCCTTAACAACATATATGGCAAGTGAGATTTAGCTGGAGCTTGCAGAACCATGCGTGGTTGGAATTATGATTCTGTCAGCTGAGTCCTGAGTTCATTTTAGTCCCAGAAATGGGGAGGTTAAGGTTTCCAGAGCAATTTTCATCATTTTAAGTCATCAACTGATTTTTAGGGACCTGTCACCAAGAATTAATTTCCATCACAATTTATTTTAAAACAATAAAGTAAAAATATTAATTGAATTGATGTATCTTAATAAGAGCAGCTGACTCATATTTTTTAAATAAATATGTAATGAAGAAATAGACTTACAGAAGAGTATTCTTCATAGATTCTATGAACTTCTGAAGAATTCTCAGAAAAAAAGTGAAGGAAAGAGAGAATAATCTTTTGTAGCCCAGTCATTATAATGAGTCAATGAATTGGGTATTGTAGGCACGGATGGAAATATTACGTAGGCTGTATATGAAATCAAACTTCTTCCATTTCCAATTATTTAAACCTGAAAAGGGCTTGTTGATAGTTACTCAAGATAAAACAAAAACAAATTGTGTTTGTTAATAATTTTGTAAAAGGTTACAAACCAGACAAATTGCTCCAGGATTAGGAGTTGACTGGTGGTGGAAAAGGAATCTCTCGTCTTGGAATCTGATCCTTAAATGAAGAGCAATCAGAGGCATTGGTCAAATCAAATGGAAAACCAATAAGGAGGATATACTCCATTGAAACTTTATCTTGTTCTTGTTAAGATAACAATTTTGAAACATAGTTTCTATATTAATTCTTATATTTAGCAAAAAGTAAACATTTTAAATATTCAAGTAAAATATGTCTATATAGATGCTCACCTAGGTTAGACCACTCCGTTTGGGAGGCTGATGATAGGATTAAGAGCAAATATAGCTGAGTGATGAGTGATAAGGAGGTGAAGAAAATCACGGGCTTTTTGCTGTTACCAGTCTTCAAGTCACCCAGTATGTAAAAAAAACTGGATTTCTTCAATTTCTCCTCTTGATCGATCCAGATTGTGTCTACCTTCAAGGCCTACTCAACTCCTGATTTTCCCCAGAGACTCCCCTAATTATACCTGCCCATGAATCTATTTGATTTCCATACACTCTAACATTTATTTAAAGACCATAAAGATAAATGTATATAAATTTATTTCAGTATTTTTCTCTCAAAAAGATGTAAACTACTTAAGGAACAGGCTTACGGCACATACTTAGTGTGAATTTCTTGTGGCTCTTCCACAGTAGGTCATTCTTGGTTGACTGATGAATTTGTTTTCAAATCCCAAAGGGAGGAAAAACCCTACTTGTCACACTGTCGGTGGAAAGTAATCTCTTACTTCTCTAGCCATCCTCCAAGAGCTGACTCATGGGATTTTCCATTGCAGAACTGAAAATATTACTGGTACTTAGGAGCATTGGTAAGTGGAAGCATACCTGCTACTTTGAGTCAGGAAATCCATGTTATTTCCTATTGTAAAATGTCCAACTTTGATTCCTTAGGGCAGTGGCATCTCTTTATTCCCTTCTCAGTCTATGAACATTTATTTTAGCCACAAAACAATTCTTGAAAACCAGCAGCATCTTACTCAGGAAGCTTTGTCAGTCAGAGCCTGGATCTAAAATCAACTCAATGGCAACTCAGAATCGATCCGCAAATCAACACCTGCCGACCTGCTCGGCTCTGACAATGAAATGTGGAGCTGCTCTTTTACATTCTATATGTGGAAAATGAGGTTTTAAAGATCTCTCTATCTTCCTGGATTTATCTGCCTCACATTTTCTAGAAATTAAAACCCATTTTACTTAGGAGGAAATTACATTGACAAAATTTAGAGTAAAGATGTAGCTATATAATAATAAGAGTAGTTAACATTTTTGAGTGATAACTTTGTGTTAGATGTTATGCTAAGCAATTTATTTCTCACAACAGCTCTGAAAATCAGATACTATATAACCATGTTCTATTATATAAATAACTAAACTGAGGCTCAGGCAGACTAATTAAATTGACTAAGATGAGACAGCATCTAAGAGCCAGAGAATGAATATAAACTCAGGAAGACAGACCTTGTAGCTTGTGTAAAACTCATAGAAGAAAGCAGTTGAATGAATCATTTAGAGATGATTGATAAAGATGTTAAAAGTGAGTCGTGACAGGCTACTATAAATGAGGCAATGGTTCTTTGCCTGGAAATGTGGATTACAAATGGGATCAATTGTGCAATAAATGAATTTTTTGTTTACATGTGATTTTTTTTTTTTTTACTCATTCAAAACATGTTTATTGAGCATATACTATTATCCAACAGAGCCGATGGCAAACAAAATATACACGGGCCCTCCTTCATGGAACTTTTAGTTCATCTTCATAAAGATTTTTCCAGGTATTAGAAATCATCTAATCCTTATTCTCATGGATTTTCTCTAAAGAATAGAAACTGCCTGAATATTGACCATAGATGCTCATGCCTTTGATCACTTCACTTACCTACCTGGAGGAAACTTTGCTAATAGGTACCTTCTGTTTAGACTACTTCACTGCTAGCACTAGTGTGGGTATATGGCCCCTGTGTCAGTAGGGTTCCATCAGAGAACAGAACCAATAGAAGATATATATTAAGAGTATTGTAAGGAACTGGCTATGTGATGGAGGGGACTAGCTAAGGAAGGCTGAAACGTGTAAGGTAGAACTTTAAGAAGGGCAGGCTGGAACTCATGGAATGAGCTGAAACTTCAGTCTATATCAGGAATTCTGGAAAGTCTCAGCTCTGTTCTAAGTAAGGCCTTCCAACTGCTTAAATCAGGTCCATCCCGTTTATCTGGGGAGTATAGACCAGCCAAGTTGATGCTTCAAAATGACATAATCCCATTTTAGATATAACTCATAAAATGTAGGATTCTTTAAGACAAATTCCCAGTGGAATTTGAACATTCCTTTGAGTTCTTTTTCCTAGAAAGAGTGGTTTCCAGTCTTTATGAAAATAATTCCCCAGGATAAAAATGTATTACTAAAAGGGCAATGACATTAGAGTGGCATAGCCTGGACTTAGGAGTAAGATTTGAACTCTGATTGACTCAGTCATACAGTGTAATTTTGGACACACTTAAACCTCAGATTCCTCATCTGTAAAAAGAGATGTAACCCTCTGTGCTTTGAAGAGAAAGTATGTGAGATTTTGAGGTTATGTGTTTTTTGTTTTGTTTTGTTTGTTTGTTAGCATGGCTGGGTATTTTTTTGTTTTTAATTTTCATTGTTGAAAGTATTGAATATGTCCCCTTTTTCCCTCATTGACCTCTCCATGGCTGGGTATTCTTAATTAAACACCTTTTATTAGAATTCATAACCTTTGTTTCCATCAGAATTCTAGAAGATTCTATGTCAGTAGTCATGGAAAAGGACCACATCCAAAAGAGATCTGCTTAAATATGGCTTTGTCTGAACATGTTTAGTGATTTAGCATGTCTGTTCTTCTTTCTGTAAAATATCTCAGTGGGGCCCCTGCTTTCCCTTGCCACTTGCATTATCCTCTTCAGATAATAATCAGCTCCAAAGTTATCACAGTCCACTATGTTCACTATTTCCCATACAAACCACTCTTTCTCTGAAACATTTTCGATTATTCAAATATATTTGATCACTACTCATAGTCTACAATGAAAGTCCACTCAGTATACACTTTCTCCCTTTTATATTGTATTTCAAAAACTCTACTTATAGGTGCTGTGACTTAATCACACTGAACATTTACAAATTATCATGTACTTTCAACCCCAATGCATTTTTACAATATTTTATTTTACCTAAAAAACCTTTTTTATTCTTTTTTATATGAAAAATTCTCCTGATCCTTCAATTTCAAGACAAATTCTGGGTGATGATTCATAAACCCAGGTTAGGCATTGATTCTAAGGATATTAGAGAAGGTTTCACATAAGTAATATGTCTTACAATCTTTTCTGCAAGCATTGTGACTTGTATTATGTCATAAATAATTTATCTATCTATCTATCTATCTATCTATCTCTATCTTAGATGGTTAATTTTATATGTCAATTTGGCTGGATCACATGGTGACCAGATATTTTGCTAAACATTATTTTTGGGTGTGTTTGTGAAGATGTTTCCAGGTTTGAATGGGTTGACTCAGTAAAGAAGTTTGCTCTCCGCCATGTGGATGGCATCATGAAGTCTGTTGAGGGCCTGAATAAAACAAAAAGGCTGAAGGAGGAAAAGTTCAGGTTTTCTTGCCTGATTGCTTGATCTGGAACATCTATAGTCTCCTGCCCTCTTAGCTCCTGTTCTCCAGACTTTAGACCCAGGCTAGAATCTGTATCATCAGCTCCCCTGGTTCTCAGTACTTCTAGCTTTGACTAAATTAAATCTCTAGCTTTCTTGGTTTTCCAGTTTGGAGACAGTAGGTCATGGGACTTCTCAGCCTTTATAATTGCATTTATAATTGCAATTTATTATAATAAACCATATATATATATATATATATATATATATATATACACATATACACAAACACACACACACACATACCATGGTTATGCTTTTCTGAATTACTTTTTCTAATAACTGTTTATATATCATCATTCCAAGTAGGTTAGGAAATCATTGAGGAAACAATCTTGTCATTTTCACCTTTATATCTCCTTCACTTACACTGGACCTAAAAGAATGCCTTTAAATGGATGTTTTGCAACTGTTCTTTGAACTAAAGAATGAATCTTTCTTATCCTACTCACATCTCTATTTTATTTGCCAACTATCCTGCAAACATCTACTCATCTACTTAATGAGTCTTTCAGAAATCCTTGATATACTGACAACAAGATTACTGATTTATAAGGTTCAAAATCAATCTCTTGCTACTTTATTAAAATTTTGTATGTTTGCTTATCTTGGTATTTTATGATGTCTTGAAATATTGAGAGTATATCAGTAATCTTAGCCACAAATTATTTTAGTGTGTAAATGGCCCTTGAACCTGGAACTCACTAAATCTGTTGCTCTCTTACAAACATCTCTCTAATGCTGGGATCAGTTTTCACTTAAGAATTTGATTTACGTTTCTAATTATGAGGACCAATATCTTTAATGGAAATGAGGATGGAAAACTCAGAGGTAAGTAGTGCTGCCTTCTCTGTCCAATCTTTTTTATCCTTTACATGCCCCCAAAAGCGATGATTCTCTTCATATCTTCCTTACCTCCTCTCTCTCTTACTCTAGCTCTTTCTTCAAACTACAGATGATTGCTGACAATGGTTCAATCTCAAAATGTTTGACTTTATGATGATGCAAAACTTATATGCATTCAGTAGAAACCATAGTTCTAATTAGAATTTTGATCTTTTACTGGGCTAGCATTATGCGATGGATTCTTTCTGGTGATCCTGGCCCATATCAGCAAGCCACAGCTCTCAGCCAGTCATCATGAGAGTAAACAACCCATATTCTGCAGTGTACTGTGTTGTCAGCATTTTTTGGATACTGTGTTCTTAGAATGTTGAAAGTAGGCTAGAATAAGTTATGATGTTCAGTAGGTTAGGTGTATTAAATGCACTTTAATTTAGAATATTTTAAACTAGTATGGCAATGAATAATTGCTTTCTTCCAGGAATGCAAATAAGGTTCACAATGATTCACATAATTGCACAATTAGGCACACTCAGGTTGGCAGTTTATTTCTTGATGTACACTTTCAGCAAACTACTACAGTAAACTGTTCTGGAAAAATACCAGTTTAGCTTTTGATCTGGAAACTCAACTGCCAAATGCCAAAGGTCTTATGCCAAGACATTCAGCCCATTCCAAGCTCAGCTTGGCTTTGCATCCTGGTTTGGGGACGGGATCATGAAATACACCCAATGTATTTATAGGTTTCACTGTTTTCCTACTGAACAATCTCCAGAATATGATATTTGAAGTGTACAAAAAATCAAAACCAAAAGTGATTTTTCCCCCCTTTGGAATTCCCTATGTCGAAGGAAATTTTCATATGGTATTGTCACCTGTTGTTCTATCATGACAAAAGTTAAATTCATATACAAGAGTGACAAGTTAGCAAATCTTTCTGGCGAGAAACTTATCTGGAGCCTCTCATCACTGAGTTATTGTCTTTGTGGAGTCAAAGATGTTGCCCTGTTCCTTCATTCTCTGGCATTGATTACACAGCATCCTGCTTCAACTAAAACCATGCTTTGACTCAAATAACAGTGGCATTACCTATAATGCTGGAATAGAAAAAAGGGTGTGTGTGTTTTTTTACTGAAAATTTCTTTACCAGGCATGGCAATTATTACTATGTTTATTTTACCCTTGAGAAAAATGTAACTAAATTAACCTAAATAATGTCTTGGAAATTACACATATCTGAGTACTTGCTTTGTTCTAGATATCCTTTGCAGCCTTCAATCACTTCTTCCATTCATAGATGGGTTGAGACTGACTTCGGAGAAGTCAAATTTCAATCTTGCACACTGAATTCAAAACCATATTGGAAACAAATGTGACCACTTGCTAGAATAACAACCTGGTGTTATTTTTTCCATATGCATTTTCCTCTATTCTTCTATCCCTTAAGCCTGACGTTTGCCATGTATGACTTTAGTAAGCATATAAAAAGATTGCTCAGATTGTTGCGAAATGAAAACTTAGAAAGCAGCACAGGTGGCTGAGGAGATATCAGAAACATAACAACAGAGGGCTGGCCCACTGATTGTGATGACTGACTCCCATAACGTGAAAGTGTCTATGAAATATTATTATTTTCCTTTCAGAAAACATAGTGAAACATATGTGAGGTGTACAAATAAGTTATTTCTCTCTGATGATTTTGAATATCAGCAGAGATGACTATAGAATTATGCAGAGAGCAATTTAGCATTGATGCCCAATTCTTCGGTTTTGATCTTCCCACATCCATAATTGGTCTTCTCAGAGCCCTCACTTCGTAAGCCACCTGACCCCCAAGTTCTACAGAAATGTCCTTGTTCTCACAGGAATTTCAATCCTATGAGAGGTGCAAACTAGTATTTGCAGACATGTTTGCTGGCCTTTGTGGAATGAGTGCATAATAAATCACTCTCAATGTCTATGCAAATCCTTCAGGAGCCAGGGAGGATTGAGTAATCTGTATGAAACAGGCTTTACTAGTCTGTGGTTACAAAATTATGTCCCTTCTATATTTTCTGAAAGACCTCAATTTGTTGCTAGGGCTCCACTTTTAAACAGCCTAGAAATTGGGATTTTTCGGTAGTATTTTGAAAATTTTTTAGCGTGGTCCTCATTCGTCCCCACAAACTTGTGCATCAACTGAAATCCGCCCTTGGCATCCTTTCTCTTTATATCCTGCATCTCACTTGGCCCACTCACTGTGCAAGAATGTCAGTGGCCAAAGATACCAGTCCAGGTGCTTCCACCAAGTCCTTTCCCGAGCCTGGCAAACATTCTGGTTCTATGAAAAGCTAAGGAAACAAGCCTCCTCTCCAACTCCGTGCTACCTTTTCTTACCTAGGACTTGAAGCAGGTCACAGTCTCCCCCAAGTTATTCAAAATTCATCTTAAACAGCTACACGATTGCAGGCTTTCCACTTCTAAGACTAGACAGCCAATGTGACATACTTTAAACATAAAGATAATACTGAATGAAAAAAATGTTGAAGAAGCACTTTAACATACGATTTCATTATATTAAAATCATTCAAAGCAAGGCTACATGTGCCTATGAAAATGTACTTAATTTGCTTATGTTAAACATGCACAGGGGACTGGGGGTAAAAGCCAGACTCATGAGATGGAGATGGTGCCCTTCAGGAAGTGTGGGAGGAGAATGTGTCTGAAGGTTTCAAATAAGGAGCACTTTTACTTTATCTCTAATGTTTTATTTCTTCAGACAAGATCAATAGTGACATCTTTTAACTAATATGTCCACATGTCAAAAGTCATTTATTCTGGATTTTATTTGCACGAGACCAATATGACATAGTGGGTTCTGAAGAGGTCGCACCTGAGGTTCATTGTCACCTTGAGCATTCATCAGCTGTGTGACATTGAATTGAGTGCTTAGCCCTCTTGGGCCTAAAGTGTAAAATGGAGACAATAATAGTACCTACTTCATAGACACCATGAATCTAGCAACTATATGTGTTAAAAATGGGGCAAACTCTCTTGTACTGAAATGCCTTTTAGGTTTTGGGAAAACAATTTGCTTGTAAGATTCATAAACTAGTGGAGTTCTCTCTTGAGAGAATGTAGTGGGTTTTAGATGGATGTAACCCTCTGTGCTTTGAAGAGAAAATATGTGAGTTGAAATTCAGCTGCTCATGCTGTCATATTCAGATAGAAACTTAAAAGTATTACTAGCAAAATATTTTTGACATCTTTCAGTCTTAACGGGAATCAGGAAATGCTGCCAATATAGTGAACATGTCATTCTTATGAAATTTTATCTTTAATCATGCCCATTCCAAAGCACAGTTTCCTGCCTCTTATGTGCATGACCTGACTCCAAATGCTAAACTACCAGGTTTTATCTAGTTCCAGCAAAGTCACCCACCTGCTTTTTGAATTCTCCTTAAAGCAAATATGCATATGTTCCCAAAAGGATGGCCTCTCTGGGATCACAAATTGTGATCTCATACTACATCAATTACATGGAACCGAGTTTTGTCCAAAAACATGGGCAGTAGATTATTAAAGGTGTAGAAATATACTAATCCTATATAATAAAGAGGCAATATGCAAATTGATCCTCACTCCATCACACCATCACAAGATGGCTGCGCCCCCCCACCAGGCAGGGTTTGATGGGGGACCAGAGGCTGCGCCCTCTGCCTGGCGGGGCTTGACTCAGGTGGGGTTGGCTGGGTCTGGCTCTCGCCCAATGGGGGTGGGGCCGGCCGGGTCTGGGTCTCACACGATTTCGAGGTGCATGCAGGTGGGCGGGGACTTGACTCTGTGTCCCATGCCATGCTCCAGACTCTGACAGGAGGAAGATTTTAATATACATTTTACAAATTTTCTTTCATTTCTGATACATCTATTATAGAGAAAGGGCAAATAGCAATATTAAAATATTTCCTCTAATTAATTCCCTTTTAATGTGCATGGATTTCGTGCACTGGGCCACTAGTATACTAATAAAAAACAATTCTGTCATTAGAGAAAAGTGGATGAACTTGGATGAATAAAGTGCTATTCATATTTGGGATTGTAGAGGTTTCCTTCCTGGTGTATAAATCATTTAAAGTAGCATTATCAAGGAGCCCACTAGTCAATGTATGACACGTAAGCAGTAAAATTTAAAACTCAATTGAAATGGAGTAAAATTTTAAAGATGGGCTTATCCTGATGGAAGCAAGAAGAGGGGAAGGAGGAGGAGGAAAGGGAGGGGAAGGAAGAGGAGGTAGAGGAGTGTAAAAGAAGAGGAGATAAGCAAGGAGGAATTAAAAGAGGGAAGGAGAAAGGAAAGAAGGAAATGGCCTTAGAACTTATAGAGGAGAGGTGTATAAGATGACACATATTAATTTCAACCTGACACTGAATAGAAAATTTTCAAAAATTAGAAGAAAAAAAAAACTTTATATGTAGAAATGGCAGATGAAAGTCAGTATAAGAAATATGACAGTGGTCAATGTGAAATGCTATCCTATATAATAAAGAGGTAATATGCAAATTGACCCTCAAGCCCTTGCATCCCAAGATGGCCACCCCCATGTCGTCACAGGATGGCCACCCTTACGTCGTCACAAGATGGCCGTCCCATGTTGTCACAAGATGGCCACCACAAGATGGCCACCCCCACATTTTCACAAGATGGCCACCCCCACATTGTCACAAGATGGCCTGCAGGAGAGGGCAGTTGGGGGGGGACCAGGCCTGCAGGGGTGGGCAGTTCAAGGGGGGTGGTCCAGGCCTGCAGGGGAGGGCACTTGGGGGTGATTGGGATGGCAGGGAAGCAGTTAGGTGTCAATCAGGCCAGCAGGGGAGAGGTTAGGGGGTGATCAGGCTGGCAGGCAGAATGCGGTTAGTGGCAATCAGGCAGGCAGGCAGGCGAGTGGTTAGGAGTCAGCAGTCCCAGATTGGGAGAGGGATGTCCCAGATTGGAGAGGGTGCATGCTGGGCTGAGGGACACCCCCCACCCCCCAGTGCATGAATTTCGTGCACCAGGCCTCCAGTAGATAATAAATCTTGACTATACATTCTTAGTCACCCAGAAAAACAGCACAAGGGTCTGAAGAATGGGGTCCCCAAATGAAAGTAGAGTGACCCCCAAGGAGTTGAACTTGCTAAATCAACATAAACTGAGTTCTCTTAAACATATGCAAAAACCCTTAGGGGGCTGGGTATTTCCCAAACCAAAGTTAGCTCTTAAATGAAAAAGCAAGTAAACTCTGTCTCAGTAAATTGGCTAATATTTTGAGGAGAGAATATGTCAGTAACTAGGTGGTGGTCGGTGTGTAGTTTTGAAAAAACAAACAAAAAAAAACGAACCATAGAGGGAGGATTGGACAGCTTTTATCATCACCTCCCCTGGGAGAGAACTTCAACCCTGAGAAAGACATGTGGTTGGATGGAGACTCTATGAACTATTTCTTAAGCATTTCCAAATGACTTATTTTTTGTTCTTTTTGATACAAGAAGAACATTACTTTGGATGACACCTTATTTGACAGGTATAGTGAAGGAAAAGACATAGTGTAAGGTAAAATAATTATTTTTATTTTACTTCTTCTGTATGTAGAATTGGCAAAATAAGTAATAAATTATAGAAAAAGTATGTCACTAGCTTTTTCTATTATCTATGTGAGGTTCCTATCAGATATATATTTCATTAAAAAGTTACTCCAATGCCATGATTTTTTACTTATCTCTAAATGCTTTTTATATTTGTTATTGTTTTATTTCTTAAAACATTTTAAAAATAGAAAAAGTATAATGAGCCCCCATGTTCAAATTTCAATAATCATTAACCTAATCATGTTTTATCCATACCAATCCACTCACCTCCATCCCCAATCTTGAATATTTGTAAACAAAATCCCAGATATTATATCAAATTACCCACAAATATCTCTGAAGGTATGGATTTCTTTTTTAAAAACTTAAAAATACCATTATTTCATGTAATAAGTTAATTAAAATTCCCTACTATAATCAAATATCATTAAAATGTTTAAATCCCTTTGTTTTTCTTATTAATGTTTTCTTTTTGTTCTTTATTGGCTTCATAATCTAGACAATTTCCAAGTTGGATAATATATCTCATAAGTTTTTAATCTATTGACTCATACTTCCTCATTCATTTTTTCTTTTCTTTACAACTCATTTGTAAAAAATAAAAAGACTGGATTTTCCTGATTCCATTTCTATGGTATCATCCAATATGTTCTTTTGACCATGTAATTCTAATACATTAGAATTCAAATCTAGAGAAGCAATCAGGTTCAGATTTAGTTTCATTTGCACAGTACATTTATTTCATTGTATAAAAATTTTTTCACATTCATATTAATGGATATTTTAATTATTTTATAGGTTTTTTTGTTCCTATGAACAATCCTGTAATGAAATTCCTCATGCATACATCTTTAAACATTTGTTTAATTACTTGCTTATAATGCATTCTTAGAAATTGTATTGCAGAACCAAAAACCATGCACTTTTGAAATATTTGTTGGTGCATATTGTCAAATTGGCCTTCAGAAAAATGATGGTACTTTTGAATCACACCTAACATATCTGAAGGTATATTTCCTTACATTGTAAAACAAAAAGTCTGGCTTTTTAAGGGTATTTTCGGTGACAGTTTGTTTGTTTATATTTTTCATTAACTTACATTTTCATTATTTCTTTCACTACAATCATAATGTAAAAGCTAGTAAACTGATATTTTGATTCCTGCATCTTCCTCTTGTTCTCTGATGAGCATGAATAGGTGACTGGCTGCCTTATGAAATCTGACTTGCTAAGGCTGCGGAGAAGGGGAGTTTCCTGTCAACCAGGTTTTGATGCAGTGACTTGATTACATTGTCACTAAAAGGACTCGCATCCTTGAACTCTTACTTTTATAGTAATACCATAGGAGTCAAATAAGAAGAGTCAAGTCTGACGACATGAAGATAATATGAAAGGTTTTCAATTCTATAAATTTGAAGTCATGTATATTTAAAATGCAAAGCCATAAAGTTTCCTTTTTTTTTCCCTCCCAGACCATTCTTTATATATTTTTTTTTCTTTCTATTAAACAGAAAACCAAGAAACCCTCTGGTTTTTTATTATTCCTGAAATGGCTCAAATGCTTTCCATTGGAGTATAATTTGCTTTATCCAGCATTGTGCTTTGTGCCTGACAGGTAATATCTTTCTACATAAAATTTCTGATGCAACTGGATTGGTCTTGAGTTGAGCTTTAGAAGCTGACCACCGCCACTCTCACAGGAGGGCTGCACAGCAGAGCGTCTTTTCTTGTAGAATTGCATATTTCTTGGCCGCCTACAGAGATGTCTTCGGGATAATATATTAGGCTATTTCATGTTATCACCTTGGGAGTTTTGCTATTCTTTTGTTATTTTTCTGACAAATTAGTAGCTAATGTGAGACTGTGACACAAAGTACAGGGAGATTTCTTGTTTTCATTTCTGTAATAAGTTTGAAATCAATTGAAAATCATTTTAGAAAATAAAATGTCCTTCCTTTATTAATCCGTATGTTCAGTATTTAACTAGTACACTTTGCGCTAGGATAGAAAGCAACGTATATGAGAAAACTCGCTACAGGAAGATCATGAATATGCTACCACCTCCACACAATAAATCACAATGTATTCAACATGCGTCAAAAGTGTTAGTTAATGTTAGCTGAGTCCTCCATCTCCTAAAGAAAGATATGTTGACATACTAATCTTCCCTACTTGTTTGTGATCTTATTTGGAAATAAGGGTCTTTGCAGATTTAAAAAACTTAAAACGAGATTATGAGGGTGGACTCTAATCCAATATGTCGAATAGTCTTCTAAAAATAAGGAAATGTGCACACACAGGAAGAACAGTGTGTGAAGACAGAGAAACACAGAGAGAGAAAAGACGAGGCAGCCATAGGAAGTTGGAGGCGGAGGCTAGAGTTATGTAGCCACAAAGGAAGGGGTGCCTGCATAGCAGAAGCTGTAAGAGGCAAAGAAGCTACCCCTCTTGGAGGCTCAGAAGGAGGCTGGCCCTGCCCATGCCTACATTTTGGACTCCTAGCCTGCAGGACTGGGAGATAGATTTCCACTGTCTTAAGTCATCTAGTTTGTGGTACTTTGCTATGGCAGCCCCAGCAACTTAATACGGTAACTACATTTGAGAACATGAAGAAGACATGGGGTTGCAATAGAGGCAACCTCTTGGAGGAGGCAGCGGTTTGGAGATTGATTTTAGGTATAATGTGGGGTCACTTTTTTTCAAAAATTCCTCTTTATTCCCCCTAGAATAGTTTAGGAGCACAACTTATATATCTTGCTGGCGCATTGTAAGTTCCTTTTGATAGATACATAAATATTTATTGCAAGTACTTAATGAATGTAATTTTTGATCAACTGAGTTCCACTATGCATTTTGTGAGAAATAGGATGAAATTGTTTTTTTCTCCTTGTTCTTTGTTGATGTAAAGGAGCAGTGCCTATCAGGATTGTGCAGTGATCTCCAAATAAGGTTAAAATGTATCTTCCAATTTTCCCACTCAAACACACACACACACACACACACATACACCCATGCACAATGAAAATGCACACAGAACAATATCAGATTAACCAAAGAGCATGCACCCACATGAAACCAGCTTTCCATGTTATTGTCAACTGGCTGCAACCTTGGCTTCACAAACAGTCTCACTCAAAAACAGAGTGAAAATTCTAGGTTAAGGGAGTAATCATTATTTCACCTATAGAAACACCATAAGGTAAAAGGATGGTAGGAAACATGATTTCAAACAAAATAAGCAAATAAAAGTCTAATTATTCAAAGTTATATTTATCAGAAACTAGAAACCTACCTTTTATTCTAAATTAAAGAACAAACACTAAGTCACCCATAGACCGCAAGCAGTTATTCTGTTATAAATCTACCTTTTGTCTTAGAAATTGGTATATTCTTTCCAATCAGTTAGTTCATTCTAGTCCTAGGTTAATTCATGTATAGACCTCCAATATCATAGTAGGGTGCTATTCTTTTCACATTTTTTTTATCGTGTAAGAGCAATAAGCTGAGCTATCTGTCCTTCCTGTTTATTTGATTATCATGCTATACATGGATTCTGTTAACAGTAGATAATAGGCCCAGCAAATAGCATTAAGACAACTTGTGTATTCCATCATTTTATCTTCTCTAGTAAAGCTTTCACATTTGAACTTTTGTCTTTCTGCATTAGCAAATACATAGAAAATAAGAATGACCCAGGCTTTCTGTTCACAATCTTGAAAGCTCGATCACTTACAGCAATTGTTAATACACTGCAATATTACAAGAGAATTTCACACGGTTGCCTGTTGCCGACGTCTTCATTTCTAACTCGCCTGCAGTGGGTCAGGGATGCTTCAGTCTGTGGCAGTGAGCAGCAGAAGTTAAGTGTTAATCCTGAACTCTGCACAGTGACCCCCTGGAAGTGCCGAGCAGTGCCTGGCAGCCTACGATTAGGAAAGAGTTGCCAGTGGGGCTCCCCAGGCCTGCCCGCTCCACAGTGATGATGACTGAGGTCAGTGAGAGGAAAGCTACCCCGGACACCCAGAAGCAGCTGTCATCAACACAGAGAAGCCAAAAGCAATCCTTTCCAACCAAATCCCTTATCAGAAATTTCCTTCACATCCAGTGATATATTCTATCTCAGAATGTACAGTGACATGACAGTTCTTTATATTGATAGCCTGCTGTTTCTTTTCTTAGAAACCGAAAGCTCTCAGCCACTGCCTGCTTATCCTTAGAGAGAAGCTGCACTCTTTAATATATTCTTATTGCTTTCCTATATGTTCACATCTTGAATGTCCATGTTTAACAGTAATGAGTGGTGATAAATCATTGGCAAATGATGTTGTCCCTGGTGTTGCTTTATATGACTATCAACTTCCATCGATAAGAGGGAATCATTTATTTGGTGCTTTATCCCTTTCTTTCCTGCCATGCTTCTAGTACTGCTTTTTTTTTTAAAAAAAAAAACACACACACACAAAAAAACTTTTCAAGTTGATTTTTGTGTTGTTTTTTTGAACTTCTTGTGAGCACTTGGAGGAACAAAAATAAGCAAAGATAAGTGAAACAAAAGTCTTTCTTTAATAGGATGAGGAGCGTGATTAGGATCTGACATATAAATGTATGTATATATTTTCAAGGTCTTTTCCCTGCACAGGGCATCATTCATTGTCACAGATAACTGTGAGTTGATTCTTCATGGATTAGTGCTGGGTCAGGCCCCGGGAAGGATTAGTTCCACCAGATTAACATGTGTTTTCCTTGTCAAGCCAACCTGAACCCTCACGGGCAAAGTCGGGGAGGTCCGACGGTCCTTGGACACATCCTTCCTGTGCAGAGAGGCCACGGCACCTTTCAGAACAGAATAGACATGTTCAAAGGCTTCCTGGAGGAACAGGTAAGCACCTACTGACAAACCATGAAATCACAAACGAATTGGGGATTTCCTCTTGAGTTACTGCAAATGGTTTATCTAGCCATCTACCTCATATAGAGTATTTCTACATAGAAACCATCTACCTGTCCTCAATAGGGGACAGAGATGTAAGGAATGTCACATTCAGGGGATGGAAAAGAATAAAGAAAAGGGACTAAGTGCTTCCACATAATGATTCAAAGTTAAAATTTAATATTAATTACACAGAGCAAAGCCTGAAATGATCCATATAATATTATGCTCTGGGTAAGTAAATTTGAAAAGTGAATAGCTAGAGACCTGAATATTTATATGTCGGTAAATGCACTTATTTATCTATTAGGTAGTTTGTCTTAGGGAGGAGTAGTTAAACATAACCTGCTAACAGTGGTTAGTGCTGATTATGGAAGAAAGGAAATATTCTTTAAAAGATTGTTACTTTCTGCATTACTTACATTTCATAAATGGGCATGTGTATTGTTTTTACTTTTTTTAAAAGCAAGGTCAGTACCAATTTACCAATTATGTGGGTGGCATCATTTAGGGCACTATTGGAAGGTTTTTTGCCTTCTTAACTCCATATATAAAATAGCAACACATTAACAACAGCAAATCTTATAAAGTTATATAGAAAAATATTGTCCTACCCTAGAAATAAAGTTTAAAGCTCATGAATATTATAAAATACTTTCATATATAAGCAATTTAAGTGGTAATGAGGACTGAATAGAATTCAATCTGCATTGGTAGTCAAACATTGTATTTCTACTTAGATTCTGAAATTGTTTTATTAGCCTTCCAAAGTATTGCAGAGAATAATGATTAAAATTCATAATCATAATGAGCATAGGACTTTAGGAGGTGACAGTTTGAAGTGACCAATCAGAGACCAAGAGAAAGAGAGAGAAAGAGAGAGAGATACGAAAACCTAAGCTGTGTTACTATTAAAACACCTTTTTGAGAAAGAGAGTTGGCACTTTTGTTCAATTCAGTCAATGCTGTTTCCTCACTGCTTAGAACATTACCTGGCATCAGCTAGATTTTCAATAAAGACTTGTTGAATAAATGAAGGAAATGTCTAAACATTGTGAAAAAATAATTTCATTTTTTTTCTTTGCCTTTATAATTTAAGAGAATGAAAATTTTATAATTACATTCTATGAAAAATACTTAACACTAAGAAATGTAGGCAATGGCAAAATAAAATTAACTGCATGCCTATAGAAAGTGTGCAATTGAAATTCAATATTTTACTATTCTATTTTACTGATACTAGGATTTAGGTATGTTAACTGTCATTGAATTAATAACTTCTTTGTGATTAAATACACACTTTAATATAGATAGATGGTATATAATTTCTGTGTGTGTCCATAGACCTTATTTCAGATGCATTGAAAAACAAACAACAAATAAACAAATAAACAAACAAACAAACAAACAAAAACCCCATACACCTTGGACTCAAGCATTTATGATAGTTCAGGAATTTAGTGCAACAGATTAAATAATTGTGTACTGCCCATAATTTCTGCAATGTTTCTTCTTCATTCAGCCACAACACTTAGGATTAAAATAAAATAGCTCAACTTCACTCAAGACAAGAAAAATTTTAAAAAGAAATGGAACATTTTTTTTATGAATCTGGAGCAGCATTCTATCATCAAATTACTGGTCATAGTTCAAAAATTATCACTGCCTGTCCCTGGCCTGTGTGGATCAGTTGGTTGAGCATTCTCCCATGCACCAAGAGATTGTTGGTCCAGACAGGCTAGGGTTGCTGCGGGCTCGACCCCCAGTAAGGGATGTGCAGGAGGTAGAAGATGGATGTTTCTCTCTCACTCTCCCTTTCTCTTTTTCTAAAATCAATTTTAAAAAAACACATTTTTTTAACAATTATCATTGCCAAAATAACGATAGATACAGCAATCTCCATCATTCTAGAAAATGTACACCAAACATTTGTGAGAATATGTAAGGATACAGAAGGCATAAGATATATAGATAATTGTATAAACTTGAATTATTGATACAAAAACATTATGTTCCCCTGGCCGGCTTGGCTCAGTGGATAGAGCATCAGCCTGCAGGTTGAAGGGTCCCAAGTTTGATTCCAGCCAAGGGCACATGCCTTGGTTGCGGGCTTAATCCCCAGTGGGGGGTGTGCAGGAGGCAGCCAATCAGTGATTCTCTCTCATCACTGATGTTTCTATCTCTCTCCTTCTCCCTTCTTCTCTGAAATCAATAAAGGAATATATTTTTTAAAAAATTATGTTGCCACTTTTTTCCTTAAAAAAACATGGGCAAAACTAAGCAAACACATCCAAAGTCTAATGCAAGCATGTCAAACTCAAGGCATGCGGCCCACCGGCCTCGAGTTTGACATGCTTGGTCTAATGTAAAATAAGGCAAATTTGAAGAAGTACCTCATGGAGAACCAAGATGGTGGTGTAGATAATTGATAGTACTCACCTCCTCCCACAAGAAAATAAAAATTATAACTAAAATACAGAACAACCATCATTCAGAACTGCCTGAAATCTGACTGAATGGAAGTCTTACAACTAGAGAAGTAAAGGAGAAAGCACATTGAGACTGGTAGGAGGGACGGAGGCGAGAACAGGATGGTTCTACACCTATGTGTGGTGTGTTTTTAATTGGGAGAAAGATATTCTCTATGGAGGAAGCCTGTGAGGAGCAAGGGGTTCCGGCCCCACACCAGACCTCAGCCCAGGGTTCCAGAGCTAAGAGAAGTCCCATAACTTCAGGATGCAAAAGCCAGTGGGGATTGTGGCTGAGTGACATGGAGACTGCTGAAGAGAGCAAGATATTAAAATACTATTTGAAGAAATCATGACAGAAAACTTCCGCTACCTGGTGAAAGAAATAGACTTACAAGTTCAAGAAGTACAGAATCCCTAACAAGAGGTATCCAAAGAGGCCCACAACAAGACACATCATAAGGGTTAAAGACAAAGAGAGAATCTTAAAAGAAGCAAGGGAAAAACAGTTCATTAACTACCAGGGCTTGCCTATTGGACTGTCAGCTGATTTCTCAATAGAAACTTTTCAGGCCAGAAGGGAGTGGCAAGACATATTCAAAGTGATGAATAGCAAAGACCTACAACCAAGATTACTCTACACAGCAAATCTCTCATTTAGAACTGAGAGTCAGATAAAGAACTTCACAAGCAAGAAAAAGCTAAAGGAGTTCATCACCACCAAACCAGTATTATGTGAAATGTTCAAGGGTATTCTTAAAGAAGAGGAAGAAGAAATAAAAAATATGAATAATAAAATGACAATAAAAACATATCTACCAACAATTGATTCTAAAAATCAAAATAGAAGAACAAGGAATCTAATGAACAAAATAAACTGATGAATGAAATAGAACCAGAGGCATGGAAACATGGGACAGACTGACAAATCTCAGAGGAAAGGGAGACTGGAAGTGGGGGGTGGGAAGAGATTAACGAAAGAACGTGTATGCATATATGCATTACCTATGGACACAGACAATAGGGTGGTGAAGGCCTGGGACAGGGTGGGAACCTGATTGAGGAGGGCAAATTGGGGAAAGGGGGGAAGGGGAACATCTGTAATATTCTCAACAATAAAGATTTAAAAAGATAAAATAAAAACTAGGCTAATTTCAGATTTGTTAGGCGTGTTTTACAATGATGAGTGCACTCAGAAATACTATCAAATACATTTCCACAATGTTAAGTCCATGGTGTGTTTGTAACATTCTAGTCACTCAACATTTACCAAAGGCATACATTCTTTTCTTTTCCAGCTGAGAAAAAATATCAGCCTCGTCTATGCAGCAGTTTATCCAAATTGTCTTGGCAGGAAAATGAGGTGCATTTCTTAAAGTAACTGAACAAACCATGAAGCACAGCTGTTTTCTCTCTGCTGAGACAAATGATCCCTGGCTTGCTCATTCTTTGCAGACCCCAGAATGTGTAATCACAGCACTTTGCTTAGTCTAAATCCAAAGAAGGACTTTCTACGAAGCCTTTTCATTTCTAAGGAGAGTGGCAAGCTTTCTGTAAAGGCAGATGTTTGGAGTTGTATTATTTTAGTTGTGAAGGTATTTATTGAGCACCAAGTATGTCCAAAGTGTGGTCCAGAAAAGAGCTCTCCTATCAATAGCTGTCTGGCCTCCCAACATGTAATAGCCCAGAGAGTATGGTTTGACTTTCTTCACTAAGGATCAAAAAGGCTACTCATGTTCCTTCAAATTTTAAATACACTCCTAAGTTAAAAAAAAAAATAGCCAAAGGGTGTTTTTTTGTCTTAACTTGTGTAAAATTTTACTTTGAATAATGTTACTTGCAAACTGAATACAGCTGTTCTGGAGAGCTTTATAGTGTGCACAGTGAGAAAAAGGAATAGAAAACTTGTGACAATGGGAAATATATGAAGCCCCTAGAATAATGCTTCTTCAACTATCTCTGGTGAAGAACCTTTTCATAAAAATGTTTTAATGCATCCTGGATATTTTTGTGAAATACAATAAAGTGAATTGCTGGGAAAATTAAATGTAAAGTAAAAGACATACAAATTGTAAGCCCACTTTCATGCACTTGAATGTCATGGCAATGTAATGGAACGTTGCTGTGAGCTTTAGAAATCCTCTTTATTTCTATATTCATTTCATAGGAGATATGTAATAAACATTCCACAAATGAACAGTGATCTCCATCCCTCATTTTGAGTAGTTCTACTTTATAGTTCCAGCTAGAAAATAATAATCTATAGAAATAAAAGGCGGTGTCTGTCTGACCAGTAGCTAGGATGCACACTGACCACCAGGGGGCAGACACTCAACACTGGAGCTGCCATGATGAGCACTGGCCATTTAAAAATAAATGGCACCAAGGACCTGGTGCCAACAAACCAACACTCAGCTTCCCCCAAGTGGGACACAGGCCTCGCCACCACCCCAGAACGACACCCCACCAAATCGCAGCCAACATTGCCAAGACCCCATGGCGCAAAATGCAGCCCACAGCCCAGCCCAGCCTGGAAGCCGTGGCTGTGGGCACCAGGTAATGACATCACACAGTAACGCCCATCTTCCTCTCCCTAGTGACTAGCCTCCTTAGAGTTTCTTCAACCCAGGAACAAGACTTGCTTTATAGCCAGGTGCAAACATTTTACAGTTTAACCAAATGTTTGTGAAGTGTTTTCATGTGCCTCATCTCATTTGATCCTCACATAAGTCCTGGAGTAGGTAGATAGGAGACTTGGTGGAATCCTATTTTCTTTTCATTAGGCGGAAAATGGAGATTTAGAAAGTTTAGAAACTTGACCTGACAGAAGAAGTAAGAAATGGTGGACCTTGAACATGACTTCAGGTTTTCTCACTGCGCAGAATATAGTCAAACACTGCTGCAGTTAAATATTTTACCCTTTGTTCTCCCTGTGTGATCTACAATAATAATCTGCTTTGTGTTGCTATTTACTCCTGTGTTGCTGACAATTACCTGAAAGAGAAGTTGGGGTGCTTCACTGGGCTGGAAAAAGTTTAGCTAAATCAGATAGCAGGTCTAATTAGGAAAATTTATTATCCTATCTAATAAAAGACAAAAAGGGTAATTGCCTGTACCTTTGCTACGCTTCCCATTGGCTAATCAGGACAATATGCAAATTAACTGCCAACAAAGATGGTGGCCGGCAGCCATGCAGCTGAAGCGAGCAGGAGGCTTGCTTGCTCCAGTGATGGAGGAAGCCAAGGTTCCCCGCCTGCCGTGGCCCGGTTCTGAGCTCCGAAACCAACAAAGTTTCAATTATAGAAGCTAAACAAACCCCAGATACCTGCTTTCAGCAGGCTGTGGCCTCAGAGCTGGAGCCGGCTCTCAGCTCCAGTGACGGCAACAAAGTTTCAATTATAGAAGGTAAATAAACCCCAGAATAAAACAAAAAAAGAAAAAAAGGAGAGGCTGGAAGCTTCAGTTGCCGGCCAGCCTGAAAACAGCCCTCAGCCCCTCACCAGACTGGCCAGGCATCCCAGTGGAGACCCCCACCCTAAAGGGGGTGTGGCCAGACTGAAAACAGCCATCAGCCCCTCATCCAGGCTGGCCAGGCACCCCAGTTGTGACCCCCACCCTGAAGGGGGTGTGACAAGCTGCAAACAGCCATCAGCCCCACACCCAGGCTGGCCAGGCACCCCAGCAGGACCCCCATGCTGATCTGGGACACCCTTCAGGGCAAACCAGGCAGCCCCAACCCGTGCACAAGGCCTCTATCCTATTTAGTAAAAGGGTAATATGCAAACTGACCCTAACGGCAGAAAGACTGGGAATGACTGGTCACTATGACACACACTGACCACCAGGGGGAAGACGCTCAATGCAGGAGCTGCCCTCTGGTAGTCAGTGCGCTCCCACATGGGGCATCTCTGCTCAGCCAAAAGCCAGGCTGATGGCTGCCAGTATAGCAGTGGTGGTGGGAGCCTCTCCTGCCTCAGCAGTGCTAAGGATGTCCGACTGCAGCTTAGGTCTGCTCCCCTCTGGCAAGTGGACATCCCCCGAGGGCTGCCGGGCTGCCAGAGGGATGTCTGATTGCCAGCTTAGGCCCAATCCCCCAGGGAGCAGGGCTAAGCCAGCAGGTGGTCATCCCCAGAGGGGTCCCAGACTGTGAGGGCACAGGCCAGGCTGAGGGACCCCTCCCCCCCCGAGTATACAAATTTTTGTGCACCGGGCCTCTAATATATATATAGCTAAGTTGACTCATGCATGCGCAGTACATATAAAGGTCTTGCTGGCACCAATCAATCTGTCATGGTCAATCATGAATTTGGTTCACATTTCTATCATAGAGAAAGGGTGTATAGTGATATTAAAATATTTCTTCTAGCCGAAACTGGTTTGGCTCAGTGGATAGAGCGTTGGCCTGTGGACTGAAAGGTCCCAGGTTCGATTCTGGTTAAGGGCATGTACCTGGGTTGCAGGCACATCCCCAGTAGGAGATGTGCAGGAGGCAGCTGGTTGATGTTTCCCTCTCATCGATGTTTCTGACTCTATCTCACTCCCTTTCTCTCTGTAAAAAATCAATAAAATATATTTTTAAAAAAATTCTTCCAATTAATTTACTTTCAATGTGCACAAATTCATGCACCAGGACACTAGTATACTATAAATTACTATCAATGTTATTATTATAAATTATATTATTATATTACTAGAGGCCCAGTGCACAAAAATTGGTGCACTTGGGAGGGAGAGGGGGTCCCTCAGCCCGTTCTGTGCCCTCTCGCAGTATGGGACCCCTCGGGAGATAATGACCTTCTGGCTTAGGCCTGCTCCCGGGTGGCAGAGGGCAGGCCCAATCCCTAGGTGCAGCCCCTGGTCGGGCTCAGAGCAGGGTTGATAGGGAAGTTGCGGCGCCACCCCGTGTCATGCACAGAGCAGGGCCGATCAGGGGGTTGGGGCGCTACCCCCTGTCATGCACAGAGCAGGGCCCATCAGGGGGGTTGGGGCTCTGTACCCTGTCATACACAGAACAGGGCCCATCAGGGGGTTGAGGAGCTCCCCGCTGTCACGCACAGAGCAGGGCTGATTGAAGGTTGAGGAGCTCCCCCCTGTCAGGAACAGAGCAGGGCCCATCAGGGGGTTGAGGAGCTCCCCCCTGTCACTAACAGAGTAGGGCCGATAGGGGAGTTGGGGCACCGCCCCCTGTCACACACAGAGCAGGGCCAATCAGGGGGTTGAGGCAACGCCACTGTCCCACTCATGGCAGGGCTGATGGGGAGGTTATGGCTCTACCCCGTCACACACAGAGCAGGGCCCGTGGGCGGGGGGGAGTTGGGGCGCCGAACCCTGTCACACACAGAGCAGGGCCGATCAGGGGGTTGGGGCGCCGCCACTGTCACACTCAGGGCAGGGCCGCTGGGGAGGTTATGGCTGTACCCCGTCACACACAGAGCAGGACCCATGGGGGGGGTTGGGGCGCCACCCTTTATCACCCACAGAGCAGGGCTGATCAGGGGGTTGGGGCGCTGCACCCTGTCACACACAGAGCCGCAGGGCGATCAGGGGGTTTGGGTGCTGCCCCCTGTCAGGCTGATCCCGGTGCCCGGAGGCATATTACCCTTTTACTATATAGGATAGAGGCCTGCCGCATGGGTGGGGGCCAGTTGGTTTGCCCTGAAGGGTGTCCTGGATCAGGGTAGGGGTCCCCACTGGGGTGCCTGGCCAGTCTGGGTGAGGGGCTGAGGGCCGTTTTCAGGTTGGTGGGTGACTGAAGCTCCCAACCTGTCCTTTTTTTCTTTTTTTTTTTTATTCTGGGCCAGCTTTAGCTCTGAGGCTGGGCTCCAGCTCTGAGGCCTTGGTTGCTGAAAGCAGGTTTCTGGCCTTTGTTTACCTTCAGTATTTGAAACAGTGTTGCAGTCCTGCTGGCTGAAGCCTGGCTGACTAAAGCAGGTTTCTGGGGTTTGGTTTAGCTCAGGGGTGGGCAAACTTTTGAACTCGAGGGCCACAATGGGTTCTTATACTGGACCGGAGGGCCGGAACAAAAGCATGGATGGAGTGTTTGTGTGAACTAATATAAATTCAAAGTAAACATCATTACATAAAAGGGTATGGTCTTTTTTTTTTTAGTTTTATTCATTTCAAACGGGCCGGATCCGGCCTGCAGGCCGTAGTTTGCCCACAGCTGGTTGAGCTTCTATATTTGTTATAATGTTTCTTAGAGTTGCAGCTCAGAGGCCTGCAAGGCAGGCGGGGAAGCTTGGCTTCCTCCGTCACTTAAGCAAGCAAGCCTCCCTGTTCGCATCAGCTGCCTGGCTGCTGGCCGCCATCTTGGTTGGCAGTTAATTTGCATATCTCCCTTATTAGCCAATGGGAAGGGTAGTGGATGTATGGCTAATTACCATGTTTCTCTTTTATTAGATAGGATATTTATTATTATTGTTCAGAGTTCATGGGTCACATCAGGCTATAACAGCCGTGGGCAAACTACGGCCCGTGGGCTGGATCCAGCCCATTTGAAATGAATAAAACTAAAAAAAAAAAGACTGTTACCCTTTTATGTAAAGATGTTTACTTTGAATTTATATTAGTTCACACAAATACTCCATCCATGCTTTTGTTCCGGCCCTCTGGTCCAGTTTAAGAACCCATTGTGGCCCTCGAGTCAAAAAGTTTGCCCACCCCTGGGCTATAATGATCCATCAGGCTGTAACAAACAGATCTATGATGTGTGTGTGTGTGTGTGTGTGTGTGTTTCTAAAATTCTAAATTCATATGAATAAAAACTTTTTGTAGAAGCCCAAAATGTAATCAGACCCAAATGTTTATTTGTTTTGGGAGTTAAAGACTTGAGTTAGAATTGTTGAAGAATTTTCAAACCATAGATATAAATATGATAAACTGACTTAGGAAAGAGAGAGAAAAAAAACATTAAAAAAGTGTATATTTTCTCACATTTGACTATGGGTACTCATTGAAGGAAAATGCAAAATAAATGATAACTGTTATTCCACAAGCAGTTCTAAAAATGCTTCTATTCATCCTAAAAGGTACTGAGCAAATTAAACTGTATGTAATGTCAGTGCTCACCATAGTATGCTGGGTATTTTAAGATTTCAGAACCACTATCAGCCATTGCTAACTGATACAATGTTACAAAATGAATGGTACAGTTGCGAAATGATATAAAAGATGATAGTGGTGATGGTAGTGGTGGTGGTGGTATGTGGATGTTTAGAAATCACTATCTTAAAAGAATAGATAAGGAGAATAACAATTAATACAAAATTGTAATCCCTGGCTAATTCATTTTAATATAATCATAGAAACAATTAAATGGAGAAGAGATTAACATGGCAATGTGAAAATTAATCAGAAAATCTCCACACCCCGTGGAAATTATTTGCTGTGCCTTTAGCCTGGAGAATGCTGGCAGATTTCATTCAAGTTCATGAACCGTAGCATGCTTGGGAGGAAACAGAAAAGGAACAACCGCAAGATTGAACCAGATTGGGAAGGACTTGCAACATGTCATCTGGATGTGATTCTTTTCTCACTATATTTTCAGCTGCACTAATTTCAAACTTGGAGGATGTGGTTAAGTCACTTGTGATGAAACAGACCTGCCCATTCCCAGTACCATTCAATTATATGACCTGCAGAGCATGAGAACTGGGCTCGAGCACTACAGACGCCATACAAAGATGAAAGAAAGAAAACAAGTTAGATAAAAGCGAGAACACACACATCCTCTCCTTCAGAGGAGCCCTGCCTCTACTGTTTCTTGGGAGGTTCAATTAGAAATGGAGAACATTTGGGAAGTTTCCTGTTGATGTTAATTGAGGAAAATTACTGTGGAAGCATGAACACCCATGCAGATTGCCACGGCTAATAAAGCAAGTGAGGTTTTACACAAATCAGTTTTTAGGTGTTTTTGCTTGTTTGTTTTTGTTGTTGTTTTTTTCCAGCAAATGGAACACTCATGATAAAAGACTATGTTACTACACATAGGATACATTTGGCCTGTCCTGCTTCCCAAACTTCAGTTGCTCCAGTGGTAAGTTCAATGGTGTTGGGTAAATTCAGACAGCTCAACTATCCTCAGTATTCTGCAACATTGATGGCATAGCACCTATTCTATAGGCGATGAAACTAATCTCTCAAGATTGGGATTAAATGTAGAATTCTCCTAGATGAAAGCTTTCTCCATGTTAAGGTGCTTAGAGATACTTTTTTTCTCAGAGTAAATAACATATGAGCCCACTAGTATATGCCACTTGCAGGCATGGATCAATAGTAGATGGGAAGGAGAAAGATTCTGGAATTGTACATTTCATGATAGCCTCAGAGAGCTGTTGATCTCATCCTCCAGAAACAGTGGCCTCATCCTCCCTACCTGGGTCCTGTATTGGAAATGAAAGTTCAGATGAGAACCTAGGAACAGCCCTGCTGTGTAGCAACATTGTCCCTGGGTTCAGACAAGACAGAGGGTCCCACCAAAATGATAGGAATGAGAATGATTATCGCCCACTAAGTAGGCAAAGATCCCAGTGATGTTTGGATTATTTTTATGCTCTTTCCTTCTAGAAACTATTTCTGTGTGTAGAAATTTTTATTTTGTAGGGTGTATCATCATTTTGGAGGCAAACCTACAACGTGAGCTGGAACCTGGGAGATCTTTGTTTTCTGGAAGATCTGTTTCTTTCTATTTGTGCCAGTTTAGGTAAGTTTCTTAAACCTCTTGAGTCAAGGTAACTCAGACAGTTATCCAAACCTGTCATATCTGTGCCACATGCAGGACATATCAGGATGGTCTTCAGAATGAGATGGTGGCACTTCCAGACATGGTCATCAGACAGTTCTACTCATGGACGTCCGTCACAGCAAAGACAAGTAAACAAAAACTTATACATCTAGACAATATGCCTAATAGCAAGTGATTTTTAATTATTTCCAACTAAACTGGAAAGTTCAATTCACACTACAATACCCTGGCAATTGCTACCCCTAATGTCAGCCTGTAGGCTCACAGGGGGCATGTAGCACCAGTTATTTTCAGCTCACAGCAAGGAGAAGTGTGTGAAAGGGTTACCACTGAGCCAGGTACACAGAAGGTGATCCCATCCCTCCACCCCCCCACTGAGCTCCTCTTCTCTGACAAAAGTGTTCTACCTGCAAATTATCTATTTAGAAGTCATTTTAGCTTGAAATTAGGTTTAGAAAATAGCCATCAATAGGTGTCTCACCAAAACAAGGTTTATATCTTTCTTATTTACTGTTTTTCTTTCTTTTTCTATTTTACTCTATTTCTTTCTTAATTTATTTCTTAGTACTTTTACATTTCCAGTCAGAAGATAGAACCCCTAGCATTGGAATTCTTTGAAATGGCAAAATAAAGAATACTAGTTCTCTACCCTTATGTTACAGCTGATAAGGAAGAAGGTAGAAGAAGGGATTTTGAGGAGGATATATTTAGCATCTTAGGGGCACTAGGGGTATTAGCACATGTATACACACATACTAATAGACACACCCATACATACACTATCACACGCACCCTGAAATTTCCTTGAATGTATTCAGCAGAATGTAGCATTAGTGGATTGTTATTTTATTATAATCTACATCGAAAAAACATACTTTAAATACTTAACCAAATTGTAGTGTTGTCAATGAATATAGCAGAAAGAAAAATAAAGCCAACTTGAGTGTATTCCTAGATATAATTAACACTGTTTTAAGATATGAATAGTGATTCAGTCTCTATTCTTAATGCAACTAATGGTAAAAATGAATAGAGCTACCCTGCCATTGTTCATTTGCCATTTACATCAGCACAGAAACATTAACTGAAAACAGGGATCAGGTTTATAAGCTGCTGATCAAAAGAGGCTTAATGCCTCAGGTCTGGGGGCTCATGCTTATGGACTAGGCTTCTCTTGGTGTAGTGAAAAGAAAACATATGAGAGATGTGCCCAGCCAATGCCAACCAGCTGACAGTTTGATTGTGTTTGAAAGGAGACTATTTGAGCAGGAGAAACTCCCTGGTTCACAGCCAGTTTCTTCCATAAATACAAACACACACCAGGCACCAGACTCTCGTCATATGCACATGAACACAGAGAAAGGCTGGCTGCCGGGAGTGCAATCAGGGAGGACTGGCTTAGAAGTCATCCTCTGTTTAATCTGTGCTGACTTCCTGTATCAAGAAGAACAAAGTGAGTGCACTTGGCTATCTGTACCTTTATCTGCAACTGTTCCCTCCACGGTGATTGATTTGTCTCATGTTTCTACCAATGGATGGTACCCCAATTTTGGAATGTATTACAGATTGAATTAATTATATATATATATATATATATATATATATATATATATATATATACATATATATATATATATATGATCCTTATTGTACTAATTCAGGATCACAATTTCCTATAATTAGCTGTGAAAATAAAAACATTGCTCAAGTTGACTTTTAAGAAGCATGTTGTATTCTGTGCAAAACATTTCTTGCCTCTCACCTCCCCTTCCCCAGTTGAACAAAAAGAGTCAGAAAATGTTTACAGCAGGCAGTCTACAATTTGTCTTCCAGCCACATACTGTGAATCCACACATGACCATAGCATGCTTGTATAGACCAGTGATTTTCAACTGGTGTGCCTCAAGAATTTTTATTTTTTTTTAATTTAAATTACATAACTTTGTTTATTTCTATGTTTTAATTAAATTTTATTGGGGTGCCATTAGTCAACATGAACATGTATGTTTCATGTGTGGATTACTAATTTACAAAATCTGTACATAGGACCATGTCCCCACCACCCAGAGTCAAATCAAGAATTTTTACAAGATGCAGTACCTGACTATTTAGTCAGGGACACTGACCTCTTTTACCTTAGTGCGTCAAATTTTAAAAAATGACAACAGCCAACACAAGAACAGCCATTCGGTGAGAATGAATCAAAATCACACCTATTTTTTTGTGAGATGGGCAAAAAATAGAATATATTTTTGGTGTGCCCAGAATCTTAGTAATTAGTTCATGTGTGCCATGAGATGGAAAAGGTTGAAAGTCACTGGTATAGACTATCACACAAAAGTCCAAGTTGAGTAAGTAGATGCCCAGATTGAGGGGGTGGGGCTGGGAAGGAAAGTAAGGGAGAGCAAGCATAACACCTGTGCTCCAGGGTACAATGCATATGAGTGTTGTTGGGGCATTCTCCAGTAACTAGAACTCTAAGGTGTGGCAATCTCATTAGGATTGGGGTTAGGTTTAGAGCAGTGGTTCTCAACCTTGGCTGCACATTAGAATCACCTGGGAATCTTTTAAAAATGCTGATTTCTGGGCCTCAACCTCCGGAAATTCTGTTTCTTTGTTATGGGGTGGGGTCACAACATTAGTAACAAAGAAACAGAATTTCTGGAGGATGAGGCCCAGAAATCAGGATTTTAAAAAGATTCCCAGGTGATTCTAATGTGCAGCCAAGGTTGAGAACCACTGGTTTAGAGAAAGGCTTTGTCAAACGAATTCAGAAAACAAAGAGCCTACGGCACCTTTAAGGATTTAGCCAGTGCCCTGTTGTTCGGGGTGCCACCAATCACTCTCACAAGTGCCTCAGTGGAGGGAAAAAAAATGAGAGCAACATTTTCATGTAATTAAAATCTATTGTCCATACAAATGTCTCATCCCTCTCCAGTAAATAAATGCCAAGACAGAAATACGACAAAACATTTGGGTCATGGATAAAACAAGGTCCAAACCTAAGTGTGATGACTTTTAAACTGGATTTTTATATTGCAGCTAGAAGGCAGGAAAAAAACATGTTTCTTCACTGACACTTAAAATTAGGCTTGCAAAAGGAAAAATATAAAAACCTCCATTTATTGTTTCTCGTGGGTGAGTCCAGCATTTTAAACTACAGCATCTGATCTCATCTTAAACTCAAGGAAATGCATTCACCCAACACCATTGGGGCAGGAGGAGGGAGAAAGTATATGCAGGTATGTGTGTGACCGTGAACTTCTTCAAACCAAACATGTCATCCCACCCACTTCTTTCTTAACTAAAAGCAAAAGCTATGACAAGCTCCCTTTGTTTTTGCACAACATTCATCAGGTTTACAGTTGACCCTGCTGATCTTCCTCTCTTCTCCTTTCTTCTTGACTGCTTCCAAAGAATGATTCTTCTGTAGATGGCCCGCCAGCCAGGCCTCAGCAACACCTGTGTTTATTTAACAAACTGATGCCTTGTAGTTGCCATTTTTTTTCAGCATAAATGTATCTGAAAGGAGCGAATGATGCCCAGTAGCACTATTATAATTAAGATTCTTTCAGTATATTCATAACAAATTGGAGATTTCCAAATACAATCTGGAAATATTTTGTGAGCCATTTAGAATCTAGTACTAGAGATTAGTTTTTAAGGCACAAACAAAAAAGTATACTGTGGGTCTAATTTGTGGTTATTGGGATAACTAAGCACCATACTTCTTACTTGTTAATTTTTTCTTTAAAGCCAATCTTTTAAGTCAGGTATGCTATCATTCTTATTTACATGTGATTAACCATAAGGGGAAATTATTTGCATCTGTATACTGCCATCGATTTTTTTTAAAAATATATTTTATTGATTTTTTACAGAGAGGAAGGGAGAGAGAGATAGAGAGTTAGAAACATCGATGAGAGAGAAACGTCGATCAGCCGCCTCCCGCATATCTCCCACTGGGGAGGTGCCTGCAACCCAGGCACATGCCCTCGACCGGAATCGAACCTGGGACCCCTCAGTCCACAGGCCGATGCTCCATCCACCGAGCCAAACCGGCTTCGGCTGCCATCGATTCTTATGGCACATTCTCTCCAAATACTCCCCGAAATGAGTACTTAGGTAACAGGATATAAAATGGGATTTTTGTTGTTTTAGCATCTTGGCGCATGTCCAAAGCTGAAACCGATTGCTTTAAAGTACCACAGCATTTAAAAGAGAGTAGCTAGACACATCTATTACACATACTGGGAAAAAACAAAACTATCTCTGACACCCTTTACCGAACACCCACCTGCAACATGTATTTACAGGTTAGAGGTTCATCAGAGTAAAGAAAGCTCATTTAGAAGAGTGTTGAGTGTTGAGAAGATAGGGAGTGGGGTGGCTTTTTCCTCACTTCACAAATAAAGAGAGAAGGGCTTCAGTGAGACCACTGGAAGAGAATGGACCTATTTGCCAGGAGGGGCAACCAGAAATGCTCTCTCCAGCTGCACCCTGGCCTAAGGCTTACATACACAGTTTCTCGTTTTGCTAATGCCGCATGGAATCTAAGGGATGTAAAAGATATATCTGACCCATTATGAAAATACCCATTATTTTCATATCTGCCTCGAACCATTATGTGCAATCAATGCATCACAGTACCAGCTGAAGGGGTTTTTCATTTATTTATTCTACCTTTTTGCCCTCATTATAATTTTTGGCGTGAATGAGCATGAATGGGCATAGCTTACAGTGGTGAGAATGACTTCAGGAAGAAGAGGGAAAGGTTAGATCCTGAGAAACATCCCCAGATACCTGTCCCCTCACCATGGGCCTCTCAGTCTGGGTGAGGCTTAAATGGGAGAAAGGGGGAGACTTTAAGTAGATGTAATGTGAGGGTGTAGTGCATAGTGTAAGATCATAAGTTAATACAATTCAAAGGCCCAAAAGTTGTAGAAAAGCATTGGGACCTGCCTTCAATGCTATCAAGCACTGGGAAAGGAAATGCAACAAGTGCTTGACATTCAAGATGGGATAATAAATACCGTCAACAAACCAAGTCCACTAAGAAGTCATAGTAAAAATGATTTGTGTAGTTTCAACAGGAGTATGAATATCTCTATCTTTTTTAAAATTTTATTTTATTGTTTAAAGTATTACAGATTGTACTACATATGTCTCCTTTTTTTCCCCATTGACCTTCCCCCGGCCTCCCCTACCCCCGGCACATGGCCTTACCCCACTCCCCCAGTGTCTTGTGTCCATTGGTTATGCTTATATGCATGCATACAAGTCCTTCGGTGGATCTCTTACCGCCCCCCCACCCCATCACTCCCCAGCCTCCCCGCTGTAATTTGACAGTCTGTTCGATGCTTCTCTGCCTCTGTATCTATCTTTTTGTTCATCAGGTTATAATGTTCTTTATTATCCACAAATGAGTGAGATCATGTGGTATTTTTCTTTCACTGCCTGGTTTATTTCACTTAGCATAATGCTCTCCAGTTCCATCCATGCTGCTGCAAATGATAAGAATTCTTTCTTTTTTATAGCAGCGTAGTATTCCATTGTGTAAATGTACCATGGTTTTCTAATTCACTCATCTGCTGATGGGAATTTAGGCTGTTTACAAATCTTAGCTATGGTAAATTGTGCTGCTATGAACATAGGGGTGCATATATCCTTTCTGATTGGTGTTTCTGTTTTCTTGGGATATATTCCTAGAAATGGTATTACTGGGTCAAATGGCAGTTCCATTTTTAAATTTTTGAGGAAACATCATACTGTTTTCCACAGTGGCTGCACCAGTCTGCATTCCCACCAGCAGTGAAGGAGGGTTCCTTTTTCTCCGAATCCTCTCCAGCACTTGTCATTTGTTGAGTTGTTGATGATAGCCATCCTGACAGGTGTGAGGTGGTACCTCATTGCTGTTTTGATTTGCATCTCTTGGATGATTAATGACTTTGAGCATGTTTTCATGTGTCTCTTGGCTTTCTGAATGCCCTCTTTTGAAAAGTGTCTATTTAGGTCCTTTGCCCATTTTTTGATTGGATTGTTTATCTTCCTTTTGTTAAGTTGTATGAGGGGCCCTACCCATGCACAAATTTTGTGCATTGGGCCTCTAGTAGTTACACACACACACACACACACACACACACACACTGAGTGGCCAAATTATTATGACCACCTGACGTTTGTAGGCGAATTAGCTATAATTTCACGCTGAAGTTGCTAGAGGGCCAGACCATTATAAATAGGGAAGCAGGTTGTTTACCATGACAGTAGAAGTGATTTTTTTCTGAAGATATGGGTAAACAATGCGATTTAACATCCTTTGAACATGGGATATATTTCAACGTGAGTGGCCATATATATATATATATGATTAATTTCAGAGAGAGGAAAGGAGAGGGAGAGAAAGATAGAAACATCAATGAGAATCACTGATCGGCTTGTCTTCTGCAGGCCCCACATTGGGGATTGAGCCCACAACCTAGGCATGTTCCCTGACCAGGAATCTAACTGTGACTTCTTAGGTCGGCACTTAACCACTGAGCCACACCAGCCAGGCATCTCTGCTAATAATTTGATGCAACTTTTCCCCTTCTTCCTCTTTTTTGTTTTTAATCTTTTTGTTTGTCTGTTTCCTTTCTCTTTGTTGTTCTCCCATTAGATTTCAGAAATTGTTAGTTTTTCTCCTTCCTTTTCTTCTGGCTCTTCATTTATTTTATTACCTATATTTGAGTACCTTCAGCAACCATCTACTTACTAAATTCTTCTTGAAACAAAGAGATACAATGTGTCTCTAGTCAGAAAAGATGGTCTACAGTGCAAATAACCTAGACCTAGACGAAGAAATGTTATTTCCTGAACCCACTTGGATACTGTAAGTGCTTGGAATCTGCTTAGTTGTTCCATTGATGAAACTCCTACCCAATCCCAGGTGTAGTGAGCACATTCCTACCTTAACTATAAGCTTGTCTTTCTTGAGACTTTTCACATTAACAGTTATCTCCAGATTATACCCTTCCTCTTCCCATCAACCTTTATTCTTGGGAATAAGAATACTGACATGAAGCTTGTGCCACTCTTTGGTGAAAGTATTACATTTTCCTGGAAGATGTTCATGACATCAACATTGGAAACAGTGAGATAAGACCTCAGATTGTTTATTGGTTACAGCTTTTACTGTTGATCTCAGTTCATCTTCACCAAGGTCCAACTTCCTTTCAGACCTAAAGCAATGTCAAGTTCAACCTTGCACAGAAACAATTGCCTTGCATAGATATCTCCACCCACTCCATCATTGCAGAATCTCTAATTGTTGAAATAAATCCTGTTTCTCTATCACTTAAAATAGTTCTGCTTCTTCAAGGGAATGTTGACTGATACATAAATTCAATGCATCTCTTTTGTATATTAATCCCTAAATATGTTATCTTTCTTTTGCTGTGGTAAATGATTTTTTTCTTTTTTAGTTAATCATGGTTTTAATTCTACACCTAAAGTACTGCTGTTGAAACTTTTTCAATGATGAATTCCTAACAGAAATAGAGTAAGAATTTTAGCATTGAAGCATTTGTGTGATACAGACAAGATCATAAAGCCTTAGTGTGCTTGGAATCTTCCTTTAAAGATTTATTTTATCTTAACTTACCCTTCTATTTTATGGAATATCCATATATGTTTAAAATTTTAATAACAGTCCTAACAGGTTTGGCTCAGTGGATAGAGCATTGCCCTGCGGACTGAAAGGTCCCAGGTTTGATTCCAGTCAATGGCATGTACCTTGGTTGCAGGCACATGTCCAGTAGGGAGTGTGTAGGAGGCAGCTGATTAATGTTTCTCTCTCGTGGATGTTTCTAACTCTCTATTCCTCTCCCTTCCTCTCTGTAAAAATTCAATAAAAATATATTAAAAATAAAAAAATAATAATAAATACATAAAAAATTTAAATGCAGTCTCCTCTCTAAGACTTTAAATAAAATAAAATTTCTGGGAAGATGAATGCCTACTTCATGGTTTCTGATACTTAATGGACAATGTGCTGAGCTCCAAATATTTTGCATATAAAAGTTGTAAGAACAAATTTTCTTTAAAATAATTTTGTGATTATCCAAGGCTACCCAAACTCTGCTGTCCCATTATCTCTAATGGACAATGCATTCTGATAGTTATAACTACTTAGAAAATTATCCTATATCTTTTTTTTCTCATTGTGTAGTAAAATACAAATTATTGGGCATTCAAATTAAATTACCTTAGAACTTTCACTGAAGAATTTTTACTTAGTTTGCTGAAGTCACTTCAGGCCACATTTTTCTAAAAAGCTGGTAAGTTCTAAGGCAATTTGCAATTACAATGCATTAATCACTTGCATAAATCATCTGATTTTTAGAAAGAAGCAACACCAAAGCTAAAATTATATTTTACAGAGCACTGTGGACTCATCCTGGTAATTGATGGAGGAGAAAAACATTTAACTAAGTTATGTGAGTTCAAAACAAAACAAAACAGCACTTGAGAGCTTACCCTCTAACAAAGAAGTGTTCAGAGAGAGCGAATAGTTCACATAATTCTTAGCTCCTAATATTGCTGCAACCCTGAAATCTCTAGAAAACAAATTTGTTCTGCCTTTTTGAAAGTGGTTGCTATTAGAAACCAAAGAAACCAGTCTGGGAATATTAAAAAATCATAAAATGGAAAGGTTCAGATACATGCTAACTAAAAATTGCTCATCTATGATGTTTAGTGTTTTGAATCTGCTATTAAATCCATTTTTTAAACAAAATAACTTATGGGGATTAGAAGCCTCTTCTTCCACTAAAGCCTGGAAATTTTGCAAGGCATCTTCCCCACAACTCTGTTGTTATCTGACAGAACTATGAGAAAAACCTGAAACACTAAATCTGTAACTCCAAGAGACAAAATTTTACCTAAATATAGAGAAGTGGAAAATAGGAAATGTAACCAGAGAGATGGAAAATCTAAAAAACAATAAAAATTTATAACATTCTAACAAATAAAGACTTCAACAGATTCATCTTTAGATTCAAAACATGCTTGATGAGTTTGAAGATAGCTCAATAGAAACTTTAAGCCATACTAGTAAATACAAAGAGTGAAAAAATAAACAGAAGCCCACAGAGAACTATGATGTAAATTAAAAAAAGAAAAAAAAGTAATATATACCTAACTGGAACACCAGAAATATAAGAAAAAAGAACAGATTTGAAGAAATATTTGAGAAATAATGATGACCAAAGCTTTCCCAAATGAATGATAGGCACTAAACTATAGATCGAGGACATTCAAGTAGGATAAATAACAAAAGTAATGATAACTTAGTATGTGATATTCAAATTGCAAAAAATCAAAGATAAAAATATTATGAAAAATTAAGAGTCACTAGAGAAACAAGAATAATTGCAGCAGCCTTCTCATTGGAAGCTATAAAATAAAGAAAATGATGGAATAAAATATTTAAAGAGTTGAGCAAAAATAACAACAACATAAAACCTATATTTCTATATTCAGTGAACTATTTCTTCAAATGTAAAGGTGAAATAAAAACTTTCTCAGACAAACAAAGCCTGCAAGAAAGGATAAAGGCAGCTTTTCAGGAGTAAAAAGTGATATTGTCAGAAACATAGGTCTGCATAAAGAAAGGTAGAACATCAGAGGAGGAATAAATGAATATAAAATATATGTTTTAAATTCTTAATTTAGTTGAAAAATAATTATTTGGTTAAAGCAATACTAGTGATAACACATTGGGTGTTAGTAGCATATGCATAAGTGAAATAAATGCCCATCACAGGGAGAGGAGAAAGGAATGGAGAAAATTATATTACAAAGTATTTGTACTAAACAAAAGGCAATATAGTGTTATTAGAAAGCGGGCACAGATCAGTTAAAAATGCATGTTGCAAATTCTAGACAAACCTCAAAAAATCATTAAAAATAGTTATAATTGATACACTAGGAGAGCAGCTAAAATGTAATCATATAAATGCTCTATTAAAATGAAAACCAGAGAAGGCAGTAAGATAATGAAGAAGAAAAAAACACACAGAATAACTGGAATGAAGAGGACACAGTTATGAAAATGATAGATATAAATGATACTATATCAAAATCATTTTAAATGTAAATAAAGTACATGAAATAAAATGTAGAGAATGATAGAGTTGATTAAAAAAAAACACCCAACTACATGTTGTCTTTAAGAAATCTACTTTAAAGTCAGGGGTGGGGAAATAAATTAACCAAAAAAACTTATGTGCGTATATGCATAACCCGTGGACAAGAATGCTGTGAAGGCTTGGGCAGGGTTTGGGAGCAGGATGGAGGAGAGTCAGTGGGCAAAAGGGGGGGGGTTGGGCATCTGCAACACTATCAACAATAAAGATAAATTTTAAAAAATTTAAAGCCAGATAGATTAACAGAAAAGGACCATTTTAACACTAATCCAATAATGTGGATATAGCTATATTATGTTCAGACAAAGATGGCTTAATAATAAGGAATATTATGAGGGATAAAGAGGATCACGAGAACATGCTACACAAACAGAATAAAGAGTGAACCTTAATGTATGGAAATTTTAAAAATCATTTAGTAGATCATGGTTCCCCAGGGTAAAATGTATACTGTGGCAAAATATTATATGGGAAATATACATGTAATATACAACCTAACTGAAGGCTATGTAGGAATATCTTTGCAACCTTAATAACTTTGGAAATTAATGGAATCTATAAGACTAAAGGAAGAAAGAACTACAGAACTAAGCCTAAGAACTCTAATTGATGAAGTTGTTTTCCAGAGGGATAAGGAAGAACAATTCTGAAAATTAATAGAGGGAGTGTGTATCGTCCCGCCCCCTTTTCTGCTGAGGGTGGGGTTCTTATGATTTCTTTGAAAAAAGGAATTTTCTGAGACACATATGGGAGGTTGTGATAAGGTGGAAAGCTTTTTTTTCCATGGAATTATACCCCTGAGTTTCCAAAGTCCCATTTTTCTTAATCCAGTCATAGAAGACATGTAGCTGGGGCTTCAGTTGGGCTTAGATCAGAGCCAGGGTTCAAGTTTCCTTTTCATGTTGGAGCTGGGTCCAATACAGCATCAGGCTAGTTGTAGCCCATTTCTCTATTGTGTGTGGGGTCCGCATGGCCATGGGCCATATGGGTGAATGCAAAAGAACCAAAAGAGCACGCTCTGAGCAACAAGAGTCCCAACAGCACAGGAGTAGAGCACAACAAAAGAATGAATTCCTTTGTTTAGAGGATTACATATTACCACATGTCTGTGCCCTTGCAGTAGACATGCCCATTCTGGCCAACATTTCTGTCTCCAGGTGTGATTGACAGACAAGAATCTTCTTTATGTCCTCCCAGTTTTACTGGGCATGGGCCTATCTTTCCTTTGTTGGATTCCTCCCCCAACGTTTTGCAGGGAATATACCTGTAATGGCTGGTTTTCCTTTTGCTCATCTCCTGTTATTAATAACTAGCTAATTAAAATGGTATCAAAACCACTATGCATGTGTACTAAATGTGAACAGTTAAGCAAATGGATGGCATATAGTGGAAACCAGATTTGTCACTGCTAGAGAAGGAGTTTACAGATAAGTTATGGGAGAAGCTAGGATGATCCATGTGGTAAGGGATTACAGTTGGAGGCATCTTATGAACTCATGTTTAGTGTAATATAGATACAGATGAATATATATTTAGCTATAAATATGTAGATTTAGATAAATAGAGATGATAGAGATAGAGATAGAGATAGAGAGAGAGAGAGATAGAGTTATAAAGATGATATAGGTATAGATGTAGATGTATAGACATAGATATGGATATAGATAAATATAGGTGATAGATATAGATGATATAGATAGATATAGATATAGATATAGATATAGATATATAGATATAGGTATATAAGCATAAACACATATATTTCCAACTAGAGGCCCGGTGCACAAAAATTTGTGCACTCGGTGGGGAAGGGGGGGGTCCCTCAGCCCGGCCTGTGCCCTCTTGCAGTCTGGACCCCTCGGGAGATAACAACTTGCTGGCTTAGGCCTACTCCTGGGTGGCAGAGGGCAGGCCCAATCCCTAGGTGCAGCCCCTGGTCGGGCTCAGAGCAGGGCCGATTGGGGAGTTGGGGTGCCGCCCCCTGTCATGCACAGAGCAAGGCTGATTGGGAGGTTGTGGTGCCACCCTCAGTCACGCTCAGGGTAGGGCTGATTGGGGGGTTAGGGCACAGCCCCGTCACACTCAAGGCAGAGTCGATGGGGAGGTTGCGGGGCCACCCTCTGTCACGCACAGAGCAGGGCCCATCAGGGGGTTGAGGAGCTCCCCCCTGTCACGCACAGAGCAGGGCTGATCAGAGGGTTGAGGAGCTCCCCCCTGTCACTCACAGAGTAGGGCCGATAGGGGAGTTAGGGCACCTCCTCCTGTCACACACAGAACAGGGCGGATCAGGGGGTTGGGGTGCCGCCACTGTCACACTCAGGGCAGGGCCAATGGGAAGGTTATGGCTCTACCCCATCACACACAGAGCAGGGCACCACACCCTGTCACAGGGCAGGGCCAATCAGGGGGTTGGGACGCCGCACCCTGTCACACACAGAGTCGCAGGGCGATCAGGGGGTTTGGGCGCTGCCCCCTGTCACGCTGATCCGGTGCCAGGAGGCCTCGAGGCTCCGCTGATCCCGGTGCTGGGAGGCATATTACCCTTTTACTATATAGGATAGAGGCCTGGGGGCCAGCTGGTTTGCCCTAAAGGGTGTCCTGGATCAGGGTGGGGGTCCCCACTGGGGTGCCTGGCCAGCCTGGGTGAGAGGATGATGGCTGTTTGCAGCTGGTCACACACCCTTCAGGGTGGGGGTCCCCACTGGGGTGCCTGGCCAGTCTGGGTGAGGGGCTGAGGGCTGCTTTCAGGCTGGTGGTTGTTGACTGAGGCTCCCAACTGCTCCTTTTTTTTCCTCTTTTTTTTATTTTATTCTGGGCCAGCTTTAGCTCTGGCTCTGGCTCTAGCTCTGAGGCTTCCGCTGGTTTGTTTGCGTTCTATAATCAAAACAATGTATAACTCTAGCTCTGAGATCCCGGGGTTTTGTTTAGCTTCTATATTTGTTACAAAGTTTCTTAGAGTTGCAGCTCAGAGGCTGGCAGCGCAGGCGGGGAACGTTGGAGTCCTCCTTCACTGCAGCAAGCAAGCCTCATGTTCGCTTCCAGCTGCCTGGCTGCTGGCTGACATCTTGGCTGACAGTTAATTTGCATATACTCACTGATTAGCCAATGAAAAGGGTAGTGGTCGTACGCCAATTACCATGTTTCTCTTTTATTAGTGTAGATTCCCTCATCTGAGAGGACCTAGGGACAATGACACCTCAGTAACAGCAAGCATTCCCAGCACCCAGAATTTGTTTTTTAATGCCTTTTTTAAAGGGAGCCATGATTCTTGCAGAAAAGGTTGATTCTAGGACTGAGACAAAAAATATACAAGACCATGGCCCATCTTAGAGTGCCAAAATATAATCATGTGGTCAAAACAAAAACAGTGATGGGAGGATGTCAAAGGGACACAAGCTCCAATTGACAAAGTTTCCAATGACAAAAGCTGGGAACATTTGACAAACAAATGAATATTGGATTATAAACACCCACGAGTCCATAGTGATGTAAATAAATAGTTGAATAAATAAATAAAATGGAAGAAAAGATACATTTTACAGGTAGAAGAATTTAAAGGATTCATGTTGATTAATCTCCCTCAAGGAAGACCATAACATTCCATTTCTTAAGTGTAGGCTTTGCACAGGGACTTCCTTCCAATGAGTTTGATTAGGAAAGGAAAGAAAGGGTAACGTACAATGGAGACACCTCACTCTGCCTTAGCCAGGTGAGCAAAGTAAACATCGACAACAAAGGTCATGTTGACAGTACTAGTATATCCCATTGACATACCGTTGGTATGATGTGATGAGAATGGCGTTTTACTTCTGTGGCCTTTCTTCCCCAAACTTAGAACCTCAGTCAAATGATGAGAAAAAAACATCAGGCAAATCCCAATTGTGGGACAATCTACAAAATACCTAGCCAGTATTCCTTAAATCTGTCAAGGTCATCAAAGGCAAAGACCACAAAACTGTCACAGTCATAGGGACTTAAGGATATCTAATGATTAAATGTATTGTGGTATCCTGAAGGGGATCCTGAAACAAACAAAAAAGACATTAGGAAAAAAACTAAAGAAATCTGCACAAAGCAAGGAGTTCAGTTAGTAATAGCATGTCAATATTGGTTCATTAATTATGACAAGTATACCATACTAATGTAGGATGTCAATAATAGAGGAGCCTGAATGTGAGGGAAATGGGAAATCTCTGCATAATTTTCACATTATCTCTGCAAATCCAAATCTATTCTAACCTAAATGTATATAAAATAACTAATAAATTCTATGTAAAGCTTTCTAAACAGTAATATGAAATATAAATTCTAATATATGAAGGCTGTGGGTCAAGGAACTACTGAACACAGAATTCTAGAAGAGGCTAAAATAAATTCCTTTCAGATAGATATGAAAATAAAATTTAAGTGATACATTACAAAACCTCTGGAGGATGTCCAAAGTTACACTCAGAAGGAAGTTTATAGCCTTAGATTTAATTTCATGAAACAAAAATATGACATCAAATTATATGGCAATAAGTGATAGCATCCAATGCAGGTGAGAGTATGTACAGATGTTCAGATGCATATATTGTGGGTTATTATATAAATTGCTATAATATTGCAAGTAAAGATAATAATAATGTCTACTTTTAAATATATAAATGTATGTTGGCCATAGAATTTTATTGTAAGAATACATAGTACATAAAATGTTATTAATGCATAATGACTTGTGAACAGAAATATATATTGCAGAATTTTAATAGAAAATATATTGTAAACAAGCTAAATGTCTTCTAATAGGAAAATAGCTGTGGTGCATTCAGATTTAGTGATATTCTGTGGCAAGAATAAAATAAATTACTCCTATGTTTATTGTAGGCAGTAATTTTTATATTTTGCTCAAAGAAAGGAGCATGTTTCAGATTGGAGCAAGATGGCGGCGATATAGGCAGACGCGTCCCAGGTCTTGTCCCGGAGCAAACGGAGTAAGCAGCTGAAACTAATAACACCCACCCCGAATTGGCAAATTTACTCAGCTGGTGAGACGGCTTGCAGCCTGGAAGGGCAGACCTCCCCTGGAAAGGTTAAAAACCAGGGATCTGGGCAGGAAAGTTTGCCAGACCTGAGCCCAGAGGGTCGGAGGGAGACCGCATGGCAGACAGCCGCGTCTCTTGGGACAGACACAGACCCTGACCAGGGTAAGGAGTTCCGCGGGTTTGCTGGCGCCAGGAGATTTGAGATTTGGATTTTGTGATTGCGGAGAACTGAGACTAAAGGGGGCATCCTGAGGAACTGATCAGACCGTGCAGTGCCCATAAGAGAGGAGCGTTTCCCAGACCATGCAGTGCTGGTAAGAGGAGCGTTTCCCAGACCGGTAAGAGGAGCGTTTCCGCGGCCGGCCGGCGTTTGTCTGTTTCTTTGTTTTCACTGAACCCTGCTCATAGGACAGTTCGGATACAGACACTCACCTGTGCTGAAGAGAGGGTGAAGGTGCAGACGAGGGGAATCTGGGGAGAGGCTGAGGAAAGAGGGGGAGCCGGAGGAGGTGGCAGCGAATTGAGTGCTGAGACCCCCCTGGGCCCAGGACTGGGGCAGCCATTCCTCCAGAGGGTGGAATTCCTCCCCCCAGCCCCCCAGGCAAGGAGCACAGCCACACCCAGATTCCACCCTGTATGAGATAAAGGACTAAAACAAGCTGATTAGTCCCTGGGAGTTACCAGGGTCTGGCCTATAGAGGGATTTTCAGTCCCACCAACAACACAGAGCAGGGTAAGGATTAAAAAAGGATAGAGAAGCTGTATAGCCTCAGAGGCCAACCCAAAAACACTGCCACCCAGAGGTTGAGCCACAAACTGACTCTTAGGGGAATACAAATTAAGGCAGACTGGATCACAAATACGGCCTGCTTTAAAATCAGGACTGTGATTTACAACACGGAGGAACAGTGTAATGCAGGCAACACTCTCCTAAATACCTGGCAGGACCAAGGCGAACCAGGCTGAAGAGTAGAAGAACCGAAAGACCATCACTACTGCAAATTTTTTCTTTTTCTTTTTCTTTTTAATTTTTTCACCTTTTTACTAAGAAACCAATTTTTTTTTCTCTTTTTCTTCTTTTTCCATCACCTGATTTTACCCTTTCAATTACCACATTTTTATTTTTAACCAGTATTATTACTCCTACCATTTTACCATTTTTTAAAGTGCCATTTTATTTTCTCTTTATTTTCTTTTGGGATTAGTGTTCTCCATTCTATTTTCATCGTTCCTTTAGCATTAATTTTCCCTATCTCAATTCCACCTCTTTGCTAAAACCCTCTTCCTTACTTTTCCCCTTTTGGTGTCCTGTTTCTCTTACCCTATTCCTGCTCCAGACCTTCCCAATTCCCTCTTTTTACCCCCTGTCTAATTCCACCCTACTTATATATCCTATTTCCAATCTACTGCTCTAAATCCTTATACACCTATTCTTTATCCTTCTTCACTTTCCAACCATTTTTTTTTCTCTCTTATCTTTCTATTGTTTTCTTGATTGTAGAATATATTGGGCTTTTTTTTTTTTTTTTTTTTTAAATTTGTTTGTTTGTTTTGTTTTGTGTTTTTTCTTCTTTTTTAGGACTGGTTGTGAGGTTGTTTTTCTTTTTCTTTTTCTTTTTCTTTTTTTTTTTCTGCTGGTTTTTCCCTTCCCTCCCCCACCCCACCCCAGCTATTTTTGTGCTTCTGTTTTCCCTTACCCCTCTGGATATTATTGGTGGTTTGTAGTTTGCATTCATCTCCAGGGATCTGTTGCTGGAATTTGTTGAGATTAGTGGCAGTTCTATTGGAGTTTGCTCCTCATACGGGGAGTCTCTTCCCCACTTCTACTTCATTCTCTTTTTTCGCTCTCTTTTTTCCCCCCTCTTTTTTCCCAATTCTATTTTTGCACTCCTTTTTTGTTTGTTTTTTTCTTATTTTTCTTTTCTGTTCTCTCTTTTATCTTCTTCTCTTCTTTCTCCCTTATCCCCTAATTCTCTTAATTCGGTTGGTCACCTTTATTTGGAGTTATTAATATTGTGAATATACTTGTGTTCAGTGCCTGGTACGTTGTGCCTTGCTCTGTTGTATTTTGTGCCTTTAAATCAACGCAGCAGATCCAAGCAACAGCAGCCCCCTGATCACCGCAGCCTCCTGATCACCACAGCCTCCTGATCACCACACCCTCTGTCTGTGGAACAGCAACTGTACGTGAAGCCTCCCCCCACCAGCCAGAAGAGCCAACACAGCTGTGAACAACACCCACCAGAGGAGCTGCTGCCAACTGGAAAGCAGCTGCTACCGCAACCGTCTGAGCAGCAACCACAACCCAAGGAGCCCCTGCCACCCAGGGAGCAGCCACTGAACACCTCAACATCTACATATGTCAGCGAGATCAAACATGGGTAGGCAAAGAAACCCCCAAAGGAAAGAAAAGGAGGACTCGCCAGAAAAGCAGCTAAGTGAGACAGAGATATGCAACATGACGGAAAAAGAATTCAGAATAAGGTTCCTAGAGTACATGCACCACATGTTCAAGAAGCAAGAAGAAACAGATGAAAAACTCAACTACTTATGCAAGAAGCTAGAAGAAACAGATGAAAAAATCAACAACTTAAGTAAGTCCCAAGAAGAAATGAAGAGTGACATAGCTTCAATAAAAAACTCCATTGAAAGTATCAACAGTAGACTGGGAGAAGCGGAGGACCGAATTAGTGAATTAGAAGACAAGGAAGCAAAACACACTCAAACTGTACGGCAAATGGAGAAAAAAATTAAAAGACAGGAGGAGAGCCTAAGGGAGCTTTGGGACAACATGAAACGAAACAACATACGAATAATAGGGGTGCCAGAACAACAGAAAGATGAACATGGATTAGAAAACCTATTCGAAGAAATAATATCAGAAAACTTCCCTGAGGTGGGGAAGAAAAAAGTCACACAAGCCCAGAGAGTCCCAAACAAGGTGAACCCGAAAAGACCCACACCAAGACACATCATAATTACCATGGCAAATGTTCAGGATAAAGAGAGAATCTTACAGGCTGCAAGAGAGAGACGGAAAGTAACATACAAGGGATCTCCCATTAGATTATCAAATGATTTCTCAACAGAAACACATCAGGCCAGAAAAGAATGGACGGAAATCTACAAAGTGATGCAAAGCAAAGGACTGAATCCAAGAATACTCTATCCAGCAAGGCTATCATTCAAAATTGAAGGGGAAATAAGAAGCTTCACAGACAAAAAAGGGCTAAGGGAGTTTATCACCACCAAGCCAGCCATGCAAGAAATGCTAAAGGGACTGGTGTAAAAGAAGAAATATCAAGCTCAGAAAGAAAACAGCCACACACACACACACAAAAAGAAATGGCTACAAACAAATACCTTTCAATAATAACTTTAAATGTAAATGGACTAAATGCTCCAACCAAAAGACATCGAGTGGCTGAATGGATAAAAAAACATGACCCATACATCTGCTGTCTACAAGAGACCCACCTCATTAGAAGGGACTCACACAGACTGAAAGTGAAGGGATGGAAAAATATCTTTCACGCAAATGGAAAGGAAAAGAAAGCTGGGGTAGCAATACTTATATCTGACAAAGTACATCTCAAAGTGAAGGCCATAACCAGAGATAAGGAAGGCCACTTCATAATACTAAAGGGATCAATACAACAAGAAGATATAACCCTGGTAAACATATATGCACCCAATGCAGGAGCACCCACATACATAAGAAAACTTCTGGAAGATATCAGGGGAGAGATCGACAACAATACAATCATAGTAGGGGACTTTAATACACCACTGACATCACTGGATAAATCCGCTAGACAAAAACTCAGCAAAGAAACAGCAATCCTAAATGACTCACTAGATCAGATGGACTTAATTGACATCTTCAGAACACTTCACCCCACAGCTGCGGAATATACATTCCTCTCAGGTGCTCATGGGACATATTCAAAAATAGACCACATATTGGGTCACAAGCAAAGTCTCCACAAATTCAAGAAGATTGAAATCATAAAAAGCTTCTTCACAGACCACGATGGCATAATGTTAGAAATAAACTACAATAAAAACAACCCAAAATACTCAAACACTTGGAAGCTGAATAGCATGTTATTAAATATTGATTGGGTTACCGATGACATCAAAGAAGAAATTAAAAACATCCTGGACACTAATGACAATGAAAACACAACAATCCAAAACCTCTGGGACACAATGAAAGCAGTCCTGAGAGGGAAGTTTATAGCTCTACAGGCCTATCTCAAAAAACAAGAAAAAATGGTAGTCAATCATCTAACTCTACAACTCAAAGAATTAGAAAGAGAGCAACAAGAAAACCCCAGAGTGAGCAGAAGGAAGGAGATAATAAAGATTAGAGCAGAAATCAATGAAATAGAGACCAAAAAAACAATACAGAAAATCAATGAAACCAAGAGCTGGTTCTTTGAAAGGATAAACAAGATTGACAAACCCCTAGCCAGGCTCACCAAGAAGCAAAGAGAGAGGTCCCAAATAAACCAAATCAGAAATGATAGAGGCGAAATAACAACAGACCCCACAGAAATACAAATGATTGTTAAACAATACTACGAGCAACTCTACTCCAACAAACTGGACAACCTGGAGGAAATGGACAAATTCCTAGAAAAATACAACATTCCAAAACTCAATCAGGAAGAATCTAAAAACCTCAATAGGCCAATAACTATGGAAGAAATTGAAGCAGTCATCAGAAAGCTTCCAGCAAACAAAAGCCCAGGGCCAGACGGCTTCACAGGGGAGTTCTACCAAACATTCAAGGAAGAACTAAAACCTACCCTCCTCAGACTACTACAAAAAATTCAAGAGGAAGGAACGCTTCCAAGCTCATTCTATGAAGCCAGCATCACCCTAATACCAAAACCAGGTAAAGACATCACAATGAAAGAGAATTACAGGCCAATATCCCTCATGAACATAGATGCCAAAATCCTCAACAAAATCTTAGCAAATCGGATCCAGCAGTACATCAGAAGGATCATACACCATGACCAAGTAGGATTCATCCCAGAGATGCAAGGATGGTACAACATCCGTAAATCAATAAATGTGATACATCACATAAACAAATTGAAAGAAAGGAGCATGTTTCAGAGTAATTTTTATAAAATGATATATTTGCTGTGTAAAATCAAAGAGAAAAAAAGAGAAGGGACGAGAGAAAAGAAAGACTTTATAACTCTTTACAGATAAGATGTACTGTATGAGTACACGAAAGGTGGAATGATAGAAAAAATTAAGATTGCTTACCTAAACCGTTAAGTGCTACATTGGAGAAGAGACACTATTATTTGTCTGCATAAAAAAATAAAGCAAATATTATTGACCATAGAATTATTTATTTTAATCCTCACCCAAGGATACTTTTCCATTGATTTTTAGAGTGTGGAAGAGAGAGGGAAAGACAGACGGAAACATGAATGTGACAGAAACAGATCAATTGGTTGCCCTGAACAGAGCCTGGCCGGGAGGAGCCTGCAATGGAGGTATATGTCCTTGACCTGAATCAAACCCGGGACCCTTCAGTCCACAGGCTAACACTCTATCCACTGAGCCAACCTGCCTAGGGTGACCATACATTTAAAAAAATAATAATGTGAAGGAAATATTTCAAGGAACTATGATTTCCTCTCAAGAAGGCACAAAAAGAAGGAAATGAAATAAAAATGATGTATGAATAATAGTAAAAGAAGAAATGAATTAAAAAGGAGACAAGCTTTGCTCATTCTCAGTAATACTCTGGAAAGTGAATAAGAAAACAATGTATATGTAAAAAATGTGATTTATTTTCAATATTTAGAGAGATTTAAAACAAATGTGCAAATCATTTATCCTTATAATTGCAGTGATGCGGACATTGATGTGTATGTTTTTACTATTTTCTCTACTTTCTTACATGTTGAAGATATTTCATAATTAAAATGATTTAAAGTTTAATAATTCTCAATTAAAGAAACATAAACACATATGTATGCCCTTATGTTAATTAATTTTCTGGAATCACTACCAATCAAAAGCTATATAGGCCCAGTGCATGAAGTTTGTGCACTGAGGGGGGGCTGTCCCTCAACCCAGCCTGCACCCTCTCCAATCTGGGACCTCTCAGGGGATGTCCAAGTGCTGGTTTGGATATCCCTCTCACAATCCAGGACTACTGGCTCCCAACTGTTCGCTGTCTGCCTGCCTGATTGCCCCTAACCGCTTCTGCCTATCAGCTTGATCACCCCCTAATCACTCCCCTGCCAGCCTGATCGACACCTAACTGCTCCCCTGCCAGCCCGATCGCCCCCAACTCCCCTCCCCTTCCAGCCTGGTCACCCCAACTGCCCTCCCTCCCCTGAAAGCCCAGTTGCCCCAACTTACCTCCCTCCCCTGCAGGCCTGGTTGCCCCTAACTGCCCTCCCCTGCCAGCCTGGTCCCCCCTAACTGTCCTCCCTCTCCTGCTGGCCCAGTCACCCCTAACTGCCCTCCCCTGCCAGCCCGGTCACCCCCCACTGCCCTCCCTGCAAGCCATCTTGTGCTGGCCTTCTGTTGACCACATGGGGGTGGCCATCTTGTGCAAGGGCATGACAGTCAATTTGCATATTACCTCTTTATTACATAAGATATATATATATATATATATATATATATATATATATATATATATTATTTCTCTGTTTCCTTCTCTCTCTTTGTTCATATATAAGAGATATGCCTATGAAAAACTCAAAATGCATTAAACACTTTCCAACAACTAAATATTGTTTGTGACAAAAATATAAAAAGGTATAAAACAATATCTTTATTATGTTGCAACAAACACACGTTTTAAATGCAATGAAAACAATAAACAGTCTGTGCACATCCCAGGGATTCAGCCTCCAAACAGGACAAATCAGACGGACTTTACTCTGGTATCTCAAATCTCCATCTACTAGCATCTCTTTTAAACAAATATATTCTGTACTTTACTTCCAAGCAAGAATTGCTGAGCTATGATAGAGAGTCATCTAACTAGGTCAAACGGATCCTTTGAAAATGCTTTCTCTCACCACTCAGAGCTTCTCTGTAACCCCTTTATTCACTCATGGTTGAATCCCTATACAGTTTCCCAGAGGAGCTATTCCAAAACATACTTGGTTTACCCAAGCCCCTGAATTCACCCCTGCCTCCCTCATTCTCATCAGATGACGCTGTCATCTATTTTACTCAGATTAAGCCTGGCAGGTTTGAACTTCCTAACCCTCTGTAGGCAGTACTTGAGGGGAACAAAGAGATGCCCTGGAGAAAATAAAATTAAGAATAGTAAGTTCAAACACAGCGGTTAATATATAAAAATAATATCCAATCCATCCACTCTCACCTCTCTTTTCCCATTACTAATCTATCATCGTTTCCTGCTTTTCTCTTTTGAAATTATATTAAGAAAATATTTTAAAAGCCTCAAAATAAAGAAAATTACTATAGAAATTTATTTGAAAATTAGCATAAAGTGAAATCAAATGAGTCATTAGAGAAAAAAGTAGAAGTAATTTACAGGGTATTGGCTTTCCTTAGGGAAGACATATATTTGTCCAGATTATTTTGTGGTAAGTGGTTGTGGCCGTGATGATGATGATAAGAAGTAAGATTTACTGAGAACTCTTCTTTTTTCTTTTAGAAAGAGAGGAAAGGAGAGGGTAAAGGAAAAAGAAAGAGAGGGAGGGCGAGAGAAACATCTACCAACTGCCTCCGGCATGCCCCCTACCCAGGGTCAAGCCTAAAACCTGGGCATGTGCACTGATCAGGGATTGAACAGGAGACCTCTTGGTACAGGGGATGATTCCCCAACCAATTGATCCACACTGTCCAGGGTGAGACCTCAGGCTTTTAATTATTTTGTTTAATTTTCTCAACAGCACAATGAGATAATGTGATGATTACCCCCATAGTACAAAAGGAGAAAATGAGATTTTATTTTCTTACTCACTTGTTCAAAGTAATAAGATAGTCTTGTGGTGGAATGAAAATGCAAACTTAGTTCTGTCTGCCCGGTAAGCTCAATGCTGGTCACAATGCTCTACTGCCTTGTTCATCACATAGTCACTCCTACAATATGATTAGGAACCTACCTAAATATAATAAACCAAGGAATGAAACCTTACATGTACCAGCCGTGGAAGATTTTCAATTGTATGGCATAACAGTGGAAAAGATATGCAATGAAGTATCAGGGAGGAAAAACATCCCCGCATTACAAAAGGGTGTGTCTACCTGGGTCTATAAGAGAAGGGAAAAAAGGAGGGGGGAAAGAAATAAAGGCGTTTACAAAGAATTTAGCAAACACTCTGGGAATGCATTTTAGTAATGGGCCTTCCCTATGTCCTTGCTACATTCTTTCTGCCATAATAATTTTCTTCATGATTAAGATACTCTTGTGCTTACAGACCTGGAATTTCTATTATCCATTACCCTGAGTTTGGGATGATATCATCCTGGTGTATGTTGCAAGCCATGACTGTTAGTACATGTTATAAAATATATTTGTCTATGTGTTCTTATGAAATCAAAGCAAGGAATCTGGGTCTAAGTGGGTTATGCATTTGTTCTTCAGCAGAGATTTAAAACCTGTGAAATGATGTTTGACATATGTCATTACCCTCACTGTTCAACATGCTATTAATTGGCTTAAAAATACCAGGGACTCTTATTCATGGTTTCCTATTATGAAATACCGATTTCTTTTCCCAACACATTGCTCTTTTTAACTTATACTTACTATATTTTGATTTAGAAGTTTTTATATCCATATATTTAGTCATATGTTCTGAATTGAAACTATACATACCAGATCTTTTTTTTTACTTACTTTCTTTAAAGCCTCTGATAAAGTCCTATTTATTCACTTTGATGTTTGGCAAGTTCTGTGAATTCCTTTCATCTCTTGTGAAAAATGATGAACAGAGTACTGGAGTAAGGAAGATTAAGAAAGCCTGGGTTTCAGGAAAAGTGTTTTCCAGGTAACTGTTTTTTTGTGTGTTTTTTTTCATTTGTCAATTACTTCACTTCTCTGGGACTTAATTTTATTTTGCCTGAAGAGGGTATTGTACTTGATGAGTTAGAAAAAATTAGATATCTAAATTTCTTTTCTGAAAAGTGATATATAGCATATGATCTTCATTCATATTTTTGAAGAAAGGCTAGATGCATAATCAAGGCTCAGCTCAGGCATTATCTTTTGACAAGAAAGTCGAGTTTGGGGTTTGTCTTCATAGCCTGAGCTTCCCAATCTCTCTGGTCCTTAACAATTTTCAAACTACCCATTTATGTTGCTATCCCTTACACCAAAATGCAGCTTCCTGAACAACACAAGGCTGTGTCACATATATCCTCAACATTAAGCACAGTATCTGGTTATAGCACATCTTTTTTCTTTCTATCTACCTTGTCTATTTTTCTTAGTGACGCTGCTTGACTCTCAATCCATGCAATTCCTGTTCAATGTAACTCAAGGCCTCCACCCACATGATCAGACTCTTTCTCCTTATCATCTGAATTTCACATAAAAACCCATGGATGAAGACAGCAGGACTTGCCAACCAACAGAGCTATCCTACAGAACTGTTTCTGAGATACTATTCTTAGAACCCAGAGTCTGTCTGCAATCCTGACTTCCACCTTCTCAATCTTAGTCTGTGAGGAACTGAGCATTCTTATAATACTACTAGAGGCCTGGTGCACAAAAATTTGTGCACTTGGGGGGGGTCCCTCAGCCTGGCCTGTGACCTTTCGCAATCTGGAAACCCTTGGGGGATGACCACCTGCTGGCTTAGGCACGCTCCCTGGGGAATCAGGCCCAAGCTGGCAGTCATACATCCTTCTGGCAGCCCGGGAGCCCTCGGGGAATGTCCACTTGCCAGCAGGGAGCAGGCCTAAGCTGCAGTCGGACATCCGTAGTGCTGCTGAGGAGGTGGGAGAGGCTCCCACCACCACCACTGTACTGGCAGCCGTCAGCCTGGCTTGTGGCTGAGCAGAGCTCCCGCTGTGGGAGCACACTGACCACCGGAGGGCAGCTCCTGCATTGAGCATCTGCCCCCTGGTGGTCAGTGTGTGTCATAGTGACCAGTCATTCCCAGTCGTTCTGCTGTTAGGGTCAATTTGCATATTACCTTTTATTATATAGGAGTGCCTGGCCAGCCTGGGTGAGGGGCTGATGGCTGTTTGCAGGCTGGCCATAGCCCCTTCAGGGTAGGGGTTCCCCTTGGGGTGCCTAGCCAGCCTGGGTGAGGGGTTGATGGCTGTTGGAAGGCTGGCCACAGCCCCTTCAGTGTGGAGGTCCCCACTGGGGTGCATGGCCAGCCTGGGTGAGGGGCTGAGGGCTGTTTGCAGGCTGGCCACAACCCCCAGCCACCCAAGCTCCCAGTGGAGGCTGGTTGGAAGCAGGTATCTGGGATTTATTTGTCTTCTATAATTGAAACTTTGTTGCCATGAGAGGAGATCACAGCCAGCTCAGGGCTGGTGGGAAGCTTGGCTTCCTCCATCATTGGGGCAACCAAGCCTCCTGTTTGCTGCTGGCCACCATCTTGGTTGGGTTAATTTGCAAATAGTCACTCTGATTGACTAGTGGGCATGGCTTAGGGTGTATCAAAGGTATGGTCAGTTAGCATGTTTGTCTTTTATTAGTCTAGATATGTCCAAATAAGGAGCCTATTGTGTCTTTCCTGTTTTATTAAAATATCCCAAAGCATATTTCCACTTAAGAAGGTAAATAAAACATTCACAAATATGTCACTTCCATTAAGAGGGTACAATAAAATGCATTGCATACTTATTTGATAGGGGACAAAAATGTTCATATGTTCCTGGCAGTGGGGAAGGTTGTTTTGACTGTGCACCAATGAAAACCAAACTCTCCACTAAAATTTTACATATTGGATCCTTGATAAATTTTTCATTTAAGAACTTCTATTTCCATATTTCATCTATCCCATTAAGCATATACTTGCAGAGCCTGGCATTATGGATCACATCCCCTGTATCATGACAAGCATGAGTCAACACGGATATCAGCAGCAGTAACTATACATGGAAGTTGTTGTGAACCAAATAAACATCATCCTGACACATCCAACTAAATACATACTCAACTCATATTCTTTTTTGCAAATTCTAAAATTGTCTTTGATCACTCCAATGGCACCTGGCATGAGAGGAAGTGAAACTGAGAAGAACCTTAAGTGGTAAACACTGAGGTCTTGACAACCACAAAAAGGATATTTTATGAATATGAACACATTGGTAGGGCCTCTCCCAGGCCTTGGAAGGGGACCCTACAAATCAAAGCCCCTTAGTCCTTAGCTTCATTAACTCCACAGAAAATCCTTGGTGCAAAGTTGGTGCTAAAAAAACATATTGCTCTTTGTAATTAAAGGGCAGAAAGAGTACATAGTATGCTAAGCATGTCTAAAGAGGACGTGACAATCTGAGACAGAAGCTATTACACTGTACTTTCCATTTATAAACAGACTTCCTCTGGGGGTTTTGGTTGAGTGGAATCCTCATTAATTACATTGGTGGGGATGTCTGTTGTAGGACAGGCAATTCTCTAACATGGTGATTGGGACATAGCTCTGCCCCTAAAGCAGCTGCAGAACCCACCCTCATTATTAATAAAAAGTGCAAAAAAAAAAAAATAACAAAGCCTAGGGAGTGAGGTGTACACTTAAAGACAAGACAGAGTATATCAGGCAACCTTCAGGCATCTTCTGCTGCTTAATCCATTCTCATTTTTTTTGACATTGACAATTTGGAGAATTAAGTACCTAATCCCAATCCTTCTGCACACTTTGAAAAAATACGAAGGCACAAAACCTGAAAGCACTTAAAAAACCCCTCACAAATCTGAAATTCAGCAAAAAAGATTAAAAAAGAGAAAAAACTCAGGGACACAGACAATAGTGAGGTGATTGTGGAGGGGTGAGGTGGAGGAAGGTATAGGGGGAGGAAGGTATATGGTGATAGACAGAGACTTGACTTGGGGTAGTGAACATACAATACAGAATACAGAAGGAGTATTGTAGAATTGTGCATCGGAAACCTGTATAATTTTGTTAACCAGTGTCACCTCAATAAATTCAATAAAAAGGAAAAAAGGACAAATCTCATATAATTGACAGTTATATTAAAAAGCAAATGATGAAGTAACATTCGCTTTTAATCTTACCACAAATTTACTTGGATTTTAAACTCTTAAATTTTTATATTTTCACTGTATTTATTTTTTATCTATTATAACCTCCCACCAGCTTGCCTTCCTTCAAAAATGTAGCTAATATTTGATATAAAATTAGACTACCTGAATGATCATATTTGCCATATTTGAAAATTAAACTTAGAAATGTTTAAATGACTGATTTTTGGAAATTGAAACAATTTATCTTAACTTCTTTAAAAAGTCATATAAACTGAATAGCATAAATTAAATTTTAGATCTGTGGGTATGTATGAGATGATTAAAGAAAACATTAAAAAGATGCGTGTGTTAGTATATACAAACATGGGCATATTAAAGTGAAAGTGTAATGAGTAATAGATCTGAAAACAATTCATAAATTACATTTCTGCAATAATGATCAGAGACAGGATTTCTCATTCTGCTATTAAAGATAGTATTATTTAAACTGTTTGACCATAGTATGCAGGAATCATTTCCCATTGTAATACACAGGAAATAAATGTATGCTACATTTCTTCCCCACACCAGGACATGGAAATAGAAATGGAAAAATAATTTCAACCCTAAGATGTCAAGAGTAAATCAAAACATAATGCTGCCCTTTAATTTATCTGCAAATCTCCAAAATTCTGATCATAGCCAAATTTAGTGGTTTGTGTAACTCCAGAAGTATGTTAAGAGATATACAACAAATCCCTGAAAATGTACATTTTATCCTCCGAGCATTTTCTCCAACACATAGGAAATTTAATTTTTCAGTCTTTTTCGGCCTGTCTGCAGTGCAGGCCTATACTTACACACATGCACCTACAAATAATGGTACTTATGTGAGTTAACTCACATCTTTAATTGAAATCTCCCCTCTCTTCCTGTTAACCATGAACTGACCACCCACAAAGCTTGCTCAATTCCAGAAGTTTCCTGTTCATTTAAGCAAGATCCTGGAGGCAGAATTCATGGGGATTAACACTCTAAAGCATCCTTTCACCATGAATCTCAAGTCATTTTGCACATTTTAATTCATTCTTGGAAAGCCACAGAGAGGAAGTTAATGGCCAGGCCTGCTTTTTCAGAACGGGTCTCTTAAATAGGGAGAGATTCAAGTAGATTCGGTGTGTTTAATTCAAGCATATGCAATCAAACACGAGGCAGTTTAAAAGGTGAAATGCTTAAATTTTAACCTAAAACATTACTTTTTAAAAGAAGTATCATAAAAACCCCAAACAGGGTTGTAATCAGCTATTTCAAGTAAAGCACACACACACTTTTACAAGTAAACATTTTATTTAAATGACTGTGCTGTTATAGGCTAAAAGAAGTAAGCCATAAGGGAGCTTAAATCTGTTTATGATTAAAATCTAACATGCACTTTTTTTTTTCAAGTGGCTTAGAACATAGGTCAACAGGGTACTTTCATTACAGATATGAAATAATTTAATGCCCTGTAAATATAAATAAAATGTTGTACCAGTACATTTGTTTTATCCTTTCTTACAATTGATACCATCAAATATGTTTATAAGTAAAACAAAAGCAAAATGAATGTATTCTAAGGTTTCTAATATATTGAAGGGTTAAACTATCCTCTACACTTATCCCTACGTGTTAGAAATTTTGTTTAACATGTGAGAATGTAACTTTTAGAAAATTAGACTACAAGTGTAATATTCCAAACTGAGAACAGAATTCTTTGGTTTGAGAGGGTTGTATGCCCTGGTCAACTTCCAGGCACTGACCAAACCTGCCAAAATCTAATTTATTTTAAAGATAAATGTCTTCAGAAAGTGACCCACTCCAAAGTCAATTCTCTACTTCTCCACAGTTCAAATTTGCAACAACAACAAAAAAATTTAAAGGAGGTTAAAGGAAAAAATAATTATATATGAATGTATTTTTAAGTACCATTTTAAAAATTTTAAAGGGAGAAAGAAATTAGGATTGTTTTCTGTGTATTTAAAAGAGAAGATTCCTAAATAAGTATACATATTCACTCAATGGTTTTTAGTATTATTACAGAGTTGTTCATTGCCACAATTTTCAAGCATATTTATCACCTTGAAAGGAAATTCTGTATCCATTAGCAGTTTTAACCAATAAATTTTTAAAACCAGTTTATGTGTATTCCCCCTTGTGATCTTTCAATTTGGACCATCCAGGTGTTCTGTGTATCCCTAGTATTTTCTCTTCTTTTATTGAGCATGAAATGGTGGGATTCACAATAGAGTGGTAAAATCCCATTTCTGCAGCCAAATGGTCTGTGTTTAATCCTGATTTCCTTCCTAACAAGCTTGGTCTCTCTGGCAAATGACTAAATCTTGTGGTTTCTCAGCTTTCTCATCCATAGAATGGGAATGAAGAAATTGAGAGCAAGTCTATCATAATATCATGACATTATTAGGACAATTAAATAAGAAATGTAATGTATTTAAACAGCTTCTAGTATATACACTAGCCATTTTCATCAATGAAAATTGTTTTACATTATAATCTACCAAGAGAAAAGTGGTTGTATTATCAAATTTCAGCTATAACAGATAAAGCAGGAGTGAAACCAAAAAAAAGTCATCTGTTTTAAATGTATGGATTTTTAAAAATGTATAAAAAGATGAAATAATTTTCTAGTAGGATACATAAAACAATTTAAAGTTCTTTTTGAATTATGTAAATCCGAGTGAAAGTGGAAGCAATTGGAAAGATAAGAATATCTATTTCTATGCCATTCGATTTAATTTATTAATCAAAAGCAAATGAATGGTAACTTTTAAAATCAGAGGTATCCAGTCGTGATGCAGATAGATGCTATGTGAGAGAATCGGTCAACATGTATTTATTGTGAACCAACAGGGAGCATGCTGGTCACAAAGCCAGTGGCTAGTATTATCCTCAGGTGGATCAAATTAACTTCATCCGGCAGGATGTCAGTCACTGCTGGAATGCCCATGTTTGTGCATATTATGTCCCGTTTGGAAGCCAAAAGAAATCTCTGTGAGGTCCCACCCACAACCAACATGACGCTGTGCCCAGCCCCTCTCCCCACTTCACACCGGCATGAACTCACTGAACTTTGGTTGAACTTTCCTGTTCAGTCGAGTACATTTTAATGCAATCTATCCTATTTAAGCCTAATTTGTATTTCATTTCACAACCTTGCCATTTAACACAAGCCCATCAAGAAAGATTTAAGGGCAGCATCTCATTTCTAGCCTGAATGACATTCAATCCTTCCCCTAGGGATACACTTTCTGTTCCTGAAACATATCCTTAGGGGAAGCGAATGGGCAAACATCTTCATTTTACTCTATGTTTCTAAATCTTTGTTTTCTCTGACAGTGAAAAACTACAAATATATTGTGTGTGTGTTTTTTTTTTTCATTTTTCAGAATTTTTTTTCCTTTATAATGAGAATGATGTATTCTTTGGACAACACATAACAGGAATAATATTACCAATATTCTCCATCTCCAAAAAATAGTGTTTTCACTTAAGACTTACCAGTGGTACATTTTTGCAGACTTGGCTATGACAGATTATATGTGAAGGCAACTTTCTTGTCAAATAACAGGGTAACTTGCCTAAGAGATTTATAAATTTTTATTTTAAAGAAGGATTCTTTGCATACCAAAATACAGGCTTCCATTAACCCAATCATAGGGAAGATAAATTTTAGCAGGACAATTATTTTTTAAAGTTCATATGGCCACACATAATTTTTCCCTTGGATTCAGCACATTTTTTAGTTATCTGCTAGGAACATTAAGTCCTTCAGTATAGACCAGCTTTTAGTGGGGGTGGGGAGGGAATGTTCTTTCTTTTCTCTTCTAATATATTTCAAATTTATTTTGTTTGGATAGGCTTTTTGGAATAGTTGCTACTTGTTTCCAAAGTGCTTCTAGAAATCAGACTCCAAATTAAATAAAAAGTGTATAGAATAAAAGCATTCTATAAAGAATATAACATTTGGGACTAGAATTTAAGGAACACATGGTGAACACAATTCTTAGACTGAGTCAATTTGCTGAATAAATATTATGTAAAGAATATACAAGACCCACCTTAGCTGGTTTGGCTCAGTGGATACAGTGTCAGCCTGTGGACTGAAGGGTCCCAGGTTCGATTCCGGTCAAGGGAAAATGCCCAGGTTGTGGGCTCAATCCCCAGTAGGGGACGTGCAAGAGGCAGCTGATCAATGATTCTCTCTCATCACTGATGTTTCTCTCTCTCTCTCCCTCTCCCTTCCTCTCAAAATCAATAAAAATATATTTTTAAAAAGAATATACAAGACCCTGTATCTCCTATTTTAAAATAAAAATATACAGTGATAAGTGACATAGGACTTTTTTTTTCTATGAGTTCATAGAACTTTATGGCAGATAACAATTATCATTGTTATTTACTAAATATTTACTAATCATCTGGGTTATAAAGGTAAGACATTCACCCAAGTGCACAATGGTATTTGTACAAGTAGACCTTAATGAGAGTCAAATAATTTTATTGAGCACCTACTATTTAACAAGCACTGTGAATGTTCATGGTGCCAATTGAAAATCCTTGCCCTTACAGAGCATATACAGACTAAGTGTTCCAAGAATTGAATAACCAGATCTTATGGTATGAGTTTCAGAGGAGGATAAGATTATTTCTTGTGGATGAGGCAGTATTTAAAGAAACATTTAGGTTTGGAAATGCAGACATGAGAGAGAAGAAAACCAAGACAATCTGAATGATTATCAGCTTGAAGTCTAGAAAGTGGCTATTATTTAGAAGAACTTGAAAGGATGGAGAACTTTTGTCAAAAGTCTGGAGTTTATATTTTTTATTCTTATACTATTCTAAACAACTAATTCCAGCTAAGATCACACACATAAGTATTAAAATAATACAACAGAGCCACTTTTATTGTATTTGTAGACTCACTGAAATAAAGAGAGAGGGAAAAGCAATTGAAATCAAACAAATCCAGAGTGTTCTGAGTGATGGCCAACCAGTAATTACTGCCTCTAAGCTGTCCATATGCAATCCATGCATATTCACAATGTAGCCAGAATTAGCCTGAAAGGATGAGGTGGTTAAGAAATTACTGGAGCAGAAAGGACTATAAGAGTAGAGTAGAATGGTTTGCCCTCCAGGTTCTAAATAGTATAGTGCTGATTCTTAGGGACTAGTCCAATAGGTTATGGGAAGTGTACATACCTGCAATCAAGAAGGCAATAGCTGGCAGGCGGTCCAGGCCAGCTAATAGATACACTTTGTGTCTGTATGTCAGGCATATTATCTGTAGATCATCTATAATAATAAAAGGTTAATATGCTAATTACACCGGATGTCCTTCCCGACGACCTTCTGGACGAAGTCGGGGCTGCGAGGGAAGCCTAGATCCCGGGTGCCAGAGGGAAGCTGGTGCCGGCAGCTGGGGGAAGGAAGGCCTAATCGTGCACGAATTTCGTGCATCAGGCCTCTAGTGTTCCTATAAAGAACGCATTTCCTTTGGACTAAAAACTAAAAAATTATTAGTTTTCTTGGACATTATATTTTTAATAAAACCATCTTGGGGTACTTGAGACTTTTTTAGTTTCCACTCAATTCTCGCAAATTATTTTTATTTTTAACCTCAACTGAATCTTTTTCTTCTGGATAACAACTGTTAGGAAAAAATGGAAGCCAAAGAGAAGTGAGATGCCTCTTTTTCCACTCCAGTGATGCCTGCATTTCAGTGGCAGAGATTCCCATCTGTGGTGTGTACTTCCTTTGTGAAGAGTTGGAGGATTCACTAGGAAAGGCAGCACAGTATAATTGTAAGTGTAAGTGCTATGATGATTATTATAATTACTATGATTATAATGATGTGGGCCGCCTGCAGTAAGAAATGGATTTCTGAGTAATGGAAGTGACTTTATAACCTAACGGGGCAAAAGCCATTTAGCTGTCTGTCTGCTTTAACTCTCTGGTGACCAAAATGGCAACATTTAAAGACCGTCAAATCTCTCAATGTAAAAAGTTTTGCAAAAAGGTATTATCTGTGCCCTGGCAAGGGTGGCTCAGTTGGTTGAGCATCTACCCATGTACCAAAACGTCCCAAGTTTGATGCCAGGTCAGGGTACATTCCTGGTTTCTGGCTTGTTCCCCAGTAGGGGGCATGCAGGAGGCAGCCAATCAGTGATTCTCTTTCCCTCTTCCTTCCTTTCTCTATAAAATCAATAAAAAAATAAACATATTGAAAGAAATTATTATCTGTGATTTGATATGGAGGTATTCTTAATGTGACTTTCATTGTCAGACCTTTGTTTCTCTTTTGCTATTTATTTTCATTACTATTAATGTTTTAATTTTTACAAATGTAAGAACCCACACATACATGCTCACACAAACCACAACAAATGTACACACAGCTCATGAGCAAAGTGAGGTAGCACATGTTTACAAAGATTTCTTGATTTATTAATGGGCAATTGTGTGTAAGGGAAAATATCTAGATTCCAGCTGGCCACATTAAAATCATATTTGAGGCTATAGGTCTTTGTGGATATGATTTATATGTTTTTTTTAATTTCAACATCAGTAAACCTTGAGAACCCTTTTAAGTCACTTATAACCACTGATAATCCCATATTTATTATAATCAATAGAATAAGAACCCAATTCTGCACCTATCTATAATAATAAAAGGGCAATATGCTAATTAGACTGGACGTTTTCCGGTCATCATCCCGGATGTCCTTCCTGACAAAGCCGGGGCCAGAGGGAAGCCAACCAGGTCCCAGGTGCCTGAAGGCAGCCCAAGGGAAGCCAGCCTTGGTCCTGAGTGCCTGCCAGTGGCTGGAGGAGAGAAGCAGCCCAGGTACTGGGTCCCTGCTGGGGGCTCGAGAAAGGAAGGCCAGATCCCAGGTGCTGGAGGAAAGCCAGTGCTGACAGCCAGGAGAAGGAAGGCCTACTCTTGCATGAATTTTCATGCATCAGGCCTTTAGTCCTATATAATAAAAGGCTAATATGCAAATTGTCCCCTTGGAAGTTTGACCAACCGGGAGTTTGACCCCTCGCAATGACATGCACTGACCACCAGTGGGTGGCGCAGAATGAAGGAAGGCCCTGGCTGGCAGCTGCTAGGCTCCAATCGGCCCTGATGGCTGGCCAGGCCTAGGGACCCTACCCATGCACGAATTTCGTGCATGGGGCCTCCAGTAGAACATAAAGGGTTTGTGAGCTATAATAGGTATAAGGTATAGAAAATAAAGTCACCTTCAATATAAATAAGACAGGTTTCCCTCCCAGATATATTGTCCTGTGACCGAGTTTAAAAGAAGTAGCAGAAAAAACTTGAAGATAGTATGTATAAATAAACAAATGATAAACTAGAGCAGGGTTCATAATTTAAATGTGATACCAAATGCCTTCCTCAGCATGTTCTTGTGTGTGTGTTTTTTCCTGTGTGTGTTTTGTTGGTTGTCGATTTTTAGTTTAGTTTTATTTTATTTTGTGTTGTTTTTGCCTCACTGCATAAATGTAACCTATCAAAGTACATAAAATATTTAGGGAAATGGAGAAGTGGTTGAAAAAGGAATCGCACCATTATATAAAACTCTACTACATACATTGCTTTAAAAAAAAATCAATGTTTGTAGTTTAACTAGTTGCAAAAGCACGGAATAGTATATTTTCCATTAGCATTTATATTAAGAAGTCACCATAACTAGTATTATTTTAAAACTAAATAAGGTCCAGCCAGATATTTTTAAATTCATAATTCTTTTCTTAAAGGCAGTATGATTTTGAACAAATGTAGTTAATAGTATATACACTTTCTTGTCCTTCTTTCTCTTTATTTGTAAACAGAAAAGTGTTTTTTTTTTCTGTTTCCATGACCAGCAATTGGATCATTTTTACTTAGTCCATCAAAAGTGATAGATAGGGTCAATGGAGTGCCACTCTGAGATGATCTGTGGTCCATCAAGTATCACAAAAAAGCTAGTTAATTGAAGACACTTAAAGTCTCGTCTTTGAGTAAGCCATCTATTGAGAAGAACATGAATTGTATTCCAAATCCAATTAGCTGTAGAGTCAATTGTCTCATCCATTAAAAAAAAATTGTTTTGGAATTGCCTTGGCATTTGCAGTCTCCCAATAAATTGACCATTCATTATTTTTTAAAAATATATATTTTATTGATTTTTTACAGAGAGGAAGGGAGAGAGATAGAGAGTTAGAAAGATCGATGAGAGAGAAACATCGATCAGCCGCCTCCTGCACATCTCCTACTGGAGATGTGCCCGCAACCCAGGTACATGCCCTTAACCAGAATCGAACCTGGGACCTTTCAGTCTTCAGGCCGACGCTCTATCCACTGAGCCAAACTGGTTTCGGCTTGACCATTCATTATTTAGCAATAGGTCAGAATGCATTCCCTCAACATTTCCTTTTCCTTTCCTTTCCTTCCACATGGTAGATTGCCATAAAGAGAAATTCTGTCCAATCTGCATCAATGACAACCAAGGGGGGTACAATTTCCTTGAAGACAAATTACCCTAAGGCAAGTCCATTGGAATTTGGAGACAACAACAAACAAATACAAAAAGGTTTAGTTTGGAAAGCTAGTCCATAGAAAATACACACAAAATGTAATGCTATACTTTCATTTCCTGTTCATCTAAAATTAGGAAGTTATAAAATTTCTCCAATGCAGTAAACAAATCAATTTAACTTTAAGTAGCTCTTTTCTGTTGATGAAATTCCATAAACTCCAAGGAAATTAAAAACAAAACAAAACACAAACCTAAATTGAAAAGCCATTGAAGCATAAAAGTCAAACTTCCTATGTGTTTAAATTTCTATAAGTATAAATTTCTATGTGTTTCACTGGGAGCCTTGCTTTTTGACAAGAGGTAGCATGGTGTCCACTTCTGGAAATAGAACTCACAGTGTAAAATGAGGCATTACTTTTGCGTTTGTTTTCTGCTCAATTTTCAAAATAGGCCTCCAGGAAGCTGGAGGAAAGAAGCTCACATGGAGGATCTAGTTCATCTTTATTAGCCTCCCCTCTCTGCCTGAACCACAAGGAGCTTCTTCTTTGTAAACAGCGCCCACACCATATGCTTCTGTTTCAGCGTTTTGTAAGAGATGTTACTCCTTGCTGCCTGGCCTGTTCCCAAACAATACCTATGGCTCAGCCTCTCTCCACGTTCAGTTCATATTTAATTATTGTGCAGCATGATGCCCTTCCTTTAAATGGCCTCTGCATCACCTTCCCTTATTACTGAGCAGCACTAATCTCTCCTTACAATGTGTTGTCCCTTAGCCACACACACTGGCAGCTTCTACCACGCAGGGGTTTAAGTCTGTGTTTTGCCTAGGAAAGGGCATGTGTTAGCTGCTCACTAACAACCTGCAGACTATCCACATAAATCTCTTTAGCTAAATGAGTTCACTGATTAAGGGAAATTCTTCTAGGACTAGAATCTGTACTGTCACCTCTTAGACCTGGATTCAACAAAACTCAGTGCATTGTGGCAAACATTTCAAATAAACGGGGGTGGGGTGGGGAGGGAAGCATCGAGAATCTATATTGTTTGAGATTGTTTTCCTTTTTCTGAAGGCCAGAATTAAATGAAATTATATTTAAAAGTAATTTTATATAATAAAGAGCTAATATGCAAATGGTCCTCACATCCTCACACCCTCACACCATCACCATAACGGCTCAGACACTCAACACTGGGAGAGAGGAATGGGGACCAGCCAGGCTGTCGCCTGGGAGAGGGACAAGCCGCCTGCCTCGCGGTCCCAGGTGCCAGTGGCTGTGCCTGCGGCCCGGGAAAGGGACAATTCGACTGTCCCATGGTCCCGGGTGTCAGCGCCTCTGCCTGTGGCCCAGGAGAGGGACAAACTCCCTGCCCTGCAGTCCCCGGTGCCAGCACCTGTGGCTGTGACCCGGGAGAGGGACAAGCCACCCACCCTGTGGTCCCAGGCACCTACAGCTGCGGCCCAGGCGAAGCTACCCTCCCACAGTCCCCTGTGGCTGCAGGCTGCCTGGATGAAGCTGGCCCGGGTCCTGGGTGCCTGTGGTTGGCCAGAGGGAGGGAAGCCCGGATTCTGGGTGCCTGTGACTGGCCGGAGGAGGGAATCCTGGGTCCCTGGGGTGGGGTAAGGCAGAGGCGGTTAGGGGCAATCAGGCCAGTAACGGAGCAGTTAGGGGTGATCAGGCAGGCAGAGGTGGTTAGGGGCGAACAGGCAGGCAGACAGAGGGGTTAAGGGCGATCAGGCAGGCAGGCAGGTGAGTGGTTAGGAGCCAGCAGTCTCAGATTGAGAGAGCAGTTGGACATCCCCCAAGGGGACCCGGATTGGAGAGGGTGCAGGCCAGGTTGAGGGACAGCTTCTCCCCCGCTCTCCCCATGCACAAATTTCGTGCATGGGCCTCTAGTATAAGTCATAAAACTAAAGATAATTTTCTTAGATTATAATAGAAATAATAATTAACAAATTCACCAAAGAGTCAAGTAGATCCCTCCTTAAAAATTATTCTTGTACTCTATAAATTCACTTTATACTTCTGATTCTATTTTATAGTTATATACCTAAAACATTGCTTCAGCTAGAAAAGTTTAAAAAATACCCACATTAAAATCCTCATGTGTACCTAGATATTATTTATTTTTCATCAAAACATTAACCTCGATAGATTATTTTTTCATATATGCCTAGGGTTTATGAAAATAGTTTGGTTTGATTTCTTCCTTAAAAAAATAATCTGCCTGTAATGGCACTGTTGCTAATGGGATCTTCACACTAATTCCATGCACAAATGAGAAGAATGAAATGGAAATAATGACTCATGATAGTAATTTGTAGCTCAATGTGAAATCTTTTGGCAGGATGCACGTTCCTGTATCCCATAAACAGAGTTAAAAGCTGCATTGTATTTATATCCAGAGGGACCAAACTAATGTATTAGCAAATTATAATAAACAGAAAAAATGGAAAGAAAGGGCTAATGCTGGCAACTAAGAATCATAGAAATCAGAGAAGTGCCCGTTGTATGTCGGTTTCTAACTAATGGGTGCTAGAGTTAGCTAACAATAGGCAAATCACTTGAATACGGTAATAACTGAATTTCAAAAGCAAATTAATCCAAATAACCCTTTTAAGCTTGAGGTACTTATCATTAAGTGTAGAGCATTGTACGTTTTTAATGCCCTGTGGTTTCTTTGGTTTTTAAAGATGTGAAGTGCTGAAAATCAGCAGGAAACATTGGTCTCATTATGCTTCTAATCCATGACTAGAGACACTGATATTACTATTATTATTACTGTTATTAAAACTCTAATTATATTTATTCATTCATTATAATGTTGTATACAGATGTGAACAAGATGTGTCTAAAACACATAAATAGGAAATATACAGATATAGAATTAAATATCACAAAGACAGAGGTATTTACTATTCATTCCAGGTCCATAGCTCATACCATGTTGCAAACAAGGAACCTCGCACATTGCCTAATTTGAGGAAGCATATTCAGTTTGCATTGGCCCCAACCTTGACTAGAGCACTGTGTTGACCATAAATGTGCTATTTTCTTTTTCCCTAAACCATGTACTTTCTCACATATAGGTCCCATTCACTCTTTCTTGCCTTATAGTCATTATATGTGTCCATAAATATTTAATTCTTGTTCTCCTTCTGAGCATAAAGTTAGACTGGGATTTCCCTTTGAATGAAATTTATTCTTGACCATCTGTCTGACATTAGCTAATAGAATATAAATAGAACAAATGTGTGTCATCTAGGAAAAGAGCTTTAAAGAATCAATTTATGGGAGGTGGGGAATGACTCCTTAGCCTGGATCCTACAAAATGAACAAAGAGAATGTGGGCCTGAGCCTCTTCCAAATTGTGAGACTCAGAGCATGAGTGAATAATCAACCTTGGCTTGAGCCAATGATGCATTCCTATACAGTCTCTGCCTTCATAGAATAAATCTTCTAAAAGAAGCAGGAGTCATAATAAATAGATATATACTATGTGACATGATGGTAAGTGCTATGAGAAAAAATAGCAGGATAACAGAAAGAACTAGTCTCACAGTACAGCATGGAGGAAAGATTAGAATAGCTTCTTGTTGCCAAAACCGGTTTGGCTCAGTGGATAGAGCGTCGGCTTGCGGACTGAAAGGTCCCAAGTTCGATTCCGGTCAAGGGCATGTACCTGGGTTGCGAGCACATCCCCTGGGGGAGATGTGCGGGAGGCGGCTGATCGATGTTTCTCTCCCATCGATGTTTCTAACTATCTATCTCTCTCCCTTCCTCTCTGTAAAAAATCAATAAAAATATATTTAAAAAAAAAAAAAAAAAGAATAGCTTCTTGTAAAGATTGTTCAGGTGACTTTTCTTTGTAAAGAGACATATAAGAATTTGGAAGTTCACCCAGCTGGCATGGCTCTGTGGTTGAGCATGGACCTATGAACCAGGAGGTCATGGTTCAATTCCCGGTCAGGGCTCATGTCTTGGTTATTGGCTCAATCCCAAGTGGGGGGCTTGCAGGAGGCAACCAATCAATGATTCTCTCTCATCATTGATGTTTCTTTCTCTCTCTCCCTCTCCCTTCCTCTCTGAAATCAATAAAAATATATATTAAAAAAAGAATTTGGAAGTTTAAATTTGGGGGAAAGCACAAATAAATACATGAAATAAATTTAGAAAAGTAAAAAAAATAAAGTAAAAATGATTCATTATCCAACTATTATTAAAACGTTTTATATTCATATAGAGAGTTTTAAAAATAAATAAATCTATTTTATTAATAATACAGCATTAAAATGTTTTTCCATTTATATTAATACTAGACGCCTGATGCATGAAATTTGTGCAAGGGTAGGCCTTCCTTCTCCAGGCTGCTGGCACTGGATTTCCTCTGGCACCTGGGACCCAGGTTTCCCTTGCAGAGGGAGGTCCTGCCACCTGCTGCAGCCCGCTGGTCAGTGGTCTGGGCCTCCCTCCGTGGGGTGATTATGGGGCCATGGCCAGGCCCCAGGCCAATCACATCACACCCACCTTGGCTGGCCTGGTGCCAGTGCGTGTCATAGCATGATCCTGGATGGTTGTCTGGATGTTCCATGTTTGGCAGTTTGGTCAATTTTCATATTATGCTTTTATTTATAGGACTTTTTCTCTGAAAAGGCTGAAGTGCATACTAAACTATTAACATAGGATGACTCTTACAGATGAAATGATGAGCAACTTTTTTGTTTTGCTTTTTACACTTCTGAATTACTGAATATTTTATATCAGAAAACTCATAAGATTTGAAAATATTCTTCAGGGTAATTATCAATGGCTTTATAGCATTTCATTATACAGCTAATTAGCTAAAAACGATTTATTTTATTAAGCCACCATTATTGGATATTTAATCTTTACAATATTTTTGGTGAATAATATGATTTTCATGATAAATATATAATATACCAGCTACACTATAAGCTAATTAGGCTTTTGTGATCTAGCCTGATAACATATAGATTCTTATTTTGTGGGAAAATTGTGTTATGCATTTCAAACAATTTATTTAAAGAGTAACCTTTGGAGCATAACACATTTTAATTGTGTGCTTTCTCTACAATTAAGTATTTTTATAACTTAAGTTACTACTGTTCATTGCTTGAATATGTACATGATATTTGTTAACCTTTAAATGTGTTAGGCTATTTTGAAGATCATATGAAGCAACAAGTGTTACTTTTTATTTGAATAGTTTATAGCACTAAATAATAACTAATAATTCAAACACTTATACCACTCTTGGGAGAGGGAGGGAAAGGTAAACTGAGAAAACACACCAAGTAAGACCAGGATTGAGGCAATGATAGGACATGCAAGCTCTGATGTACTAAGAAACTTTTTATGATAACCAGTCCCCACCCCCGGGCTAATTTGATTGCTCATCTTTGTCTTTGAAAACATCTGGAACTACTTTTAGGGGGTGCTTATCACATTGCAATGAAATTGCTCTGCTTCAGTATCACACACTTATCTATAAACTTCTTAAAATCAGGGGCCACGTATTTCTTCTGTGAAATCACTACAAGTAAGCCCAGTGCCCTAAGCATATCAGGTCTTCAGGAACTATTTATAGACCTGAAATAAGACCACCTGAAGGATGTCATGGAAGACAACATGCATACTGATGCTAGAATAATGCAAATGGCCCTAGCCAGTTTGGCTCAGTAAAAAGAGCGTCAGCCTGAGGACTGAAGGGTCCCAGGTTCCATCCAGGTCAAGGGCAGGCACCTCAGTTGCAGGCTCTTCCCTGTCCCTGGCAACTAATTGATGTGTTTCTTCACATCGATTTCCCTCTCTCTTCCACTCTCTAAAAATCAATGGGAAAATATCCTTGGGTGAGGATTATTGAAAAAAAAAAAAAAAAGGAATAGTGCAAATGCCTGCCCAGAGGAAAGCAAAATTTGAAGAGAAAGGAAAAATGGAAAGATTGATATCATCAGGTCTGGAGAAATCCATTCCCAACACTCTGGGGTATCAGAGTTTCCATTAATAGAAAGGACAACAAAGAAAATATTGGAGTTGTGCCTATATTGCTCCAACAGTAAAAAAATGATACAGGGATCTCTCCTCTTTTCCATTAAAATATTTTCTTCTTCTATGAATATTAGTCCTACCATATATAGGAAACAGGTTTTATTAGTAAACAGACTGGACTTTTTCCTTGCTCTTATCCACCATCTCTACCTCTTCTACCTGGACAAACTAAAAATAACAAAAATGTGGAAAAATATTTCATACAAGTGCTGGGTACAGAATAGCTGCTGGGTATGCAGAGTTAATACTAAAAGCTTTTATTCACCCTTAGGTAGTATATGTCATTATACTACCTAAGGGAACCATGAGAATACAGCTTTCACATTTCAATTTAGGAAAGTAATTGACAGTCCACATCACTATGCTCTGAAATGTTTCACTGTGTTTGCACCAAGATTATGCCTCTCATGGGCTACCCCGAGCTAATGACTAAATGTGGTAGATATATGAAAGCAGAACATTTCAGAAGATAAGAAATCCCTCCAGATACCTTGATTTGAGGACTTGCCAGTGATCTTTCTGAACTTTCTTTAGCCTGAGCAGCAGCTTAAGAAAGTCCAACCCACCTTTCTTCCTTTTCTCTCTTTCACTCAGGGTCTCATATCTACATCATGGTCTCATGGCTCTCCCAGCGTACTGACTCTCTTTTCACTTTCTTTCACAGGCATTTCTCATAATAACACCCTTACATATTTAACCCTCTCTGGAATCTGCTTCATCAAAGACCCTGAGTAACTTATAACATAATATGGAGGGATGCCTTCGTGCCTTATAATATGTTTTAATATGTATTATATCTCCATATCTCTGTATTTTTGACTATCTATCTATCTATCTATCATCTACCTATGTATCTAGTTGTTTAACTGTAATCATAACTAGATTATAAGAATATTGACAATGCCGGATTTATCTTGTTTGGCAATACTTCAAAGTTTAGTATTCCTTCTCTAGGGCCCCAAACAAAGTACCACAAAGTGAGTGGTTTAAAACAAGAAGTATGTATCCTCTCACAGCTCTGGAGGCTAGAAGTCTAAACCTGAGGTGTCAGCAGAGCCAACAGTTTCTCTGAAAGTTTAGGGGAGAATCCTTTTTTTGCCTGTTCCTGCTCTCTGGTGGTTGCCAGGCACTCTCCTGTTTCTTGGCTTGAAGATGCAACTTTCCTATCTCTGCTTCTGTCTTAGAATGATCTTCTCCACTGTGTGTCTCCTATCTGTATTTCCAAATGTCTTTCTTTTTGTAAGGGCAATAGGGATTAGACTAGGACCTAACCTAAGTCAGTGTGACTTTATCCTAACTTGATTTATTGTGTAAAGATCCTATTTGCAAATAAGTTCTCATTCATAGTTACAGCCCTTTAGGACTTTTACACATCTTTTGGCAGATATCAGATTACTCTAGTAATCAATATAGTGGATTTCAAAAAATAAAAGTCACCATAACTTACTTGCTGAACACACTTCATTGACTTTCCATTGCAATCAGTGTAAGATTCCAGATCCTTACCTTGGACCGAGTTTCTGAAAGAGTCATTCATTATGTCTCTGACCTCATCTCCCTCTTCAGAGGAGCCCTGTGGTCCAGCCACAATTGCCCTCTACTGTGCATCAAACATGCTAAACTTTATGCCTCAGGAAAAACTCACTTGTTCTTTGCTTTGCCTGCAAAGCTATCTTTTCATAGCTTTACACATGGTTGCCTCTTGATCATCATTCCTGTTTCCGCTCACATATGAGCTTCTGACAAAGGATTTTATAACACTGAACCAAAGTAATCTGCAGTCCTTTGCAGTCTAGCTCTATCCCCTAACCTATTTTATTATCTTCATAGCAACATCACTGTCTAAAATTAATTAGCTTATGGAGCTTGCTTTTTTATTATCTTTGTTTCCAGACGGGAAATAATTTAAGTTCTGCAAGGCCAGATCTATTATGTTTCCTTCTCTGTTCCCAATATTTCAACCATGTCTGGCAAATGTGAGCAGTTAAAACAAAAAGTATTGAGTGACTGATTCACAGCATGCTATATAAAGACAGATAAGAGCAATTGACAGCCTGGTTGAATCAGGAGAGTTGGAATATTTTGGCTTGACCATGAAAGTCCCATTCCTTCAACAAATGTATATAAGGTCTACTCTGCACTGAGAAATCAGCAGGAAGGAGTAACTCAGATTTAAGCATTTCACATACGAAACACTATGGAATAGACTGTCATAAAAAACAACAAGCATGACTTGGACAGTAAATACTATGGAAATTCAGAAAATGAAAGCATCAGAGAAGGCTAAAGTAATCAAGCAATGTTTACTTAGGATTGAGTGAGAAACCCTGCCCCCTTTCCCCAAGGAAGTAGACCCTGTAATTAGTGTAAAGCTTAGATGTCTGTAACAGTAAGGGATACAATTGCAGAGATTAGAGTACATGAATTTGACTGGAGTCAACAATGTCTCTCAAGCTCCATAGAGTGCATTGTCTCTGTAAGTGGTATGGTGGGAGAAAGGTTCTCAAAGAAGTTTTCAATGTGCAACTATTAGAGGTGATTTCAAATTCAATATCTTTTGTTTTCTGAAGGAAGTCATTGTGAACATTGTATTTAAATTTTAATTTAGTTTATTTCAACTATATTAAGAAGGATGAAAGGACATGATGCTCTTTAGTCTAATAGTAAAATCAGAAAAAAAATTTATAAGACACACCCAAACACACATATGCACAAAACCTACACTGCTATTTATTGGTGGTTTCTAAAACACCATTTCAAAAAACAATCCTGGAATTCTAGAGCTGAAAAAGAATATTATATAGTGAAAACCATGCAATATAAAGCTTAGATTTCTAATATGCTAATCCTTTATAATGCATGCCGTAAAACCAGTATTTTTGAAAGTCGATGGCAGGAAAACCTGGCCTTCTGACTGTTAGTGACTTCATAATTGAATAATTCCACATTCTGAGGAATTTATTCAGTAATAAGTTCTTTATAACTTTAGTTTCTGACACTTTCATAGACAGATACATTGACCAACTGATATGTGTGTCTATATATAATCCACACACTCATATACATATAGGGTGTCCCAAAATTGTATAAACATACTTTGAATAATTATAAAGACAGTTTATTAAAATATGTTTCATTTTCAAAATTGAGCTATAAGCTGTTAAAGTGTGTATACATTTTGAGGGGACACCCTGTATGTTTGTATCCTTGTTTTGTATTTGTCTCTCTGTTTTGTACACACACACACACACACACACACACATATCAAATAGTATACTATTTAATATTATATTTAATATTATACTTATAATATTAAATATGTATATTTAATATGTATATATACACATGTATCTACATCTATAAAATATTTGGATGTTAATGGCTTATCAAAATGGGTCACTTATCTAAAATCTAAACCTATTTGGACTTGCATTAACATTTTTCCTTTGCTTTTTAAATTTACTGTCCAAATCCTTTGTTTGGTTATTAAAGAAAAAATGTTCAATCCCCATAAATTCATATAAGTGGGGAAAAGTTATCACAACACTTTATCTTCCAGGATGAGAAATATGACTGTGCTAGCACTTTTCTGTGGGCTTGGCTTGATTGCAATAGCAAAACAAGATCTGCATGTCCTTTCAGCTGCGAGCTCTCTACAAACATTTCTGGATTTTCTTATAAGCCGATGAACTGGCACAGATGCCTGGGTATTTAGAATGGTTTTTGCTTCCTTCACTGAGACTCCTGGCTTTAAATCCCGAGCACTGGCCTGAATATTGTGGTTTTAGTCTCCAGATAACTCTCTAGTAGCACATTGAGAAGTGAAATGGCATTAACCTTTTCAAAAAGGGAAAGTGTTAATGGTGCCATTTGGGCAGTAAGCCTCCAGAACCCTCTGCACACCACACTGATTCAGTAATTAAGTTCAGAATATTATTTTTTAAAAATTAAAAAAGGAGAAGACCATTGAAATATAAATAAACCCTTTACTATTTTTGTAGAGAAAACACAATAAAAGATGAGGTTATAGAATCTTTCTTGGTAGAATTATATCTATACTCTGTAACTTGTAAATTGTTTTTTCTCTTCAAAACTTGATAGCAAAAAATAGTGTGGTCCAAACTTATACTTTATTAAGATGATTATACACCATCCATGAGAGTTCATAGCTCATGAGATGCAATTTAAAAAAAATTGCTATTGATAATAAAAATATGTCAACAATATTAAAAGAATAAATGTCAAATGAAGCTTTCAGTAACAATTATTCATTTTTGAAAAAATCAACTAATGTTTCTTTTTTTTTTGTTAGATAACCTCAGTACCCCAGATGACTATCAAACTCTAAAAAGGTTGATGGCAAATGACGGAAGTGCTAAAACTGCCAATTAAATAAAATGAAGTTTTCAGGATGATATAATTTCTCTGGTTATAGGTTATCATAGCAGAGGAAACTACACAGCTATGGTGTTGTCAACAGACCATCAATTTGGGCCCTATTTGCAAAAGAATGAAAATGAGAGAATTCTAAAGCAGGGGAGATGGGGCGGTGGGACCAAAAGACATTAAGTATTCCGCTCTTTGTTCAAGCAAGCCTCAGGTTTCTTAAGGGCAGGGTAGGATTTTTTACTTGGTACTCAGCAGGTTTAAAACATGAATGTTGAAGTAAATTTTTATTTTGTTAGCATCTATACTTTTCAGGTAGTGAGAGAGGTTTTTCAATAAGAATGATTGGTCCTAATTATTAAGTCTCTGAGCACTCTATTGTCTGTAGGTCCTCTACAGGTATCTATATATATAAAAGCCTAATATGCAAATTGTCCCCTTGGTAGTTTGACCAGGAGACCAGGAGTTCAATTGCTTGCTATGACATGCACTGACCACCAGGGGGTGGCACAGAAATAAGTAAGGTCCCTGCCAGCAGCCAGCAGTCAGGGGAAGGAAGGCCCCGATCTGCCCTGATAGCCGGCCAGACCTAGGGACCCTACACATGCATGAATTTCGTGTACCGGACCTCTAGTTTTATTATATTTAACATTCTCAACATTTGTCCCCATCTTATGAATGAGAACACAGTTTAAGTCATTACTTGAATAAATTGGTTAATTCATTACTAAATAAACTAAGCGTTGAAACCTAGCTCCTTCTAATAACCAGAACAGCCTTCTTTCTGGCATTCTTTAGTCTCCCAGGAAGCACAGATGCTACTGAAAAGTGGATTCTTACACTAATAATTTGGTTAGTTTTCTCTCTCTAAAGCCAAGTGTTGTGTTAGGTTAGACCAGTGGTCGGCAAACTGCGGCTCGCGAGCCACATGCGGCTCTTTAGCCCCTTGAGTGTGGCTCTTCCACAAAATACCAACTTTTGCGCATGGGCCATGAAGTTTCAATCGCACTGTACATGCGCGCCCGCATGTGGTATTTTGTGGAAGAGCCACACTCAAGGGGCCAAAGAGCCACATGTGGCTCGAGAGCAGCAGTTTGCCGACCACTGGGTTAGACTAGTTTGGCCAAAAGTAACTATTTGGGGATCATACATATGTAGCCTAAAGCAAACACTAATTACAGAAATAGATGCTTTTTCTATGTTTTAAACATTTTAGGTTTTGGGGAGTATAAGAAGAAAAAACAAGATATGGTTTAACTTGATCTGAACCAATAAATAAAACATTATTGCAGTAATATTGAAATTATGATTTTTAACTTTTAGAGAGCATTTTAGAAACTTGTTTGTTTATTACCATCACAGATAATATTAAAATAAATGTTAACCTCCTACAATGTAATATGTGAGCCTTCTTTCTCAGGTGAAGTATCTAGTGATATTGTGGGGCATAACCAAATGTATCTAATATCTTAGGAAGGGAATAATTAGTTGTAGAGAAAGAACTTAAATGTTAGTTTAAGCATATGTTTTCACTGTATAATGTTAAATCCACACAGTCCTAGAATAATGACACAAATTGTACAAGTTACTCAACCTTCTGAATTTTAGGTTCATTATTTGACTTACACTAGCCTCAGGACAGGACAGAAAGAGAAATATGCCCTTCTTTAGAAATGTGTGCAATGTTACGGAAACATGAATATGGCAGAGGTTGTAAATTAACTCTGAAAGTGCACTGATAAACTTCAAATTATTTATCTGGGAAATTCAAAGCATGTGTGGGTAGCTGCTTGTGGACAACTCCTCTAAATTTTTGGTCCAGTATCCCCAAATGTGCCCTCCATAATTTGGAGAAATTAAAAGGTAAGATTTCTGCTTACTGGAAATAAGTCATGAATTGGCTGTGCATGTCTCTATTTTGGTCTGGCATACACATTTACTGGAAGGCCTAATAGTAACCTCTGAAGAAATTCATAATGAGGAAATGATGCCATATTTCCATTCCAGATATTGGCCTAAATGGCATGGTAATGATAACTTGTTGACGCCATGAATATGTGTGTGTGCGCATTTGTATAGACAAACAGTATTTACAGATATATGATACATCAGGATACATTGCAAGGATACATATATGTATATATTTCAGAATACTGTGGCCCCAAGATAATATCTAGATAGGGGAGAAAACAAAAGCAACATTATTTGAAAATTTGAACATATTAGTAATTAAATATAGTTTGAAGATTTAAAAACAAGGATATTATACTGGTTTCAAATTTAATATTACAATTTATTTAAATAGCTTTTCCCACATGGATCATAAACACAGAGTTGCAGTCACTATCTTCTTGCTGCTAGCCCCTTGGTCCATGTCATCACCACCTGAGCAATACAAATTGTCAAGTGTGAGGAACTACATAACATGAAAAAAAAATGTCATTCACCTGGACACTTAGGCCAATTTGGTGTAAACTGAGATTTTGCCTATCATCACCTCCCTCAAAATAAAAATGTCTAGAAAGAGCCAGACTCACAGATGTCTAAATTTCCAAAGAGGTTGGATCATTTTGTTTTGTTTCGCTGCAAAAGCTTAAGTTTATACTTCAGAGCTTACTTCACTTTCCTTTAGGTTTTAGCCCTTTAGACCTGAACAGGCTTGGAAAGGAATAATTAACAAGTCCTATCAGAGAGGAGAAAGAGCAGAGCAAGATGAAAAGGCCCAAGGCCATCTCTTTATATGCTTGCATTCCAACCGTGGTCTTTCACATGGGTTTCAAATATATAAAGACTGCTTGATAAATTGTAACAGTCTCTACTCGGACAGTTTGTTCCAAAGAAAATCCAAGTTGTTTAAAACAGTTCAGAGAAGTCTATCCACAGTAAAATTTCATGTAATAAAATTTCATTAATTTTATTACACATTTCTACGTTTCTTCTCTTAACAGACAATATGGTGTGTTTCAACTTGTTGAAATGAGTTTTCAGGTGTGCTAAATGTAGTAAATTAGGAAATGGAAAAAAGTTCTAGACTGAAGATTGAATTTTATGTTTACCACAAAATCAAGGTCTATGGGATATTCTAGCATTTTTAAATTTCGGAGTAAGTACATTGCACATTGTAATCCTGTTGCCCATGTAGGAATAATAATGGCCATTTTTGAGCACCTACCAGGTGGTGTATATTATGATCATGAATAATTCTAGCACAGTCATTTTATAATTTTACAAATGGGAAAACAGACTAAGTAAATTGTCCCCAAAGCTCATGAAGAAAGTATAAACTAAATTCAGTTTATATGACACTGGGGCCTATGCCCTTGTCAAGAGAACAGGTATACCCTTGTGATATTAGAATATCAGACAAATGCAGGACTCAATTCCTTCTGCCTTAGAAAAGATTAACTGAAGAAGTGTCTTCTGGCGCAGGAGTGGGATTCTCAATGTCACATAGCTAAATCATAAATATATCATTTCTTGTTTCTCTGATCAATTCCAAAATTCATATTACTTAATATTTAAATTTTCTAATCTTTAAGAGATCATGTAGCCTGTGATAATCTAGATAACTATCATATCCATCAAATGTTTTATATTGCTTTTGTTTTATTTAAGAAATTACAGTCTTTACTAAATGTCCTTGAATGGAGTTCCCAAACCCATTCCAGTGTCAGGGGGGAATCAATGCCCCCACACCAACAAGTAATTCTCAAATACCATCAGGGTGTCTAAGAATTCAACTCAATTCTGACACAATCTACCAGGAGATAGAATTAAATTCCACAGGTCAAGGCTTTATTCCTACAAGGTTGCCTCCCTTCCCCACCTCTACACACACACACTTTGGATGCCAATCTCAAGCCCAGGTTCTTACCTGTGCTTTTGGCCAACAGATTATAGATTGGAAGGTTTCCTTCCTTGGGTTGCAGTAATTTGTTAGATGGCTCACAGAATTCAAGAAGATCCATTTACTAGTACTCATTACATTACCAGATTATTACAAAGAATATTAAAGGATATGAATCAAAATCCAAATGAAACATAGAGTGAGAAGCTTCTGTTTTCATGGAGCTTGGAACCCAAGATGGTAGCATGTGGTAGCATGTTCCCCAGTGTGAAAGCTCTCCAAAAAGAGCATAGAGTAGCTGTTCTCCTGTGTGTTTATGAAAGCTTCATTACATAGCATGATTGACTAAGTAATTGCCCCTTGGCAATTGAACTCAACCTACAGCCCTCTCCACTAAAGTCAGTTGTGAGAGTAAAAGTTCCAGACCTGGAATCACATACTGACCATTCTGGCAACCAATCCCTACCCTTGACTTAATTCCAACATTTACCTCAATAACATAACATAACATAACATAACATAACATAACATAACATAACATAACAAGAGACACCTTTATCACTCTTAACACTTAGGAATGCCCAAGGGTTCTGGGTGCTACAAACCAGGAACTGTGGATGAAGACATCTATAATAATAAAAGCATAATATGCTAATTATACTAGTCATCCTTCTGGATGTCATTCCAGACATCCTTCCAGACCAAGCTGGCAAGGGAGGGATCCAGACAGCCACCATGGCTGCAAAGGCCTACTCTTGCATGAATTTTGTGCATTGGGCCTCTAGTGTATTATAAAATTTCTTTACATATCCCACTTGACTTGAGCTCTCACGATGGATGTACAACTGGAATATAATAAATGCAATAGATGCTATTTATTTAACTTATGCAATGTAAATATTTTTGATATTTTTATATTATTTTATTTTTATTACTGCTTTAAAAGGAACAGATTTAGAAAAAAATAATTTCCTGTTATGTTTGTTCTGTTAACATCTAGTGAGGTCTTGGATGGGTCATATAAATTTTTAAGGCCTCAGCCTTTTTATCAGTGGAGTGGAAATACAATGATACTTCTTACCTTCATTCCCATATTAACATTTTTATTAGCAAATTTGTCCCATTTGATTTTTTCTCTAACAGAAGAGAAAGTCCATATGCTTTCCAGAATGTTAATCATATGTTAGCCATATTCATTTATTTTATGGTTCTATGTGAATGCATAACCATGGACGGGTCAATGGAGCATGCTGTGCTGCTGTTTTCACCAAGGCAAAATGGGAATGATAGTATTTTGTGTTAGGAGGTTATGAATTAAATAAAATATACTAATTTGAAAAAAACTAGCCCAGAGGCTTAAAATTTGCTTATTTCTTAGTTCATAAAGGATAATATCAGTGACAAAATTGAAGACTTTTTCTTTATATTTGTACATCCACATGTTAATTTATTTCTGATTCTTCTTCTCATGGCTATCATCACTTATGTGGTTACTCTTTAACTTTCCCATGTCTTTTCTATTTTTCATCTAACTTTAATACATGTAAAAACTTCTATATTTTAGCTATTTAATATTTTACATATGTTTATTTTCTGTGTAGATCATTAATCCACATGAATTAAAACTTAACCTAAATACCTCAAAGGTATCTTCTTTTAGTCAAATTTCATAGTGGTTACTGCACTTGTCTGCAAATACTTCAGAAAGATCGCTTTCCAGGATTCTGTAGTAATAGGAAAAAAAATACATTTTCTTCTTAAATTGGAAGAATCTCACTTTATGTATCTTATGTAGCTGTAATGATTAAGTTTATTCTATCGTGCCATTTATTTCTAATTATGTAATAAAACACTTGGCAATTAATGTGATCTACTATGGTTTACTACTGGTAAAAACATTAGTTCAGAATTCCACACCATTCTGGGATTTTCCTTTTGCACTTGGGATGAGTACCTTGCTATACATCCTCAAAGATAATCTTCTGATCTAGTCCATGATCATGTACAATGTTTACAGAAAAATTAGCTGACATTTTAATCTTTTTCTTTTCTAGTAGAACTAAGAATTAAACACAATAAAGTTGCTTTCTACTAAGAAACCTTTACTGCAACACTAACCTCCAAGAAAAAATTTGTTCTTTAGCCTCCTTATTCCCATACTTGTCTAGTCATTGACCTATTCTCCAAATCCTGACCTCCATAGTTAGCTCTCTAACCCCTGCCCCCCAAAAGACAAATCTTTAGTATTATCTATTTCCCTGTAATGAACTGACAATTTTTATTTTCTAGTCAATAGGACAAAATTATAATGGAGAGTTTCCATAACATGTGATTGAGAAGTAATAATGATCATGAATATTTGTATTATTTTTGTCTAAAAATGTCAACAGATTATGTACTCTATATTTTCAAAAGAATGTATGGTTTTGCATGAGTCTAGTTCAAATTTTATTTTTATATTTTCTTTTCTTTCTTTTTCTGCCTTGCATTTTTCTTTCTTTCTTTCTCCATCTCTTTCTTTTGCCCTTTTTTTTTCTCTCTTGAGTGTGTGGGTGTGTGCATGTACATTTTGATCAAGGCAACATAAGCACAGAGTCTCTAAATTAAAATAAATTTAAGCATAAAGTAATGAATTGATGCCTAGTCTTCTGACTCTTTTATTAAAGCATATTATGCACATTGTATAATTGTTAATGTTTCCATTTGTATTATTACTGAGTTTCTTGAATTCAATAGACTGATCCTTCATGCTACTTTTGTAATAGAGTAGATGGCAATGTATTGTAGTAGAATTGGAATCTATCCTATATAATAAAGAAGTAATATGCAAATTGACCGTCATTCCCTTGCACAATATGGCCACCCCTATGTAGTCAAAGATGGGCACCCCCATGTGGTCACAAGATGGCCAACACAAGATGGCTGGCAGGGGAGGGCATTTGTGGGTGATCAGACCAGCAGGGAAGGTAGTTATGAGTGACCAGGCCAGTAATGGAGGGCAGTTGGGGGTGATCAGCTGGCAGGGGAGCAGTTAGGTGTCAATCAGGCTGGCAGGGGAATGGTTAGGGGGTGATCAGTCTGGCAGGCAGAAGTGATTAGGGACAATCAGGCAGGCAGGCAGGCGAGTGGTTGGGAGCCAGCAGTCCTGTATTGTGAGAAGGATGTCCGACTGCTGGTTTAGGCCCGATCCTGCAGGGGATTGGCAGTCGGACATCACCCAAGGGGTCCCGGATTGGAGAGAGTGAAGGCTGGGCTGAGGGACACCCCCCCAGTGCACAAATTTCATGCATCAGGCCTCTAGTATATATAAAAAACTAAGTGACTGAATGACCAAACGAACATTTGACCAATCTTTATGACATGCACTGACCAACAGGGGCCAGATGCTCAATGCAGGAGCTACCCTTTGGTGGTCAATACGCTTCCACAGCAGGAGTGCTGCTCAGCTGTCCAATGGGCGCCAGACACCATGGTCAGTGGTGCGAGCCTCTCCCACCTCTGCAGCAGCACTACCAAGTGGCATTGGTGGCAAGCGCAGCAGGGCCGGGATGAGTGAGAGTGGTGTGGCATTTGGCCTGGGCTCAGGCTCCTCCCCAGCCACCTGCCACTTTGTGCACTACTACATCCCTTGGAGGATGTCAGACTGCCAGTTTTGGCCTGATCCCTACAGGACACTGGGATCAGGCCAAAACCGGCAGTCTGACATCCTGTGAGGGGTCCCGGATTGTGAGAGGGCACAAGCGAGGCTGAGGGACCCCATCAGTGCACGGATCTGTGCACTGGGCCTCTAGTATATTATATGTAAAGAGATTAAACAGTGTTCAAAGATCCAAAACGCATATAATTTCTCTGGAACTGTAGTTAGAAATTTAATTTTTTTTCCAAATTAAGTCTCATTTTAAAAACCATTCAAGGAAATTCCAAAGTACCCACTCATTCTCTGGTTTTTCTGGAAGAGGATTAAGAGTCTGAAAGAAGTAAATGAAATTTAGCCAGCTCTATGAAAAAACATAGCTTGGATTTTATTCTCACACCACAACACATAAACAAGGATAATTCATTATTTGCTCTCACAAATTTTTTTCAGAGAGCATCCTAAAAACATTGAACTTTCACAAAACCATCATCAAAGGTGTTTCTACCTGCAGGCCCTCCTCACTTCTGTTCCACATCACCTAGAGCAGGACATTGTCTAAGCCTTAATACAGCAAAGCCAGACACATTTTATTCCATTTCCTGAAAACTCAGACTTTACTGAGGTTTGGCTTTTGTCCCTCCCAACCTGGTGAAGTTCCAGAACTTTCAGGTTTATATCTCTCATTGAAGACAAAGTAGCAGCATATCAGCTTTTTTTCTCTCTCTAGAGAAGAAAAATTTATAATTAGGAGATTTGCAACTACAAACCAATTGGGAAAATATTTAGGCCAACTCCCACCTTTGGCATTTTTCCACCAGCTGACATCAGGCTTCCTCATGAGGTGAGTAAACACAATCTCTGGTCATGAGTGGTGAAGGCTCCGACCCAAGCCCTGGGACTTCCCATTCCCCTCACTGTAAAACGTGACCCCAACCACACTCTTCCCAATAATGCCTTGCTCTCTTGATCACATTCTCTCATATGTGTCAGGAGAGTCAACAGGGACATATATCTTGATCCTGGCTCTTCATACTTATCTTTCTTATCTAGCAATGTGGAAAAGGCTCATTTATCCTCATCTGTGGTTTAATATTTGTCTTGGAAAAGCCAATGGGTTTTATAGATTTAGAAATGTTTGTATAAGTGTAGAAAAGAGATAATGATAGTAATAGGTGACATTGATTGCTCACTTGCCTGTGCCTACCACTAGAGTAAGTGGACTATAACAATCTACCTTTAATTTGAATCCAATCAACAGCCCTATGAATGAAACCTTACCCTTCTCATTTTCTAGAAGAGAAAATTTAGAGAGTTCTGGGAAATAGCCAAAGTTTCCAGGCAAGAGGAAGGTAGAATGATAATTCAAATGCACATTGGTTTGGTGCCAGAAGTTTTGACCTTAAATATCAATCATATTCCTTTCTAATAATTGAATTACAAATGTACTTGCTTTACAATATCTGAGAGCACATGGATTCAACATTAAACAACATAAAAAAAAGTTGAAAGAAAGAAAATAAAACACTAATTTTGAAAAATACTGTCTTCATTGACACTGAGCCTGTTAAAAGTCCAAACTAGCTATTGAAGAAAAGTGATAAGTGGACTTTAACTTGGGGATGTTTTACTGAATTCCATAGAGAATTATTGAGTGTATTTCATGTTAAAAATACCTAACACTATCACTTTAGAGAGGATAATATCATTGAACAAAATATCTCAAATTGCTTTAAAAATAAGGGTCAATGGGAAAAGAAGTTGACAACTTCAATACTTTCAACAATAAAGATAAAAATAAAATAAAAAAACAAATACCTAAGGATTATGATCACCACATTGTTTTCTGCCAGATCCCTGGTAAAACATATAGTGAGAAATTACCTCCTCCTGTATGTGAATGTATTTTAAAAGTTTCAAAATAGTGAGACATAGAATCTGTTTTTTTTTTTTTTAATAATCTTCAAAAGAAACACTTTGCTTAGAAGCATAAAAGGTAAAAAAAAAAATAGTTTCTGAACTGCAGTTTTCCTGGGGGATAAGGGGTTTCCACATTGCTCTCTAAAATAGAACAGAATGCAAGAAATGGCAAAAGTGTTCTCAGTCTCTTTTTACAATTCTCGTCTTAGCTTTGAACTTTTCCATTATTTTCTATGGGAATTAAGATCCATTAGAAAGCATCTTATATTACAAGCACTTAACAGCTATAAAGAGTGAAATTATCTCCATCTATCAACTCAATACCCAAAACAATAGCACCCATTAGAAGATAGTGCAAAAGTAGCAGAAAAAAGGCTAATCCACTTCAGAGATGGAATCCAGGTCACAAGCAGAATTTTTTTCATATATACACCAAAGTTAAACTGATTGGTCTACCTTCACTCTCAACTCCCTGTAAAGGCCCCCTGCATAACCTATTGATCAAGCAGGTCTGAATCAAACTGAACTAAATTTATTACTAACAGGAACCAAAGAACCATCTAGAGTGAGCGATAGTAGTGTTTCAGAAGGGAGGCAATGAGGAGCAGATCTTTCTAGGCTTTTAAGGCCTGTGTTCCAGTGGTTGAAGGCAGGTTTTCCAATACAGATCTATGATGGTGATTGGACAATGTTCTTGATATAAGAGTTTAGAACTGATGAATATGTGAGAGGTGAATAATGTGTCCAAAGTCACCAGCTCAAAAGCTCCAGAAGCAAAATTATATCTAAGATTCCTGGCTCCAGACCACATGCCCACCTGCACACTAACAATAACACCAAACCCAAAAGATCAACAAAATATAATTTTGAAAAAAGAATATTTAAGGGTTCAGTGTGCTGATATATTAACAAGGGATAAATTTAAATTAGCTTACATATATATATAAACCCTAATATGATTCCTCTAATGCCAATATTCCTTTGCCAATAGGTTTCAAATTGGAGCTAATACTAATTCTTAAAATTTACACATCAAAAACAATAAATGGATTGATAATTGCATTAAAATAGGTAATAAATTAAGGCATTAACTTATTAAGCAAACTTAAAATCAATTTTCACTTCTCTGGCAATGTGCCTGTTAACCATTTTTGCCTTACAGGTACTTGGTTTTAATGAAAGACCTAGGTCTGCCTATCTCATTTGTTCTTAATGTTCCTATGGTGATGGTGAGGGTGGAAGAGAGCAGGTGCGTATGCTAATCATAACTTCTTAAAGGGCATACTTTATAAAAATAAAGTGAATATGAGTAATTGACCATCGGAACCTATCCAAAACAATAAAAATTATTTATTTATACCAAAGGGTCCTTCACAAAAAGTGTGAGGATTCTAACTATCTGTATATAAATAAGCATTTTGAGGTAGCTAAATTACATAAATGAACTGTATAATAGAGATTTCATTAGACTTGGGTAGCTTACAAGTTTTAATTCCATAATTCAGAAGACTACTATTAAAAGACTTTTAAATACATATAAAATGAGTATCCTTATTCTTTTTATCATTTACTCATGAGATCTGAAAAAAAGGGTTTTTTATTTTTTTAGGATTAAGGTCATCTAGCCAACCTCAGACCACATTTTGAGTAACATGGTTGGAAAGTTATGAAGGCTGATACACAAAAAGCAGAAATATCAAACATCCCAAATAAATCACATCCAGATATGTGATTTATTCTACCCCAAACTATGCCTGTATAATCCTTAGAGTGCAGATACTGCCAATCCAAAAAGCTAATAATGACATAAGAAGTGTATAAAACACTATATTAATCTAATAGATTGAATTTTGACTTATAAATTCAATAAAAATAATTGGTTTGTATCCTTGAATCAATAAACTAGAATTAATTTTTATTCTTTCTACACCTTCCATAAAGATAATTGGCTCAAATGTTTTAATTGAAGGCAAAAAGTTAAATAGATAATCATTACTAGGAATTATATTTAATGAATATCTCTTATTACCTCTATCAATAAATAGAAAGCTAAGTTTAAGCATCAACCGAGTAATATTCATGATATATGTTTTACAATTATACGCTGTAAATACCTATGAATTCTCTCCTGGATTTAAAAAAATATATAAAAATTACTGAAGGAAGTAGAAATTTAAGATACCTGAAATATTATTTGCCTCTCTCCACTTACTCAGAGATGAGACACATATTATAATCTTTTTTTCTTTTTTCAAAAAATCAGAGTACATTTGTTTGTAGCTGCTAAAAACAATGTAGTAATTGAAAAAATTATAAACAGTCTAATGAAACACATGCAAATTCAAGACAATGATGAGAAACTCACTATTTGTTACATTAAGAGGATGTTAAAACTAAACCCGAAATACATCAACTTGAAAACAAAGTAGTTCATGAAAATATGTTATCAAACAGCATTTATCAGCAAAAATTAGGAAGACAAAAAAACACACATTTGCACAGCTGGTGATAAATGCATGAGTTCTAATGTAGTTTATAAGAGATTAAATTGGGCCCGGCTGGTGTGGTTCAGTGGTTGAGCATCAACCTATGAATCAGGAGGTCATGGTTAGATTCAGGTCAGGACATATGCCTGGGTTGTGGGGCTCGATCCCCAGTATGAGGCATGCTGGAGGCAGCTGATCAATGAATCTCTCTCATCATTGATGTTTCTGTCTTTCTCTTCATCTTCCTTCTTCTCTGAAATCAATAAAAACATATTTTTTAAAAAGATATTAAGTTGATAATATAAAGAAATTAATATGGTAATTTCAAGTTATTACCATACAGTCCTGGGTTTTGTAGGGGCAATAAGTGGGGGAGCATGCTTGAGCAGGTTGCCAGCCCTGTGGAGGCCAAGTCAAAGAGCAAAGAAAGCAGCGAGGTCCAGTTCATACATTTGAGCCCTAGACTAAGGCTGCCCTCCAGCAAGGGATTCCTCTGGAATGTTCATTTGCATGGAACAATACCTACACTTTCTTTTCTTTCCTTAATTAAAATTTCCTGTTATAAACAACCGGTACTTTCCTGACCGACACACAGTGAGTCATTATCCTAATCAAGTTCAGAGAAACAATGAGTCATGGAATTTAGATGTTTAAATTTAGTATTTGATTAACTTCCCTTTTCTATGTGTATTGTGGACTGGTGGGTCTTCCCAAAGTTCATATGTTGAAGTCCCAACCCCAAATATGATTGTATTAGTAGGTGGCCCTTTGGCGAGTGATTAGGTCATGAAGGTGGAACGTCTGTGAATGGAATTAGTGCTCTTACGCAAGATTCTCCAAAGAGTTCTCTTGTCTCTTTTGCCAGGTTGGGGAACACAGCAAGAAGACAAGCTATTTCTAAACCAGGAAAGAGGCTCTCATCTGGACACCTCATCTGCTGGCAACTTGATATTTGACTTCCCAGCCTCCAGAGTGGTGAGAAATAAGTTTCTGTTGTTTACGCCACTCCATCTATGGTATTTTTGTTATAGCAGCCTGAATGGACTGTGTTTAATACCTATTCTTACCTTGTTCTCTGTAACAGTAGTAATGTGCAGTTTCAGAGTGGTCAGGCCAGTGGCACAGAAAATATGATTTATGGAAAAACAAAGGAAGTAAAGTTGACCAGGAGGATATCTGGGAAAGATGATTTCAGAGAGAATGTGCAGCAAACGCCATGGATTTCAGGTGAATGTGGCCTGCCATGCTCAGGGATTAGAGAGGGGCCTGAGAGCCTGCAGGGGAGGAGGGAAAGGAAGAATTGAAAGAGCTGAGTTTAGAAAGAAACAGGATGCCTGATCACATGACAGTGATCCACAGTCAGACATTCAAATAAAGTCCACACCTTAGGCAGAATTGTTAAACAATGGAGGTATTAGGGTATGAGATTGTTCCAGTAGATTGAGATCATTGTCAATCAGACTCTGGGGTGAAAACAGGGAGCTGGACATAGTAAACAAGGAGTGAGATCAAGAATTCAATCCAGCTTGGAAGTGTTATGGAGAATCCACTGCCATGGGCAAGTCACTCTAAGAAAGTTCGAGTTAGTTGTCAAGTCATTATTTCAAGGCTGACTTTAGTTCCTCAAAGGAAGGGCAAACATTTAGGTATGTTAACAATGTCATGGGACCTGGCAGGTGTGGCTCAGTGGTTGAGCATCGACCCATGAACCAGGAAATGAAGGTTCCATTCCCAGTCAGGGCACATGACCAGGTTGCAGGCTCGATCCCCAGTAGGGGGTGTGCAGGAGGCAGCGATTGATGATTCTCTCCCAACATTGATATGTGTCTATCTCTCCCTCTCCCTTCCTCTCTCTGAAATCAATAAAAAACATATTTAAAAAAGAAATGACATCGATCAAGTCAGAAATGTTGAAATTCTACAATATAGACTAGAGAAACTTCTTTATTCAGGTCCTAAAAAATTGCTCACTAAGTATATTATTCCTGCACCTGGCATGAAGTATTAACCTGTGTGCTATTTCTGCTCATGTTTCACAGGATATTGATGGTAAAATTGGGAGGAAACATATAAATTTACCCTCAAAGTTTTCAGAGCATGGTCAATGTGGACATTACGTAAAATGAATGTGTTTCCTGAGATCGCTAGGTGTCTTGATAGAATTGAAAGCAGAAGGCGTTGATTTGACAGCAGGGAAAATGAAAGGTGCATCTGAAGAACTTCAATACCTTTGAACCTGGGAGTCTCTCCAATATTTATCTCTCTCTTTGACACAGTTCTTTCAGATGGGCCAGGATTAATAGAGACATTAGGAAATAGAAGAACTCCATAAAGGAATCAACAATAAAATTTCCATATCAGAGATAGGAAAAAATGATCTAATGCCTTATGAATTGACATCTATTCTTCTTCAGATAAAACCAACCAAATGAACAGCCGAATTGCAAGAATCAGTTACTGTGTCTGAGTAATATCTATAATGAGAATAGGAAATGGATAATAAAGACGTTTGGTGTCTAACCAGTCTTGGAAAGCTTGGGAAAGGTGAGGAGGCCTCATATAGAGAGAGACCATAAATATATAAAAAGTGAAACACTTTCAATTGTGTTGATTAGTAATGTGAGATTTCAAAAATTACTAGCAGACATAAAATTATTCAGTCCTGTTCTGAATTATCTCCTCTAGGCATGTGGTAACATTGAACTTTCAACACCCTTTAGGTAGACACAACTATGACTTGATTGACTAATAAAATTAAGCAAGAGTGGAAAGTCATGTTTCTTTAAGAACTTTTCATGTAGCTTTAAAGAAATGTTATAATTTGCTATTTCTCTCTCTTCCTCTCTCTCTCTCTCTCTCTCTCTCTCTCTCTCTCTCTCTCTCTCTCTCAGTAACTACTAACATCGTGGATGGGGCTTCCCCATCAGCCTGTACTGAAGAGTGATGCTCACATGGAGAAGAGCAGGAGCCAGCCTGCAATGGACAAGAGGAAGGAAAACACACCTTGAACATTTTACTCTAAATGACCACTGATACTTTAAGGTTGTCTATTTCTGCAACATAACCTAGATTTATACTGTCATATAAAACAATATACTCATTATAAGCTGATTGCCTTCCTACTCTACACAGGAGAAAAAAAGATCCATCGAAAAGTGAAAAACCGTCCCCTAAGATGACCACGACTTGATGTAATTAACACATTTCCACCTGTGTGCATCACCCCCCACACAAAACACACACTCACTCAACTGCAATGAAAACAGAAAGATGGAAAGGACAATTCCCTTGGTAATGGTTCTGTTATTCAAGCTGCAGAGTAAAATAGCTTAAATAATGTATGTTATCAAAGAAAAAGATTAGATTCAGTGTGAAGAATATTAGAATTGCCACACAATGCAGTCCAAAGTTTTATATATTTAGAAAAAATTAAAAAGAAGGAAAAATCTGAATATGTGTCTGTTTACCTTTTGTTTTATGTACTAGTACTCTCAAATATTATGGTTACTGCTTTCTTTCTTCAAAATTTATGGAAAATTCATACAGTTCTAGCTGCAAAGCTGTAAAAATTTGAAAACATAACATAAAACTTGACTTTCCAGGTCTCTGTATCACTAATACACAAACACACAGAACTAAACTTAGAATAGCAAGTTTTGTGTTGGTGACAGTTAGAGTATATCTGCCTTGATCTAATGAAAGATAAACAAAATAGATGCATCATATAATTTTCCTAACACTAGGGATAAAATAAGGTGCTGACATTCCCAGTGCAGACAAAACAAAACTGCAGATCCAAAGTTTATAAGCATTCAACCTGGAAGTTGTCCTTTGGAATTCATGAAAATATATTTTAACTGATAACATAAAGGAAAATAGGATTTTCCTCATAAAACATTTTAAGAGTATAATTAGCGGGAAAGACTTGAGAATGAGACTGATTGGCTGACCAAGCCTTTTCTTTTATATCCCTCCTGCCCCAGAGACTAAAAAAAAAAAAAATGGCTGTAAACTATTTATTCCATTTTAACTAACCATTCAACGATTCTAAATTTATCCTACTTTACCAAATCCAACTAGGGAAATTTTCATCAAATCTCTTTGAAGAAGCTCTGGCACAACTAAAAATAGACAAAAGAATTACAATAACTTCTCATATTTTAGAATTTTCCAGGATGAGATAAGAATTCAATGACTCAATGAGTTCATATCTAACAGAATTTGTGAACTTGAGACCCTGAAGTTCTTAGGATGTATTAGTTTATTTTCTTTTTTTCCGTGAGTCATAATTTTTAGGAATAGCTTTGTTATTAGGAACAAAGGGGGGGGAGGGCAGGCAATATGTTTACATAATATCAAGAATGACTGGGTTCTATGGTAGGGGTAGAGTTTTATTTAAAGAAAAATATTAAATGTGGTAATTTATTAAATAAATTTTCTCCTTTCTTTTACTTGCACTACATAGAGTGAGGAAACTTAGATCTTATAATTTCATGCCAAGGGATACAGTTTGATTCTTGAAATTATCTTAAGCACTGATTCTATGGTTTTGTTATTTTTCTTTTTACAAAAACATAATGTGTTTATTTATGTATTCGTATTGAGGTATAACTTCAATACGAATGTAGACAGAATAATGTTCCCACAAAGATGTCCACATTCTGATCTCCACAATCTATGGATATGTTACCTTAATCTGGCAAAAGGCCCTTTATAATAGTGGTTAAATTAAAGATTTTGAAATGGGAAATTTTCTGGGACTAACTGGGTAGAGATAATATAACTACAAAGATCCTTTAAGAGAGAGTCAGAAGGGTCTGAGACAGAGAGAGAGAGAGATTCTGAAATGAAAGTAGAGATCAGAATGATGCAGCCATGAGCCAAGGAATGTGAGCAAAAGCCAAGGAACAGATGCTTCCTTTGAGTCTTTAGAAGAAGTACAGTCTTTGATTTTAACCCCATAGGAAGCATATCAAAAGTCATATCCTTAGAACTTAAAATAATAAATTTGTGTTGTTTTAAGACCCTGAATCATGGTAATTATTCACAACAGCTATAGGAAACTGGTGCACATAAACTAACATGTATAAATCTTATATTCACAGTTTAATAAATGTGTGTGTTACAAATATAGAAGCTAAACAAAACCCCAGAAACCTGCTTTCAGCCAGCTGGGATCTCAGAGCTGGAGTTGAAACAGTGTTTCGATTATAGAACCCAAACAAACCAGATACCTGCTTTCAGCAGCCAAGGCCTCAGAGCTGGAGTCAAGCCTCAGAGCTAAAGCTGGCCCAGAATTTAAAAAAAAAAAAAAAAGGAATAGAGGACAGGTTGGGAGCTTCAGTCACCTGCTAGCCTGAAAACGGCCCTCAGCCCCTCACCCAGACTGGCCAGGCACCCCAGTGGGGACCCCCACCCTGAAGGGGGTGTGATCAGCTGCAAACAGCCATCATCCCCTCATCCAGGCTGGCCAGGCACCCCAGTGGGGACCCCCACCCTGATCCAGGACACCCTTCAGGACATACTAGCCGGCCCCCACCAGTGCACCAGGCCTCTATACTATATAGTAAAAGGGTAATATGCCTCCCAGCACCAGGATCAGTGTGACAGGGAGCAGCACCCAAACCCCCTGATCGCCCTGCGGCTCTGTGTGTGACAGGGGACAGGGCCACAACTCCCCTATCGGCCCTACTCTCTGAGTGACAAGGGGGAGCTCCTCAACCCCCTGATTGGCCCTGCTCTGTGCATGACAGGGAGGAGCTCCCCAACCCCCTGATGGGCCCTGCTCTGTGTGTGACAGGGGGCAGCTCCCCAACCCCCTGATCGACACTGCTCTGTGCGTGACGGTATGGAGCCACAACCCCCCTGATGGGCCCTGCTCTGTGAGTGACAGGGGGCAGCGCCCCAACCCCCTGATCGGCCCTGCTCTGTGCATGACAGGGGGTGGTGCAGCAACCTCCCCATCGACCCTGCCTTGAGTGTGACAGAGGGCGGTGCCCCAATCCCCCAATCGGCGCTACCCTGAGCATGACTAGGGGTGGCATCACAACCTCCCATTCCGCCCTGCTCTGTGCATGACAGAGGGTGGCGCCCCAACTCCCCAATCAGCCCTGCTCTGAGCCCAACCAGGGGCTGCACCTAGGGATTGGGCCTGCCCTCTGCCACCCAGGAGCAGGCCTAAGCCAGCAGGTCGTTATCTCCTGAGGGGTCCCCGACTGCGAGAGGGCACAGGCCGGGCTGAGGGACCGCCCCCTCGAGTGCACAAATTTTTGTGCACGGGGCCTCTAGTGTGTATATATATATATATATATATATATATATATATATATATATATATTTACAGGCCCAGTGCATGAAAATTCATGCACTGGAGAGGAGGGTCCCTCAGCCCAGCCTCCCCCCTCTCACAATCTGGGAGCCCTCAAGGGTGGGAGGTGACTTGGCAATCAGGGGAAGGTGATGCCCCATCACACCTCTTCTGCTGCCACTGCTGACAGCACAAGCCTCTGCCAGCCCTGGTTACCTGAGCCTCGGGCAACCCTGGGCGGCTGGGCAGCCATCATCTGAGGCTTGCCTGCTCCTCGGGCCAGCCCTGGTTGGCTTGGTAGTTGGGGGGCTGAGGGGACTGGGGGACTCTGAAGTCAGGTGTGTGACAAGGCCGGGCCCACCTAGGGGCCGGCCTGGCCTTGCCACATGCCTTCTGCCCCAGCGGGGCTGAGGGGACTGAGCGCCCCAATCCTGTGGCTGTGGGTGCTGCCATATTTGAGGGTGTGGTAGTCAATTAGCATATTCCCTCCTTATTGGCTGTGGCCACCACCATCTTTGCTATGATGTGAGGGTGAATTAGCATATTCCCTCTTTATTAGATAGGATACATACACTTTTGTGTAATCTCTAGATGCAGATATATTTTCAGTATCTCAAAAAATACTTGTAATATGATTAAATAATAATAGATAATAAAATATTACCAGATAACAAAACAAATCACCATGTAGGTCAAGGATCAGCAGTGTTGCCTTATCTCCTTTGTAGTTAGGTTATAGTCTGAGAAGTTCCGGGCAGTAGAATATTGGACAAAATGAGGTGTGCTATCTCCAGACAAAGTCTTTTAAGAAATAAATCTTCTCCATGGTCTCTTTTCCTTTCTATTATATTCTTGCAGATAATGTCAAGACTCTCCAGGATATCAAAGCCAAAAGATGAAATGAGTCTCAGTTGCTGACATTTTCTTTAAATATGGGAATAATTACAACATGTTTAGGAAGGTGTTGGTTTTTTGAATGTTTATTATAAAGCTACAAAATGGAATTTCTTCTGTACTGATATAAAAATTTTAGTAAGTTAAGTAGTCATCATTAAGATTGAGTGAACCTGGCTCAGTAGGATGTGTGATGTTAGGATTAAAATATAGTATCCTTATATCAGTACCTTCGAAAATGCTGAACACTTTTCAGATGTTTCTTAAATGATAAAAAACTCAAGCATCCTATTCACAAAGCACTTTTCCTTTCATATACAATATTTTCACTGTAGAAAATGCATTATTACCAGTATTTTTCTGCATTATTTCCTAACAGACAATCTTAAATCATCCAAAATAGTGTCTTTGAAAGAACCATGTGATGTCCAGAGAGTCTTATGAACCTTTTTATGTCTGATTTAAGCACTTTTGAACAATAGGAATAGGAATGAAAAACACTAAAATCTTTGTGTTTTGGTTTGAATCTCTGAACTTATGAATTGAAAGTGACATGAAATTGACCCAGAGAATACCCTGGCTGGTTAATGCAATTCTCATTCACCCTTGTAAATAAAATAATGTTTTTCATGTTCCTAAAGAATACCTGCTCTCTCTCTCTCTCTCTCTCTCTCTCTCACACACACACACACACACACACACACACACACACACACACACAGGAAAAACCTCATATCTCTCTGCCTACAATAAACAGCTCTGGTGGATTTCTGTTCATGGTCCTGAATACCTATGTGTTTTGTTATCTTTCAATCCTAAGAAAAGTCATCTCACAAGAAGCAGATGCAGGCAATGGGGAGAGCAACATCAGAGCCTGACTTACTAGTACTGGCTGATAAACATGGTTGGTTCACATTAATTTGATGGCCTGTATGTTGCACAACAATTTAGAGTAATGAGCAATGCTTATTTCACTGTCAGTCATATTGATCTGTCTATAAAGCAGTCAGGTTTAATGTCCTTTGTGGCAATAATTAAGTTCATTTAAGAAATAGAGGCACTGACATCTGGCCCATAAACATTAAACAGGTAAGTTATGGGTGTAATCAACAACAAAATCAGTTTATCATAAATCAAATGAAAGTATATTAAATCAGCATATCCCTGCTAATTATCTGACAAGTTAATGGTAAGTTATAATTTTGAGATTGGAGAGAAATATTCTCAATGTGGAAAAGTATCATACAGCGTAGGTATCAGGGAAGGAGATTTTAAATAGGAAGAGATTATTAATGCTTTGTATTCACTTTATGAATTGTTATCCATCTATTATTTTCCCTTTATATTGCATTTATTGGGGCGACACAGATGAACACAATTATACAGGTTTCAGGTGCACAACTCTACAACACATCAAACTGTACTGTGTGCTCACTACTCCAAGTCAAGTCTTTGTCCATCACCATTTAACCCCTTTACCCTTCTCCATCACCCCCACACATCCTCTCCCTTGCAATTACCACATTGTTGTACTCATCCATAAGTTTTTTCTTTTTTTTTTTTATTTTTTTTTTTTTTATTAAATCTTTATTGTTCAGATTATTACATTTGTTCCTCTTTTTTCCCCCAATAACTCCCCTCCTTCCAGCTCCCACCCCACCCTCCACCCTCACTCCCCACCCACTGTGTTCATCCATAGGTGCATGATTTTTGTCCAGTCACTTCCCGCATCTCCTACACCCCTTTTCCCCCCAAGAATAGTCATTCTATTCCCTTTCTATGTCCCTGATTCTATTATAATCACCAGTTCATTCTGTACATCAGGTTATTTATTCACTTGATTCTTAGATTCATTTGTTGATAGATGCATGTTTGTTGTTCATAATTTGTATCTTTACCTTTTTCTTCTTCTTCCTCTTCTTAAAGGATACCTTTCAGCATTTCATATAATACTGGTTTGGCGGTGATGAACTCCTTTAGCTTTTCCTTATCTGTGAAGCTCTTTATCTGACCTTCAATTCTGAATGATAGCTTTGCTGGATAAAGTAATCCTGGTTGTAGGTTCTTGGTATTCAGCACTTTGAATATTTCTTGCCATTTCCTTCTGGCCTGCAAAGTTTCTGTTGAGAAATCAGCTGACAGTCATATGGGTATTCCCTTGTAGGTAATTGAGCCTCTTTCTCTTGCTGCTTTTAAGATTTTCTCTTTGTCTTTTGCTCTTGGCATCTTAATGATGATGTGTCTTGGTGTGGTCCTCTTTGGATTCCTTTTGTTTGGGGTTCTCTGCGCTTCTTGGACCTGTAAGTCCATTTCTTTCTCCAGATGGGGGAAGTTTTCTGCCATTATTTCTTGAAATAGGTTTTCAATATCTTGCTGTCTCTCATCTTCTGGCACTCCAATAATTCTGATATTAGACCGCTTAAAGCTGTCCCAGAGGCTCCTTACACTATCTTCACACTTTCGGATTCTTTTTTCATTTTGCTTTTCCAATTGGGTGTTTTTTGTGGAATCTTTGGTTTGATTATTGTGCTCCTCTGGTCTGCTATTGGGTATAATATTCTTTATTTCAGTCCGTGTATGCTTACTTTCTAATTTCTTTATCGTAGCATCGAGGGTCTCATTAGTTTTCGTGAGGCTCTGCACAAATTTATGGCAAGCCCTCAAAATTGCGATTCTTAGCTCCATATCCTCCATTTCTGTCATGTTTTTTTGTCTCCGCATCTTTTATGCTTTCTTGGTGCACCCCTTTGTGGTCTCGGTGCACAGTCTTGTTCTAGCCAAGCCTTAATTGTTGTAGTTAACACTAGAGGGATTTGACCTCCAGGCCGACTGGCTATAGGAATCAGCTGTATGGAAAATGTCTGCCTTCTGGGGAGGCGCTAATCCAGCCTTTGCCTGAGGCGATCGGCAAATGGCTGTGCGCAGGGCCTGGGCGGGGCGGGATCAACAGGGCGGGCGGAGGGAGCAGTTATGGCCACGCTCAGTCCCGTTCCCAGAGGCTCTGCTTCTCAGAACCCCGGCAGCCGCTGCAAACCTCAGAGAGAAAGCTGCCCTCAGGTTCCAACTGATGCCGGATAATCCCGCTTCTCTCGTTTGAGTCTGGGTCCCTAGAGACTCGCCCGGATCCGGAGCCCAGAGTCTGAGACTCACTCCCGACAGAAAACGACAACCGCGCCCTCAGCCACCAGCCCGCTTTGCGTGCGCACCTCGGTACCTTTGTATTTTCCACACTGCGCCGCCTCTGAGCCTCGATTTGCTGTTCTCTTTCCTTCTAGTTGTAGAGTCTCTCTTCAGCCAGCCTTCCTGTGGTTCTGGGTGATGTCCGTTCCGTCTTTTAGTTGTATTTTTGAAATGGTTGTTTGCGGCAGCGGTCTCCGGTGTTTACCTACGCCGCCATCTTGGTCTCCTCTCTCAACTCAAGTTTTTTCTTTTTATTGATTTTTTGCTCAATCCCTCTACACACTCCATCCAGCCACTCCTCTGATAGTTGTCAGCCTGCTGTCTATTTTTGAGTCTGTCTCTATTTTGCTTGTTAGTTCATTTTCGTTCATTAGATTCCACATATGTGTGAAATCATATGGTATTTGTCTTTCTTGGACTAGTTGACTTCACATAAAGTATGCTCTCAAGGTCCATCCATGCTGCTGCAAAGGGTAAGATTTCCTTCCTTTTTATGGCTGAATAGTAATCCATAGTGTAAATGCACTACACCCTTTTTATTCATGCATCTGCTGATGGACACTTGGGCTGCTTCCAAATCTTGGCTACAGTAAATCATGCTGCAATGAATGTAGGGGTGCATATTTTCTTTCACATTAGTGTTTCAAGTTTCTTTGAATATATTCCAGAAAAATTTTTAATTTTTTGAGGTAACTCCATACTACTTTTCACAGTGGCCACACCAATCTTCATTCCAACCAACAGTCCACAAGGGCTCCCTTTTCTCCACATCCTCTCCAGCAGTTGTTGTTATTTTTGATTTATTGATGGTAGCCATTCTGTCAAGAGTGAATTGATATCTCATTGTGGTTTTAATTTGCATTCCTCTAATGATTAGTGAATTTGAGCATCTTTTCGTATGTCTATTGGCCATCTGTATGTCCTCTTTGGAAAAGTGTCTATTCAGGTTCTTAACCCATTTTAAAATTGGATTTCTTGTTTTTTTTGAACTATGGAATAGTAAATGTGTATTATTTTCAGTTCTTAGCTATTATACATAATGCAATGAACATGGGTGTGCACATATTCTTTTGAATTACATTATCTCACTTATATGTGGAATCTAATAAAATAAACTGAGGAACAAAGGCAGGATACATAGAACAGACTGATAGCTGTCAGACTGGAATAAAGAATGTGTGTGTGTGTGTGTGTTCGCAAAAGGTGGGAGGGTGGGAGAGGGGAATCAGGATGGAAAGAGACTTTGCTTGGGATGATGGGCACATGATGCAGTGAACAGATGATGTTTTGCCGAGTTGTAGTTGAAAACTTGTATGGTTTTGTGAAGCAATGCCCCCCCCCCCAATAAATTCAATTAATAAAAAAAGAAAAACAATGAAAATCTTGAAAAGTAAATATGTGGTAACTTTTCTAAACTAGATCGTAATCTCAGGAAATCATAAACAAGATCCAACAGGGGGGAAAGTAAATGTATGTTGTTTTAAGCAGGCATTTGTGTAATGTGTCACACAGCAGAAAAACTAATACAGCTGTCCCTGCTTCCATAACAAGTGTATTAACTAAAATATTTGAGTTCTTCCCTAGTCAGTTTGGCTCAGTGGATAGAGTGTAGGCCTGCAGACCTAAGGGTCCTGGGTTTGATTCTGGTCAAGGGCACGTACCTCCACTGCAGGCTCCTCCCCAGCCCAGGGCCTCGTCTGACACATGAAGGAGGCAACCAATCGATGTGTTTCTCTCACATTGATATTTCTCTCTGTCTTTCCCTCTCTCTTCCACTCTCCCTAAAAATCAATGGAAAAAATATCCTTGGGTGATGATTAACAAAAACACAAACAAAAATTAATAAAATAAAATAAATATTTGAGTTCTCTTTTCTGTCCTCATACCTGTACACTCTATCCTCAACTACACTTCAGTGTCACCTCAGAATTCAATGAGAAAAAAAGGAAATTAACAGAGATAAACTATCACCACTTTCTACTACAAAGTTGATAATCCACCTGTATTTGCAGACATCTACTTTCCTTTTAAAATGTAGGACATGTCTCTGTTCTTATGAAAACCCAGCGCCACTGATATTGTATTTGGGTTTTCATTTTATTTGGTTATCACTCTTCAATTCTAGGTGCTTATTTTTCCTTCTTCATTTATGTATTTTCAGGTATCTTGGGTTTATCTATGATGAATATGTGTGTAATATATGTACATATCCACACACTTATATACATAAACATATATGCATGCATTTACATGTAAGTGAATCACCACATACATCTATCTATCTATCTATCTATCTATCTATCTATCTATGTATTTATATATATATACTAGAGGCCTGGTGCACGGATTCATGCACCAGTGTGGTCCCTCAGCCTGGCCTGTGCCCTCTCGCAATCCGGGACCCCTCAGGGGATGTAGTAGAGCACAAAGAGGCAGGTGGCCGGGGAGGAGCCTGCGCCGTTCAGCTCATCCTGGCACATCTGCACCTGCTACCTCTGCCACTTGGTAAGCTCGCTGAATGTTGTTCCCCCGTGGGAGCGCACTGACCACCAGGAGGCAGCTCCTGCATTGAGCGTCTTCCCTCTGGTGGTCAGTGTGCACCATAGCAACCGTTCAACTGGTCGTTTGGTCATTCGGTCACTTTGGCTTTTATATATATATATATATATAGATATGTACATGCATCCATTATATTATCCATATGTATGGATCTATGCATATATACACATTTATTAGTCTAATATCCAATATATTTATATAATTATGTATATGTATATACACATATATTTCTGCAATGAAATGGCTATATTCACTAGCTCTACTTCTACTTAATATCTCTTTAACATGCATTTGACACCCACTTGACTGACATTTCTCTACATGTGGTCACCATGAATTTTATTCTTGCTAAATTCAATGGAAAATTTCTGACTTCATATTTTCTTCCTCTTAGAAACATTTGGCAATAATGACTATCCTCCCTTGTCCATCTTCCCTTGAAGAGTTCGTGAAATAGTGTCTCCCTTTGGGGTATTATGACACCAAATATGCCTGGAATTAGTTGGCTTCACTCCCTTTTTTCTTTTGTTAGCTCTTCTCTCTGTACCCAGCTGTTGTATTTGGGAGTGCCTCTGGGCTCAGTTCTAAATCTGCTCACCCAGTCCTCCCTGCACTTTCTTCTAGATAATCTCACAAATTCTCATGACTTTACTTTGCATGGCACAAGTCCCAAAGTATCCGCAGGCCAGATGTTACATCTGAGATTTACATTCATATCTGTTAAGTTATTTGATATCTATACCTTTCTGGCACATAGATATCTCAAGATAATCATGTAAAAATTCACAATTTTAACATATATTTCTCTCTCTTACACACACACACACGAAACGAGAACAGCTATAAAAGCAATTATCTGGGCCTCTCACATTCTCCCTAATGAGAATAAATGGCACCTGCCAGGTTACTAAAGACAAAAACAACAATAAAAAACAACAACAAATAAATCAAAATTAAATCAATTATATTAAAAACAAAACAAAATTATATATAAATAAAGTTATATATATATATATTTAAATAAATTAGTTATTTACAATGTTTCTGTTTCTTCAAGCTCTTTTTTGTTCACCTCCTAATGACTCACCTATCCATCCAATTTTGTTCATCACTGAACCATTATATTTAACCTAGACTGACTTTCCCATTCCAACTTATGGCTTTCTGACTTTATATTTTGGAATATATTTGTGAAGATAAAGCCTGGCCTATAACAATAATCTGCATTCCACTATTTATGTTTCCCTCAAATACATACTCTTAGGACTATAAAACTCAATGTTTGTTTCTAAAAATAAAGCCACTCTAACTATAAAATCCACTATAATAAAAAATTAAATCCGTAACAGAACAGATTTACATTGATTATTTGTGCAAATTACTAATTTAAGCCCCATTAATAACCTCAATATGCTAAACATTTTATTTTCCTCTTATTAAAGAAACTAGAAAGAGATTTTGAAAAAAGAGATTCTAAGAGCAATGTCCATGCCATCATATAGTAAATGTAGTTGAAATAAAACACTTATGTAAGATATATATATATAATATGTGTGTATATACAAATTATTAAGAACTTCTTCAGAAATATAAAGAAAATGCACATTATAATGTATAAAAATCAAATCACTTTTTCCCAACTGAAAACTGGAATGCACTCAGAAAGAAATTATCCAATTCAAAAGTATAAATCAAATAATTCCTACGTAAACTTTCTGTAACTTGACATCCCTTGCACATATACTCATAATGTTTTTCCTTTATGCACATTATGCCTTGGATATTTTCCCTCTCAAAATCTACCTCAGCCTGGAATCAACCAGACAACTCACTCCAATAAAGATTAAAAGTACTGTATATGAGCCTGTGTGTGTGTGTGTGTGTGTGTGTGTGTGTGTGTGGGAATATGTGTTTCATTAACTCCAAATTCACAGTTAAGATTTTCAACCAGGCCACTTTACCAGAGGAATAATTTTTATTATACCAATTGTGAGGTATCTAAAATGATAAAATAGCTCTATATATGACAAATAGAAACTTGCCATTTATAATTTTTCTTGTGAACTGAGTATTAAATAAGTTCTATATGACCTTTCTAAATGTCTGGAATATTGGTTATGGTTTACAATCATTTCTACCTAGACATAGTCATTGATTTTTCAAGTATTCTGCTATGCTAATGTGAAATGTTCCTTGTTCTCTCAACTTTTTCTAAGAAGCTCTTGAAGCAGTGATGAACAAAATCAGTCTTCTATCAAGTACTCTGTGTGGGAATTTAAAGAAAGATAGAGGAGATAAAGGGTTCATGATTTTATAATAAAAGAAGCTATACTCTCCATCAGAACTTGAGAGAAATTCATTACTGAAAGCAAATGATAATGGGACCTTGTGCTGAAAATCTGTAAGTTAAAAAGGCAATTAGCTTGTCTGTCTTATTCACCTACAGGGGCAAAAACAATTCAGTTATCGCCATTAAAATGGATTGCAGTCATATTGTATTGGAAAACCTGACTTATTAAATATTTATGAATATCTAAACCATGCATCCAAGTAGAAAAGAGGGCACATATAATTTAGAAAACTTTCATTCAGCTGAATGACCCTATTGTAAAGATTTTATTTCATTTGAAACACAGGTTAAAATGTAGTTGATACTATCTCTCTTACAAAAAAGACATAAAATAAAAACATCTAAAATGAAAATGGTTCACTGTATCATTATTTTTAAAATAGAATGTCAGATTAATTCTTAAGATTTATTCTTTTACTAGAAAATTCCAAATTAAAAATGCTTTTAGAGAAAAGTGCATCATATTATGCATTCTTAAATTCATTCTGACTGTAACAGAAGCAGCATTGTCCTCAGACACATCAGAGCAACCGTTTGGCTTTGTGAACCCAAAGGCAACCACTGTGGAAATATTTGTTTAATGTAATGAAAATATTCATATTTGAATAAACATGTTAGTCAATTATAAGAGTTTATATGCTGGTATACTTTAAAAACCATTTCAATATGGGAATGCTAATGCAAAGCTCTGTTATTTATGAGCAAACTAGTGCACAGTATGGTCCCTAGGCCTGGCCAGTGATCAGGGCCGACTGGGGCCTTCCAGCAGCTGGCTGGGGCCTTCCTTCATTCCATGCCATTCCCTGGTGGTCAGCTCATGTCATAGCCAGCAAGCAAACTCCGGGTCTCTCGATCTAACTCCTGAGGGGACACTTTGCATTATATATATATTTATACACACACACACACTAGAGGCCTGATGCATGAAGATTCATTCAAGAATGGGCCTTCCTCTGGCTGCCAGCACTGCCTTTGCTCTGGCCAGAGACTCCTTTCCGACTTCCCACACTGCCCAGAGGCCCAGAGTGGCTGGGGCGGTGCAGAACACCTGTGTCCTGCCACGCCCCCAGCCGCTCAGCACCTGCATATGCAAATTAACCTGTCGTTTTTGTTGGGTTAATTTGCATACTCATGTCTGATTGGCTTGTGGGCATTGCAAAGGTACAGTCAATTTGCATCTTTCTCTTTTATTAGTGTAGATAACACTAGTCAGCCATATTTGTCTTTATAATCACTAATCTCATATTTTTATTTTATGAAATAATCACAATGTTTTGGGAATGATGCTTGGATATTGTGTTGAAATCATACTGAAATTTCAAATAGGTTTTTAGACCAGAGGTCATCAAACATTTTTTTAAGAGATAACAAATATATTTGGCTTTACAGGCCACTTCATCTCAATTGCAATTGTGCAATTCTGCCACTATAGAAAAACACTGCAGACATTACCCCCCAAAAATAAGCAACTGTGTTCCAATTAAACTTTATTTAAAAAAACAGGTAGTGGTTTAATGCTGTTCTAGTTACAACTGATATTTTTATGTTTTTATTGATTTCAGAGAGGAAGGGAGAGGGATAAAGAGATAGAAGCATCAATGATGAGAGAGAGTTTATATATATATATATATATATATATATATATATATATATTATTGATTTTTTACAGAGAGGAAGGGAGAGGGATAGAGAGTTAGAAACATCGATGAGAGAGAAACATTGATCAGCTATCTCCTGCACACCCCCTACTGGGGATGTGCCCGCAACGAAGGTATATGCCCTTGACTGGAATCGAACCTGGGACCCTTGAGTCTGCAGGCCGGTGCTCTATTCACTGAGCCAAATGGGTCAGGGAGAGAGAGAATCTTGATTGGCTGCCTCCTGCATGCCCCACACTGGGGATCGAGCCTGCAACCCACATATGTGCCCTTGACCAGAATTGAAGCTGGGAACCTTTAGTCCACAGGCCTACACTCTATTCACTGAGCCAAACCAGCTAGGGATATATATATATATATATATATATATATATATATATATATATATATATATATATATTAGAAGCCCAGCACATGGCACTGACCTGCCTTGACACCTGAACCTCTCCACGCAGAGCTCCAGTGCGCTTGGCTAAGCCCCCAAACCCTCTGGCCTTCTCTGGTCTCTACAAGCCCTGCCCTCAGTGGCCTAGGGTTGGTCCCGCCTTCTCTGGGCTTCTCTCTGCTTCCACTCCATCTCTGGAACAACGCTGCAGCTCCGTCACATCATGGTGCCAGAGAAGAGCATGGAGCCTCCCTCCTGCTGCACTGTGCTCCTTCCCCTGGCAGGTGGGCCGCGGGGCATTCAGAGTGTGAGCTGTGGGTGGTGAGGGACTGATGAGGGGGGCACTATGCACTCTCACCCATGCCCTCCCCAGCACAGGATGGTCCCACATCCTCAGGGCCCCTCCCCACTTCTGTTCTGTCTCCAGAGCAATGCCCTAGCTAATGTGCTAATGACCTGGTCATTACCGTTACGGCGTATCGACCATTAGCATATCAGCTCTTTATTAGTATAAATATTTTTAAACCATATGGTTGGAATGTTAAAAAGAAAAAGAAGGAAGTGATGTAATCAGCCCCGACATAAATTGTCTCTCTGATTTTTAGTTATAGGAAGATATATAAGAGAAATTAAGAAATGATATAATTCATCTAGTGAAATAAGTTTAGAAGCCAACTGACCAATTGTTCCCATCCAAAGCTTGTACATTCTATTTCATTCTTAAAGGTGATGTCTCTCTTCAGTTTGAACATCTCAAGTGATAGAAAACTCAATTCCAGCATGACATATAAGAACTATGTTCAATTTTTGGAAAGTTCTAAGTAGTAAACACTTTTCATTGATGTTGTGTCTGGAAGTAACTTGTAGTAATTGCCTAGTAATTTAGCCTGAACTTGCCTATGATAATGCACTTAAGATATGCATAGGCTAATTTTAATTACTTAGCATTTTAAAAATAAGGGCATACATTTATTGATTAAATGAATTTAGGCATATTTTCTTGAATAAGGAATCCCTTAGGTAAAAACTTTTGAGCATTTATTATGTGTCAGTCCTTTGCTAGACATCAAATTTAGAAAGATATCTGGGAACTTACTGTCTTAGCTACATTTCTGGTCTGACTGCTAAGTCTTATAATTTGTTCACAATACCTATATGCACATAACTATGATCCTCTGGGAAGATCTCTGTGCAGATATTATTTCATAAAGATGACTTGCATATTCCTTTATCATCTTTTTTCTTATGTCACATTTTTAGTTTCTCAAAGTTATTATAAATTTCTTTTTTTAGAGAAATCTGATTCGTTACCTGAGATAAGCCTTTTCAGCTTAGTTCATATTGCCTGTGATCCATTATAATAAAATTTAGCAGGATCAAATATGTTCTAGAAGTTTCCTCCCTCATTTACCAGTAAAATAAAAGAGAATTTAGAAAATGTTTTTTGCCAGGCTTGGCGGTGTACAGCTTTAGATATATATTAGAATTTTATGTTGGTTGGTTTAGATATTTTTATTTCTCCTTCTTAAGCTTTTAGCAATAGTCTTTCAACATAGACAATTCTAATACTACAGTCTTATTTTCTAGCTTTAACCATTATTTTTTTTTTGTTATTCTGATATCAAAATCAGAACTGATAATATCTGATGAAGGACCTGTGATTTCCAGGTATCAGACAGTGCTAAAAGGCTATAGCTAAGGCATGACTAAAGGAATTACCCAATTGAGAGTCCAGGAGGATATGCTTTGTCTAATCTTTCCAAAGTATGAAAAGAAAGACATCCAGACTGTGTTATCTTTAGAAATGAGATGGAAAAGTACGGTGGGGAGGTGGAGGTATTAATACTTGGCAAGGATAAGCTGCTATGTCAGGAATTCCATTTTTTTAAAGCCCAGCCAATATTCACTCATCATTATCACAGTCATTTCCCGAAGTTTGGAAGAGAGAGCATAATTTGTAAACTTGATTTTGTTTCATTATCAGATTTAAAAACAACAACAACAAAACAAAACAAAACAAAAAACCTTCGTTAAGTTATTTAATTTGATGTTACCATTACCGGCAACCCAGGCGTTCTTGGCTTTCTAGAGGTTATTAAATATGATACCTATTACTGATACAGTGTGATGAAGTCTTGGGGATAAAGGACTACATATTGTTTTGCCATATATGTTTATTTGTTTGGTTTCCCCTGCCTTTTAACTTTTATTCCCTAGTTTCATGAAAGATTTCCCCCACAATCAGTGAAAACGTAACATATTTAAGGAAGCACAACTCCTATTACTTTTATTTTTACCTGAGTTGTTTTTCTGTTTTTTTTTGTTTTTTTTTTTAAAGAAAATGTATACAGGAAAATGAACATAGTTTCAGATAAAATTTATATTCAAAAGAGAAATGGTTTCCCTTCTCATTTCTGGCTTGCTTCTTTCTTTCATATACAATCCATTCACTTACTACCTTTTACTCACCCGAACTGAGTGTGCTCTGTTAAGGCAGAAATTCCATTCAATAAAATGGGAAACTTTCTCTGTTGCAGTCTAAAATGCTCTCCGAGGGACATAGCATTCACCCTTTATGGCTTCAATGCTTACAAACCAGAAGATGAAGACTGTGTGTGTGTATCACAAATTCAGAGGAAGAAAAAAACAAGATCTTTCTCTGTATCCATCAGTCAGAGGCATTCCTGAGTAGAAGGAACACATGTTCAGCCCAATTGCTCCACTCAGACATCCCTTTTTCCTCTTTGAAAGGAATCTCTAGCTGTGTCTCATTATAGCCTGCAGTGGAGAAGGAGAGGAAGTGAGTGAGAGGGTGGGCTGGAGAGAGTCTGAGCTATAGAATCAAAGGGGAAGGTGCCGTGCATTAGAAGGAAGTAATTGCCCCTTTCACTTTAGAACCAAACCCTTGAAAAGCTTGCAGCAATTTTCAACAGGAACTGCTGCTATACACACTAGCACGGACATGAGCTTTTGTACGGAAACAGATACACATGTACACACACTCGCTGCATCCATTCACTGTGGGCTTATAGCCACTCCAATCAGCCATCATTTCAATCCATCTGTGTTCACATATCTCCACTACAAAATTATTTATTTTTTTCTTCATAAAGACTCTTTCCTCAATAAAAGTGAGTGTTTACACCCCCCAAAAATAATAAGTCATAAATATGTGAATACTTTTGTTCCGAAAGTTTTATTTTGTGTGTGTGTTTTAAAAATTTTCTTACAAGTTGCTAATGAGAGTAGCTATTCATTTTTTCCCCCCACAGTACAAAGCAATTATCTGAAACAGAAAAAAAAATGATTTTCTGATTCCCAGTGGAAAACTTCAAAGCCAAATGTGTTATTTATTAGCAAATTAAATAACTCTGCATAAATACTTGAGACTGATTTTCCTGTTGTAAGAAAACTCAAAACTTAAATCAGATTACACAGAATTCGTAAGTTTAAGACATAAATTATAAAATTTAATTTCTCTATTCAAATGAATAAAATCAGAATTATAATCTATACTTTATTATGGAAGCTCCAAATTGTGAGCATCTTTAAGCAATTCTTAAAGTAGTTGTTTAAACAAGGTGCCTAAAAATTGACAAAAATATGACTATCCTTGTCTTGTATTTCTTGATGTAAAAAATAAGTTTATGCTTTGAACTGCTTTGAAATGGTGAAGGACTGAGCTACATTCTGAGATTTGAGTCTGCCCGTGGGCTGAATTGTTTGATCCTATCCAGTCTCCATCATAGACTGATAGACTTGAAAAGAAGCTATGACACTGATAATTTAAAATGCTTTCCCCTGCATGATATACAGGAAAAAGAAACTATAAACTCTGCATTCTATCTGTTAACAAACCTGACAAAACTAAATTAATAAAAAATCCCAAGTAACAGAGTGAAGTAAAATTCAAGAACTATGTTAGCTTATCATGGGGAGATGCATCTGAGTGGAAAGTAAAGCAGTTCTCTTGGCGCCTCTCACATGGAACATTCAGACCTCTTGGAAATGGTTTAGATGATACTTGTAAATGGTTCTGCTAGATAGTCAAGCACCCTAAAGTTCCACATCACAGACTAATTAGTACTGTCTCTCAGTGTCATCCTTAAATAAGGATTATAACTGTTATAAGTGTTACTCATGGGTTGTCTCACCCTATACACACCCTGGTACAAAATGGGTATGTAATCATATTGTTATCAACATATCTAACAATATTATGTGTAAAGTGCATGAGGATTGCTTTGAGTTTCATATACATACCATGCTTTCATATATATATACTAGTGACATGGTGCACGGATTCCTGCACATTGAAAGAAAAATAATTAGAAGAAATATTTTAATATTTCCATTTGCCTTTTCTCTGTAATGGAAGTGTCAGAGCCACTGCTGGTCACCCTCTGTAGAGAGATCAACAGGGTGATCGGGCCCCACCTGGCTCCCTGAGCGCCTGAGAGCCTGATGTGACCCTGCCTTCCACCGCCTCCACTGGTCACCGTCTGCAGGGTGATCATGGGGGCGATTGGGCCCCGTTTGCACCCGCCTTGGCCTGACGCCACCTGCTCACTTGCTCCACCATCCCAACACAGTCCCGCTCTTGTCATCATAGCGAGCAGTCAAACTCCCGGTCGAACTCTCAGTTGAGGGGACAATTTGCATATTAGGCTCTTATTATATAGGATATATGTGTATATATATATATAAATTGTTCTCAAAATAGAGTAGAATTTGGGGCAAGTATTAAGTTTGTATAAATTAAATAATAAAGTGTCACTTTGAAAAATTTGCCTCTGCTTTGAGTATGTCTATTGTTCAGATAAACAGAAAATTTTCAGGATTACTTTTCACATTAAATAGAGTAACAGGATCATAAACAAAAAAATAACTGTCTTTGATAAGGTATGTGAGACAGGGCATTAGTATTGACATATGGAGATAGAGTAAGTCTATTGGGATAATATATAATGGACTTAGGAAAGGGTTTGACGCCCATATTTTAAACATGCAATTGGGACAAATGTTAAAAAAAACAGACAATCCAAAAAATTACTAACCAAAACGTTCTTTAGATATCTTTAGATATTTCAAGAAATCTAAAAGAAAATTGATTCAGGAACATCTGTAACTGTAAAAGATAAAAGTGATGAAAAAAATTAGAAAAAAAGACAATTCTAAATTCTTATTGGTAATGCTTGTGAAACATACTATAAGAGTTAACTAAAACCATAAAATAGAAGAAATGCAATATAGAATTATAAAAAACACTGTCAGGTAATTTTAAGAAGAAAACATAGTGGGACATGGAAAAAAATAATTAAATAACATTCAGATGAGGGTGACATTTTTTTGACAATTAGAAAATGGGATTCTTAAAAACCACGCCTAGCCCTGTCTGGGTGGCTCAGTTGTTTGGAGTGGTTGTCCCTTAAAGCAAAAGGTTGTGAGTTTGATTCTTGTTCAGGGCACATACCTAGGTTCCAAGTTCGATCCCTAGTTAGGGTGTGTATTAGAGGCAACTGATCCATGTTTCTCTCTCATAAAAGATCCATGTTCTTTTCTCTCTCTTTCTCCCTTTCACTCTCTCAAATCAATAAGAGCATATCCTCAGGTGAGGATTTAAAAAATAAATAATACAATATGTAGATATTACATGGGTACCATAGAAATTTTCAAAATCCCAATTTAACTGGGGAATTATAAAGAAAGAAGATGAAAAGATCTATGAACCAGAAAGGAAAGCAAAGAAATACAACAAGAAAAGTGCTAGAGAGAATAAGTAGAAAGTAGAAAAACATACCAGTAAGAAGAATGTAAAATTCAAAAATATTTTTCTACTTTGGACAAAAGCATTTTTAGATTGTTCCCTTAGCTTTCACACACACACGCTTGCACACACAAATACGCAGACATACACAAAGAAAAATGCCTGTTCTTTGTTTTAATTTTATTTTATTCGAAGAACAACATTTGTGATGAGTGAGGTTTAAATCACATAAGACAAATTCTCTTCTTCCTTCCTTGGTTTTTCTTTGCAAACCCTCATGTTTTCCATGGAATTTGAGAATATGGATCAAAATTCAACACACCATATCCTTGTGCTCTTATTCTTAGGAAAACTCCCACCAATGGTGTCCGGACCCTTAACAGTGGTAAGCAGCCATTTATATTGTCAGCCTTATTGAGAAGCAAATGTAAAAGATCTTGCCTCAAAGAGGAGACCCTTCTTATTCACCATGAATAATTTTTTTTCTTTATCTAAAAGCTTTAAGGTCTAATGTGTCCTCTTATTGCCAAGCCTACAAGAATATAATTCTGTCTATTAACTCCCTCTGAAATAAGCCAACTGCAAGATTATATGCAGCCAGCCATTAACCACAGTCCAAGGAATTCCAAGGCACAAACCATGCAGTAATGAAATTACAGGTGTGCAGTATAGATAAAAATTCAATCCCAAGGGCTTCTCTTTCTACCTCCTAGAGAACCAGGTTGTTTTTCTAATTCCAAATTGCTTTTATATAAAGCAGATTTATAATTGATGCCAAATATTTAAGAAAATGTTTAATGTTGTGAGAAACATATTTAAGTATAAAACATAAAGTGGGAATCTTCATTCTTTCCTAGTGTTTTCTAAGGAGAATGATTACTAATGGTTTGGCATGAGGAATCAGACTTCTTTCTATTCACAGGTGGATGGACAGATTGACAATTAGAGTCACACATTGAAAATATTTAAAGCTCAGAACCCTGGCTAAGGGTGGGGTTAAATATTTTGGACTTAGTGCAAATCAGTCTGAAAGGTGGAACCACAGCTCTTGCCCCATTTGCATCAGGAATGAGCAGCTTAGATGACTGAAGATTATTTATGTAAGAATATTTAAAAAAAAATAAAAATAAACAAGAGAAAAGTCCCATCTATAGGTATTGTCATTTTGTGTGGCTTCCAGTGAAAAGCAGTATTCATTGTCTAACACTCCACTTGGATCCAGTGGACAACTTTGCCTATGCCCCCTTAGTTTTCAGTCAATTTTTACTGCTTCATTCCTAATTTTAAATGAGAATTAGACATCACTACATTTGAGGAATTTCTTAATCAGGTAAAAGATAAAATTAACAGAGAAATGGAATTTGGAAGAAACTACAGAAGGAAATATGTAAAAATTAAACACATAATTAACTAATGACCCAGTGTGTGAAATCACATGAGACTCAGACCCGTGTGAAATTGCACAAGACTCAGGAAACCCAAGTCCCGCCAGTGCCGCGGGACCCAGAGTCAGGTGCCCACTCATGGGCACATGCCTCGCTGTGCAGGCAGCCTCCTGGTGACCAGTCGTTGGTTGTTATGGCATTACAACCACTAGGTATTTATTATATAGACTAGAGGCCCAGTGCACAAAATTCGTGCATGGGGGGGAGAGTTCACTCAGCCCAGCCTGCACCCTCTCCAATCCAGAGCCCCTTGGGGGATGTCTGACTGCCGGTTTAGGCCCCATCCTGGGCATCAGGCCTAAACTGGCAGTCAGACATCCCTCTCACAATCCTGGACTGCTGGCTCTTAACTGCTCACCTGCCTGCCTGCCTGATTTCCCCTAACTGCCCCCCCTGCCAGCCTGATCACCCCTAACTGCCCTCCCCACCAGCTTGGTTGCCCCCAACTGCCCCCCCTGCTGGCCTGGTTGCCCCATGTAGCCTGCCACTTGGTTGTTTGGTCGCCCCTCACTAACCCCCCTGCTGGCCTGGTCACCCCACGTAACCTGCTGCTTGGTCATTTGGTCGTCCCTCACTAACCCCCCTGCCGGCTTGGTCACCCCATGTAGCCTGCTGCTCTGTGGTTTTGTCACCCTTCACTAACCCCCCTGCCGGCCGGGTTGCCCCATGTAGCCTGTTTGGTCATCCATTTGGTTGCAATGGTTGCTTAGGCTTTTATATAGATAGATGTTTTCAGAGACTAACAAAAACATATTGTACCCGTGTTTATAAAATTTAGAGAATTTTATGTAAAAGTACCAAAGAAAAAGAAATAGGACATAGAACTTTGTGATAGCAAAAATAAATAAAAATTCAATAAAAGTGTTGAGCTTAGTTGATTGAGTGTCATCCCAGATACCAGAAAATCACAGGTTCTATTCCAAGTTAGGGCACATGCTCAGGTTTCAGGCTTGATACCCATGTAGGAGGCAGCCAATCCAAGTTTCTTCCTTTCCTTTCCTCTCTCTCTAAAATCAATAAATCCTCATGTAAGTGAGACCATGTGATACTTGTCTTTCTCTCACTGGCTTATTTCATTTAGCATAATACTCTCCAGGTCCCTCCATGCTGTCTCAAAGGGTAAGAGATCCTTTTTTATAGCAGCATAGTATTCCATTGTGTAAATGTACCACCATTTTTTTATCCATTCTACTGATGGACAACTTGGCTGTTTCTAGATCTTAGCTATTGTAAATAATGCTTCTATGAACATAGGGATGCATATATATTTTTTTCTGATTGATGTTTCATGCTTCTTAGTGTATATTCCTAGAAATGAATTTCTGGATCAAATGGAAGTTCCATTTTTAATTTTTTGAGAAAATGCCATGCTGTTTTCCATAGTGGTTGTATATGAACAAAATAAACTGATGAACAGAACAGATCCAGAGACACTGAAGCATACAACCGACTGACATATTTCAGAGGAAAAGGGTTGGGGGGGTAGGAAAAGGATTTCTATGCATATATGCATAATCCATGAACACAGAAATTAGTGTGGTGAAGGCATGAGGAGGGGGCTAGATTGGGGGGAAGGAGTCAATGAGAGAAAAATAGGGGATGCCTGTAATACTTTCAACAATAAAGATAAAATTAAAAAATAAAATAAAATAAAAGTGTTGAAATATAATTTTGAAAGTCTTTTGGCAGGTAAAGGGCAAAACAAAAGGGTGGGAGAAAATAAAAAACACAATTACAGAATAATCCTGCAGTCCCAATATCTAATTAATATAAATTTTTATAAAGGTAATAAAGAAAATAAAATGAAAGAAAATATTTAAAATCAATAATATGTGAACATTTCCTACAATAGAGATCATGGGTTTCTAGATTATGTCTTCATAGTTCCCAGCATAGTGAGGGAAAACAGGTACACACATGAACACCCAGCAAAGTAGATCACTCACATAATTCAGACTACAAGATAGAGTCGCTGATCTCCAAACATGGTCCTCCAATATTTTTCAGTATTTACACTCTTGTGTAGTTAGTATCCTCCCCTTCAGTCTAGACTAGTCCTATAACAATAGAATGTAGCAAAAATTATGGTGAGGGACTTCAAGACTAGGTTGCGAGTGTGTGGTGAGAACCCTTAAGATTTACTCTTAGAAAATTTGAAGTATACAAAACAAAATTATTAACTAAAGTCACCATAATGCCCATTAGGTCTCTAGAACTTATTCATTGTACACAAGTGAAACTTTGCATCCTTTGATCAACATCTCCTGCATTTGGTTTTTAGATGCAAGTGCATGTTTCCTCTTCCCTGTGCAGAGCAGAGAAAAGAATTCTTAATACATTTTATTAGTACTTCCTATAGAGCCAAGTACTGGAAAATTCTCTACTTCTCTTCTGGCTGAGGTACCAATCGTATGGACTCAGGTAGGAGGGTGACAATTGGTGGTGGAGGTGGGAGAAGTGGTGATGGTGGGTCCTTGATATTAAGTTGCAGAAATGAAAATGTGCCCCCAAATGTCAGATTCATTTAAAAAATGGGTGTGCAATTCTGTTTTTTTACCACCATTGTTCCCCATCTTGGGTATGTGAAGTAAGAAGAAAATTCTTTATAATATCCTGTAACGTAAATATTTTATGTATGCAAATTCAAGATTACAATGTGCAAAAACTTTTATCCAAGGACATTGCCTAGATCAGCATCCTCCCTTCAAAAAAAGACCCTAAAATATGGAGTTGGGTTTTGGTAGTTTATTTGGGAGTCATCTCAGGAAGCGTGAATGAGGGGAGCATGAATCAACAAAGCCAGAATATACCAATAAAGTGTTCATTAATGCCTGGTTGGTTGCTATGGGCTCAGACCCCCCCTGGAGACCCTCTGCAGATTCAATAGCATGCACCTCACATTGTCCCCCTGAGGAACAGGGACAAGGAAGCTGACATGTTGACCTTAAAATAATTTCCCATAACTCATTATGTCAGGGTTGAACCCAGAAGCATTACATGCATGCTTCTATAGGGTTGCCTTTCTCAAGTGTTTAGCAAGCTTCCAAGGTATCAGAGAAAGTGTTCAGGCAGGAAAACAAAAAGGAACAGGTAGATTAAAAAATTAAATCTCTTATATTTCTACAAACTCCCCACTCCACGTGCCAGCGAACCTAGAGGTGGACTTAGAGATGTGGGAAGAAATCTCAACAACCTCAGCTGTGGTAAAGCAATAATCATGCAGCTAAGGTTTTTGGCTTCCAAATTCAAATGTCTGTGGATTTTCAATCACGTACATTTCCATTGTCAGAGAAAGAAGTGTGGTCTCCATGGAAACCACACACACACATACAATATACAAAAGAATTTCAGTCTTTCAAGCCTTTTATTTTTAGTTGTCTTATCAGTTATTTAAGTTTGCATAGTTTGCATCTAACTGCACAAAATCCTGAACAGAAGGAAATAAAAAGAAGTATTTCTTGTGTTAAAATGATCTTGCATCTGGGCAAGATGAGATATTTCTACTAAAGGAATTGTCCCTTATAAGAGCTGAGCAAACTGGAAAAATAAAAGATAGATAAACTGGGAGCAGGCACCAGTAGAGGAAAGAGATAATGGGGAAAATGCTGGGAGGGGGGTGATGGAGAATTCTTACTGTGGGTATCTAAAGCATTCAAAGACAATTTGGGATATTTGAAGGATTTATGATAAGTAGAGTAGGGTTAGGAGGCCAATGGCAGTGGACAATAAGAGACCTTCTTGTCTAAAGTTCTAACTATATGCAAACTGGAGAAACTTCTTGTTCAGAAGGCTCCCTTAGACTGGACTATTATGAGGTTCTGATCCTTTGGAAGCAATCTACAAAAGTTAAAGCAATTCACATTAATATTATTTTTTGTTAATTATAAGTTATCAAAAGCTGCTTGAGTCCTTTAAAGGGCTACTGAGAATCTATATTGTTCAGTGTCTCATAATTTCTAAAATGAAGTGAGAGATGCTAGACAGTGAAGAGATGCTTGAGGTATCCTGAAAATGGGTAGGAGATTCTTAGACTGGGGAGTGTGGGTAAGTTCATAAGCCAAATTAAAGAAAAGGTGGAAGAAACTGGGTTTGTGAGTAGATAATTCAGTAAGTTGGGCATCATCTTCAGAAGTATGAAATCTGTAGTTAGATTTGTAAATTGGTGGGAGTTTACTCACAGCTAAGACAATAATAAGTAAAACAGGAAAAAGCAGCCTCCAGACTCAGAAAGCAAATAAATAAAAAAGTCTGAATTGTGGGACAAAGCAAGATACAAATTACAAGAAAAAGATAACTATTGTGTCATTGAGGTACATTTAGGAAATTAATAATGGAAATTCTTACTTGGAATGATCAGAGGTATTCTTTATTTTCTTAATTCATTTATTCACTTCAGTGCATATTAATTGAGCCATTACCATGGGAAGTTTCTGTGTCCATTAGACCCTGGAGCCCAGAAATCTCTAAGATATCTTTTTAAATGCTACATAGTTTAATTAAACACTGGTTTTATTTCTACATTTATATGAATATCCTTAACATATTTTTGTTCACTCAAGTATACTGGACTGAGTGAGTGTTCCCACAAATATCCTATTTCTAATAAAGACTGAATGAGAGATAAGAAGGGAGAAAATCTACACTTGCCGGGCAAAGAACATTTTCACATGCATTTTCTATTCTATCAAGTTTAATTCAGTTTAATCAATATTTATAATTGCTTGGATTGAATGCAATTATATTGAATGATAGCTATGTCTCAGGTATTGTGTCTGGCTTGAAACTATAGATTTTCTCTTAAGAGTAAATTCTGGTATTTGCCTCATAGAACTCAAAGTGTATGAGAGAGGTACAGAGGCATGCTATTTTTGGCCTTCTATAATATGCTAAGTATAATGATAGAGATATGCAATGACATCAAGACACATTGTGAGGTGGGTCAAAGTAACATCATTGTCCCATTTCAGATGGTGAAAGTGAAATTCATATACCAAATAATTATGCAAAGTCATGCAAATAATAAATGACTTTGTAGCATAGACAGTAAAGGAGGGGACAGCCTTCTGAGTATAGTCAAGTGTTCTTCATTGGATGAAGAACCCGCTTTCCCTGAGAGTTATTAGTGAGCTGTTGTGAGTAACTTGAAGTATTAGAAAGATTAGGTCAGTGGAGTAGAAATTTGCTACCACCTCAAACTCTTTGAACATAGCTTTTCTTTTTCTACTTCCTTAATATTATTTTTGATTCTCCATATTTTAGCTGTAGTGGAGGAAAAGAAGATCACCCACAAAGCCATATCTCTATCATTCCCACACCCTAATTTCTTCACAACTTGATTTAGGTTAGGAGACAGAAAGTAAACGCAGGTAACACTAAATTCATGGTCCAAGTCATATTCTAATTGGTGCATAGCCTTAGGTCCAATGAACTTGTGCTCTCGTAATAATGGATTGTATGATTCTGCTATTGAAAAAAAATGTTTTGAAAGAATAGCTGCCACCCACATAAGATAAAATGACATGTATTTTAGCAAGTGTTGTCCTAAAACATCTTCCCTTGGTTATTTGACACATGTTTGGTTTTCTTTTTCTTTTGTGTTTATCTATCCCTCTATCCCCTAAGGCTCTTTGTTGAAAGACAACGCCAAAGAGGTTTGTAATTCTGCTAAATAATAAACGGCAATAAAAGTATTCGGTTTCCCTGGAAATAAAAATAAGACCAATTTCAATTTTAGATTTAATAATTGTATTACGAAACTAAATTCACTTACTAAATTTGAAACAAATTCAAAGCAAAAGATCGCTTTATTCTTTTTCCCGAAGCCTCTGGTAACCAAAAACCCAGTATCCAAGAAACACAACGATGACCTTTCTCTCTGGGTCTGGTGTCTGAGTCAGTTTCCACAGCCACAGAGTGGATGCAAGTTCCAAAACTCCATTAATTTCAAAGTGAACCCAGTGGGCCACAGAGATGAAAAGAAACTATGTAGCGTGCAGATAATTCCACCTAGGACAATTTCCAAGGCCTGACACTGGATTTGGGAACAGTTGAACATCACATCCCAATAAATCTTAGCAATCAACAGCTGAAAAGCTCTAAAGCCATACTTTGATTTTTAATAAAATCGTCAACAGCACTAAAATAAATGCTACAGACTTATGATCTCTCTGGGAGAAATGAAACACAGTAATTTCATATAAAATACGAAGACACCTTTGCCTAAAATCTTCCTGAAACTCCTTGTCTGCTTCTGTACAACGTGACTGCGAGTGTTAGTCAGTGTTATGATGAATTAGCTCAATTCAGTCAAGTCTTGTTCCCCCAACAGGCCACCCTTGAGTGGTTACATAAACTTATATTTAAATCAATAGAAGCTTGAACTGTTTGTACTGGAGAAATTTGCTCTTGGATTTGGGTACTTATTTGCCTCGGAGATTTCTAAAGTTTCATATCTTAGTGGGAGGTAAATATGGTTTATTGTCCTGTCAGCGACTGGAAACCTGTGTTAAAATGCAAGCTTCTCCAGGCTGTTATTCATTGAGTGTTTGGGAAAAAGTTAATTGGATAGAAACTGTTTTGTTTTGTTTTTTATTATCCTAACTCAGGAGTCTTAGAGGACCTCAGCAATTATAGAGGCATCTGTTTCCACAGATAACTGACACGCAATTTGAAAAAAAACATCTATGAAGAGCTATATGTCAGCTATGATGGGATCTGTAAGGAAGTATAAAACTGTTTCCTGTCACCAAGACCTTACCATCTTTGTAAGAAGACAACACATGAAGTAAAGGAATAGAACTGTCCTTTATAGTGCATATTACAAATGCAGAAAAATATGGGAGAAAAAGAAATTTCTAATAGGTTGGAAATAAATCAATGTCAGCCTAAACTCAAGAGTGAAAGTCCACATTTTTTAAGAGATCACTCACATATTATTCAGATTTCTTTTGTAAGGGTAGTTTATTTTTCTCCCGTTTTAAAACTTATTTAATAATTTACATCATTGTGTACTTAAGAATGTTAATTTTATATAATTCTATTTTAATTTTCTTTCTGTGTTATATTTTTAAGGTTTAATAATATGATAGCAATTGTTTCACTATATACTGGAAAAAGAAGAATCTATTCCTCAAAAGTCAGAAATAATTCGTTTGTACCATTTTTATTATTTTCTCAGCTTCTTTTATGAATACTAATGTGTTTATTGCATTGATATACCCAAGTGTATATGATTTGCTTTGTGTGTCCAAAAATGACATTTGAATTTATGACCAAATTTCTGGCTGTCTCTTAAAGTATCTTCACTGAACTAACATCCTATAACTTTAACTTAACTGCCCACTCATATCCCTTTTAGAGTTATAAATATATGTGTTTTGTGTCATTTATCACAGATTTTTATATTTATGATCTGTTTTGTGGCAGATCTAAGAGTTGTGATTAATCTCCTCCTTTCCTGTACAATTATTTTTAAAAAATATATTTCTATTGATTTCAGAGAGGAAGGGAAAGGGAGAGATACAAACATCACTGATGAGAGAAAATCATTGATCAATCTGCTGCCTCCTGCATGCCCCACACTGGGAGATCAAGCCCGGAACCCTGGCATGTGCCCTGACCAGGGATTGAACCATGACCTCCTGGTTCATAGGTTGACACTCAACCACTGAGCCAGCCCAGCCCGGCTACAGTTTCTTAAAGTGGTAAGAAATGTATGGACACACGCACATGCTCTTAACCAGGAAATGTGTGTATCAGAAGGTCTCCATCCAGTGATACTGATCACCAGGAAACTATGTACCCCGGGAGGCAGGCAGGTTGTTTCTCCTCGAGTTTTGTCACTTATCACGTTTGTGTCCACATGCTTTCCCTTAGATAATATCATCTCACAGTGATTTGCTCTGTTTTAGTATTACCTGCCAGACTGGATTATTCTTTCTTGATAGTAATTTGTATTGCGGAATTTCAGTGTTCCCTATTCCTGAATTTCTGTCATCATAGCCATATTGTTCCTTTAATTAGATTTTTCTCAAATTTAAACAATATTTTAGCTTATTTTTTATAGAGACATTCAAATTACTCCTCTCTTTCTCCTCCCATCACTTCCTATTAGCTTCCCTAATGCTGAGTGGAAGATTTTGGGTTATGATGTTTACCATCAGTACAGTTAGTGTACATGGAACTGTAGAAGGCATGGTCATACTCTGATATTTCTCACTATAATGATTTCCAAAAACAACAACAACAAAAAAAAACAGTATTTAATAATTTAACACTTCTATTTTTCACCCAGGAGGAGGGAGTATAAATTGTCATGAGAACTTAATTTATAACATTTAGGCAAGAAAACTGTCAGGTTTAAGAGAAATATGCAGAGACTGTACCTGCCACAGGTTGCAGACATTGCCAGGAAAGACATGTTAAAATGTGGCACAGGGACCCACTTCAGCCAAGGAGTAACCATTTTCTTTGTTCTGGTGCAAAATCATGTACTAAACAGGAAGTATACTTTCTCTCTCTCTCTCTCTCTCTCTCTCTCTCTCTCTCTCTCTCTGACTTTGTGAAAACTTGGAAGAAATATAGCAACCTTTCAACTGGTCTAGGGTTCAGAGAAACATTTCTAGTGAAAACCTCTCTTGTTCCATTAAAGAGAAACATAATTAGGTAGTTGGGATCAGTTTTAACCACTTGATACAAGATGAAGGAAAGATACAAGATAGTTAAGAGTAATAGGCTTTTTAAATCTATTTTTAAAAAATGGTGCTGTAACTCACACATACATTGAAGAGTTAATGTGAAGAGGAAGAACAAAGCACATACCTCCCAATGTATTTCTTACTGCTGATTGTAAAGACAGATTTAAACTTCAGAAGGCCACAATAGCATGTAGTAGTGTAAACTGGATAACAGCCTACTTCATTAGGACCCTGTCCATCTTGGTAATCATTCATATGTGCCAAGGAAGCCACTTAGAGAACATAAACTTCTGCTGATTCTGGAGTAATGAATGTAAATCTATTTTAAAAGTCCGAGTTGTATAATAGATGTATCTTAAATGGAGTAGCTGTATAACTTTGACAAATCACTTCTTATCTATGGTCTACAATCTAGCAGATACCTTTCGATTTTAAATTACCAATGACCCTAAGGCAATGCTATTGATAGGTGGCTTGAAAACCAGTAGCATCAACATCAGCTGGGAGCTGGTGAGAAATGCAAATTCTCAGGTTCTGTCTCAGACTTCCTGACTCAGATTCTCTGGAGGTGGGGGTGGGGGAACCTGTTTTAACAAGTGCTCCAAGTATTTCTTATGATTACTCAACTTGAGAGAAGCACTGCTCTAAGACACTGGTGACAGTCAGGAATAAGTTAAACACACAATATAGACTACAGGGGAACAACAGAAACTTCTACTGGGAGATGGACTTTCTCTCTGTGTATAGAAGCAACCAATGGACAAAGCTTATGATGCATTTCTTGTTGCAGTGAAATATGTTTTGGGCAAAACCAAACAAAGGTGGATGGTGGCGGTTGTCCATTTTATGGAACTCTTTTTCTTATTTTTGTAGCATCAGTGGTGTCACCAGAGTCTTCACTCTGACTCTAGAAGAACCAAGACAAGTGGAAAACCCTGCTAATAAAATCTTGTTGCACAGTACCTGCTCACATGCTCACAGTGCACACTTCCCCACATGGCACTCTGGAGGCTGGTGCTTCTGCCATGAACTTGCTGAAGTTTTTTGGACCCCAAATGCATGAAAGTTCATTTTTCTTTATGACACCCAAGATGGTGCCACAGACTATAGAGTAATTCCAATACTCCAACCCCTACACACACCCATGAAAGGAAAAGATCCCTACTGTTATCACAATACTCACTCTCCTATTACACAAGGAAAACTCATGATCCAAACAAGATTTTCTCTTGGCATTTGTAACATAAGCTTTACTATACCTATAGCCATATTAAAAAAGCAAGGGAGAGAGAAAGAAATCAACCAGGAAAACACACCAGGAGCAAAATGAAAAATGATGCCCTCTATAAGGCAAAGGATGGGGACTGTTCAGGAAAGAGTATCTGGTGACCAGCAAATATATTTGGCACAGTTGAAACCAAGTAGAGGCCCTATCGTGATGACATTCAACACCTTTTTGCATGTTAGACCATTTACATAATCAGCAATTACACAGTTTAATTTTAGTAGAAAGAGAAATTATAACATCTGAATTTTTAAGAGGGCAGGAATAACAAAGCATTCCTTCTATGTGAAGCTCACAATACATTTTTATTAAATACTAGTGATCCAGTGCATGGATTCATGCACATTGAAAGGAAATTAATTAGAAAGTGGCCAGTGGGGCAGGACTGAGCAAGACAGGCCAAACATGCCCTGGAGCCAACCTCCTGTGGTCCCTCCCTGGATGGCCACACCCGGGGTAGTGGCATGGCTTGAAGGGAGTCTCTGGAGTGATCGGGGTCCCTCTGGCAGGTGGGGTTCTTCTGCCTGGCATGCAGGGATCAGGCCAAAACCAGCTCTCCAACATCCCGTGAGGGGTCCCGGAGTGTGAGAGGGCACTCTGCAAAGTTGCTGTTTTACAGGGTGTGGAACACAAATACAAGTGTGTAGTAAACCAGATTCAGGGCCAACAGTGCCCCAGCAACAACATAACCGAAGGTGGAATAGCGTGGCCCCATGAGGAATTGGGCTCCCTCTCTGGTTTTTGGATGCATCACCTGATAACTGCCGCTGCCAAGTCACCACAGCTTGGCATCTCCTGCATTGAGCGTTTTTCCACCTGGTAGTCAGTGCACATCATAGCAACTAGTCGTATGGTTGGACACTTAGCATATTAACCATTTATATATATACTAGAGGCCCGGTGCACAAAAATTTGTGTACTCAAGGGGGTCCCTCAGCCCAGCCTATGCCCTCTTGCAGTCTGGGACCCCTCGGAGGATGTCCACCTGCTGGCTTAGGCCCGCTCCCTGGGGTTCAGGCCCAAGCTGGCAGTCAGACATCCCTCTGGCAGCCCGGCAGCCCTTGGGGGATGTCCACTTACCAGCAGGGAGCAGACTTAAGCTGCAGTCGGACATCCTTAGTGCTGCTGAGGAGGCAGGAGAGGTTCCTGCCACCACCACTATGCTGGCAGCCATCAGCCTGACTTGTGGCTGAGCAGAGCTCCCTCTGTGGGAGCACACTGACCACCAGGGGACAGCTCCTGAATAGAGCATCTGCCCCCTGGTGGTCAGTGTGTGTCATAGTGACCAGTCATTCCTGGTCATTCTGCTGTTAGGGTCAATTTGCATATTACCCTTTTATTATATAGGATAGGTTTGAATAAATAAATAAATAATGAATGAATGAATAACAACATATGCACTTGAGCTTTGTCCAATACAAAAAGCAATACAGAATAGTGAGACTTTGTCCCAATTATTTAAGAGAGATTGCTGTTATTTTCCCAATTGATTGTTTAGGACAATGGGAACCTTGAGTACAAGTAAAGGTGTATAAACACTTAAATGTTCTAAATGGGAAGATAATATATTATAATTGTTCACTCTAAAAGGGGAACAAAAATTTGTCCTCATCCAATGTAGTTGATTAGGAGGCTAAATAAGTTAATAAATAAATATCATTTGAATTATTGCTTTCTAAGAACTCAATCGATGATTAATCCATTGTTTTTATTAATATTGTCATGATTAAAGGGTTTATGTTACTCTAGTAATTTAAGAATGACACACTTTTTTAATATTTTACCCAATAATTCAATGTTGACTAGAGATAAGGGGGAAAATTTAAGGGAAGGAGAGACCTTGGGAAGACCCAGTTGTCCACAGGACAGTGAGTACCAAATATATCAGGAGTTAAAATTTCAGCAATGCTAAATGTTGTGACTTTGAGCAGTAATCAATTTTCTCACAATAATCAAAATTTCTCTCTTTCACACTAAAAATAAGAATAAGAGTCAGCAAATAGAAGTCATAATCATAGAATATAGAGGATTCAGATTAAAGAGAAAATACATATCACAAAGATCAGTTAATTGATTTCTACACTACAAACAAGAGCCTATAAAAGATAGAGTTTCTGGACTGAGCAGTCAGACGTGAAAGGGAGGGAGGGAGGAAGAAAAATAAAAATTCAGGCCTAAATAGTGACAGGCAATTTTCAGGGTGTATAAGAGAGAAGCAACCCTCCTTTACCATATTATTGATAAAAAGTTGTATTTAGAACTTTTAATGAAATATGTAAGCAAAGGCTTAAAATGTTTTTAATACAAGGAGGTGACATTGAAGAAAAGATGGATGGTTGTGAGACACAGACAGACCAGGAAATGAAAAGGCTATCAGAAATTGAACTACTTAGAAAACTGGACTGAAACCAGCAGTTTTTGAAAGTTCATTATTTCCTGAGAAATAGATATGGAGTTGTTGTCAAAGTAATTTGACATGGCTGGGTTTTATATAAAATTCTGGTTCTGGTAGTGCTTAACAAATATAAAGTACATCTGTTGTAGTCATCCTTTGATGAAGATTCACCCATTCTTCACTAACTTTTAATTATATGAGCCATTCTGTTAAAGAAACCTTTCAAATCATTTTATAGGTTTATATCTTGACTAGAGGCCTAGTGCACAAAAATTTGTGCACTCAGGGGGGAAGTCCCTCAGCTCAGCCTGTGACCCCTCAGGGGATGTCCACCTGCTGGCTTAGGCCTGGTCCCCAGGGAATTGGGCCTAAGCTGGCAGTCAGACATCCCTCTGGCAACCCGGCAGCCCTTGGGGGATGTCCACTTGCCAGTGGGGAGCAGGCCTAAGCTGTAGTCAGACATCCTTAGCACTGTCGAGGAAGCGGGAGCAGCTCCCACCACCACCGCTGTGCTGGCAGCCATCAGCCACGCTTGTGGCTGAACAGAGCTCCCCCTGTGGGAGCGCACTGACCACCAGGGGGCAGCTCCCGCATTGACCATATGCCCCCTGGTGGTCAGTGTGTGTCATAGTGACCAGTCATTCCCAGTCATTCTGCTGTTAGGGTCAATTTGCATATTATTCTTTTATTATATAGGATAGAGGCCTGGTGCACAGGTGGGGGCTGGCTGGTTTGCCCTGAAGGGTGCCCCAGGTCAGGGTGGGGGTCCCGCTGGGGGTGCCTGGCCATCCTGGGTGAGGGGCTGAGGGCAGTTTTCAGGCTGGCCAAGCCCCCCAGCTGGGACCCTCCCCCCATGGGGGTGTGGCCAGCCTGGGTGAGGGGCTGATGACCATTTTCAGGCTGGCCATGTCCCCCAGTGACCCAAGCTCCCAGCCTCTTCTTTTTTTTCTGGGATTTATTTATCTTCTATAACTGAAACTTTGTAGCCTTGAGCAGAGCCCAGGTCCAGCTGGATGCCTGGTTTGCCCCCTGGCAACCCAGGCTCCCAGCCCCTCCTTGAGCAGAAGCCACGGCCAGCTCGAAGCAGGTATCTGGGATTTATTTATCTTCTATAATTGAATCTTTGTAGCCTTGAGCGAAGCCGAGGGCCAGCCAGGGCAGGCGGGAAGCTTGGCTTCCTCCATCCCTGGGGGCAACCCAAGCCTCCTGCTCACTAAAGCTCCACGGCCGCCACCATCTTAGTTGAGTTAATTTGCATACTCACTCTTAATTGGCTGGTGGGCATGCCTTGTTGGCATGGCTTGAGCATAGCAGAGGGATGGTTAATTTGCATGTTTCTCTTTTATTATATAGGATAGGGTAAATCTTGTCTGATAATTATAGACAACAGTGAACTGACTAGAGAAGATAGACTCTACTGGTGGGGAAAAAATTGTCTTAGGCCTATTTCTGAGTGTTTATTTTTCTTTTATTTTCTTTCTTTCTTTCTTTCTTTCTTTCTTTCTTTCTTTCTTTCCTTTTTTCTTTCTTTCTTTCCTGCATATTATATTCCTTCTGGAGACTTTCCCCTGCTGATAACAATTAGTTTGTGCTTTAATGTGCAGACCTTTAAAGCTGCTGCATTTAAATAGTCATGATATCAATAATTGGGCTTGCTATTGCTGGAAAATATATGCTAACCAGTAGTTCTGGGTATTCCTTGTTAATTTATGTTAATAGTCAAAATAGAATCTAATATTTTCTGAAATGTACTTTATTCTAAACCTTATGCTTCATATGAATTATCAGTATTTACTTTTAGAAAATATCCTAAGATTTAAGTATTTTTATTATCCCTTTCTTATTGATAAATAACCTGGGGCAAATATAGATGCTGCCAGAGAGATATCTAAGTCTCTAAGACTCACTTGGCATCCATTGCTTCAAGACATATCAAAATGTAGTTGCTTTTCTAATTTTTAAAATGTTATGTAATAACTTTCACAAAATGGACATTTATTCATAATATAAAATTAACTTTAGAACATATATGCTAGGTATCATTGCAGATTTGTTCTTTTTTAATTTTTTTCTCAATTGATTAAGGTATTACATATGTGACCTTATTGTCCCATTGCCCCCACACCCTCCCCCACTAATGCCCTCACCCCCTTGGTGTCTGTGTCCATTGGTTAGGCTTACATGCATGCATAAAAGTCCCTTGGTTGATCTCTTCCCCTTACTCCCACCCTCCCCTACCTTCCCTCTGTGGTTTGAGGGTTTGATCGATGCTTCTCTGTTTCTGGATCTCTTTTTGTTCATCAGTTTATGTTGTTCATTATATTCCATAAATGAGTGACATCATGTGATATTTATCTTTCTCTGACTGGCTTATTTCATTTAGCATAATGCTCTCCAGTTACATCCATGTTGTTGCAAATGGTAAGAATTCCTTCTTTTTTTACTGCAGCATAGTATTCCATTGTGTAGATGTAATTTTTTAATCCACTCATCTGCTGATGGGCACTTAGGCTGTTTCCAAATCTTAGCTATGGTAAATTGTGCCGCTATAAACATAAGGGTGCATATATCCTCTCTGATTGCTGTTTCTAGTTTCTTTGGATATATTCCTACAAGTGGGATCACAGAGTCAAATGGGAGTTCCATTTTTAGTTTTTTGAGGAAACTCCATACTGTCTTCCACAGTGGCTGCACCAGTCTGCATTCCCACCAGCAGTGCAGGAGAGTTTCTTTTCCTCCACATCCTTCTCCAGCACTTGTTTGTTGATTTATTGATGATAGCCATTCTGACAGGAAACATTAACATAAAAAGCTTCTGCACAGCAAAAGAAACCATCAATAAAACAAGAAAGCCCACTGCATGGGAGAACATATTTGCCAATGTTATCACCAATAAGGGTTTAATCTCCAACACTTACAGAGAACTCATACAACTTAACCAAAGGAAGATAAACAAGTCAATCAAAAAATGGGCAATGGACCTAAATAGACACTTTTCGAAAGAGGACATAAGAAAGGCCAAGGGTCATATGAAAACACGCTCAAAGTCACTAATCATCCGAGAGATGCAAATCAAAACGACAACTGCAGATTTTATTCTTAAAGATAAATTGGATTGTTTACAGTAAATAAAAAATAAAAATAAGCCAACAGATTGTACCTAGTACATTAAGAATAAGAAAATAAAACATTACTTGGAATTCTTCAATTTTGAATTTTGTCCTTGATTCTTCATGACTAGAAACATTTTTTCAGCATAGGGAATTAATCTACTAGTATCTCAAATGGGTACTCACCCTGTTTAGGCCAAATGAAAAGCATTAACCTTTAATTGCTAGAAAACTCTTACAGTGTTTTCATGGGAAACACAAAAATCGGATTTAGGTTGGAGTGGCCAATTAAAAATAAAAAAACAGGACACATGGGTAAATTTGAATTCTAGATAAACAATAACATTTTTTAGTATCAATGTATACTATGCAATACTTGGGACATACTTATACCAAAAAATTATTTCTTATTTGTCTAAAATACAAATTTAACTAAACACTCTATATTTTATTTGGTAGTCATTATAAATACCCAAATAAATCAAATAATTTATAAAGCTTTTGAAGATAGATAGCTTAAATGTGAGTCCTCTTAAGTAATAAAATTAGCCTTTGATGAAATTAAAAATACTACAGGGTGGACTACCCTTTTTCAAGCTGGAGTTTAATTAGCTGCTCAAATTAGCTGAGAGCTCCTTTTTCATGTTTTTGTTTTTTAATAATCTTACTCTTTTTTTTCCTCCTAGATTATCAGATTTAATGTGATGGCACTGGGGCATTTTTATTTCATGTTTATGAAGAGGAAGTAGTTCGATGAATATTTAAATCTAGAATGTGTAATTTTTAGAACTACCTTAAGATGAGGTACTGTTGTACCACTTTGTTTGTTTTTTATTGCTCAAAGGGTGAATGTGGAGACATCAAACTTCCTTACTGAAATCCTATTAAGTTAAAATAAACACTAGGCAAGTCAGAAGTCTCCATCTTGTCCCTCCTAGAAAATTCTGTTTAGAAAACCCCAAATCTATTCTTCCTAAGATAATTTAGTTTAAGATAATTTACTTTGGTGGAAGGGAATACTCCGAAAAAACACCTTATGAAATATCAATATCTAGAATACAAAGCAAATGATCATGTTTCCAGAGCCACTGTCCTGTGAGAAAGAGAGAAACTTACTTTATACTTTTTATATCTCATGATGAAATGTCCTAATGCATTTTTCTGACAAGTTAAACTGACAATAATAGTAATTCATAGCTGGAATCAAAGCATAAAAACACATTGTGTGTTTGTTACCACATCTGAAATGCCTGGATTGGGTTCATCCTATATAATAATATGCAAATTGACCAAATGGTGGAACCACTGGTGGAATGACCAGTCGCTATGATGTTCGCTGACCACCAGGGGGCAGACGCTCAATGCAGGAGAGGCCCCAGTTGTTCCAATGCAGTAGCTGCCAAGGTGGGTACCAGTGGGCCCCCCTGCCTTATTGCCCCACATATCAACCCCAAAGATCAGCCCTGATCACCTGCCAGGCCTGGGGACCCTACCCTATATATTGGGAACAGTCTCTTAGATTTAAAAATTAAAACCTGGCAAGGCTACTCTAACACAGAAAAAACAGGATGATGCAGCGATGACATGCATGGACTCTGGCTTGCACATTTTGTGGTCAGCCCTGATTCTGACACTTAGAACACTGTGATAAGCCAATTATTTAACCTCTCTCCGTTTCAGTTTTTCCACCCATAAGATGGGGAAAATGCTACTACTGCCTCAGAAAGATCATGTTATGTACTACTTTATATAATCAGGGCAAAAAATGTAGTTGCCCATACAACAGCAAGATGCCTTTGACCTGTATGAAAAGTATGGTCACTGCTGCATACAGTGTCCCGGATTGAGGGGGAAATGTCCAACTGCCAGTTTAGGCCCAATATCCACAAGCCTAAACATCCCCGGAGGGCGCAGGCCTGGCTGAGGGACTCCCCACTCCCCCTGCCATGCGTGAATTTCAGGCACCAGACCTCTAGTGTTGATAATAATAGCTAAACTTTGTAGAGTTTTTATTTTATGCTTTCTCTGTGCTAATTGTCTAAGAGCTATCATTTTAAACCCACCAACACTATGAAGCAGGTAGTACTATTATCCTCATTTGATTGATTAAGATACTTGTCTAAAGCCATATAGATAATAAGTGACATAACTTCTCCAAGAGCTTTTCCTAGGTGAGGAAAACGGACCCCTATAAAATGGGACAAGAGTGACACAATCTGCAGAAGGACCCTGAATTAAGCTTCCATACCTCTTTCCCATCTTTTGATAGATTGGTCCAAATCCCAATAAGTACACAAAAATAATTAATTTTTAGAAGAATCCAAGAAATTGTCCTTAGAAATAAAATAGATTACAGAAGCTAAATACATCCTAACCAGGTCCTGTGTTCTATTTGTCTTTAAGGAATTAAAGTGGAATCCCTCTGTAGTTGTTCTGCCCTGGAAAGCTTTGACAAACACTGATGTCTAGCTCTGGCCAGTGTGGCTCAGTAGTTAGAGTGTCTGCTCATGTACTGAAGGGTCACAGGTTTTATTTCAGGTCAAGAAATGTACCTGGGTTGCAGGTTGCAGGTTCCATCTCTAGCCCCTGTTGGTCAGGGCACATATGGGAGGCAAACAATCCATATGTCTCACTCACATTGATGTTTCTCCTGTCTCTTTCCCTCTCCCTCCCTCCTTTCCACTTTCTCTGCAAAGCAATGGACAGAAAATAAATAAAAATACTGATGCCTAATTCCCCTGATGGAGATAGTGATTTAATTGACCTGTGTCTAATGTATGCATGATGATATTTTTAAGATCTCTAATTTTGGGGCAAATAAATGCCCATTATCACTATGTGCATCATTTTATTAAGCAAGTGATAAACCTTAATGCAGCTGTTCAAAGCAGTCTTTGAAGGTGTCAGAATAACTTTAAAATAAATTCTCAGTTTTTCCAGCTATTCCATATGAACTATTTCCTAAAATATATGACTTTGACCAGATATGTATCCCAACTTATCACTGGAATACAGAACTAGAGTAGGTTTTATCTATTTCAAGAGAAAGCTTAAAAGAAGAAAGAAGGAAGTTGTGAAATATATGGAGGTAGAAATAAAGTTGCTTTAAATCCCAACAACAATCATGATAAAAACAACAACAGTGATACAGTGGAAGAACATATCCTCAAAGGCCAACGTTTCAGAAGACCACCTGGTTTCTCAATGTCTGAGGAAAAGAGCATAGTAATTCCAGTTCCCAGCCCCCAATTCCTTAGCTTTAAATTATCATAGCAATTGCCATTCTTCTGGGAAAAGCAAACATACCCATGCATAAAGCCTTTAGCCCCTTGAGGTTTCCAAAAAACAAATTAATCTACATAGTAAATTAAAAATATAAAGAGGAAAGGGGGGCGTGACTCTTGGTGGCTGCAGGAATAGCAACTTGATGATTGAAGAATGTGTAAGTGGCTCTTGGCAACAGGGGTTTGCTTTGAGCTTTGAGCCCTTCTGGGTTGGTTGGCTGTGGGAGTCCCAATTATGAGCATAATAGATAAACTCATCATGGCCACAACAAGCTCCTTACTCTGGTCCTGCTAATAACAGCCAATTAAGTTTGCATTATGAAATGATTTCTAGAATCGAAGGTAGGTGAACTTTTAATTATGGATTGTTTGAAAACATTAAAGATTGTGAATCAAGGGCTTGATGCATTATCTTTGGTATGTGGTAATACTTCTGATCTCTCCAAAATTGTCTCCTGTACCTAAAATAGGAAATCAATGAGAAGTAGAGTCAAATGGTTATATAATTGTGAGATAGAAGATTAGTGATATGTGTTTATACTATTTTTTTCCCTAGACATACCATTATTTCTGGTTAATTTTAAAGAAAATACCAAATGGCCTTTCATCTCTATTTTTTTCCCCAGCACTGATTCCAACTACCAAACATTTGCTTGAATTTGGATTTAATAAATGCTTTCTTCTCAACCCCTACAGCTAAGCATTTGAACTAGTGGGTTGCTAATGAAGATATCTACACTAATAAAAGAGAAAAATGCAAACTGACCATACCTTTGTGAGGCCCACCAGCCACTCAGGAGTATGCAAATTAACCCAATAAAGATGACAGGTTAATTTGCATACACAGGCGCTGAGCAGCCAGGGGAAGGGTGGGACACTTGCATCATCGCCATGGCAATGACACAGGTGTTCTACACCGCCCCAGCCACTCTGGGCCTCTGGGCAGCGTGGGAAGGCGGAAAGTCGCCTCTGGGCCAGAGTGAACGCGGGGGTACCGGCAGCCAGGGGAAGGAAGGCCCATTCTTGTGTGAATCTTCATGCATTGGGCCTCTAGTATATAGATAAAGAGCAAAACAGAAAATTGGAATTATATGCATTAGGTCTGCAGTGTCTTAAGATGTCTGTAATGCTTTGATCACATTCTAGCTGCCTCTGGAAGTCTAAGATGAATAAATATCAAACAACTTAAATCATCATCTACAATCACAGGGGAAGGAACCTCCATTTCACCACACATCTCTTACTGAAAACACAGTTTGCAACCAAGGGAAGGAATGAAAGAAAGAAGGAAAGAAAGAAAGAAAGAAAGAAAGAAAGAAAGAAAGAAAGAAAGAAAGAAAGGAAGGAAGGAAGGAAGGAAGGAAGGAAGGAAGGAAGGAAGGAAGGAAGGAAGGAAGGAAAAGAAAAAAAGAAGAAAACATTGCTTTCTGATTGCACATTTTGGAATTTCTTCACTTAATTATTTTGTTTGTTTGATTATTAGCTTGTTCTGTTATATGAGGTTTTACCTTCAGATGCATAGGAAGAATAGTAAAGTATGCTACTGTCAATGTTTAATAGAAGACTTTTTGTAGGTGAAGTGGATTTGGGTGCAAATCACTATGTTAATCTACAGCGTGGTTCTCAAACACTAGCATAATCAGAAAACATGGTTTTCTGGGCTCCATCCCCACAGCTTCTGATTCAGGAGGTCTGGGGAGAGACCCAAGAATTTATATTTCCAACAAGTTCCCAGTTGATGCTGATGCTGCTAGTCCAGGGACCACACTTCAAACTACAGAGCTATTAGCATGAAGACAGTCACAGTGAGTAGTCTAATACAGAAAGACGTGGCCCATTTAGTCAGGACTTGCAGTCTCATTGGATTTGCTTTAAGAATATGATTCCATATGAGTGCATATGTTTACAGCTTCCATCAGCAGGACATCCAATTTTGTAATTTTCCTATGAATCAGTCCAATGAATTAGAATGTACAATTCCTATCATCTCGATAAATGTCAATGGTGGCATCTATATACTGTAGTGTCTCACTTTGCTTTTATTATAATTGTTACTAATATTCTATCTACATCAACATAAAGAAAAACTAAAATGACATCATTTTGATTAAGTTCTAGAAAGTAAGCTTAGTGTTAGTTTTCATGCATTTTTTTCTAAATTCCTAAATCCCAGGGTCATTGGGTCATGTTATACACATTGTCTAACATCAAAGATGGTATCAATAATTCTAGTGTTGGGCATAGAAAATAGTATTAGAGCAGAAAGAATCTGTGGAGATGAGCTAACCTAATTTTGTCATTTTACCGATAAATATATTTAGGTGGAGATGGGTGAAAGTCACACAGCTAGTTAGTGACACAGATGATATAGGAGTGCTGAATTTTGATTCCTTGTATCAGTACTTTCTCTTACTTAATATAGCTCCTTAAGGTATTAGGATTCTAAAAGATGCCTGTCAAGTCCAGCTTTTTTTCAAGTTCTAGATATTGAAAATTGATCTACTCGTTATGTATATTACATTGTATATTAAGGTTCTTTTCCCTGAGGGAACATAACCAATAAAATATCTTAATATGCAAATAGACCGAATGGCAGAACAACCCAAACAACCGAACAACTGAACAACCGGTCGATATGACGTGCACTGACCACCAGAGGCGTGTGTGGAACATGGCGGGTGTTGGCCACAGCGGGATGGTGGAGCAGGTGAGCAGGGTCACCAGACCAAGGGGGGGGTTCCAGTCACTGTTATTAGGGCAAGCCTCTGGTGGTTATTGAAAATTCTTTGCTCCTGTGTGCTGTGGTCCTGCCTGGCGCTCACACCTGCTGCCAGCGTCGGCCCCATTCGCACCTACAGTTGGCGCTGGAGCCACCGCTCACACCCACTGCTGGTGCTCAGTGCCGGTCCTGATCACTTGGCACCATCAGCAGGTGAGAGTGGCGACTGACAGCCTGATTGCCCCAAAGGGCTTCTCCATCTCCCCCTGCTCCTGAGGGGTGATCAGGGCAGCAGAAGCCTCTCACACCCACTCACAGCACCAGCCCTGCTCACACTAGCTGCTGGTGCCAGCCCCAATTGTTCAGTGACATCAGCGGGTGTGGGCTGGTGCCATCAGTATTAGCATGTGGGAGTGGCAGAGGCAGAATGGGGGCTGTAGGCAGACAGGGGATCATGGGCCTTGAGTGGTGGGGTCAGGCGGGGGCACAGAGGATGGGCCGAGACCCACCCCTGTGCCTACTGCAGCCTCGCGGCCCACAGTTCCTTTCAAGTTGCACGAATTTGTGCACTGGGCCCCTAGTATAGATATAATATAAAGGTATAGTTGATGTATATAGAGAGATTTATCTTAAGGAACTTGCTCTCATGATTGCCATGGTTAATTTGTAGGCAGACCAGAAGCCTGGAAATTCAGGTAAGAGTTGACACTGTACAGTTGTGTCCAAAATCTGTAGGGAAAGCCAATAGCCTAGAAACTCAAGCAGGGTTCATATGCTGCACTCTTGAAGCAGAATTGCTTCTTCATGTGAGAACCTCGATTTTTACCCTTAAGAGACTCAATTGACTGGGTGAGAGTCAACCATATTAAAGAGGATAATCTCTTATTCTTAATCTGTAACTAATTGTAAATATTAACCAAATCCACAAATACTTTCAAGAACAACATGGAGCATGATGTTAGTTATAAAATAACTAAAACAAACAAACAAACAAAAATCAACAACTTTAGGAGTTGTCAATAACTAGTGACTACTATAAAAATCCAATGTATTATTTTTATTTTTTTTTTATTTTTCCATTTTCACTATTCATATCTTGGGTCTTTCATTGCCACTAAAGTAAGCTAGTTAAATGCTGACACTCAGACTGAAATAGTTTAGATGATGTTCTAAATTAGCCTCTGAACTGTCTCAGTCGCTGAAAAGTGTTGAATGACTCCTGCAATTGTTGCATTTACCAGGATGTGTTCTTTTAGTTGACTTCTTTCATCAATTGTCAAGATAGCCCTCCCGTTTTTCACAATGAGGGGATAATTGCGTGTTAACCTGGTGTCTGAGGTAGAAAGCTGCCAATTTCTCCACAGAAGCCTTGATGTAGGATGTATAGGGGCTGGAAATTAATGTTTTTTATCAAGTTGAGGTTTAACACTTTGTAAATCTTTAAAAATTTACTTTGAAAGGGCAGAAGGATTCAATACACTGAACAAAAGTCATTTCAAAGACACATATTTGCATTTTAGTTTTAAAGCAGAAACTGTTGTATTAACATAGAAGCATTTTGTTTACAATAAGTAGTTGTTTTGATATATCAATCAAACCATGTAATCAATTACTCTAAAATTTAATATAAATAAGGGGAGTAACCAGATAGCATAAGAAGTGAGTCCAAACTGATTTTGCCTTCTAGCTCTACCAACTATAAGCTGTATGGTTTTGGGAAAATCAAATTAAACTTTTGGGGCCTTGGTTTCCTTACATGTAAAAATGTAACATACTTAACTCTTAAATTTCAGCTCTATGTTTCTGGGCAGCCACAGGGCAGGTTTTCTCTGCCCTCAACTGTGAATGGTTTGACATATGAATTAATAGCCAGGGCTCTGAACTATCCATCTCTGTTATTTTACCCTCTCTTGGGGTGAATGCTCCTTTTTCTTCAAATGTCCCTTGGGGCTCCCCATTTATTTTCTTCCTACTCTGTCTACTTGACAAATTTTTTATTTTCTTTTTTATTCTAATTACCTTTTTTCCCCCCTCAGAGTACTATTTTATATCCACATTCATTCTTAATCTTTTTAGTTAACACACTTCTCTGTCCTTAGCTAAAGAAGTTTTAAAATAAAAAATCATATTCTTGCTTTCTGTAAGTGTGCTTGCATAGATGTGTGTTTGACTATAAGAAATGATCTTTTGCCTTGTATTTTTGATATCTTATTATACAAATTTACTGAAAATATTTCCTTTGAACTCTTTAAGCAGTGGTATATTCTTTACAAGTTATAATGAATGTATTAGTTTCTATTTATGCATAACAAATTACCAACAATTTAGTAGCATAAAACAACACATTTATTACATCCTGGTCTCTGCGAGGAACCTAGGCATAGCATGACATGGCTCCTTGTAAGGCTGTTATCAAGATGTCTTCCAACATTGGATTCTCATCTGAGGCTTTCCTATATCATGTGGGAACGATCTGATTCCAAGTTCATTTGGTTGTTGATAGAATTTAGTTTCCTGCGAGATCTTTTACTTATTGGCTATAGGCCAGAGGCCACCCTCAGCCTTTTGCCATCTGACCCTATGGATAGGGCAGCTCACAACATGGCCCCTAGTTTCTTTAAAGCCAAACAGAGGAGAGCAGCTCTCAGCAAGAGAGATGTTACAGTCTTTGCAACATAAGCACATGTAATCACATGCATCCCGTCACCTTTGTCAACTTACTCTGTTGGTAAGAATCAAGGCACTGGTCTTGCCCACACTTAAGGGATTATACAAGAATACCAGGAAGTTAGAGTTCATCAAAACGAATCAAGGTAAGACTTTTAAACAGTTAAAGATTATCCATTATATTTCTTTTTTTCATTGATCAACAAAGTCCTATGAAATAGTATGAATTGTATTAAAAAGAGAATGCCATGCCCTTGGAGGTCTTCTGTAGCAGGGTAACATGATCCTGCATTTTAGGAAGATTATTAATTACTATCTGGAAAAGACAATTAGAGGGGAGCAAGGCTGATAATAAACAAGTTAATTATGCTGCCCATCAATCCATGTAAAAGCCAATGTCACATCAGCTTAGGGAGGCGTTACTTGACTGACAAAAAATGGATTAAGTTGAAATGTTATTCTGAGAGTAGAATTGACAAGACTTAGTAAAGAAAAGATAATTTTGAAAATGACTTCTCTGGAATGAAAGTTGATTATACTCATTTACTGAGATTAAAATCACTGAAAGAGGAATGGTTTGGAGAGTCAGTTAAGATTGGGGCAAGACTTCATCCTATAGAAGGTAGCGGAAGACTTAGGGCTGTCAAGTAGGGAAAGAAGAAGATTAAGCAAGTCCCTAGATAACATAAACATTTAGGTAAATGAAAGGACAAAGTCAGGAAAGGGAGTAAGACGTTTCAATTAGAAGAAGGAGAAAATCTATGCAATATGAAACCAATAGATGGTAGTGCCTTTAGGAACACATGCCAAAATTCTTTACAAAACTGTTGTAAGCAAGATAAGTAATGAGGAATCCATTGTTTTATCAATAAAGACATTGTGGGCTCACTTTACTTGTGCAGACATCTCTTATGTTATAGCTCTTTGAGCCTAAGGGCCTTTTGAAGTTAATCATATGCACACAAAAAAACTAATATTGCAAATTAGTTCCTTAAAGTGCTGTCTACTTTATTTTACTTTGGGTGAAATTTCACCTTTGGACAATTCTACCAGCATTGAATCCTGAAGAAATACACTCTGCATTGGCACTTGAAAAATTGTAAATGCTGCACAGGGTTTTAGGAAACGGAACAAGTGCACACAAATTATTTGTTTCTCTGGAGATTTATTTGGGATTGAAACTGCCATTTGTTCTATAATGACAAGTACAGGTCTAGCATTTCTCTTCAAATTCTCTTGCAAGGTTTTATTTAAGCGATTGTAAGGACAGGATAAGGCATTCCTGGAAATTAATGACTGCCTGGGAGGGGTTGCTCTTTGGTTCATTAACTCCAACCAGTCATTATTTTCCATGATAGGCCCTGCATGAAAGTTATTATTACTAATATGAACTGAAAATGAAAGCAACATACAGTAGGTGTATTGATTTTATTCTCTATCCCAGGGTGAGGTAAAGTCATTTCATTTGTATAATCCAACCATTAGTTTATTGTTATTCTTGGCAGTCTAGTTTTGCCTACTCTGAAACAATTAACTTAAAAGGAAATTAGGAAAGCAGAAGTCCCCAGAACTCATATAAAACTCTTAATTCTACGAATATGTGTTAATCTTAACTATAATTTCTGTTAAATACAATGGATTAAAAATCAAAACTATTGCCCTAGTTTATACTGGATCAGAAGTAGCTCAATAAGGTACAGATTTTGGTTTTTAGCTTTTAAGAGATATAAATTTACTACTTACTCTAAATTAGCCTATGAAGATTAAATGTGACATTTTGTCCCAAATAGTTAAGTGCTTTTTAAAATGCTTTCTACAATATTTATCTCTAGGAATCATCATGAGAAAAAAAAGTGCTTCTAAAAAGCAGAATATGACTGTGAAGTTGAGTTCTTTAAATATACTTTATATATTTTTGGACTAGCAAGCATTTTAAGATTGGAATGTATTCATTCTATCACAAGACAATTATTGTGCAAGTACCAATAACTATGCCTGGGTTAAAGGCTATGAATTAAATTAAAATATAATCAAGTATACCAAGGAGATGTTAGTCTGATTAAAAATAAGTTAAATCAACTCTGCACAATCAGAGAAAGAGACAAAGGAATACTTCTATCCCATATCATATGTGATACGTGTGTGCTATACTTGATAGGTTCACATAACAATATTTCTAGGTATAATTAGAAACATACATCAGTGTGGAAAATGGTATTCCTAATTGCTTATTAATATACGAACAAGTGTCTTGGTGCAACATGAAAATATCCTGCCCATATGTGACAGTTTTTAGATTTCTTCAAAAGAATGTATTTCATATAAAAATAATTTAGTTATGTGGCAAGGAAACATAGTGATTGGCATATCATGAAACATTATTGGAATTGTTATGACTTTACAGATTGTTTCTTTATACATATGCCAATATGTTTATAAATATCAGATTATTCAACATTGCTTTCCAAAACTCAGATTATACTATTTAGATGCAGAACATACACCGAATTTCCTCTGATTTAAACCTTCCATTTTCACATTTTATTATAATAATATTTACATAGAGCTTAAAAATAAAAGAGTACAATTTTAATAGCTATATCTTATCTCATGAAATCCAACTTTCCATTCATCATATACCACTAAGAATGAAAAAAGGCTGATGATTAAATTTTGGCATACCGTTGGTTGTGGGGCCCATTCAGAAATGTTAATATATGAAAGAATGTGTACTTTAGAAATAATCAAATCAGGTATTTGTTCTTTCTTTTTCCTTTCTTCCTGAAAATCAATTATAAAATTCTTGACTCTTAAAGTTCAGGAAATGTGATTGTTTTAAGGCTAAGTCTATTAGTAACCCTGTGACATGAAGTAAATTTTTTAACTTCTCTAAATCTTAGTATTTTTATTAATTCAGTAATAAATAAAATAGGTAAAAATTCATACCTATTTCACAGATAATTATATATGTATGATAATGTAATGCATATTGATGTTTCTCTCCAAAAAGATCAACACCAAGTAAATTAAGGAAATAAAATAAAATAAAATCCAAGGTAAGACAAACTGTTCTGGACATTTTATTTCTGGTGTGTGTGGTTTTTGTGAATGGGGTAGAATGGGGCCTATAACTGAGCACTTGGAGATTTCTCCTTGCCTTTACCTACTCTATTTGCTTTGGGAAAATAAGCACCTGTCTTCTTACTGAAAAAAAAAAAGCCAAGGTCAATGCCAAGACCACTGGCATGGTTTTTGTTTTTGTTTTGTTGTATTTTTTTTGTTTTGTTTTAAATATATTTTATTGATATTTTACAGAGAGGAAGGGAGAGGGATAGAGAGTTAGAAACATCAATGAAAGAGAAACATCGATCAGCTGCCTCCTGCACACCCCCTACTGGGGATGTGCCCGCAACCTAAGTACATGCCCTTGACCGGAATCTAACCTGGGACCCTTCAGTCCGCAGGCCAACGCTCTATCCACTGAGCCAAACCGGTTAGGGCTGGCATTGTTTTTTTACAGGAAAAATTTGGGGCTACACAAAAGCCCAAATCTCTGAAGAAATGCAGAAACAGCTAAGTGTGGCTCCCCTCTAGGATTAAATCACCAATCCTCCACTAATATACCTATAAGGCTGGTACATTACAATGCTGAGAAACTCATATTATTGCCTTTTTTAGAGGTAAGTAGATAGATTTTTGTTGTAGTTAATCCTCACCTGAGATATTTTTCCATTGATTTTTAGAGAGACTCTGAGGAAGGAGGGAGACACAGAGAGGAAAACAGGGATGTGAGAGAGACACATGAACTGGTTGCCTCCTGCATATGCTTGACTAAGGCAGGGATCCAGCCTACAACCTAGGTATTTACCCTTGGCCACAATCAAACCCGGGACCCTTTAGTCCACAGGCCAATACTCTAGCCACTGAGCCAAAACCACTAGGCAGAAGATAAAAAGTTAATGACATATCCAAATGGAATGATTTGGCATCCTGGAGCTCTCTAACCTGGGGCCACCTTTCTTTCATTGAGATCATATGAGTTAGACTGGTATATAGCTTATATTTACTTTATCAAACATAGAAGCTGAGGTCCCTTAGAAAATACTAGCTCAGGAGGAAATTAAGCATAGTTTTAAATATATTAGACAGATCAGAAACACACACATGGCAAAGAATTATCCAGTCCCAAATATCAATTGTTCTGCCAAAGTTGAGGAAACTTGTGTTAAAACTATGAAATATACAGAAAAAAGAGAATGAACTATAATAAACTATGACTACATGCCACAATATGGATGAAGCATGACAATATAATATAGATGACAGAATTATGGAGCCAAGGATTATTTATAGCATGCTTTGTTGTTGTTATTGTTAATCCTTATAGGTTTTTCTTATTAATTCTATTGATTTTTAGAGAGTGGAAGGGAGGGAGAGAGACACATAGAGAAATATCAATGTGAGGGAGACTCATCAATTGGTTGCCTCTCAGGAGCCTTGACCAGGACTGGGGATCAAGCCTGAAACCCAGGTACGTGCCTTGACTGGAATTGAACCTGGGACCCTTCAGTCCGCATGCCAATGCTCTATTCACTGAGCCAAACCAGCTAGGACAACAGTACGTTATTTTGTGACAAATCTGAAAAATATTAAAAACTAAATAACAGCGTGTAGGTATTAGTAATATAGTCATGAAAAAGCTATGCTAAACAGAAACAAGAGAATGATGAATGCAATAAAAAGGTACATAAGTTAGGAAGAGCAGAAGGCTAGGATGGGAATACAGAGGGGGGATATAAGCCATTCTGAACCTGTTATGAGAGTTTGCTATAAGCCAACAACTATATTTTCACTCCCTGCTTAACATCAAAACACAAAACCACTGACATCAAGAGCACTTTGCAAGCTTTGAAACAAAATAAACATCAGTGAAAGGTTAGATCCTCTCAGCCTCAAATGCTATACCAAATTGCTTTCCTAATATCTGTCCACTGTTTAGGTTTTTTTTTATTGTATCTAAGTTATTTCTGGGAAATTATACCAGCTAGTAAGCTGAGTAATTATATATAGAGATATACCTAGTATGTTTTCCTTTTAATAATACATTTTACAAACTAATAATCAGTTAAAATCAAAATATTAAAATTATGTTGACATTTTGGTTTTCCATCAAACAGAACTTGTGCTTTGTCAGGCAAGATTATTTACTAGAATGCATAAAGAAAAAAAATGTCGCCCTACAGGGCACTCAGGCAATGCATGCACACTAGTCTTGGGTGAACAGACCCAGGACACACAATCTGCCTGCATTAAACAGGTTGCTTGACGACTGTCCCGGGAGGAGACAGTTGTCGGTTGGTAACACCCTTGGGATGAGTAATAATTGAATTGTATTTGCTTAATGGCACCCAAAAGATCAGTGCATATTTATTCTTTTCAACTATTTAAAAGTGATACAATTATCTAATTGGAAGCAGAAGTGTGATATCCTCTGACTTTATTAAATTCCCAGTTTTGATAAAAGTTAGGAACAGTTAAAATTAAAACTACACAGATGAGAAGTCATCATTGATGTTTCTATCTCTCTCTCCCTCTTCCTTTCTCTCTGAAATCAATTAGGAGGAGGAGGAGGAGGAGGAGAAGAGGAGGAGGAGGAGGAGGAGGAGGAGGAGGAGGAGGAGGAGGAGAGGAGGAGGAGGAGGAGGAGGAGGAGCAGGAAGCCTAATGTCAGAGTACTTGCAGAGGCAATCTTGTCCAGTTCCCTTTTATTATAGAGATGAAAAGAGGGGGTGGCATACATTAGAGTAGTTGGGGATGTTTACTCAATGACAATAGTGGCAGAGCAGGGATCAGAAAAGGGTGCTGCCTGCCTCCTCCATTTCTAAATCAACAACTAAAATATTCCAGGAGTTGTGGCCATGACACACCACCTTGCTGTGTTCTCTCTTTGTGTAGCATTTACCCAATAAACTTATTCTTTCCTAATATTTGCAGGTTATGATTTTTTTTTTGCCTTCTAGTGAAAGGAAAACATGCTTTTTCATCAAACCTTCTATGAAAACTCTTCAAAACCTACTTTAATGGGAAATCAATATTTTTCCCTGTCAAGCAATTTTTTCCAGTGACTTGGAGGAACATAGCAATTTTGGATTATTGTGGACATGGAGTCGTGTCTTTATAAAATGTACTTATGGCTAAAGTAGGAATCCGTCACTTAATTTGTTTATTCTATTCTTAGATTCCCTCCCCCCCACTGACAGTAGAAATTCAAACTATAACTGTTTTTTTAACACCTGACCTCAACTTGGACTCTGATAGAAAAATGCATCCAACCCCCGAGTGAGGACTTTTATGAGGAGCTGTGCCATGATTCTTACAAATACAGATATTTTTACATTTGTGAATTATCATGGTCATGTTGCCTAGGGGAGCAACTGTAATAAGTAAGTATAGGTTGTGGGTTATAGCAAGGAAGGTTTCAGCTCTGACAGGGAACTTTATAGCTTTCTATCCAAGGAAGAGCAATCTATGGATGCATCTCCATACATGGAGATGTTCAGGCAGGGCTGGAAACATCACACACAGGCCAGAATTATTGTCGAGGGAAATCAAAAAGTTAAGGGGAAATTCTGAGACCCTTGGACTTCTTCCAGCAATTTACTATTATTTTTCCCTCATGAGAAACAGATGAGATCAAGAAGCTATTGTCTGCTGTACTGAAGCAGAGCAATTTGTGGCCCTCCCTAGGTAAGAAGCCTAGCTACCTACTAAATAAGATCTGCAAACTTATTCCAAATTGGTTTTCTTTTGTTTGAACTCAAACTTGAATTTTGTTCGGGAGAAATATTCTACATTGTGCTGAATCAGGTACGAGAGTTTTGACTAGATGTGACCCTAGCTCTACAATTTCTTCACAAAATGGAACATAATCCATACTGGGAGGTCTCCACACAAATCTAAAATGACAGTCCCCACAAGGTTTTGATCCTTAATTCTGGCAAAATCTTCAATGTCCACCTTATCCAGACCCAAATCATTTCTTGGTGTCAGAGCTATGCAAACTGTTAAAGAAACTTGTTTTTGGCAAAGAGTGGCAGGCTTTAAATTTTGGTGACAGGATAGCGTGCTTTCTTAATGTGGCTGTGCTAAGCCATAAATAAGATGTTCTTATTCTAAGAAAAAAAGGCTATTATCTATATAAAGACAGCAGTATAAACCTCTTCACAAGAGAAATATGTGGTCACAGTGGGTTTCGCAGAGTGTGCAAGTTTATAAGATCCTTTTGTTTCTAAACCTCCTAAGCAGATTTTGGCATTCCTGTGTTAGGTTCCTTTTGCTACTTTAACAAACTGACCAAAATTTAGTGGCTTAACACAACACACACTTATTATCTTACTAGAGGCCCAGCGCATGAAATCGTGTGCAGGTAGGGTCCCTTGACCTAGCCTGCGATAAGGGCCATCTTCTGCCCTCTCCCCAGTCCCCAGTCCCACCCTGCCACCACCCCCTGGTTCACCATGGTTCCCGGTTTGCCATGCTGCTATCAGAGCCTGCAGGCTCGGGGGGAGGAGGAGGAGGTACCGAGAGGTGGTCAATGCAACCTCATGGCGACTGGTCATTCTGGTCGTTATGCTTATGGTCACTAGCCTTTTATTATATAGGATAGTGTTGGAGGTCAAAAGTAAAAAAAAAAAATGGGCTCAAAGCTGTGTCTTTTTCAGAGGCTCTAAAGAAGAATTCTTTTCCAGCTTAGAAGATGTCTACATTGCTGGGCCTATGACTTCCCCACTTCTTTATATTCAAACCAACAAGAAAGCACCTTCTTTCTGACCTCAGCTTCCATCTTCTCTTGTCTGTTTCCTTGTTATAAGGACCCTTGTGATAAGGACATTGAGTCCCCCAGATGATTCAGGATCATCTCCCCATTTCCAGATCTTTCATTTAACCACATCTACTGCGTCCCTTTTACCATGGAAGGTAGCCTATTCACAGGTTGCAGGGTTTAGAAGGTGGACTTTTTTGGCAGGGAGGCAGGGGTGAGGAGGGCGTGAGAAGGGGGCATTATTAAGCCTACTACATAAGCATGTTTAAAAGTTTTCCTTTTCAATTCTGAGCTTTAAACAATGCAGGATAAATAGTGCTAGCCATGTGATTAGATTACATCTGGTTAAGATGTTGAGGTGTAAAGTGTGGCCCCAATGTAACTGATCTGAATTTGCCAGGGAGAAAACAAAATATTAGTGACTCTCAATATAGGACTGCCAGTATTCTCTCATCCCTGGAAAACCCTTTAGTCAGTGGAATATGAATAATCCACTGGGGAGGGAGCACAGCGTGGAGGAAGAGGATCCTAAGAAGAAAGACCTAGATTTCAGTTAGAGTGCAAAGCACTGTAGGGAGACATGGAAAACAAAAATTTCAGGGTGAGGACACCGTATCACAGCTGCCTTTAGCTGCTGTTCAACTACTAATCTGTCCAAGTGTGATGAAGAGGGAGAAAACAGCCTCAAAAAAATTTTAAAAGTTCAAAATAAATGTATGGAGAAAAATTGTGCATGTCATTATGTGCCCCTTCAGCATTTTTCACAAACCCTCCTTGTACTTCTTAGAAATAGTCTTTTGCAGCAAGTGTGGCTGTTCATGTGTTAATTTAAACCATGACAAATACATAGACATAAATGGGAGTGGTGCAGCCCCATATAAAGCGAGTTTGTGCATAACTTATGTGGTACTTTTAGGTTTTTTTTTTCCTGAGGTAATATTACAAAATGGGTCCATTTACTGTCCCTGGCTATTAGGCAGATATGGATGTAGTAAACTTCAGCAAGGAAAGGAACATTTTTGTAACCTCTCCATATGGTTTGTGTGCACAGTAGTAAAGTGTCTTCCCCTGGTAGTTACCAATACTTCATAAAACCAGCTAGTCTGAGTATCTCATATAAAAGCAACATTAACTATTCACTGTTTGCCAGTTACAAGCAAATGGTAGGATGGTTTATGTATTGACAGTGTTCTGGAATCAGGGAGTAAGAAGGTTATTGGTTGTCCATGCTGCGTAACAAATTGTCATAAACTTAGAAGTTTAAAACCATATGCATGTGTCATCACACAGTTTCAGAGGGTCTGGAGTCCACACACAAGCTAAATGGGTTCTCTTCTTAGGGTGTGCCATATTGTGATTTATACTATATGTGTGTGTGTGTGTGTGTGTGTGTGTGTGTGTGTATTCTGTCTTTGTCCATAGTTCCTCATTTACATGTCCCAGAACCTTTGGAATTTCCCTGTGTTGAGAATGATACACGTGTCTTTTGTTATGTTAATGAAGCAACTTTTGGAAAACACCTAGGGATAGGGGCCCTTTGACAGTGAAGCCAACCAACTGATCGGAGGGTTGGAGCTTTCAGTCTCACTCCTGACCCCTAGGAGGGAAGAGGGGCTGGAGATTGAAGTCCTTCTCCAATGATCAATGACTTAATCAGTCCTACCTAGGTGATGAAGCCTCCACACAAACCCAAGAGGATGGGGTTCGGAGAGATTCTGAGTTGATGAACAAGTAGAGATTTGACGCAAGTGGTGCAGCTGGAAAGGGCATGGAAGTTCACATCCTTTCCCCAAGCCTTGGCCTGTGCATTTCTTCACCTGGCTGTTTCTGAGTTGCAGCCTTATAATAAACCAGTGACCTAGTAGGTAAAATGTTTCTCTGAGCCCTGTGAACCTCTCTAGTAAATTAATTGACCCCAATCAAGGGTTATGGGGACCTCTGATTTACAGCTGGTTTGTTCAAAGTACAGAGAACAAGCTGGCATCTGGGGGCGAAGGGGGCTGCAGTCTTGTAAGACTGACCTGATGCTGTCAGATAGGTGTCAAAACTGAGTTGAATTCTCAGAACCTGACCTGATATTCTGAGAATTGCTTAATGTCATGTGGGAAGCCCCACCCCTCCCCCAATACACACTCACACATACACCCCACACTGGGACTGGTCAGAAACACTAATTTAGGTGTCACAAGGCAGCAATCAAGGTGGCAACCAGAGCTGGGTTCTCATCAGAGGTTGGATTTAAATGAGGGCTTACTACTAATTTCCTACAGGTTGTTTGCAGAATTCATTTCCTTGTGGGAGTTTGTTTCTTCAAAGCCTATGAGGGAAGGAAAGAGAGACACTATAGAAAGCCAGTGAGCAAGACAGAGACTAGTATAATGGGTGCCTTTGACATTGTCTATTGGTTGAAAATAAGTTGCCAATCCCTCCCACACTCAAGACTAGGGGATTAGACAAAGACAATAGGATGTGGAATCATGAGGTCACCTTAAAGTCTGACATGCACAGGGAGGAAATCTTAGATGAAATGTAAAATATAAAATCCCAGGACCATGGTTCATGTATCCAATTGAAGATTTTGCATTATTTCTATAATTTCAAAAATATATTGTTTACAATGCAAATGGTGGTTACTTATTGTGCTAAGTCTATACTAGGACCATACTCTTCAAGAGTCTACCCTCATGAATTAGGAGGTATATAGGCAAATACTGAGAAGTTAGAATTTCAAGACAAGAAGATTCTAGTATTCTTCAAAATTATGCCCCTAAGGTAAAGTCTGAAGATCTAACTTTAATAAGTTAATCCACTTTTTAAAGCTCTGATTCTCCCTAAATACCTGGAGAGAAGAATACCATTTAAGCTTCCAGGATTCTTTTATATCTTGATATGATGGAAGATTTGATGAACAGGCTCCAGCAGACAAAACCAGTAAGACAGCATGAGGCACAAGACATAGGGCTACAGGAAAAAAAAAAGAGTTTCAAAGTATATGAATTTTGCTATGTATTACTTATCTTCATATAGTAGACTATGATGTGTGAATAGTTACTTATTATTTCTAAGCAAAACTCCAGACAATATAAAAAATGAATTTTAGCCAATATACTCATTTTTTATGCAACAAACAAATCTAATGGCACGATTGAATGGAATGTGGCAAAGCAAGCATATTAACTGAAACTGTGACTTAAGTAAAATGAGGTTAAGTTCTATCTCTGCTAGAATTACTAACAAAGACAAAGGGATCAAAAGAGCAAGGTGTCTGAGACTAAGCTCAGGAATCAGGAAAGTCTTCCAAAGGTGAGGACATGTGGAATGGTCCAGCTGATCATTAAAACATACAAACAAAATGAGCAAACACTAACTTTACACTTGCAGTCCATTCCTATGGACTGGGAGATATCCCAGCTCTATGTCCTAAATACTTGACAAGGTTTTCTGTTTGTTTTTGTTTTTTGATCAGGGTGGTGGATACTTTAGTCTTCTAGTGGCAGAATGAGGCTAAACTTTTCAATAGATCAGGCAATGGAAACCTTCATTTAGAGCCAGGATTCTAGAGGAAATGGAACCATGAAAGGAGAACTCCCCTGCAGTGCTTTACTCATGCTGCTCTGCTCACCAGAATCTTACATCCTTTCAAGCAAGGTCAAAGGTCAGAGAAGCAGGTCAAATGTTCTGACCAGTCAACACAACATGAACAATGTTCTGCAACAATATAAAATTATTTCTAATATTCTTATGCTAATTACTATATCCTACAGTATTTGTTTACATGGCTATACTTCTAGTATAGCCACCTCTGTAGTTTGGTCTCCAAACAGTGTATTAGTCACAAAGGTAGCAGCTCTTTATCATTTGTTTGTTTATGATCTTGCATTTGCTATCAGAAGAATTGAAAGACTTGCATTTCACAATTTTATAGAAAACATACATCATGTAATACAATGATAAGTATTCTCAATTGAAGGCCAAGTAGAAAATGATTAGTTCCTATCCCTGTCAATTGCTGTTTTTTGCAATATGATTCAGCAGCAACAAAAACAGGTAAAGATATTGAAACATTTGTGTCAACAAATAGGAGGTAAATTCAAAACAGTTTTTTCCAAGGGCTAGTACATTTATTCAGCACGAGGAAATAAAACAAACTTAGCACAGATAATGTGTAGATTATATATTCAAAATTAATAGAAACTATAGATTAAAAGAATTAATTTTGATTTAACCAAATCAACATAGTTTTATTAGCATAAACTTTAACATTTCTGAAAATAAAAGAGTGTTATTCCATAACTTTTGAGGCTGTTGGCCAGGCAATGCATATCCCCTGATCTTAGTTCATGTTTGTTTTTTATACTGAATTGGTGTAGTGTGGGAAAATCTGATTTTCTCACTTGATTAGATAAGCTAAAACCATCAAAAGTGGGGAGGAGTAGACTTTTCAACTTTTAAAGTTTATCAGCAGCATTTTACTGTTTAAATATGAATTTGATTGCCTTAATTATATCCATAAAGGTGTTTTAAGAAAACCTCAAAGGCAGAAAAGAGGAATTGTTTTATTTCCGATTTCATGTTTCTGATCCTACGGGATACTTATTGTCATTTTCACTACTGACATAGTTCTGCTTGGAATTTAGCCATATAGGGAGTAATAAATCTGTGTTCGGAACAGATTCTTTGGACAGAAACATGAATTTTTTTGTAAATTTATTGAGACAGGCATAAAGTGAATAGTGTCTTAAAATACTTGGGAAATGACCAAGTTATATTACTAAAGAGTAACGAGAGAACAGAATGAGCCTTGGGTGAGCAGAAAACATCATAAATCATATAAGATGGCTCTGTGCTTTTATCCTTGTTGTCTGCATGTTCTTCTCAAAAATCAAACAAAACAATCTGAAACAATTTAGTTTTATTTTGCATAGCTCAAGGAGGGTCTGGGTATTCCTATAATAGCTGAGTGACACCACTTATAAACAATATATCAGTACATTTGGGCTTGGGGTATTCTTTTCTAAGTTTTGTTCAATTCTATTTAAAAACAAGTTTATTTTAAACTTTTTCAAGAAATATTCTGATTCTGAGAATCAGAAGCAAGGAATATAAAAATGTTTTACCCTCTCAGAAATCAATCATTTTAATGTTTTTTTTGTTTTGTTTGTTTTTATTTTGTTTTTTTGTTGTTGTTGTTTTTTTTTTTTTTTTTTAAATTCTCCTTAAAATAAACTGCAAGGACCTTGTGGACAATTAAAAATTTACATTTTGCTGAATTCCTCTACCTTGTTATCCTGCATATATTATATATAATGGATTGTGATTTGTATAGTTGATGATTATAGTTGATGATTGATAAATATTTGTACATATACAAAATATATACAAAAAGTACATTTTAAAAAGTATTGTAAGATACTTTTGATAACATCTGCCATAGGTTATTAGCTGAAGCCATCAGATCCAATGGGTAGTGTTTCATGCACATTATTAGTATTTCTGTTTTTCCTCCTTCTTGGATGTTTCTATTCTCTTCAAATGGTCATGTGCTTTTTTTTAGTCAGTGATATGAGAACAGAATTAATGTATATCACTCAGAACAGAAATGGCTGAGCAAGAGTGTGAATCTCCATGTGCCTTTTCCATAGCAACCAATGACACAGAGAAGCTTCATTAGCTAATCTGTAAGGAAGACAAGGATCAGAGTCCCTCACATGTAGTGAGACTGAGAACTTTCAAACTCTTCACTTTAAGCCTCTGAAATTTTGGCTTTTTGCTGCAGTACAAAATGGCCAATGATCAACACATGCAAACAGAACTAGTTCAGCTGCCTTAAAATATATTCACTTAATTTCACTGAATTCTACAAGTATTGTTTGATGGTCCACTTTGAGCCTTCTATTCTTTTCTAAAATTTGTTAAGGCTGAAGAGAAAGGCATAATTGTAGTTAATTGATAGAAAGTTTACCAATATTCATTAAGACCCGAAACATTTTCTGGGAAACGTACCATATATGGCTAATAGATTAATGCATTTGTTCATTATTCAATAATTGTTCAGTATCTGTGATGCACCAAAAACTCTTCACAGTACTTGTGTATGATTTCTCAGTGAACAAACTGTATGAAGATCTCTGCTTTCATGGTTTTGTTTCTACCAAAGGTAGGTCAGTTGTAAAGGACCAAGATTATAAATTATTTTAAAATAGGAAAGATGATAAGTGCTATGGGAAAATTGCAGAGCAGGGTAAAGGGGATTGAAGACCTTGAGGGAGAGGCCAATAGGTAACAATCTTATAAAAGGTCACCCAGGCAAGCTTATCATACAGGTTCTGGTCATGAAAAAGCAGGTGAACTTAAACAGGCTCATGAAGAGAATTTGACCAAGGAGCTACTTGCAGAAATATAAGCTAGGTTGAGGAATGTTGGTGCACTCAGTGTCTAGCAAGGGCAGAAAGCTGTAACTTTCCCTAAACTTGAAGATGGAAGGGGAAAATATTGTTATCCATGTAAAAGGGACCACACTATTAGAGCTGTAGTTAGAGGTACGTATCTTCAGAACAGCAAGCAGAAGAGTGTCTTCCATTTTAACATTAATATAGTTTGAGATTCATGTATTTAAATTAGCTGGGAACTCACCAATTCATAGTGTTTAGGGGAGATTAGCCAGATTTGGTCGTGAACCTGAGGTAAATATGACACACTACTTATATCTCCAACTTCAATTGCTGGATTATTCACCCCATGAAGATTTTACAGCTTTTGAAACTTTTTCTAGTCTCTATTTCCAGTATATTTCCTTCTCCTTTGGAATACTGACCAGGACTCAATGAGACTACTAAACCATATACATAATGGAGGTTTAGAAATGTTCACTCAATAAAGCTAAAATATTACCATCAAGTGATCCCACATGTATTCCCGGTGGCTTGACTATTTGTGAAATAATAGAGGCTTTAGGATTCTTTCTCCATCCTTCCCCATTATTATTATTACTAGAGGCCCTGTGCATAAAATTCATGCACAGGGCGTGTCCCTCAGCCCGGCCTGCACCCTCTCCAATTCGGGACCCCTCAGGGGATGTCTGGCTGCCAGTTTAGGCCCAATCCCTCTCGCAATCCAGGACCACTGGCTCCTAATCATTCACCTGCCTGCCTGCCTAATGCCCGCAACTTCCCTCCCCTACCAGCCTGGTCACCCCCAACTGCCCACCTAGGCCGGCCTGGTCGCCCTCAACTGCCCTCCCCTGCCGGCCTGATCTTGCCCCCAACTTCCCTCTCCTGCCTGCCTGGTCACCCCTAACTACCCTCCCCTGCCGGCCTCGTTGCCCCCAACTGCCCTCCCCTACAAGCCTGATCAGCCCTAACCCCCTGCCAGCCTGATCTTGCCCCTAACTAGTCTCCCCTGCTGGCCTGATCGCCCCTAACTGCCTCTGCCTTGGCCCCCACCACCATGGCTTTGTCCAGAAGGAAGTTGGACGTCCTGAAGATGGCCATTTGATCTGGTCTAATTAGCATATTACTCTTTTATTAGTATAGATAGATTACATAGGGTAGGATTGCTTAAATGGGTGGTAAAAGTCGTTTTCAGCAAGAAGAGATGCTCTTGGCAGACAAAAATACATAACCCCTATATCTGGATGGATAGCCAGCCACATGCACTGTATTGCCAAACTGGTTATTAAAAAATTGAACCGCTTTCTTTTTTAAAAAATATATTTTATTGATTTTTTTACAGAGAGGAAGGGAGAGGAATAGAGAGTTAGACACATCAATCAGCTGCCTCCTGAACACCCCCCACTGGGGATGTGCCCACAACCAAGGTACATGTCCTTGACCGGAATTAAACCTGGGACCCTTCAGTCCGCAGGCAGACTCTCTATCCACTGAGCCAAACCGGTCAGGGCTGAACCACTTTCTTACACCTTACACCAAACAGCTGTTGCCCTTAAAATCCCTCTTCAGCTCCCATCTTAGGTTCTGCCTTCATAGTTCACCCAGATTAGGTTCTGATTGATCGGTTTCTATGCCAGTCAACATCAAAAGTTCTGCCTCCTAGGCGGCCATTGGCTTCTCTGGGAAATCCAGAATGGCCCTGCCTTCATGTCTGCACCAACCCATCAGTCACACCCCCAGTCTGCTACCGGGTGTATCTCTGGCCTCTCTGAGAAGCGGCACCTCAGGTCTGTGCTGGTGGCAATTTTGGATTCGCATCCCTGACCTAACCTTCTTATATGAGAGCTCTGTGAAGGCAAGCATTTGTCTTGTTCATTCTTAGTTCACTCATAGACTTTACCTGTGTCTATAAATCTATGCTAGCACCAAATAGTGACCGGTCAAATGGTTGTTTTGGTGGTCACAGTCACTGCCTTTATATATATATTAGAGGCCCGTTGCACGAAGAGGTTCATGCAATAGGCCTTCCCTTCCCCTGGCTGCTGGCACTGGTTTTCCTCTGGCACCCAGGACCCAGGCCTTCGCTCCAACCGGAGCCTTCCGTCTTCGCTGATCTGGCCAGAGCCTTCCATCTTCCCTGCTCTGGCTGGAGCCTTCAGTCTTTGCTCCACCGCTTTGCACCTACATATGCAAATTAACCGCCATCTTTGCCATCTTTGTTGGGTTAATTTGCATACTCTCCTGATTGGCTGGTGAGCATAGCAGAGGGGCAGTCAATTTACATGTTTGTCTATTATTAGGTAAGATATATATATATATATAATTTCCTTTAACTGCTACCTTTTTACTGTCTCACATTTTTATTTTCTCCTTTTGTACTTCTGAGATATTTTGCTCTCAATATACTTTTATTTTTTATATTATTTAATTAATTAATTTATGAAATAAATTAAATGCAGCATCTTCAATTGATCACAAGGTATTGTTATGCTTGTGTCCTGTGAAATAATGGATGGGAAGTCCAGTGTATTCTCATTTCTATGGTGAAAATAATTTGTATAAAAATCACATATAAGGAACTCCCAGGTGTGTTGTAATTGAGAATTAATCCTAGTGAGCCTTTCTACTTAAAAGCTGTAGAAACCCCATTTCTGTTAAAGAACAACAGCAGACAACATAATTATATTTTAATTACATAGTTAAGAAAAAGCATGATTTATATATTTTAGTGTTAATTGGAAAGAGAAAAAATGGTTTTGTAAACTAGTCTAAGGCTTTGAGAATTGGACAGTCTAACGTGAAAGTAAAATTTAGTGTTGAGGAGTTGGAAGCAATGTGACTTCTTTGCCAAGTTCAGGCTAACTAAACTTTCTAACCTCCTGGTCACATAGACATTTCTGAAATGGCTAATCTAGGTAAAGGTTAATAAATGCTAGAATCTACACAACTCATTTGGGACACAATGTCAATTTTTCCTTTCTTTCTAATGCTGTTGGTCTAATTACATGAAATTTAAATTTAGTTAAAATAAAATATATTTCTAATTAAATAGATGCACCTAGGACCCCTACATATGCCTCAAATGTTTTCTTGCAATTGAACTATGCTTTCATTAATTAATTTTCATTAATGTAAGATTAGAGAGAGGCTATATTTCATTTGCCCTTTCAATATAAACCGAGACCCATGGTCTACTTCCTGTAAATTGGCACACTAAGTAATTACATGTTGATTAATTACATATTCTAATCTTTGCAAGTGACCTTTTATAATATTCTACCAAAATTTGTAATAACTTTAGCCTTCCAGAACTCTATAAAAATAATTACTTATTTATTCTCCATGTTTTTCAAATATAATTACTGACAGAAAATGTAGCAAACAAGAGGTTAGAGGGACCAATTCTAGACCATTGATATTTACTTTCATGGTGTGAACATTGTCAAGTGTATTGTACTCTCCTTAAATCTCTATTTTCTCATTTGCAAAGTGGCAGAGTCAGAAATTGTGGTAGAGCCTTATTTGCTGGTCACTAAATCAACTTATACCTCCTGCAGGGCATTGTTGGACTGAATTCCCGAACTCCCTGAGTTAGGCATGACTACAGATGTAGTGGCCGAAAAAGAAATACTGGCAGAAATTATGAAAGCCAATTCTTGACACGGCTCATAAAATCTGCCTATGAACAATACTGCATCCATGTTTCCTTCTGTAAAAACTTTGGGAATAAATTGAAAATGATAGAGCCTCAAGATTGAAAAGGCAGAATTTCAAATTTATAACTGATAAGAGAGATTCATGTAGATCAGAAACCTCAGTTTTGAACTTTATGAGAATGAGATAAATGGCTACTGTGTTTTGCTGCTATTTTGAATTTAACTATATCAGTTGTTACGATGACCTCAACTAGTACAAACTATGTCAGCTGTTAGGTCCAAAATATTTTAATTTTGTCATTCCACACTATGGTTGAAGTCTTAAGGTGACTGCCCATAGCAGAGAAGAATTTTTTTTTTCTCATTTATGTTTTTAAAATGTCACAAATAGTTAAATATATGTGTAAACTATCTTCATTAAATTCACTTATCTCACAATGAAACAAACCTTTCTTTGGATTTTACAATTTGAAATCCACACATTTTTTCACTTGCATCCTCAGTGCCTAAGAGGTGCTGAGAAAGACATTTAATTTCATGAAGAAACTAGATTAGGGGCCATACATTACTTATCTATCACTGTATAACAGATCACCACAACATTGAGTAGCTGAACACAACACAGGTTTATTACCTCTAATATGTAGAGGTAACCTCTATATACGCATATTAACCTCTATAAAAGCAGTTTATAGAATTTTATAAACTGCTTTAATATGCATATATAGAGGTTTCCATGGTCCGGAAGTTGGACATGGCTTAAATGGTCCCCTACTTTAGTCTCTCAGAGTCTTATAAGTATGGTCTCTGCTAGAGTCTCTTCTGAATGCTCATTATGGCAGGATCCACTTTCAGGTAAGTTAGAAGGCTACTGGCGGTTCTGCAGCTCCTCAAGTGTTGTCAGATTAAGAACTTCATTTCTCTACTGGCTATTCTTGGGGAGAGAATTACTCCAGACTGTAAATACCAGAAAGCAAGATTATTGGGAGCTATCTTAGAGGTTGCCTGCCAGAGGACAAATTCAAAGTCATTTATAATTATTCCTCACAAGTAACCAAATCAGATGCCTCAATTCGACTTTGGTAAGAGTTTCTTTCCTGCTGTTATTTTTTTCCTATTGCCAACAGCCAGATCTTATACATAAGACAGAGAGAAGAATAAGGAAGAACAAGAAGACAGAGAAAGAATAGAAAGAGAAAAGACAATGGAAATATGGATAAATTAATAGAAACATTAATTTCTCTGTATTTTAGTTTTTATTTTGCAATTTTCTGTATCTGAATGAGCAATGTGCTGAGTTCCACTGTCGATGTCAAAGCAATATGAACCACTGGGGGCATGGTGTATGCTGCAGCAGAGATAGCTTAATAGATGGACAGATTCACAATATGAATGCATTATCCGAGAGTTAGAAATATAAATAGGTGTGAGGAGAATAAGAAGTGGCATTTTTATAGAAATCAAAGAACACATGTCTGAGCTATTTAAGGTGCAGTAACGATGCATTAGATCATGAGAGTGATCACTAGTAGATGATCTTGCCTATGGTGTGATATTTTTATTGCTCTAATAAAAATCACTAAATATCAACTTATGTTAATGATGAGGACTTGACGATATAAAATAATAATGCCTAAAATTTGTGTAGAATTTTATAAACTGCTTTAATATGCATATCTTTTTCTCTCTCTCTCATAAACCAACCTCTCCTCCCAAGATATATAGGTTTGTCAAGTCATCCCACTATTAAAAAATTCTTTGGCTCTGCATTACTTGGAGGATGAAGTCCAGACTCCTTTGGGTAACTTACAAAACTATTCATGAGTAGCACATGGCTGTCTTATCATGCTCATCACTCCCACTTTTCTACTCATTCTTCTGTCTAGCCACTAAAACTACTTAACTCCTGCATATGCCATTCTTCAGGCATTCATACATGCTCTCAGTTTACCAACCTCAGCACTACTGGCATTTTGGACCAGATGATTCTTTTTGTTCTGGGGTTGTTCTATACATTGTAGGATGCATAGCAGCTTCCTTACCCCCTAACCAATAGATGCTAAAGCGGCCTGTATATTTGTCACAAGCAAAAATGTTTCCAGACATCACCAAATGCCCCTTGGGTAAGAATGGTGGTGAAATAATTATCCTTTTGAAACACTGTTCTAGGTATTCCTCCATTCTATTTTCTTGGTCTGAAAGACTCTGATTTCTACTATGGACTGACTTGAACATGTTTTTTATAAGTTAACTCTATGGGTGCAACCACTATGGAAAGTAGTATGTAAATAAATTAGAAAATTTAAAATAGAACTACCATATGATCCAGCATGTAAAGCATGGTGAGTATAGCTGATAACACTATGTATTAGTATTATGCAATTGGAGATAAAAAAAGTTATCTCCATTGGAAAGCCTTCCATTATTACCTCCAGATGGGATAAGATGAGTTTTTTTATTACTGTATCTATCTGAGCCCCAGGCATTAAGTTCAGAAGTATTGCTTCAATTTTAGTTTCACTACACATTATTTATATGACTATGGATAATTTACTCAACTGGTCTATGCATATTTTTCTCATCTATACAATAGGGGTGCTAATATTAAATAACTTACAGTGTCTGGAACATATTTAATACTCAATATATGTCAATGCATATTACTACCATTGTGAATTTTTTTACTTTTTGAGTGGAAACATGGTAAATTCTAGTTCATTAGGTGTGATCATATTAATTTGTAAATTCAGAGTTGATATATTAAAGAGGCAAATATAAATAGCTGAATTATTCACCATTTTATATTTCTATAACAACATACCTTGAAGGAGAAGAATGTTTGCTTTATTAAGAGATTATTTAGAGCAATTTGGATATATATAGCCATTGAACCACACTGCTGTAAAGCTTGGATCATAGAAATGAAACACCCTATTGGAACATGGATACCATTTCTCTATTTATCAACCAATATTGTGAGAAGTGTTTGATATGGGCTTCTTGAAAGCAAAATATTTACATAAAGCGGGACAAAGGAAACAAATGTTAGAACAAACATTACAAATATCCATAAATTGGCATGCTATTTTAACACACTAAGCAGATTGGAAAAAATACATGCATAGAATAGCAAAACTTTCTAAGCATTTGCACAAACAAAATTCCTGGAAAAAAGACATGTACAATATACTCTTCTTTAAGTGAAATTTAAAGGTACAGATAACTTTTGTTTACAGAGCACTGAGAACTAAAGAATAGAGTGTGACCCTTAGGAATAAGCTTTCTGCAATTTATTTTAAAATGCACCCCCAAAATGGATTGGTCAGAGAAGGAGGGATGGACAGAGGATAGATGGTACAGCAGGCAGAATAATGTGAAGCTGTACATTTTAGCTTACATGACAATGGGGTCTTTGCAGATATCATTAATTTATGAGCCCAAAAGTAGGGAAATTATACTGGGTCAAATATTATCACTAAGAGTCTTTAAAAGGTGGAAGAATGAAGTAGAAGAGAAAAGCAGATGTGACACTTAAGCAGAGATCAGAGTCAAAAAAAGATGCTATGTTATTGGATTTAAAGATGGAGGAAGACCACAAACCAAAGAATGCAGAAGGCCTATAGAAACAGGAAAATACAAGGGAACAGTTTCTCCACTAGAACCTCAAGAAAGGCAATGAGTTGGGGAGAACACAGTCTTGCCAACACCTTGGATTTAGCTCGGTGAAACCCATTTCATAGTCTTCTCACATCCAGCTTTGTAAAATAGTGTGTGTTGTTTTAAGCCACTAATTTGTGGTAATTTACTATAACACTATGGGGAAACCGATAGATTTATGTGATAAAGCAAATATAATCAAATGTTAATTGTATGTAGGTCATGGGCATATAGGTGCACACTGTACACTTCTTCCAATTTACCTGTATATTTGAAAAAGTTTTATTAAAACATATGTAAAATAAGTAAATATGGGACTTGATGACAAAAAATGTACATTGTGGAAAAATGCTATGAAAAATAGGTTGATCAATGATAATTACAAAAATTGCTTTATGAATAAATTTCTATATAGGTAACTTATTCATATTACAGAGATTAATATTTCCTTCTCAAGTTAGTTTCCATAAGAAGATTTAAAAAATCACATTTACATTTCAGATTGGTAGTACCCAATAAATGCTAATAGGCTATAATGCAATATAATAATACACTCCAACTGGAATTAAATTGCATATGTGATCAGAGTTCAGGTGAACTAACCTGAAATTACAGAGAGTAAAAGTATAATCAAAAGCATGATGTAAATGTGATTCTTTCAGCTTCCAAACAGTAAGTTAAAATTATAATGCTATTCAATTTTTTACTTTCATAAGACTTCTCACTGCATTGCTGGAAGAGTATATGACAAGGAAATGGAGAGTGGGAATGGGCATTGCTACTCTTTGTTATTTTTATATATATATGGTGATTAAGTACACAAACTACAATATATTTAATTTGCTGTTTAATTTAATAGGCATTACCAAGAATTCCATGCCAATGAGCCCAGTAGAAATCTTTATATTCTTGAAATAAAAACCACAGAGCCCTAGCGGGTTTGGCTCAGTGGATAGAGCATCGGCCTGTGGACCAAAGGGTCCCAGGTTCGATTCTGGTCAAGGGTGCATGCCTGGGTTGTGGGGCTTGGTCCAACGTGCAGGACGCAGCCAATCAATGCTTCCCTCTCATCACTGATGTTTCTATCTCTCTCTTCCTCTCCCTTCCTCTCTGAAATAAATAAAAATATATTAAAAAAAGAAAAACACAGAAAATCTTTGCCCTAGCTTTTACATGTAAAAAAGAAATGTGGACAAATCTCTGTAGCAGACACTTTCAGTGATTTGCCTATATCCCCTTGGCATCCTAATATATAAAAGCCAGGTGCCGTCATGACCTAAACGACCAGACTGAAGACCATACAGCAGGCTAGGGAGCTGAGGGAGTGGGAGCGCAGCGCGGTGGTGGGAGGAGGGAGCTGTGGGCCCAAATGACCAAAGTACCCGTCCAGCTCTCACAGCGTGGCGGGGCCGAGGAGGCTGAGGAGCCTCGCGGGGCAGGGGCTGTGAGCATGGAGCTTGAGAATTGCCTGAGAATTTACTCTCATTGAAACTAAGTATTACACAATGCTGGCATGACCATCCCATGAAACTAAATTTTAAAGTCACCATTTTCTGTGAGTGTTTAAATTTCTGGGATCAGGAAAAACAACAACACAAAAACCTTTTGACATCCACCGTGATTTGTCCACTTAAACATATGGCTTCAGCAAACAGTGTCCATGGAGGAGTTACCTGTGATGATCTATGCATCTGACCTCAGTGTTTTCAGATAGCAGTGCTAGAAAATTGCATACCCATCTCCAGCCATAGCTGTGAGCATTTCCCCTACACATGTTGGCTTAGCACACATGACAACAGAAAATAGGACCAAGATGTCTGGTCCTCCTGAGGCTGATTTCAACAAACTATTTTTGATGCCACAGATGGGCCATAAGCAATCAGAATAATTGAATGTCTTCGCTCTTTTCAGCTTTTGTCATATAGAAAATGAAAAAAAAAAAACAGAAAGAAAAATTACACTTTCAAATATTCTTACCAAAGAGATTTCAACAGAAGGAAATAAATCTAAAAAAATGTAGAAATTAAACAATGATCAAGATGAACCCAGAGGTAACTGTTATTCCTTGTGTCAGTTACTAGGTGACGGACACTGGCAAAAAAAAATGCTGAAAAATGGAAATTGGAACTGAGTGCAATGAGAACAACCAAAATAATAATAATAATAATCTATACTAATAAAAGAGAAACATGGTAATTAGCATACGACCACTACCCTTCCCATTGGCTAATCAGGGTGATATGCAAATTAACTACCAGCCAAGATGGCAGTTAATTTGCATATGTAGCCGCAATGCTGGGAGGCAAAAGGGGAAGGAGGGAAGAAGCCACCTGCCGCTGATTGCATCGGAAACCCAGGTGGCAGCCAAGAGCCAGAGAACCTACCTGCCTTTGCTCACCTTTGCTCGGAGAAGCCAGGCCACCTTTGCCAGCTTCTGTGATAGGAGAACCTGGCCCTGGGCCAGTAATCGGAGAAGCTGGGTGGGGCAGGGAAGAGGTGGATATCTGCCTCTTCCCTGCCCCGCCTGGCTTCTCAGATCAATGATCACCAGTAATGGGAGAACACCCAGAGGCGGGGCCAGAGGCCAGCTGCATAGCTGCCTGGGGACACCATCCGGTCCCTGGGGGGTGACGCAGCCAGGCCCCAGCAGGATATCCAGAAGGCGACCCAGGCGCTGGGGCTTCGTAGCTACACAGCCAGGCCCCAGCAGGAGACCCAGAAGCTGCTGGGGCACGCAATCTGGTGACTGGGCTAAGGAGACCCAGGGGCCCAGGTTGCGTCGCAGCTGGGGCACACGATCGGTCCCCGGGGGCAATGCAGCCAGGCCCCAGAAGGAGACTCAGGCGCCAGGGCTGCATCTCCGCTGGGGCACGCGATCTGGTGCCTGGCCTGAGGAGACCCAGAAGGAGACCCAGGGGCCTCCCAAAAGGAGAGTCTCCGTGGTCAGATGGTGCCGTGTCAGGACAGCAATAAAGACCAGAGGTGACTCAGATGCCTGGCCACAGGGTTAGACCAGCCAGCAGGGCCTTTCAGTTGGGACTGGGATGGGGGTGGGGCGAGGGAGGCAAGCCGGACATAGAGAACTACAACTCCCAGGAGGCTTAGCGGCTGGGGCCTGGGTGCCTGGCTGTGAAATTGGATGGGCTGTGTCATTTTGCAAGCCACTTTAAACTAGAGGCTTGCAAGGTTGGAAGTTCTGTGCTGGGAGCCAGGGAGAAATGGAGCTGGAGCAGAGAGAGGGGTCCAATAACTTTGAGGAGTTCTCAGCACCTCCCAGCTGGGAGCTGGCGCTGCCTCCACTGTTCCGTGGTCACATCCTGGAGAGTGAGCTTGAGACCAAAGTGGAGTTTGTGTCTGGGGGTCTGGGCAGCTCCAGCCTCCAGGAGCCAGACGAAGAGGAGGAGGCAGCCCGAGGCCAGCAACAGCGGTCGGTGCCAACGGGAACTCGATCACAGGAAGTACCAGGCGCTGGGTCAGCACTGCAGGGAGATCAAGCAGGTGAAGGAGCAGGTCCTGAACAGGCTCCATCAGGTACAGAGGATAACACAGAGACTCCAGCAGGAGCGGAGGTTCCTCATGAAGGTGCTGGACTCCTACGGCGATGACTACCGGGCCAGCCAGTTCACCATCTTACTGGAGGATGAGAGCAGCCAGGGCACAGACGCCCCCACCTCAGGCAACGCTGAGAACGAGCCTCCAGAGAAAGAGGGGCTGTCCCCGCCCAGGAGGACGCCAGCGCCCACAGAAGCCAACAGCCCGGTCTCTGGCGAGGGGCCCAGCGGGTGGAAGAGGCAGCGAGCACCACAGGAAGGGCACCAGGCGGGAGTCCCGCTGACTCTGGAGCTGGCCCCCCTGCAGATAAAGGTGGAGGAAGACTTTGGCTTCAAAGCAGTTGAGGCTCTGGACTCAAGTTGGGTTTCTCGGGGGCCAGACAAGCTGCTGCCCTACCCCACCCTAGCCAGCTCCCCCTTTGACTGACCCCCCAATAAACGGACCCCATGCTCTCCTCGGCAAAAAAAAAGCTTATAGAGGCATGCTTATAGGATCAAATAGTATAAATATAGATGTAACAGGACAATAAAAAGAGAACCTGGCTATGATGATCACCTGAACGCTGCCTCTGTGTCATTCCTTCTTCGCCGACTCCGTCCACACCTTTGGGAACCCCTGAACCTGCTGGGCAGGACCCCAACATTCCTCTTCTTATAAGGACTTCAGTGAAATGGGCTAAGAGTCCCACTGGAACTGCCTCAATTTAATGTAATCCCCTCTTTAAAGATCTTATCTCCATATACAGGTATATTCTGAGGTTCTGGGGATTAGGATTTTAACATACATTTTGTTGATTACCCAAATCAGCCCTTAGCAACCAACATGTTCCAGAAAGTATATTCCTATAGGGTTATTTACCAAACATTCAGAAGTATTTTTAAAAGAGCTAAGCCCCTCGCCCACTGTGCAGGCCCCTGCTGGCGAAGAGCGAAGGCCTGGGTTCTGGGCACCGGAGGAAAACTGGTGCCAGCAGCCAGGGGAAGGGGCCCCCAAGGGCCCCAGATTGCGAGAGGGCACAGGCCGGGCTGAGGGACCAACCCGAGTGCACAAATTTTTGTGCACCGAGCCTCTAGTAATAATAATAATAATAATAATAATAATAAAATAGACAAAACTAATCATGCTGTGTAAGGGCCCTGATGGTGTTCCTCACCAGTCTTCACTAGATAAAAGCCCAGACCCTGTTGGCAAGGGTTTCTATCCCTCCCGACCCTGTTTTACTTCCATTTTGCCAGTTAACCCATATCTTTTCAGACATTCAACAGCTCACCAAGGTCATTTCTTTTGCTTGAAAACAATGTCCTATTTCTTATCAAGTCATTTATTTTTCAAATATGCCATTTAATGTTTCCTTTAAAATGGTTAGTAATTTAGTTTCAAAATCATTTCTTATTTTTTAAATGTTATTTATTAGGTAACAACATTCTAAATTGTTTCCTGCTTCAGAAACAAAAATTTAAAAAACTTGTGAGTACTTACACTTTGCTAGGCACTATGATTAGCCATTTCATGCATTATATTATTTTTTCTTCACAAAACCTAAGTCGATGTATAGCTTTGTTTTGAAATCACTTCCTTATTTTATTTTTATTACTTTTCTAGGGAAAGAGAATAGACTAATTATAGAGCATACCTAGAGAAACAGCTAAAGGCACATGTCATATAGATTATATATAAACTAGTAGCCCAGCACACAAAATTCGTGCCCTGGGGTAGTGGGGAGGAAGGGGCCCCTCAGTCTGGCCTTCACCCTCTCCAATCTGAGACCCCTCAGGGAATGTCCAACTACCTGTTTGTGCCCACACTTTTAACAGATAACAGCTCCATTGTTGTTTCTTTCTTATGCTTAAAACCATTGGAATGACTAGGTATTCAAAGTGTGTATACATTTTATATCTCTAGTCAGCGGTGAAATAAACCAACAGCAGATTTGGAACCCTCAGACAGGGAACCTCGCTCACTCCCCACATGTCTCCCCACTTCACTTTCCACCTTCGTGGGCAGCAGGAGAATCAATGTTTTCTCTCATTAATTCGGAAAAGCATGTTCTGTCACCTGCTGCCCGGCAGGAGTGAGCTAGGCCCCAAGCAAGCAAAGCTCAGTCAGGGCAGCCTTCACTCATGGGTGCTGGCACCCAAAGTGCACATTCCTCCTCTACAGTCGCCCCAACTATCCCACTGTTTCACTGAGAGGACGGAATTCCTCTCCGCCTCTGGGTTCTTGATCTTGAACGCTGACCGAAGGCACCTCAGCGAGGGCCGCCCGTGCCCACCAGGTGTGTCTATCTGCACCTGCTCCTGCCTCAGCACTTGCATTAACCCCCAGAGATGATCTCATAGCTGCACTGGCCTCCGTGGGAACAGGGCATCACCACTCCACCCTCTCACTGTCATCTCACAGGCGCCCGCCCACCCTCAGCACCCAGAACACCCAGACACTCTCCAAAGGACATGAGCGCATCAGAGGGGACGTGTGCACATCCTGTGGGGGTGTTAGGCATGCCGGGTTGATGGAAGTGCGGTGGAGAGGTGGGGGGAACTTGTGCACGCCTTGGTTTGCAACTGTTGTAGGCGTGGGAGGGTGACAGTGTGCTGGGGGATGTTCGCACGACAGGGGGGGATGTGCACACCAGAGGCCTCTAGCTTTGCAGATCCGCAAACCCCCGTGGTGCGGCCAGGAGGATGTCAGCCTGGCCTGCCATGGTGGCTGTCCCAGCGATCCTGCACCTTCTGGGCCAGGAGGCGGATCTTGTGCAGCCACTCCTGGGCGCTGATGGCCTGTAGGCCCTACTTCAGCTCAGCCTGCAGGCTCTGCTTGGTGCGCTCACAGCTGTCACCACAGCCATGTGGGGAGTACAGGCCGCCCTCTGCTGGCCTGCCTCCCTGTCCAGAGGCTCTCTGCACTGGTCACCTGCCCAGAATGACTGGGGCTGGGTGGAAACCAGGCGTCCTGCCCTGCCCAACCCCTGCCGATCCTCCCCTGTGCGAGCTGCCGCCCCCCCCCTCCCCCACCCCCCCCCCCCCCCGGGAAGGGTCACGGATCCAGGTCCCGAGACTGCGGACAGCCTCAAGCGCTGCCCCCAGCCCACCAGGTCACGGATCCGGGTCCCAGACCATGGACAGCTTCCCACGGTGCCCCCCACACGCCAGGTCACAGATCCAGGTCCCAGACCGTGGACAGCCTCAAGCACTGCCCCCCGCCCAGCAGGGTCACAGATCTGGGTCCTGGGACTGCAGACAGCCTTGCCCACTGCTGCCCACCTTCAGTATGCAAATTAGCCGCCATCTTGTTGCTTCAGGGTGGGGATCCTCACTGGGGTGCCTGGCCAGCCTGGATGAGGGGATAATGGCTGTTTGCAGCTGGTCACACCCCCTTCAGGGAGGGGGGCCCCACTGGGGTGCCTGGCCAGTCTGGGTGAGGGGCTGAGGACCGTTTTCAGGCTGGCAGGTGACTGAAGCTCCCAACCTCTCCTTTTTTTCTTTTTTCTTTTATTCTGAGATTTATTTACCTTTTATGGCTGTCACTGGAGCTGAGAGCCGGCTTTAGCTCTGAGGCTCGGCTGCAGCTCTGAGACCTTGGCTGCAGCTCTGAGACCTCGGCTGCTGAAAGCAGGTACTGGGTTTGTTTGGGTTCTATAATTGAAACACTGTTGTGGTCCTGCTGGCTGAAGCCCTGCTGGCTGAAAGCAGGTTTCTGGAGTTTGTTGAGCTTCTATACTTGCAACATTGTTTCTTAGAGTGCAAGCTCAGAGGCAGGCAGCAGCAGGCGGGGAACCTTGGCTTCCTCCATCACTGGAGCAAGCAAGCCTCCTGTTCGCTTCAGCTGCCTGGCTGCTGGCCGCCATCTTGGTTGGCAGTTAATTTGCATAAGGATATGCTGATTAGCCAATGGGAAGGGTGTCGGGGTTATGGTCAATTTGGATGTTTCTCTTTTATTAGATAGGACTAGAGGCCCGGTGCATGAAATTTGTGCAGGGGCTGGGGGGGTGGGAGGAGAGAAGGGTCCTTCAGCCTACCCTGTACCCTCTCCAATCCAGGATCCCTCTGACAATCTGGAACCACTGGCTCCTAACCACTCACCTGGCTTCCTGACTGATGCCCCTAACTGCTCCCCAACCAGAGTGATGGCCCTAACTGCTCTCCCCTGCTGGCCTGATCCTCCTAACCGCTCTCCCCTCTTGGCCTTATCCCCCTACTGCCTAACTGCTCTCCCCTTTTGGCCTTATCCCCCTAATTGCCTAACTGATCTCCCCTCCTGGCCTGATCGCCCTAACTGCCTATCAGCTTTCCCTTCTTCTCCTTGCCGTTTGGACCTCTGGCACAGGCATGCTGAGAGCTCTCTACCTCAACCCGCCCCATTCTGATTGGTCATTATGTGACAGCATCCTGGACAATTTGCATATTCCTCTATTATTAGTATAGATATGTGACAGTTACATATAAATGTAAATATATGTATATAGTTACTTCAGTACTACCTATGTTCTATATACTCCAGACACTGTTTAAAAAATAAAGATCTTTGCATAGATTACTTAAATTAAAATGCTTTACTCTCTAGATCAGTGATGGTGAACCTATGACACGCATGTCAGAGGTGACATGCGAACTCATTTTTTTGGTTGATTTTTCTTTGTTAAATGGCATTTAAATATATAAAATAAATATCAAAAATATAAGTCTTTGTTTTGCTATGGTTGCAAATATAAAAAAAATTTCTATATCTGACATGGCATCAGAGTTAAGTTAGGGTTTTTCAAAAAACTGACACGCCGAGCTCAAAAGGTTCGCCATCACTGCTCTAGATTAATAAACTGAAACTCAAAAATGATATGTAGGTTTTCTCAGGCCACACGTGTCATTCAGGCAGAAAGTAGCAGAGTGAGGATTTGAACTCAGGTTGTGTGACTACAAGGCCTACCACAGGTTTCTCTAATTCTTACAAAAGAACCTTTCAGAGAGGGTTGGATTCTCTAGATATTTATTATCTTTGAATTTGCTCATGAGACTTACATTAATTTGGTGAGGTGGGGGGAACTACAGGACTATTTAAGCTTAAGGAAAACAGGAAAGAACTAACTGTTTATAAATTCTCAATGACCTTTAAAGCAGAAACAGCTGTTGGGTTACATTGATCTTGAGTGAATACAGACAGATCTTTCAAGTCCATGAACTTTAGATTCCACATGCATTGTCATCTTACTCTGTGGAGAAAAAAAAGCTTGGAGAAAGCTGTGGGAAATAATTTATTCCATTTTTAATAAAAGAAACTTATAATGTAACATAAAGTGATGGTCCTTGATTACAGGAAATTGGTTCCTGAATTTCAATTAATTGTAATAAATAATGCCAAGGGAAGTTAGTTCAGGACCACACCCTTGAACAGTGCATGAAAGTTAAGTAATATATGAGTACATTTTGGGGGCATCAACTAGTATTGACTTAAAATATTTTCATATACTGTTACATAAACAAATACAGACATGAATCTAGTTTTGAATTTCTTATCCATGTAGTTCTTATATAACAAAAAAAAGACACATATAAACATTAACTATAAGCTGAATTACAAAGGCAGCACATTTCAAATTAATCACATTAATCCAATTCAAGGGAGGATCCTGTTTTGCAAAGTTTACATTGCTGCATCTACCTGACTATAGTACTAATTGCTATAGTTAGAGAGATTCTTGAACTTGTTTTGTGTTTACTACTGAGCACAGGAGATGATGCAATTTTTCCATCATTTTTTTCTTTCCAAATTCCTGGGAATTTTTAATTCAAGTGTCCTGTGTCATATTTTCATTGACTTCTCAGAGCTTTATCATTAGTATAACAAGTCTGTTTTTAAAATCATTTTATTAATTGATGTTAGCCTTCTACCATTTCACAGAACTACTTGGCAACAAGAATATGTTACATAAAAAGGAGATTCAGTATTTTAGTCGGAGTTTTTCCAAAGCAGACTCTGAGAAAGAGGTTAATATGTGAGTGGTTTATTTGGAAATGTGATGTTAGAGAGCCAGAATAAAGAACCTTGGAGCAGATAGTATAAGAGGGAGAGTTCATCCAAAAATATGTTATTGAATTGGCCGCCTCAAGGGAAGACTGTTTGCTTGATCCAAGGGAGTTCTAAGAAGCCTTCTGGCATGTGTCAGAACCACCCAGCATAGGAGTAAAAACGGAAATCATTTATCTGCTAGTTCACCCTCAAACACGTAAGTATTGTGCCTGTGTGCTTGCCAAACCCTTTGCAGGGCTTGCACAGTCAGCGTCGGAGGAGCTCCGGGCAGAAAGTCAGAGGACCCGCTGTGCATTGTCCAGGCTCCGTCAGATAACACGTGTGCCAAGCTGCTCCAAGCCTGTGTGAAACTGTTCACAGCAGCAGTGGCTAGAATAGGATCGGAGGCCAAGAAGATCTGAAGCCATATTCAAGAGGGTTTCCCATTCACTGAGACACTGAAATTAGAGAATATGAAATGGCATACCTTTCTATAATTAACCAGCACACCTTTTTAAAGGCTGTTGTAGAGGACACGTGGGTACCCTGTAGAGAAACATTCTTAGCATATGTCATTCATAAATGTTTCAGATGATTATTATATGAATTTAACTATCATTGTGGAAATATCTGTTCTCCAATTGCTTAACAAACATTTTATTAATAGAGGCTCTCAGAAAAAAAGAAAATATTTTTTCTCTAAGTAGCCATTTTTTTAAAAAATTCAGTTCAAAGTATTTGTTTTTGAATCCTGCTTCTGTGTACTTTGCTATACCCTTAGAATTCAAAGTTGATTAGGCCACAAACACTGACTAGAGGCTTTTATGGTTTTGCTGGAAAGGCAGGCACCTAACCCAAAAATGTAATGATTCTATTGTTGACACATGGTCAAAGTGGTTATCAGTTACATGGTGTTTTTTTACATGAAAAGACCATATTTCAGATACAAATGTGACATTCAAAAACAGAGAGGTTAACTTCAAATGTACTTCAACAACAACCCAATATATTCCTGGAGGAAAAATCCCAAAAATTTGCATGGCTAATCTAAGTTGGACATAATTTTGTGTTCCCTGAAGTAGTGAGAGGGTGGAATTGTTCCTCTGACCTAATTAGCATAACTGACCCAGGCATGTTATGTAAGGCTAGGGATTGAAAACAAGTCATTAGCTCATTTCAATGTATATTAGATTAAGAGAAATGACATGGTAAGTTTTAAAATTCATTCTTAATCCATATTTCCATATAAAATAAACTAAAATTGCAAGAAGACTGTTTTAATATTTGCCTTGAACATTTTTGTCCTAAAATTTTTATTCAGACAATTGTGTGTCATTCTTTGTAGTACTAAATAAGTCAAAAATGTTGCTTCTCTACCAAAAAAAGAGAATATTTCCTATTGTAGGCACTTTGATTTTGCCAAAATACAAATAAATGCATGGACACACACCTCCCACATACAAATGTGTATGTATATATACATATGAACATATATGTATGTAAGGCAGTATTTCCAAGGAGTAATAGACACTCATAGGAAAAGTACTCTTTTTGGTATAATAATCTTGTACACATAATTTGAATAAAAAGACAATAAAACTATTCTGCCTTCTGGCAATATTAAAGACTAAACCAAAAGCCTAATAAAGAATCAGATTTATGAATAAATTAATTGTGGTTTCTTTAATGTGGTTCTGATAGCCAGCTGCTTTCAAATATTTCCATTTTCTCTTACTGTGACTTTACACAAATAATATGGTGTTACTACTATCACTCTCACACTTCTTGGTGGCATTTTTCCTGCATGTAAAATGCTCTCCATCTGAACAAACTGCTGTGGCATTATGTCTTAATAATGTTGGTGTGACAAACATTAAAATTGCACAATCTTTCATGATTTCTGAGGGGAAAATGCTAGGCCCATTGAAATGCAGCTTCTAATACAATGCCAGTGCTGCTTAACTCTGTTTCAAGAACCTGAAGGCAATAATAGTATTTCTTACTTATTTTTAGAGAATGTGATTTATTGTTATATTAAATTCTTTCTATATATGCTTGAGCTAAAAAAAAGCAACAACAAAAAACAACAAAGCAAAACACCTAAATAAACAAACAAAAAGGTATCCCCATAATGTGTCCTGTCTTAGTCTGCTTGGGCTGCCATACAAAATAGTGTAGACTGGGTTGTTTAAACAACAGAAAATTATGTTGTCACTGTTTTGAGGGTTGGGAAGTTCAAGATGAAAATACTGCTCAGTTTGATTCCTGGTGAGTCTCTCTTTCTGGTTTGTAGATGGCCACCTTCTTGCTGTGATATGGCAGAGAGAGAGAGAGAGAGAGAGAGAGAGAGAGAGAGAACGAACTAGAGCTTTATAAGAGAGCTCTATAAGATTAGGGCCATCTTTAATCTTTATTACCTCGTCAGAGACCCTGTCTCTAGCAGTGATCACATTGGGAGTTTGGCTTCAACATATGAATTAGGGGAGGGCACAATTTAGTCCAGAACACTTCATTAAATCTAAAATTTATGTTTTTATAACTTTATAATGCTTACCTCCTGGGTCATCTGGTTTATGGTCATGGTGGTCTCTTTCCTCTCCTCTAGAGACCCTCATTTGAGGTACTCTGTATTCATTCAGCCCTCAGTGCTCTTCCATGACATGCATGTTCTTTGGTACATTTTTCAAATGAAGAACCTGAGGCTTCTGGAGGTTAATTGACAATTGCATGGTCTGAATCATGATTATTAAATAATTCCTCTCTTAGTGTTCTCTCCTCGATATTTCTGCCAACTCCAAACATGTTTATAACAAGAAGAGCTCTGGGAACAATGTTTAGAATTCTTTTTTGGGGGAAGATGATCTGCTATATTATTACATTTTTCATCTTCAAACAGATTATGTCAGTCTGACCTCTGTTTTAGAGATGTGAATATCTATTATAAAATACTAGAGGTCCAGTGCACAAAACTCGTGCACTGGGGAGGGGCCCTCAGCCCAATCTGTGCCCTTTGGCAGTCTTGGATCCCTCTCGCAGTCTGGGACCCCTCACTCCTTACTGCCTGCCTGCAGCAGAGGCAGGAGAGGCTCCCGCCACCGCCGCTGGGCTCACCAGCCATGAGCCTGGCTTCTGACTGAGTGGCGCTCCCCCTGTGGGAGTGCACTGACCACCAGGGGGCAGATGCTTAACTTAGGAGCTGCCCCCTGGTGGTCAGCGCATGTCATAGTGACCGGTCATTCCACCAGTCAATCCACAGTTTGGTCAATTTGCATATTAGGGTTTTATTATATAAGATAGTGTATATTTAATAGGGAAGTTTTTAAAAAACTCTGTTTTATATTCTTTTCATGAGTCTGCAATGTCTTGCATTAAAATGCATCTTATATGTTTAATGTTTTAAAAATCTGTCCTTGAACTTTCTCCCAAGGGGCTTTGGTTCTCCCAGGTATATGCTTCTGATAGTTTTCCCTGTGATGTGGTGAAGTTGAATCATTTTCAACAACAATAGGCATCAGAGCTAGAGGTAGACTACTTTCCTTTGTTTTTGAGACAGAAGAACATGGCTTGAGGATTATTATTTCCTTGGTGAGAATTTCTTTCCCTCTTTGCTGGGATTTCTCCAATGTTTCATCTTTCATAAGAAGAAAAAACTCACCAGTTCATTTTCCATCCTCATAATCCCTACCACCTCCCCCCTTAAATACAAAGTTGACAACTCACATTAAACATCTATAGGAGACTGAACTGTGGATCCCACCATTTATTAGGGAGATCACGCAAACACTTTCCAATGTGGGTGGGATTAATCACAAATGATAATTCAATGTTTAAAATGAGTCATCAAGGCATCTAGACCCATTTCGGTATAAAATGAGCTTAAACTGTGGATGTAATCACTTTAGTACAAAAAAATGGAAAGTAGATGCTAACTACTCATTTGTAGGAAGTCACTACCTTCCTCATTTTCCAAAATTCAATACAGTCAAAACTTCAGTGTTTCTATGTCCTCCTAGATTTAATATTATGAAATGCTATGAAATTCCAGTATTGAGATTTTCCGAAAAGCTTAATGCCTGAGATTACATACTTCCTGTTGTAAGATTTGGCTCCTAGTAATGAAGTCGCCTTGCCTATTGGCTTTGGTCTACATACCCAGAACAATACAATAACAAAAAGAAACCTCAGTTTCTCAACAACTATATAATTCTGCTTGAGCTGCCATAGCCAAATATCATAGACTAGAGGCCCGATTCACAAAATTCGTGAAAGAGTAGGCCCTCGCAGCCGGCTTTGTCCAGAAAGTCATCAGGACGGGTCATTCTGCTGTCTGGCTGTTTGGTCGATTTGCATATTATGCTTTTATTATCATAGATTAGGTGGCTTATGGGGCAGAAATTTGTTTTCTCACATTTATGGAGACTGGGAGTCCAATATCAAGATGCCAGTAGTGTTGGTGTCTGGTGAGTTTTCTCTCATTGGTTGGCAGATGGCCACCTTCTTGCTGTGTACTCAGGGACCTCTTTGTGCACTCATGGAGAGAGCAGGGACAAGCAAGCTCTCTGGTGTGTCTTCTTGGAAGAATACTAACCCTATTGGACTAAGGTCCCTTCTTATGACTTCATTTAATATTAATTACTTCTTTTTTTGTGCAAGGTCTTTTTAATAAGCCACATTTTAAGAAGTTGAATATTTACGAAGAAAAGTTAAAGTGAGGAGTACATACTGGAACCTATTTTTTTTTCTTTTTAATTAAACCTTTACTGTTGAATGTATTACATATGTCCCCCTTTACCCCATTAACACCTTCTAGCCCACCCCACCCACCTTCCCAGGCCTTCACCACCCTATTGTCTGTGTCCATGAGTTATGCATATATGCATACAAGTTCTTTGGTTGATCTCTAATTACTACTTTAGAGGCCTTATCTCCAAATATAGCCACACTAGGGATTAGAGCTTCAACATACCCATTTGGGGGTGGGGGTTAGGTCACAATCAATTCATAACAACAGCCAAGAATAAAATGCACATCTATTTTATTCTACTCCTGTGTAATGTTCTGTACTAGGCATGTGTACTCAGATGCACACATGCAGTTAATTCATCTTCTCATAAGACATAGCATGGTTAAAAGTAATTTCATGATGTGTGTACATCCACATGATAATTTACCAACAAGTCTACTTCTGTTATCCTAGTCTCTGTGTGGACTCCTAAGGATCATAAACAGCTGTCTCTGTTTCTGCAACTTCGTGGAGGTGTGGACAGCTACATTTATCTTTTTAAGAAAGGAGAAATGATCATTTTTTAAACATGTTTACACACAGATGCTTCTAATGAAGAGTTTTATGTTTACACATGTCATGATGGCATCAGTCAAATATTTGGTTTGTTCAGAAAACAAGAAAGATAGTTAAAACCAGAACATGGGAAAGAATTTAGTATAATGATGCAAGGCATCTTTCCTAAGAAAGTATAGTTGGGTTTTAATCCTGGCTTTGATTCTAATTATTTGGAAACACTGGCTTCATTTGCCTAATTCCCCTACTGTTTCTGCATAAGCTGTCTTCTACCCAACAGCTGGACTGATTGTTTAAAAATGTGACTCAGACTGCACTATTCACCTGCTCAGAGGCCTCACTTGTCTTCCCATAAGTCTGTTCAAAATCCTTATCATGGCCCTGAGGTCCCATCATGATCTGGATTTTACCTGTCTCCCAGCTGCATCCCCTATCTCTCTTACCCTTATTCCTTTCCTACTAGAATGTTGGCTGTCCTGCTGTTGCTTAAATTCTTTCCTTTCTCCCTCACTGGGATGGAAACTGATATTTACATCACTTATTATTTATTATATCATTTGCAATTTACATTGTGCCTATAACATTTCTTAGTGCCTACAGATACTTAGCTATCGATGGTTGAATAAATGATGAAATAGCATTCTTATTCATAGAAGTATAAAAACTACTAAGCTATCCAAATGTGAGTTACTGTTATTACAATTATCCTTTAATTAGAAAATTTTCTAGTTAGCATAGACAGTTACCTTTTTAACAACCTCCTAGTGAAATATCTATACCAGCCGTGGGCAAACTACGGCCCTTGGGCCAGATCCGGCCTGTTTGAAATGAATACACTAAAAAAAAAAAAAAGACCGTACCCTTTTATGTAATGATATTTACTTTGAATTTATATTAGTTCACACAAACACTCCATCCATGCTTTTGTTCCAGCCCTCTGGTCCAGTTTAAGAACCCATTGTGGCCCTCGAGTCAAAAAGTTTGCCCACCCCTGAATACACTAGAGGCCCAGTGAATGAATTCATGCAAGGGTGGGGATCCTCAGCCTGGTCGGCGATCATGGCCTATCAGGGGGCCCGCTGGCCTGGGGGAGGGACCCTGGGAGGTTGGCTGCCCAGGGAGAGGGGCCGTGGGAGGTTGGCCAGCTGGGACCCCCTGGCCCCAATCAGGAATGTTGGCGGGGGCTGGCCATGCGGGGGAAGGGGCTGAGAGAGGTTGGCTGGCCTTAGGAGGTTGGCTGTGGGAGTGCACTGACAACCAGGGGGAAGCTCCTGTGTTGAGCATCTTCCCCCTGGTGGTAAGTGTGCGTCACAACAACTGGTCAACCGGTTGCTCCAGTCATTCCAGTTGTTCTGTAGTAATGGTCGCTTAGGCTTTTATGTATATATTAGGGGCCCGGTGCACAAAAATTTGTGCACTCGGCCGGGGGGGGGGGGGGCAGCTCAGCCAGTGCCCTCTCGCAGTCTGGGACCCCTCGGGAGATAATGACCTGCTGGCTTAGGCCTGCTCCAGGGTGGCAGAGGGCAGGCCCAATCCCTAGGTGCAGCCCCTGGTCAGGCTCAGAGCAGGGCTGATTGGGGAGTTGAGGCGCTGCCCCTTCATGCACAGAGCAGGGCGGATTGGGAGGTTGCGATGCCACCCTCAGTCATGCTCAGGGTAGGGCCTATTGGGGGGTTGGGGCACCGCCCCCTGTCACACTCAAAGCAGGGTCGATGGGGAGGTTGCGGTGCCACCCCCTGTCATGCACAGAGCAGGGCCGATCAGGGGGTTGAGGCGCTGCCCCCTGTCGCACACAGAGCCGCAGGGCAATCAGGGGATTGGCGAGCTCCCCCCTATCAGGCACAAAGCAGGGCTGATCAGGGGTTTGGGGCGCCTTCCCCTGTCAGGAACAGAGCAGGGCGGATAGGGAGGTTGTGGCCCCGCCCCCTGTCACACACAGAGCTGCAGGGCGATCAGGGGGTTTGGGCGCTGCCCCCTGTCACACTGATCCCGGTGCCGGGAGGCATATTACCCTTTTACTATATAGGATAGAGTCCTGGTGCACGGGTGGGGGCCGGCTGGTTTGCCCTGAAGGGTGTCCTGGATCAGGGTGGGGGTCCCCACTGGGGTGCCTGGCCAGGCTGGGTGAGGGGCTGAGGGCTGTTTTCCGGAAGCGAGTGACTAAAGCTTCCAACCGCTCCTTGTTTTCTTTTTTTTTTTATTCTGGGCCAGCTTTAGCTGTGAGGCCTCGCCCCTGAAAACATCGATACAATGTTGCTAAAGCTCGGCTGAATGTAAGCTGGTCTCTGGGGTTTTGTTTACCTTCTTATTTGCAACATAGTAATAGTTGTTTAGAGTTGTAGCTCAGAGGCCAGCAAGTGAGGCTGGGAATCTTTGAGTCTGCAGCAAGCAAGCCTCATGTTCGCTTCCAGCTGCCTGGCTGCCGGCCGCCATCTTGGCTGACAGTTAATTTGCATATACTCACTGATTAGCCAATGAAAAGGGTAGCGGTCGTACGCCAATTACCATGTTTCTCTTTTATTAGTGTAGACTAGGGGCCCTGTGCATGAAGATTTGTGCACTGGGTGGTGGGGAGGCGTCCCTCGGCCCGACCTGCACCCTCTCCAATCTGAGAGCCCGCAGGGGAGCCCTCTTCAATCCAGGAGTTTCTGTCTGTCTTTGCAATCATATGAGCGAATTGTCTGAGACCCCCAACCCAGTTTGATTTGTTGCTCACAGAATAATAGAGGCATTTCTTTTCCCTTGCTCCATTGGTGGAAATTTCCTGGAAGTTTAAGGATATCATCCCTTTAATTTTTCCTAGACACTCTGATTTTACTTATGTCTCTCACCTTTGCTTTCCCTCCATCCCCACTGCAACAGTACTCCAGGTTCACTTTGCTCTAGTGCCATGGTTGGCAAACTGCAGCTCGAGAGCCACATGCTACTCTTTGGCCCCTTGAGTGTGGCTCTTCCTAAGCCTTAGGAGTACCCTAATTAAGTTAATAACAATGTACCTACCTATATAGTTTAAGTTTAAAAAATTTGGCTCTCAAAAGAAATTTCAATCGTTGTACTGTTGATACTTGGCTCTATTGACTAATGAGTTTGCCGACCACTGCTCTGGTGTCTAGGAGAGCCGTCTGCCACCAGAACTATGATTCCCAGCATTCCTGGTGCTCCCTGCACTCTGGGCTTCCACCAAAACTACTATTCTCAGAATTCCTGGTGCTCCCCACACTCTGGATTTTTCCAGACCGAGGGAGTCACATCCTCCCAAACTGCTGGCTCTCCCACTCTGCTCTGTGTATGCAAATTATCCTTCATCTTTGTCAGGTTAATTTGCATACTCACTCCTCCTTGGCTGGTGGGCATGGCTTGTGGGAGTGGCTTGGGTGTGGCTTGAGCATAGCGGAGGGATGCTAATTTGCATGTTTCTCTTTTATTATATAGGAGGATAGATAAAAAAGGCCAATGTGCTAAGTGTCTGACTGGTCGCTATGATGCACACTGACCACCAGGGGGCAGATGCTCAATTCAGGACCTGCCATGATCCACACTGGCCAGCTACAGATAAAAGGCACTGCAGACCTGACACCTACAAAGCAACACTCGGCTTCCCCCAAGTGGGACACAGGCCCCGCCACCACCTTGGAGAAACACCCTACCAAATCACAGCCAACACTGCCAAGAACCATGGTGCAAAGTGTGGCCCACAGCCCAGCCCAGCCTGGAAACGGTGGCTGTGGGCACCAGGTAATGTCATGTAGCAACACCAGGCTTCCTCTCCCTAGTAACTAGCCTCCTTGCAGTTTCTTCAGCCCTGGAACACGACTTGCTTTATAGCCAGGTGCAGACATTTTACACTTTAAGCAAATGTCTGTGAAGCATTTTCCCATGCCTCATCTCATTTGATCCTCACAGAAGTCCTGGAGTAGGTAGATAGGAGACCCAGTGGAATCCTATTTTCTTTTCATTAGCCAGAAAATGGAAATTTAGAAAGCTTAGAAACTTGACACAACTGAAAAGAAGTAAGAAATGGTGGAACTTAAAAATAAATTCAGGTTTTGTCACTACACAGAATATAGTCAAACACTGCTGCAGTTAAATATTTACTCTTTGTTCTCCCTGCATGATCTACAATAATTACCTGCTTCGTGTTGATATTTACTCCTGTGTTGCTGACAATTACCTGAAAGAGAAGTTGGGGTGCTTCACTGGGCTGGAAAAAGTTTTGCTAAATCAGAAAGCAGGTCTAATTAAGCAAGTTTATTCTCTATATATAAAAGGCTAAGTTTAGTCTTGCATGCACAATACATATAAAGATCTTGCTGGTGCCAATTGCAAGCATGTGTTTAGATCTGTCATTGTTGATCATGAATTTGGTTGACATTTCTATTATAGAAAAAGGGCGAATAGCGATATTAAAATATTTCTTCTAATTAATTTCCTTTCAATGTTCATGAATTCATGCACTGGGCCATTGGTATAGATAGATAGATGATAGTTAGTTAGATAGATAGATAGATAGATAGATAGATATAGTAAGGCATGGTTTTAATAATCCTTCTATTGTTACAAGATTCTTTAAGTAAAATATGAATAGGAAAATACATAGAAAGAATCTATTTCTTTAAATTTTGCACTTTGTTCTTATAAAACTGGACAATCATACCTCCAGAAAGACAGGATTTTGTTTAAGTAAGGTTCTACATTTACTCCAAAGACTCTGTTGAAAACTGAACACTTCCTCATAATGTGTGAGAAGACCAGGTCAGACTTCATTGTGAATGAATCAGGATTAGAGAGCGGGACATTTTCACCTCACCATGCACATAAAACTTAGTTAGCATTGGCACTCAGCTTGGTGCGCTGTGCAAATTCAGCTAATTGTATTTATGTACTTTGTATGAGCCTATATTTTTGGATATGCAGCCTATACTTTCTTCCACGAGGTGATGGGCCAGTTCTGTAGTGCCCCATTGATTCCAACGTTGTCTCCATCTCATCAACACCAGACTAGAATTTTATGGCAGAGTGACCTGTCTTTTCTGAGCATCTCCTATTTCCATTCTTGATTTTTTCTCTGCTCTTTTCCATCCTGCTTTGTATCTCGAGAGGCTATCCGTCCTGTATGCACACTCCAATGGGCTCTCTTGACCTCTGGTTTTTCTATTGATTCCGATAATGCAAAGCAGCACATGGAGAAGACTGGAGTCAAAGAGAGATAGAGTTGGATATGACCTTCCCTCATCCCCCAACCCCTGCAGATCACTGTTTTCCCCCTTGAGAAACTACAGTTGTGGTCAGATCACCCCTCCACACAGCTTTCTTCATTTCCAATAACCCTTCTATCCCTGGGAATGGAAATAGCCCTGCCATTATCTGCTGTGGTATTCACTGTCTCTGGTTGCTTCCCTTATAATAGACATTAAACTGTCCTCAAATTACTTAATTGCCAACTATGTTCTGCTAGAATTATGATTATACATTTACTTATAACCCAAAAAGAAAAGGTAATCCTTCTGTGTCTGCCCCAAAAAGGCATTTGGATTTTAGAAACAGCATCATGTCCCCATAAAGTAATCTATATATATAAAAGGCTAATATGCAAAGTGTCCCCTTGGGAATTCAACCAGGAGACGGGGAGTTTGATCACTTGCTATGATGTGCGCTGACCACCAAGGGACAGCTCGGAACAAAGGAAGGCCCATCCGGCAGCAGGCAGCCAGGGAAGGGAGCCCTGGCCAGCAGCCAGAAAGAAGGCCCCGGCTGGCAGCCAGAAGGTCCTAATTGGCCCTGATCTCTGGCCAGGCCTAGGGACCCTGCCCATGCACAAATTTCATGCACCGGGCCTCTAGTGAAGGACTTGTATGCATGCATATAAGCATAACCAATGGACATAAGACACTGGGGGGTAGGGGAGGCCAGGGGATTGTCAAGGGCGGGGGAAAAAAAGGACACATATGTAATACCCTTTGTAATACTTTAAGCAATAAAACAATAAAAAAAAGAGAGAAAAAAAAAGAGTTGATGACCTACTTCAAATTTTTGTTCTGTCTTTTACTAGACATTTAAATTAAGCAGATTGTTTTCTTTTCTCACTTCAGTTTCTTCACCTTTAAAATATGGTCAGTAATATTATTTAGCTTGAAGAATTATTCCAATAGTTGATCTATGTCAAATATTTATCAAAATGTCTGGCAAATACTAATTGTATAATCATTGTAAAACATGAATTTCATATTTTCCTGACTGTGATGGAATTTTATGGGTTATCTTGACTTTACTCTGGGATGCCCAAACATTCAGCTAAACATTATTGTGGGTGTCTCTGTGAGAATTTTTCTACATTAGATTAACATTTGAATAAGTATATTGAGTAAAACAGATTGCTCTCCCTAATCTGGGTGAGTCTCATCCAATCAGTTGAAGACATGAGTAGAACAAAAGAGAGTAAGCAGGAACTCTTTATTATATATATATATTTTTATTCATTTATTTATCCATTGTGTGTGTATTTTTTGCCTAACTGCTGAACTGGATATTGGTCTTCTCTTGCCTTCTAATTCTAACTAAAAAGTCTGCTACTTGGGGGTCTCTAGATTGACAACTTTTGGATTTGAATAGAGTGGCAGGTTAAAAGTCTAAGCTCCTACCCTACTTTGCCTTTGCTGGTGGAATGGGCTGGGGCTGCAGATTTTTCTATAATGTTTGGCTGGAGTAGAGACTTTTTTAAAAATGGCTGCCTTGCTAAACTGCCCTTTTCCTGGTTCTTTGGCTAGAGAGGGTAGACATTGACTAGAGAAATATCACAGGGGGGAAGGGGAGCTTTTTTTGTCTGGACCTGCTGTTATTTGGGATGTTGCCTTCTACAGCACAGAGTCTGGGATATATGGAGACCAAAAGAAACCTTAACTTACAGAATTGTTAGCTTACTGCCATTCTGCATGCTGGCCACTTATATTTCTAACTGAAAAGCATGTTTGCCTTTCGGAATGATATTAATCTAGGTGATGGTTAGTACAAGGTCTAAGTTGTCCAAAGGACTGGGCTGCTGGGAAGTTCTGTCTTTGAGAACTGCCATCAAAGGATCTTTCTCAGCTTTTGCCAAGAAATGGCCACCTTGCCATTTTTTTTTTCAGCTTCTCCTTCTGCATTTCTTTTGACACACACGGTTTTGGTCTCAGGCTTATTTGACAATTACTATGCTAATTTATCAAGCCCTCTCCCTACAGTGGAGTAAATGATTACGCAATCCATGGCAGGAGAGTCTCTGTGTCTCATTTCACAATGTGTGGGCTGGAAGTCAAGTGTTTCCAAATCCTCCTGAAGTATATCATTACGGATTTGCAAGTCACGGGCTGTGTGGTTTCTCCAATAAATTTGTGTGGGGCCTGTGTTAATGTTAGAACTTGGAACTGAATTATATGGCAGAGCCCATGGTTTACTGGGACTCAGTCAAATCTGCATAGTTTGGACTGAGCTCATCCAGTGAGTGTTTCCCTGTCACCATAATGGTGGAAACAGACATCAATGAGAAAACCACATCTTCATCAATCTACAACTCTACATCGTCAGTGTTACTTCCCATTTGCTGGAGTCTGCTACAGCTTTGTTTTATTTTCACACTCATCACATTGGGGACTTTGGAGGGTCATTATGTCTAGCTGCTTTGCTTAATTTAACAGTGTCAGCCAGATTCTTAATAAGAAAATCTGTCAGGTCTTGATAAACCATCTCCTTCTACCACACCGGGGTTCACAGAGCAGCTGGACAACACTTCCCCAGCTGCTGCTTCCCATTGCAGAACTCCATGTGGAATGAAATGATTCCTGTGGGCAGTGGACTTTGGGTAGCTTTCAGGAGGAAGATACCTTCAATATCCTTGCCATTCAAGCCATTCCATGTGGAAACTGAGTGAAATTCACAGAAAACACAGCTGGCTGGAGAGCTTGGTGACACTATTTTTACTAGTAGATTTTTTTTCCCAGATTATGCACATATTGCAGTGAATTGTTTCAAAATTTGGCAAGCCTTACAAAAGGCTGTTTCATCATAAACCTGTTTTGAAGTGAAGGATATATTATGTCCTCAGTGTTAAACACCATTTCGTTTTCTTTTTCTTGATTCAAGTCAACGTGACCCAGACTAATAAAGTGAATATCATCAAGGAAAAGCCTTGAATAGGCCCAACAGCTGCTCATTCTCATCCTCATAGTTTCTCTGGGTTTTCCTTCTTTCTCTGAGTTGTTTAATTACTGAAATTCTTTTGAAATGCAAAGTTCTCTAGCGATATATTTATCTCGGGTGCTGATGCTCCCAAGGCAAATCCAGCAATATAATTTGATAAGTGTGGTTTTCTATGAATTTTTGAAATACTTGGTAAGAGCAAAATAGGTTGCTTTTCAAAAATAAAAATAGACATTATACAATTTTAAAGTTATTACATTTCTAAGGCCATGCCAATATGTTTTAATGGTGTTGATTATGGCATGGCCTTTTTGCCATGAGTTGGAGAACAAGTAGACTGTTTGACTACATGGCTACCACATTGGGCTGCTGAAGGAGGTTAAAACATTGAATTGTCTATACTGAGAGATGGTTTTGGACAGCTATGACCTTCCCCTTTTAGTTATCAATTATTTATTTGATAATATGCCACTTAATATTACATCATCATTATTTTACATAAATATATTATATAATGTACCCATACTATGTTATTTAACATTATGTCATCATTATTTTACATAAACATATTAAATAATATAGACAAAATTGTGATCACACGTACTCATGAACAGAGAAGGGTGTTGTAGGGATGGAATCATGACTTAACCACTAACTCAAGCAAAATATCAGCATTTAGTTGCTCAAAAGACTTCATTTAACTGACTTGAAAAAAATAAAAAGAACCAATTATAGAATTCCTGAAACTAATTACAGAATTTCTCACGTTGTGCAATGACATCTGGAACTCCAAATATTGTCCTAAGAAAATAGAAAGTTCTTATAGAGGCTTTGTGGTCATGTACTTTAGGGTCTAATCCAAAGTAACGAACCAGGCTCTCTCTGGATGGCCTTGGGTAAGTTACTTGATTTAGGGATAGTCATGAGATTTCATTGAGGTAGTGAGTAAAAGTCTAGCACAGTCCCTGGCAAAACCTAGATACTCAAAATGTTTTTTTTTTTCCTTGTCTTCTCTCTCAGTTTAGACCAAAATAAGTAGAAGTAACTCTAAAATATGTTCTCTGAGATCTGTCTAATACATCAGTTACCAGAGATGCAAGAGAATATTTACAAGGACCATCGTCCCTGTTAAAAGGGGAAGCTTCTCCATTTGCTCTGAGTCATTGTAATAAAGACAAACATGTCAGGCAGCAGCAGATCACCTGGCCTCCTGGATTGTAACAAAATGTAGAAATGACAATAAGAATTTACAAAATGTGAACCTATCCCAGAACTTCTGGAGTAAATTTGAACCTTAGTAAAATTTTACCTTTATGACCTACAGCCACTTTACAAAGTTATAGTTTTTGGTAAGAAATGGGTTGGTGGGTTTTGGGGTTTTTGTTTTTTGTTTTTGTTTTTGTGAGAAAAAAAATGAATTAAAGAATATTCTAACTTCAGGACTAAAAGAATGATATTTTATATGTGGGGATAAGTAGTTCCTTGGTGGTCTGCAATCTTGGAAAAAATGTTTTTGTAAGCCAAGATAATCTGAAACAGATTATGAGGAAATCCATCAGAAAAATAAATGCAGAGTGTCTAGTATGACGTGAGGATGTCCATTAGTAGAACTGCCCTGGAAATATGGTGAGAGAATTTTTTTGTGTGTGAGAATTTCACACAGTTGTGTTTTTGTCTAGCTTGATCAATGCTAGTCTTATATCTTAAGTCTCCCTTTCTGCCTTCTCAGTGAGTCATTGACCATATGGCTCCAACTCCCAGTCTGGCTGCCAAGGAGGAGGGGGAAAAGAAAAAAATAACAATCTTGATAACATGTGGACCATTCTGAGTGTGAGACTGACATAGCTGATCCCCCCAGCACAGTCTCAAGAGAGCTGGCACATTGAATCTCTTTCATAAAGGCTAAAGGGTCTCCTCTCCTTATATATGTACTGGGTTCTTCCGTGGGGTTCTTTAGAGTCAAATTCAAATTGCTTATCATCTTGTTTATGTCACAAGTATAGTGCTGCCATGATTTGTTATGCTGGAAGAAGACATTTCTGCATCTAGGGAATCCATGCTTTTATGCTTAACTCTGTCCAATAATTTTCCTGAAGCTTAAACATTTTTGTAAATATTTTCGCGATTTTTTCCCTGGTGATTTTGCAAGGCAAGTTGTATATATTGCATTACTTATTCCCTCTACCAAGAATGTTGACTTGCTTTATTACAATATCATCCCACTGATTACATTTTATATATGAATGTTGGAAAGAGCATTAAAATGCTTCTTGCTTTTTCAAAAGAGTAAAATAAAGCATTGGGGTTACAAACTACTGTATTTCTACCTGAGGCTTTTGTTCCCCCTCAAACCTTTGCTGCTGTTATAATTTAGCACATTTAAGTAAGAAAATCTGTATTATAATTATTTTAGGTTAATTATTTTTATTTGATTACAATTATAAAAAAATGACCCAATGGGAGAACAATCTTTGTTCAGAAAAACTATTCTTTGAACTGTCAGATGAGAAAAATACATTTTTATGCACTCTGTTTGAGCTTTCCTGAACTTTGAAACAACCAGAGAAGACCAGTCACATTTTAATGACAAAAAGGAGCTATAGATCCCTGAATCTCAAATTTCCCTGTGTCTTTTCTACCAGAAAATACTTTTATAGTGCAATTTTTGAGTGCAGTTTTTCACTTTGCTTAGTAGATTTCCCCATGAAGTGAATGTATCTATCTTTGCAGTTAAATGTATCAAAATTTTCAGTTGCCTTATCGTTTTGAGTTACAATGAGGCACTTCCTCACCCGTAGGTTATGAAAGAATACACTCATATCTTCATTCAGCATTTGTTTTGTTTGTGTTTGTTTTTAATGTTCGGTACCTCATACAATTGGAATGCATCCTGGTATGTTGTGGGGAATTAGAACCTAGTTTTATAGTTTTCTAAGTCAATCTTGTTGCAACACATTTATAAAAAAGAAAGAAAAGCCTTTTACCTCACTCTTTTGAAATACCAATCTTAGAATATATTAAATTGTCAAATACCATTGAATTTTTGTCAGTACTTTCTGTTCTGTTCTGCAGGGGAGGGGAGATTTCTCTCTACCCTCCTACGGTCTCTGGCTGGGACTGATGTAAAACAGATCAGTGGGAGAAAAGCATTCAGATTTTATTTACATGCACTTGGGAACCCTCGCAAGAAAAATGAAGACCCACATAAATAACTGGGCCTAAGTGATTACACTCTGAATTGAACAAAGAGTAGTAATTGTGGGAAAGCAACTAAAATATAGGGGAGACTAAAAGAAGGCATGAGTTATCTTAACAGGGTCTGTTTCATGGATTTCTCTATCTTGAGTTCCCATCTCTGAAGATAAGAATGCTTCTTCATCCTGGTACAACGAAGGCACCTTTCACATGGGAATTTTATCTCCTGCTTTGAGGAAGAAAAAGGAAAGTCAGAGTGCCCTTCTTACATCTGCTGTATTTCAAGTGCCACTAACTCCAAATAATATGCCAAAGTTGCATATTTGGGGTGGCATATCCTGAATTCCTTCATTACCATTGGTGTATTCATGAACACATAAAATGCCTAGAGAGCCAAGCAGTTCCCCTAAGTCCCACTGCTGTCCTCATGAAACTTTTAGTGCAAAGGAATCATAAATTAGAATTTGATGAATGCTGGAATTATATAAAAAGACTAGAGGCCCGGTGCACAAAAATTTGTGCACTCGGGGGGGGGGGGTCCCCCAGCCAGGCCTGTGCCCTCTCACAGTCTGGGACCCCTCGGGAGATAACGACCTGCTGGCTTAGGCCTGCTCCTGGGTGGCAGAGGGCAGGCCCAATCCCTAGGTGCAGCCCCTGGTCGGGCTCAGAGCAGGGCTGATTGGGGGAGTTGAGGCGCCGCCCCCTGTCATGCACAGAGCAGGGCGGATTGGGAGGTTGTGATGCCACCCTCAGTCACGCTCAGGATAGGGCCGATTGGGGGGTTGGGGCACCGCCCCCTGTCACACTCAAGGCAGGTTCAATGGGGAGGTTGCGGCGCCACCCCCTGTGATGCACAGAGCAGGGCCAATCAGGGGGTTGGGGCGCTGCCCCCTGTCACTCACAGAGCAGGGCCCATCAGGGGGTTGGGGCACTGCCCCCCCCCCCCATCATGCACAGAGCAGGGCCCATCAGGGGGTTGGGGAGCTCCCCCCTGTCACGCACAGAGCAGGGCCCATCAGGGGGTTGGGGAGCTCCCCCCTGTCATGCACAGAGTAGGGCCGATAGGGGAGTTAGGGTACCGCCCCCTGTCACCCACAGAGCAGGGCCAATCAGGGGGTTGGGGCGCCCCCACTGTCACACTCAGGGCAGGGCCGATGGGGAGGTTATGGCTCTACCCCGTCACACACAGAGCAGGGCCCGTGGGGGGGGGGGGGGTTGGGGCACCACCCCCTGTCACACACAGAGCAGGGCCGATCAGGGGGTTGGGACGCCACACCCTGTCACACACAGAGCCGCAGGGCGATCAGGGGGTTTGGGCGCTGTCCCCTGTCATGCTGATCTGGTGCCAGGAGGCCTCGTGGCTCCGCTGATCCCTGTGCTGGGAGGCATATTACCCTTTTACTATATAGGATAGAGGCCTGGGGGCTGGCTGGTTTGCCCTGAAGGGTGTCCTGGATCAGGGTGGGGGTCCCCACTGGGGTGCCTGGCCAGCCTGGGTGAGGGGATGATGGCTGTTTGCAGCTGGTCACACACCCTTCAGGGTGGGGGTCCCCACTGGGGTGCCTGGCCAGCCTGGATGAGGGGATGATGGCTGTTTGCAGCTGGTCACACACCCTTCAGGGTGGGGGTCCCCACTGGGGTGCCTGGCCAGTCTGGGTGAGGGGCTGAGGACTGCTTTCAGGCTAGGGGTTTTGACTGAAGCTCCCAACCACTCCTTTTTTTCTTTTTTTTTTTTTTTCTTCTGGACCAGCTTTAGCTCTGGCTCTAGCTCTGAGGCTTCCGCTGCTGGTTTGTTTGCCGTTCTGTAATCGAAACAATGTATAACTTCAGCTCTGAGATCCCAGCCGGCTATATTTGTTAGAATGTTTCAAACTGCCAGCTCAGAGTCCGGCAAGTCAGGCGGGGAACGTTGGAATCTGCAGTCACTGGAGCAAGCAAGCCTCCTGTTCGCTTCAGTGCATGGCTGCCGGCCGCCATCTTGGCTGACAGTTAATTTGCATAAGGATACGCTGATTAGCCAATCGGAAGGGTAGCGGTCGTACGCCAATTACCATGTTTCTCTTTTATTAGTGTAGACTAGTGACCTGGTGCATGGATTCGTGCACATAGAAAGGAAATTAATTAGAAGGTGGCCGGTGTGGTGGGACTGGGCGCAACAGGCCAGACACACCCTGGAGCACCAGGGTTCAAACCCTATGAGCCTGCTGGCAGAAACTGGCACACTGATATATTTAGTTTCATCAGCCTTGTTCTGCATTTAGGATTTTTCTATCCTTTATTTTAAAATTTGAATGTGTTTAAGTGGGGCATAATTTTTTCACTCATTGTCTTATTTTAGGTTTCCTCACATAATTATGTAACTACTCTGAAACCTTCTATACAAATTCCTGGTTTTTACCTATTTCCCTCTAAGACTGTGGCCAGCCAGAACATCTATCTTCATGTGTCATATGACAAACACACCCAACTTGCATGTACTGCATTTTCCTTTGAAGCTGGATTCTGTTCCAGAATTCCTGGCATTAACTCAGCACTATGATTCCAGGCACCACTGTACCAAGATCTTTAAGTCCTTTCTGCTGTGGTGCATCTCACCCTGTGTACCAATCCCCTGAGACTCGCCTTCAGCTTTGCTAATTTAATACTGGTCCATACACCCTTGGTATTTGGCACTGTATTGATGGGAGCCATTGTCTTTTTTCCTGTACCTGCTAAGCCTTGTCAACCTTGGATTGAATTGATTGTATGACTCAGGGGAGAGATTTTCAGCATTCATTTCTTTCTAGCCAACATGCAATAGACGGAGAATTGAGTTTTAAGTGAGAGTGTTATAAAGTGAGAACCAGTTTCTCCTTACTATGTTGATAAATTTGGCAAATTATTTAAATTTATTCTGCCTTAGTTTTCTTACCTGTTTAAGGATAATACCAATATTGTAAGGTATTTTTTTTAATTGAGAATTAAATGATACTGAGCATATGTATACAGTAGTCCCCCTTTATTTATGTTATTTTTTTATATATTATTGATTTCATAGAAGAAGGGAGAGAGAGAGGGAGAGAAACATCAATGATGAGAGAGCATCATTGATTGGCTGCCTCCTGCCCATCCCACACTGGGGATCCAGCCCACAACCTGGGCATGTGCTCTTAATCGGAATCAAACCCGGCCAATGTTCTATCCACTGAGCCGAACTGACTAGGTCAATAGTCCCCATTTATGTGCAAGACATATACTCCAAGACCTACAGTGGATGTTTCAGACTCTAATCAGCCTTAGCTCTGCTGGTAATGTAGTAGCAGCTTGCTCATCGGCAGAATCAGACTCTCCAGTAACCTTTATATTTTTCAGTCCAAATCTCTTCCTGGACTGTATAACCACTCTTTACTTGCAGTGAATGGCTTGGTGTCACTCATTTCAGTGGATCCCTTGCTGAATCCTTCCTATAGGCTCAATGCTTTCTGGAGCAACTCAGTGCTGCTAATCAGAACATGTTTTTTGTTCATGTCTTTGACTCATGAATTTAATGTTTTCCCATCTTAACTAAGCAATTATCATGCACTGTAGCCATATTTTTTTTCAGTTTGAGGTACAACAAGGAAAACTAGCAGAAATGTATTTTCCCTTCTTTACAATTTTATGGAGAGATTTGTTCTTAACAGTACTGTAGATCTTAGCAAACCAGCATACATTTCTTTCTTTCCTTATTAAGTCAAGAACTTTTACCTTTTTGCCTTAAGAAAGCACTTTACGGCTCCTGTTTGGCATATCTAAACTGCCAGCATCACTATTTTTGTATTTGGGGGCCATTATTAAGTAAAATAAGGGTTAGTTGAACATAAGCACTGAGATACAAAGGTATGATTCATGCCCCATGTGGAATAAAGTGGGAAGGTGTGAGATTTCATCATGCTACTCAGAATGGTGCACAATTTAAAACTTAAGAATTGTTTATTTCTGGAATTTTCTATTTAATATTTTTAGACCACCATTGATTGCATAATTGAAACCACAGAAAGTGAAACTGTGAATATGGGTGGACTATTATAATGCTACTAGAGGCCCGGTGCACGAATTCATGCATGGGTGGGGTCCCTCAACCTGGCTGGTGATAGAGGCCTATGGGGCGGGGGGTGGAGCAGATGGGAGAGGGGAGGGGCCTTAGGAATTTGGCCAGCTGGGGGTAAGGGGAGGGGCTGTGGGGGCGCCGGTCAGGCAGGGGGCTGCGGGAGGCTGGCTATGGGAGTGCACTGACCACCAGGGGGCAGCTCCTGTGTTGAGTGTCTGCCCCCTGGTGGTCAGTGTGCATCATAGTGACTGGTCGACCTGTCGTTCCTGTCTTTCTGGTCGTTCGGTCCTAACGGTCGCTTAGGCTTTTATATATATAGATAGTAGAAAAGCAAAAGTTACCACCCCAAAATGTGTCTCTCTGGCATAGAGATTATTTTATTTTTAAGAAACAAGAGTAGGGAAGAACCTTTGAACTTACTGCCTATAAGAATTTAGATAGAGGGCCTATTTCAGAAAGAGAGTTATCATCATTGAAAACTACAGCTTAATACAATGTCGTGTGGTGGGGGAGACTGCAGAACCTGGAGACCAGAGTCCACTCTGTGCCCCACTGTCTCTACCTGGCCTAGCACACATTTTTTTTTTTTACCAAACATCTGCTTTCCCATCTTCATGTGAATTACCTTCTTCCCCTTTAAAGTCCCAAACCACTACCTCCTTAGCCTTAGCTCAACATGGTTTTTATACTTTAACTTCCTATTTTATCTTTAGACCCCATATTCTCTGGAACCTCACACAGTATATCCATATATAATTAAATGTCATCATTTTTCTTGTCACTCTATCACATGTCAATTTAACTCTTAGACTAGCCAGAGGAACCTGGAAGAATAGAGAAAATTTGCTTCCTCCCCGGCAATATGAGTATTACAGCCATTTATATTATACTAGAGGCCTGGTGCACAAAATTCGTGCAGGGGGGAGGGGTCCCCTCAGCCCAGCCTGCACCCTCTCTAATATGGGACCCGTCAGAGGATGTCTGACTGCCAATTTAAACCGGCAGTCGGACATCCCTCTCATATTCCGGGACCGCTGACTCCTAACTGCTCACCAGCCTGCCTGCCTGATCGCCCCTACTGGCCCCCTTGCCAGCCTGATCACACCTAACCACCTTTGCCTGCCAACCTGGTCTCCTCCAACTGCCCCCCTCCATCAGCCCGGTCGCCCCTCACTGCCCTCCTCTGCCAACCTGGTCACCCCTCTGCCCCAATCTGCTGGCCTGTTTGCCCCCAACTGTCCCCCCAGCCTCCCCCCCACGCCCCCCTCCCCGCTGACCTGATTGCCTCACACAGCCTGTTTTCAGTCGTTTGGTCATCCCTCACTACCCCCCTGCTGGCCTTGTTGCCCCACTCAGCCTGATCGGTTGTTCATTCTATTGTTCGTTCAGTTGCAATGGCCCCTGGCTCTTTATATATATAAATATTACATTCCATTTGCTTTATATACATTATCTCTAGTCCTTATAACAACAATGAAAGCCTTTTTTTAAAAACCATCACATGTTTTTTTGAAAATGAAGTTCAGGAATGCTAACTCACTTATTCTAGGCCACAATGGGTACTGAATGTCATAATAAGTATTTAATCTAAGACACGTGGTTCCATCACCCATGCACTCTGCATCATACCATCTGTCTTCACAAATCAGTACCTGGCATATATAAAACACTCAATAAATGCAATTTTTACCATTCTCAGTACAATAGCATAGGTATTATAGTCATAGCAGAAATTGTGTAAAGTCACTGCAACACTAATCGAGTATTATAATGTTGAGACCAGAAATATTGACTTATATTGACTTGTTGATAAATAATTCTCCCTCAATATTCAACCTAATAGTTTCCATGTACTTGGGAATCCAGAAGAATGCTTTAGTGATAAAAAAAAAAGGAAAGAAGTCTTAAAGAGTGGTGTAAGGTCATGATAATCTGGATATATTTAATCTGTGGATTGCTGTACAATTTTTTATAGGGTCTCATTAACAATATAACAAAAATGTAATTGAATTTAGGTTCAACAATATTATGAAGGTAAAATTTAAAATAAAAATGTACAGCAGTCATAATTAGATTAAGTGGTTTTTAATTCCCATGAAGTTCGCTAGATTGGATGGACAGATGCTGTGTAGGGAACAGAGAGTGAGTGGGAACTGCTGTTCCAATTATTTTTAATATCACTCCTATCCATTTGGAAGAAGATGACCTCCAACATGGTCCCAGGTCTATGATAAATGGTTGTCATAAAAAGAGCGGCCAATGAGCCAGAATTCCAACCATAGCCAAAGTCTGTGTACATGTTGGGTTGTAGAGCCAATGTGTGTTGGGAGTAGTCAGCAAATGACTTCAGGGACAGGACAGTCTTATTACAGAAGTTATTTCTTTACCAAATGCTATCCATTCACAGTGGGCTGAAGGTGATGACTATCAGTCATCTCAATGAGCTGCTTTCACAGAGAATAATTTGCTTCCAAACAGTGACACATGCATATTATTCCTCAGATTAAAGCAACTGTGACCCTTTCCCAGTTACTATAGAGACGAAATATCTTGATGATATAAGACACATTTAAATTATGTATTTTAACAATAAAACAACCATCAGTTCTCAAAGAGATAATGTTTCTTGTGTGTATTTGTACAATCTTGACAGGCTGTAAAACGACAGTGGCTTTACTTAAAACCAACACCTTTGTCAGTTTCTATGCCTTTATGAAATGCACATGATAATTATTTAGGGGCATGTTTTGTGAAGATATTTGCATTGAATAGAACAGCATCCAGTGTGCCCTCTGTTTAATTAGCTCAATTAAACATAAGAATCTACCAACCAGTCTCTTAGGTGGAATGTGTTGATTAATAGAATCTTAATTAGTATAAGTTTTGTGGAAACAATGACACACAAAAACGAAAAAAATAAAATTAAAATGTTTTGATCAATTTCTGCATGCCAGGCATGTTAGGATCTATACTTTATTTTTTCCTCACTGTGAATCTTGCCCAATGGACATCATCTCTGCATCTGGAGATGAGAAAACTCAGACAAAGCAAAAGTAAATGCTTTGTCTAAGAGCTACATAAACTAGTCACAGATGGAATCAATACTGCAACTCTGACCTCTCAATTTAAAGTCCTTACTCCTACAATGGTATACAATTGGATATCACTGTCTTGTATATCATTCTGTGGTTGAAAAGCACAAGGGATAAAAGCAATAGCATATGAAAAAATAGAGGTACCATTATGTGTTATGTTAATGAGGAAGAAAAGTGAGGAAATGCATTTTTCATCTCTAAAATGGAATCCTGGTGCATCATAATATTCACCGAGGTATTCACTGATCTGAATTCTTTTTTTCTTCTTATTGATTTCAGAGGGGAAGAGAGAGAGGGAGAGAGAGACATAGAAACATCAATGATGAAAGAGAACCATTAATTGGCTGCCTCCTGTACATCCCCCTACTGGGGGTTGAGCCTGCAACCAAGGCATGTGCCCTTGACCAGAATCGAACCCATGCTGACGCTTTATCCACTGAACCAAACCAGGTAGGGCTGATCTCAATTCTTTACCTCTTTTCTTAGATGAAATTCTAACTAAAATCTTAGAGACAGAGCTGCTTAGTGTTTCACATCAGTGAGGTTTTGTGAAACCTCCTAACCAAAAGCATATAGTGAAGGTACAGTGATTAGATCAATATCATACAGCAGCATGTGGTAAGATAAAAAAGCAAAAACAAGGCACAAATTAAAAAAACCTACTTAAAAAAATTCTGGAGAGTAATATTGCTCTGAATAAAATTATGTACTGACTGAAGATCTAACTAAATTATAAATGTCTAGGTAATAATTCTCTAAATTATTCTAATGAATTAAGCTGTTAATTTTTACATTTTACAAATTGCAGAGAGATAATATTTGCAAAGACTGTAAAAAGCAACTCATGTTTTATTTTAAATATATATTTCAACTCAGAATAGTACTCACCGAATTGAATGAATTAGAAAAGAAACAAAGGGAATATAATTGGCCACATTCTTTTTATTCTTCATGCAATTGTTTTTATCATGAGCTATAACATTTAATTTGTATAGAACTAGAACAGTTTAATATTCTGCCATATTTATGAACCATAAGTTGCTTAGCCTTCACATTATTTTTCCCATTTTTATTATAAATGATGTTAAAAATACATCCATGCTTAAACCTCTTACTTCATTACAGTCCCATGTATTTGATCATTCCTTAGAGAAGTTTCAGAAAAGTATGAAGGGAAGGTTATATGAATTTTAAAAAGCTGGATAGTTATTAGCTACATGCTTATTCAAAAGAATTACATGATCCTATCAACAACTTATGAAGAAATTAATTTTATCATACCATTCCTTAGAAATAATAAATCCTTTGTTTTATAAGCATTGTCCTTCTGTTAGAGAGTATCTGGATAATTATAAATATTAAGAGGATTTTGGTTTGTTTTAATTTTTCACTTTAAAGTTTTACAAGTATAGCAAGCCTATTTTTTAATTTTGTGCTTTTTATTGCTTATTAAATAACATTTTACTTCAATAATTTGTGACTTTTGTCCAAGGAACTAGAGTGCTTCATATACTGTATGAGTATTGGCTGCTCTTCCCATTCATTTCTTATTCATAGAAAAGATACTTACTGGTAGTTTATGGCAGGCTTTTGCCTATTTTCTTGCATCATTTATATTTTTTTATTTGCTCAATTTTCCATTATTGGGCTGGCATCTTACACCTAGGGTGTCAGTTTCCTTTTTTATTAACATCTTACATGGTACATTTGTCACTATTAAAGAACCAGTATTGGGACATTGTTATTAACCAAAGTCCATGCTTTATTTAGATTTTCTCGGTTTTCATTAAATGTCTTTTTTCTCTTTCAGGATATGAACCGGGACACCTCACTGCATTTAGTCCCTGTCCTCTTAAGCATTGTCTTGCCTGTGACAATTACTCAGATTTGGTTTCTGATGACCTTGAGAGTTTTGAGGAGCAATCCACACAAATATTATGTAAAATGTTTCTTATTGGGATTTGTCTGATGTTTTTCATGATTAGACTAGAGTTATTTGTTTTAGGGAGGATGGTCACAGAGGAAAGTGCCTTTTTCATTTTATATCAAGTATACACACTATCAACATGATTTATGGTGACCATAATCACTTGCTGAAGTAGTATTTGCCAGGATTTTGTACTCTAAAGTTACTCCTTTTCCCCTTTTTCATATTGCACTCCTTGGAAGGAGTCACTGTGTGAAATTTATACATAAGGAGTGGGGAGGTATGGTGCCCCTGAGAATAGAGTATCTACATAAATGATTCAGAATTTGATTGTACAGGAGATTTGTGTCCTCCTGACCAATTATTAACATATTCTAGTCTTATTTATATCACTGTAGACTCATAGATATTTATTTAATCCTGTGGGTTAAATGCCAATGCTATTTTGTCTATTTTCTTCCTCAAATTGTTCCAGTTTTGGCCAATGGGAGTGCTTTTAATTGTCTCCTTTTCATGTGACGGTTTTATGTTTATTTGAGTACTTGCTTACTTTCAGCAATTACAAGATGCTCAAGCGCATCTTGTGTATTTCCTGTCCATGTTCTTATAAAAATCAGCCATTTTCCAAGGTTCCTAGTTCTTTTTATTGAAAAACAATATTATAAATCAAGATCTGGGAGGTTGGTGTGCTATTTGCTACTGGGATATCTTTGCTTCTGGACTCTCTCAGCTGAGAAAATGAGGAAATAGATGTGTATATATCATTAACTCATATACAATCTACACTAATAAAAGAGAAACATGGTAATTGGCGTACGACCGCTACCCTTTTCATTGGCTAATCAGTGAGTATATGCAAATTAACTGTCAGCCAAGATGGCGGCGGCAGCCAGGCCGAGATCAGCGGAGCCGAGGGGCCTCCCGACCCGGGATCAGCCGGGCCGAGGGGCCTCCCGGCCGCCTGGATCAACAGGGCCTAGAGGCCTCCCACCCCGGGAACAGCGGAGCCGAGGGGCCTCCCGGCCCTGGGATCAGCGTGGCCCCGGGATCAGCGGGGCCGAGGGGCCTCCCGGCCCCGGGATCAGCGGGGCCAAGGGGCATCCCGGCCCGGGATCATCGGGGCCGAGGGGCCTCCCGGCCCCGGGATCAGCGGGGCGAGGGGCCTCCTGGCCCCGGGATCAGCGGAGCCGAGGTGCCTCCCAGCCCCGGGATCAGCGGGGCCAAGGGGCCTCCCGGCCCCGGGATCAGCGGGCCCGAGAGGCCTCCCAGCCGCCTGGATCAGCGGCCGAGAGGCCTCCCGGCCCCAGGATCAATGGAGCCGAGAGGCCTCCCAGCCGCCTGGATCAGCGGATCTGAGGAGCCTGATGGAAGCCCTGTGTGTTCATGCACCCTGGGGGTGCAGAGGTCCTTTCCTAGGCAGAGGCCTATGGCAAAAATTTCGACTCTAAGAAGCAGCCTACGGCCTGGAATGGGGCTCCCCTGACCTCAGTGCTGGAGAAGACCATTAAGCAGAAAACTAAAGAAACCGATTTTACATCATTTCCCAGGTGGAGAATAGTTGGCATGTAAGCCCCTGACCAGTGCCCAGCCTCTCCTCTGTCAGTCTATCTCACTCTTAGGTACCATGTTCTTTGTTCTGTCTTAACTGCAACTCATTTTTAAACTAGATTGCTTTTAAAAGAAGACTAAATAAAGTTTCCCTTAAGTTATTTAGGTGGTGCTGGGGCTGCTGGGGCTGCTGGGGGCCTGATAGAAGACACAAACATGCAATGGGGGGCCTGTACCCAGCAGCCCCAAGGCCCGCCACCTTGGTGCTGGGGCTGCTGGGGGTATCAGAGACACAAACCTGCAGGCCCGGCACCCAGCAGACCCAAGGCCTTCGTGGCAGAACTAAGGAGCAGCAAGCCAAGCCGTAAGAAGCAGCAAGCAGGTGTGCAGTAACAAGGGAGGGGTCCTGGACTGCAAGAGGGCACATGCTGGGCTAAGGGACCCCCCACCCATCCCCAGTGCACGAATTTCGTGCACCGGGCCTCTAGTACTTATATATAATATATAATACATATCCTATATAATAAGTACATAGGTGGTGTCACACCCTCATGCGACGCCCTCATGTGTGATGCCCTTGTGCAATGTCATCACAAGATGGCCGCCACAAGATGGCCGCCACAAGATGGCCACCACAAGATGGCCGCCACAAGATGGACGCCACAAGATGGCCGCCACAAGATGGATGCCACAAGATGGACGCCACAAGATGGTCATGCACACAGCAGAGGCGGAGCCTGGTGGCTGCTCTGCCTGGGTGTTCTGCATCTCTGCACGGCACAGAGGAGGCCAGTCTTGGTGTCTCCATCACTTCACTTGGAGGTGGCGGGTCCTGGCAGAGGAGGCGGGTTGCAGCAGGGGAGGGCAATTGTGGACAATCAGGCCAGCAGGGGGGCCAGTCGGGGGCAATCAGACCATCAGGGGAGGGAAGTTGGGGGTGATCAGGCTGGCAGGCAGAGCAGTTAGGGGCAATCAGGCAGGCAGGCAGGTGAGTGGTTAGGAGCCAGCGGTCCCAGATTGCAGAGGGATCTCTGACTGCCCTGTGGAATCAGGCCTAAACCGACAGTCAGACATCCCCCGAGGGGTCCCAAAATAAAGAAGGTGCAGCCGGGCTGAGGGACACACCCCGGCCCCATGCACGAATTTTGTGCACTGGGCCTCTAGTATAACATATATAGCTTACACATAATATATTTTTAAATGTTTTATATGACCTTATATGCATTTAAGCTAAATATTTAACATAAATATAAATATCAGTATTAATTCTTTACTGATCTTCCCAACTCTAATCAGTTCCCGCATGTAATATTTTAGCCTTCTCCCCTCTTGTGTTTGTTAATTCCCACTCCAACAGTGATACCCTGGCTTTTGCCAACTGCCATCCCCTTGCTAAATCATTTCATCCTAATGTACATGTGTACATGTGAATCAGTATCTACATTTTTAACCCATACTCCTCTGGGGGGCACATTTCAACTAAAACAGAGTTCCCATGTGCAGTTTTTTTAGCTTTTAGTCTTACAGACCCATTTCATTTCCAAAGTTACTTAGGTCAATGCCTTTCACTCATGTCCTTCATTGAGGTCGTCTTATGCATTTGCAATGAAATTAGATTCCTTTGTAACATTTTGTGAAACATCCTTCTGGCATTTCCTGAACTCCTGAATTTTTATTTTGGGCACATTCTCAAATTTGCAATAATTATTTGTACTTTAAAGTTCTATGGGTTTTGATAAATGTATCCACTGCTATGGGATTACAGGGAAAAGCTTCACTACCCTAAAGTGTTGTCTAGTCAATCATCCTCTCATCTCTCCACATGCTTGCCAATCACTGATCTTTTACCCTCTCTGGAGTTTTGTCTTTTCTAAAAGGGCATATAATTAGAATCAGATAGCATGTAGACTTTCAGATTGTGAAACAAGATGGCATGAGCATCTTGACTGGATGAATTAACATAAGGAGAGAAAAAAATAGCAACAAGAACATGGATAACAAAGGTAAACAAAACAAAGAAGTCCTTGATCTCAAGGATCTTCCATAATAGATTAGTATATTTACATATATTTAGGGTATTTTTCACCCTGGAGTGATTAGCTATTTGATGATGAGAAACAGTCATCAAGTAGATGATTCTAATGATATTTATTTTATGAATAAATAAAGTATTATCTCCAAAGTTTTATGATAAATAAGAGCCATATGCTAGAAGGTTGAGTTCTGAATTATGTGGCAGGTCCACTCACCAAGGATACATGTTCCATAATAATAACAATTGAAACATTGAAATTTGGGGAAGTGCCTGTTTCACCAGCTAATGTTACCTTAAAAATACAATATGCTGAGCAAACTATTATTGGTTTTATATTTCATTTTACATGGGGACATATTTTCAAATTTCCAAATTTTCTATGAAAATAGCTAGTGCTATGATAGTTATTTTTCAAGGCCTGTGTAATAACAATAAATATTTTAATAGATATTCTGCAAAGTAAGTTTTCATCAGCTATCTTTGAAGCAATCTTTCTCAAAGTCCTATTAAGTATGACGAAGACCCGAAATATGATTTTGATAATAAGTTGACGATACTAAAGTATTTTTATAAGCTACCAAGTCATAAACTAGTCTAAAAAGGACAAGTCATGATGGTTATATAGACAAGTGTATTTTGTGCCTGGGATGAGGAAAACTACAAACCAGAAAATGGGTAAAAATACATCATTCCTCAATTTCTCATCATCTGTCTCATCAATTCATTCAAAATATGTATTGAATAGCAAACAAAATTTCAAGAGCTGCAATTTGAAATTTAAAAATTTATATTAACCACAATGCTGAGTAACTATAAGTGCTGAATTTTGAAAAATCACTTTCTTTCTATAAATACTTACTTTGGTCTGTGCAGAGCTAATTTTTTGATGCTACAAATAAATATGGTATGTAAAAGGCTGACCAAAATTGTTATCTATGATTATTATAATTATGGATGATATTAGTTACTTTATCAGTTAAAAGTAATATATACTCTTTGTATAGATTTAAAAGATATAAATATGTAATCAGAATAATATCTTGTAAAATTTGGCTCACTTTTTCAAGGTAAGAATATTCACCACAAGACTTTGGGGAAATGTGTGTGAAAATTATAGATTCTAGCTGCTATGTCATGACCAGTAGTGGAAGTTTTAATCTGATTACAAAGAAGAAGCCTAATGAAATCATCTGACAGGATTATCAGCTTGCCTTGAATCCTGGATTCAGGTATTATACTACCAGAGATGGTGATGATATAGTTTGGGATGATGATGGCCCAGCTCCTGGGAATGGAGGCCTTCTATATGACTACTGCGAAGTTTCCTGTCTGCAGTCTCTTTTGCAAAATAACCTCAGTTGCTTAATATGGAGAGGAGAACTGTTTCACCGTGTGCTACCTAAAGTCATTCTTAAAATATTTCCCAGAACCCATGCTATAAAAGTTTCTTTCTCTCATAAATTCTTCAGATTGTAAGTTCAAGTTTTGTGGAGAAAGATCATAAATTTAGTTTTATGCACATTGGCTTCTCGGTGCTTTTGAGACAGTGAAGGCAACTGTCTAGTAGTCCATTGTATACATGTCTGAAGCTCAGAGGGAGAATCTGAGCAGGAGATAAAATTTTGATAGTCTTCTGAGTATGGAAGAGATTGTGCAGGGAGTATGTAGAGTGAGAAGAGAGGAGGTTTGGGGATGGTTCCTGAAATAATTTCTATATTTACAAAGGTGGTGAAGGAGATGGAACCCAGAAGGGCAAGCCAGTGGGAGAAGCTGAACATCTGGAAGAAGAATGTAATATTCTGGTAATAAAAAGAAGGAAAACTCCCCCAAAAGCAGGGTGAGGGACAGTTATAACTGCTAAGAGTTCCAGTAAAATAAATACTGAAAACATGCATTCCATTTGGAGATATGGAGGTTTCTTAGTCACTAACTCAATCCCCATTATTCATGGATTCCCAACTTGTGAATTCAAGTATTCACTAATATTTATTTGTAAACAGCCCCATCCAGAATCAATATTTGTAATGCCTTCACAGTCATTTGTAGATATGGACAGAGGGGCAAAAATCAATGATAAGCCTGTCACATATGTTCCCATTTGAAGTTCAACAAGGCCACATTTTACTTTGTTTTAGCTCTTCTATCATAAGATGTTTTCTTTTTTTCACAGTAAATTTAGTGCCATGTTTTTCTCATTTTTGTGGGAGTTTTTTGTTTGTTTGTTTTTTTGTTTGTTTGTTTTTGTTTTGTTGTTGTTGTTGGTGGTGGTGGTGGTGGTGAGTCACTGTTTAAAATATCACCCAAGGATATTTCTAAAGTTATTGTCTGGTGTTACTAAGCTTGAGAAGCCTGTGATGTGCCTTATCAAGAAAATACATATATTAGATAAATTTCATTCAGAAATGACTTATAGTTCTATTGGCTTTGCATTCAATGTTAAAGAATCAACAGTCATACTAAATAAGCTGTATTTAAACAGAAAGATATATTAAAACAGGTATTGATCCATTGGTAAAAATATTGTGACCAGAGGCTCACGGGAACCTAATCCACTATTTTTCCTAGGAGCAAATGGCTGTTTCCATGGTGGCATTGTAGAACAAAACAACCAAGCATAATGATAATCATCAATATGTAGTAAATGAATGATATAATTTTTATTAGATGTTTTTACTTTAGCGACATAGAATTTGTTACCATAAATAAACATGTTTAACTTTGGATTTAATATTCAAGGATCTTAATATTTACTGAAAACTCTTACTATTCCTTCTATTCATTATGTACTTTGTTTATTTTAGCATAATTATTTTCTTTATTTTAGTATAAACTTGGATTTTTTGGACCACCTTTACTTTCAGTTGAAGAGTTAAAAAGCATTTCTCTTTCAACAAAGAGAATACAAAGAATACCAGGTCAGTATTAATGAGTAGTATTTTCTGTATTTCATGATATAGTTTTGTAGTCCAAACAAAATAATTTGTTCATCTACCTTTTAAAATTCTGGCAAAAAAGTGGCAAATAGTCCATTTGGTATTCATCTTCATTTCGTTTTCTTTGGGTTGCTCTTAATAATATACCTCAAAAAAGTACAGTTTAATCTTCAAAGCACTTCTAAGTTGCATTATTTCATATAATCAAGTTGGAAGCCTGTTTGAAAAACTTCTAGCTTAGTCTTTCTCACACTTAAAACTCAAATTTAAATGTAGGGCTTAAGTAACCATGACAGTAATCTGTGTGAAGTAATGATTTGTTTTCAAACCTCCTTTCCCAATAAAAATGTATGAGAAAGCTCAATATGTAAAATAGATCCAAATGGACTTGGTTGAGTTGCATAATGGTTGGTATGCTTGGGGCACACCCCAAGGGGATGATCCTAACTAGTCTCAATGATGGCATATGAAGTTTTAGCTCAAACCTTTTAGTATTCTTCAGGCCCATAAATATGTGGGGACACTTGAAGTCAAGAGTCAAGAGAGACACTACTTATCCTTCCTGTGACATAGGTGACTCATTTACGTCACTCGATTCAGCATTCTTAATTATGAAATAAGAATCCAAATGTCCCAAACTATATTTTAAAATACAATGAAAACTTGAAACATGGCTAGGTATATGAGTATAGACACAATCTAGTATTATTTTCAAATCATATTTCTAATAAAAATATGACCAAGCATGCGATATATTTCAGAAGAGAAAGATGTTAGTAAAAAAAAAAAAAAAAAAAGAGGGGGGGAGCGGGTATCTCAGCTTTCACTTTTTCTTCACTTTTGGGGCTCTTATATCTGCCTGAATATTTAAGTCGTTCTGATGCCAATTTATTCAAGGAATATCTGCATTTAATTTACCATGTAGTAGCTAATCAGATTTGAAAGCAAAGCTCTCTGGAAGAAATTTTGTGTAGTAAAAAAAGCAATAAAACTCTGATAAAAAGCCAAGACTGTTTTATAGGGAATGAATATTTAGCAATGATCCCATATTAATATCTCAGCTGCAAGTATTGTCAATAATCAGGTGAGGGGGGCCAGTAGCTCAACTGGATGCTGAGGGGATGGGACCAGGGGTGAGTTTGTTTTATAGCCCATGGCTAAAAAAGATAAAAGTATCAGGTCACCAATACTTAAATGGTTTTATGACCTTTTACTGGTTATGTTTTCTGATTTGAAAGCAATCTAAGGTAACATTTTGTGTATTTCCATTTAAAAAAAAAATCCCCAATGAAGGGTAGTTTCTGCCATTCTGCTCTATGAATCCTCTTTCTCATTTGGTCATCTACTCTGATCACCTCTTACCTTTCCATACAATAAGTAAAATAACTATTTCTCTCCAAAAGTAGCATATTGATAGTGTTTCTGAGTTTGGCATGTATTACTCATCTCTTGCTACCTTTTCCATACAAACTTAAATTCATATAATCTGTTCCAGTTTTTAAAAAGCACATGAAAAATAGGTAATATATTTTTTATTTTATTTCATAGATGAAGGCTCAACTGATATGTTATGATATAACTCATTGTCCATCATTAAGACAAATTTCCATTTTATTTACAGTAAGGAGATAGCAAGTAAGTGTTAAATGCATATGATTTTTTTTTTCAAATGGCAAAGAGTAATTTTTCCCCTTCTAAATCATTGTTTTTGTATCCATTTCCTGCAAGCATGAGCTCAGGAAGTGATAAAGTTGACACAGTTGCTGATGGATTTTCAGGGGCTCATGCCAAGTTGTTTCCTGGTGCCAAACACAATGGATCAGGAAATATGGCACGTGACCAGAAAAATCCTATTGTTTTAAATAAGTTTTCTCTCTTACTTGGGCTCTAAGCAGAAATTTCCCGGAATATTTAAAGTTTGCTTCAGTATGATGGATGAGCCTACACATGTTCAGATAGTTATCTTCATGCATAGTTTTCTTATTAGCTTAATAGTTAGAAACACCAAATTATGAAATAGTTCAAGAAATTCATAATAACTCTTCACAACAGATTACGTAAAAAATATTTTAGAGGAAAGGATTTGATAAAATAGAAAAGCAAAAATGTCTCATTATAATTCCCAGGAATTTCACTTAATTTAAAGTAATATTCAATCCATTTGTTAATGAGTTGCAATTAATGTTACAAATTATATATAATATTACATAAAATAAGTAATGTTACATGATGTGATAAACCACAGATGTTCACTGTAAAGGCTTATAGATCTAATGGATCTCCTGGGTTTTGCTTCTAAGAAATATTTTGTAGATTGCTAAATTATCTGTCCTTCTCATAAGGCCAATTGGTGCCAAACATTTAATTTTCTTCCCATCTTTATCCCCAAGTGTTTATTAATATTTAAAAAGTATTTTCTTCTTTTCCAAAGATTCTAAACTTCCTGGATTTAAAGATGTTCTTTTGTTATTATTATCAATTTGGCATAGATATTCATTCATTTTTTCTTAAAGATTAGTATTAAGGTTTTATGGGAACACTGTAATAAAATAAGGCAGTAGCCAATAACAGACTTTAAAAATATAATTTATGCTCCATAAGGTTCTTTTCAAGTGCAAAGACCACATCAGCATTCAATGTGCTAACTGTCTAAATGAACACTCTAAAAATCAAGCATGTTAACTTATTCTATTTTATTTTCAACTGTCAGTACCATAAATTGATCATAAACTAATCAGAAGCCTTGGCCTCGCCTGAAAAAAACAAAACATCAACCTGGATTATGTTTTATGTTCAAAGAACTACCATCTTGTGAGTGTTTAGGTCTCCTAACTGTTCAGCTCCTGGGTGCAGGCAGCTTTGAGAAGATAACCTAAAGCAAACATGGTAATGGGCTAGCCATAGTTCTGTTGGTAAAGCTGACCTATAGTTAGGTTTACTAATTTTAATAATACTTTAATATTATTATTTTTTAAAATAAATGAAATAAAAATACAACGAAGTGTAAAATTAAAACCTCTTTTACTTATAAAACTTTGTTTGGCGAGCAGGTGATATACTACAATGGTGACTGTATTACATAATTGAGCTGACTTAACCAGAAAACTTTAATTTTCTTGTGCATCTATTTTCACCTCTAAATTTACTACAAAATATTCTTTTTTAAAAATATAATTTTATTGATTTCAGAGAGGAAGGGAGAGGGAGAGAAAGATAGAAACATCAATGATGAGAGAGAATCATTGATTGACTGCCTCCTCCATGACACCACTGGGGATGGAGCCTGCAACCCTGGGATGTGCCCTACTGGGAATCAAACCATGACCTCTTGATTCATAGGTCAACACTGAACCATTGAGCCATGACAGCCAGCTAAAATAGTCTTTATAGCAAAATTAATGAAGCATAAAATGAAGAAACAGAAGAAGAAAGGATGATGTAAAACAAAGAGAATGAAAGAAGGAAGGAAGATCTGAAAAGATTTAAAAAAACAGTGGGAGGGAGAGAAAAAGGAGGAAGGGACACACACACACTCACACACACACACACACACACACACACACACAGATAGAGAGGATAGAGAGATGAGACGGAGAGAGAGATATAGTCCTCTTTGTACCCAAATGACAAGTGTTGAAGGCTAGCTGATCTTGGTGCCACAGAAGTTAACTGAACTCCTAAGTAGATACAAATTATTGTAAAAAAACAGTTTATGAGATAAACAATTTAAACAGACACACATCATTTATTTACTTTTACTAAATACATTCTCAATTTTAAAATTCAACAAGTAAAAGGAAAACCAGGATATTTTCAAAGAAGAGTGAAGAATAGTTAAAACGAAACAAAACAAAGCTTTTAGTTTGTATTGCTGGGGAGGTAGAAGATTGTGCTGATATGGGTAAGAAAGAGCCCAAAGGAAATACTGGCTAAGGAACATAATTATTCAGCAAAATCCACCCCCACAGGGGAGATAAAATGTTTTTGTTTACCTCATTTTAACAAAGAAATTCATCTGAACAATTGATACAGGCTACAATTTTTTCCAATGCAATAGACTAGATAATCTATTACCCTAACTTGGTGCTTCCAGTTATTTTATTTTGGCAACTCCACAAGAGTGACTCCAACACAAGAAAAATTGGGGAAGATTTTCCATGACTTGTAGCTGGCAAAGAGCCTAGTCACAGAGTTTAAAGCCAACCTAGATTTACAAAGAAAAAAAAAAGAAATCGTCTAATGAATCATATAAAATATTTTTACTGTCTTACATCTCCAAAACTATTATTATTTTTAAACATAGCTTTAAACTTGTTTAAAATAATATATATCCTAAGACATCTAAATAGCATTCTTTTATCAAAAGAATTTTTTAACTCTCTACAATATGGACATTTTTATATATTACTGGGGGTTTCTGCATTTTCTCAATCTTAATATTTATGAGTCTTCACATTTTTAATGTTTTGCAAATTGAGAAAAAACTTATAGTTGAATTGTCAATGAATATGATCTTTCTTTTAAAGGAAAAACTATGTGTCCTTAGAACCAAGAAAATAATAATTTATAGGTGAAATAGTAAATTGTAAAATAAAATATATAAAATAAATAAGTATATGAGTTAATTATTAATATTAACTACAACTGTATTATTACTTCAGAGACTGGTTTCACTTTAGAATTACTTTTACTATAAACCTAAAATTAAAAGAAAGTTTGTGCATGTATCTGGATAATCCCAGAAGATTTTGCAACTTTTATTTATTTATGCAAAATAATTCTTTATCTCACAGTAGAAAATTAGGGACTTTTCTCTGTTTGATCAAAACGTTGTTCCTAATTGTTAAATATAACTGAACTACTTATTACTAAGATTTAAAATCAGGGCAGTAATTCCTACATAGATAGATGGGAGTGTAAAAGTCCAGAGAATGCTGAGCAGTGTTTATTTTGAAAGGAATTTCTGACAGTAGTGAATAGAGTAAATATAAGAGAACACCCAGAGCAGCTCAAATCTCACTAAGGAGAAAGCTACCATTGCCTTAAACAAAGCAAAGATATTGCCCATTGCTGTGGGATGACCTCACCTACAAAGAGACCAGACTCTGGGGGCTGCATCTGTTGGCCCCATATTTTAACTTTATTTTGGTGACCTGACATTTGGAGTGGCTCTGATTGGTCTGGAATTAGCCTTCTTATCATGTGCAACATCTGTACTGTATTGTTCCAAAGGATTAGCCACCCACTGGGGATTCTGTGAAGTCAGGACAATGGAGGTCATTAAAGGTGAAAACATTTATTTTCCGGTCTCTAGTTCAGCAGGGGAAAGCCACACAGCTGATGGATTTTCCTTTTTAATCCAAAGCTCAGCATCCTTGCAAATATAACTGAACAACAGTGATCCCTGCGAGGTTTGTTACACCGGAATTGATGACTGTAGGAATTCAGAGTTATTTACCAGGCAAAGAAGAGGAGAGAGAAAAACAGAAGATCCCATGTCAAAGTCTGGAGTTGAAAGCAAACTAGAGCATGCATTCGAGAATGGCACTTAGGATGATTCTGAGTGGGGAAGCCGGACACAGTCTTAGGTGGTATTGCAAATTAAAGTACATTTTTCTTCTGCTTTTTTGTAACTTGAAATAAAAATTATTTTTCTTTTCAATCAATTGTCCTCTCTCAAAATCTCCTGACAGTGAAGTTATAACACCGTGATATTTGATAGGTAAAATCTGGGACATGAGGGAGTGTGGATAAACCGATTTCCTATGTTCCAGGTTGTATTGTGTGCCCTCCAAAAAAATGTGTTGAAGTCCCAGCCCTTTTACCTCAAAGTGTGACTTTATTTCAACATAGAGTATTTACAAATGTTGTAAATTAAGATGAGATCATGAGGAGAATGAGGGGCTGCTAGTCCAATATGCCCATTGTCCTTATAAGAAGACTACCATGTGGAGACAGAGACACACAGAAAGGAGATTATGTGTTAACAAATGCAGAGGTTGGAGTTATGCAGCTGCAGGCCAAGGATGTCAAAGATTGCCAGCAAGCCACTAGAAGCCAGGAGGAGGGAAGGGAGGATTCCCCTGTGGGTTCTGGAAGGAGCCAGTGTTGCTGATACCTTGATTTTGGAATTCTAGCTTCCAGAACTACAAGACAATACATTTCTGCTTTTAGCCACCCAGTATGTAGTGCTTTCTTATGGCAACACTAGGATATACCTAGTGTGATATACGTATTTAATAACTAGCTTTTCTGACTGCAAAAGCAATATGTCTGCATATATTCTTTCACCTTCTAAGTTGTATCAGGGACAATGTACATGAAGGAAAGGTATGGTAAATGGTGGGGGTATTGGCACATCATTCAGGCAAATGTGCCATCTCCCAAATTTCCCTGCATGTTAAAGGCCTCTAACGACCCATTGACAAGTCTGCTCTGAACAGCTCTCTATATAATACTTAGTGGAACACCTCTGTAAGGGTGACTTACTTTTGAGCTATATGAGATACATGACTTTAATGCCAATTATATTAACTAGAACAGTTTTCATATTGTGGGTTGTGATCTATTAGTGAGTGATAAAATCAATTTGTGGGAAATTCCCACCTTCATCCCCAAATAAAACCAAATTGAATGAAATTGAATTGCAATTATGAAGCGCACTTGTACATTCTCCAAGTATTCTTCTGGAAACATTTATAAGTCTATGACTGTGGCAGAGGAGATGTGTTTGTGTGTGTGTGCGCGCGTGCTTTAAGTTGTACTATAACGTACACTTGTTATTATGGATCACAGAAAAAGATAATTCAAAGATTCAGGATTATGTTATATCTCGTAAGTGACCACTACTTTATAACATTAAGTAAACTAGAAAAAAGTTAAATAAATGTGATGTGCTTTATTTAACAAGAAAAACAAACAAAAAACACAAACATTGGTAATGATCTCATAATTCCTCAGAGGTTTATTATTTTCTACAAATGATAAAAACTTGTGGATTTGTGGTGAGAAACAAAAACGTTTCATGACTGCCAAATTGCTTTGTCTTTAATCACAGACTTTCCAAAAAGTTTTAAATATAATAAAATTTATATTTGCTCCTTAAATGAGTTTTCCTGGTTACCAGGTCTCTTGCCCTAGAAACAATGGGGTAAGGAAACATATTATAGTAAATATTTTCAAAGCTTGAGTATGCAACATCAACAAATAGAACAAAAACCAAAGCATCTGTGAAAAGTAACAGATAAACAATATAAAAACTTTCAAAGTACATCATCCAGAAGTGAGCAACTAAATATGTTACCGTTCAACTGGACATGCTCCTGTTCCTGATGTGAAGCCATCTCTTTATTGTTGGTCTCTCAAAGATTATCTGGCTACTTCCTTCTAAGGCAATAAGAGGTTTAACTGCCCCAAAATATGGAATGATTTACCAACATTATCAGAGAAAAACCTAGACTTGGCTCTAGTGTCCTAATTTCCAGATTTTTTTTTTTTTTTTTTTACTATACACTACTTTCTCATACACAATAACCAAATCAAGAACTTTTTAGAAAGATGCAGATGATCAAAACTGACAAGAGAAGAAACTGAATATCTGAGTCTAGTAACACAAGTGAATTAGTAATTAAAATCCTTCCCACTAAGAAGTCCCAGATGGCTTCATTGAATATTTTCATCAAATATTTAAAGCATATATATCCATTCTCACAAAATATTTCAGGAGAGTAAAGGAGGAAGTATCCACAGCCCATTCTATGAGACCAGTATTTATCTGATGATATCAAAGCCAGAGCAAGACATCACAAGCAATTATTACAAGAAAATTAGACCAACAGCCTTCATGAACATAGATGCAAAAATTCTTAAGTTAACATTAGCAAAAAAAAAGTTTACAACACATGAAAGGAATTTTACAACTGACCAAAGAGAAAAGAAGATTGGTTTAAAATTCAGAAATCATTTAATGTAATACATCATATTAACACATTTAAAAATGAGAATCACACAATCATTTAAACACATATATAAGAAACACTTGAAAAATTCTACTCCCATTTCTGATAAAAACTCTCTAAGAATTGAAGAAAACTTTCTCAGTTGGTAATAGCATCTGTAAAACTTACAGTAAACATTTTAATTAACCATAAAAGACTGAATGTTTTCTTCCTAGGATCAAGAACAAGACAAGTGTCTGCTCTTGACATTTTTATTCAATATTATACTGAAGGTTCTTTCTAGCCAGAGAAGTCTATAAAGAAAAAGTAATAAAAGGCATACCATTTGGAAATAAAGAAGTAAAACTGACTTTATTCTTAGTTAATATGTTCCTGAAGGTTAAAACCTTAAAGAATCCACAAAATCCTACTAGAACTATTCAATGAGTTCAGCAAGGTCACAGTATACAAGATCAATATACAAAAATCAATAGCATATCCATCTAATAACAACAAACAATATTTAACTAGAAATTTAAAATTTCATTCATAATAGCACCAAAAAAAATAAAATTTTTGACAAGCAAATCAACAAAAAAGGTAAGACATGTATACTAAATATTATAAAATATTGCTGAGAGACATTAAATCTAAAAAATAAAAATATTTTAATGTATATGGATAGGAAACTAAGTGTTATTAGGATAATTCTTCCCAAATTTTCCTATTGATGGAATTAATTCTAATTAAAACCCCAGCAAGTTTTTAATAGAACTTTATAAAGCTTATTCTAAAATTTATATGAAATGATTAGGGCCCTAAATAGGAAAAAACAATTTTGATCAGGATGTGCTGTCTGGTTTGGCTCAGTGGATTGAGCTTGAACCTGTGGACTGAAGAGTCTCAGGTTCGATTCCAGTCAAAGGCAAATACCTGGGTTGCAGACTCCACTGGATCCCAGCCCTGATTGGGCATGTGTGGGTGGCAACCAACTGACGTGTCTCTCACACAGCGATGTTTACAAAAAAAAAAAAAAAAAAAAAAAAAAAGCCTGGCCTGCCTGGGTCAGTTGTTGAGCATCAACCTATGAACCAGGAGGTCAAGGTTCAATTCCCAGTCAGGGCCTATGCCTGAGCTGCAGGCTCGATCCCCAGTGGGGAATGTGCAGGAGGCAGCAGATCAATGATTCGCTCTCATCATTGATGTTTCTATTTTTCTCTCCCTCTCCCTTCCTCTCTGAAATTATATATATATATATATATATATATATATATATATATATATATATATAAAAGAACAAAGTGAAGAACTTATACTACCTTATTTCAAAACTTACAATACAGTTACTGTAATCAAGTCAGTGAGTTAACTCTATAAAGACAGGCTTAAGGTCAATGGAACAGAATTAACATCCAGAAATAAAATCACATATTTATGACTGACTAATTTTCAACAAAGATGACCAAGGAATTCAATGGGAGAATTTTCAACAAATGACACGGAAACAATAGGAATTCCTTGTATAAAGGGATTATTTTAGTTTCTATCCTAATTTTATCCATAAAAATTGATCAGAGACCTCAATTTATAAACTAAAATTTTACAGCTTATAGAAGAAAACAGGAAAAGACTTTATGACCTTGGGTTATGCAAAGAATTTTTAATATGACACCAACAACTAGAGCCATAAAAGTAAAAAGAAATGTTAAATTGAAATTCACATGCACAGCAAAAATGTGTGTATTTCTATAAACATTATTACAAAGTACAAGGGTGGGATGTCTTTGGCATATCTCAACTGCATCCCTGCCCTCTGTCTCTGTCATCACAGTGTTCTTCCCTCCTATGCCATGTCTTCATGTGCTATTCTCCCTGCCTGTCTCTATTTTTCATTTTTTTAAATAAAATATGTTTTTATTATTTCAGAGAGGAAGGGAGAGGGAGAGAGAGATATAAATATCAATAATGAGAGAAAACCATTGATCAGCTTCCTCCTGCATGCCCCACACTGGGGGTTGAACCCACAATCTGGGCATGTTCCCTTACAGAGAATCAAACATTGACCTCCTGGTTCATAGGTCAACGCTCAACCACTGAACAACGCTGGTAGGGCACATATCTTTCTTTCTTATAAAGATACTAGTTGTATTGGGTTAAGGTCCTACCTTAATTCAGTATGACTTCATCATCACCTGATTACATCTGTAAAACTCAATTTCCAAATAAGGTAACATTCACAGGTACCAGGAGTTAGGACTTCAAAATATCTTTTTGGGGAACATAATTAAACTCATAGCATATGTAAATGCAAATTTCCCCCAAAAGATATACAAATTGTCAGTAAGCATATGAAAAGATGTTCAACATCAATAATTATGAGGGTAGGGCAAGTTAAGACTAAAGTAAGAAATCACTTTATATACATTTGATTGCCTGTAATAAAACTGGTAGGCACTAATAAGTATTGGCTGGAATCTGGAGAAACTAGAAACTAGATACATCACTCCAGGACATATAAAACAATGGAAGTTTGGCACTTCATAAAAAGACTAAACATAACTTTATTATGTCATCCAGTAATTTCTCTTTTAAATATCAAGTAAAGAAAAATCAAAACATATGTCCACACAAAGGCTTATACATGGATATATATAGCAGTATTATATGTAATAGCCAAGAGCCTTAAATAAATTTAATATCCATCAATTAATGAATGGATAAACAAAATATGGTTTATATAGATAACATAAACTATTTAGCAATAAAATGGTGCTTGCTATATGAATGTATCCTAATAACATTAAGCTAAGTGAAGGAAGTTAGATGGTTAGGTTCAATATATTATACACTATGTGATTCAATTTAAATAAAATTCCAGAAGACATAAATTTTAGAAGAAAAGATTAGTGGTTACCTGGGGCTAGTTGTGGGAGATTGAATCCCTAATGGAATGTAGGTTGGGATTGCAGAGATGGTCTAAAAGTGGATTGTGGTGATGGTTTCACAACTCTGTACATTTATTAAAAATCATTTTTTTTGTGAATTTACAGTACATGATTGGCATGTAAATTATACCTCAATAGAACTCTAAAAAAAATTACCAACAAGGGTGTTGGTTGGGCAGTAGAGATGGAACCAGATTGGGTAATATATTAATGATCATTGAAGTTGAGTGATAACTAATGTGAAGTCATTATAGTATTCTCTTTTACTTCAGTGAAAATTTGACATTTTTCATAATATATTTTTAATTAAAGTAAAAACAACAATATAAGCTTCTACTCAAGAAACTAGAAAAAGAGCAACTTAAAAATAAGCAACATAAGGAAACAAATAATAAAGATTAAAACCATAAATCAATGAAAATGAACCAGATATAAAACAAGAACAATCAACAAAATCCAAAGTGAGTTCTTTGAAAACTCAGTAAAACTGATAAACTCCTAAAGACATTAGAGAAAAAAAAATTTGGTATAGATTACTACAAATCTTATAGACAGTAATAAGATGATGAGAAGATATTATGAACAACATCTTATAAAACTTAGACAAAGTAAACAGGTTTCTTGAAAAAATACATGAGTGATCAAAAAAAAAATCAGAAATCTGAAATGTAGTATAGCTGTTCAAGAAATGTAATCAGGCCCTAGACAGTTTGGCTCAGTGGATAGAGCATTGGCCTGCAGACTGAAGGGTCTTAGGTTCCATTCTGGTCAAGGGCACATGCCTGGGTTGTGGGCTTGATCCCTAGTAGGGGGTGTGCAGGAAGCAACCGATCAATGATTCTCTGTCATTATTGATGTCTCTCTCTCTCTCTCTCTCTTTTCTTTCCTCCCTGAAATCAATATATATATTAAAAGCCTAATACGCTAAGTGTCCTGTCAACCAGTCAGCCATTCAATCAATCAAAGTGTAATATGTTAATTATATGCTAAGGCCGCTCAACCTCTTGCTATGACATGCACTGACCACCAGGGGACAGATACTCTGACTGGTAGATTAGCTTGCTGCTGCGGTCTGGCTGATTGAGACTGAGCAAGATGGGCCAGACATGCCCTAGAGCCCTCTCACATTCCCTCCCTGGCTGGCCAACCTCCTGTGTCTCTCCCTGACCCTGATAGTGCACCAGTGGGATCCCTTAGCCTGGCCTGTGCCCTCTCGCAATCTGGGACCCCTCAGGGAATGTTGGAGAGCCAGTTTCAGCCTGATCCTACAGGCCAGGCAGAGGGACCCCACTGGTGCATGAATTCATACACCAGGCTTCTAGTATAGCTACACTAATAAAAGAGAAACATGCAAATTGGTGTCACTCCGCTACACCCACCAGCTAATCAGAGTGACTATGAAAATTAACCCAACAAAGATGGCGGTTAATTTACATACACAGGCACAGAAAGAAGACTGAAGGCTCCAGCCAGAGTGAAGACTGAAGACTGAAGAGGCTTGGCATCCCCGCTGCAGCTGCAGCGGAGAAGCCAAGCGTCGCTGTGGCTGCAGTGGAGAAGCCAAGCCTTCCTGGGGCCGGACCAAAGGCTTGGGTCCCAGGTGCCAGAGGAAAACTGGTGCCAGCAGCCAGGGGAAGGAAGGCCTATTGCTCTAATCTCTGTGCAACAGGCTTCTAGTATATATATATATATGAAATGTAATCAGTGATCAGAAACCATCCTTGAAGAATTTCACTTAGTTTGCTTCACTTATGAATTCTGCCAAACATTTAAGATGGAAATGCTATCATTGTATACCATTACTTTTCATAGAGAATGAGGGGTAACTCCTATATAAATATACACACATACATTGTTTTAGTTATAAAATTAGTATAAATTTATTCTAGAAAATAATAATACAAAGACAAATGCAAAATAAGATAAAAATAAAATGGAATTATTTACCTTTTCACTTCCTACACAGGTCTCATGTTAACATGGCTATTGTTTTTTATTTTTTTTCAATTGTTCTTCAGGCATGATAATTACATAGTTAAAAATCATAAACCTTTTACACTATTTTTTATAACACTCAAAAGTATATTACTTTTGTTATGATCATAAAAACATATTAGACTATTCTCATTCTATGCTATAGATGTATTAATAATCTTACTAATAAAAGCCTAGATGGTCCTCACAAAGTCACACCCGTTATGCCCTCATGCCATCAGAAGACAGCTGCGTGCATAGGGGAGGTAGGGCTCCTGTGTCCCTTGAGTGCATGCCTCAGGGGCGGGGCCTCGGCCACTCAGCGCGACTTCCGCTGGGATTCCCATGTCCCCGCCCATGTGCGCTATGGTGGTGGGACCCCTGGCTCTAGCCTACCTCTTTGGGGCAATCCATGGAGGAGCCCAATATGGATGGGTGGGGGCCTATTTTTGGGGGGTGATTGATTGCACTGGGCCTCTAGTACTATATATGGCTTACATAGCACTTATTAATAGAATGACAATTTTTTAACCATCTAACTGGTCACCTCATTTGCATGTCACAAAACACTATGACCCTTTTATAGGAATGTAAAATGAGGCATAAAGGTTAGTTGATATACCCAAGGCTACAGAAGCAGGGATTGGCCGAGGCATGTTCTTAACCACTACACATTACTGCTTCCAAGACACTTTCTAATTCACACATTCTCTCTCCTCGTGTGGACATTTAGTCTTGATTGTCTCTTTGTGTAAGACTGTGTACAGTTAGGATTAAATGCATTTCCTTGTAATTAATTTTTCTTTTAAGTTTTAGGCATTGTTCCTGTGGAAAAAAAATACATGTTGGGAAATACAGTGAGTATGTTTACCTCTTTCCATGGAATCCTTTTTCTCCACTGTCTGTGTGTTTTTTGTTTGTTGTGGGTTTTTGTTTTGTTTTTGTCTATTTTTTTAGGGGCCAATGCCCCTGTATTTATATGATACTCTAGGAAGCTACCTCTGCTGAAGGTCAGTGCAGTTCATTCAACAGAGCTTGCAATTAGAAGCAACTTTTAGCTTCACCTCTTGCCATCTTATTTCAAATTAAATTTCCTATTTTATACTTTATGCCTTGCATTATTTATAGTGATAGAAATAGTACAATCCCTGGCATGATAAATGTTTGATACGTGTCCATTAAATTTTTAAAGATTTTTTTCTAGACTACTTTTTGTATTTTTTTGTTATTTTTATTTCTCTCATTTGGAAATATCTATGCATTGTTTACATTGCATTAACACAATACAGTATAATTAATGTAATAATGCATATATATAGTATTAGAATATATTTTAGAAATCATATTATTTTATTCAAACATTTATCTAAATGAATTTTTCTTCCTCGTGGTAATCTAGTAAAAAGAATGATCATTCATTAAAAATTTATTATATGTTAAGTATTGTAACAAACAGTTTATATCTTGGGTGTTTATTATTTCACTTAATCCCTACCATAATTCTGTGAGTTCCGTGTTATATCTGAGAACATAAACGTAAGTAACTTGAGAGATTAGGTAATTTTCCAACATGGCAGGTCCAATATATTAAGAATTCTAAAGGAATAATGTCTTATTTCAAAGTGTATAACCTGAACCACAAGGCAACACTTTCTTGATGGGATAGACTCTCCATTTGCAATATAGTCTAGAACTGTTGCTAGATTAACATACATACTGAAATAGGTGTCTTAATAGAGCAGTTTTCTTAAATCTGTTGCACTTTTGAATCATTGGGGATGTTTTCAAAATACTGAAACCTGAACCACAAGTCACATAAATTAAAGCTGAATATTAAGAGGTTGAGTCCAAACATTAGTATTTTTAAAAAAGCATTTCAGTGATGGGAATTTGATCAAAGCTGTAAACTTCTGTAATAAAACATAGTGTACCAACAAGCACCTCCTTGAAGCTTGCAAAACTATTTTACACGTTGTGTGTGTGTGTGTTTTTAAATATATTTTATTGATTTTTCAAAGAGAGGAAGGGAGAGGGATAGCGAGTTAGAAACATCGATGAGAGAGAAACATTGATCAGCTGCCTCCTGCACACTCCCCACTGGGGATGTGCCTGCAACCAAGGTACATGCCCTTGACCGGAATAGAACCTGGGACCCTTGAGTCTGCAGGCCGACGCTCTATCCCCTGAGTCAAACCGGTTAGGGCTACACTTTGTTTTTATCAATTGCTAATAATAAGATCTCAAAATTTCCATTTTAGAAAAAAAAATCATTTGCTGGTATTGTTTTTTGTTTGTTTGTTTTGGGGGTGATGGAAAGTTGTTTTTTTGTTTGTTTGCTTGGGCTTTTTTGTTGTTTTTTTTGGAGGGGGATAGAAAGTTGGTTTTTAGTTTGTGTATTTGCTTGTTCTTGCTTTTTTTTGGGGGGGGGATAGAAAGTTGATTTATTGGTGTGTGTAAGGTGGGGGCAACACCGAGACCCTCACGAGCGCAGGGCCAGCCATTTGTCCAGGGGACCATGATTAGGGATGTACTTGACCCCACAGTCATCTGGGATGAGACGCTTCTCGGCCACCATGTCTTCAAACTCATCCGCATTAAACTTAGTAAAGCCTCACTTCTTGGAGATGTGGATCTTCTGGCGACCAGGGAACTTGAACTTGGCTCTGCGTGGGGCCTCAATCACATGCTCTTTCTTCTGTAGCTTGGTGCGGATGGACATGATGACTTGGCCAATGTGGCCTCTGGCCACGGTGCCCTGGGGCTTTCCAAAGGCGCCTGTCAGCCCCAGCACAGGACAACATCTTGCTGATGCGGTGACGTGGAAGGGGTGGAGCCGCACTGGGATGGGAAAGCCATCTTTGTGGCAGCTTTTCACCATGTACTTGTTGGTACAAATACGGACAGCCTCCAGGGCTTCGGAGGAGAGCTGCTCATAATCTTCTGACACCATGTGGCCACAGAGTGGGAACTCGTCCACTTTCGCCTTCTTCCACCCCAGGTCAAAGATGTGGATCTTGGCATCAGGGACACCTCAGCAGAGTTGAGACTTGGGTACGGCTTGTTCTTACAATACCAGGTAATACCGGGTGGGGCGGCGCCCCAGGGCGACTCCCGGATCTTCAGTGGCAGTCGGAAACGGAAAAGGCTGCTGGCATTGCTTACAGAGAAAGATGTGCCTTGTCTCCTCAGGTTGCTGTTGGGGCTGGGGTCCTTGCATTATACCCAGAAAAGGAATTTTCTAAGACTCGCAAGGGAGGATGCGATAGAATAGAAAGCTTTATTTCTGTGGAATAACACGCCTGGGTTTCCAAAGTCCCATTTCCCTTTTTCCAGTCATAGAAGTGGAGCTGGGGTTTCAGTAGAGCTAAAATCAGAGCCAGAGTTTCCTTTCCATGTTGGAGCCGGGTCCAGTACTTGGAGCCGGGTCAGATCTGTGAGTGAGTATATTGGCAAACTCTAGCTAAATCTGCCTAGTACAGCATCAGGCTAGTTGCAGTCGATTAGTCCACTGTGTGTGGTGGGGGTCAGCATGGCCTTCAGCTACACAGGAGAATGTCAGGGAGCCAAGAGAGCACACCCCAAACAACAGGAGTTCCAAGGACCCTGAGAGCAAAGAGAGAAAACTAGTTTGTTTAGGGGATTGTCTATCCCTAAATGTCCGCACCCTCCTAGTAGCCACCCCCATTCTGTCCAAAGATCTCTGTTCCCAGCTGTGACTGACAGGAAGCACTGCCCTATGTCACCCTAACTTTACCAGGTATGTGTCCATCTTCTCTGTGTTGGTTTCCTAAGAAGAGTAAAGTTGTAGCTTCCTGGTGAAGCTGCCCAAATGATAGGCCTGTAATGTCTGGCCTTCCCTTTGCTTCTTTTCTGTTGTTAATAACAAATTAATTACAACAGTATCAGTATAATGTAATTTAATTTAGATCTGTGAGTGAGTATATTGGCAAACTCTAGCTAAATCTATCTAGATAAAAATATCATCTTAAAAGTTTCTGTATTTCTCAATACATAATAGGCAATAGCAATGATTTTATTCGAGAATGAATTAACAGCAGGGGTAGGTTATAACCATTGTTAGATCATATCAATTTAGAAACCTTGGAAAGGAGTTAGAGGTAATGACCTAATTAATGAAAAATGCAATTAAATTACATTTAAAAATCTGTATCCCAGCAACGTTTAGATACAATTTTCAGAAACAAGTGAATGTAAAACAATTATACAAATGAAAAATAAGCTAAGTCATTTATTATTTAAAACATCAGTGATTGAAAAAAGTCAATAAACCAAACTATATATGTATTTCTACATGATATGAACAGTGAAAGACAACAAAGCATTATTTCATTATTTTTTAGGGGGAAGTGAGATGATATGATAGCAACTGGACAATGGGCTACACAGGTAAGATAATTGATAAGAAAGGAATCATATATTCGACCAATCCTCACAATTTTTTAGTATGCAACCTACATTTGTTATCAGTTATTAATTCCTAAAGGATAAAGAGAATTTAATGACTAATAGTTTTAAACAGAAGACTAAAGGAATGTAGAAAATTGATCATGCACAAACATGTATACATAAGGGAAATAGTTGGGAAAGTACAAATATCTCAAAAGGTTGAAATTATAAAAAGTGTGATCTGGTAAGGGATAATAGTGCAACGTTGAAAAAAAGAGGAAAATTAAGCTAGAAAAGTTTATGACAGTGAGAATTATTAAGTTCCAGCACAATCACCATGCGAACATGTGAAAACTTTGTCACTTGTAACAGTGAGAACTACAAAAGCACCCTAAAATATATTCTAGGGGAGATCTGCATAGACTAGGGCAGGGGACCTGATGACATTTAATTCTATTTATATACTTTAGAGGGAGTTTCTTCTTATCAAAGTTGAGAAAATGCACTCTCTTTAATTATAGTTATTCTTAATCAAAATGCTGCTATCTTCATGCAGCATTAGATTCCACACCATGCTCTGTAGAAACTTCTGTGTATGGGTGGCTCCAATATTTCTATATTGTAGAGCTTTCCCTTGCTGGATATTATCGGAATTGTAGAATAAGATGCACTACTTTTCTTGAAGCAGCTTTTGAATAACAAGCTCCTGGTTTCAACTAAATTAGGTTAATTCGAGGTGGGTTGTTTCATCATGCTGCACTGGGTTTGCCTGAAGGACTCCCTGACTATGAAAGACATGCTTATTTGATAATCAGTTAAAAGTAATTGACTTCAGTGAAGTCACCTTCTTAGGATGATGCTAGGGAGGTTTTGACTCAAGGGCTAGTCAAAGTTGTTGGTGACCATGACTCTTGCCTAGGACTAGAGCAAAGGTGAAATATTCAGGAACAGAGTATCATGGGGCTCAGCATGAGCATTTTCCTGATGGTTAAAGGTTATCCAATCTGTTTGGAAACATCAAATCTGGAGAGTGGATCAGGGCACCAGGGGGTGATGGAGCCAGAGACCAAATCTAAAAGGAGGCTGCAGTGAACTGGGCAGAAGTAGGTCAAAATAAGAAGGATCTTGGAAAATGATCAAGAATGCTTTAGGCTGGCTTAGCACTACACAGGGTATCTAAAACCCTCCTTTGCCACTTCATCAAATAAAATTTGGAAATCAAAGTATATAAACTCTATATTCAGGGAAGTGGTTACCTATTGGGGAAGGAAAGGGGCAAGAAAAGGAAAGAAGCACATATTTAGACACGTTCTATCTATAATAATAAAAGCATAATATGCTCATTAGGCCGGGACCTCCTTCCGGATGTCCTTCCAGACAACTTTCTGGACATCCTTCCAGATGACCTTCCAGACGAAGCTGGGGATGCGAGGGAAGCCCAGGTCCCAGGTGCCTGCTGGTGGCCAGTGGGAAGCCCAGGGCCCGGGTGCCAGAGGGAAGCCGGTGCTGGCAGCTGGTGGAAGGAGGGCCTACTCTTGCATGAATTTCATGCATTGGGCCTCTAGTTTCTTATAAGAGATGGTTCCTAGTTATTCATGTTATTATTACACTTCATCACTTACATATGTAGTATATGGGTTCTATATGTATCAAATATCTAATAATTATACTTTAAAAATTAAAAAATATTAATTTAAAACAAGAAATATTGTAAGGCTTTTATCTGTATTATGTCAACTTAAATGACAGGAAAGAGTATATTGAGCAGTTTTACCATATGGGGAAATGTTGGTGTGCACTTTATATGCATTTATAAATGTAGCTTTTCTTGCAGTGGTTGGGCATGAGAAAGAGTAAGGAAAAGCAATATCTTTAATGACAGGCTGGGTTTTGAAATCTATTGGCAGGAAATTGTAAGATACTGAAGAGGTTTATTCAAAAAAGTAAAAGTTGAAAATAAGCTGCTATAGTTCTTTGTGCACAGTTGTTTATACAATCATATTCCTGTTGTTCATTCATTAATTATTCAGCATCTGTCAGCTTCCCACTGCACATAATCATTTAAACACAACTTAGTTCTACTGATACTTGATTCTATGTTTCTCAGGTCATCCCTGTTTAAAAGGAGTTCCAGGAAAAATCAGCATTAGAACGGCCCATCACATATCTGACTGTTTCTAAGCAAATTCAATTTACAATATTTACTTAGTTTTCTGTGATGTTCAAATCACACTGTTAAACTTGGTGTGGAAAACACACCTACACAATCATATATATACTTACCACAGTTGAAAAAGAGCAGCATGGTACACCTTACTATTTGATCAGCAATGCAGATGTCATCACAAGGCTTTCTACATCTTTGAGTGACAGAAATTCACAAGATGGTAGGGAGAATTGGACAGAGTAAGTGAAGAAAAAAACAGGAATAATATCTCTAGTTTAGCAGAAACATAGTGTCACCTACTTCAATACCTACTGTCAAAACAGCAGTTAAGAATCAATCTCTTTCCCATCCTCCCAACCAAAAACATCCCCTGCTAAATTAGCTCAAGGATAAGGTGTCTGGCTGCCAGTTGTTTTTGTGAGGTGGCTTCATTCTTCATGTGATTTGGCCACAGGGATGAGAGCGACTCATTTTCATCATAGCACATTTCTTACAGGGTAGGTAATGCTGTGAACTGCTGTCTTGGCAGGCGTTTCTTCTTAATGGCGACAGCTACCAGTTGTTGAGAGCACAGCTTGCAGCTAAAATGATAACAAAAACTCTGCTTGTAATTTTTTTTTTGGCTAAGGGATTAAGAATTTGTAAAACAGAGGAAACTATAGAAACTATAAGAAGAATGCTTTTAATTGACAGAGGGAACTGGTATGACTTCTAACATTACCTTAACATTTCTTCTCAAATATCTATAGTTGTGTTTCTAAAATAAACTGTGAGCAATTTGAATGGACTTCACCAAAGACCGTTGGCAATGTCTGGAGACATGTTTATTGCCATGTCTGGAAAGGGTAGCCACTGGCATGTGGTGGGTAGAGGCCGGGAATGCCACTGCACATCCTACATTGTGTATGATAGCACCTGCAAGAAATAGTTAACTGGTCCACACAGGTCTCTAGGCTTCATCAAGGGCCTGAGAGTAAGCCCCTAAGGAGTCCTCTATCTACATGCCAACTATTGGAGACCATTAACAACGAGAAAATGTTACACAAATGCAGCTAGTACTTGATACTTCTTAACTTCTCAAGTTAATGCCTGTTGGGTTCAGATAGTCCTTCTTCAAATCTTCCTTCACAGATTTATTTTATTTCTTTCCCTTTTTTGTGTTTTATTTACTTACTTACTTATTTATTTATATACTTTTTAATTTCTTTATTGACAGTGGTTCTCAACCTTCCTAATGCTGAGACCCTTTAATACAGTTCCTCATGTTGTGGTGACCCACATTTTCATTGTTACAAATTGAACATAATTAAAGCATAGTGATTAATCACAAACACAATATGTAATTATATATGTGTTTTCCGATGGTCTTAGGCGACCCCTGTGAAAGGGTCGTTCGACCCCCAAAGGGGTCGCGGCCCACAGGTTGAGAACCGCTGGATTAAGGTATTACATATGTGTCCTTATCCCCCCATTACCCCCTTACCCCCCATTTAGTTGTGGACAATCCCAAGGATACAGGTAAGGATAAGAACTTTTCTTCAATGTAAAAAAGCCAGTAACTTGCCAGACAGGTGTGAGTGTGTATGTTTCAGAAAGATTTTTTTTTTAATCACCTCAGTCTTTTAAAAATCCTTTACTTTGAAATAGGATTTTTTCCCTTTGGAAACTACTCAATAATTTTTTTAAAAAATGTATGACCAGTGATTCTGAATAGTCTGTAGCCAGTAACGTTTACATCTCTATGTCTCTTTACTTAGCAGAAACCCTATTTCTACTGTGCATATGCTCTTGGGTATCCCAATGGAAAATTTCAACATGTTTGAAATTGCATATCTTTCTGTTACATTCTCTCCCTTTAGCCTCTATTTTATGCTAAAAATCTGATTGTCATTCTTGATATTTTTCTTCTCTCTTACAAATTCATCTTCAAAATAGTACTCCATTTCTCCTGGCTCCCACAATCTACATTAATGTGGCCACTTTAATCTTTCATCACAACTACGCTCTTTCACTTCAGTCTAGTCCACTTCAAATACTGTATCCTGAGTACTCTCTCTAACGGGTCAAGTATTACGAGTAGACCTCCCACTGACATCACTGTAAGAATTCTTCATTCATTAGATTTAGTCATTGAATAAAGTTCAAACTCCTTACATGGCTCTCGAGTTCTTTTCAGCCCTGTCCAATTCTCACTAAGCTTGCCTCCTGCCTGCCTTACTCCTCTGTATTCTGAAATTCTTTCCGTTCCGGAGATGCCCAGTTCTCCCTCTTGGCTCCTAGTGATTTTTAATGTTATTCTTTCACTAAATTTCAAGCCTGCAATCCAGCCCCAGAATGTTTCTCCACATCCCACATGTAAAAATATAGGTGATTATTTACTTGCTAAACATTATTGGCTTATTAGGAAGTCTGTAATCCTGCCTTAGGAGACATCCATTAATACAACATCATGAATAGATGCAACTTTATACTCATAACATTTGTAAATGAATATTAAGAGTTGGTAAGGCTGTGAGCTCAGGTGAGGTATCATATACTGCTTGTGGAAAATTGATTCACACACTCGGGAGACTAATATGACATTATCTAGTAATGTAACGATGACAATATCAACCCCCCAAGGTCCATCCCCCAGGTATATACACCTGAAAATATTCTTACATGTATGCTCTAGAAAGACATAAAATTTGGTCATGATATTATTATGTATAAAACATCTGTGGTTTATTTATACAATGCAATGCACCATAACTCATTTCATCAATATAATGGAATTTCAACATTTAAAGTCAACTTTCAACAAAAATGGAACATTTGTTGATTTTTTAAAATAAAATATAAAACATAACTCACTTCAAAAATATTAACAACAGTGAGTAAATAGTATGTAAAATTTCATAGTATATATAATGCATTGATACACACAGAATGGCCAGATTATTATGACCACCTGACATTTGTAGGCAAATTAGCTATAATTTCGAGCTGAAGTTGCTAGAGGGCCAGACCATTATAAATAGGGAAGCAGGTTGTTTACCATGACAGTAGAAGTGATTTTTTTTGAAGATATGGGTAAACAACACGATTTAACAGCCTTTGAACATGGGATATATATATATATATATATATGCTTAGGGATTTTCATATATAAAAATTATAAAGAAAAGCAAGTTATTTATTAATACATAAGTCAGTATGGTTACCTTTAAGTGAAAAATGTGAAGAACAAATTGATGATTTTAAAGTGTATGGGTTAGTCATTTTATTATTTAAAATAGAACATATAAATTTATATATTCACTTTTACAGATGATATATTTCTTAATACAATTATAAGCAAAACTATGTAAGGATTTTAACCATGCTAAGAATAAGGTAGACTTTTTTATAGACCATGTTACAAATCAAAGAAGTCATTCTTGGGTCTAGTCTTTGGGCAGATATAATTGAGATGACAGGAAAATCTTAAAAGTTTTGAAAATTATTTTGCTTCTAACTTTTTAATAATAAATATGAGCTTCATAGAAATGCTATGAGACTACATGGTGCTGTGAAGGTGCTGAATTCATAATAGGTCAAGATTTTTGTAGAAAACAGCAGTATTTCTCTTGAATTCAAATACCAACATTCATGAAAACTAGATATCAAGGAACTGAAGAATCTTACCAAAATAAGTCATTGTCTTCTTGTTCATGCTTTTATTAGAAATCTTACCTACATTAAACATTAAAATGCAAGATCATATTCAGTTTGTCCCATGGACCATTAATTCATTGAGAATTGAGAAATGTACATTACTATACCAGGAGTTCAAAAAATGTGTGTTGAATGAATGCATGGATTAATTTTTTACAAAGTCATAGTGCATTTTAAAAATAATAGAAACTGAGAAAAGCATAACAAAACTGGGACCGAATAAATGTATTTTCAATGTTTTGTAACTTGGGAAAAATTTATTTCTGGAGCTGAAACATAAGAAACTTGACATTACTTACTAAATATAAATATATCATATTTTAAAATATTACTTATATAAACAATTTGAAAACATTATGATGCTAAGCAATCAACTTCTAATGCATATGGGGAGTTTTCCCTCAATGTCAATTTAGTTGGCTTTCAGGTGGAAGAATACCCTAAAGAGATTAGTAATAATAGTAGATGTAGGCTCTAATCTTCTATGTGCAGTATTTCTTTGTTCATAATTCTTACTATGGTTTAAAAATAGATAGCAGCTATATGTTTGCATAGGTTACCATACTTGCTGCAACAGCCAGTAACTTTAATAATGACAAAGATTTTTTTTCCAGAATTTTCATGTGTCAGGCACCAAGCTAATTGGTTTACAAATCTCATCTAATTTATGAGTAGCGACTCTTATTGCTCCTATTTTGCAGATGATTAAATTTAGTGATGCTAATTGCCTTGCCCACAATACACAGAACTAGGATTAGAACTCAGGCAGCAGACTGCAGTGGAGCATATGTTTTGAATTGATATGTACATATGCATTAGGTATCGAATTACTGGAATAATCAGTTCAAACAAAAGTAATGCAAAGTAAAGGAAATAAAAGTCACACAAATCAATTCAAGAGACTCATTTCCCCATTGTAGAATAAGGACCACTAATTTTCTATGAACAACTTTTGTTACATGCTCAAAAAGAGGTGAACATAATCATTGGCTAAACTAATTGAAAAAAGAATATCACTTTCCACCCTTAGCCTCCAACCACAGCCAAAAATAAGTGTTCCTGAAAATAATAAGTTAACTTGTAATGATATTCTGTACCTGGTTAAAACACATTTGAAATACTGTGTCCAGTTTTAGATGATCTTTTTAGACAAAAATTTAGAGAGACTAAGTTATAGACATGTCTGAAAGGCATATCATATGAAGAATAGTTGAATGAATTCAAACAACATCCCTATAAAGACTTTTGATGAGACAAAACAATTTTCTCTAAATATTTGAGCCATTATAAAAAGAAATTAGACATTCCATGTAATTCTATGGGCAGCATCATACCTTCCATTTAGAAATTACAGCAAATCCATTTTACTCCTAATATGCTGAAGAATTTATTCAGACCTCTTCGAATGGCATGAGCCAGCTATAGAGATACTCACTTTAAGAGTTAAAGTGGAAACTGAATGAATGCCTATTATAACCATTACACTGGTCATTTCTTCACTGAGTGGGAGGTTAAACTCAATGAACTCAAAAGTATCTTCAATTTACCAGGTCAAATCTTATGTCTACATTTTAATAAAAAAAAAAGAGAAAGAAAAAAGTGATCATTTTTTCCCATTTTTATTCTGCACTAACTAAATAAAACTATAATTCAATTTAAAATATTTTACAACCCATCTCCCATATAGTGTGTGACACATGGAAAATGGACATACGAGCCTGCATTTTGTTTTAAGGAGTAAATAATTATATGCAGTCAGGTGTATTTTCTACAAGCAAGATTAGGCTCTAATCTTCTGTGTGCAGTCTTTCTTTGTGCATGATTCTTTCACATCACCTTCCATTCCCCTCCCCCTTACTTAACCACCACCAAAAAGAATAGTTCCTGAAAAATTTAACTTGGCATAATATTCTATATTTAAGTACAGAATAGCCTACGTATTAGGTACCTAAATATATCTATTTTATACAACTGTATTTAGCAGTTAGGACTCAAAGGTGAATTACTAACTTTGTTTTTTTATGTAAAGCATTACCTGTTTTTACCCATTATCTGTGCAAAAGACTGTTAATTGTCTAATTGGGGTTAGAGGGTATTGCACAAAAAAAGAGACAGATTCTGGGTGCATACATTTTCTGCATGTTTGTTCATCAGATGAACAATTCATCCCTTTTTGAGAGATGCTTATCTTCGGGAATTCTCTATGAAAATTCATCATTAAAAAAGATGAAATGCTTATTATTTTAAAGCCCAGCTTTCTTAATCCTTTATTTCTGCTAAATTATCTTTCCATAAAGTTAACAAGTAGCACGACTGGTGTGGCTCAGTGGTTGAGCATCGACCTATGAACCAGGAGTTCACTGGTTTAATTTCCAGCCAGGGCACATGCCTGAGTTGCAGGCTCGATCCCCAGTAGGGGGCATGCAGGAGGTAGCCAATGGATGAGTCTCTTTCATCATTGATGTTTCTATCTTTTCCTCCCTCTCCCTTACTCAATGAAATCAATAAAAATGTTTAAAAATAAAATAAAATTAACAAGTAGTAGATTAGATGTGGGTAGGGGAAAATCCATTAGGTTAGGAATCCAAAAGACTTTGTTGCTGACCAGCCTTCACCATAATCTAGCAGTGTGACCCTCAGGCACTATAAATAGCATATTTGTACTTTTGGGGTATGGTTACAGTAGAAATTACACAGCGGCCCTCTTACAAAGATATAGAGCAAACCAAATGCATTCATTTGAATACTGTGTATCGAGCTAGTTCCTGGAGGAGGATGAATATAAAGCAAAAGCAGGGCCCTGGAAAATTTCAGTGATTTGGAAATCAAACCAGAAAATATTTTACAGATGTGGAATATAAACCACTCAAAAAGGTAAGTTTATCATGTGTCTTCATTATACAGCACAGTGCCCGGAATGTGGAAAATCCTTGAGCTCTTTATATAAATCATCCCAAATAATCCCCACTTAACCCTGACATCAGTATTATTATTACCATTTTACACAAGAGGAAAATAAAGCCACAGGAGACACAATTGACAAAAGTGGGACTAAAACTCAGGCTATCTGAATAACTTTTATAATTAAAAAAATGCATCTCTAAGGTAATGGCAGGCATTATATATACACTAGTGTCCCAGTGCATGGATTCGTGCAAATTGAAAGGAAATTAATTAGAAGAAATATTTTAATAACGCTATTTCCCCTTTCTCTGTAATAGAAGTGTCAACCATGATCAACAATGACAGATCGAAATACTTGCTTGTGATTGGCACCAGGGAGAGCTTTATATGTATCGTGCATGCATGAGTCAACTTAGCCTTTCATATATATATGAAAGCCTTTCATATATATCACACACTAGGGGCCCAGTGCATGAATGTGTGCACCTTGAAAGGAACTGGGAGCTGCAGGGCTGCAATGGGCCCAAGGGTGGGTCTCGACCCATCCTCTGCGCCCCTTCTGGAGCCCTCCTGCCATGACAGCCTCCTGCTGTCACTGCTCCCACATGCTGACAGCGCCAGCCCCTCTTGTATCTGATGACAGTATGGAGTGATTGGGGCCAGCACCCCCAGCGGGTGAGAGCAGTGGCTCTGGTGCCAGCAGGCGGTGCAAGCAGGGCCATCTCTGGCAGCAGGTGTGAGAGGCAGCTGCTGGCCCCGATTGCCCCTCAGGAGCAGGGGGAGGTGGAGAAGTCCTGAGGGACGATCGGGGCCGGCAGCCGCTGCTTACACCGGCTGATCGCGCCAAGCGATTGGGACCTGTGCCAGGTGCTGGCTGAGGGTGCGAGCAGGGCCACACTGGCAGTGGGTGCAAGCACTGGGCAGGAGCACAGAATTTTCAGTAACCACCAGAGGCTAGCCCTGATGACAGCGACTGGTTCCCTGCCTTTGTCTGGTGACCCCGCTCACCTGCTCCACCATCCTAACGAGGCCTATGCTCACCATGTTCCTCACACGCCCCCTGGTGGTCAGCACACGTTATAGTGACTGGTTGTTGGGTTGTTCAGTTGTTCTGGTTGTTCTGCCATTTAGTCTATTTGCACATTAGCCTTTTATTATATAGGACTACAGGCCCGGTGCATGAAATCTGTGCATGGGTAGGATCCCTAGGCCTGGCCGGTGATCAGGGCTGATCTGTGGGGCAACTAGAAGGGTGATCAGGGCCCCCTTGATCTCACCTCCCTTGGACGGCCTGGTGCCGCCTGCTCACCAGCCCCGCCCACCACCACCGCCGCAGGTAACCTCCCTCTGTGGGGCTACTGGCAGGATGATCAGGGGGCCCCCACTTGCACCTGCCTTTGCTGGCCTGGGGCCTATGAGCTGGAGGCAGTTCCTGCATTGAGCATGTGCCCATGGTGGTCAGTGCACATCATAACGACTGGTCATTCTGCTGGTTGTTCCGCCATTTGGCTGATTTGCATATTAGGCTTTTATTATATAGGATATAATAAACTTGCTTAATTAGAACTGCTTTCTGATTTAGCTAAACTTTTTCTAGCACAGTGAAGCACCCCAACTTCTCTTTCAGGTAACTGTCAGCAACACAGCAATAAATATCAACATGAAACAGGTTATTATTGTAGATTATGCAGGGAGAACAAAGGATAAAATTATTTAACTGCATCAGTGTTTGACTATATTCTGTGCAGTGAGAAAACCTGAAGTCATTTTCAAGTCCCACCATTTCTTACTTCTTTTCAGTCGGGTCAAGTTTCTAAGCTTTCGAAATCTCCATTTTCTGGCTAATGAAAAGAAAATAGGATTCCACCAAGTCTCCTATCTACCTACTCCAGGACTTCTGTGAGGAACAAATGAGATGAGGCATGAGAAAACGCTTCACAGACATTTGGTTAAAGTGTAAAATGTTTGCACCTGGCTATAAAGCAAGTCATGTTCCTGGGCTGAAGAAACTGCAAGGAGGCTAGTCACCAGGGAGAAGAAGTCGGAGATTGCTATGTGACATCATTACCTGGTGCACACAGCCACCATTTCCAGGCTGGGCTGGGCTGTGGGCCACATTTTGCATCATGGGTTCTTGGCAGTGTTGGCTGGAATTTGGTGCGGTGTCGCTCTGGGTTGGTAGCGGGCCTGTGTCCCACTTGGGGGAAGCTGAGTGTTGGTTTGTCAGTGCCAGGTCCGTGGTGCCATTTATTTTTAAATGGCCAGTGCATGTCTTGGCAGCTCCTGCGTTGAGCGTCTGCCCTCTAGTGGTAGCTACCGGTCAGATAGATGGACACTTAGCCTTTTATATATATAGATAGCAAAAAGTTGAGGCAGTTCTATGATCAGTAACACTTTAATAGAGGAATAAATGAATAGCTAAATAGTTAATAAATATGCTAAAAAGGTGTCACTATAACTTCATAAATGTTTTAACCACACTATTTCATTATTTCATGTCTCAGTTCTGACTTTCTTTTAGTTTCACACACAATTAAAAGCTCCACTTTGCTTGTTTCCTCTTCCAAGTTCAAGGCTAGTCCCAACTGAAAAGTTAATTCTGCACTTAGCATCATCAAGCATCCTGATGCAGAGAGATAATTTCCTCCTTTGGGGCGTTTCAAGGTTTCCCGGGCCTGCCATAATACAGCTGCTTCCTGCTCACCCAGCACTCTCTCTTCGGTTCATGGTTCTTTTGAGTTTTCTCCTGATCTCTGATCACTTAATCCCTGCAGGATAAATGTTTTCTAGGAGAATCTGCCCTTCCTGGTTTCTGATTTACAGCTACTCTGTGTTAAGCAAAGGCAAATACATTTTACTGTTGGACCAGATACCTTAATCTCTCACACACACCACATCTAAGGCTGCTCTGTCTTCTCTTGAATCTCACCCTCTTCCTTGATCTTGTCTTAGCACCTCTAAGTTTATAGGCATTTGTTGTCTGCACTGACATAAATTATCTTCCTTTGCAAGACATACACAGAAGAGTTGTTCTAATCATAGCTGGCTGGTCTCTATAGAAGGAAAACTTGTAAGCATTGATGAGTGGAAGATACCAAGAAAATGAGAATAGACAAGTCTTCTTTGGAATGTTAGTCCCAAAGGGAATATCAAGATACTTATCATTAGAGCAATCGAAACGGAAACTGTGTTAAGTGCTACTGGCATGTCCTGCAGATGGATGACTGCCTTCTACTGAACCACCTTGAGGTGTTGCAGCACAACACAAGATTTGCAAAAAACCTAATTTTTGTTGAGTTTTTGTGTTTGCACAGGCCTCATAACAGAACAATGGATTTTGAAATAAATGTGATGTTAGTATTCTACATTGTACAATAAAGTTTCTAGGATTGCCTTCTCAGAGCAGATCATTGCTGCAGGTTCAGGACCTATGACTTGATAGAAGGAATACTACTTCTGAAGATTGTCTAACCCACTGTTTCAATGAACAACCAATCAAATTCATATGCCCCATTAACAATGACTCAAAACATAATCACAAAATTGCTGCTTCTTCACAAATTAAAGACAATGCTATAATCCCCGATGATGCTGAGAATGCACTCGGAGGACAGCAGCCAATTTGGAAGCACAGGCTCTCCTTCTTTGAGCTTTGTACTGCACCATCACCAGGACAAGCCTGTAGCCATTCCACATGTGCAGGCAGACATGAATACCAAGTGAAAGGGTAGTACTGTGTTTGACCCAGCAGTATGTGAGCATAATATTGATAACTTTAGTTAATTCCTTTGGCAATGGGACTGGCATTGGAAGGACTTAAGTGTAGGATTTGGGCTGGTATTAAATGCTACACCCCTGCAAGTTTCACAATATAGAAGGTAGTTTGTAATTAAAGTCAGTATTTGCTTTAACCTTAGAGAATTTTGAAATTTACAAATGATCAAAATAAACCCCAAAATAAGTAATTGAATTTATAGAGTTCAAATCCTTAAAAATATTTTTAACCTTTAAATTAATTATATATACTGTGGTCTGTCATAATATGTTTAGTATTTAACTGTGTAATGAGAGTATGAAGATTATGGCAAATAGTATGAGTATTATTTTCTAAATCTATTCAAAGGTAGGGTCCCTAGGCCTGGCTGGCGATCAGGGCTGATAAGGATCCCTGCCTCCCAGCTTCCCCACTTCCTCTTTCCCTTGCTCCCTCAGTACCCCACTACCACCTCTGATCACCCACCATGTTCCACATCTCCCCCTGGTGGTCATTGCATGTAATAGCGAGCAATCTAACTCCTGATCTCCTGGTCAAACTCCCGAGGGGACAATTTGCATATTAGCCTTTTATTATATACTAGAGGCTCGATACATGAAAATTCGTGCAAGAGTAGGCCTTCCTCCCCCAGCTGCCGGCACCGGCTTCCCTCCAGCACCTGGGACCCAGGCTGGCTTCCCTCCTCCGGTCACCTGCAGGCACCCAGGACTAGGGCTGGCTTCCCTCAGGCTGCCCAAAGGCACTCAGGACCCCAGCTGGCTTCCCTCTGGCCCTGGCTTCATCAGGAAGGATGTCCAGTATGACGTCTGGTCTAATTAGCTATTACCCTTTTATTATTATAGAGGATATATATATATATATATATATATATATATATTAGAGGCCCGGTGCACAAAAATTTGTGCACTCGCGGGGGGGGGGGGGGGTCCCCCAGCCTGGCCTGTGCCCTCTCACAGTCTGGGACCCATCGGGAGATAATGACCTGCTGGCTTAGGCCTGCTCCCTGGTGGCAGAGGGCACACCCAATCCCTAGGTGCAGCCCCTGGTCAGGCTCAGAGCAGGGCCAATTGGGGATTTGGGGCTCGGCCCCGTCATGCACAGAGCAGGGTGGATCAGGAGGTTGCAATGCCACCCTCAGTCACGCTCAGGGTAGGGTCGATTAGGGGGTTGGGGCACCACCCTCTGTCACACTCAAGGCAGGGTCAATGGGGAGGTTGTGGCGCCACCCCCTGTCACGCACAGAGCAGGGCCAATCAGGGGGTTGGGGTGCTGCCCCCTGTCACACTCAAGGCAGGGCCCATCAGGGGGTTGAGGAGCTCCCCCCTGTCATGCACAGAGCAGGGCCGATCAGGGGGTTGAGGAGCTCCCCCCTGACATTCACAGAGTAGGGCCAATAGGGGAGCTGGGGCATTGCCCCCTGTCACACACAGAGCAGGGCGGATCAGGGGGTTGGGGTGCTGCACCCTGTCACAGGGCAGGGTCAATGGGGAGGTTATGGTTATACCCTGTCACACACAGAGCAAGGCCCGTGGAGGGGGGTTGGGGCACCACCCTCTATCACCCACAGAGCAGGGCCGATCAGGGAGTTGGGGCGCCGCCACTGTCACACTCAGGGCAGGGCTGGTGGAGAGGTTATGGCTCTACCCTGTCACACACAGAGCAGGGCCTGGCGGGGGGGGGGGGGGGGGGGATGCCGCACGCTGTCACACACAGAGCCACAGGGCAATCAGGGGGTTGGGGAGCTCCCCCCTATCAGGCACAGAGCAGGGCTGATCAGGGGGTTGGGGCGCCTTCCCCTGTCACACACAGAGCCGCAGGGTGATCAGGGGGTTGGGGAGCTCCCCCTGTCACACACAGAGCTGCAGGGCAATCAGGGGATTGGGGAGCTCCCCCCTATCAGGCACAGAGCAGGGCTGATCAGGGGGTTTGGGCGCTGCCCCCTGTCATGCTGATCCCGGTGCTGGGAGGCCTCATGGCTCCACTGATCCCGGTGCCGGGAGGCCTCGCTGCTCCGCTGATCCCAGTGCCGGGAGGCATATTACCCTTTTACTATATAGAATAGAGGCCTGGTGCACGGGTGGGGGCTGGCTGGTTTGCCCTGAAGGGTGTCCTGGATCAGGGTCGGGGTCCCCACTGGGGTGCCTGGCCAGTCTGGCTGAGGGGCTGAGGACTGTTTTCCAGAAGAGGGTGACTGAAGCTCCCAACTGCTCCTTTTATTCTTTTTTTTTTTTTATTCTGGGCCAGCTTTACGTCTGAGGCCTCGCTGCTGAAAACATCGATACAATGTTGCGGTCCGGCTGGCAGAAGCCCGGCTGACTGAAAGCCGGTTTCTGGGGTTTTGTTTAGCTTCTATATTTGTTACATAGTTGCTTAGAGTTGTAGCTGAGAGGCTGGCAACTCAGGTGGGGAATGTTGGAGTCCGCAGTCACTGGAGCAAGAAAGCCTCCCTGTTCGCTTCAGTGCATGGCTGCCGGCCGCCATCTTGGCTGACAGTTAATTTGCATAAGGATATGCTGATTAGCCAATGGGAAGGGTAGCGGTCATACACCAATTACCATGTTTCTCTTTTATTTGAGTATATATATATATATATATATATATATATATATATACTCAATATATATATACTAGAGGCCCAGTGCACGAAATTTGTGCACCTGGGATGGGTGGGGGGGTCCCTTAGCCCAGCATGTGCCCTCTTGCAGTCCGGGACCCCTCCCTTGTTACTGCACACCTGCTTGCTGCTTCCTACTGCTTGGCTTGCTGCTCTTTAGTGCTGCCACGAAGGCCTTGGGTCTGCTGGGTGGCAGGCCTGTGGGTTTGTGTCTCTGATACCCACAGCAGCCCCAGCACCAAGGTGGCGGGCCTTGGGGCTGCTGGGTACAGACCCCCCGTTGCGTGTTTGTGTCTTCTATCAGGCCCCCAGCAGCCCCAGCTGCCCCAGCACCACCTAAATAACTTAAGGGAAACTTTATTTAGTCTTCTTTTAAAAGCAATCTAGTTTAAAAATGAGTTGCAGTTAAGACAGAACAAAGAACATGGTATCTAAGAGTAAGATAGACTGACAGAGGAGAGGCTGGGCACTGGTCAGGGGCTTACATGCCAACTGTTCTCCACCTGGGAAATGATGTAAAATCAGTTTCTTTAGTTTTCTGCTTAATGGTCTTCTCCAGCACTGAGGTCAGAGGAGTCGCCTTCCAGGCCGTAGGCTGCTTCTCAAAGTCGAAAATTTCGCCATAGGCCTCTGCCTAGGACAGGACCTCTGAACCCCCAGGGTGCATAAACACACAGGGCTTCCATCAGGCTTCGCTGATCCCCGGGCAGTGAGGCCTCTCTGCTCTGCGGCTTCAGGGCTGTTTGGCTTCGCTCTACCACTTGGAGCCTGAGTATGCAGATTAACCGCCATCTTTTAGCTTCTATAATTGAAACATTGTATCTTTTGGAGCTGTTGCTTCAGGAGCTCAGAGCTCCGCAGCTGCAGGCGGGAACCTTGGTTTCCTCTATCGCTGGGGCAACCAAGCATCTTGTTCTCAGCTGCCTGGCTGCTGGCGCCATCTTGGCTGACAGTTAATTTGCATATACTCACTGATTAGCCCAATGAAAAGGGTAGCGGTCGTACGCTAATTACCATGTTTCCCTTTTATTAGTGTAGATATACATATATATGACTTATTTAATCAAGACAAATACAATATTAAACTTTTGAGAAAGACACACATTGAGAGAGTCATTCTAAGTATTAGAATTCAAGAAGGTATTTTCTCTCTGAATACATTGAATGGATTATTTTCCAGAGACTACAAAGCATATTTTTGTTAACTTTCTATCAGGATAAAGTCATTATAAATTACTTCTCTATGTGTTGTTTAAGAAATATAGACACCACATTAACAACAGAATGTTCTTATATTTTTGAACTCTTATAATTATCACATCAGAGCTTTTATCAAATACTCTTAAAAAACTTTTAGTCATTGAACATTGTTCTTTTTATTAGGAAAATAATACAACTGCTTTCACTATTCTTTATTTTTTTAAATGTGAGTTCTTAATGATTCCATAACACTCAAAGATACAAAAGCCCCATTCTCTATGGCCATTGGTTATAAGCAATCTCTCTCTTTCCCTCTTTGTTTTTCTCTCTTTCTCTCCCCACCCCTCTGTCTTGCTCTCCTTCCACACAAAAAAAACACACATTTAAAATAGTATTTTCATTTTGACAGTTATTCATATGCATAATAACTAAGGATTAGTGGTATTTGCTTGACATTTATGATAATTAACCTATGTTTACTTTGCAAATAATGCTAATAATTTTCCAATTCTCATGCTTAACCTACATAATTATAACAGTACATGTTGCTGCTGCCTAAGAGAGTAAAGAAAAGATTTTCACTTTCACTGTGCCAATAAAGGATTTGGGTAGGATGGTGAGGAAGAGACTAGAGCTTTTATAAAAGCTTCTTCCGGAACTTGGTGATAAATTGACACCCGCTCTTCTACCCAGAAATTCTTAGAGAAAAAAATAACAAAGCCCACAGACAGTTTGAATGCTTTAAGTTATCATTCCAACTGGACTGTGGGATACAATGTAATTAATACTAAAATTGCAAACAATTAACCAATCAATAAAGATTTATACTGGAAATTGTTGAAACTAATAATATTAATGTCATTCCAACTTTGAAAGTAAAGTACTGAAGGAGTAGGAGAGTAAGTGGATGAGATAGGAAGAAAAGGGTCCTTTTTCTTATGTGCCAACATTTTTTGAAAACATCTTTATTGTTGAAAGTATTACAGATATCCCCCTTTTTTTCCCATTGATCCCTCCACCTTGATCTCACTCCTCCCACACCTTCCCCTCATTATTGTCTGTGTCCATGGGCTATGCATATCAATCCCCTTGTTAATCTCTCCCCACCCCAGCCTTCCCCTCTGAGATTAGTAAGGGGTCCATTTGAAGGATGAAGAAAAAGGAGATGGTAAATAGGGCAAATGTTATTTCCAACTTTTTGACATGGCTAATCTGCTTCTTGTCAAAATTGTATGTATACATTCAAGCTACCTTAAACTAGTAATTAGTGAATTGATTCCTTTAATATTTGTTTCAATGCCCATGGCTGACCACCAAAGTCTTTGTATGGACATTAAAAATGGTGTGACACCATATCAATATGCTGAACAAAGACATTGAAGGGTGCTAGTTTGAGCAATAACCCCACAAGTATGGGGAGCATAGTCCATTTTCTGTGCTGTCATTTGTTAGTAAAATTATGACAAGACTGCCATAAAGAGTAAAGAGTTTAAACATGTTATTTTTCCCAGAGATAAACAGTCTCAGTTACATGAACTGGGAAAAGATTAAGGGTCAAAGAGTAAAAGCTGGTCAAGATTCATATCATCCTATCTACACTAATAAAAGAGAAACATGGTAATTAGCATATGACCGCTACCCTTTTCATTGGCTAATCAGTGAGTATATGCAAATTAACTGTCAGCCAAGATGGCGGCCGACAGCCAGGCAGCTGGAAGTGAACATGAGGCTTGCTTGCTTCAGTAACAGAGGACTCCAACGTTCCCCACTTGCCTTGCCGGCCTCTGAGGTGCAACTCTAAGCAACTATATACTATGTTGCAAATAAGAAGCTAAACAAAACCCCAGAAACCGGCTGTCAGTCAGCCAGGTTCAGCCAGCCTGACCGCAACATTGTATTGATGTTTTCAGCAGCGAGGACTCAGAGCTAAAGCTGGCCCAATATAAAAAAAAAAAAAAGAAAAAAAGGAGCGGTTGGGAGCTTCAGTCACCTGCTTCTGGAAAACAGCCCTCAGCCCCTCACCCAGACTGGCCAGGCACCCCAGTGGGGACCCCCACCCTGAACTAGGACACCCTTCAGGACAAACCAGCCAGCCCCCTACCTATGCACCAGGCCTCTATCCTATATAGTAAAAGGGTAATATGCTTCCCAGCACTGGGATCAGCGGAGCAACAAGGCTCCCGGTACCAGGATCAGCATGACAGGGGGCAGCGCCCAAACCCCCTGATCAGCCCTGCTCTGTGCCTGATAGGGGGGAGCTCCCCAATCCCCTGATTGCCCTGAGGCTCTGTGTTTGACAGGGTGTGGCCCACCAACCCCCTGATCAGCCCTGCTCCGTGTGTGACAGGGTAGAGCCATAACCTCCCCATTGGCCCTGCCCTGAGTGTGACAGGGTGCAGTGCCCCAACCCCCTGATTGGCCCTGCTCTGTGTGTGACAGGGGGCGGTGCCCCAGCTCCCCTATTGGCCCTACTCTGTGAGTGACAAGGGGGAGCTCCTCAACACCCTGATCGGCCCTGCTCTGTGCATGACAGGGTCCGGAGCCCCAAGCCCCCTGATGGGCCCTACTCTGTGAGTGACAGGGGGCAGCGCCCCAACCCCCTGATCGGCCCTGCTCTGTGCGTGACAGGGGGTGGCGCCACAACCTCACCATCGACCCTGCCTTGAGTGTGACAGGCGGCGGTTCCCCAACCCCCCAATCGGCCCTACCCTGAGCGTGACTAGGGGTGGCGTCACAACCTCCCGATCCACCCTGCTCTGTGCATGACAGGGGGCGGCGCCCCAACTCCCCATTCGGCCCTGCTCTGAGCCCGACCAGCGGCTGCACCTAGGGATTGGGCCTGCCCTCTGCCCCCGGGGAGCAGGCCTAAGCCAGCAGGTCATTATCTCCTGAGGGGTCCCAGACTGCGAGAGGTCACAGGACGGACTGAGGGACCCCCCTCCCCCCCCCCCCCCCGAGTGCACAAATTTTTGTTAACCGGGCCTCTAGTCCTATATAATAAAAGTCTAATATGCTAAGTGCCTACTGTTGGACCATTCAACCAGTTGCTATGACATGCACTGATCACCAGGTGGCAGATGCTCCAACTGGTAGGTGAGCTTGCTGCTGGGGTCCGGCCAATTGGGACTGGGCAAGATGGGCCAGAAACACCCTGGAGCCTTCCCACAGTCCCTCCCCAGCCCCAATCGTGCACCAGTGGGGTCCCTTGGCCTGCACCCTCTCACAATCGGGGCCCGTCGGGGGATGTCAGAGGGCCGATTTCGGCCAATCCCCGCAGGCCAGGCCAACGGACCTCACCAGTGCACCAATCCATGCACTGGGCCTCTAGTAATATTATATTAGGTAAACAGAGGCTAGGTATCCCACACCAGAAAACTGATTTCTGAGTGTAGGAGCAACTGGGAGACTGAGGAGAAAATTCCAAGTGAAAACTTAGGTGGTTAAGCAAGTCAATCCACTAGACCAACAATAAATGACATACTACTCATACATGGGAGAAGCTGGTGTCCTCACATTATAGACTTCTTAGCAGAGTAAAGGATGCAGGATTAAAAGAAAATAATAATCTGTAAGATGTATATAAACTGGAAAGCAAGTAGGTCCAGAGACATGCCTACAATCTCTTTAGATTATTTTTGTATATATATATATATATATATATATATATATATATATATATATATATATACATTTCAGAGAGGAAAGGAGAAGGAGAGAGAGATAGAAACATCACTGATGAGAGAGAATCATTGATCGGCTGCCTCCTGCACAACCCTTACTGGGGGTCGAGCCCGCAACCCAGGAATGTGCTCTTAACTGGAATCGAACCTGGGACCCTTCAGTCCACAGGCTGATGGTCTATCCACTGAGCCAAGCAGGCTAGGGCTCTCCTTAGATTCTTTTGCCAATTTATAATAGCAGCTATTATGTATTGTCTGAAAGTAAATTGAGATCTAGGAGGAAGATTACAAAGCTTAAACACTTCAGTTGTTCAAGTTAAATTATTGAGAACTGAAGGCTGATATAACAACAAACTATCCCATTTCAAGCTTAAAATAACACAATACTTACATTAAATTTGAGATTATTCCCAAGAGAAGTGAACAAAAGGAAGTTTAATCTTAACATGTGGAAATATTTTGTATTGCATCATAGAGATAAGGAAAGACTTTGAGATTACCTTCTATTTGGGATTGATTATACCTGTTGTTTTTCACATATTATTTCATGAAAGTGTGTACAGTACACACTTTATTTCATCCTCATGAAAATAGTGATTGCAGTAGTTATACTGGTGTATTTCCTATCTCGATCAATTTTTTCCTTAAGACTAAAATGTGGCTAGAAGAGGAGAACTTGAATATATAATAGTAAATCTAAGCAAGAATTAAAGAGAATGTATTAAGGATTTTGAGCAGGACACATCATTTAGTATCATACTAGAATTTTCTCTCACAAATGAATTTACATTTTTGCAACAATTCTCTGGAAATATGGCCAGGATAGTGGAGAATGATATAATGGCATTCATTATGTGTGTGTGTGTGTGTGTGTGTGTGTGTGTGTGTGTAGAACTACTACAGAATCTTTAAAGTTAGCCTAATAAACATATCATCAGTAAATCTTCACCATCTTCTATGATCCAAGCATTACTATAATCTCAGCTTTATAAGTGTTTTAACTGAACCTTAAGGTACTGAATTAATGAAACCAAGACCAAACATGTAGTAAGTCCTAAAGTTAAGCTCTGGTGTCTGAGAGACCAGGTTTCTAGTCGTCTTTGTTACCTGACCTCAAAATTATTGCTCAGGTATAAAACACAACAAACACTAGAGAGTCAAGAGTGCTTGGTAACAAACACTGTCACATTGAGCAGGACCATTAACATCGCTGGTCTTCTGCAGTGAAATACAATGCTTGGGTAGAATGACTCATCAGCAAGGTCCATGGCAGAGCTCAGGGGTGTGAAAGGCATCTCTAGCAGTGAGAGCTAGGCATTGACTTAGGCTGCTTTTGCTCTAAGTAAGATGTCTTAGGTGAATTCCTCTTCAACGACAAGAATACAAGCCACGTGAACATTCAGACTGTCTAACCCAGCCCTCTGCATAGCAGCATCAACAAAAGTGCGGCAAAAAAGGTTGGTTACATGATGTCCTGTGCTAGAAGGCAAAGTTTATCACCGTGAGCTACGCTTAACACAGTGAGGTGCGCGAGGTTCCATAGACCTACGAGCTTGAGAAAAAAAAATATACCCAGGTTGCTTGGAAATGTCATTTTAAAAAATCATAGCAATTTATTAAAAAGCACTGTTTTGAAGAAGAAAGCGGAACAAGCTAGAACTCAGTCTAGTTCTAATCCTGTGAAAAACGAAGGCAGTGGCCTGGCACAGAGTATCTCAATCTCTGGGTCTCAGAAACTCCATTTTCAAAACAAAGGATGGAACTAAACTCTAAAGTTTCATCATTTTCTAAAATTGTATGACTTACATTCATAGTAGAATTCCTGTATCGGAGGAGAATGTAGAAAGTGATCATGTGCACACAATGCCATTAAGAAAAACATCTAGTGACTGTTGTTTGGTAGCCTCTGTGTATCATCAAAGAATGAAAACATTTTCCAGGTAAATTTAAGTCAGCTACCATATATTACAGCTTAAGAACTGGTTCCAAATACTAAAACTAATCTATAATTGCAAAACATTAAGTAATTTTAATATAAATGTTTTTTTTTAAACCTAAGAAACTTCAGGTTTTAGATGCCACATTTCCTTTTTAATATCACAAACTGGATCTTTCTTTACAAATGCATGTGCAATCATGGAAGTTCCCTTAGAACCCAAATTGAATCATAACAAGTTAAATTGTGAGTTCATAATCAAGTTAGAGTGAAGTATCATTGGGCAGGGATTTGGTATCAAAAACCATTTTATGGAGACAAATTGCCTCCTAGGTTCTGGCTCTGATTCCTTTTCTGTGCATGTGGCTTTTCAAGGTGTTTATCCTATTGTACCAATTCTTTCAGGAGAGTTTATTTGAAGGGCCTTAGTTTAATATTCTTTGAACCATGTCTTGAGCTCTTTGGATAATAGGTGCTATATAAATCTAATAAACAATTGGCAAGTGTTAGAAAATATTACACAGGAGCACATTAAAATGAAGTTTCATTATGCTGTGTTTGGCTTTGACAGTGCTCATAAACCATAGCGTGTTTAGATTAAATTCATTTCCAACATAATAGCAGCTCACCACATGTTTCAAAAATGATTTTTTTAAAAATCAAACTTCCCCAAGAGTGATTATACTTTTCCTAAATCTTCCTCTTTATGCTGCAGCTGAAAAGTTTCATTTGTAATATTCTAAAGATTTATTCAATGAAAAGCACAAATTATGTGTACTATCTATATGTAAATATTATAATATCACTGGGGTACCCCAAATTACATATATATGTTTCAGAGAAAAAGGGAGAGTAAGAGAGAGAGAGATAGAAACCCCAAAGATGAGAGACAATCATTGATCAGCTGCCTCATGTACACCCCACACTGGGGAGCCCACAACCCGAGCATGTGCTCTGATCAGGAATCAAACAGCGACCTCCTGGGTCATAGGTTGACACTCAACCATGGAAACATGCTGGCTGGGACCAAATCACATTTCAATTTCCCAAAGTTCATAAGTTCAAGTGTAAAGCATATTCAATCATACCTGCACATTAAGGTGATAAGAGTCTAAGAAACATGAACAACAATTTAAAATGGCATAAACCTTCTTTTCAGTAATTTTCCATATCTGATAGATTATATAATTTTAAGCACTAAGCACAAATTAATTTATAAACAAATATATTCAAACAAGAGTTGACAATCTCTAGTAAGAGACTCAGTCTATAAAGTAAAATTGCGCCATTAAATTTCCACTCCTTCTTACCTTCTATTTTTTCTTTCCTCTCATATATCTTACAAAAACCTGATTGTTCGTGATTCATCTTTAGATATATAGGTAGAGATATATTTATCATCAAAAATAAAAGTGGTGAAAGGAACTTAATTTTCCTCTCATTCAGTATTGCCATTTTATAGTTTCCCAAATCAAAGGAAAGAGTGCCTACATTTCTTAATCAATCAAATTCATTAATGGCAAACTCATCCCTCAGGCCCATAGGAAAAAAAAAAGATAACTCAGCATGAAAAAGAGGGAATCTGTAAGCCCATTCCTTTATTCCTATCTGACATTGTATGGAATAAAATGTAGGTGCTAACAGTAAAGATGGGTTGAAATAGGTTATGCAGGAATATAGGTTATGCATGTCTTTAGGATTCTGATTTCTAGTGAATATATTGAGAACAAAATGTTCATTTCCTCATTGACAGTAATTAATCAGTGAACAAGCATGATTTATGAAGCTAGAGGGACTAGACAAAAGAAGGTAAAGTGTCTGTTCTCTATGGAAAATTTGAGAGTCAATGAACTGTCTTCAAATTGGTGTGTCAGTTAAATACGGGCCCATACCAAGGTTAGTAAACATGTGTCCAGTACTAAAGAACAAGTTTGTAATTCTTACCTCCTGAGATTAAACAATGGGAGCTTTTCATGCAAATTGACAGGCAAGCTACAGTTTGGCCAGAAACTTTGTTGTGTTTGTGTGTGTGAGTACATACATGTTTGGGTAGCAGGGATGTTATCATTGATTATCCTATACTAGAGGCCCAGTGCATGGAAATTTATGCACTAGAGCGGGGGGTCCCTCAGCCTGGCCTGCCCCCTCTCACAGTCTTGGAGCCCTCAGGGGTGGGAGGTGACCCGGAAATCAGGGGAAGGCAACACCCCCATCACACCTCTGCTGCTGCCACTGATGGCAGTGTAAGTCTCGGCTGGCCCTGGGCAGCTGGACAGCCAACCTCTGAGGCTTGCCTGTGCCTCGGGCATTGGCTGGGAAGCCGACATCCGAGGCTTGCTTGTGCCTTGGGCCAGCCCTGAGCAACTGGGGGCTGAGGGCAGGTCTGACCACACCATGCGCCTGCCGCCCTCCCCCCTGCCGGCTGGGCTAAAAGAACTGTAAGACCCTGGCAGGGCTGAGGGGACTGGCCTCTGCCAGCTTTGTGATGGTGTGATGGTCAATTTGCATATTCCCTCTTTATTAGCTAGGCTATTAAGTGCTCTGAATTACTTGAAATTGTTGTACTTTAGCAATAGTAATTCAATAACATTATTTTCTTTGTCTACCAGTGCCATGGAAACATGAAAATAAAGTCACAATAACTTTTTAGTGTTTCCTACTTTTTTGTTGAATCTGTTTTCTCTTAGGGAAAAATCAATAGTAGATTGTAGGAATAGAAACAAATCTATGAAATAGCTATAACACTTAAGAAAATTGTCACTTACTTGAGTGATATTGGAAATATATATGCATACAAATATACACATGCACACACATATATCAGAAATTCCAGATGAAAATATTTCTATCTCTATCCTGAGAAGTTTGAAGAGTATCTGCCAATTACTACACTGCCTACACATATTTTAAATAAATGAATAGCAAAGCAATCATTTATACTATAGTTGCCTTTAGAGATTAGAAAAAGCAACAGTATAGACCATGTACACTAACTTAGGAAGGCCTTTAGAGAAAGGACCGATTTGACACAGGATTAGAATATGCACAGGCAGAGAAGTATATGGAGAATATTACATCACATAAGCAAGATTCAGAAGGGTAATGAGCATGGCACAGGTGAAGGGAAGTGAGGCCAAAGGCTTCACTAGAAGAGTAACTTTAGCTGGTAGTTTATATAGGTATATATGGCCATGTAGGGTCATATGAGGTAGGGGCAAATTATGATTTGATTTTCTGAAAATATCAGTTGTAGTGCAGTTGAACAACTTCTTCTTTATATTCAACTAGAGGCCCGGTGCACAAAAATTTGTGCATTTGGGAGGGGGGGGGGGGTCCCCCAGCCTGGCCTGTGCCCTCTCATAGTCTGGGATCCCCCCTGGGAGATAACGACCTGCTGGCTTAGGCCTGCTCCCGGGTGGCAGAGGGCAGGCCCAATCCCTAGGTGCAGCCCCTGGTCAGGCTCAGAGCAGGGCCGATTGGGGAGTTGGGGCACCGCCCCGTCATGCACAGAGCAGGGTGTATCGGGAGGTTGCAATGCCACCCTCAGTCACACTCAGGGTAGACTGATTGGGGGGTTGGGGCACCGCACCCTGTTACACTCAAGGCAGGGTCAATGGGGAGGTTGCGGCGCCACCCCCTGTCATGCACAGAGCAGGGCCGATCAGGGGGTTGGGGCGCTGTCCTCTGTCACTCACAGAGCAGGGCCCATCAGGGGGTTGAGGAGCTCCCCGCTGTCACTCACAGAGTAGGGCCGATAAGGGAGCTGGGACACCGCCCCCTGTCACACACAGAACAGGGCGGATCAAGGGGTTGGGGCGCTGCATCCTGTCACACTCAGGGCAGGGCCAATGGGGAGGTTATAGCTCTACCCTGTCACACACAGAGTAAGGCCCGTGGAGGGGGATTGGGGCGCCACCCTCTATTACCCACAGAACAGGGCCGATCAGGGAGTTGGGGTGCCACCACTGTCACACTCAGGGCAGGGCCGATGGAGAGGTTATGGTTCTACCTTGTCACACACAGAGCAGGGCCCATGGGGGCGGGGAGTTGGGGCGCCTCACCCTGTCACACACAGAGCAGGGCCGATCAGGGGGTTGGTGCGCTGCACCCTGTCACACACAGAGCCACAGGGCGATCGGGGGATTGGGGAGCTCCCCCCCTATCAGGCACAGAGCAGGGCTGATCAGGAGTTTTGGGCGCTGCCCCCTGTCACGCTGATCCTGGTGCCGGGAGCCTCGCTGCTCCGCTGATCCCAGTGCCGGGAGCCTCGCTGCTCCACTGATCCAGGTGCCAGGAGGCATATTACCCTTTTACTATATAGAATAGAGGCCTGGTGCATGGGTGGGGGCTGGCTGGTTTGCCCTGAAGGGTGTCCTGGATCAGGGTGGGGGTCCCCACTGGGGTGCCTGGCCAGGCTGGCTGAGGGGCTGAGGGCTGTTTTCCTGCTGGCAGTTGACTAAGAGCTCCCAACTGCTCCTTGTTTTCTTTTTTTTTTTTTTTTATTCTGGGCCAGCTTTAGCTCTGAGGCCTCAATGCTGAAAACATGGATACAATGTTGCGATCCGGGGCTGACTGAAAGCCGGTTTTGTTTAGCTTCTTATTTGCAACATAGTAATAGTTGCTTAGAGTTGCAGTTGAGAGGCCGGCAAGTGAGGCGGGGTACGTTGGAGTCTGCAGTTCCTGGAGGAAGCAAGTCTCCCTGCTCGCTTCAGTGCATGGCTGCCGGCCGCCATCTTGGCTGACAGTTAATTTGCATAAGGATACGCTGATTAGCCAATGGGAAGGGTAGCGGTCGTACGCCAATTACCATGTTTCTCTTTTATTAGTGTAGATAGTTAAATGGGATGCAGAAGATAGAGAACTTGGTGTTTGGGATATTTTTCTAAGATAGATTTTGACTGTTATTGTTGTTATGGAGAGCAACATAAATTTTTCGGGTTTAATGTTCCTTTACCAAATATTTCCATGCCCCTTGTTCACAGAGTATGGTAGACATTGTATTATATCCAGTAAAATTCCTACTTTTGTTTTTCCTAAATAAACTTTCTATAAGCATACACCCCTACCCCCACCCTCACATGCACACTTAAATATGTGTTTTGGGGATGTTGATCCTGGCCATTTCAGGGGCCAGAATGCTTTAAAGGGAATTCACTCCCACAGACTTATACCATAAGATTTTTCTTCAGGCATTAAGGTCTAGGATAACAATCTCTTAATTTTTTCCCCTTGATTTCAGGGACCATTTAAAAAATAGTTGCAACCTAATTCAAGCAAGGATAAAGAAGACATTTTTGCTACCAAACATTGGGAAAGACAACTCCTTGCCTTTAGGAGGAAAATAAGCTCTCTCTTCCCCCAAATGACCAAGTATTCAGGAGCCTGAACTATTGCCTGAATTTTGCAATCACCTAGATGAAAACCAAAGGTCACTAGGTTAAAGCAAACACCAGGCAGGAGCCACCTCTGAACTCTCAAAACATATCACTAAATTGTAGAGTGTGTATCTGGTTTTCTGTTACCTACAACAGAAATCATCCTAATTAAAATACAGAACTTAAAAAAAAATCCAATTAGAGGACTAAGCACAGGCTGTGGTTTGGTTCATATGTTATTCTATGCCAATCCCTCATAAAACATTTATGTGCAGATTTTTTTTACAATACAGATTGACCTTTTAGTATTCTAAAATCTTCCTATAATATGACACAATTTCTTGTTAGCATAAGACAAACTTAATTAACTCTGAGCATTTCTGTTACTTTAGATAAATCCAATGGCATGTCCTTAGAGTAATGTAATTGGTTTTCCAGTATAACGCATATTATACTAATTATAATATATCTCCTACACGTGACAGAATACATGTGCCTTAAATTAATTGCATTTGAATTTAGGGATAGTGGGGTGATCCTTCCAAAGTTATATTCTTTTACAATTAGACTTACTACTCCCCAACTCTACTTTTTTATCCGGTCAAATGAATATATTTCTCTAAGGTAATCAAAGTGTCAAGGAGAACCCACAGTATCTGGAGTCTAAAAAGAATCATGACATCAAGTTTGATTTAAACATATTTCAAAGCACGAGAAAAATAAATTGCTAGTTGGCTTTCCTCTTGAAAAATACTTTTTCATAAGTTTATTGAAACATCTGAAGGACTTGTATGGATTTTAGCTTTATGATAAATAAGCTGCACACTTTGCTTGCATACACTGAAAATCACTTAGAGTAAAAGCAGCGCTGAGTATATATGATGTCATTTGAAAATGCTGTGCTCCATTCTCCTGTTTGTAGTTGCTTGAGGGCTGCCTTTGTGCTATCGGAACGATTTCAATTACTTAAAGTATGTGTTCTGTTAAAAGATTGATTTTTCTCTTATAAGTTTCCCATATCTCCACTCTGCTTTAAAGAAGCAAAGCTTATATTTGGTGGTGTCATGATCAGACCAACTGTGTTTTGCTGTTATCATTCCCATCATTAAGAACTCCCATGTTTATGCCAACGATAAGATGGACTAAAACCGGAGATAGTTCAAGGAATTGAAATCAAGCTACTTTTCCCAGATGGGTCAATTTGCGGGAAGATGGCATGACTTGCCAAAACCACAGAGCTACTTATTCTAAGAACTGCAACATAGATCCTGAGCCTTCAAACATTAGACTAGCTCAATTCATCACTGCTTATCTAAACATCCAAAATATGGAAGGGTAAAGAATCACTGATCCTAAAATCATTATGATTATTTCAATAGCATAGTGTGGTGCTATTTGTAATAAATTTATGTATGCTATTTGTATATGATGCTATTGTATATTCTCATACTATTATTACAGTAGTCTTTCTTTTAATACTTTTAAAATAGTTTCCTTCCACCCTTCCCTTTCATAAAGTCACAGGACTAGATATTGTAATTTCCTTGGGGGTGCAATTCAAGGTCATATGTATCTCATTCTATGAGCATTGCGACTATGTTTATGTTACATCACCCTGGAGATCTCCAGCCACAATTGAATGGGCGAGGGGACAATGGTTGAAGTGACCAACCAAAGTTGTTGAGGTGCTTCTATTTTCTGCACAAAAATTTAGAATTTGGACACTGAGGTTCTCCTTAATCGGTGTTAAGAGTTTGAATTGAGAAATCATGAAAAGTCAAGTGGCCAAGTTCACACCAGAGTAGAGAAACCTGTTTTTCAGAGAGGAAAAAAAAAGAAGACTAACTGAACCTGCAGCTGCTGATAAAAGAAAACATACATTCAGAGAGATGGATAGTGTAGGTGCACAGAAATCTCCAAACAAACCTAGTCAATTGTCTTTATGTATGTGATCTTAATACAATTTTTTTTACCATAAAAATAAATCATATTTTGGGATTCTCACATATAAAAACCATCATGCTTTCTTTGTATAGCTTTGGCAAATAGGCATAATAAATAAAAGTAAAAAAATAAAATCAAAGAAAGGATTCCTGGGAGGATGCATGTTTGGGGCTCAAAAGTGATTATATTGGTTTAAAAATATTACTTATTCTTTGGGCTTGTTTTAGATCAAAGCTTGGTTGTATTTGTACATTAATTCATTTAATTATTAATTTGAAAATGCTTACTGTGATCCAAGCATCATTAAGAGGCATTGACTAGCCTGGCTAGTGTGGCTCAGGTAGTTGAGCATCAGCCTATACACCAAGAGATGGCCAATTCCATTCCTAGTCAGGGTACATGCCCGGGTTGTGGGCTTGATCCCCAGTAGGGAGCGCACAGGAGGTAGCCAATCAATGATTCTCTGTCATCATTGATGTTTCTATCTCTCTCTCCCTCTCCTTCCCTCTGTCTCTAAAAATCAATTAAATTATTTTAAAAAGCATTCACCATATAAAAGTGAGAAAAACTATATTGAAATTATGCTTTTTTCTTTTAACAAAATGATCCTAAAGTTTATATAGCTATTAAGCATTCAAAATTATCCAAATATTCTTGATTAAGAACAAACTAAGAGCACTCACACTTTCCTTTGTGACTTCCTGAGAGCTGCAGTATGGTACAGTCACAGGATACATACATGGATCAATGGAATAGAACTGAGAGTCCAGAAATAAATCATGGCATATGGTTAATTGATTTTGGACAAAAGTGCCATGATATTGCAATGGGGTAAGAATATTCTTTTCAACAAATGGTGCCAGGACAACTGGATATCCACATATAAATAAGATTGGGCTCTTAACACAAAAATGTAAGAGCTAAAATTATAAAACTCTTAGAAAAAAATAAAAATACATTATTATTACCTTAGATTAGACAGTGGTTTTTTGAATATTACACCAAAGTATAACTGAAAAATAATAAATAAATTGGACTTCACAAAAATTAAGCTATCTTGTGTTTCAAGGCACAACATTGCAAAAGTGAAAATACAACTCAGAGAATAAGATAAAATATTTTAAAATCATATATCTGGTACAGAATTTGTATCCAGAATATAAAGAACTATTCCAACTAAACATCAATAAAGATAAGTAACCCAATTAAAAAATGGGAAAAAAATATTTGAATATTCATTTCTCCAAAAGAGATATAGAGGTGGTCTATAAGAACATAAAAAATAGCTCAACACTATAAAACACTAGGAAAATGCAAATCAAAATCACTTTACACCATGTAGAATGGCTAAAATAAAAAAAAAAGACAATAACAAGTGGTGAAATGTGAACCCTTATAAATTAAAGGTAGAATTTTACAATGATACAGCAACTTTGGAACATTTTGTCAGTTTCTTAAGATCTTATACATAGAGCTTCCATATGAGCCAGCCATTCTCTCTCTCTCTCTCTCTCTCTCTCTCTCTCTCTCTCTATATATATATATATATATATGACCAATAGTAATAAAACATGTCCATGAAAAAATGTATACCTGAATGTTTATAGCAGTATTTATTCATAGTAGCCAAAAAAGTGAAAACAATTAAAATATTCATAAACTGTAAATAGATAATCACAATGTGGTGTATCAATGTAATGGGGCATTATTTGGAAAAAGAAAAAGGAATGACTTATTGATACATGTCATAATATAGATGAACTCTGAAAATATTAAGCTAAGTTAATAGCCCCAATCACAAAAGATGACACATTGTATGATTCCATTTGTATGAAATGTCCAGAATAAGAAAATCCATAGCGACAGCAGATTTGTTGTTCTAAGGTTGTGGAGCAAGGAGCAGTGGACAGTGGCTCCTCAATGGATACAGGGTTTCTTGCTGGGTTATGAAATATTCTGAAATTAGATGATTGTGGTTGCAGAACTCTGTGAATATACTAAAAGAAAAACCTGAATTGCATATTTTTAAAAGTGTGACTTTTATGGCATATGACTTATATTCCAATAATATGTATAAAGAGTAAAAATAATGAAACACCTAGTTACAGATATGGACAATGAGCCCAGGAAAACTTTCTTCAGAACTGTGTACACTAACCTTTATCCTTCATATGGAACATTAGTTTCACAGACCTCCTCTGCAAGTGTTGATCCTTTCAGAGGTTCTATGGGTGGCCAGGTAGCAAGTACTATCTTAATACTGCAGATGAGGTGAAATAGCTTAAAGTAAATGACAATAAAAAAGACAGAACTTATGGGTATACTGGCAGTAAGACTGAAAACCCAATGTTTGCTTTCTAAATACAAGTTGGTTTCTTTCATCTCACTACGCCATGTTGCTGCTAAGTGGATTTAGTACTGAATGAATTTTTTTGGACTTCTGTTCACATGGTAATAATTTTTACTTCCAGAAATTTGTTTTTAATAAATTAAGATATATTTCTATTGTCTTCTAAAATCTGTGCAAATGTTGAGTGTTGAAATAAAATTATAGACCGGTGACTAGATGTGTTAAGCTTTTTCACATGTTTATATTTACCACAAGTTTATATTCTGATGATGACAGCAATTTAACCTCCTAATTCAACTCAATTTCAAATCTCAGTCCTTTCTAAAGAAAGGGTAATAACAATTATATTCTTTAAACGTGGAGTTAATAAAGAAATCAGTATTATTGCATACACCCACAAAGTATGTTCCAAGCTAATATATGAAACCAATGTGGAAGTGTAGCCATGACCAATATATTCTTCTAAGTATTGATTCACTGGCAAACCATTACCTTTTTCCTAAAGGTTTTCAATTCCTATGGAAACCATTCATTATCCCAGCAAACACCCACAGCACAAACAAATCAATGGCCTGTGCATACAAACCAATACATTAAACTTATACTTCAATAAAATCGTTGCATGCAACTATTTTTTCACACATGTGACAATCCAATTTTGTCAAGCTCTTACAAATATTAATGTTGATTTACTCCCAATTGGCACTAAATTTGGGAGATCAACATACATTGTAGTGTTTCTTCCTTATATTGTTCAAAATATGTGCAAGATTTACGGCTCTATCAATTTCTGGTAGCTTAGTTGTTGATATGCAAATACCACCTTGGCTACTTTTTAAATTTAGAATATAGATATTTTACCCATCAGAAAAAAAGCCAACCACTGCAGATGGTTATCATTTCCTGGTTCATATAAGAGCAGCTTATGAAAAGAAAGTACTTACTGTTTTATGCCACTGGGTTATTGCTGAGAGGTGATTAATTTATTTGGTTCTTAAAACAATAATAGAAGCTCTTACTTTCACTTAAAACCAGTTTGGGAGACTTTTCAGATAGTTGATGGAACCTTATATTTGGTTAGAAATGTACATTGCTCATTAATGGGGTTGTATTTTTATTTTACAGTCATTTTTATCTCAGTTTTAAATTTGACTTCATATCTAAGACGGAATTGCAACTCAGATACAAGTCACTAGTACTTATGCAGGCTGGCAGCTTCAATGGAAAGGCCAGATGCCATGGAGACCCCGTGTAACTCATCTTCCTGGGCAAAATAGCTTCTTCTTGACATTGTTCATGGCACTTTCTGATGTCGCCATGCCTAATAAATATACTTAGACTTTAAGGCCACCATTTTTATACATCTGTTTAAAAAAGCTAACTTACTGTAAAAAGTGGCATTAACCTTTAATGTTAATTCTTTTTCATCTCTTAGTCTAGGTTGCAGGATTGCTCACTCAGTAGAAAACCATGCAGCATGTTATAGGAATTTCATTGGCATGAATAATGGATCTCTGGCTTGTGGAGATGAACCTCAGAAAGAAGGGTTACCAATATGACCATCACTGTTCACATGACATTTTGAATGGATGCCTGGATTACTGCATTATTTCTTCTGGTTTCATACAATTACACCTTTATAAGTTAATCAGTTTGTAAATAAAGCCTCTTTGTTTTATCCTATTTTTGATAGTTCCTCTGTTTCTTGTTAGGACCTGACTGATCCCATAGCATAATTTGGGGTCAAATGGAGACCTGCTTTTCTCTGAAATTTCTACATGGAGTGAAAATCTGATTCAGGTATCTAGATCTAGTTTCTGTAGAATGTAAAGATCTACGATATCCACTGAAATGTTTAACTGTTTTTTTCTTTCTCCCTCTTCCCTTTTATTTTGATGGAATTCTTTGGTGTACCATAGCCAAAGTGTGTGCTTTCACAAAATGGGAAAACCTAGCCATTGGAAGTTTCTGGTGTTTTTCTCGACTATCATTCTTCTCATCCAGATATATCTTTTCTAGGCTGAGAAAAATATCAGACACATATCTAAACTAATTTAATTGAGAACAGGCCTTCTATTTATAGTCTAACAATACAAATATTCAAATTCTTTGCAATTCCAATTATTTTTATGCTGTATCATTAGACACATTTTGACCTGCTGCATATAAAGTTGAAAAATAACTATTGATATCTTCCTGGAGTACAATTTATTAAAAAGAACTTTTATGACTTTTCTCATTAAAATACATTTATAATAACATTTTTATGTGATAGAAATAAGCCCAAAAAGACTGGTTTGCAAAATTAAACTTCCTCTTGATTCTGTTAACATCTCACTGGTTGCAGTTTTTCAGCACTGTTTGCAGATTCCTTTTCTTATTCCTGGCCTCTTAACTTTGAAGGAAGCTTTTTCTTATCCATCTACTCACTCTCTTAGTTTTCTGACCCAGTTTTATTATTCTAAATACCTCTTTTATGCAGTGACTCTTCAAATTTCTTTCCACAATGACTCTCTACTTGAAATCCTGACACATATCAAACCATATACTCAATAGCTCCTCTTAGAAATTTTATAACCATCTCACATTGAGCAATTCCAAACCAAACTGCTAATCTTAACTCCTGATGATGCAAGAAGTCTTCTCTGTTTTGTGGATACTCAGTCTAAAATGGGAGTTATTCTTAACTGCTCTCTTTCATGTTCAATCCATCAGCAAACTCTATTAATTATTTTCAAAACATATGAGGGTCCAAATCCTTCTCATCATGTCCGTTGTGATCTTCCTCTGGTTCAACCTGCCAACATCTCTGTCTTGAAATGTTGCATGGAGCTTCTAATTGGTTTTATTTCTACATCCCTCCCCATCTAAACACTGTCTATACTGCATCAGGGTGACTGAGTCAGATGATGCCCCTCCATGCAGTGCTGTCATTGAAGGAAATTTTCCTAGAAATTTCAGAGAGAATACCTTCCTGTTGACAACTTATTTCTGACTTAAGCTTCCATAATAGTGAGAAAATAAATGTATGTTGTTTCAGCTAAAACAAAGTACCACAAACTAGGTGGCTGAAACAACATATATTTATTTTCTCACTATTATGGAAGCTTAAGTCAGAAATAAGTTGTCAGCAGGAAGGTATTCTCTCTGAAATTTCTAGGAATATTTCCTTCATTGTCTCTCTCATCTCTGGTGGTTGCCCATAATCCTTAGCACTCCTTGGCATATGACTGCATCACTCCAATTTTGGCCTTATCTTTTTTTGTGTGTTTCCGCTGTGCCTTTGAATACAGAAGCCCCTCTAATTTCTTTGATTAAACACCAAACATTGGATTTAAGTCCCACCCTAATCCAGTATGACCTCCTCTGAACTTGAACACTCTGCAAAGATCCCATTTCCAAATAGGCCAAAATCTCAGGTTCCAGATCAACACAAATTCATGGGGGCTTCTGTTCAACATGTACATTCCTCCATTCCACTCTGGGGCAATTCTGTTTTCTAGAAGATATTAGGCAATATTGGTAGATATTTTGGGTGTTCACAACTAGAGTGGTCACGGGCAGGCAGATGGAGGTTAGAAAACTGGGATGCTGTTAAAAATCCTACAGTACACAAGACAGTGTCCCAAAACAAGGAAACATGAGAATCAAAATGTTAACAATGCCAAAGTTGAGAAACCTTGTTCTTGGGGTAAAAGTCAAGATACTAACAATGAACTAAAGGTGCTTGATATCTGTTAATGCTGTTCAAGATCCAATGGCATCCTCCTGTTCCTTAAATAGACCAGTCATGCTCCAACACTCACTATTTGCTCTTTTGAAATTCCTGCTTTTTGGATATTAACATCATAAACTTTCTTACCTCCTTTTGATCTTTTTTCCAGTCACCTTCTTGATGAGTCTTATCCTGATAATTTCATTTCAATTGCATCTGTTGTCCTAAACACTGGTAATAACCTTTATCAGGTTTTACTTTTTATCATAATATTTACAACCTTCTGTCAGGCTAAGCCATATGCTTATGTATTATGTTTATTGTTAGATTTTTCATCTTTCCCCATAAAAAGTTAGATAAAGAAAGGGGTTTTTGTCTGTTTATCTCACTGACAGATCCTCAGAGCCATAGTGGTGCCTGATATACAGTAGTATCCAATATACAGTATGTGTGTGTGTGTAAAATGAATAGATATTTGACTAAATAAATTTACAAATAGATAAAATACTTGTCATGCACCATCCACAGATAACCACTGTATCTTCTAAAAAGGCATATATGAAATAATAAAACTGTGTACTCATGGGTTTAAAATGCACAGAGGTAGATGTAGTCCAAATATTAAAGATGCATTTTGCTTCAAATAAGATCCAATTCTTTCCTTTATTGCCGTAAGGAAAAGATGTATCATGTTGTTTTCAATTCACCAGAAACTCGGTAAGTATATAGTTATAATGAGATGTCATATAGGTATTCAGAGGTTGTTTCCACAATTCAAAGCCTTTTGTAAACCTCTCTCGACATTATGGTATATCTGACTTTATGGAATATTCTTCTGAATAACACCAATAGGGGCAAACCAGTGTCTATGGCTTAGGCTAGTAATCATCAGAAGCAAGCCTAATGTGAAAAAGTGAGAATGAATGAAATGTGTAATGCGTTTTAGTTTGAGTATAAAATTAGATAATAGATACCTTTTGTAACACCATCACCTACCTCTAATTAGGATGCTTCTTAAAAAAATTCTTTTGAACTCTATTCATTCATTCTAATTCATTCACATTTTACATAAATGCATAATGTCAGCAATGAAATAGATGCAGAATACATAAAGTAACATTAAAATACAGGCTCAAATGAGAAGCAAAGCATGTTAAAATTTCAAAAATAATAGATAAGTGTGGGATAGATACAAATAAGAACTTATAGATATAGCTAAAGAAATATGATAAATAACCCTTAATATACTGCCTGAAAATAGTAGTAACTCCATAAGTACTCATTGGATTAATAAATATATACTGATCAATAAACAAAAAGATTGTTCTGGTGTGTCAAGCCAGCACAGTCATGGGTAAACCTGAGGTGGGGGCAGTAAAGGATTAAAGAAGACAGACAAGAGAATAAAGCTGGGACTAGGTGGGACACTCCTCGCTGATAGAGAGACAGCACCGTGACCTGCAAGCCGAGTCTTTATTTTATAGCCAGTTTCCACAAGGCAAAGTAAGGGCATGGTCAAGATGTTTACAATATTCTTGTGGATTTCAAATCTACTCAATTACATGAACTCTATTAAGCACCTCCCACAGCCTACCTCACTTAGCCACGTGGGACCATAGGTTTGGACCATAAGGTCAAGCTTACAGCTATAGCCTTTGTCTATAATTGTGCTGGGACTTGCATGTGGCTTTGCCACAAGAGTATCATGCCCTCTCATTAGTCTGAGGCTTAAACCTGTACACACACTGTAGCTGCTCTCCATATTCTGGAATTTATTTAAAAAGCAAAATAATGGCTTTATGTTTTCCCTGGTAAATGGTCATTCTTCCATGAAAAGTTTATTATTCTCCCAGAACCCGGCCATTTTTAAGCCAGAAGCAAATATTTCTTGAAAATACTTTGCTTAGATCTACCTTACAGAATGACTCTTAATTTGAGATACTATAGCCCTGCCACTGCCCTGTCACCATTCAATGCTCATCCATGAGCTAATGGACAAGCAGGTGTAATTTTTGTTTGTATACAGGTAATTATTATATCACTAGAGGCTGGTGCATGAATTTATGCATGGGTGAGGTCCCTCTGGGTGGCCTGCAGGAATCAGGCCGAAACCCACAGTCCAACACTGCCTACAGCTCTTACCTGCCACTCCCGCTCATCCCAGCCCCACTGTGCCTGCCACGGGCTTTCGCCTAATCAGTCCCAATCGGGAGAGGCTTGTGCTGGCGCAGCAGTGCTCAGCAGCCATGAGCCCTACATCTGATGCCCTCCCAAGAGGAGTGGCCTGTGGGATTGGGCTAAAAATGGCTCTCTGACATCCCCCAAGGGGTCCAGGATTATGAGAGGGCGCAGGCCAGGCTGAGGGACCCCACCAGTGCACAATCGGGCCAGGGAGGGACCACGAGAGGGCTCCAAGGCATGTCTAGCCCATCTCGCTCAGTACCAATCAGCCGGACCCCAGCAGCAAGCTAACCTACCAGTTGGAGCATCTGCCCCCTGGTGGTCAGGGCACATCATAGTGAGCAGTTGAGCAGCCTTAGCACGTCATTAGCATATTACAATTTGATTGGTTGTTCAGTTATTCTGCCGTTTGGTCTATTTGCATATTACCCTTTTATTATATAGGATGGTCAATTTGGCATTAGTGGCTTTCAAGTGAGCAAGTGATTACTGATTAGGAATTTGGAAAGAAGTATTATGGACAATGTTAAGTAGAAGTTACAATGTTGAGCTATTTATGCTCATTTATATTAGTTTCCAAAAAGTTAAATAAGATTGTTCTCTAAATAATTTAAAGTGTCATGTGTTATTTGTTAAATAATTGCTAAATAATATTTCCATCCTTTACTAAACTTTCTTTGTGTTTAAATCTTAGCTACAATGGCAACTAAGTTAGATGAACAAAGTATGTACTATGTCTGAAGCCAGTTTACCCAACTTGTAAATATCTCTGACAGCTGCCTTGGAGGATTGTATTCAGGTCATGGATATAAGTCCTAACAGAGAACACAATGTGGCTCATAGTATGCAATTTACAATTATGAGTTTCCATCCCCCACTTCTTAGCTCACCATTCATCCTTGAGTAAACAACTTGTACACAACAGGGTCTTTGTAGATATTTGTTGAATTCAGTGTATGGAATGACAGAAAATAATGTGAAATGTTATTTAATCCATGAGACAAAATCAGGTCTTTATAAAGTATGCAACCATTATTTGTTTGGTTCTACCATTTTAGTATTATTTAGTATTAACACTGTTAGTACTGTACTGTATTAGTTTCATCAATTTCACTCATTCATTTTTAGTCTGTATTCTGTTCTGAAAGCAAATAACTAAATTATTTCCCATTTGCTTCCAATAGGCCATTGAATGTAACACTTTTTATGAAATCAAAATATCCTGAAATTTTGGCACAATCCCTGTTTGGGGCACTCAGATACAAACTTAAGTGGAATTTGGAAAAGAGCAATAAAAACATGAAAAGGTCTGACAGGCTTGATTTATGCACTCAGATTAACATAATTACAGAGTACATATCTTAGAGATTAAAAAAATAATCTTAAAGGGAAAATATAATGAAAAAACAAGCATCACTACTACTATTGTGCCAGATAGTGAATGACATCACAGAGAAAGAGAAATAATGGGTTTATTTGTTAAGAAAGTTAAACACTATGAAAAAATAAAATAAATAAACAACCTAGAAAAAGAACATTTAGGCTAAAGATCAGAAGTTATAACCTAAGTAAGAGAACTTAATGCCAGCTGTGAGGGAAGCAAGTGGGTCAAACTGGGCAAAAATATCTCAATTAATTACAAGGAAATGAAACTAAGAAAGTAGAAGTTTTGTTTTCAGTCACTGGTTAAGATTACTTTATGAATTCCATTTTCTTCTATTCTGCTTTTCTAAAATTCTATGCCTGCATGTATACTGGGCATTTTTCTGAGCAGAGGCATGATACTGAAACGCTGCAGAGAGAGGCTGTTTAAATTTCTCTTTGAGTGATGGTAGATAAACGAAATATCAGAGCAGACAGCTGCTTCTTTGAGATAGCAAAAAGAGAGAGTCGAAGTCAACTTTTTGTTGTTCTCGTTTGTTTGTTTCTTTTTCCTGTTGGCATTTTGCCAAATCCGAATATAGACAACCCAGAAATGACACTTTCAGCAGGTAAATATAGCATTTCATTGGGGTGATTAAAGCAAGGCTTACTGTACCTGGATAGATGATTTAACAGGATTCTTTAGCTTTTCTAAAAGTGATTCCAGAGATGTGTAAATTTCACCATATCTGATTTCTATTAACCTCTTCAGTAAAATCTGTCCATCTTTCAAGAATCTGAAGTCCTTTTAACCAGATTTAATTAGGTTGTCTCAAACAATATATTTTTTTAAATGGCGTCTGATATGTTTACTGTAAAAAATGGCTGAATTCCTTGGCTTGATTCATCCTCAGTCCTCTTCTCTCTGATACTAAGAAAACGTGTTCTTTGACAGGATGGGTCACCACAGCTAGGAACATGACACATGATCATTGACGGTGTGTATGTTTGCTCGTCAGGTTTCAGTGGGCTGTGGGCCACGACACGAACATGGTTACCCTGAGCACTGCTCTTCTGAGCAATCTACTGACATTTGGGGAGAAAAGGGAAATGAACATAATTTCTCCTTGAGCTGTTTAACTTGACATTTCCAATCAAAAGAGCCTCGCTTGCTATATTTACTTTGCTTTTAAATGGGAAAGATGTCCAGTTTCTAGAGGTTTTAAAGTCAAAAGAAAAAGATTTCTTATTTGAAATGTGAAATTCAGTTCTCACTCTAGCAACGTGTTCAAGATCAGTCATTTGGTGATTCCTGAGTCGTTCAAGACAGACATCTAGTTCCTATATTTAGCTAGTTTCACCACCAATGGGGCAGTGAGTTAATAGTCTGCTCTGTCCCTTGGGTCCTGTAGGAATAGCTTATGCAACTAAAAAGTAGCATCATTGTATGTCTCCCACATTGCTGAACACATTAGCCTCTGGATTTATGTTGTTGATTCCATTTTCCATCTGGTTTATACTGAATGCACTTAAGGTCCATAAAATAAATAGAGTCAGAAATAACCTTTAAATAGATTCAATCTTTACATTTCTTAGCAATTGTAAATACACATGGTTTCCAGGACTACTTTTTTTTTCTCATCTCTTCAAATATTTGGCCAGATTAGCTATGTTCCTCTTTACACATCAGAAATAAGAAATAGGCACACATTTCTAATAAGGTCAGACCAAGAGAGATACTATTTCAAAACACTTGTTCCTGCTTGGAAATAAATTGTGACACTGAAAGTCCAGTTACATTTAATGAAATTTAATGAATATGTAAACAATGGTAAAACTGCCAAGTATTAGCATTGATCTTGGCTAAAGTTTTATTTTCTATTTTTAAACTTAAATAAACTTGGGGTTTCAGAATCTATGATTCTCTGAGCTTCAAACTTGACAAAAATTAGTTTTCCATTCTCAGTTTTATCTCTGTCTTGCACTATTTCAATGTGATAAAAGCACAATGATTAGATTACTTCTTAAGGCTGGATAGCTTTCCAGACAGCTGAATTTACACAATGGAAGCTAATAATAGAAAGGGAGAAATGTTAGTTTAGGGTGATTTTTATTACTTGAGACCAAGGTTACAAAACTCTGGGATTAACTAATGTAATTCCCATTGATAGAGTAGGTTATGTAAGCCTTATTTGACTTCCTTAATGCCAATCAATGGCCCGAATAATAATTTATGTAGTGCAGGTAACTCTATTAAACCCTACTAATTCATAGGCTCAGATTAGCAAAACTAAAATAAAGAAATGATACTAGCTATAATGACTATGCACATTATATGTCTAGAATATTGATTTTATAAAGATTATTATAAAGTGTATTTGTTTGACATGATATTTAAGAGAGTTGTTGAACTTATGTTTCTTAGGATTACTTTCAACCATCTCAAGGCAAACCCCTCCTCCTAAATTTTATATCACTGCAGTAGCTCTGCAATTTAGGTATATATATATATATATATATATATATATATATATATATATATATAATGTATTATGGCATATATATATATAATGTATTATGGCATATATATACATATGTGTGTGTTAATTTGTTGATACACATGTACTCCAGATCACAGAAGTCAAATACATTAAGTTTTCTATCATTTCATAATTTAAAGTATTATTAACTTAAACTGTGGTTGAAAACATATGTTGTAAACTTTATTCGTCATAGGAATAATATCTCTCCACAAAATCAATTTCTTTCAGCTTCACTGGTAGATATTATATATTTATTAAAGTCTGTTTTTTAATATTTTTCCACTTGGATTGAATTCAGCAGTTTCCTGTTAGACTTTATGCTCTGTGGTATGCCTTTGAACTGAGTGCATTTATAATTAAAGAAGCTACTCTTCTATATGACTGGCATTAAATGGCCATTTCATAACCTGCCTGCTATAACCTATATATACTTTCTGGCTTCCTTATCAAGAACAGTCATTTATTTATTACAAATACAACTTTTGGTTCCTAAAGTCCTTGTGAAAATAAGGGACCGAGTGTTTCTGGCATTTCAAACAGCCTATTCACTTGTTCAATGGCAGCTTTAGTCTTACCAGAGGCAAGGGAATGAGGCAGGTCACATGGTTTCTCAGGTGACTGATAGCAGCGCCCCCGAGTAGGAAAGCCCTAGACCCGCGTGGGCAAACTACAGCCCGTGGGCCGTAGCCCGTTTGAAATGAATAAAACTAAAAAAAAAAAAAAGACCGTACCCTTTTATGTAATGATGTTTACTTTGAATTTATATTAGTTCACACAAACACTCCATCCATGCTTTTGTTCCGGCCCTCCGGTCCAGTTTAAGAACCCACTGTGGCCCTCGAGTCAAAAAGTTTGCCCACCCCTGCCCTAGACTCTGCTCTTTGCCCAACATCACAACTGCAAGGGCTTCAATGTCCCGGCAGCTTGAAGGAAATGGAAAGTACAGTGGGGCCTTGACTTACGAGTGTTCCAACTAACCAATTTTTTCGAAATACGAGCCTTCTCTCGGCCGATTTTTTGCTTTGAGTTGTGAGCTAAAATTTGGGTTATGAGCCAGCTTTAGATACCCCACCACTAGGCGCAGCGAACATCACAGTGAATGCCACAACATCAGCCCAGCATCACGTGTCTCACTCGTTCACTTTAAGATTTGACATACGAGTAATTTGAGTTACGAGCTCCGTCACGGAACGAATTAAACTCGTAAGTCAAGGCCCCACTGTATAAGTCAACCTTTCCTGGCTTGGCTTTTAATTGTATCTCAGACTAGGAAGGGGCTGTCATTCATTTATTCAATCAATCAATTATCCAGTGCCTGCTAATGTAGCCACATACTGGACATACGTCCCATGCTGGGAAGTGCCTGTCACCTGCTCAAGGAGCTCAGTCAAGTTCGGACAACAGCCTCTAGCTCTAGTCTACCCTTATCATGGACACTTTTTAAAATAATTTGCAGTCACCACCCATGCCAGCTTTCCACATGCCTGATGTTTCTTCTGTTTCTGCCTTTGTGTGTATCAAAGACGTCTAATGGTTCTCTGAGGTCCTTCTCTGGAGGCTTCCCCAGACAGTTTCCATCCCCTGAAGCCTCGGAACGTGTGAGGCCTTCTTTTCCCTCTGCACCACAGCCTTGTCTGCACCAGTGACAGAACACTGCCCACATGGTTTCCTAGCTCTCTGTTTATCTGTCTGTCTCCCCCAGCCCCCAGCCCAGACAGTGAGCAATGTGAGAGCAGGATTTTCTCTCTGATCAGCCACGTATCATGAAAGCCTGTCTCAGAGTTTGGCAGAACACATATTGGAAGAGAAGAAAGAAATGAAGTGAAATGGAATGAAATAGACATCCTTGGCAAATGAGCCCACGGAGTCTCCTTGTCAGCCTCCTGTGGTGGAACTTCAGTTTCTTCAGAATGTGTATGTTGGGCAGGGGGGTGGGAGGTATTGTTGTCTAAGTATTACATTCAAACACTTTCCAGTTGTTTATTTTAAATTTTTGTTACAGCTGAAGTCTAACGCTTTGTCATTAGAGGTATAAATAAAGCAAAACAACACAAAAATACACCACCAAACATCACGACGAAACACCTGGTCTGAGAAATCTTGGCGGAGGCTTTGTCCCAGGGGAGGTTCAGAGCTGAGCCCGCTCCAGCCTCTTGAGGTTGTCATTTGGCGATTTGGGTTAAATAGAACAAAGGAGAGGATCCGTTGCCTGGCGGCCACATGGTGTTCTTTCAACCTGGTATCTGTCAAGATAGGAAGAAGATAATGCCACTTTACATCACTTACAGTGAGACTGGAGCGGCAGGAAGCCGGCGGGTTGAAAGTGCACAGCTCACATTGTTTCCTCGAGGCTCTCTCATCCTCAGAAACAATGTACATTTCTCTGAAGATTAGCTGACTGAATGGCAAAAGAATTGCAGGCACGCAAACACACACACTCACACACACACACACACACACACACACACACACACGATCAAAGCAAAGCCAGAAAAATCCTGAATAAGAAAGAAAGTAAATGTAAATATCTTACCTTAACAAGGTGATGATATCTGAATTCATTTTATTTTGTTGTGCAAAAAGTAGTGAATGGAGAAAAATACTAATTTTAAAGGGAGTTTTTGGTGTGTTTTTTTTTTAAGTAGTGGCATTAATTCAAAAATATAACTATAAAATATCCATAATCTAATCATCCAAACACAAAACAATTTTTTTATTATTGTATCCTGTCTAAATCATTTATACATATTTACATAATAGTAAACCTGGTATATAAGAGATTGCTTGATTTTAATTATTATGTTATTACTACAGGCCTGGTGCACAAAATCCGTGCATGGAGGGGGGGTTCCTCATCCCGGCCTGCACCCTCTCCAATCTGGGACTCCTCGGGGGATGTCCGACTGCCAGTTTAGGCCCTTTGGGATGGTGCCTAAACTGGCAGTCAGACATCCCTCTAACAATCCAGAACCACTGGCTCCTAACCACTCACCTGCCTGCCTGCCTGATTGCCCCTAACCCCTCTGCCTGCCGGCCTGATTGCCCCTACCTTGCCCCCCTGCTGGCCTGATCACTCCTAACAGCCTGTGCCTTGGCCCCCAGTCTGGCCTCCTTCTGTGGGAGGTGACCTGGTGGATCAGGGGAAGGTACCGCCCCCATTACCCCACTGCTACTGCCACTGCCAGCCTGAGCCTCAGCCCTTCACAGCCGCTGCGGCTTTGTCTGGAAGGACGTCCAGAAGACGTCCACTCTAATTAGCATATTACCCTTTTATTAGTATAGATTTGGGTTTTACTCATTTGCTGAATTACTATTTATTGTGTACATGTGACTTGAATAGTAGTGGGGTATAGTACAGTCATCAAGATAAACCAAATCATAGTTATTATAACATTTTATTTTATCATTGAAATGGAAAAACTAAATTAAAAACAATAATTATAAAGGGGAATTTGTGGCCCCTGAATTGTTTAGCCTCAATTTGATAAGCACTGCAATGGATCTCCTACTTTCCTTATCTCCTCTGGGTGTAACTAATATAAACTGTTCCTTCTTGCTGATATAATTTAGAAGTTGAAATGTTGTTTATGTGATGATTAGGAAAAGGCTGCATAATTACATTTCAAAAAGCCATTGGAGCATTTTTACTTAGATTCACAGTAAATTACTAACTTAGCTTTTCTGGAGAGATAGAGCAGGGCTGAGCACTGCAACAATAAAGATCTGTAAACATTTGTAAATGTGTTGTTTTTAAAACATTGTGTTATTTATTAATACTGAGAAGAATTAAGTTGGCCTAAACTAACAATGCTAAATAGGATGGGAAGACACCATAGAGAACATCTTTCTATATGTGACACAAGTAATGAAGTTGAAAAATAAAAAAAAATGTGCTCATCATTGCACATAAGCCCTGAGTTTGACAAGACATATGGACAACTAATTTCTGTGCATGGTGGCCTATGGGAGTACAGTGGATCATGCCAGCATCTGCAGGTATGCAGATTAGAAAGAAAAATGGGACCTAAGATCTAGTAACAATATATATATATAATATTTTGTTATATAAAATAAATTATCTAAATAATTATAATTTATAATTTAGAAGTTTTAATACTGTCTCTGTATTTTACTGTGATGGAGATTTATTCATATATTCAATTGATATTCATTAATGTGAATATGTGTACAATAATACAAATGAGATGATTTCATAATAAAACTATTTATATCATATTTTTCTTCTATGGTCAGTATTCAGTGGATGGCCAGCAGTCAATGAGCTTAAAAACATTGTAATAATCTGAAGTACCTGTTTAAAAATTTTCTTTAAAAAAAAGTAAATCTCAAGTATAGCCATTTTAAGAAGAAACTATCAAATTAGCCACATACATTACAAATGTTTTTCAGTTAATATTACATTAAATGCAAAATATCTCACATAATATATGTGTTCAAAGATGTCATATCTCACTCTCTCAGCTCATTTTTCTTAAGAATTTTACAAAAAGAAGACAACAAATTTTTAATAAGGTAGAATATAATACATATCAAATAATACTGTAATGTATGGAATGGGGCACAATAATACTGTATTTGATTACTTTTAAACTTGTAATATTTTAGAACTATATGATTTTGGAGACTTTAGAGGCCATAAACTCACTTCTAGTTATATCTTCTTTTTAAAAAATAGGAAGGGAGAGGGAGAGATAGGTGGAAACATCAATAATGAGAAAGAACAATTAAGACCTGCTAACAATGCTGATTATTCAAATTGAAAGTCACTCTTGTTTTTGTCAGGTGTTGTAACTGCTCACATAAGGAGAATCTAACCATATTTGCCTCCACTATCACATGAAAGTGCAGCTGGCAAGTTTTTCCACATTGCTGTTCTGTCAAGGGACCTCTAGGTAACATCACATATTCATGACATTTATTTATTTTTTAAGTGTTATAGGTACTGCACAGAAATTCTCTACACCTTAAATTATAAAGCAAATAATTCTCTCCATGTAGCCTTGAACTGAACATGAAACTTTCCCAAATGACAATTCTCAGGTTCTAAAGAGCAAATTGACATAAATGGTCAATCAAATAATGACCAAATGAAACTTTCACTTTTTGCAGAAGTAGACCAAAACCAACATATTTCTTTCTGTGCATGAAGCTGCTTTTTTCATAGCACTAACATTTGAAAATCAATAGAAAATATATTTGCTTATGCACTCATGAACCCATTGCAGCAATATGGTCTCACATGACTTTCTTTGTAAGCCACTTTCTTTCAGCCCTCTCCTCATCCCCAAAAAAGAAAATCCTCTACAATAAGGTCCATTATTTTAATTAAATTTATCAAACATTCAATATTTTCTATTTTATATGAGCTACTTGAAGGCAAGGTTATTGTTATTCATTTCTGCCTCATTTCTTACCCTTATCTTTACAAGTACACAGAAATCATTGGTCACTTGTTCTTAAAACATGTCTGTTCTAATAGCTCATTATTTCTTTTAGATGCTGGAGAAACAATTGCTATAAATCTACTTATATGTTCAGTTAATATTCATGAGCATAATACTATATAACCACACTTATAGAGCTTATGCTTCTACTGATGTTTGGAGGTATCAAGGGGAGGGTGGATCAACTATAAAGGGAATCATTAGAGAATGGTTTGCAGAAGAATTTACTAAGATTTTAAAGAACTAAAAACACAGAAGTCATATTCTATGAGAAGAGAACTTCCTATCAAAGAAAGATTGATATAAAACACCAGATGGTCATTAAACTAGGAGGGTTGTATTTGTAGGGATAAGGTGTCTGTGAGGGAGAGACAGATCAGGATAACTTGAACACCAGAGCCAGCAAGGGCTATGACCTGGCACCAACAGCTTGGCCATTGTCATACTCAGTGACATATGTGACTGTGATGGACTGGGACCAAAACAAGACACCTCCACAAGCATATCTGAGCATAGACAAGATCAAGCAGACTGTACAAACCACAAAAAAATGCCCAGAAGTCACTGACCTTGCTCACCTGAGTGCCAGTTTTTTTAACCTATCACATCTTAACCCCCTTTTATTCGAAATTGTGAAGATAACATGTCACCAAATTATCTCTGCTTTCTGACATTACTCAATCCAGAACAAACTCCTGATTCCTTGAAGCCCTCCCCAAGTCAGCTAACATGAACCCAAATCCTAGAGCTAGCCCCTTCCTTCTTATGGTGACACCCCATTGGTTCCATGTTGTATGGTGTGTGTGTGTGTGTGTGTGTGTGTGTGTGTGTGTGTAAATGTGTCTGTGGCTGTGAGTAATAGGACCAAGTTTGTTTGACCACAGTTATGTTCTTGGTAGTCTTTGGCTGGTGAACATAAATAGGTTCAAAACTTACTGTTGGGTGAGTACAAGAAATATGGAGAAAACTAATGGAAACATGGTGAAATAAGGTAAAGGGTGGACACTTGTGATTGGGAATGAAGATGGCACAAGAGGCTTAGGAATGTGATTGGGGAAAGGAGAGAAAAGGTGATTTGTATTTTTTGTTTATTTTTAAGTGGCTGTGTGATATTCAAACTAAGATATTCAATAGATATTTGAGAGTCCGTATACAATAGTAGTTAACGAGATAGGTGTGGGATCACATTCCAGCACTGTAATTCCGCGAGAAGCATGGGTTTATTTCCATTGGTCTTAAATTCCTCAATATTAATGCAAGGGACTGAGAAAACAAAGATTATTTATTTGAATGATACAGCCTAGTCACAGTAAAAATAAGGAGTGTGAATTTGATGGATGGATGGGAAGTTGAAACTTTACAAAGTAGAGTAATGTGGTTTCATTAAAAGTTCATCAATTTTAAACAGTTTTTAATGATGGACCCTGCAATTTTACATATATTCTTTCCAGAAGGAAGTTGGACATAGTCTTAGAATAACAAGAGAAAGATTAGCAATATGTTCATGATCAAAACAGATATGGAAGAGCATATGAAGAGATAGGGCATTAAAACTGCTCTGCTTTCTTGAGAACTTGACAAAACACATTGAGGACACACATTGCCAATGGAAAGAAGAGGTGCATGTGTTCAGTATTTTGGAAATCTTTCAGATTTGCCAAGCATTTTAAGTAAATTTTATACTGTAGTCCCCATCTCAATTTTCCTAGAGATAGAGGTTTAAATATCAGTTCTTCCTAAGAAGTGAACATCAAATGATAAACACAGGACACTCAGTGCCACCTCTTAGCCAATAATTATCCTGTACCCAGGAGGTTGTTTTTATAAAATTTCTAATTCCACCCTTATTTGTTCTTTTCTCTTCTAGGAAAGATATGTATGCAGTGGTTCTAAGTTTGGAGAACACACAATCAGAGGGCTTAGACCTACAGTGGGAGCCTGATCTGGTGGAAAGAAGTGTCATTGAGCCTCTGATAAATATAACAGTGCCCAAAGCTTAGTGCAGGCCATCTCCATTCTGTTCTTAGATTATACACATTCCACCCAAAAGACCCAAAAAACCAAACTGAATTGCTCATTCTCTATTTTTAGGAGTCTATTGGCCATGCTGGAAGGGAATCAACAAGGCAACATTTAGGTAATGCTATAAACAAAGATCTAGGAAAAATTATTTTTCCTTATTTGCAAAACTAGTGTTTGTTTTTCCTTCTTTGATCAAATAACTAACTGACTAACTAACTAACTAACTAACTAAAGTAGTGCCTGACATAAAAAAAAATGACTAAATCTATTAGGAGTGAAAAAAACACACAAATTCTTTTTTTCATAAAAAAAAAAATCAAGCTGATGAATCAGCAGACGTATGAGGTAAGTTTTTGACTTCCTGTACCAACATTTTCTGTAACATCACAGTGATACTCAGGCAAAGTGAAGCTTTCCTAAACTCTTTGTTATGTATGTGGGTATAGATGTGAACATATCTAACGTTTTGGCAGAGTTTACTCCCAAGTTTTTCCTGAGTGAAGTCATTTTGGCTGTTAATTCAAAGCAAGGAAAATCTTGACTATTTTGGTTTTGGGCGTGGAAGACAAAGAGGAAACAATGTTTTTCAAGCATATATAATGCATCATGGCAGGCAAAACATTCAAGAGGATTCATGAGCATTTCTTGGATGTACGGAGTAGAAATCAATCACAAAAACATATGTTGAGTGCCCAAGCTGTGCCAGCCGGTGTGTTTTACACTATTGGAAACAGATGGTAAATGTACTTCCTTCAAATAGAAAAATACACTACACTCCCTTTGTAGTATGAACAATGAGAACAATTACAGTAACTGGGATTGGGAACCCACGGTGCTCACAGAACTGGGCTAGCTGTGCCTCAGTGATTCTTCAAAGTTTCCTCTACCACTGTTAGAGAAGGAGGAGGGTAAATTTTGTCCTTGTCAATCATATGGGTGGAAGGGGGCTCTGTCAATCTGTAGGAAATTTTAACCCCAAACTGAAATGTGTTTGAATTCCTTACTGTCAGCTTCTTTCAAGGCTACTTCTTCATTATTTTCTTTTCTACAATGTGTCTTAATTTTTATATACAAAGTTTTCTCTTTTTTTAACATATTTTTATGGATTTCAGAGGGGGAAGGGAGCAGGAGAGAGAGATAGAGATAGAAACATCAATGATGAGAGAGAATTGTCGATCGGCTGCCTCCTGCAATTCCCACACTGGGGATCGAGCCCACAACCTGGGCATGTGCTCTGACTGGGAATCGAACCATGACCTTCTAGTTCATAGGTTGGTGCTCATCCACTGAGCCATGCCAGCTGGGCTTCTCTTTCTTATTAGTTATTTTTTATTGATTTTGGGGGGAGAGAGAGGTGAAGGGAGACAGAATGAGAGAAAGAAGCATTGACTTGTTTTACATATTAATGCATTCATTGGTTGAGTCTTTTTTGTGCTCTGATCAGGGATTGAACCCACAATCTTGGTGTATTGGGATGATGCTCTAACTAACTGAGTTACCTGTCCAGTGCTTTCTTATTAGTTATTAAACATAATTTTTATAAAAATGCTCAAGGAAATTTTAGACTTCTAAAACAATTCCTGGTGGTTTTTCATATCTCAGCTTCTCGATTAATATTTCTTCATTTTCTTCTTACATTTTTCCTTTTAGATTAGTTAATGAAAGTTTCTAAATGTATGTGACAAGATCACACAGATGGTGCATGGAAGATTGAGCAGTAGAAATATTAGAGTTTTGTTTTTTGTTTTTTTGTTTTTTTCCCCAGGTCACCATAGGACCTCAGATACACAGAGAAATGAGATGAGGAACCAAGCAAGATGGTGCACAATGGCTATCTTCGATGAAGTAGGCTTTTAAGTTAGAAAGAAAGAAAAAATATTTTTTCAGACTAAAATGGAAGTCTGGGTCCCTTGATCTATTGCATTCTGACAAGGAGCCTAGATCTTTCTCACTCGGTAGGGAAGATGCTTTTCACAGATCAGCTTTCCATGTATGCATAGCTTTTTTTTTTTTTTTGTATGTGAATGAATACAATGTTAACATTGTGTATAACATATTTACATAAAGTTTTAGGTAAGCAGGGATATTGCTTTATTGAGTTCTATGTTTCCAGCATTGGAAACATTGGAGTTGGTAGAGTTAGTGATAATTACCTTGATTAATAATAGAAGATAAGAATAAGAGACCATTTAAGTAAATCGAAAGTTACATCCAGAAAATCATTGTAAATTAAGGTTTCCTTTGGTATTTCAAATATTTGACAGTATTTATCCATTACCATTATTTTCTTTTCTTTATCTAATCAGCATATGCAAGGGAAAGAGTTTAATTGGTGTTTACCATCTAATCAAAAAAAGGTGTCCAAAGCACAAAAAAGAATTATGTGTAAATCAGTAGTAGTCAATACATTTTCACAGGGTGTTGGTTTCCTTCTTTAGGTCTTTCTACTGATTCACTGATGCTAAAGTAAATTGCATTTTCTATCCCCTTCTACCCAGATATCCAGGGCAGTAGTTTGAAATTAAAGACTGGGATGACTTTATCCTCTTATCTCTTCCCTTTCTTCCCACTCCAGTTCTATGCCAGGCATGTATCAAATATGGAGCTAGAGAAAGAGGAGTCACATTCTTAAATTCCCAAGCACTTTAAGTAAAACTGTAATTCACATGTAGAAGAATTTGTGTTGTAAATGTTCATATTTTTATTGTATCCCCTTAACTTTCACCCTCTATTCCTATTTTTTAACTTCTTAAGTATTGTATTACTTCCAATTTCCCCCTAAATAATTCATCCTATACCTTAATAGCAGATTTCTTTATCCAAAATCTTGCATTATACATTGCCCACAAATTTTCTATGACTTTAACAAACTGTTAACTTCTGATGTTAAATATCAAAAATGTCCCTAATTTAGTTTAAGATTATCTATGGGATTATAGGTGATTCTGATAGGGACCCACTGTAATGTCAAAACACCATGTTAATTTTCATCTGTATTTTTGTCATCCCTCGAATATCCTTCACTCTTCCCATTCAACTATCTAAATATTTACAACCTGGTTTAAGGCGAATTATTTTCATTATAGTCTTTTAAATCATTCTGACCAAAGCCATTTCAAACATTTCAAACTCCCCAAATTAGTTCTTTTGATTGTCAATTTGCATACCCATATGTTGACACTAATAGACTCCCATAGTGAGGTTTTTAAAATATATTTTTATTGATTTCAAAGAGGAAGATAGAGGGAGAGATAGAAACATCAATGATGAGAGAGAATCATTGATCAGCTGCCTCATGCACACCCTACACTGGGGATGAAGCCCAAAACCCATGCTTGTGCCCTGACCAGGAATCAAACCCTGACCTCCTGATTCATAGGTTGATGCTCAACCACTGAGACACACCAGCTGGGCAACTTCCATAGTGTTTTAATTTATTTGGACACATCAACATCTGTCCAAATAAATTGTTCACTGCTTAAAGGAAGAGGCCTCTTAGTGCTTTTCATTTTCATAACATTCATTATGTTATACAGATAGAGGGTCCTTAAGTGTTCATATAATTTTGATCTTTGAAATCTGGCTTTGCTATGAGCCAAAATTTTATTTTTGCATAAGAAATTAATGAGTAAAACTTGTATTTCTGGAACATTAATTTAACAATAGATTCAATAACAGTGTCAAAGTAATGATGGTGAGCATCCAGAACCAATGTAGATATCTGAATGGCAGGAACTTGAACCAAATGAATGTAACAGGAACCTAAGGGAATAGAAGTGTTTGCAATATATCAGGAAAAAATACCTGGTATATCACATATATCCAAAGACCTGTGTTTAATTCCCAGTATTACAACACTAGTTGAATTACTTGTGATCAGTTTTCTTCGATGAACCTCTATTATAACTATCCAATTACTATCATGTACATATTGGCAATCAAACTTTAAGGGGCAAATGTTATAATACATCGAAGATTATTATAAAGAATTTGCAGAAAAGGCATTTTGTTGTTGTTGTTGTTAAGTGAGATTCTAAATCATGGTCATATGTATAGATATTGATTAAGTAACTATATGATGCTGAATAAATTTAACCTTATTATGTTTGAGGTGTGTTACCTTTATCTTACTTTCTTTCAACCTACTTTCTCACTCTCACATTACCAAGTTTCAGTAGTGATATATATATAAAAATTCATCACATCCCTTACTTCTCTCTCTTTTAGAGCTTGTAAAATATTAATACATATTGTACAAACAATTGTAAAAAATCAAATTAAAATATTTTCACTGTGAACAAACAAAGATAAAGGATAAAGCTGAAGGAGCTATAAAGATACATACATACATACAAACACACACATATATACATATAGACAGACATATGGAAAGAAACTCTCAGATAATGGTATATTCAGATATCTTCATGAGAGACACCTACATTTTTTTTTTTTTGCATTTTTAAAAGCAGAACACTCTTGAGTAGATGAGAAGCTGAACTCTAAACTAAAATGAGAAAGATGGGTTCTCTTAAAGTTAATCTACAATTTTAGAGAAAGAAATTACACATTGGGAATATTCAACATAAGGAATAAAAGAGGGAAAATAAAGTTATTTTCAATAACCCTCTTGGCTTATAGATTTGTTAAATCTGGATCTCCAAGCAAAGGAATAAATTAATTTTGGTTGAAGGAAAAATTTACTGGCAATTATATTATTTTTTGCAATATTCAGGAAACACTTTGTAATATTTCCTTTTGAACCATTTCTTAATGCAGAATCTCTGCAGGGTCATCATGAAGTATAGTTATCATACATGAACAGTAGATATAAGAGACTAGAAGTCATAGCAAAACAATACCTTTGTATGCTCAGCTATAATTATTACGGTGTCTCAATTTTTCCAAATTCATCTTTAGAATGTCAACAATAATGCTTAGAATTCAGTTATTAGACTTTTATTATAGTATAGAAAATATAATTCTAGTCCACTGTTTACCTTTGTTGCTGATTTAACCAATGACTACAAAAGCTGGGGTTAATAAAACCTAAATTTATCATCTCAGAGTTTTTATAAGTCTGAAGTTTAGACAGACTTGTTGCATACCCTGTTTAGAGTGACACAAGGCCTAAATCAGGGTTGCAAGGTTGTGTCAGAGCTGCACTCTAACTCTAGGGACAATGAGGCTGCATCTGCTTCCAGGTTCCTTCAATTGTAGGAGTGAGATTCCCCCATTTTGTGTTTGTAGGAGTGAGATTCCCCATTTCCTTGCTGGTTGTTGGCTGCAGATCATGCTCAGGTTCTAGAGGCCATGCAAAGTCCTTAGTCAATGTCCCCATCCTTCATCCCCAAAGCCAGAAACAATGGGTAAGGCCTTTTTATGCTCCCAATGTTTCTGACTTTCACTTTGCTATCTTTTCACTTCTTCTCCTGCCTTCTTTTTTTGTGTGTGTTTTGAAAGGGTCATGTGATTACATCTGGCTCCCTTGGATAATCCAAATAATCTCCTTATGTTAAGGTCAGCTAATTAATAACAGTTATTACATCTGCAAAGTCTCCTTTGTCATGTAAGATAACATTATAATACATGGGAGGAAATATTCTGCAAGCCAAATTTCTGTCTATGATTTGGGAGATGATAACATGAAGGGGCAAGAAAGAGAAGGGAGCCATGAGTTCAAATAGGTTGTTCTGCATTTATTTTCCCCGTGTTTCAGTTTAAAGAGTGGAAAGTAACTTTATTGATTAAGGGAACATCATAAAAGCAAGGCCTGAGTTTGTGTCTTAAAGATGTCTTTGTTAGAATTCAGGAAAGAGTTTCTATTTCATAGTGTCTCCTCTCCCTACCTTTAGCTATTTGGTTTAGCATTCTCAAGAAACCTTTATTTCTCCTGTGTGTGTTTTTTTAAATTTTGAGTTAGATGGCAGATACCCTTTCATGGAGCCTGTTATGTCAACAGGAGGTGATCTCTAGGCAAGGTTTGCAAGCATGGAGGGCAAGGTTTAAACCCAGTCAGCATCTGGATGGAAAATTTGGCCCATCACTAAGGATCTCCGGCCAGCATGTAGCTTAGCCGGCCAGGGAGTATGAGTGGATGCTGAGCAGTCCCTGAGTTACACTTGGCAGCAACCTTCACCTACACATAGCAGTAAGGCAAGAAGCTTCTCATGGAAAACTGTGATACAGAGTCCAGAGGATGTACAAGTTGCTTATATTTGACACAGGGAAGCAAATGCTTTCTCCTGCCCTGGCCAGTGTTGCTCAGGGGATAGAGCTTCAGCCCATGCATCAAGGGTCACAGGCTTGATTACCAGTCAAAGACATGTTGCAGGTTTGATCCCCAGTCCTGATCAGGGCGTCTGCAGGAGGCAAAGAATCTATGTGTCTCTCTCACATTGATGTTTCTCTCTCTCTTTCTTTCTCTCCCTTTACCCCTTCCTTTCCACTCTTTCTAAAAAAAAATATCAAATATCCTTGGGTGAGGATTAACAAAAAAAAATGCCTTCTCCTCTCAAGGTATATCTTTGTGTCATCTCAAGAATAGAAGCAGCATAAGGAGTGGCTTTCTGAAGGGTTAATTCCCCCACTGTCCCAAGGCCAGCTAAATACTTCCTGAAGGAACAATTGCAGTGATCAGAATAATTAAGTCAAACTAGTGTGGGCTTTTAAATAATTGTTCTGATAATCACTGGGTGGGAAACTTGGAGAAAAGACTAGCATAGTAAGGCACAACTCTTAAATTCTTTTTAGTAAGTCAGAAAAGTAATATGTTTGAGGAGGGCAACAGTTAGTCATTCTACCCACAAGTTGATAAGCATTTTCCAAACCAATTGCTGGTACTATACTGTCAATTATTAGTTAAACTTTGTTGGCAAAGCAATCACAAAACAGATGACAAATCTCCTTTTATAAATTTTATAAATTTAATAAATTTTCATTACAGAAGTGTTCCCTTTAGAACCAAAATCAAATGGGAAGCTGCCAAATTCAGAGGCTGAATAGACTATTACTGATTAATTCATAGAGCCCATCCCCAAGGGCACATTTTCTAGACCTTTCTGGATATTAATACCCAATTCTTGCAAAAGTGTTGAATTTATATAAGGCATTTAAGTAAACCACTCTTGGTTAATAACTTTAACTTTATTAATGAGACCCCATCCCAAACATTCATCATTCCAGTTAAAAGGGCACCAATTTTGCCAACAAAATCTAATTTCTCAATGTTATGGCTGAAAAACTTATAATAGTTCACCCTGCATATATGCTTCTTGCCATAAAGGCAAATTTAAACCACCCCAGGAATATAAATTTTTTATTAAGGCAGTAGATTCCCTTCTAATCAAAGCTCAAGATAATTGGCAAATACATATTATAAAACTGTAAAACCAGACACATTTAAGTAAATTATGAATATCATAATACAAAGTACCTTAATATGAGTGAACTTTATCTTAGTATGACTAAAATCACATGGTAATGGAAAACCTCTGTGAGGTTACATTAAAACTGAAATTACAAGAAACTTTTAAAGAAGATTTACAGTAAGATGTAAATGAATGACAAATAAGGCAAAAGCTCTATAGTAGAAAGAATCTTGGCTTATTTGAGAAAAAGGAAGAAGAGCAGAGCATGAGAACAAGGAACAATTAGTTGGGTGCTGTGGAAGAAAGTCATCGAGGAATGCAAGGTAGGCTAGATCCCATAGGATCTTGCAGGCCCAGGATAGAATTTGCGTTTTGCAATAAATGCAATGCAAGGGCATTGGAGGTGATGAGCCAGAAATAACATGATATGATTGATATTTGTGAATGAATATTATGGCTCCTATGGACTATGTAGAAATATATTTAAGAGGGAGAGTCAAATTAGATTCTAGAGCTATAATCCAGCAGAGACATGATGGTGGTTTGCATAGTCATAGAGGAGATGGGGACTAATGATTTGATTTTGAATAAAATACACAGTTAGCATGACTAGCTTATGATATAGATTAAGGGCTGCCATAGACGTAATGCTTGTATCTCCACAAATTCATTTGTTGAAACCTAATCCCCCATGCTATGGTATTTGTAAGAGAGGCATTTAGGAGGTGACTAGGTAATAAAGGTGAACCTCACATGTATGGATTTAGTGCTGAGTTTGAGATGACAATTAAACATCCAAATAGCAAAGTCAAATATGCAGTTACATATGGCATTCTGGAGTTAAGGCAAAAAGTCAGGGCTGGAAATTTAAAATAGAAGGTCATGGCTTCCTGTCCACTTTGACAAATGCAGGACATCCACCTCTATTTAAAATGTCACCCTTTCATTTCTGGAATACCTAAGGATGTCTTACTTGATCTCACTCACTCAGAGGCCTATTTCATGAGTCATTTTCTTTGCTTAGTTTTTACTTTCCTTTCCCATCTTTTGTGCTTATTAGATATTTCTAACAAGCACAAAACTGGCTGATACCCATCATGAGCATACTCAGATCCAGGTTAATTGTGATATCTACCATGTCCACATCTTTCAGTGCCCATATGCTACCATTTTAGGATATAACATTGCATTTCCTGGAATCCTCAATCCATTAAACAAGGTCATAATCCGGGTAAAATTTTTCTATTCCAATCTACCACTTCTTACTAACATGTGTGTGTTCTCATGTTTCTCATTGTCTCCTTGACAAGTAACACTATTAGTTGTTAGTTATGTCCCTCTGTGAGGTCCTTTCCCATCAAGAATCTCCTGGGATATCCTGGTATTGCTTGAAGGAGCAACGAGAGTTCTTACACTCCTCAAAGTTTGCCTGAAAATCTGAAGCCTTCCTAACAATGAGTTTCTATTCTTATTAGCACCACTCTCTAACCAACTGAGCTAACCGGCCGCCCGGAGTTTCTATTCTTTATCTGTCTTTAAAGGATACTCTGAGTGATACTGCTTGTGTTTGTATATCTTTGTATTATTGAGAAATTATGAGGTTTAATATAAGATAGTCTATACTTTTTTATTTTTTCTTAATTTTATTGATTTTTTTTTTAGAGAGAGAGAGGAAGGAAAAAAAGTGGCATTACATTCTTCTAAAAAATTACTCAAGTAAATTGAATGTACAAATGCATATACACATTCATATATACAAAAGGAAATAAATTATTTCACTAAGATAGTATATAAATTATACTTTAAGTTTCCTTGCAAAATTAATAAAACTGTCTCCTTTGTTATAGAATTTCTTGAAAGATAATATTAATCTATTAATTAAAGTGACAAAGTGAGTTATAGTAATAGCAGAGATGAACTATTATTTTTAGGGTTCATGTTTCATGTTTCTAAAACCAAAACGTTGATGAAGAAACAGTACCAAGACATTTAATCCAAGCTATACTCAGAGTATTAATTTTTATAATTTATTAGTTGGAGAGACACTGTAAATGTTCCCTATTAATTAGGATACAAAATAGTATTACTCATTGACTTATCAAGTTTGGGCACGTTCTATTGGAGATGCCTATTGGATGTAAACGTGGAAACATTAAGAAAGAAGCAGCATACAGAGTTCAGGTGGAAGTATGGACTAAAAATATAAATTTAGGAATCATGAGTAGATAAATGATGTCTAAAGCCATGAAACTGGATGGCAGCACCAAGGAAATGTCCTTAGAAAAGGGAAAAGAAGTAAGGATTCAGACCAAGGGTGCTCTGGTGTTTGGAAGTCAGGGAGATAAAGACCAATAGACAGATAAGGAGCACCCAGAGAAGAGGGAGAAAAGCCAGATGAATGTGGTGTATTGATAGCCAACTGAATTAAATGTTTACATGTAAACATTTAATTCAGAGAATGAGCAATAATGCTTTATCAGATTCCTGGGGTTGACTCAACAAAGTATCACACATTGGGTTGTTTAAAACAACAGAAAGTTGTGCTGTCAAGTTCTGGAGTCTAGAGTTTGAAATCAAGGTGCCAGAAGGACCGTGCTTCCTCTGCAAGCTCTAGAGGAGGGTCCTTTCTTCTCCATGCCAGCTTCTAGCATTTCCTCACAATCTGTGGCATTCTTCAGTGTGGCAGCATAACTCCAGTCTCTGCCTCCATGGTCACATGGCCTTCCTCCCTGTGTGTCCTTGTTATCTCTAATTATAAAGACACCAGTCATTGGATTAGGGCTCACTCTAATCCAGTGTGACCTCATCTACTTACATCTTCAAAGACTCTTTTTGAATAATGTCACATTCTGAGGTTATAGATGGACATGAGTTTGGGGTGGGCAATCTTATCTAATAAAGAAGGAATATGCAAATTGACCATCACACTGTAACAATCAAGAAATCTGCACCTGTACCAGAGGCAAGAACTTCATAATACAAGAAGACTGTGCCCACAGAGAAGGCCAAGCTCCCGTAAGGAGCCTTGACAAACAATCAGAAGGGACCTGAGGTTGTGTGGCGCTGAGCCCCCCACCCGGTGAGGCTTGACAGGGGACCTCAGGTAGTACCCTCTGCCCCGGTGCCAGGCCAGGGGACCTCAGGCTGTGCACCCCTCCCAGCAGGGCTTGACAGGGGACCTCAGGCCACACCTTCCACCCCAGTGCCAGGCTGGGGGACCTCAGGCCATGCCCCCCGACCTGGCACCAGGCTAAGTGACCTGAGGCCATGCCCCCTGCCCAGTGGGGCTTGACAGGAGACCTCAGGCCACAACCCCTGCCCAGTGGGGCTAGACAGGGGACCTCAAGGTGCACCCCCCACCCTGGTGCTGGGCCAGGGGCAGGGGACTTCAGGTTGCTCCCCCCAACCCGGGTCAGTGGACCTGAGGCTGTGCCCCACTCCCAGGGCTGGGCCGGGGGACATGAGGCTGCGCCCCCTGCCCGGCAGAGCTTGACAAGGGTGGGGCTGGCCATTTCTGGATCTCACCCAATGAGGATGGGACCGGCTGATCACACCCCCTGACCTGGCAACAGACCGAGTGACCTCAGGCTGTGCACCCCTCCCAGCAGGGCTTGACAGGGGACCTCAGGCTACACCTCCCACCCTCAGTGCCAGGCTGAGGGAGATTTTGAGGTGCCACAGGTGGGCAGGGACTTGACTCTGGGTCCCGTGGTGTGCCCAGACTCTGACAGGGGAAGATTTTTATATACATTTTACTAACTTTCTTTCATTTCTGATACTTCTATTATAGAGAAAAGGCAAATAGCAATATTAAAATATTTCTTCTAATTAATCCCCTTTTAATGGCATGAATTTCATGCACTGGGCAGTAGTATAAGTATAAAGACTACAAAATTAACTATTGAATTTAGCTATGTGGAAGTTACTGGTGACTTATAAAGAGGAAGTAAAGTGGAGTGGAGTAAAGAGTGGAAAAATAAATTGGTTTGGATTCAACAAGAGGGGACAGAAGGAATTAGAGAAAATGAAAATAGAGATAGAAAGAAGGTGAGAATTCATGTGGAGCTCAGGAGTTTGGTGAGGTCATGAGTGTTTTGTTTTGCTTTATTTATTTAAGTTATTTTTGCTCATTTAAAAAGTATATTAGGGACCTGGCAAATTTTTATTATGATTGAAAAGATTGGGGCATTGAATGGAATCTTAATGATAAAAAAGAGAATTGCTGGATGCTTTCTTTGAAAAGTCAAAAATAATGGAATCTGCTCATAGGGAGAGGTGGCCTTAGCAGGAAACACAGGCAGTTCATTCTGAGCAATGGGGACGTGTTTGCAGAGAAGTGGAGAACTTGGTTGATGAGGGGATGTGAGCCTGTGTATCTCTCCTCTCATTACTTCAAATCTCTCAGGAAAATGGAAAGAAAAGTCTGGAAGCCTTACCTCAAAATGACTGGAAATATAACAGATAGCAAGATTTACAAATATCTAATATGGACAGATGGGAAACATGTTAACTTTAGGAATTTACAAATGGAAATCACAGCATAGTATGAGCTGGGTTATGGGTGATAGAAGTAAATGGAAATTTGCACCACTCTCAATAAATTATTAAAATGGCTAATGAGGAAAAGGGTGAGACTAATTAATGAGATTAAATAATAAGTAATTTTGAAAATTTTAAAACATTGTGCTTGAATAATTTAATTTTAAAATATAAACAGATCAGTAGAAAAATTTTAAATATATTTTTATTTATTTCAGAGAGGAAGGGAGAGGGAGATATAGAAACATCAATGAAGAGAGAGATTCATTGATCCGCTCCCTCTGTATACCCTTATTGGGGATTGAGCCTGCAACCCAGGCATGTGCTCTGACCAGGGATTGAACCTAGACCTCCTGATTCATAGGTCAAAGCTCAATCACTGGGCCAACCTGGACAGGCAGGTCAGTAGAAATTAAATGAAGATGTTGCTATTTCCAACCCAAATAAATAAGAAGATTTATAGGTTCCTAATTTCTAAGAGGGAATCAGTAAACATATGCAGAATTATTCATGTATCTTTTTTTCTTAAAATTCCTTTGACTGTAATTGAAAACAAACAATAAAGAGAGATAAAAGAAATACTTAACCTCCATCTAAGTTGTTTGACCTGATAATTAAAAACATTAATCAGATAAATCTAGAACATGTACCTAAATAAATATTCAGTTATAATTTGACCTTGCAAGAGCAGTTATTATTGAACTAGAGGCCTGGTGCATGAAAATTCATGAACTGGAGGTGGGGGATCCTTCAGCCAGGCCTGCCTCCTCTCACAGTCCTGGAGCCCTCAGGGGCTGCAGGTGACCTGGCGATCAGGGAAAGGTGGCGCCCTATCACACCTCTGCTGCTGCCACTGCCAGCAGCACAAGCCTCGGCCAGCCCTGCTTACCTGAGCCTCGGGTGGCCCTGAGTGGCTGGGGAGCTGAGGGAATGGGGGGACTCTGGAGGCAGGCACGCAGAGTGGCCGGGCCTGCCTGGGGACAGGCCTGGCCTTGCCGTGCACCTGCCACCCTGGGGGGGTTGAGGGGACTGGGCACTGCGATCTTGTGTTTGTGGGCGCTGCCATCTTTGAGGCTGTGGCAGTCCATTAGCATATTCCCTCCTTATTGGCTGTGGGCACTGCCATCTTTGCAATGGCATGAGGGTCAATTAGCATATTCCCTCTTTATTATATAGGATGACTGTGTGCCCTTAAAAACAGATGAATACTCTTGAAACTTCAGAGCAGGATGGCCTCTTGAAAACACTACTGTTTTACACAGTTGGAAATAAATTTCTTACGGAGCTGAGATAAATGGTAAGGTCACCGAAGGCATAGCTAACAATTTACTAATTGGCAGGTGCAATGATGTTGTTTCTTTATTATTCTTATGATAAGACTTTTAAAGGAAGCTAAGTGAAACTAAGTTTAAAGAACAGGCCATATGTATAACACTTACACATGCATAGATTTTATATTTTATATATTATTATGGATTCTGTAGAATTTATATCTATAATACACAAACACATCCCATATATTTCTGCTTCACAAAGGACTTGCGATGATGATTTGATGACATATGATTCACATTGTGTATACCCTTACAGGGATCTATAAGGGTATGGTAGTACAGCTCTGTGTACAAAATAAATAAATATTGTAAGTCTGGAAACATATACAGCTATACAAATATCATGTATACAATATGCGTATTTATCAATATTTTTAAATATATTGATAAATATATCTACTAAAAGTAACATGCATACATTTTAAATATGGAAAATATCAAGGTACATATTTGTTTTACAATGAATTTCAAAGTCATTTCTTTAAAAAATGGAAACTCTTTAATTATGGACAAACTTTATAAGTCAGAGCACCTGTTGTAGAGTTTTCTGTGTGTAGTGTGTATTTGGGAAACTGCACGAACTATACCCAGCATGTATTCCCTGAAAATACACATCCACTGGAAATTACCACTAAAATAATAAATAATGGTCTTATTCTTAAAGGGTTTTGGATTACATGAAGAATTTACATCCAACAAGGTAATCAACACAGTGAGTTGATGTAAAAATTGACCACAACAAATAGAACCTTTTTAAGGTAAATTGTTATAAGTTCTTAGTGTTTAATATATATTTTTAGAACCTACTTTGTTGCTTGTGTAGATTTGCTATTCATTTGGACATGCCAGATTAATATATAGAAGACTAAGTATTGAAATATTTTACTAATGAGCAGAGCAAGTAGAAATAAATAGCTAACACCTGTAGGATATTATGCCATTTTTATGTGTGGAAAATTGCATGGAATTCTGACACTTTTAGTATACTGTGAAAGAGCCACCTCACACATTATGCCATTGACTTTCCAATAAACTATTAAATACTTTTTTATTCCTAACATAACTATTTAATGGCTAGACCAACATAACCCTGCCTAAAGCCTCAGTAAATTGTGCAGACAATTCCACCCTGAAGAGCTAGGCTTCAATAGCCTGGGTGCAAAGATCGTGACACAGTGCAGATTTCAAGCAAAAGGTTAGTATCTTTGATTTGAGGGAATAAAACACTTTCAGTGTGTTGGTATGCTCTTCACATTTACCTAGTTTTTACAAAATAGGTGCAGTGAACTCAGAGAGTAGCTTGGGATTTTGAAATAGAGGCAAAATCACTATAATTTCAAAAAAGGTGCTATGTATTCTGTTTTTCCCTTCAGATATTTGGAAATACCAAAGAAGATATTGTGTCAAGAATGTAGGAAACCCATGAGTGCTACTGAAGTGCTCATCTCTTCTCAGAAATTGAGATTGATTCACTAGTCTGATTTAGCCATTCTTTCTATTCCCCTGAGCTCCTGGAATCTAACACTAGCATGGAATCTTTCATTGTTTGTGTTTTCTTTGACCACAGGTAAATGACTCTTTGAGGGTTTCTGATTAAGCAAGTGTCTTTAACCTGGTAGGCATTGGAGACTTAAAGATGGGTGATTGATGAATACATTAAAGAGCAAATATATGAGTAAATTAATAAAATATATACTTCTTCAGTATTAACATTTTTATCATATCTTTTTTATATATTCCCATTAATTGTGTATTTATCTATCTATATTAATCTGAGTTCTCCAGAGAGTCAGATCAATAATATAGATACACACACACACACACACACACACACACACACACACATCATTCATATCACCCCAAAAGACAGAGATGGTGCCAACTTCCCCATGAGCATATGACCTCCAAAATGAATGTCTGGAACTTTTGGAAAGTGAGTTGGTGGGTAACACTTGACAAAGACTATCATTGACGTCATGGACAGAACATCTTTCAAAAGGGGGAAAATATTACCTCCAAATTAAATTTTCTACAAAAGAGGTCTGAAATAAATGTGACTGCAATTGAATTTATTCAATTATTATAGCCAGGGTTTTAGAAATTAAAATTAACATTACTGGTGAGTTAATAACCATATCGTACTTTATATTGTTTATTAGCAGAGATATATCAGGTTAGATAAATTACACTTTATAGAAAAGTAAATAGGAAATTATCTTTAAAAATGTAGTTTGAAGTAGTTTTAAGAGCTTGGGACAAGTTTATATATAACATGAGAAAGTTGTGTGAAAAATTTAAATACTGCTAGTGATAGTTACAACCCATATGATCCTAATGGTTATGCAAATTCTAATCATTATCTGTTCAAATATACATTTGATTCATAGTTCCCAAGCATGGAGTCCAAAAAATGTTAACAGATATTTCAACTATATCCTTAAAAATCTGGGCTCCAAGCTTGGTTAATCAGGTTAGGACAGTCAATTTCATTCTTTAGTAAATTATCTTCTCTTACTTTTCCTTATTCTCTATAAAAACAGTTTCATAAGCCTCCTGGAATTGACTTCTTGACTACTTACAATCAGACATTCCCTGTTGTAGTTCTTACCAGGATTCCATTCAGTGGTTACTTTGTCCTTAATAATTATTGTTGATAATTTTCAAGAGCCCTTCTAAGATTCACATTTCATTTTTTTCTTATAAAAGCTGAATACCAAAAATGGACAGTATGATTCCTCAGCAGAAGGATTTCTAAAACAAAGAAAATTTCAAAAGAGGTTAAAGAGTAGATTTCTTCCTTAAATTATTTGAATATACAATGAAAAAGTCATGTTAATTCACTCAAGTAGTTTTCATTACATTGGGTCCCATTCACCTTACGGGAAAGGGCAGCCCTTTTTTTCTCACTATGACACCAAGCAATATATTCAATTAGTTTCAGTTTAAGTTTACTTGTGAATTTCTCTCATTTCCTTCTTTTGCCCTTCCTTTTCCTTCCTTCCTTCCTTCCTTCCTTCCTTCCTTCCTTCCTTCCTTCCTTCCTTCCTTCCTTCCTTCCTTCCTTCCTTCTTTCCATCCACCAGCAGAGACTTAACTCAATTACAGTTTAGATTATATTCCAATGACCTGAAATATTGCACTGAGGAATACAGCCCTATCTCCTTCCATAATTCTCTACCAGACGTGCTACATGGCTTTAATTCTGTGATCTCATTCTGGGGTTCAAGTTAAACTGTTTCTAATGACTGCTCTGTGTGATGAGGTCTCAGAGCTTTCAATAGTCTGAAACATATTGCTTTGGTCTCATTAAGATGTCATTTTGTCCAAATATGAATGTACGTCTGCATTATCTCAATTCTTGGCATATTGCTTTAAAATAACATTGTTTTAAGTTTCTCAGACGACATGGCACTGCTCACAACATGTCCATAACATCCAGACAAGTTTGGAAATTCTTCCAGACAAACTGATCCACATTTATTTCTTACCACTGATGACTCATGAGTGAGGGCAGAGCCCTTGGCTTATTAGTAGTTTCTGCCCTCCAATCAAGTTCATTCAGCTTGTCAGTTCAACAATGTGTGATGTGTCAACTTCAAAAATTAAACAAACCAGACAACACACCACTCACACTACAAAGAACTTGCATTTTTCCCCCCAACAGTCTATTGCTAGCAAATCCCATAGCTGGCTCTGTTCCAACTTATGTTTTCTGTTTATTCATCAGAAACTTATTTTATCAGATGAGCAATATACCCAAAGGTTTTCTCATTTAAAGAACATGTCTCTTGATGCAAATGCTTTAATTTCTGACTCAGAGGTTACTGAAAATTTAATGTGTCCTTTTATCTTTTAGAAAAACTAAGCATCTGTGGGTGACACTTGCTCTTCAATAAATTATATTATTAGTTACTACTTATTTCTAAATCCAGGGACCTCATTTCCACATGGGACCTCTGGTGGAACTATAATGTGAATATCCAAAGTTGGAACTGTAATTTAAAGGTGTACGTGATAAACCAGGTGCATTGATATGTGTACAGACAAGCAAATGTGGCAAACTTGAAGGAATGCATTTATTTGGGGGTTTTTGTATTCCTCCTTCCTCTCTCTAAGGAAGGCAGTTTCATACTTGGCCAGCTTCCTAATTCTCCTTTGAGACACAGAATTCCAGTAATAATAATAAAAAAATGGAAAGAAAACAGAGAAACTGCAACTCTGCTAACATAAAGTTGAGCTGAAGATAGAGAAAGGGAGATAAGAGCAATCCGGTTTAGTCTCTATTCGGAAAACAGTCATTAGTGTGAACTGGAGTGGGACAGAGATTCAGCTGCATGGAGAGTGAGCCTGGGGCAGGTTCAGGGGGAATAAATATATTTTTAAACATTTTGATTTATGGTAAAATGGTACTTGGTATTTTCATGAAAAACTGAAACAAAGATGCTAAATTAATTTTAAATTGCAGTGCTTGCTAAGTTTATAAGGCTTTGGCATGTCAAGTCAGGGAAACAGATAATGAAATATGCTGGTTACATATATTGACATGTACATTTACAAACTTAACAGTGGTTACATCTCATGAAAAAGACTGAGGACAGGTAAAGGCAGATTTCTATATTTACTCTCTGCATGGCCATATAATGAATATTTTAAATAAGCATACACTACTTTAGCAGTTGAGAAATTAACAAATAAATTTATTTTTCTATATTTTATAGCCCCTATAACACTAATATTTTATTAATCTAGTTGGTAATTATTATTTCTTAAAGAGATTATTATCACTGTGGCGATAATCATTTAGGGGACAATAATAATAGTATTAGTGGAAAATATAATTCTAAAGAATTCCATTGCAGAACAATCTAGCAATGTTTAGTTATCACAGATCAATATGAGCATCTACTTAATATCTGCCCCTATTAAAATAGATCCCATTTTAATTTGGTCTTTTTCCACTTATTTCTAATCCTTCTTGAGGTGTTGGTTCTTACCATGACTATAATTCATCTCAAAACTCATCAGCATTTTATACCATATCTTTGAGTGCTGCCAAATATTTTTTTTTGGGTTTATAATTAGTCCTTGGAGGATCTCAATCTCCTTTGATTCCAAGATACATTTTATTTCGTATGTAAATCCTGTTGAAAATTTACTCAGAAGAGTCACAGAAGGAAATGATTGAGATGTGTTACCGGAAATGTGAAAATAAAATCTCATTATAGATACCTTGGGTGCTCCTTCATTTTTATGTTGGGGAATTCTCAAATAACAATACTACCAGATAACAATGCTCATGTACATTGATACACAAGTACTACATCAATGCCTGTGACACTGATCATAATAAAACTGAAAGAACTCTACTGTATAGAAATAGAACATTCTTCATCACAGCTTCTCCTCCTTAAAATAATAAATTAGTCATTTTTGCAGAGATATATGCTGTGTGGTTTAATACAAATTTATGTCTTATCTCCATACATGTACTTATAAAAGAAAAATTAAAGTTGCCACTTTCCTGCCTAGAAGGTAGTTCTAGTTCAGTGTACTTCTCTGTGTGTCTCTTATTGTATGGTTTAGACTCAAGGTGACAGGTGGAATTAAAAATCTTGATATCTAACTATTATCAAGAATAAAATGGAATTCCAAAATTATATTACAAAAGGTAATCATATGAGTATTTTCAGAAACTGAGACTATAGTATCATACCCAATATTGTAGAAAATTACTTTTGTAACACATAATATAGTCTCTTAAACATAGTACCAATATACTTTTTGCTCATTTTACAAAAATTATCACATAGAGTGGGAGTCCTTGGTGCCCATCTTAAATGTGTAACCAGCAGAATGCCAGCCAGAATAGGAGGAGATACAGATCTCTTCTAAAGAGAGCTCTTCTTCAACACAACCTCTAGACATTCTAGTTCTCTCAGCATAAACAAACAAACAAAATCCAGCATATGAATAATAGCAGCAATCACTTGGCTTTTTCAAGGCCAAAATTAAACAATGAAAAACAATTAGATGTGTTTTTAACCCTTCTATATAGCTAAAATAATACATCTCTGCACTCATGTGTTATTTTTTTTCAAATATATCATCAACTATATTTTAAACATGTTTTAAGCATATTTTAATGCATTTTTATTGATTGCTGAGAGGAAGGGAGAGGGAGAGAGGGAGAGAGAGAGAAACAATGATAAGAGAGAATCATTGATCTGCTGCTTCCTGCACACCCCACAGTGGTGATTGAGCCTGCAACCCAAGTATGTGCCTTGACCGAGAATCGAACTGTGACCTCCTGGTTCAAAGATCGATGCTCAACCACTGAGCCATGCCAGCTAGGCTTTTTAAAGCATATTCTATAATACTTTTCAAGATGTGAAACTTTCTGTGGAAAATAACATTTTAATTGAGCATAATTCATCTTCTTATGGCTTTAATTTTTCCTGTACCAGCCTTTATTGACTAAATTGTGTATAAGACTATGGAGATTGGAAGAAGACAGCCATCTGAAAACCAGGGACAGAGGCCTCAGGAGAAAACAACCCTGCTGACATCTTAAACTTAGTCTTCTGACCTTCAGAAGTATGAAAAAATAAATCTCTATTAAGCCACTCAATTTGTGGTACCTTGTTATGGTAGCCCTAGCAAACTAACACACCAGTATTTGGGGAAAAGCTTGTGTTTATTGATTAACTAGCAGCCCGGTGCACTGATTTGTGCACCAGTGGGGTCCCTTGGCCTGTGTCCTCTCGCAATCCGGGACCCCTCTGGGGATGTCAGAGAGCTGGTGTTAGCCCGATCAACCCAGGCCAGGCCAAGGGATCCCACCGAAGCACAAATCTGTGCACTGGGCCTCTAGTATGCATAAAAGATCTTTGGTTGATCTCTTCCTGCCCTCCTCCTTCCCCCTTTCCCTCTGAGGTTCATCAGACTGTTCCATGTTTCTATGCCCGTACATTGAGAGTCTGCCCCCAGTGGTCAGTGCATGTCATAGCTACCAGATGATCAGCCTGTCGGCTGGTCACTTAGGCTTTTATATATATAGATATCTGTAGCAAAATTATAAACTTCAAAAATATGCTTCCACTTGTCTCTCAAAACAGCAAAATGTTCACTTTTCAGTATGTTTTTCTATATTTGAATTTCAGTCATATTTAACATTAAATCTTAGCTCCAGACTTTTTGTGTATTTCTTCAAGAAGACACAAGTTGCTAATAAAATAATACTAAGGGCCCTCTGCTTCTTCTGAGTCTGATACAGGCCAAGGGGTTCAGCCAGGAGGCCAAAGAGCACTTGCAAACCATGGGCTCTAGGTTGATTCCCCTGTTCTGTCCCCACCCATGGTACTAACTGTGACAATACAACAGATGAGGTCATTCCTAAGGGTTCAGGGGCAAATTACTCCATGGGAAGGTGCTTGGGAAAAGCTCTATATTTTTGAAAATTACTATCACTATTATGCCTGTGACTAAGAATCTATGAGTTTTGGCTCAGGGGAGAATAAGAAAATTTCTTTATAGACAGGGTTCCTACAGATGTCTTTTATGAGGCAATGGAACATTCTTGGTATTTTATTTCTCAGTCCCATCTTACTTAAACAGTGTAAATACCTGCATCCTTATCCATGTATATGTAAAGGACCCATTCTGCTATTTATGTCTTTTTTCATCCAAGGCTCGATTTGCTGTGGGTGATAAAATTCAGGCAGAAATTCTTTAAATCTTCAACCTCCAACTTAATTAAAATGTCTGTTTGTCATCAAACATAACAAACCATAAATTATACGGATGTTTCAGTTTAGTTGGCTCTGCAAACATGTCACTTTGATCGATATAAATTTGACTTCACTCATGTACAGAAACAGTCTTGAAAGTGACAGTTCGATGATGTTTTTCTCCCCCAAAAGAATTAGAGAAACTCTGGATGGAGGGTTGTCGGTGAGTCTAAATGGGAAGTTTAGAAACAGAGGGCAGGCAGGTCCCAAAGCAGGTAAGGGAAACGTGTGAAGAGTTTAAAATAGGATAAAAAGATTATGGAAAACAGGGTAGTCACAGAGTTTGGCTACCCACCTTGCCATTGCATATTACAGAGAAAAATGTGGTTGAATGAATGCTAAAGGGGTAGTAGGTTTTTACCTAAGGGAGAAGTCCCACAGAGAGCATTTTTGAGTATTCACACCAAGAAAATCAAAGGAGAATTCCCCTAGCCATTTCTGAGAGATGGACATGAAAATATTATGGAGGGGAAAAAAGATTAAAATAGCATTAAAAGGAGACTGAAAAAATAGAAACCCAGACTAATGTTAACATTTTTGAATAAGTTAAATTCTCTTATAACTAACTCTAAAGCTCGTGTTCTTTTTCTTTGGACTGTTGGTAAAATGTTTTTTAATAACTTCATTTCTGATTGAAAACCCCCAGATGGAATTAGATGCTTTTGCTGAAGAAATTACTCTAAGACTTCAATAAATTGTCCTTAGAATTTTCAGATGCAAGGTGGTCACGATGCATTTCTGAATAACCAAGTGACATGACAACTTCTTTTTCTCATTAAAGTATAAAAACATGCTTTAGCTTGTCTGGATTTCATGAAGTCTGGCCTGCAGGTATAGAATTCGTATGTGCTAGGGCCCACAATTTGTTTGAACTCAGCAGTCTTTATTGCCTACTTTAATTAATTTTCTTTGTCACATTCCATATATTTCCTTTACTGCATTCAAGGGACTCTGTAGAAGTGCCCTAGGGTGACTAATTTAACACCTGAAATTTCCATTATGTGTGTGTGTGTGTGTGTGTGTGTCAGATTGACCAGTGGGCAATGATACTCATGAGTGTGGCATAGAAAATACCCATAGCAGGCATTCTGCATTCTGTTTTGGATAAGTTTGCATTAAGAGTTCTTAATAAGAATAGCATATTTCCTTTGAAGTTCCTGGGCAGGACCTCTTGTAATTCCCTGTGTTGCTTTTATTTAGCAGGATATATAGCTGCCCCAATGTTTGTTCTCAGTTCAAATCTCATTAGCTTGGTGTTTGCATTCACTACTTACATAATGATGAAGAATTTTTTATTTGAATAAGGCCACAGGGAGTGTGTGTGTGTGTGTGTGTGTGTGTGTGTGTACATGATTTGATTAGAAATTCTCTGTGCAGTCACGACTGAGAGGCAGAGAAATGAAGACATAATAGTAAATCTTAATCTCCAATCCAAGGTAATGATACCTTGGGCAAATCACACTGTACACCCTCTCAATTCCCTCAGCTGTAAATGAGGAAAACAATAGCGCTTTCATCACAGAATTACTATGTGGATTGAAGTAAAGAATATGCAGAAAAGTACCTGGCAAATTGTAAAGCAACACAAACACATTCGTTGTTTTATAGTGAGGAAACCAGCATAATGGGAGACCTTGGAATCAGGCAAACCTGGGTCTGAAGCTCAGTTCTTCCACTTACCTACTCACTGCTTGACTTTTCTCTGCCTCAGTGCTTCGAATCTGCAAAATGGGGACAGCAGAGCACCTCATCTTGGGTTATTGTGAGGAATGAATGAAATTTCCATAAAGCATTTCCACAATGCCATTGCAGAAAGAGCATTCAGTTAATAGTAATGATAGTATGGTATTCTTTCAGTTCAAAGTCCATGAACCTCTGAGGAAATCCTGTGTAAGCAGAGCCTTCTTTATCTTTCCTTGTAATCACTCCACTTCATCATTCGTGATGTCAGATGTAGGGAAGGGTTTCTCTCATATCTCTAAATACCTCTTTAATAAAGTGAGCAAATACAACGCAGGGAATTCTGTTGCTAGCAGGAAACATGTGTCGTGTCAGTACTTGCACATTAATCGATCAGGATGGAATGGTGAGGACTAGATAAATCACAGCATGGTTTTTTGAAAACAAAGGCTGGAACAAAAAAAGTAGCCAAATACATAAATTTAGTCTCATAAAATCTAGAATTTTTCAGGTTAGCTGAAGATAGCAGTACATAATTCAGGGCATAAGAAAAAATAAATGAAAAAATAAATGGATAAATGAGAAACCATTAGATACACTAATTATGCAGATGTGTTATAGAAAAAAATAATAATTTAAGCAGATAAAAAGCATTAAGAATACCATCTATAAGCTATTGCCAGACATGTGGTGGGAGGACAGACACCCAACCAAGAGAAATGGGAGAAGAAAAAAAAGAATTAGTCACAGAGTCAAGGTGCAATTTTTTTCAAGGAAGCATTGTGGAGCTAGACTTCCTTTCAGCGCACATTCACCTACCTCCCATCACTGCCTTCACCACCTCTCACATTTTGTGAAAAAATTAGATAACAGATAATCTCCTAAAGGTGTGATAATTAAAATTTGAGTGGACTGCTGAGCAACTTCAGATGTATTAGAGGTGCTTTTTAAAAAAAAATAAAAAAGAATAACCAATTAACACATTTTTGAGAATATACTATGTGCCATGTGTGATACAAATAAACTCTGACGACTCAAATCCTACCTACCAAAATGTAGATACTAGTAGAATCTAAATGGGGTGACAGATATAAGTGCCATCTCTCTTTTTTAAGTTAAAAAGAAGTTTGCAATGTCATCAGCTAAACATAAACTAGGAGTAACATACTTCCTTTCTCCTCTAGTTTACTGAGTACCCACACTTTTCCTATTATGCATCAGGAACTATGATAGATCACCAACTTACAGTTATTGAAACAGGAATTCAGAGAGGGCCCCATCAAACAGAGACTGTACACATAGTCACACTTCTGCATACATTGCTTTGCTATTTTGTGTAGGTTTTGTTCATTTGTTGTACAGTTAGAGAGGTGAAATTATTTCTCCTCTCCACACCCTCATTTCATCTTAATCCAACCCTTACTTCTACATATGAACTTTCACTTAGCCAAGCATTAGAGCTTTCCCTTTTATACAACCTTAATTTTCCATAATTCAGCAGGAAAGTTGTGGAAAACTGCAAATAATTGACATGAAAATCACTCAATTTTGTTGGAAAAAAATAATTCACCATTCAGGAAGTCAATCATTAGACTTAGTTGTCAATCAATTTCCCTGCCTTCCAGACAAGATCTGGACCAATCTCCAATAACAGATTGAGTTCCTGTTTTCAATGACCTTTGCCTTTACCACTATGTCCCTGGGAAATACATCTCCCACCCTCTCATTTTATTGCTTGTTTTCTGGGATTCTAAAAAATTTTAATTTAATAGTTTGACAGAAAATTTTTATATGAATTAATTAACTTATGGGTAATTATTACTTGTCTTCATCTTATATGTGACTAACCTGAAGCAGAGTGCCAATTGGGAGTGTAGGGTCACTAAGACAATATATTTGGTTGACTCAACTAAATGGTCTTAGAAACAACTCCCAGATTTCAGAGGCTTAACACAATGGAGGCTCATTTCTCACTCATATAACACATCAGTGCAGGTGTTTGTTTGATGGTGATTTGAGGACTCTGGTTCCTTCCATCTGTGACTTCATCATACCCTAGGGACGTATGATTCTGTCCTAGATCTCTGCATCCAGCTGGAAACAGGAGGTAAAGAGAACATAGAGAATCATGCAGGAGTATTTATGGGCCAGGCCCAAAGGTGGTGAATATCACTTGAATTCTTACTCCATGAGGCAAGACTCAGTCAACCTGCCATATGTAACAGAAGTGAGGAAAGGACATGCAGGCTACCTTGAGCCCAATGGGAGAATGAAACATATTTGATGAATAATTAACCAGCTTCTTTTTGCCATGGTCTGCATCTTAGAAAATAAAATATCCATTTTACTCAGCCCCATGCTATAAAATACACACATTTTCTTTCCCACAGAGCCAACTTAAAGACACTTTTAGTAGTTGTATCCAGTTAAAAGTCCAAAATCTACCAGGAATATCTAGTAGCTACTCATGATATCCTATATAATAAAAGCATAATATGCAAATTGACCACCCATTTGGGACCAAGCTATGACATCCACTGGTGCCAGGCCAGCCAAGGTGGGTGCAATGTGATTGACCAGGGGTCCGGCCATTGCCCCATGATAGCCCTTCAGAAGGAGGAGCAGGCCACCAACCAGCGGGCTGTGGCAGGTGGGCAGGGCCTCCCTCTGTGAGGGAATCCCGGGTCCAGGTGCCAGCAGCTAGAGGAAGCCTCGGTCCCGGGTGTCGGCAGCTGGAAGGGGCCCAGGTCCCAGGTGCTGGAGGGGAGCCAGTGCCAGCAACCAGGTGAAGGAAGGCCTACTCTTGCATGAATTTCATGCATTGGGCCTCTAGTAAAGACATAAAAATGAAAATGATACACCACCACTCACCAACACCCAATATACATTAGAATAAGGAGCAGATAACTCAGTGATCCACAAAAAGGAATATTGGGAGAAAACAGGGGTACATATTAGATCTGAAATCCTGCTGGATCATCATATAAAAATCCTGTACCCAGGAGGTGTTAAAAAAATTATTGATTAGACCAGAGTCTGCTCACCAAGAGACACACCATTGTCTCTTGTCTTTAGCAATCCTTGGCTCTTCCCTCTAGTATGTTCTTCATCTATCCTTATTGTCCATGGTTAGGGATTGCTCAGAGCATTCTAGTATATGGCTGTTGTCTCTGCATTATTTTTAATAGCACCCCCTTTCATTCTTTAAAACATTAGTTTATGGGGGTTAATGGGGTGGATGAGGACACATTTGTAATACCTTAACTAATAAAAAACAAAACAAAACAAAACAAAAACATTAGTTTGGCGATAAAATATATGGTTATACCATCCATGACCATATCTACTGGTAAAATGAGTATTAGGGAATACAGTCTACTTGAGGTCTGCAGTGCTTACTAGTTCTACTTCTTGTGCTGCTAGTTTTGGAACTTAAAGATTGTTTAAATGCTTGAATAATCAGTTGATTTGGGGGAGAGTAAAAGGTCTGGGTTTATTGTTTCTTTGAAATACAATTCATTCAAAAACTTAGAATCTTTTGATCCAATTAATTATCATTCCACTAACCTCATCCAAACTTTTTTTCTAGACATAATTCTTTTTTTTTTTTTTTTTTTACATTTTGTTTCATTGCTTAAAGCAGCGGTTCTCAACCCGTGGGTCGCGACCCCTTTGGGGGTCGAAAGACCCTTTCACAGGGGTAGCCTAAGACCATCGGAAAACACATATATAATTACATATTGTTTTTGTGATTAATCACTATGCTTTAATTATGTTCAATTTGTAACAATGAAATTGGGAGTCACCACAACATGAGAAACTATATTAAAGGGTCATGGCATTAGGAAGGTTGAGAACCACTGACTTAAAGTATTACAAAGAGTATTACATATGTATCCTTTCTTTTTTTCTCCCTTTGACCTTCCCCTGGATTCCCCTACCCCTCAGTGTCTTGTGTCCATTAGTTATGCTTATATGCATGCATACAAGTTCTTTGGTTGATCTCTTACCCCACCCCCCCCCCCCCCACCCACCCAACCCTTCCTGGCCTTCCCGCTGTAGTTTGACAGTCTGTTCAATGTTCCTAAAGCTAACTTATTTAATCACACTAACACTAACTACCTTGGACATAGACAATAGTGCAGTGAAGGCCTGTGGGGGGTGGCATGTGGGAGTGGAGTGGAGAAGGTCAAGGGAAAAAAGGAGGGCATTTGTAATACTTTCAACAATAAAGATAAATTTTAAATAAATAAATAAACCTAAGTGGGAAAGTAGCACTCATAAACAAATATATGATATTTATTTGTTTTAAGTGAGGAATCTTGGGTCTTTGGAATTCATGATCTATTTTAGTCTAGGATATTATTATTTTTGCATCCAAAAAAATTATCTTTCCCAAAAGACTTTCCTAATTTTTTTTTCAATATTTTGTTCAAAGTCAAATAATTCTCACCTGAGAGCATATCTTTCTTACTATATCTTAACTGAAAAGCCAATAATCATCAAAACACACCATCAATCTGATTATTTCCAATGACTTACCCTGAGCTATACACTCACTAGCTGTATTGTCTATAAGATATCTTTAAAGCTAGAGGTCTATATTTCTTTGCTGATCATTTCCTGTCAGCTAAGGCAGTATCACATATTTTAGGTTTTAGTTAGAGGGCATCTTATAAAAGTACTATTTTCTATTAGGATAGGCTAACTGCTGTAACAAATCCCTAAGTTTCCTAAGACTTGACATAAGTTATTTTAGGAACAGCTCATTGCAGTTCTTCACTTAAACACAATAATGCAGAGACACTGGTTTTTTCATACTGCATTTCTGCTGATCTATAAGTCACTGAGGCTCTCTAAAACCAGCTTACAGGAAGGAAAACCACATAGAAGCTTTTACCATCCTATCTAATAAAAGGGTAATATGCAAATTGACTCTAACTGGGAATGGCCAGTTGCTATGACATGCACTGGCCACCTGGGGTCAGACGCTCAATGCAGGAGCTACCCTCTAGTGGTCAGTGTGCTCCAACAGGGGGAGCTCCACTCAGCCACAAGCTGGGCTGATGGCTGCGAGCGCAGCGGCGGTGGAGGGAGCCTCTCCCGCCTCCTCCACGGTGCTAAGGATCCAACTGTGGCTTATAGTGGGCCTAAGCCACAGTTGGACATCCCCTGTGGGTTCCCAGGCTGCCAGAGGAGTGTCTGACTGCCAGCTTAGGCCCAATCCCCCAGGAAGCAGGCCTAACCTGGCAGATGGACATCCCCTGAGGGGTCCTGGACTGTGAGAGGGCACAGGCCGGGTTGAGGGGCCCCCAGAGTGCACACATTTTCATTCACTGGGCCTCTAGTCCAGGTATAAAAGTTGTGTGTATCTGTGGGATATAAAACTGACACTCATAGACCCAAATTGTAGTGTGGCTGTTGCCATAGGTGGTGGGAGAAAATTTGAGTTTGGGTAGTGGGTATATAATGCAATATACAGATCTTATAACATAGAAACCCACATATGAATCCTGTATGACCATATTAAGTAATGTCACCACAATAAATTTAATTCAAAATTTATTACCCCCCTTCCAAAAAAAAAAAAAAAGCTGTGTGTATCACCTTTAGTCATATTCAGTGAGTAAAAACTCATTCACATGACCTAAACTAACTGAAAAGATAATGAATAAAGTAGTATAATTTTCAACCTAGGGACAAAAATAAATAGTTTGCTGAACAACAAGCCAGTCTTTATTAGAAAAAAAAGTGATCAAATATAATTCTGTACATTGATCATTGATAATAAATGTTATAGTTTTTCCTTGTTCCCTTATAATTTCATCTAATACTTAACATCTCAATCAAGTCTTTCTTCACTAAAAATATTAGTTGTGGTCAAACATCACAACCCAGAAAGGTAAATTTCAGTTATTGAGGTGCTTATGTCTATTTTAGTTTAAAAAATAGTTGGTTAGTATTTGGTATCCCACAAAACATTTCAAGGAGCTATCAGCCCTCTAGGTACAAGTCTAGCTGCAAATCCTCTTGACTCTGTGACATTTAGGGTTGATGACAAGTTAATATATGTTATTAAATAGCCATGGAGCTTTTCAAAATGCAAATCCATTAAGAATTGTATTTGTTTAAAAAATTAAAACAAATTATTCAGAAGCATTTAAGAGAGTCTCTGAAATGTTAAAACAACAGTGTTAATTTAATCCAGATTTTTTTAGCAAAGACTAACAACTATGTTTATAACTTGGCATATTAATCACCAACTTATTTCCAATTATTTCCTTAAATTATTTTTTTAACAGACATCTCCATGTAAATATTTACTGGGCTTCATTAATAAAACTAATTTATAGCAATATATTATTTTTTAAAATCTAGGTAAGTCTTTCCTTATTTCATTGTCCCTAGCTTTAATAAACATACTCTCAAAAATAAAAAATAAAAACCCAAAAACGTGGTAAGTAGTAATATTTTTACTGAACATTATAAAATATAGGAAAAGTTAAGACATGCAAATTATCCTTAACAATATTTATGTATTATATACAAAATCTTGAAAAAAAGGTTGGAAATAAATATTTTCACATTTTAATATTTTAAATATCTTATATGATATATTACCTATTATTGTTATTATTTTTCACATTTAATAATTTTATATCAGAATATTTAATAGAAAAAGTAATTTGACAAGTACATTTAAAATCATAGATTCTACTGATTCCTTGAGATTGGATAATTATATTATTTTAAATCTCTCTATTCTTATAAAGTATTCTATAGTAAATGTCCTTCTATAGAAATATTTCTGTATTTCTAAATACATTCATGTATAAATGTCTACAGTTGTAATATGTTTATATTTCAAGTAACCCTTGATTTTAACCCATAATTATCCAGGGCTACCAATCAATAACCGCTTTCTGCCTTAAATTAATTTTGTAGTAGCTCTATCTAATTTAGTCACACTGAGCTCTCCAAATAATTATGTGCCAATCAAATCTTATATGTATTGTCTTAGCTAATGATTGGAATATTTTTTACTCTATGTATTTTATTTGTCAATCACAGTTAACATACAATATTTTATTAGTTTTAGGTATACATCCCAGTGATTACATATTAAGTAACTTACTAAGTGATCATCCTGATAAATATGATACCCACCTGACTCTGTACATAGTTATTACAATATTTTTTACTATATTCCCTATGCTGTACTTTACATCCCCGTGACTATTCTGTAACTATCAATTTGTACTTCTTAAAACCCTTCATCTTTTCCACCCATGCCCCCAAACCCCTCTCATCTGCTAACATCAGTCTTTGTATCTATGAGTCTGTCTCTGCTTTGCTTGTTCACTTGTTTTGTTTTTTTAGATTCAATTGTTGATAAATATGTATTTATTGCTATTTTATTATTCATATTTTTATCTTTCTTCCTCTTCTTGTTCTTCTTAAAGAAGACCCACACAATTGATGCATTGCTGGTATGGTGGTGATGAACTCCTTTGTCTTTTTCTTGTCTGGGAGCTCTTTATGTCCTTCTATTCTAAATGATAGCTTTAATGGGTAGAGTAATCTTGTTTATAAGTCTTTTCCATTCATCACTTTGAATATTTCTTGCCACTCCCTTCTGACCTGCAAAGTTTCTGTTGAAAAATCAGCTGACAATCTTGTAGAAGCTCTCTTATAGGTAACTAGCTGCTTGTCTCTTCCTGCTTTTAAGATTCTCTCTTTGTTATCCTTTTGCATTTTAATTACAATGTGTATTGGTGTGGACCTCATTGGGTTCATCTTGTTTGAGATTCTCTGTGCTTCCCGGACTTATATGTCTATTTTCTTCACTAGATTCTGAGAGATGGTTTTTCTGTGATTTAATTGTAATTTTGATGTGGTTGTGGAAGGATGCCAGTACTGCATTTACCTACACTGCCATTTTTACTGGAAGCCAATGATTGAATAATTTTTAAAAACATAATTTTAATATAACTTAATATCATTTGTGATTTTTTAAATAATATTTTGGCAGTGAATGTTTGGTGATTTGGAAGTGCTCAGGCAACCACAACTATTTGGGAAACATTTTCCAATAGTTGTTTAAATGTACAGATATGTATAGCTATTAATATGTGTGTGTTCATATAAATATATGCTTGTCATAACTATACAGTTTCATAGAAGTACTCTAATTTTCTAATCTATCAAGAAAAAAAGCCAATTTAAAAAAATTCACCAGGAAATTATCACTTCAACAATTACTCTAACCCATACTAAGAAAAACTTAGTTCCAGTGTCCTAGTCTTTGAAATGTTAATAACCACATGATCCTCTCCAGAGAACTTCCTGGCATCCTTTATCATGTGTCCACAACGAATGTGTTTCCTGTTCAGGAAGTATTATGACTGCATATTCTCATACTAATCAATCTTTATTAATAAGTCATCATTTACCTTATTATATGTCAATTTAATTTGTGATATATCTTTATTCCTCAGTAGAAAGTAAATTTCTCAAGGGTAAAAAATGCATCATAGCCATCTTTTATACCCACCTTCCCACATATTTGCTAAGTAAAATCCTTGGCCTTAGAGTACTTAATAAATTCTGAGTAAGTAAATAAATTATTGAGTAAAACAGCAAGAGTTAAAAAGCTTTTAGTCAGAAAGAGATTTTCGATGACTGTGTATATACTGATCTACTACTTCCAACAACATTTCATTTTGCTATTTTTGTTGTGTTTTTTTTAAATTTTGTTTTATTGCTTAAAGTATTACAAAGAGTAGTACATATGTCTCCTTTTTTTCCCTCTTGATAGCTCCTTGCTTAGAATATGAGATGGATGATTGGAATGGTAAAACAAAATAATTTGCAAATTTTCTTCAAAGTTTCAAAAGAAGAAATAACTTTTAAAATTTTTGAGCATACTTATCTGCAGGTAGAAAATGTTTAGACATGTCTGGGCCAGGTGGTTTATTTGGTTGGAGCATCATCCATAAATCAAAAGGTTGCAGGTTCGGTTCCCACTCAGAGTTGGTATGGGAGGCAATGGATTGATGTTTCTCTCTCACATCAATATTTCTTTCTTTCTCTCTAAAGTCAATAAAAATATATCCTTGGGTGAGGCTTAAAAATTGTTTTGTACTTGGTGAGATGGGGGAATGATAATAAAAATGAATTATAGAAGGCCATTTCTTTAAAATACATAGATACTTTTTATTAATATCTAGAGGAATTTCAGCTAATTTGGAGTGCTGCATACTTCAAAATGTTAATAGTTTTGAAGTGTTCCCTAATTCAAATGTTTTATCTAAAGGTAACATAATAGGTGTTATTCAGAGAATAATCAGTGGTTCTGAGGAATTATTTGCTAGCCCTTTTCTTCTTTCTCACTTCAATCTAAAAAGTAGCCTGAGAGCTTCAAAGAGTAGAACTACCTTTAATTTTATAGTTTAAGTTTTACAGTGCTATTACAAATACTTTGCCTGATTCTCTTAGAGAATAAAATATCATAATTTAAAAATGATTCTTTAATCATAAGCTGAGGTTCTTTAGCACGAAAACTGCCTTTTGCAGTGCAAGTCTGAACTATATCTAAATAGATATATGCAGTAAAAAATTTAACATGAACAGTTAACTTGGTTTCCAAGGAGAGAGCTTGCATTTGTAGGGTCATAATCTTACAGTTCATGTTAATCTGAGACTTACAACACAGTAAGAAACAAAGAGTAATTAAAGGTATCCTATATAATAAAAGGCTAACATGCAAATTGATTGAATGGTGGAATGACTGGTTGCTATGACATGCACTGACCACTAGAGGGCAGATGATCAATGCAGGAGCTGCGCCCTGGGGGTCAATGCACTTCCACAGGGGGAGCGCCACTCAGCCAGAAGCCCTGAGCCTGGCTCATGGATGGCGAGTGCAGAGGCGGTGGCGGGAGTCTCTCCCACCTCTGCTGCAGCATTAAGAATGTCTGAGTGCCGGCTTAGGCCTGCTCTCCACAGGTGGTGGGCCTAAACCATTAGTCAGACATCCCCCTAGGGCTCCTAGACTGCGAGAGGGCATAGACAGGGCTGAGGAACTCCCCCACCTGCTGTGAGTGCACAAATTTTGTGCACCAGGCCTCTAGTCTTAAATAACACTGAATTTTATGGTTTCCAAGAATATTTTTTTAAAAGCTAAGCTTTTCTAGAAAGTTTGTTTTGATTACTATTCTAATCCAAGATCCAGCCTCAGTTTTGAGCATATTTTCACATAAGATTATGGAAACAGCATCATAGAAAAAAATACATTCATTCATTGTTTCCCAATCTTATCAAGCTTGTTTTAAAACCAACTTTACCACAATTCTAGGATCATTCTAACTTATCGGTAATTTAAATATTAATAGCAACCAAATAATAGTAATTTAATTATGGAAGAATAATTAAAACATGGGACAATTGTGTGTGTGTGTGTGTGTGTGTGTGTGTGCATGCATGCACATGCCAGGGATCATAATAGGAAATTTAGAGGTATTATTTTCAAACTCACACCCTGGAAGGTATATCATAGTTTTTTCTGTTTTGTTAAAGGAGACAATTTAGCTGCAGGAGATGAAGTGATTTATCTAAGACCATATGTCTTACCATTTGAAAAGGAGAACTATTTTCCTTATTCAGTTTTTCAGAATGGCTGTATTTTTCCTGCTCTAGTGTCATCTACAGACTGACCTCTCTCCATGAGTTGGTAATCTGGTCCAGATCAAAGCCACCTAAATTCTGTTATTTTCCTAGTACTAATTATAGCAGGATTAATAAAGCTGACATTTTATAAGAGAAATGACAATAAAATTATTAAGATGTGATTCAGGCAGAGAAAAATTTATTTGAATCTTGGGCATGCAGAGATAATTGAATCAAAATGTTCTGAACTGCATGGGCGTAAGAACAAAAATCATTAATCGTGGTATTTAGTCCCATAATTCATTTTCAGGAATCATGCTGGTGCTTCTATGTTTAAGAATAAAATGAACATGTGTTAGTAAAATTTGTTCATGTATCATGATGGCTAAGTGGGAAGGAAAAATTAATATAAGAAATACTGACCTTCCAATCGACAACATTTGCCATGTTTAGGTAGAACTAAAATCAAAGTATTGTGTCTCTCAGGATCAATGACCTCTATTTTGACAATTAAGTCTATACTTCAATTTTTATTGGAAATGTTTAAATGCCTCTTGCAGCTGACTTTTGAAAATTAAGCCCAATTCAAGGAATTGGGGAGAAGACACTCCGCTCTAGTCAAGCCAGGCAGTCCTAGAGATAAACGCTTCACAACAATAATGCTATTAGTATTTGGGGAATATGCATAAATACTTACATGAACACAGTATTTAGTATCAGTTCTTATTTTAAAAAATAAAAAAACAAACATCTTATTGTTCAGTTTGGAATATAACATCAATATACAGGAAATAACTTTTCAAAAAATATGATAATAAGGCTGTACATTTTCAGGAAAAAAAAAACACGGTTGATCAATATGTGCTAGAGTGATTTGGATGATTTCATGGAGAGCATGGACTTTGGTCAAGTTTGAAAGTCTAATAGAGTTTGAATAGATGTAATAAAAATTAATTCCAGGCAAAAAAAGGAACACACCTATATAAAAATATATAAAATACATTAAGAAATACCAAGTTAACCTATCTCCTCAAAAGTATAACTGGTTACCACCATTTATATAATATCACATGGAAAAATTCTATAATTCTTTTCCAATTATGCAAAGAGTTGGGAGAGGAAGAGATGAGAAATAATGAAATTTGAAAGGCGGGGTTGAGCAAAGGTGAGACCCAGAGTAAATAGCATGTATTAAGATACTACATATTAATAAGATTTGAGAGTGTTGTCACCCAACAGCTGAGTAGCGAGCAAAGAGATTAACCACCTCACACAATATACTGAGGAGACAATTTCAGTAAAAATACTGTGAGAGCTTGGTCAGTGTGGCTCAGTGGCTGAGCGCCAACCTATAAACCAGGAGGTTATGGTTCAATTCTTGGTGGTGCACATGCCTGGGTTGCGGACTCGATCCCAGTGTGGGGCATGCAGGGAGTAGCCGTTCAATAATTCTCTCATCATGGATGTTTCTATCTCTCTCTCCCTTGCCCTTCCTCTCTGAAATCAATAAAAATATATATTTTAAAAACCCTGTGAGAGAATAAAAAGGGGTTCACCATGGATGAGGCTTGTGATGGACAAGAAAGGTGGTCACTGGTGATTCCAAGTCTTAAAGAACTTAAAAAACAGGGATGTTAGTATACAGTTTATGCAATTGTGAAATGGCTCCAACTCCCCAATTATCCAGCCACGTCTGCTACACCCAGAAATTGTGTAATAATATTTTGAAGAAACACAAGAAAAGATACTGATTTCCACATACAGATTTGTTCAGACCAGAGGGAAGAGAATATATGCAAGATGTGATACTAAAAGTGCAAAGATGTCAGGGCCCTCTTCACTTGGTTTCCGTACAATCATGGAATCATATTTCAGAGAATGTAAATCATTCAGGTGCCTGCTATCTTGGCAACTGCAATCTCAAATTGAAGATCTTAGGAGAAGAGTAATGATCCATTTAAAGTAATGCTCCAAGAGTAATCATGTCTCAGACTTTTGAAAGTTACTTTGAAAGTATTTGCTGGAACTCTTCATAAATCCTTTGTACAATCTCATGAGAGGTGGTTATTGTAATTTCACTGGAACTTATTATTTTCTGGCAGTGCATTTCTTTCTTTGAGTTTTGAGTGTTAATGATATCTTGCTTCCCACTACTTACATCTCTGTCCTCTGGGACAATATAACATAAATCTACTAGTATATATCTTCCTCGCCCTCTTTCCCCTTTAAAAAAAAAAAAAAGATCAGGAAATAGCTATTTTGTTTTCTTTCCCAGAATAAAAAAAAAAGTGTGTCTGTTTTCTCCATTTCTTTTTTGAGGAATATTTTGCTTAGCATCCTTATCACTTAGATCTTTTCTTTACCAGATCAGCTAGTTTTTATCACTCCCATATACTAAACTGCACAATGCTCAGAGTTGACCATAATAATACAGGGTAATAGAATCCAGGTAGAGATGGAGGAATGAAGTGTTAAAAAAACATACTATGTAGAAATAACCCACAGAGATAAGATCTAAAGATAAAACTTTTATGAAAAATAAAAATTTAAGAGAATTTTTATGGAAAACAAATAAAAAGGAAGTGGGCCCACAATTTAATACTTGGTATATAAAGATCTCTGGGTCCACTAATTATAACATAGTAAGATCATGATACAGCAGTTGATTTAATAAGTTTAAATCTTGCATTGTCATTAATAAGTTCAATCTTTTAAAAATTCATTCTACAAAAAATAAATCAATGTTTTAATTTATATAAATAATACATATTCTAGATATAAAACATTTGCAAAGCTTGGCAAATAAGATAAAACATCTATTAACCATTCACAATAAAGCAACTTGACTCAAAATGTGAAAAACTAGAAAAAAGTTGACCACAAATGTTTAATTCCATGATTAGGTGCTTCCCTCCAACCCTGCCTTTTATTTAGACTAGGAAGGATTCAATTTGTATTTGTTTGTGGGAAAATATACACACCAAAAATGCAACCAGATACAGAAATTGTGCATGCTATTACAAAGAAAAAATAGTGGAAATTTTCCAATACCAAATCAGTATGATTTAGGAAAAAAATGCTTAGCCAAAAATGAAGAACTAGATTTTGTGTCATTCCAAATTTTGTACACATTTTATTAACAAAAAACAATTATTAACATTTGAAAATGTATATACCAACTGCATGTCAAGTATTAATTTAAGCACTTTGCAAACATTAAGTGAGTACTTCCAGCAACTCTATAAAGTATCTGATATTTAAGATGATATTGGGTTTTCTTAAATTCATAAATACTACACTAAAGCTTGCTATTTTTAATACTTATTACTAGATAGATAGATAGATAGATAGATAGATAAGATATTCCTGTAATATCAAAATTTCATCTAATAATCCCTGTTTTGGTAGTTAACATTATATTGGAAACTAGGAAGTTGGTGAATTTTGATATATAGAGTAGTTTGTCAAGAAGAGATAGTGTTTAAAACAAAGGCAATGGTCAGAGGGGCGGGGGGGGGGGGGGGGAGGATGAAATCCAATATTCAGTTGTCTTGGAGACGTCAAAGAAGAAGTATGGCTAAGTGATGTGAAATACACCAGAGATTAAGGGCATGAAGAGGGAGAAAGGTCATTGGCTTAGGAAGAAGAAAACCATTTGAGGTCTCTGAAGGATCTGTTTCAGAAGAATTATGGGCCTAGAATTTAGATAGCAGAGGCTTAAAAGGGGCATTAGATAAATAGGAGGGAGAAACAGTGAATGCCGATTAATCATGAAAAAGAAAATAATGGCAGTGGAACAAAGGAGAGAAATTGCATGATGTGAAATAGGCAGCATAGTCAAGTAAAAGTTTTCTTTTAATACATATATACTAGTATATGTATGTATGTGTATATATATATATGTATATAGATATATATGTATATATAGATATAGATATAGATATAGATATAGATATAGATATCCTCAGCTGAGGATATTTTTCCTTAATTTTTAGAGAAAGTGGAAGGGAGAGAGAAAGACAGAGAGAAACATCGATGTGAGAGAGACACATTGATTGGTTGCCTTTGCACACTCCCCAACCAGGGCCAGGGATTGAGCCTGCAACCACGGTACATGCCCTTGACTGGAATTGAACCCTGGACCTTCGGTCCGCAGGCCAATGTTCTTGCCACTGAGCCAAGCTGGTTAGGGCTATTATATTTTGTGGTATTTGTGAAGCCTCTGAGTATCTATAATAATAAAAGTGTAATATGCTAATTAGACCAGACAACCTTCAGGATGAAGCCGCGGCTATGAGAGAAGCCCAGGTCCTGGGTGCCAGAGGGAAGCCGGTACTGGCAGCTGGGGGAAGGAAGGCCTACTCTTGCACGAATTTTGTGCATTGGGCCTCTAGTAAATTTATATTTATGGAGAGAGAGAGAGAGAGAGGGAGAGAAAGAGAGAGATGCTTAGAAGGAAAGAAAAGAGAAGAGGCAGACAGATGAGGACCCAAAAGGAATTAAGGGATCATTTCATTGTAATAGTAGTCATGACTATAAAAAATCAGGTGTGTGGATAACTGTGTTAAGGATGCCAAACCTAACCAAAAGGTCCATAAATAAACTGCCTCCAAAGTTTAGGCTTAGAAAACTCAGTATTGCCAATGAGGACAGGGCAGCTAATACACATGGGTCTTGACTCTCATCCTGAGTTTTGCTGCCTCTCCAGGGTCTTTGGAAGTATCTTCGTGATCCACCATATGACCAATATATCTCAATTTCTCCAGGATGACATGATTTTCTTTAGTATGGTAGATACTGAGTGACTCATGGATTCCTTTATTGTCAAGATATTATCTGTTTTCATTCAAAAGAAATAAACACAAAATATTCCCGACAGTCCTTTTCCACACAACCCCGCCTATCAAGTGTAATTTGTGATGTGAGGGATTCTGATTTCCAGAGAATAAAATGTGACATGAAAAGCCTAGTAGTCTTCGACCAGCTTCTCAGCTCCTGTTCTTCAGGAGTGACTCTGCCCCTCTCCGGCCTCACCCAGCCACTCTCCAGCAACCGGGAATGACTAACCCTATGGCACATCATGCTTGAAAGGGTTGACCTTTCTGCCTCTCACTGTCTTTCTCTCCCACTCTTTTTGTGTATCCTTCAAAAACATATTTAGTAATAACATACTTTTGGGAAACGTTTTGACTATTTCAATCAGAGTTTTTAGTTTTCTTCTGTGCCCCATCAGTGCAGTAAACATATTTTCATTATTGCAGTTTTCATTCATAGTTTAATCATTATAATCACTTCTTGATACATACGTATTTCCTTTAGGAAACAAAGAGATCTATATTCACATAAGCATTGCCATCTTTTAGCAGGTTGCTTGGGAGGAACACAAAATAATTTAAAATAAATTTGAAAACAAGAACAAAGGAAAAACAGAAGAAAATAGCAACAATGATAATAATTTAATGCCTACCTGAACTTGCCAGAGAGTTCTCTATCTGTATGTAACAGGCACCATATTTTCTGCCAGACCAGAGCAATCTCCAGAGAAATCTTGATTCTTTCCAATGCAGTGATGTTCCGCTTCCTGGATCATCAGCAGACCATGGGGAGGGAAAGTAGAGATAATTTAGGCATGTCTCTAGTCGCCCACTCAGGATTAATTTTACAACCACTTCTGAGGAGAAACCTTCCTTTACATCTATAACGTTAAAGCCAGAAAGATTAGGAATCTAATGACACAATAACCACAATTTTCACTCACCTTATGCTAGCCACAAATTTCCAGCCATACCATCTAAAAAATGCATTTCATTCTATACACACACAAAATGCAGCCTAAGTATGAGTGCTGTGGGCCTAAGTATGAGTGGAACATATGTCCTGAAATCAGGCATGCTTAACACTAAAAACAAAACAACAAAAACAAAACACACACACACACAAAACAACAACTATGTACAAATATGAGCTTTAAAAAGATTCATCATTTTAAAAACATCACAGAGCTATACATTCAAGTAACAATAATACAAGTGACAATACACTCAACATAGGTGTAACATAATAGTAAGTTATATGGTTAAAAACATTCAGAGCAACTACCATTAATTGAGTGCTTTTTGTGTGAGTCATTCTCTAGGGAGTTTCATCCATTTTATCTTTCAATCATCACAGTAACCCTATGAAGTAGAACTTTTCATCTTTATTTCACAGCTTAGAAAATTAAGCTTGAAAAGGTTACGGGTGTTTGTATCAAAAAAAAACAGGTAAAGTTAGGATCAAATTCAAATCCTTCTGAGTCAAAGTCTGGATGGATGCTTTGTGAGTATTCTAGAAGGCCAGCGTACAGGCTTTCATAGGACATCAGAAATGTTTTTCTGGACATCAGAAATGTTTTGCAATGTAGGAATATTTAAAGTGTTCACCTTTCAGAAATCTAATTTGTGAAATAATTATAAAACAGTTCTGCTGTAATCATTGTTTTGAAAACAGATTTTATTTTCACGCCATTGATACACTAGAAAACAATTTGAGCATCGCGGAAATTTCATGTTTGTTTATGTACCACTTCATCCGTGAGAAACACTACGTGAACCCAGACAGTGGCACCCAGCTGAACCCACACAAGGGAGAATCACACATACCTCCAACATCTGTGAGCTCCCTCAGTTCACCAACGATATCAGCCACACCCATCCATGCCTGGAATGCTGATTGTTAAGATTTCCCATAAGGGCTCCAGAAAACTTCCTTCTGCTTCTTCAGAATAACTCAAGAGCAGCAACCCTTTCCAGGAGCACTTCCACAAGCAAGCTCCAGGTCTTTTCCAAGTAAGGTTCCATACTTATGACACTAGGCATGTATTTCTTGATCATTTAGTATATGTTAGCTATCATTTTTATTAAATTCTGAACTTTTAAAAATATGTTTTTATTGATTTAAGAGAGAGTGAAAGGGAGAGAGAGAGAAATTGATTGGCTGCCTCCTGCATGCCCACTCCCTACTGAGGATGGAGCCCGCAACTCAGGCTTGTGCCCTGACCAGTAATCAAACTGGTGACCTTTAGGTTCACAGCATGATGCTCAATCAACTGAGCCACTCCAACCAGGCAAATTCCTAACATTTTAATATGTCACTGGTGACATGTTTGAGCGTTGTGCTCAACTCCATGTTTCTTATAAGCCTGTGAATTTTATTGTGTTATTTTGCACAGCACAGTGATTTTGAGGAATACACATGTAACATCACAGCCGAACCCACTGGATACCACTTTCTGAATAAATGATATTTCATGGCTTTGTTTATGTATCTTAGAGACTTTTCCCAAAAGAGTTGGGAATAGCCAATAGGAAAGCTTCGGTGTGGGATCAGGAATGAAAAGTATCAGTAATCATAACATTCATATTTTGTTGGTAAACACTAATTAATCAGCACACAGAACCAATTGTTACTGACATCCATGAAAACTAAAGGCTGACTGGAATTGGTGAAAGATGCTGTTTCTAAAAATCCAAAGTATACCCCTCCTGGTTTGTCAAACTTTTAATTTAATTGTTTGTTTTAAAATGCCAACACTGACATTTTCAGTGAAATCTGTTTGTTTAAAAAAAAACACAGCTGTTGGTCATATGGTGTTTCACAAGGCTGAAAGGGGAAAACCTGCTAAGAGGAAGTTCAAACCAATCAAGATGCCTTCCCCTCCAGGTTAGGAGAGAACATTTTTGGGGGGATGGATAAAGATATAATATGAGTTATCTATGTCAATATTATAGAAGATGAAATTCAAAGAATTGTCACAATTCATTTACCTATCAAGAAATGTGATGCCCTAACTGGTTTGGCTCAGTGGATAGAGCATCAGCCTGTGGACTGAAGGGTCCCAGGTTCGATTCCAGTCAAGGGCATGTACCTTGGTTGTGGGCATATCCCCAGTAGGGGCCATGCAGGAAGCAGCTGGTCGATGTTTCTCTCTCATCGATGTTTCTAACTCTCTATTCCTCTCCCTTCTTCTCTGTAAAAAATCAATAAAATATATTTTAAGAAAAGAAAAAAGAAGAAATGTGAATGAGAATTTATACTCAAAGCAAAAATAAAAATTGTTCAGAAGAGGAAAACAATCTGCATGATTTCAGAGGATATTTGTGTCTTTTATCTTAAAATAGCCATAATAGCCCTAGCTGGTTTGGTTCAATGGATAGAGCATCGGCCTATGGACTGAAGAGTCCCAGGTTTGATTCTGGCTAAGGGCACATGCCTGGGTTCTGGGCTTGGTCCCCAGTGGGGGGCATGCAGGAGACAGCCAGTTGATGATTCTCTCTCATCACTGATGTTTCTATCTCCCTCTCCTTTCCTCTCTAAAATCAATAAAATATATTTTAGAAAAAAATAGCCATAATAAAGTATAAAAGGAGGAGTGATATATGAAATATCTGAAGACCTGTATGACAGAGGCATTGACCAATAGAAATGAATGTTAGTCACATAAAGCAATAGCGCCATCCTTGTGTATATTGGCTGAAGGTCATCTTCCCAGCAGAAAGGAAAGAAAAAGGTATTATTGCCTATAAGGTGCCAGGCTTCAAACATACACAGGAGAAGAACCACAGTATATTAAAATTGCTTATTTCTTTAGTGCACTCTAAGCTTTTTCATTTGTTGCCTTTTTCAAGGATAATGTCTTACTCTTCTTAGTATATCCGGCAGGAAGCACTAGCCTGAGCCATCTAATAGTGTTCAGAAGTGCAAAAGTAACCAAATTAGTTGACTAGCATTGTATGAGTGCTTGCTCTTAGTCTGAACTGGGATAAATGTTTAAATATATGACCTCTAATTCTTCCAAAACTCAGAGGATCATAAGTTCATCCCCATTTCCCAGATAGTGAAACCAAGGCTCCAAAGGTCCATTGACTTAATTTGAGCCACAGTAGCAGAGAGGGATTTAAACCAACCTATGTTTCATCCCAGATCTTATTTCTTATGCCCTGCATCGTACAAATGTGTTTCATTTTGGTTGGATAGAATTAAATCTCTTCATTTTACACTGACCTTCCCCAAATCTACATTAGGCCTATTTCTTAGATCAAAGGACATTATCCCAAGGTTGCCATTTAACACACATAGAAGATGAAAACCGTAAGAGACAAAAATATCTTTGTTTTCAAATTGATTTACATATCAAAGCTTTTTGGAGAGGCTGGAATAAACAGTTCAGTTTCTGGAAACTTATTTAAATCAACTTTCACATTCTTTGGAGAAGTTAACCACAACATTTTAAGGGGAATGTATAAGCATCTCAAGTTGGCACAAGACCCATTGACTTTTCCTGAGGCTAAACATGGCACCCATTTTTTCCTCATGACCTCACCAGAATCACGGTGGCTTACACGGCACAAACTTTCTCATTTTAAGTGTGTCATTCATCAGCTTCTTTTTTTTTTCTTGCCTGCAGACATTAAAAGTTTAAACCCATTGAATTTATTCTGCGGACAATGTGTCAGATACAGATGTTTCACATATGATCCATTTGAAGTCACATTTCTTAGAATAAGCCACTTACCTTGAACAACATATTAAAACAAAAAAAAATGAATAAGCAGTTTTAAAAATGACAAGAAGGTTGCCTTTTGTCATAGTGAAAAGATGCTCTTTTAACTCAGAATCCTACAGAGTGGTCCCAACACTGTCATTATTTAAATGTCACTTAATATGCCTGTGATTCAATTTCCACAACCATATATAATACAGACCACAAATTATCTCTACACATTGAAGGGCACGAGTTCTACATAAGTAAAAATATGCATGTGCTCCTGCTAACTGTTGCAATTTCAAGAGTAAATATGCTGAGAGTAAAAGTGAGCTTTTTACCTTTTGCAATGTAACATAAACTACTTAAAACACAAATAAAGAAAATAAATATAAGTCTTACAATAAAAATAAGTTTGGAGTATTATTAAAAATCTGATCATGTATCAGACATGAGTGTAGAGTAAACAATTTAGAAAAAAGCCTACTAAAGTCCTTTGTATTGACATTTCAACAAGTATATCCAAAGAATAGGCTGAGATGAAAAGATAATTTATATGGGCTAGGTAATATGCCAAAAAATTTCATTCCATGTACATTATAAATTAGTTTGGAAGCTAAAATTATGTCAGTCTCTCATGAATGAGAGTTTGGACATTGTAGATTTTCTTATTTGTTTGGATTTGTATAGCATGTTTATGATGGTGAATATAAAAAATAATTTATTAATTAATAGATTATAAAACACACATTTACCTAAGAACATTTAGGTATTAATATCCATTTAAATATAGTATTATATAATTTGGAAAATAAATATGTCTTTGTTAAAATGCTCTCTCATCATTGATGTTTTTATCTTTCTCCTTCTTCCTTCCTCCCTCTCTGAAATATATATATAATGTATTATATATGAATATTTTCAGACATGAATAAAAAGGAAATTCTACCATTTGCAACCACATGGGTGTACCTTAAGTGCATTATGCTAAGTGAAATAAGCTAGATAGAAAAAAATACATGTTTTCACTTATCCTAGTTTTATAAAGTGATTATCTAAAAGCTAGAGAATAAAGTTAACTCAAAATGTTACATTTTGTTGCAGTCATTCAGTTGGGTAAGTCAAGAAATAGACTCTACAAATTCTCCATCTTCACTCATTATATACTCACAGATACTTAATTCCATACCCACAAGAGCTTGTGAAGGGTTCGCTTTGTTCTGCCATGTGTTTATTGAGGTAGTGGACATAAAAAAAATTAAAACTTTATTGAGGAAACTCACATATATGACTTGGACCATTTCAAAATCTACTTTTTAAAATTAATTTCATTTTCCCCTTGATTTATTAGGGGAAAAATCATTGGAAAAGTTATGCTTAGAAATACTTGCTCGTTAATGAAAAATGTTTTAAAACAACTTCTTCTGGGGAAAAATTCAGTCTTGAAAAAGTATAAGTTTTTATGTACCTGAATTGGCAAAAATTATTTAATAGTCTCTAGAATCTCAGCAATTTATTGGGTTATAGGGCCAAGGCTGTAAAATGGCATAAAATTATGTATTATTATTGTTTGTAGTAGAAAATAGGAAGAGTGTGATATAGTAACATGGAAAATTAATACAAAAAGACTCAGGATGGGGCTGTTTTTAGAAATGATATAAGAAATACATGTGAAAAATACTTTCAATCAGTTTGTATTACATTTCTTCCAATGTTTTTGCTTCTCCTCCAAATATTTGATTCTACATTTGAGTTCTTTGTCCTCAAAATCTGAACATGACACTAAGAAATACCTTTCTGGGAAAGCACTAGATAACCTGTTAATACAAATATATTATAGGCTCTTTGAAGACGTCCCTTTCTAATGTGTTAGAGATGAGTGAAGAAAGAAAAGGTGCTCAACTCCTAGTCAGCTCTGGAAAGGAAATGTGTGGAGTAGAGAGTGGAATGAGTCAGGTGTGGGGAGGAGGGGATGAATTCACAAATGAAATACTCAAAGAAGTGGGTGGAAAGAATTGAGGAAAAAATGAAAAGTCTCCAAGGATGTTGCTGTGGGTTACAACGTAAATCCCTTTTAAAGTTCTTTGAGGGCTCAAACTAAAGACCAGATTTCTTTTTACACTCTTGGGTGCTGGCTTGTACTACTTGGACTATTGCAGGCTGGGGCAAAGCCATGAGGGGGCTTGTGCAGGTTCCATTTTGGAGGGTACAGTATATGATTTTGAACCTACATTGTCCAGATCCAATGTAAAACCTTCACTGCAAACCTGAGCTCAGTATGTATTCACTCCAAACTGCCTGGCTGTTAAACTCTTCGGGTGACAGCAGGAATCAATTCGGATTCATGATAATTCTTAGAAAGCAATGTCAAAGTCACAGAGACAATGAGCAGATGACACTAAAATAGAGAGGGATTTTCATAAAGAAAAACAAGGCTTATGTGGTATTATGTGGGTTTATTCCACTGATGAGATTTTAAAACCCTCTTGCAAAACTGTACATTGGAAATGAGGACTTCAGCAAACTCCTGGACACATGCTTTCATAAGGAATTACAGGCTCTTTTGATTTTCTAAGGACTGATTTGTTAGGATTGGCTTACGCATCTTCCAGACCTCACTAGCAAAGACCAAACAGTCTTCCCTACTGCTTCTCATGGGACTTGCCATCCATTAGGATTTTTCTATCCCGCAGTTGTGTGTAATTCCTATTAGAAACTAGGGAAATTCAGTGGATCCAAATTTATGTGATCACCTAGTAATAAGTCAGCAAGGGAGTGCTGATAGATTAATACTTAACATTAACCCTCTAGGTGGAGGCATTTTCAATGTTCACCTAAGATGGATTGGGGAGATAACTCAAGGAAAAGGCACATATACTATCTGCAGAAGTTGCCTCCAAGTTATACTAAGCATGTGCCTTTTAACACTTTTAGCTTTGCCATTTCAAATAAAATCGTATGATAAATTCTGAAATATAAAATAGATCAAAAGAAACATACTCCCTGATTGGAGTGGGAGTGAGATAATTTGCTGGCTCAATGCCCACTCTGCCTCTTTCCCTTTCCTAGCAAGGACCCCAAAACACCTCCAAAAAACTACTTAAGGACCCAGCTAAGAACATGTTGAAAATCACAGCTCTAAACCATTCCCTTTTAATTTCCTGGATCCCAGCCAGTTGGTGCCAAATGGTTAGGCAAAGCCCTTACTTCTCATTTAAATAGACTTACTGTTTGAGTGAGAAAATATTTTTCATTTGATTATTTTGCTGCTTTCACTAACTGAATGTCTTCAATAATTGTGAGGGCAAAAAATTACTAAGTGCATACTGTGTTTCTTCCTGTCTTCTAAGCCTTGATTATATTACGCCATTTACTCTTCACTATAACCCTATAAAGTAGTTGTTGCTTATTTTTCCATTTACAAGATGAGAAAATTGAAGCAGAGATTAAGTAATTTATGCAAATATATCTAATTAGTGAGGTGATAACTCAGTCAGGGTTTTGAATTCAGATCTTTAGGACTCTGGTATCCTCCAGTGTAACAACTATCTATTGCCCTCTTTGTCATAGTTTGATACTTGATATAGGCACTCCTAATTTCCAAATTAAAATTTTTGTTCTCTTCCTCTGTGCTGTGTTTTTGACCATTCATTTTATCTGAATATGTTTCTTCTTATTCCTAAAAGATGCAAGACAATTAGTCCCACACCCTAAATAATCATGAGAATATGTTGAGGACCACTTGGGTCAAAATGCTAGCTTAGCAAATTCATGGCTGTTGATTCGTTTGAGTGGCTCCTCCTTGTCTGTCTGGATAAACTGGTTCCTATAAAAGATAGGTCTGCTCATGCACAGGGCAGTCATTACTTACGTGCAGCATCCATCTTTCCCAGCTTTCATGGAGGACATTATATTTCCCAAGTTTTTGCAGCCCCAGCAAAGCTTGCTAATCAGGTGCAGGTTAGGCTCTCTCTCTGCCAAGATGGGAGCAGGGTTGTGAGCTCTGTGCATTCCTCAGGCTCACTGGAGGGTGCACCTGGTCGGAGTTAATTGGGTGAAGGAGTTTTGCCTGTGAGGTGAAAGGAATTAGTGACAGGTTTCCTATTCTCTCGACCCCCTGAGGTGGGATAAAAAGCTTGACTGGCTCCCCCATTTTACAAGACCAATTGGGGAAAGACATAATTAAGGGAAATGTGGTGGGGCATAAAGCTTTTCTCAAGTTTTGGGATGATAAAGGTCAAGTCACATAATTTTAGGTGAACGTTGGGTTAGCTGACTTTACTTTTAATATTTAGTTAGCAAGCAGTAGGGACAACCAACTAGACCATTTAGTGCCAATGGGTTGTAAATTTGCCATTATATGATTTAGTTGAGTGATGTTGAGTAGGTCTTATGAAGTTTATTCGAGTCCAAGAAAGGAAACCATCACACCTGGCTAGCTCTGACATAAGGGAAAGTGCCTGTGGGAGTTGGGTAGACCTTCTAATATGATCAATAGCCTGATGTTACCCAGCAGAAAGAAATAAAAGACTTGACTTGGAAAGTGAGTTAATTCTTTCTGGCTATTTAGTATAATTTAATGCACCATATAGTGCCCCAGGGTATTGAAAGAGTTAAAATCCCTAGACAAAATGAAGAATTCCTCCCTTTTTTTTCCTGGAAGGATCAGGCCCATATGTATAGAGAGAACTTTATTAGCATGGGTATTGAAATTGGTTTCACTGTAAGCTATTTTCCTAGGTTCCATTTCTGTGCCATCTGTCCTTTTTTTTCTCCTTACCAGTAAAAGCAATAAAATGTACACATTCACTAAAAAGAAAAGGATAGAGTTTTATGACATTCAAGGGACACTGAAAATTTCATTCTCTTATAGACTGTATCTTGACCTTTCCAAATACTGTTTTAACAACTGATTTTTAATCTATCTATAAGCAAATTGTTCATATTTTTATGTTAATAGTCACATAGACAAACTGGATAAACCATGAACATAAACCCCCAAAATGTAAGCACTAATTGCTACTGAGGATACAAATAGTGATTATAGTTTCGATACAGAAAAGAGAATCACAACAGATATTTAAAAGCATTTGAATTAATAGCTATTGGGGTCTTTACAAAATGCTCCTCATTTCCTGGCCTTGGTCTTGGGGTCTAATCACAATAGAAGATCATTAGCAATAAAGAATCAAAAGATCCAATCAGCTGTGACAATTGACATCCGTTTTTGTTAAGGTACAGCCCTCAATGCAGGCGAACTGGGTCTCCTACCTTTCCCTCTTATCTGTGCCTTTGCCATGACTTCAGGTTCTTTTATAGAGTGTGTTCCTGTGCTTGTTTAACCTTCACACTAGTAGAGCTTATCAGTTTAAAGTGAATCAGAGTTTAATAAAAGTTTCCTTTTAATACCTAACCCAATGTCCTCAGGATTTGTAACAGAATCACATTACGTATCGCCATGAAGGAATCTGGCCTAAATGAAGGAAGCAAACTGCATGCCTGTTTAGTGCTGGTTTTGACCTTTAGATAATTTGGATATGTCATTTCCTAAAATCTCATGAGCTGCAATATGTCATTCTGTGGCGGCAAAAACATTCTGAAGAGAGCCCTTTCAATGCATTGATCTCCCAAATCATTTTTCACAGAAATAAAGAACATTACGCATGTTATTCAACAGGGGAAAGTCAAGGACAGGAAGCTTAACTTTCCTTTCTGAAGTCGCTCTTTGAGTAGGAAATAAGTCAAGGATAGAGCTTAAAATAACAGACTATTGATTTCTCTGGGCCATTAGATCACAAGCATTTCATTCAATGGTGTGTTTTTCACTTTACCAGAATGCAGCGGCACCTTATCTCTGTGGGCCCTTCGGGTTTTAAAGCCCTTTCTGGCTCGTTATCTAATCTGATCTGCAGAACAGCCCTGTGTGCCGGCAGGTTCTCTGAACCAGTTTTCTCTGTCCTACAATTCGATGTGTTGCTCCCTGAAAATGGAAACTGGCCAACCAATGGGCAAGCTCCTGGGTCCACGAAAGGCCCCCTATGTTTCACCCTCAGTTAGAACCCTGAGACGGAAAACGTTTCTTGATATTTTAAAACAATACTTAGAAATAGCTTATTTATTTTGGTTTCAATATACATGTGACAGAAGACTGTTGTTAAATATATGGAGAAGACAGAGAAAAGAAATAATCATCTTCGTATGCCTCCATCAAGACAAAAATACTGTTACCACTGTCTTTCCAGTCCCTCATCTGTGCTTGTGGCATAACTGACATGATGCCATGTTTTCATTTCTGTGTTCTTCTTTTTTCTACTAGACTTGTCATGTAAATGTAGTGTTAAGATAAGAACTCTTTGTTGCCGAAACCGGTTTGGCTCAGTGGATAGAGCGTCGGCCTGCGGACTGAAAGGTCCCAGGTTTGATTCCGGTCAAGGGCATGTACCTGGGTTGCAGGCACATCTCCAGTGGGAGATGTGCAGGAGGCAGCTGGTCGGTGTTTCTCTCTCATCGATGTTTCTAACTCTCTATCTCTCTCCCTTCCTCTCTGTAAAAAAATCAATAAAATATATTTAAAAAAAAAAAAAAAAAAAAAAAAAGAACTCTTTGTAAATTTCATTTCACTGGCGACTTAGTAAGAACAACTGAATATATCAACATCTATTTCACTATTCCTATTTGGGCATATAAAACTCTTTTGAGTTGAGTACGATAAATGAACACCTTTGTTCAAATAGTATTAAATGAATATAATGTTAATTGCTTAGAATTGTCTAGAGGTATATTTTGCCAATTATAAAAATAAGTGTTTTTAAAGCTGCTCATAGTCCAATTTCTTTCTAACAGTGAGTCCTTGGTCTCTGAATGCCCACATTCAAACCCCACTTCTAGTTCTTATTCATGTTATTATTTTTTTTTTTTGGCAAAAATTTGTTCCTAATACTATCTCTTATTATTTTTTAATGGCTACATCTCCAATAGTTATATTTGTTCAATCAAGAAGATACAACTATCTTGCTTCCCTTTCCCTTTTTTTCTCGATTAATTATCAGCAGAACTTTTTCAATGTCATTAATCTTTTCAAAGAAAAACTTTTGATTCTGTTGACTATTTCATATTTGTTCTTTTTCACTAGACTTTTTTTTATTAGCTATCATATTGATATACATTTTTAACTAATTTTTCTTTCAGTCAGAAGTTTAATCAATGTTATAAAATTCCAAGTCTGCCAAAGAGTATTAAGAAAAAATTATGTTACCTATTATGATTAGCCAGAAAATCAATACATAGTCCATCAGGTATTTTTGCATAATCACATTTATTAATTAGAATAAATTGATTTATATATTAATTACTTTAAGTTATTACTTGGATGTAACAAGCTCGGTTGTGGGTGCAGAAGAAAAAGAACATACCCTGTGATATGAAAGGAGTGATCATCTTGGCCATCTCACAAGTCCTCTATCTAAAGGCCATATCCCACTGAAGGAAGAAACACTAGACAGGGAACCTTCTCACACATAGACTACCTGGCAACCTTTTTGGTCCATTTGTCTGGCAGAACCTTTCATTCCTTTAAGTAGCCCCTGACCCAATTATGTAAAAGGTGTGTCTGCTAGTACATTCTTCTTTACCCACTTGTAAGGCACAGCCTCACAGACTTCACTTAAATCTCAAATCAAAACTTAAATGATATCTGCAGTCATGTATTTTTGTTTGTTTGTTTCTATTTTGTCCCAAGTCAATAATCAACTCCGATAACAATACTTTTGACACAATCTTAACTTACTTTTGTTGGTAATTTTGACATATGAGCAACTCGCCTTTGTTGCTATATAGTCATATAAACCAAACTTCTTAAACATCTGTGTAATTTTATTAATTCTCTCCTAACTCCTTCATTATAATATAATATTTATTTGTAAGTAAATTATTCTTATTACTTCTCTCATAATATCTGATTCAGTTCATAGTTTTCCTCTACTTAGTATTAGGGCTAATCTACTTTTACTTATTTCTTTGGAATGTTAACACATATTTAGTGATAAATTATATATATATATATATATATATATATATATTAGATGCAATAATAAATTTTTCAGTTTTTATAAAAAATTCTCAAGTTTAAAGATCACTCAGAAACTCTCTCTGCATGATTATTTTTGATTTGTGTATGCATATAACTATTTCTCATGTTAAGTTTCTTCTGAAAATAGAAGTAGAACACTGAATGGAAGAATTCACTGTGGAATGTCAGCCCCAACTGTGAATACTAGATCCTATATGATAAGATCCATCCTTTAAAACATTCTTTCTTCCTTCAACTAAACCTATAGGGTTCCTTCAGTGATAAATGTGGGAACATTTTTATGGGCCAGTTTCTAGCAACAGAAGAATGTGTCTTGCTGTCTATATTGACACAAATACTTAATATAATCCTATGAACTTCTAACTACCTTTGTGCTGACTTCCAAAGACATTTCAAATCCTTGGACAAGTGACTTGTAATATTTATGATCCAGATTCCTACTCTAAACAATGATAGTGATGGTTATGGTACTCAAGAATTTCAATTGCCTGGTGAAAAGAAGTTGAAATTAATAATAAACTATAGGCTGCTAAAATTTGAAAATGTAAATGTCACTAGAAAGCCTAAACGTAGATACAGATCTGGTGATATCATAGGTGAAGAAAAACATCTCATTGCAAACAGGCAGCATCTGTAACAACAGGTTTGTGTTTCTTGGTGTTAATGTCTTCAGTAAGCATTTTGCCAAATTTCCAACCTGGATCAAAGAGAGAAAGGGTCACAAAGATAGTAATAACAAGGTTTGGAATGTTTTCATGATTTATCTTGAGTGAGTGAACATTATTTTTAAAAGCAGACCACCGAAACAGACTAATTGTTTTTAACTCAAAGTTATTCTTTTTTTAATCGAAGAGTTGCTATTTTTGTGAAGCATCGTTGGATGTGGAGTATATAGATGAGGTGGGGGGAGCTGTTCCTGCCTGATGGCAGCTCACATCTTTTTTCTTTTTCTTTCTAACCGTTGAGGTCCTAAGGGGTCTGAATACAGTCACACTAAGAAAAAAATTATAATAATAAAATATGTAATAGGAACCAGGAACTTGGAATTCTTAAGAGCTTGAACTTTTTACCCTTCTAACACATTTTTTAAAAATCTTTCTTTCTCTAGACATCAATCTATCTAATTAATCATCACTAAATCCTTTGAGGATTGTTTTTTAAAATGTGTGTGTGTTTATTTCCAATTGAGTGAATTCGATAAGATTCAGATCTGCTCAAATAGCAAATTAAAACAAAAATATACTATTGCTAACATTTGAAGTTTAGATTTACATTTTTTGTGTCCCTTCATTAACTGTGTAGTTTCCTAACAAGTCAATCTGTCTCTCTTTCTCAGGATGCTTTTCTGCACAATGGCCCCTACTATACACTTGGCGCATTGACCTCTAACCTTTCCATCACTAAACAAGAAAGCAAAGGAGATGCCTGTGTAAAGACAGAAATGCTTGTACACAGGTCTAGCACTCTTAATGGCTAGTTCCCTGGAACATTTAACACAGGACAACATGCAATTGCCTCACTCTTAATTTGTGTATTGGGCTGTTGCTTGATGAAATTATGCATCTCCAAGGCTACTTTCTTATAATGCTCCATTTAATAACTTCTTACCTGAGATGCATTATGTAAATTTCATGCCTAAAGGAGCCTTTATTATCCCTCCCATCTATATAGTTCTTGTCTTCATTCATGATACACACACAAATAGGATGCATTTTAAGAAATAAAAGAGACTAAAGTTCTGATGTAGGTAGTTTAAATTTTTTTATATTTGTTTTGGAAGATTATGAACATTTCTTCTTGTTTTTCTTAATCTTTATGATGGTCATTTGAAATTTCATATGCTAGTTTACAAATGCAATTTTAATTTTACATGTCATTTTTAAGGTATTTTGTGTTCCTAACTTTGTTCATAATATTTTGAAACATTATTTTTTACCTGGTTTAAAGCTGTAATGTTTTATATATTTAGTGAGAGGGAGGTAATAAGAAGCTTGGATTCCAGTATACAGACTACATTTGTAAGTGTAAGAAAAGTCCCCTTAAAAGATTTGTCCTTAGAAAGCTTCCAAAATAGTAAACACTTTGATGTTTCCTTTCTGCATGTATTCTTGATGATTCCCTTCAATTAAAAATTGAAATAAAACTTATGTATTACAGTGAGGAAGACCTCTTTTTTTCTTCTTTTTTTTTTAGAAAATAGCATTAGGAATATCGGATAATCTCAGGATGCTTATATTATAATGAATCAATAACAATATCACATTTCACAGTCCATGAAACTTTTGTGTTTTTTTTTGGTGTTATGTTAGTATTAAAGAATGAACCTTTAATCGATCTCTCTGTCTCAATTATAGTTTATACAAGTCAAATAGTATATAACACTTAATTGTACCTTTCCCTAATCATAAAAATAGTATGTTAGATAAGAATCCTATAAGCAAAGTAAGCATCAATAATAAAATGAGAAAATCCTATATAATAAAATCCTAATATGCTAAGTGTCCAACCATTTGTTTGACTTTTAGATTAGTTGCTATGATGTGCACTGACCACCAGGGGGCAGACGCTCCAACCGGTAGGTTAGGTTGCAGCTGGTGTCTGGCCAATTGGGACTAGGCAAGACAGGACGAACACACCCTGGAGCCCTCCCACGGTCCCTCCCTATCCAGCCAACCTGCCGTGGTCCCTCCCTGTCTGTCCAGGCCCAATCCGGATTGAGCAAGACCAGCAGGACATGCCCTGGAGCCCTCCCGCGACCCCTCCCCAGCCCCTATTGTGCATTGGTGGGGTCGTCTTGGCCTGGCCTGCACTCTCTCACAATCCGGGAACCCTCGGGGGATGTCAGAGAGCGGGTTTTGGCCTGATCCCCATAGGCCAGGCCGAGACATCCCACCGGTTTCCAAATCTGTGCACTGGGCCTATAGTATCAAAATAGTATAGATTGTCAGGAGGTATGGGTACATAACAAGTGTTATCAAATTTGCTAAATTTAAAGCATCAGGAAATAACTGGTCATGTCATTGTTGTTTTTAAATTGCAGTAAATATTTAGCTTACTATAATTTAGCTAATTTTTCTAATTGTTTCAACTCCTTAACTGAATTAATTATAAAACAAATTTCAGATGCTGGTTGTAGCTACCTATAGCCATCATCAACATAAACCCAAATTGCGATATTAGTGTAAGTTAATTTAAATAGTCTCATATTATTTAGATGATTAGAAATGTAATGTTTACGTATTTTCCAGAGAAGCATTTTAACAAGACAGTGAAGTGATGAAAATAAAATATTAAATCTTAAAATCAGGAGTGTTGACATGTTGAAACATTAAAGCAATCTAATTTGAAATAAAAAATGACAACGATAGAAGAAAAATCAATAATAAAAGGTCAAAAATGAAAAATATTCAAACTCACTAATTGTTTAAATAAGTTTTTTTCTATAGCTCTTACATCTTTTCATTTAGATAAAATATTGAGAATAAAGTAACTAGAGTGACTACTCTGTGGATACTTATCTGGTATCTAGATTACTTTTGTAGATCTATTTTTTGCATTGCAATGTTTTCTTTAGACTGAATGTGTCTTGGGACTAGTGATCCCCAACTATATCCTTCACTTATATTACCTGCTTTCTATTAAAATTTTTTTAAAAAAGATGATAGATAGATAATATGACTGAATATGTTAATATTGGCTTTTTAGGCTGAAGATATTCTGAACATTGCTCTCTTACACATCAGTTTCATTATTTTATTATTTTGGGATTATTATAAATGCATATAATTAAAGATGGTTGAAACATATGTGAATATACTTGACTTGACATATAAGCGAAGGAAGAGAATAGAGATGATCAGATATTCATTAATATGGTTCAGTATTGACATTCTGTTGTTTTGTTTATTTGTTCTTCAAACAGACCTCAACCATCTGAACAGAAAGACATACAGCGAACAAATTAAGAGCACCATTTAAAATTTAAGGGCATAATTGTGTAATTGTACAGAGTTAAATTTACCTAAAACATACATTATTTATTATAGAAAAATAGTTTAAAGGAAAATAATCAAGAATTTAGAATTCCAAAGTAAAATCCTGGTCTTTATACTGTGGCAATAGAAAACTATTACATTTAGATGCTTACAACATTTTCTTCTATTATATGTATATAAAGTGAGTTTTTCTATGTACTATGAGAAAATGATGCAAAAATAATTGAAGACATGACATGTCTTCAATAGGCTTGATACATAGCTTAAAATATAAAAATACTTAAAAAAACTTAATACTAAAATATCAGTAATTGAATAAACTATGAAATGAGGAAATGGAATAATGTTCTTTTAGAAAATACAGACATTGCATTTTCAGAATATATGATTTTTCAACTTAAAAAAATCATAAAAATCTACAAAAGAATTACTAGAAATAATTATAGTTTACCAAAGCAATTAGATAGAAAAGCATAATCCAAAAACAAAAAAAAAATTGATTGCCTGTCTAAATGAACAAAAAACGCAATGAAGAGAACTTGGATATTTTGGAATTCAGAAATTGATTAGAACAACATTTTGATTATGTGCGTGTCAATCACATTTATTTTACATTTTCCAAAACTTTAGTTGGAAATAGCATTTCAATGTTATATTTTGTTTACCTATACTTAATGCTTTATAACTGTTTATCCAAATTTACTTTAAGTGTTCTTAAAATTATGTGCTTTATATTGCCTTCTTTTGATACCCTTAAAAAGCAGTGTTTGAAACAAGGACTGTAGCACATGAAATTGTCAGGAAGGTCTTTCAAAGAGACAGGAATGAGGGGTACAGAGAGGAAGAGAAGAAACAAGCCAGTATGAAGTCCTGTTGTTCCAATTGTCTCTGGGTTACAAGGAGGTGGCTTCTCCAAGATCACCTAGAAGATGACAGGAGGCGTTTCATACTTGTCTGTCTGAGAGAGGGAGACTGGGACATCTCTCCCGCAGCTGGCAATCCCCACTGGTTGCAGGTGACTCCTGCATGATCTTAATTTTCCTCTGATTTTTGGCTATATTTTGGCTTGAATTCAGTGATTTTCCTGTTGTTTTGTTTTTGTTTTTGTTTTGTTTTTTGTTTTTTTGTTTTTTTTTTTCTAGAAGGCCCTGAGACATAACACAAAAAGATTACCTGTTATGCTTGAATAGTGATCCTGAATGGATCCATGGGGAGCTATTGAGCTCCCCATGGAACTATCTCCTGCAATTGTGGCTGAACTCAAAACTGTGCCATGGGATGTGAGATGGACATGAGGTACCAAAGACTTTCCCACATATATATGTTGAAAAATCAGTCTTCTGAAGCCATAAAGGCCAATAACTCCCTTATGTAAATACCCCCCAAAATGTATACATACTTTGAATAATTATTAATTCTAATAAGTTACATCTGAAAAGAAAGAAACATCAATTGTAAACATTTTTTCGGACACCCTACATATAGACAGAGATAGATATAGATGTAGATAGATGAAGATATTTATATAAATACAGATATATAGATATAGATAGATAGATATAGATATAGATACATAGATATAGATATAGAAAAGATGGGCAACTACTTGATTGAAGCATGCAATATAAAAAATAGAATAGTCTCCAAAGTTTATTATTTATTAGGTAATACAATGGAGTTTATCTTATATTTGGATTTATGTGTCTATAATTCTCTGCCTCAGCCTAAACCATTTTCTCTTTAGTTATATTATAAAATAAATAATATTGCTATTACACCTTGCTAAACAAAGTATCATATATGGGGCAGAAAAGAGTTTTTCACTCTTTTAAGATTATGCAAGTACAAAATAAGAAACAAATTACCCTCAGGACATTAGTTCCAGCAGTTTGAGATCATACTGTATTAGCTAGTCACAAAAATCACACAAGCAATTGTGAAATCCACAATGTTTTATACCTTACAGAGTGGCTTCTCTTGCTACCTTGCATAAATTAATGTTTCAGGCTAGTGCTGGGGACCAATGAGGCAAATAAATAGGAAATATACCATTTTGAATAATGCATTGCTAATGTGCCCAATGACATAAAGGCCATCCTAACTCAGAAGATGAAACAAATTGCACTGGTTAGAGACCATGAAGAAAAGTGCTTTGAAGAATGCTACTTTTCCTTCATGGAAAAACAAAGAAAACTATTTACGGCAAATGTGAAATGGAAATTATATATATTTTAAATGACCACAGAAGCAGGCATACAAAGTCAAGTGTGCCATCACCAAGCCCCATATCAATGCACCCAAATCTCAGCATTGCCTGGGACAGACTTTGTCTCTCTCATTCATTTGTTACTTGACCTACAGCACACTACCTAAACACTCTGCCTTAACACCCTAATTTTTAAAGGGAGAGGACAGTATGTCCTACATCATAGATTGCTATGAGATTTAAGTAAATTAGTGTTATTATTACTAAGCATATTAGTACATTAATATTAATTTGGCCTGGGATATTTCTTCTTTATACTTCTTGCGATAGCCTAATATAATTAACTAGTGGCCTGGTGCACAGATTTATGCACATTAAAAGGAAGTTAATCAGAAGAAATATTTTAATATCACTATTCACTCTTTATAATAGAAGTGTCAGAGATGAGAGAAAATTAGTGAAATGTATATGAAAATAATATATAAATTGATTAATAAATAACATGATATGACAACAACAAAGATATGATATAAAAACAACAAAAACATGATATAAAAACAACATTGATAAAAAACAATGACTGATAAATTGATTACACTTATTCTAATATCTACCTGTATACGTGTGATTGGTGCCAGTAAGAGCTTTATATGTATCGTGCATGCGCGAGTCAATGTTTATTTTTAAATTGCCAGTGCCTGTCGTATGTACCGGCTGGCCAGTCAGTCGGACGGTCAGTTGGTCGGATGGATGGATGGTTGGTCACTTAGCCTTTTATATATATAGATAACACTCATTTACTCACAATAGTATCTTGAATTGGAAGATAAATTATATGGCTGAACTAATTAATATTTGTCCTGCAAAGTCTGGGGTTTATGTAACACATTGTTTAATTCATAGAGAAGATCTTACAAATCATGGTCTGCCTGGAGATTCAGATTTATATTGAATGAATATTAAAAGATGGTGATTCTATATTTTCAGGTCATTATATTTCTTCAACTTTATGCAAAGAACTAGGATAACAATAGCACTCTCTTTTGTTTCATATGGAGCACATTTGCTGTGCAAATCATGTTGTCTAAAGTCTATGAGCTAAGAAAAATTGTTTTAAATTTGTGCATAATTATTGTGGAAAATTATCATTTAGAAAATTGTTGAAGAAAAATTATCAGTATCCAAAACAGCATATTGAAGTGAAATTGTTTAACACCTTGAAAACATTTTTTAAATTACAAAAACTGCATGAAAAACATTAGCACATTTTGATGTAGTTTATGTATTCTAATCAATAATTAATTTTTGGAGAGTATTCAGTTGTATTATTTAGTCTTTTCATTTGAATCATACAAAATAATTATCAATATTAATAGAAACATTTTACCAACATTTAAAAATTCATGATATAAACATGTTTATATTTCAAATACATTTTCATTACTACAAGAAATTTCAAGATTTTATTTATCAATAATGTAAAAGGAAGACTGATAGATTTAAAGAATGATTATAGTTTTAGAGTATAATTTAGAGACTGACTGTGGGAAATCTTGTTAATGTTTACAAATAAATTTCCTTCAATTGGAACAATATATAATAAATTATATTTTGCCATTTGGTACCACCTACATCTGTGAATAAAATTTCCTGTTGAAGAAGACAGTAAAAAAATACACACACACACACACACACAAAAACAAACACAAAAAATCCCTGAAGATAGAACTACCATCAATTCCATTTCTGGGCATTAATTCAAAGAAATCAAAAACAATAATCTGAAAAGATATCTGCACCCCTATGTTCATTGCAGCATTATTTACAACTAGAGGCTCAGTGCACAAATTTGTGCATGGATGGAGTCCCTTGGCCTGGCTGGTGATTGGGGCCATCTCATCCAGTCTCAAGGCCAGCTGGCCAGGGGGAGGGACTGCGGGTGGTTGGCTGACCACGGGAGGTTGGCTGTGGGAGAGAGCACTTATCACCATGGGGCAGCTCTTGTGTTAAGCATCTGCCCCCTGGTGGTCAGTGCACGCCATAGCAACCAGTTGACCAGTCGTTTGGTCAACCAGTTGGAATGGTCGCTTAGGCTTTTATATATATAGACTAGGGGCCTGGTGCACAAAATTCGTGCATGGGGGAGTGGGTCCTTCAGCCTGACCTGCACCCTCTCTAATCTGGGAGCCTTCAGGGGATGTCCTACTGATGGCTTAGGTCTGCTCCCCATAGTTCTCTGCTCTCTGTGGACCTGCCTGCTTGATGCCACCACAGGCCCTGGGGCAAGCAGGACCCTGCTGTCTGCTCACTTGCTGTAGGGGGGCTGCGGCCAGGGGCAAGCAGTCCCCCGCAGTCTGCTGTCTGCTCACTCTCTGCGGGGGACTTTCCCTCCCTGCCCCTGGCCACTTGTGCATGCACCAGCTCAGAGCGCCTGGGTCCTGGGGATGTTCCCTCCCTGCCTCCGGCCACTAGGTACCTGCATGTGTAGGCCTGGAGTGGCCGGAGGTTGTTCAGGAACCCCAGCCACTCCAGGCCTATGCGCGGGCCTACTGGTTCAGAGTGACTTGGATCCCAAGGACACCCGTCCCCGGGACCCAGTCTGCTTGGCGCCGGCACGTGTGCAAGGGGCCATCCCACCCCAGCCACTCAGCGCCTGTGTATGCAAATTAACCTGTCATCTTTGTCGGTTTAATTTGCATGCTCACTCCTGATTGACTGGTGGGCGTCACAAAGTGATGGTCAATTTGCATCTTTCTCTTTTATAGCCAAGATATGGCAGCAATTTAGCTGTCCATTGGCAGAAAAACAGATAAGATGTGGTACATATATACCATGGAATAGTAGCCATAAAAAAATTGAAATCTTACCATTTGCTAGAGCATAGATGGACTTAGAGGGTATTGTGCTAAGTGAAATAAGTCAGACAGAGAAAGACAGATTGTGCATGATTTCACTTATATGTGAAATTTGAAGTTTAAAACAAATAAGCAAGCAACAAAATGGATTCATAGATATACAAAAAAACTGATGATTGCTAAAGAGGATGCAGGTAGGGGGATGGGTAAAAGAGGTAAAGGGTATTAAGAGTTATAAATGTCCAGTTATAAAACAAATTGATAACAGGGATGCAATATACAACATATCCTATATAATAAAAGCGTAATATGCAAATCGACCAAACAGCCAAACAACAGCATGACCATCCTGACGACCATCCGGATGACCATCCAGGACCACACTATTATACCCACTGGTGCCAGGCCATCCAAAGCGGGTGTGATGTGATTGGTCAGGGGCCCGGCCATCACCCCATGATCACCCTGCAGAGGAAGGCCCAGACCACTGGCCAGAGGGGCGACCAATCAGGGAGCTCCACGATTGCCTAAAAGACCAGTGGATTATGGCAGGTGGGCAGGGCCTTCCTCTGTGAGGGAAGCCTGGGTCCCAGGTGCTGGAGGGAAGCTGGTGCCAGCAGCTGGGGGAAGGAAGGCCTACTCTTGCATGAATTTTATACATCGGGCCTCTAGTTCAGGGGTGGGCAACCCCTGGCACGTGTGCCAAACATAGCACACCAGTAACTTTTGCTGGCACCCAAAACCCTCTCTTATAATCTTCCATTTACAATTTTTGTGAACATTTGAATGACTTAAATGTTAAATTACAAGGAACTGGTAAGACACTTGATGTTATGTCTGGTTACATAAAGGCTTTTGAAAAGAAACTGGAAGTCTTTAAGAGGGATGTGGATGGTGAGAGATTTAGATATTTCCCAAACCTCAAGAGGCACATCAAAGATCTCCCAAAAGATGACAGAACAGACTGTCAAAGCCTTCAGAAGCTGTTTTTAAACATCATCGAGTCAACTATTGAGCAGTTCTTCTCAAGATTTGTGAAATTCAGAGAACTGGAAGAGACAGCAAAATTCATGAGGTTTCCAGACAGCATGAAACTGGAGGAACTAAACTTACAAATGTTTTCATGGATAAACATGGATGACTTTGAAATGCAGTTGACTGAATTTCAGAGTAGCTCAATTTGGAAGGAGAAATTTATTGACCTAAGAGTTGACTTGGAAAACATTGAAAAAAAACGATTAGAGACAAGAGTACCAGAGAGAAGTGTCGAAAACGAACTATTGAGGACTTGGAATGCCATTCCAAAAATTTTTTCCCTTTTAAAAAACTTTGCAACAGCGTTACTCTCCATGTTTTCATCCACATACGCTTGTGAATCTTTGTCTCAGTGATGAATTTTGTTAAGTCTCATAGTAGGAGTAGCCTGACGGATTAAAGTAGTAGCTCGTGCATCTCTCTGAAGGTCACAAAATATAAACCTGATGTAAAATCTCTGTCATCAGTGATGCAGCAGCAAAAGTCCCACTGATAATATCAAATGGAGTCATAAAGTTTTCTGTCGAACTATCAGTGTACATGTATACATTAAAAAATAAATGTATTTTTCATCATCATATACTGTGTTTTTGTCACTCAAATGAAGTTTATTATTTCTTTAAGGTTCTTCACATACGTACACCTTAAGAGATATCAAGCAGGTGTAACATGTTCTCAAAAAATTAGGGTTGGCACACAAAAGAATTTTGAGTCAGAGATTTTGCTAGTTTTGGCACGCACTCAGAAAAAGGTTGCCCACCCCTGCTCTAGTATAATATAGTCAATAATATCATAATAACTTTGTACAGTAACAGGTTACTAGAATTGTCATACTGATCATTTCATAACATATATAGGTATTCAATAACTATGTTGTTCACCTAAAACTAACATAATAGTATATGTGAACTATACTTTAATAAAAAGGGATTTTTTTCAAAACTGGAATCACTAAATATCTTGATTAATTTCCAGGTTAACTTTTTAAGTAATCTGCTCATAAAAGCAAACTCAAGTGTCTTATTTAAATTTTTGATAATATCCTATTGGAAATTTTATAAAATTTCAAAATTTAATATTCTCATATTCTTTTTATTTTGTGTGTTTTTTCACTTATGCATTCATTCACAAATCTCCATATTGAAGCATCCAATGTCCTCTATTACTCCTTCATGTTACATAAATATAATTTGCTGTGTGTACCACGACATGAAGAAAATTTAGGGAGCAATATTCAAAAGCAGTAACTTTGGGCTCAAAATGTGAAACCCTGGATACGGGGACTACTGTATGCACTCAGTGTGATTGAAAATACTTCTTCAAAAGAATGAATTTCAATTCCTAATGAAATTTTACATAATAGAGCTGAAGAAATTATAAACTGTACCTTGATTCTTTGTCCAGTTTACCTCAAAACTTCTTAAGTGTACACCAAAGGACAGAGACTACATTTATTAAGATTCTTAAATCCATAGCTTATGAATGTACATAGTTTCTGATATAGGGCAGTATTTAACTTGGAGCTCCATCATTTACTAATCTTATATCTAGAGTGGTTTTCTTTTCTCCCAGATTTTTTTAAAATCAAGTGTAAAATGAAGGTAAAGATTTAGCTCTATTCATCTCTTATAGAATTGTTATATTGTCCAACTATGATAGTATATTTCAAAGCTTATAAAGTTATCAAAATCTCTATAAAGAGAGGTCATATATATTAACTAATGTGTGCCATGATCAGCTCTTCTTTGTTAGGTGAATTTGGTATGAAATAGATGATATATGATGATAGATGATAGTTGATAGGTAGATAGATAGATAGATGATAGATAGATACCAGTAGATGATAGATAGATAGATAGATAGATAGATAGATAGATAGATAGATGATAGATAGGTAGATAGATAGATAGATGATAGATAGATGATAGATAGATGATAGACAGAGATAGATAGATAGATAGATAGATAGATAGATAGATAATAGATGCTAAATCATTGGTAGGTATATTATTTCATAGTTTGGCCTCTCTGATCCAACCCTGCAAGAGAAAGAGTTAAATCTCTATATTTTTAACTTCACTAAAACTGACTTTTCTTTTGTCTGGACAATCTACAGGAACTTGTCAAATAAAGGGGTGTAGGTATCCATATAACATAAAACTCAAGGTTACACAAACAAAGTCATTTAATAGATATTTATCCTGCCTCAGTTTTAGCCAGATCCCTGGCCCAGGACTTGAACCTATAATGAAGTCTGATAAGGAATATGGTTTATTGGTGACATGGAGAGTAAAACTCTCAGCTTGTGAGGCATTTGTGAATCAGTAAAATAACATTTCAGATAACATGCTCAAGTCAAAGAGCAAAAACACCCTCTTTAACACAACCTTGGGCAACTGTAAAACACAATCTGCAATAACAGTTAAACATAACAGTTCTTTGGGGACTTATATACCAATATATAAAAGTAAAGGGGTCACCAGGTTTCCAAATGTGGTTTGTCTTTGAAGCACCAAAGCGACAAACCAGGAGGTGTGCTAGAGAAAAGCACAGTCTGGGCAGAGTCATTGAAACACTTTGGGTCATGTTTTGCTTTCCAAAATGAAGGAATTGGACAGTGCCTCCAAAAAGTTCCCACTCTCTTGATTGTTATTATTTTTTAATTGATTTCAGAGAGGGAGAGATAGAAAAATCAATGATGAGAGAGAATGACTGATTGGCTGCCTCCTGCACTGGGGATCAAGCCCAACCTGGGCATGTACCCTAACTGAGAATCAAACCATGACTTCCTGGTTCACAGGTCATCACTTGACCACTGAGCCACACCATCTGGGTGTCACTCTCTTCATTATTAATTCAAGGTTGCAAAGGAGTAAGTGGCCAAGAGCTTAAGGAGGAATGATGAAGCCACCTCCTTCTGGACAACTTTTATAATTTCATGATATGAGAATTGCTGGTTATTTGATTATTAAATGATTATTTCCAAAATTTATCTTTCACTTATTTTTAACAGGAGAAATAATTTATTATGCAGCTTTCTTGATTTTAATGACTGAAGATTTATGTTCCTTTAAAAAAGAAATCAATAATAGTAAATAATTTTACTTGCAGGTCCTAGTTGAAATTACTATTTGGTACATGTAATCTATCAAATTATTTCTTCCAATCTTACCTTCAACACAAGTGTTTTGAACCTGTTATTCCAAGAACAGCATATCAAAGGATTCATACTGTGGTTCTTACCCCATATATGAAAGGGAAACCTCAGGTCTACATAGAGATGGCTAAGACATAAAGGAAAGACGGTGACAAGTTCATTTAGCATCCACCTAGATAATAGTGTCAGAATGACAGCTAGCCATTTAATTAAGCCAGTAACTAATCTGCACCATTGAATTTAGCACTTGGCAAGACAGACTTCTTATTTTCTTATATGTACTTACTAGAGTCCCAGTGCACAAAGTTCATGCGTGGGTAGGGTCCCTAGGCCTGGCCAGCAATCAGGGCTGATCTGTGGGGTGACCAGCGGGGCAGTTGGGGGGCCCCCACTGGCACCTGCCTTGGCCAACTTGGCGCTGCCCACTCACAGGCCCCCGCTCAGGCTGGGGGCAGCTCCTGCGTTGAGTGTCTGCCCCCTGGTGGTCAGTGCGCATCATAGCGACTGGTCATTCCACTGGTCATTCCACTGTTCAGTTGATTTGCATATTAAGCTTTTATTATATAGTATATTACTAGGACTTCCAACTTGTGGGGAGAAATGGTTCACATTAAATCAATTGTCAAATTAGAATGTCTTTAGTAGCGTATTTAGCCCACCAGCTCGTCAGAACACTGCAGTACTTGTGTCCCAGCTCTGCCATGAGAGAGATATCCAGGTTTCTCAGTGAAGAGGTCTGAATCAGCTCACATTCTAATTTCCATGACAAGACCCCTCTCAGCTGCCCCTGCTGTCATTACAGAGCAGTGCTGAGGCACTGAACCACGTGACAAGTTCTTATTAACTCTTTTCTGCGCAGAAACAAAGCTCCAGTGTGTCTTCTTAGGGCCAGTGCATCGGACTTGTCCCCTTTTCTTTGGCTGAAAATGGAAAGGCCCCTTTTCTATAGAAACTGAGTCTGTCACACAGACAGCCCCCCATTATTCTATACATGTGTCACAATTCAAACTCAGTTGAAACACTTGTTCTTCTAGTACAGTGGTTCTCAACCTGTGGGTCGAGACCCCTTTGGGGGTTGAATGAGCCTTTCACAGGGGTCGCTTAAGACCATTGGAAAACACATATATAATTACATATTGTTTTTGTGATTAATCACTATGCTTTAATTATGTTCAATTTGTAACAATGAAATTGGGGGTCACCACAACACAAGGAACTGTATTAAAGGGTCACGGCATTAGGAAGGTTGAGAACCACTGTTCTCGTATCTTTTTTCTTTTTCTTCTCTTCTATCTTCTCTCTGTTTTTCTTTCAAGATTTGATATCTCACACTTAAATGGGAAAGGGACTTAAACATAAATAAAACATATTAAAACACACATGTTCCAAGTTTCTATGCCATGGTGAAAATAAGTTCTGAGGTGATAAACAAGAAATCTCATCTTATTTGAGATTATTGAGAAACTGATTTTCTTTTAAGTTTCTATAGTATATTTTGTTAACAAAAGATCCTTACTGGTTGGCCTTGGATGATTTACATTAATGAGTGTGAATCTCATCCTATTAACAGTGACCAATAGTGTGATGTTATTCCTCAGAGCATTGTAACTCACAGAGGAGACTCCTCCCAACAACCTTTCCTAATGGGGGCAGAGTCTGGGAAAAGCTATGAAAATATCCTTTCCTCCAAACTTTCTAATCTATCACATATTGCATCCTAAAAAATAAAATAAATAAAAACAAAATTGATCTGATTGACTTGTGTTTCCTATCCTTTTGTTAATTTGTACAAGAGAAGCACTAATAAGAATGTGGCCTAGAAAGCTAGATAGAACTTTCCAGAAGAAGTCCTTCTTTGGCTAGTATTTAATAGGAGGATGACTTTCTGAGAGCTGTCCTCTTTTGAGTTCTTAGTAGACTCCTCTGAAGTTGTTAGAAAAGTACTTTATATAGACTGATTCCCCCCCACACCCATAGGCCCACTAACTACTTGATTGAATAGGGAGATTGGATTCAACCAATAAAGTTAAGAAAAAAAAGGTTATTTTTATTATATAACAGTCTCATAAACTTTCAGGAATTATGTACTAATAAACCTGTCACCTGTAATTTATTAATTAGGAGACATAAGAGATAAGTTTAACAGTTTATTAAAAAAGGATCCAAGCGACAACTTGCAAACAATTGGTAAAATAGGATCACTTGGGTCCATCAATATGTGTGTTTCCATAAAACAAGGTAATCAGAAAGGAAATGGAGAAGTAAAACATAAGAAAAATAAATACACAAGCTGGATTTAGGAACACAAGAAAAAGTCAATAATCTGAGTTAAATGTTTGTCTTAGCATACCTTGTGATTACATCTCACAGTATTTATTTTTAAGTAATTACTTCTTTATATAACTCTATAGATCTATACATCCATCATGGCAGGATATGCATTTCATTAATGTTTGGATTTCTGATTTCTGGCATTGTTTTAAATAGTTAGAGATGTCCTCATGCATTATCGCACTGGTTCTAAGTTACCACCTTTGGAGTAGGGATGTCTGCCCCTTGTTACCCAATGTAACCTTAGTCTTATTCATAGCATGAAGATACAGTAGACATTCCATAAATATTTACAGAATGAGTAAAGAAGTGCATGAATCTTGGCCTTCAGGGGTGTGGGCCATAAATGTCTGCAATAAAGTAGTAAGACACGAAACATGAAGGCTCATAAAATTAACTGAAGAACTTGATATGCATACATGATGGGGCTGTTCTACAACAATGTGGACACTGCCCCTTTAAGAAAATGGAAATGAAAAACAAAAGAAGCCAATTCCATTAATGTCCACGGAACCCTACCACTTAGCCGCTGTTCTCTCTTATGCTATGAATTAATGAATGATTAAATGAATTACTGAATTCCTACATTGAGAATTTTCCACTCTGTAAAAGTCATGGCTAGTGTGCCCTCAGTAATCTGACTAAAAGATCAGACCATGTTCCTATGAGTCAAGAGAAAATAGGATGAAAGCTCTAGATGTTGGCGATTCGGAGATAGATTCATGCAAGGGAGGGGAGAAATGTAGACATTAGTCTCCCTTGAGCTAATAAGCCAAACTTCTCTGTGGGATTGACTGAATTAATTAGCAAACACAAAATAAACAGCAAATCCGCATCACAGCACTGAACACTCCCTTCCCTCCCTGCTAGCTGTTGAATATACCAGAAACATCAAAATATCATCAGCATTAAAAGTCACAGCATAGTGGTGCATCCAGTTAGCAACCTTCCAGTGGGACACAGAGGAGAAGGTGCCCTGAAATATTAAATCACAGTTACATTATCACCAACGCCCTTTATCCCTTTCCCAGTCTATCCTGTTCCTTTCTTGTCTCTATGGATCAAAGTGCAGCACTTACACTTAGCAACTGAGATCCTTTTATTTATTGATCCATTGACTTTAGGCACTTGGACTAGCAGCTCCATTAGCAGCTACAACTGGGTACTCCTCTGAGCCCGGGATTCAGGAGAGGAGACACTTCAGACCTGACATGTAAATTGCTCTAAGGGAAGCAAGAGAGCGCTGCATCCATTACTCCCATTATTGGCCAATTTGTCAGCAGCTCGGGAAGCAGAGCAGCTCCCTTGCATGTCAAAGGATATACAAGATGGTCCCTCAGGCAGGAGGAGAGAGGATGGATGGGAAGAAATTGATTTGTAATCCAGATGCCATATGACAAAATTATGAAGCAAAGGGAGTCCGACAGCCCTCCAAAAGGTGGGAAGGAGGAGAGGAAAAGGAAAACAGTGTGTGGATGCCCATAAATAATGCATCTATAGAAATCTCTTTTATTTGATTGTGTGTGTAATCCCCACAGCATTGCTGCAGAGTTGGTCTCAATACAAGAAAATTCAACTGAAGTGTTTGTTTCAATGACTCAAGAACAGGGTGAGATGTAGTAGATTTTGATCTTTGACAACAGCGACCTACAGACTATCAGAGAGAATGAATGAAGCCCTATTAAGGCAGGCAAACACACACACACACACAACACACACACACACCATCACACACGCCATCACACACACCTGGAATAACCCAGTTGCGATTACATCAAAACTCAAATCCTCTCCTCATTATAAAAGAACTCATGCCTACAAACTAGTCTGCTCGTTCCCTCCTTGTTTTATCTGGCACTAGTCCCCGAACAAAAATCAATCTCCAATTCCTTTTAATGCTTGGCTCTAAATTCAGAAAGCAAAACAAAACATGGGAGTCTCACATTTATTATGGAACCTCTTTTATCTGGCTGGAGGGCAGCCTTCTAATCAAGGGAATGAATAAACAGTCATTTACTTACTTTCAGCGAATAGAGGAGACAGCTCAATCTTCTTGAAGGCCAGGCACACCAAATGGGAGTCCAATTTGTAAATCAAAACATTAGCAGCTTGTTAATCTAGCCTGGCAATTATTAAGATGTAAAGAAGTTTGTATTACTGTGTTTATTGATGGAGGTTATAGGTAGGAGCAGAACTACTTACTTTTCTTTCTCTGTGGAAGAAAAATATCTAGTCATTGAAGGTAAAAAGCCTTTTTGAGGACTGACATTTAGGAAAGCTTCAATTTTTTTTTCCTGTTTCTCAAATGCTAAGCAAATAAAAGAGGAAAGAAAAAAACAGGGACCTAAACAACAAAAAATATTTACAATGTTGTCCCATCTCTTGTTCAGAGGTTTGGTGTTCCTCTAAGGTCAACAACAGGTATGGTATGGCTGAGGTTTTCACATCCAAACTGAGTCAAGCGAACAAATCGTACCTGACAGGTAGCGAGACAGACACACGTGCAGACGCACACTCGGTCCTATGTAAACCCTGAGAGCGACGTTTTGTGCTTGCATCTTCCCAGTCATTTCTCTATCCATAGCTGTAGCTGCATGTGGGTGTGCTTCTCCACGTACAATTCAAGTTCACCAAAGTACAAAGGACTCTCTATCTCACATAGGATAGAAAATGTAGATCTTCATATTTTTTTATAGTAGAAATTGAGGAGATCGTATATTTTGATGCAGACAACTGGACAACCAGCTTTTTTATTTGGAGGGTTTGGGGATGTGACTTACTAGTATATTTATGCTGTGATTTTACAAATCTGATTCCAAACGGTCCCACATTCTAACCCTCTCACTTTTCTCAGGTTTATTTCACTCAGTGAAGCTGAAGTGTGGTGAGCAGTGGTGGAATGATACGTATGATACGGTGATTTTAAAAAATCTAAAATGCAATGGTTTAGCAATGTATTAGAAGAAAATAGAAATGAACATTTCTACAATTTCATGGTAAAGGGTTTATAAACCAAGCTTCAGTGTCAGAAGGCGAAATGAAGAAAAAAATTGATAGATTTAATTTATTCAAGAAAAAAGCCTTTCTGAAACACATGTAAAACATAAACTTGGAAACTATTTGCAACATATATGGCTAATGTGGCACTGATATCCTTCACAGAACAAAAGATTTTTAAAATTAAAAAAGAGAGATAGACATCTTTGTTATTATTTGTTCAATAGGACTATTGTCTATTATTCTGATCTACTATGGGGGCCCACTGAAATCATAGGGCAAAAATTAACCTCTAGGGAGTAGACAAGGCAATACAGCAAGGATCAATTACTCTCAGAGCTACATTTTAACAGTGCTCTGGGTACAATAGCTGGAGTACCATGTAATCACCATGATGTACACTTTAAATATATAACAACTAGAGGCCCGGTTCATGAAATTTGTGCATGGGTGGGGTCCCTAGGCCTGGCCAGAGATCAGAGCCTATCAGGGCTGGGCACTGGCTGCTGGACAGGGCCTGCCAGATGGGGGGAGGGGCTGCAGGAGATTTGCCGGCTCGGGGGAGGGACTGGGGGAGGTTGGCTAGCTATGGGAGGTTGGCTGTGGGAGTGCACTGACCACCAGGGAGCAGCTCCTGTGTTGAGCGTCTGCCTCCTGGTGGTCAGTGTGCATCATAGTGAGTGGTCGACCAGTTGTTCAGTCGTAAGGTCGCTTAGGCTTTTATATATATAGATTTTATTCGTCAATCATACCTCAATAAAGCTGAATTTTTTTTAAAAAATCATGTGAAATTTATATATTATACAAAACAATGCATTTTATTGTAATCCATCTATTCCAGTTCTCATTCATTTTTTACCCTACTCTCACCATTAGAATCTCCAAAGAACAAACATTTCTCTCACAAGTTAATGCAAAATTGTTTCTCAAAAAAAATAAATTTAAAAACTTAAATTATAAAATACAGAAACATGAGTAAAAATAAAAGTGAAATCAGTAAAATGATTATCTTGCATTTTATGTGATTGAATACTTGTAAAACACAGCTGATCATTATTTCTCCCTAATATTTAGAATCAGTCACCTTAGTTAACATTGTAAGCTTTTTGTTTGTCCGGGCATTCAGTGTAAAGAATGGCCATATAACATTCCAAACTAACGGGGCACTGTTTTATTTTAGTGGAAGCATTCCTTCTTAGAATACTAGTACACTAGAGACCATAATTGTGGAGATAGGTACCAAATATTTTGTGTGTTGGTCATTAGGTGTATCATTATAGTTCAATTCTCACGTCTTCTCTATGGGTCCTAGATTCATATACCTGGTATTCTGGTCACAAAGGGAGTTCGTTCAAATAGATGTAGCGCTTCCTGATGTAAAGCATCCCAACCCCAGATCTTAGAGCTGACATTGTGACTCAGACTTCTAAAGAACAGCTCCATTCTATAAGCTCAACTGCTTCTGATAAATGGGTACATGATAAAACTAGTGAATCTCATGGGCCTTGGGCCTTTGACACAGTTTGCTAACCTGAGTTCCTTGATCTACAATAGTATTGTGTGTGATATCCTAGCCATGGCTTAGCACATTTTATAACTTGGAAAACCATGGTGATGGCAAAAGCAAGGCAGAAAGGGAGATAGAAAACCTGAGAAGGAAAATTTCTCATCAATCCTGTGTCCCACTGAAATCAATTTGCCACCGAAAGGCTGGTTGGTCATTCTGAAACCAAAATGTGGGGGTTTTTAGTCTGAATTCATTGTCTGGTGAAATCAAAGAATAGTCATGGACAAAATTGGTTAGTGGAACCCAAGTTTATTGAGAAATGCCAGTCCTGGAAAAGGTGCAGCTGGGGTTCCAGGAGCAGGCCGGTGTCCAGAGCTTCCTTTCCATGTTATAGTCAGGAGTAATTTAACATCCAAGCTAATTATTTTTTTAAAAATATATGTTATTGATTTTTTACAGAGAGGAAGGGAGAGGGATAGAGAGTTAGAATATCGATGAGAGAGAAACATCGATCAGCTGCCTCCTGCACACCCTCTACTGGGGATGTGCCCGCAACCAAGGTACATGTCCTTGACCGGAATTGAACCTGGGACCCTTCAGTCTGCAGGCCAATGCTCTATCCACTGAGCCAAACCGGTCAGAGCAACATTCAAGCTAATTAAAGTCTATTAGTCCATGTGTGGAGGCCCAGATGGCCATAAGACTACAGAAACCTATTGTGTGCAGGAGAGAAGAGCCAGGGTAGGAGGAAGCACACACCTTTTAATTTAAGGGTTGGGAATAGGCTTTCTAGCTCTTGATTTATCTTTTCAATGACTTCTGCCTTAGCAATATCCTTGGGATTGGTTTATAGGCCTTACTATCTTGTGATTGGTTATCTGTAAGCTGCCTATTTTAGCAACATTCAGACATTTTAAAGCTCATGTCTCTCTTCCTTCCCGGCCCAGCTGGGGTACCTTAGTAACTTCGCCTAGTTGGGTTCCAGGTTTTACCCCCCACTCCTACACACACACACACACACACACACACACACTCCACACGCCCTCAACCCCCATCCCAGTCCCTAGCTACCCTCTGTCTCTTCAATTCCAGGACATTGTATGACATCAGGATCCCAGAATCTATAATAATACAAGCATAATATGCTAATTAGACTGGACATCCTTCTGGACAGCCTTCCGGACGAAGCTGGGGCTGTGAGGAAAGCCCGGGTGCCAGAGGGAAGCCGGGACCGGTAGCCAGGGGAAGGAAGGCCTACTCATGCATGAATTACGTGCATCAGGCCTCTATTAGGTTGTAATTGCTGATGGCATTTTGCACCAAGCAGTGGGAACTATCAAGTCAACAATATTAATGGGAAAGCCATGCTTTTGAGCCCATGAATAAATTCCATTACTGCTAAAAGAGATACTTTGTTCACAAAGACTTTGAACAAAGAGTTGAGCTGCTAGAACAAATTAATAATTTTAATTCATAGAAATTCATCTTGTCAATAGGTTTGCTGTCTGCAATGAGGTTCTGTGTGTGTGTGTGTGTGTGTGTGTGTGTTTAGCATTCAAATATAACAATTTTAAAACTTGTATTCTGAGCCCATTTTCTTTGAGCCTTCTAACATTTTCTTACTTATCCAAAACATCCATCCAAACAATCAGCTACTGCTTGCTTATGTGCTTATGTAAATCCATGCCTCCACTTATATCTCCATACAAAACAAATGGACAATGAAACATTCTGCTTGATGGTCACCAAATGGAAGAATCTATCTCCTCATTGTCTTTCTGGAACAACATTGAAAAGAGCTGCCTCAGCAGCCACATGCGCTAAGTGGCCACACACCACACAATAGAGTCTGTCCACCAGACCCAATTTATTATTTTTTGTAGTCAACTCCCAAGTCAGAGGATCTCCATTGTAGATTTAGCTGGGTGTCAGGAGGCAGGAGTAGTGGTGCAGCAGCTGAAGCACAGGGGGTATATGTCACCTCCTTGTACAATATTCTTGCTGGCTGGCTTATGAACTTCCTGAAGAAATACCAGGGAATAGGAGATGGATGTCCACCATGTCTGAGTCTTTCAATGCTATCTTCCCTTAACTTGGCTGACTCTCTCTTTTTTTTTTTTTTAAATTAAATCTTTATTGTTCAGGTTACATTTGTTCTTCTTTTTTCCCCCCCATAACTCCCCTCCTCCCAGCTCCCACCCTACCCTCTGCCCTCACTCCCCACCCACTGTCCTCATCCATAGGTGCACGATTTTTGTCCAGTCTCTTCCCGCATCTCCCACTCCCCTTTCCCCCCCAAGAATAGTCAGTCAATTCCCTTTCTATGTCCCTGATTCATTATAATCACCAGTTCATTCTGTACATCAGATTATTTATTCACTTGATTCTCAGATTCACTTGTTGATAGATGCATGTTTGTTGTTCATAATTTGTATCTTTACCTTTTTCTTCTTCTTCCTCTTCTTAAAGGATACCTTTCAGCATTTCGTATAATACTGGTTTGGTGGTGATGAACTCCTTTAGCTTTTCCTTATCTGTGAAGCTCTTTATCTGACCTTCAATTCTGAATGATAGCTTTGCTGGATAAAGTAATCTTGGTTGTAGGTTCTTGGTATTCAGCACTTTGAATATTTCTTGCCATTCCCTTCTGGCCTGCAAAGTTTCTGTTGAGAAATCAGCTGACAGTCGTATGGGTATTCCCTTGTAGGTAATTGAGTCTCTTTCTCTTGCTGCTTTTAAGATTCTCTCTTTGTCTTTTGCTCTTGGCATTTTAATTATGATGTGTCTTGGTGTGGTCCTCTTTGGATTCCTTTTATTTGGGGTTCTCTGTGTTTCTTGGACCTGTAAGTCCATTTCTTTCACCAGGTGGAGGAAGTTTTCTGTCATTATTTCTTCAAATAGGTTTTCAATATCTTGCTGTCTCTCATCTTCTGGCACCCCTATAATTCTGATGTTGGTGCGTTTGAAACTGTCCCAGAGGCTCCTTACACTATCTTCGTATTTTCGGATTCTTTTTTCATTTTGCTTTTCCGGTTGGGTGTTTTTTGCTTCTTTGCATTTCAAATCTTTGACTAGATTCTTGTGCTCCTCTGGTCTGCTGTTGGGTGTCTGTATAATATTCTTTATTTCAGTCAGTGAATGCTTAATTTCTAGTTGGTTCTTTATCACAACATCGAGGGTCTCATTAGATTTCTTGAGACTCTCATCAAGTTTATTGGCAGTTTCGAGCAAATTATTGAAAGCCCTCAAAAGTGCGTTTTTTAGCTCTATATCCTCCATATCTGTCATGTTTTTTTGTCTCCGCATTTTTTATGCTTTCTTGGTGCACCCCCTTGTGGTCTTTGTGTGCAGTCTTGTTGTAGTTAAGCCTTAATTGTTGTCGGCAATACTAGGGGTGAATTGACTTCCAGGCTAACTGGCTATGAGAGTCAGCTGTGTCTGCAGTGGGAGAGCTTCTGTGCTGAGTCTCTAGGGCAGTGCTAATCTAGCCTTTGCCTGAGGCTATCCGGCAAATGCCTCTGTGCAGGGCTTGGGCGGGGCGGGTCCCAGGGGATCTACAGGGCGGGCGGAACGAGCAGTTATGGCTGCTCTCAGTTCTGTCCCCAGCGGCTCTGCAACTGCTGCAAACCTCAGAGAGAAAGCTGCCTTCCCGCTTCTCCCGTTTGACTCTGGGTCCCTAGAGACTCGCCCGGATCTGGAGCACAGAGTCTGAAACTCCCTCCGGATTGAAACAGCAACCGCGCCCTCTGCCACCGGCCCACTGCACATGCACTCAGAACCTTAGTATTTCACCTCCACACTGCGCCTCCTCTGAGTCTCGGTATAAAATTCTCTTTCCTTCTAGTTGTAGAATCTCTCCTCAGCCAGCATTCCTGTGGTTCTGGGTGATGTCCGTTCCGTTCCGTCTTTTAGTTGTATTTTTGAAGTGGTTGTTCAAGGCAGCAACTCCGGCGTTAACCTATGCCGCCATCTTGGTTCCTCTCCTTGGCTGAATCTCTTTTAGTCCCTCATTCTCCCCTTGTATTTATATATATATATATATATATATATATATATATATATATATATATATTTGATTTTTTTACAGAGAAGAAGGGAGAGGGATAGAGAGTTAGAAACATCGATGAGAGAGAAACCTCAATCAGCTGGCTCCTGCACACTCCCTACTGGGTATATGCCAGCAACCAAGGTACATGCCCTTGACCAGAATCAAACCTGGGACCCTTGAGTCCTCAGGCTGATGCTCTATCCATTGAGCCAAACTGGTTAGGGCTCCCCTTGTATTTCTTTATTCTACTTTTAAGAAACTGTACATGGTCTTGTCAATGGGCTGAAGCATTAAATATCACACAGTTTACGAAGGTGAGACTGTTTAGCAAACTTGTACTTTTCACTTAACCACACACTTCTCTTTAAGACAAGAAAGAAAAGTCAATTATCTGTTTAAATAGGATCAGAGCAAGGGTGAAAATGCAGAAAGAACCAAATGAGAAAATATATTACCATTATGAATTTTACTACAAGTCATCTGGTCACATGTATTTTTAATTCGTATAAATATAATCAGATCATATTACAAAATAGAACTAATGCTAGTCAACCATTAGCTATTTTATTATGCCACCTCACAATTATCTCACCTTGTTTTTGTTGCAGAATTTACCAGGCAACTGAAAAATATGCAGGAGTACCAGAGATACAGGGAAAACTCATTTATTTTCAGATGTTTCAAATGTACTAGTACAGTGACTCAGGGGAGACTGTTCCTCTCCAAATCCTGAGTGAGTCAATATGGAGGAAGCTCTCCCTTTATACCTTTTGGTTTCTTTGTCCCCCAGATATGTTTGGGACTTCCGGACCTTTCTGGGGCTTTGCAAAAAGCTCCGTGTGTTGGGATAGGGGCCATGAGACCACGCCTAAAGGCCTGGCCTGGCGCCAGCGATGATAACCCCCTTGGGGGTGGGCATGTATTGTTCATAGTTTATGGCCTCTGTAAAATGGGAGTATTTAGGTAAACAGGTCTTGCAAGACCAGATAATTAAAGAAGGGGCAGTGACTAGACTATAGACTAACAGTAATGTGCATTAGGGATACAGAGTCATGCTGCTAGCACCCCCTCTCCCTCAAAATGTCTTATTTTCCCCATCATTTTTACCATGTCACCTTGGTTATAACTGTGCATTGCCTCCTATGGGGTCATAATTCAGGTGTGCGATATTTTATCTTTCCACTAGAGGCCCGGTGCATGAAATTCATGCACTAGTATGGTCCCTAGGCCTGGCCTGTGATCAGGGCCATCTTCCCTAACTGCCCGAAGTCAGCCCCACCCCCCTCTGCCACCCACCCCTGGTTCCCCATTCGCACTAGGGTGATCAGAGCCTGCCGGCCAGGGGAAAGGGACCAAGAGATGGTCAGTGTGCCTCATAGTGACTGGTCCAGCGTTTGTTCTGGTCATTCTGCCATTAGGGTCAATTTGCACATTACCCTTTTATTATATAGGGTTATGAATTAGCAAAACTATGCAACATAGAAAGTGTACCTACAAAGCCATTCCTCCCTATTTTCAGTGCATTTTAACCCACTTTCCCCCAAACCCTGCTCTTCCCTGGCCCTTTAGTTAAGTGAAGGAAAATGTTCTGAATGGATTTACCTGCAGGCTTAGAAAGGATATGGCTTAGCCTGAAGTAAATAATGTTTATGAAAAGGTAAATTTCAGCATGGCACTTCAGAATGGCATTTTGACTCATTCTTGACCCTCCACAAGCAGACCCACCTAGATGTTTTTGAAGGCTCTATCTATTAGAAAGGTGTGCTGAAAAGTCAAGTTCCTGGTAAAGGAGAAGATATGTCTATTAAGCAAGAATTCCCAGCAAGGCTTTCTCTGCACTAAGTAGGTTTGGCTCTTTGAAAGCCTTCTCATAGTCAGTTAGACAGCATGAGTGTCCCTGGAGGAATAATGTCACTGATGATCACATTGTTGATGTAGTTAATATCCCCACAACCAGGGACTTAAAAGAAACATGTTGGGCTTTTTTTTCTTTTTGTCATTTCCTGAAATTTTTCTTTTTTGATATTTATCTAAGCATAAGGTTCATGCAAAGGTGAATATTAATTGTAACATTTGAGAAAAATCCCTCAGCTCATTCATTATGTGTGATGAATATCTGAATAATAGGCTCAAACCACTGCCAAAAGTGGTTCTTGTGACTTTTTAGTTAATTATGATAACTTTCAGAAAAGAAAAAAGGGTAACTTTGAACTTAGGGCCTTTTATAGTAACCCTGTGCAAGGAAATCGTGCTCTTATTGATTTGCATTTTCCTGATTTACATACCTATTAATTCATAACTTTGATTCATTGTACTTTTTAGCATTTTATGCTGACAGTCTGGGTAAGTTCAGGCTTCCTAGAAGTCAATGGGGACTTTTAATAAAGTACCTAAGGACTCAATTTGTAATTAAATAAAAATATTTTTTCAAATAAATTAAAAGGAATATACAGAACCTCTATTTTTATATACTTTCTTTTTATTTTGAAATCCATACACAATATAAAGAACCTCGTGCATCAATTTAATTTTTATAAATTGTATGCCAAAGGAAATATAAACAAACAACAATTTTCAAAAATAGAACAACACATGCTCAACTATACTTTCATTTAAAATATTGAATGTGCTATTCATTTTACTCAATAATTAGCCTTATAAAGAAATTAAGGTATTTAATTATGTTCATGAAATAACCTTATATAGTAAGCATGCATCTGATTAATAATTTTCAAAATAAAAATGATTGAATTGAGGGGATTTTCCACCTAGTAAAAACTTGATTTATTTATAAATTGTTTCTTTTCCTCTCCAGGGAAGCTTTGCTCAATATGTAGAGTTAAACTAATGTCTACACAATTCCAAATCAGTTATAACCCTTGTTTTAAATAAGCTTGGGGAATACGCATATATTGCACTCATAGTTTTTGTGTGTGTGTGTTTTTTTTTAATTGATTTGATTCTACTCTGGGAGTAATCTGATAGTAAAGATCAGCTAAACATTAGTTTGTCCTTAGGCAGAAACTAGTTGAATACATCATTTTGTTTAGCTTTTCAACAACTGTTTGGGCCTTGTGTAGACAGCTTACCAAGTGCTCAGCAATCCCTGCCTTTGCAGCAGCTTTGGCTACCTCAAGGGAAAAACAAACACAGCTACACAATGAAGGATAATGCATTACCCCTTTTAGTCTATTGTTTTAGCTTTTGTTGGCTCACTCCTTGCCAAGACCAACATAAAAGAAACTTTAAGTTGCCAGTGAAGTGCTGACAGGGAACAAATTGTCATCCTAAGTACCAACATGTATCAGTGTTTGTTTACATGAACCCAGCTTCTCATTCTTTTTTCAGTTGGTTTTAAACCTGAGGCTGATCAGGAACAAAGACACTGGGAAGTGTGACAAAAAGAATGCTTCCACCTCCAACAGGGGTGGGCGCAGAGCGAGCTCTCATCAAACACACATGCTGTCTGTGCGTTCGATGATATGCCATTGATAAGACATTCTCATACCAGTATTATCAATGCTAATTAATCTCAATGCATAGAAATAGTTCTTCATTCCCAAACCCCACATCTTCCTTAGCATTGTCTCACTCCTCAAAATTCAACATTTGATCCACTGACCTACTTTTCCATGGTCATGTTTTGCACAGAACTTACCTCTCCTTGACTCTTCAGGAAGTATTTGGCTTGCTTAAAACCAGCTCTGAGAAACTGTCACTGTGATCTCTTGGGTGAGATTAATTCTTGGGCCTGCTGGCCTCTTGGCCAAGTTTATTACTAATAATAAATCACAGTTGGGCCACCCACTCCCCATCTCTTCTCTTTTTCAATAGTCTTCAGCAATCTTCTTTAACCCTCACTGTCACGATGCTCAGGATTTAATAGGTCTTGCTCCTCCTGCCTGATCCACTCTAAGAACTCCCATTAATTTTAATGTACAGGTTTATGCTTATATAGAATTAGCCAAAAGATTCTGAAGCATTAGTCTAGGCTGTCAACTTAATGGAACTTGAGCAGACTATACATGAAGGGGATTAAACAATAAACATATTAAAAAAAAATAATTGATTTCCTTGGGTTACCTTCTTCACATATCTGCAAATTTTAAAGCAGGATTATTTCCTTTTGAAGTTCCTCTCATTGACATTTCTAGTTTATATTAATGTTGGTGATACAGGAATCTTTGAAAAAGACAGGTTTTAGGAAATTTTAGAAATTTTAGAAATTAAGGGGTCCATGGAAAAAACAGGGCTACAGACTAAGAGAAGGTACATTTCCATAAGACAAGGGAACAGCAACAGATACATCTTCAGAGCCCAAGGAAGCCAGGTGCAGTTGCATTTACATAAGACAAGGAAGCAGCAACAGTTATATTTCCATAAGACAAGGGAACTGGGTGTAGCCAAAAAAGATCTATATTTACAAAATAAAGAAGAAGGAAGAAAGCCCAGAAGGAATGGGAGGACAATGAGGGAGGAGGGCCTCAGGAGTTACTATAGTAACCAATTTGAAAGGGAATATTGACCAATCAGAGGAGATATCAGTACACAGGAATTGTAGCCTTTATAAATCATGGAAACAGGAAGTCTGTGGGACCCTTTTCCCTCCCCATTTTAAATAATCCTGCTCTAAAATTTGCAGATATGTGAAGAAGGTAACCCAAGGAAATCAATTATTACTTGTTCTTCAATAAATCTCCACCTTTGCTATACCACCTTCTGTCCGTGGTTTCTTTCTTCTACTCCAACAGACAAAGAATCCAGGTTCCAGTCCAAAAATTCTGTATCATTGGCAAGCAGGACATACATTTTTTTAAAGTATTGTTATATCTATAAACTTCATATTATAAAGAAAATGGTTGATCACTTTAGAGCTGCATGGATTAGAAATGTTAATAATTGGCTTTGCCTTCATCTTCCTTCTTTCTCTTATCATTTCCTTCGTAGGTTATTGTGCTGGAAACTTCAAAGCATCTGTAGTTACCTTCCTGCCAGCCATGAATAGAAGCCATGAAAATGGGGGGAAATTGGCCTTGACACCACCTATCTGGTGAGTTAGCCAGTCCAAGAAAGCTTCTACTTTTGCATATCTTGCTATATAGCTTTTCTTTTCTTTTTTTTATTGAAGCAAAAGCTCTTAATGTTGGCAAAAAAGCATAATCTATAGAAATCAATCAAAAGTTGAGATATTCAATGTCTGTGTAGAAAGTCCTCTGTGGGAAATGTTTAAATGTTTATGCAGCATATGTAGGGGAAGTAGAGTGCTGAGATATTAACAGTCTCTATGGCAGGTAGAGGTTGTTCTCCTAGAGATCTTTGATAGAGGCGAACTAGTCAAGCTACCAGTACAGTGGTCTAGAATACAGAAACACTTTCCTCCTTTGTGACTCTTCACCATTTGAGCCATGCCTTGGTTATAGAATTCATGTTTATTTATTATTTATTTGTTTGTTTGTTTGTTTGTTGGTAAAAAGCAACATCTGTTTGCCTTTCTCCTTAGTCTGTAAGTCAGTTGATATTTTTATACGTGAAGTAGATTTCATTTAGTAGATAGTTAGACATCATTGAAGAAAGCTGAAAAGCTATAGGCAGATGATCCACAAGTTACAATTGAAAATATCAGAAGTCAGAAATGCATTTACTACACCTAGCCTACTGAACATCATAGCTTAGCCGAGAATAACTTTTAGGGTGCTCAGAATACTTACATTAGCTTATATTTGGACAATTATCTTGAATTCATCTAAAGAGTAATTGTCTGGCTCTTTCTTTTTCTCACCAGAATCAGGAAAAACAGATGGGCATTTTGTAGACATGATGGAATGTCAAAACACAAAACACAATGTCCAAAATAAGCTGGCAACACAGTCCACTAGAGGATCAGCGGTTTACCTTAGTGATGGCATGGCTGGCTAGGAGCCTTGGCTGGCTGACTCTGCTGAGCATCATGAGAGAATATCATGTTATGTATCATTGGACAGGGAAAAGATCAAAATTAAAATATCTACCAAATGTGCATAGCTTTTACACCTTTGTAAAATTGAAAAAATGGTAAGTCCAACAAACCATTGTACTTTACGTCTGGTACTGTTTTGTGTGTGTGTGTGTGTGTGTGTGTGTGTGTGTGTTTTAATTACTTATAAGGGGCAGAATATTATACTTATATATACATTTTATATAATACATACATTTATATATAAATATATAATATAAATTTATATATATATTATCTAATCTAATAAAAGAGAAACGTGGTAATTAGCTTACGACCGCTACCCTTCTCATTGGCTAATTAGCAAGATAGGCAAATTAATCACCAGCCAAGATGGCGGTTAACCACCAACAAAGATGGCGGTTAATTTGCATATGTAGGCACAATGCAGGGAGGCGAAAAGGAAAGCACGGAAGAAGCCCCCTGCCACTGACAGTGATCGGAAACCTAGGGGGGAGCTAAGAGGTGGGGGGCAGCCCTGCCCCCCAGCCATGATCGGAGAATCGGGCACCTTTGCTGCACTGGCCGGTGATAGCTGGAAGTAGGGGTGGAGCCAGCGATGGGAGCTGGGCGGGGCGGGGCGGAGCCCACGATCTTGGGGTGGCTGCAGCTTCAGGTCGCCGCTGCCTGGGCGTTAGGCCCAGGCAGGGGTGGAGCCCGTGATCGCGGGGTGGCTGCAGCTGGGGGGGGTCCCCTGCCCAGGCCTAATGCCTCGGCCAGAGGCCTTAGTCCCGGGCAGGGGCGGCTGCAGCTGAGGGTCACTGCTGCCCGGGCCTAACACCTCGGCCAGAAGCATTAGGCCTGGGCAGGGGTGGTGCCAGTGATCATGGGGAGCAGGGGCAGAGTTGCTGATGGTGGGAGCTTGGGGTCCCCTGCCCAGGCCTAATGCCTTGGCCACAGGCATTAGGCCTGGGAAGGGGTGGAGCAGGAGGTCCCTTGGAGAGCTGTGGGTCCCCTGCCCAGGCCTAATGCCTTGGCCAGAGGTGTTAGGCCTGAGCATGGGCAGAGCCAGCGATCGTGAGCAGGGGCGGCGTGGGCGATCGTAGGGAGCTGGGCACAGGCTGGGCTGAGGGAGCCCCGAGTGCACAAAATATATATACTAGAGGCCCAGTGCACAAAAATTTGTGCACTCGGGGGGGAAGAATGGGGTCCCTCAGCCCGGCCTGTGCCCTCTCACAGTATGGGACCCCTCAGGAGATAATGACCTGCTCCTGGGTGGCAGAGGGCAGGCCCAATCCCTAGGTGCAGCCCCTGGTCGGGCTCTGAGCAGGGCTGATTGGGGAGTTGGGGCGCTGCCCCCTGTCATGCACAGAGCAGGGCGGATCGGGAGGTTGTGATGCCACCCTCAGTCACGCTCAGGGTAGGGCCGATTGGGGGGTTGGGGCACCGCCCCATGTCACACTCAAGGCAGGGTTGATGGGGAGGTTGCGGAGCCACCCCCTGTCACGCACAGAGCAGGGCCAATCAGGGGGTTGGAGCATTGCCCCCTGTCACTCACAGAGCAGGGCCAATCAGGGGGTTGGGCGCTGCCCCCTGTCATGCACAGAGCAAGGCCCATCAGGGGGTTGGGGAACTCCCCCCTGTCATGCACAGAGCAGGTCCCACCAGGGGGTTTGGGAGCTCCCCCCTGTCACGCACAGAGCAGGGCCGATCAGGGGGTTGAGGAGCTCGCCCCTGTCACTCACAGAGTAGGGCCAATAGGGGAATTAGGGCACCGCCCCCTGTCACACACAGAGCAGGGCAGATCAGGGGGTTGGGGCGCCACCACTGTCACACTCAGGGCAGGGCCAATGGGGAGGTTATGGCTCTACCCCATCACACACAGAGCAGGGCCCGTGGGGTGGGGGGGGAGGGGTTGGGGGGCTGCCTTCTATCACCCACAGAGCAGGGCCGATCAGGGGGTTGGGGCGCTGCCACTGTCACACTCAGGGCAGGGCTGATGGGGAGGTTATGGCTCTACCTTGTCACACACAGAGCAGGGCCGATCAGGGGGTTAGGACCTCACACCCTGTCACACACAGAGTCGCAGGGTGATCAGGGGGTTTGGGCGCTGCCCCCTGTCACACTGATCCGGTGCCAGGAGGCCTCGAGGCTCTGCTGATCCTGGTGCTGGGAGGCATATTACCCTTTTACTATATAGGATAGAGGCCTGGTGCATGGGTAGGGGCCAGCTGGTTTGCCCTGAAGGGTGTCCTGAATCAGGGTGGGGGTCCCCACTGGGATGCCTGGCCAGCCTGGATGAGGGGATGATGGCTGTTTGCAGCTGGTCACACACCCTTCAGGGTGGGGGTCCCCACTGGGGTGCCTGGCCAGTCTGGGTGAGGGGCTGAGGGCTGTTTTCAGGCTGGCGATTGTTGACTGAAGCTCCCAACCCCTCCTTTTTTTTCTCTTTTTTTTATTTTATTCTGGGCCAGCTTTAACTCTGGCTCTAGCTTTGAGACTTTCGCTGGTTTGTTTGCGTTCTATAATAGAAACAATGTATAACTCCAGCTCTGAGATCTGGGGGTTTTGTTACAAAGTTTCAAACTGCCTGCTCAGAGGCCGGCAGCGCAGGTGGGGAACATTGGAGTCCTCCTTCATTGCAGCAAGCAAGCCTCATGTTCGCTTCCAGCTGCCTGGCTGCCGGCCGCCATCTTGGCTGACAGTTAATTTGCATATACTCACTGATTAGCCAATGAAAAGGATAGCGGTCGTACACCAATTACCATGTTTCTCTTTTATTAGTGTAGATTCCAATGTTGATGCTGAAGTCCTGCCTATCTTGTTCCCAGGACTTAGTGAACAGGGTTGGAATATCTGCATTCTTTTGATGAACCATTACAGATATCTCTGATAACCAGTCAGTTTTGAGAACTCCATGAATTAATAATAGGAAATAAGAGAAGAAATGACAATTTGCATCCAGAAACTCTAGAGTGATGCCACTAATAAATTAATTGAAAAATAAAAGAATGCTCAGTAATAAATGCCATTCTTTCTAGTGTACCAGATGAATTCTAATACAAACAACAACAAATTCCGCAGCTTCAAATGACATTCCAACAGGACTCAGGATCCTTCTGATTTATTTTATTATCTTATTAAGCTTTTATATCATTTTCACTCAGCATGCACTTACCTCTGTCTCAGTTTAATGGATTTCCAATTGGGAAAATGCAATATTCAGAGCTTTCAGAAGCAGGTCGTTTCAGGGGTATGGCTTTTGGAAGGCTTCACTTATGCTCCTCTAACCACTGAAATATCAATGAGAGTGACTTAAAGCCAAAGTGACAGCTATACTTTCAGTGACTCTAAGACTGCATCTTTCAGGGCAAAGTGAACTCAGATGCCATCAGAAAAGGAAATAAGGGCCATGCCAAGCCGGACAGTTCATTATCATGATAATTTTCTCTGGTGCTTCCAAATTGTCTTTGTGGATGGATCTGAATTCATAAGTTATTATATACAACTCTAGTTTACTTTAGTTGAGATCATTTCTAGAATAAGACTCACCGTGAAAGTCCTTTAAATATATTCAAATTAATGGAAAGTTTTCATTGTAATATGTTATCCAAATGAAATCTCCTGAGAAACATAAATGAAGGTAAACCACAAACAGAGGCCCTGTACAAGTTAAAAAATGCAGTCATTAGAATTGGATTTCTGGCTCTGTAAAGCAAGCCATTTACATTTTTGTGATCTTCAATTTTCTAATCTGAAAAACAGGGATAATAATATTTCTCTTAGATTATCAGCTTGATGACAAAAAGTAAATAGTTATAAAAAAGTATTTGCTGTGAGGTAAGCACACCATAAGAAATATCTATTTTATTGTAATTATTAATAATCACTGTGTTTTTAAATTATTCATGGAAGTTCTGAGAGAATATGTAACTATATTATTGTATGTTGTTTGAATAAATTAATGTAGAAATGTAAATCACAAGTGGCAAAAATCAGCATAGGATAAAAAAACAAAAGAATAACATATGAACTAGATAATTTTAGCTGTTCCTAAAGAATTCATCAAAAGCTCACCTATTATTCAGTAAGGCTATTCATTATTTAAATCCCCTGGCCATAATTTTTGAGGTTAAATATAATTATTGAACTTATTTTTCTATTTTTTTAAAAAAATCATGAGTGCATTTAGCAAAGTGTATTCTTTTTTGAATAATGGGGCATAGAAATATATGAAGATAAAGCTTCTGATATCACAGCTTATAAAATGGCAAGAAAAAAAACTAAATAATAATTTTGTAAAAATAGTAAATAAATAAAAAATAATAGAGGAAATAAAGTTAGATGCAATTAAACATGATGAAAGACTGAAGGCACTATATCCTGTAATTGAGAGAGTCACAAAACAAAAGAAAATGTTAAATGATCAATTAATTATAATTTGAGTCTTAGCAACAGATAATCAATCCCTTAAAGAATATTATTAAAGAACTTGAAGAGAGAGTAACATTTATACAGAAATATTTGAGGTATGATTATATTTTAAGCAAAGAGACAAGTGAGAAAAGAAATAAATCCTGGAGTAACACAATTTCTTAACATGTTCATTGAAACCAAATACAATAGGCAAGAACAAGACTCCTGAGAGGAGTTGGAAACAGGATTAGGCAGACAGTGCAAGATGTGAAAGGAAGGAGGAAATATGGATGTGAACATTGGAGCCAGCTAAACCTGTTGCGAGATTTCAGGGCAGGGGGAATAAGTTAACTGAAGCAGGAAAGTTAAAACAAGGCCAAACAGTGTGGGCAATTTACAGCCAACTTGTAACTAACAAACCATTTTCTTCCCAGCCTAGGTCACCAGAGCAAATGGTTAAAAAAACCTCCCTAAGGAGGGAATGCAAAAAGGGAGGGGGAAGGAGGAAAGGAAAAAAGGGCCCTTTTACTTCCTAAGCAGAGAAGACATGAGTCTCAAGACTTAGCAAGATAAAGTTGTCAGGTGCTTTTCATGAATTCTGGGAAGGCCACAACAAGATGAAAAAAAGGCACCTTGAGAATTAACCTGTACCAAAATAGTCACGGAGGAATTTTGAAGTCTATAGACAGGAGGGTATATAACGCCTTGGACCCACACCCAAGTTGCTCTTCAGATTAGCTGAGAGCAGGTCTGCGCTTCATGAGCCAGGTGTATAGGTTTGTGTGCTTTGCTTTTTCCGTAAGATGCATGCTTTAATTGCTTTAATAAATTGGCTTTTCACAACGCAGTCAAGGTCTCTCATATACTAACTGATCGAGGTTGTGCTCGCAGAGCTGTCCTGTGGTGACTCCTCTCTGGTGTCCGTGAGAGGTGCCTATAACACTAGTAGGTAGATTCAGGCTAGATCATAGGAGTCCAATCAAACATTAATAGAAATTCATAAACAGTAGTTTAAGGTGCACATAGATTTTTAAAAAAAAAAAAATGACAATACGTGTATACACGGATGTGCAGAAATGGAGAGATACACAGATTAAAGGTTGTGTCAATTGAACTGTACAAAAATACAAAAATTAAAGGCAAATTAGAAATTTGAAGAATGTATTTTAGCATACATAGTAGACATATTTCAGAATAAAGAGATTTTAAAAGTCAAAAAAGGATAAGAATTTTTTTAATGCTCTAAAAGGCAAAATGGCCAAAGTTTATAAATGAAAGATTCATCGAGTAAGACATAAAAATTACCAATAAACACATGGAAAGTCCAAACAAAAGAATAAATACTATAAATTGAAACAGTATAACTTTTAACATTTTAAGTTGATGAAGTATCATTTTTAAATATGTTTTTACTGATTTTAGAGAGTGAGGAACAGAGAGAGAGAGAGAGAGAGAGAGACAGAGAGACACTTGAACTTGCTGCCTCCTGCACACTTCCTATGGGAGATCGAGCCCACAACCTGGGCATGTGCCCCAACTGGGAATTGAACCAGTGAATCTTGGTTCATGAATCAACTCTCAACTACTGAGCCATACCGGTTGGGCCTGATAAAGTATTATTTTAGTGACAATATGATATACCAATGAAGGTTCAAGGAAAGGACCAGGTCGCACACTTTGGGAAAGTGAGATAAATTTGTCCTTTATGAAAAATTGAAGAATATATATCAAATGACTCAATGTTTCATGCTAGTTCAAGCAATGTTAAATGTAGAAATTCATTCTAGACAAATTATTATGATTATGTGCAATGATATTATCCTTAGAGATGTTCATTATATTTCTCATTTAATACGAAAATTTGGAACAATTCAAAATTTATTAGAGACAGCACAGGGTCATCAAGTATAACCGAACAGAGATTCATGTAAGCTATGAAACAAATAGATAACCCTAGAATTTTGAAAAGTGGTTGTTTTAATTCAAACTCTATTTATATAAATGATTGAAACAATCTATTTACACAAAACATTGAATTACATTTATACACTAAAATTGATGTTGATGAAAACGTTCTTAATATGAAAGCATATTAATAATACATCAAATGAAAAAAGCAGCTTACAAGACAATGTACACGGTACTCAAAAAGAAAATAAAGCGCCCGGGCTGGGTTGACTCAGTTGGCTGGACATCAGCCCAGGCACCTAAGGCTTCCTGGTTTGATTCTAGTCAGCTTATACCTGGGTTGTGAGTTTGATTCCTGGTACGGGGCATGTTTAAATTTTTTAAAATTTAAACAAATTTTAAAAATAAAGAAAAATACACATAAAAACATACACACAAACATTTTCAGTACAAGAGTAATTAAATAGATACAAATAACTCTTTTAAAAATATTTGGATGGTATGAACCAAGAGTTTACCAGTTTGATTCTTGAACAGGGCACATGCCAAGGTTGCAGGCTGGATCCCCAGTAGGGGGCGTGCAGGAGGCAGCCGATTAATGATTCTCAGTCATCATTGATGTTTCTGTCTCTCTGTCCCTCTCCCTTCCTCTCTCTCTAAAAGAAAAAAAAATCAATAAAAGCATATTAAAAAAATAAAACAAATATATTTGGATGGTAGATCTCTTTTCACTTTATGTTCACTTTCCAAATACTAATTTTATTCATATAAAATTTCTTAAATATCAGTTGGAATGGGAATAAAAGTGTGGGTGGAGAGATTATTATAAAAATGTTTTGTGAACTTACAAGAGAATCTAGATTTGGAAATCCACAGATATATAACTTCTGGTAACAGAAGTTTGTGAGGTTTTTCTTAAAACTTTCAGGAAATGCATTGGAATCTATAGGAAAGTCTATAGGGAAACATCCATCTATAAATGTGTGAGTGTTTTTTAATCTCATATACAGACATGTTGTCAGGTCAGTGTAGGTGAACATGGTAAGTCTATTTACATTTTTATTAGAACTAGAACTAGAATTTTACATTCCTGCATTGCCTGAAAGGTTGAGATTCCAAGTTCACCACCTCAGTTTACAGACAACAGAGGCTCTTGCTCAATCCAATCAGAGTGCAAATTGCAATGCTTTTGATGCATTGATGTCCCTGAGGGGGAGACACTCATTGAATAAAATTTCCTCAAGGGGATCTCAATTAGTCTTCTCAGAAATCCTGATAAAAGTTAAAGGAGAGTTCTCTAATTGTAAATTTAAATCCTACTGACAGACCCTTCAAAGATGAGAGGTTTTGTTGCCTCAAGTTTTAGGATCCATCTCAATCTCTCTCAGTCAAGTTCCCATATCAAACGTCCAATTGTCTTTTGGAGTAAGTTACATTTGAATGGACATCTTTATAAGGTGATTACCCAAGAATCTTATTTCTATTTAGACCTCACATTCAGATACTCACCCACATTAACACCTACATTTCAATGGAAAAAATATATATTTTGCAGAGCAAACTTCCCTTTCATTTATAAGTATAAAGAAACATTGCAGTGAAATGCCATCTCTGATAATTTTTTTTCTTTTTATAGTAAAGCCTGAGCTAGAACACGGATTAATTTTGTCATGAAGGCAATTTACTGGTAGTATCCAATATACTATCTGGCAAGCTATCCTAGAGATACCCTACAGAAACTTTGTTTGTTTGTTTGTTTGTTTATTAATCTTCACCCAAGGATATTTTTTCATTGATTTTTAGGGAAAGTGAAAGAGGGAGGGAAATACAGAGGGAAACATTGATATGAGAGAAACACATGGACTGGTTTCTTCCTGCAGGAGCCCCGACTAAGGTATATGCCCTTGACTGGAATTGAATCCTGGACCCTTGGTCCCCAGACTGACACTCTATCCACTGAGTCAAACTGGCCAAGACCTGACAGAAACTTTCAATAGACTGAATTGAAAGGCTTGCATTGTATGGTTTATTAAATCCATTTGAGCTTGCCTGGTGTGGCTCAGTGGTTGAGTATTGACCTATGAACCAGAAGGTCAAGGTTCAATTCCAGGTCAGAGCTCCATGCCCAGATTGCAGGCTCCATCTCCAGTAGGGAATGTGCAGGAGGCAGCCAATCAATGATTCTCTGTCATCACTGATATTTCTATCTCTCTCTCTCTCCCTCTTCCTTCCTCTCTGAAATCAATAAAAATATATTTTAAAAATCCATTTGAAATGCACACTACAAAAATCACCCCCTACACACACACAAAAAAATAATAAAAAAAATAGATGAGCTAACTTAGCACAGATAGGATACAGTTTAAGCAGAGCAGAAAAATCACACATATCCTGGATGTACACTCTTTACATGTCCTTCCTCATTGTGTAGAGGCGGCTTGGGACCATGATACACACATGTTCTATCTGATAGTTGCAAGGTGAGTCTCTCTGGCCACAGCTGTCCTCCCTCATGTCTGAGCAGCTCTGGGTTTTACGTGCTTCTGGGAGAGGACACTTGGCACCAAAAAGAAGGTCACTGAGCTTAATTAGGCCTCCAAATTATTATGTGGCTCACATGCCTCATGTATATGTAGTGTATCATAATTATTCATTGCCTTAGAGGCTGCATATATATTTAATGCCTGATGAACATTTAGTGTCTCTTATGTTTGGATTCTCATGTATATTAAGTGTCTCTGGTGTTTCAAATACATTTTGGCCTTTCATTCCTTTCAAACGTGTGCGCTACTCAACAACTACTTATCGATTCTAACACATCTCATGAGTTTCATCAGGCCCATCTGCTTTCTTTGTCCTCAATAGCAAATGTGAATAATCTGAAGCAATACAACATATGTGCTTTACAGATTAAAAATAACATTTTCATTGTTCTATTCCAAAATAGTAGACAGAGTCTTCTTTTATTTAAAAGTGCCCTTAAAATATAAGTGAGTCATTCTTATATTGTAGACATTCTAGCAGAGTTCTTTCCTTTTTTTAAATAATAATTTTAACATTTTTCTTTGAAAAATCACATTTATTGTTTGAGCATTAGTGATTAGGAGGCTCAAACATAATTTTATTAGCTTATTAAATAGCTATGCATTTTTAAAGATTCTAAATATCTTGAAATTTCTTGCAACACAGTAAATTAACATTGTAATTAAATTCAGCCTTAATTAATATTTTTTCTGTGAGAAAATAATCATATCACAAATTTCAGTGATCCTCCAAAAATTTTAAGCTCCCTATAACTTTATTTTTAAAATCAAGTTTTATATACTCTACAAGTATAAAATTTAAAACATAAACTCTTATTTAATGAAGCTGTCTCCTTTTACAAAGATACAAAAATTAAAATCATAAGGCCGTTTTAAAATGAAAGTATAAAGAATGGCTACAATGTTAGTGTTATAAATCTGGTATCATACTAATTAATGCACAATTTTAGTACAGTTTTTTTCTCTCTTAATTACTTTGTTACACAATAAAATATAATTTGGAGAGAAAATTTGCCAGAAAATATACTAATTATCATGCCATTCATCTAAACAATTCATACATATATATATGTACAAATATATGTATCTAATGAATTTTGTGTGTTGGGGGTGGGAGGTAGGGGTCTTCCCACAAAACACCAATCAATTCTGGAACACCAGCTGGGTGTCCTACAAGTTTATTTGATTGTGACCCTATCTACTAGGAGACAACATCCGTTTCACAGGTTGAGTTCAGTCCTACAAAGCTTCCCTCCCCTGGCCCCATCCAAGTCCAGATGCCAGTCACAAGCCCAGATTATTACCTGTGCTTCTGACCTACCACACCTGTAGATGTGAGGTTCTAGTGACCCCCTCCATGGACTTTAACACCACTTGCACTTCTGATTGACTAGCTATATAAATCATAGCTATGACCCCCCCCCCCCCCCACTTTGGATTTGATTAATTTGCTAGAATAGCTCACAGAACTCAAAGAAACATTTTGCTTGCTGGATTACTGGTGTATTATAAAAAGATGTAATTCAGGAACAGCCAGGTGGAAGAGATGCCCAGGACAAGGTGTGGGGAAAAGGAGCGAGCTTCCATGCCTTCTCTAGGCCTGCTATTCTCTTTCAATAGCGAGGTGTTCACCACTGAACCCCATCCTTGGTTTTTATGTAGCTTCATTTCATAGACAAGATGATGAAATCATTTGCCATTGGCTGTTAAGTCAACTTCCAGTCCCTCTCCTTGCCTGCAAGTTAGAATTTTCAACCTCAACCTTCCAATCTTAAAGCCAGTCTCCAGGCAACCAACCCCACCCTTAGGTGAGATCCAAAGGTCACCTCATTAACATAACAAAAGACAGATTGATCTCTTTCACCACCTAAGAAAGTTCAAGGGTTTTAGGATATCTATGCCAGAAACCTGGAAAGGACAAAGACCAAATATATATTTCTTATTATAAATCACAGTGTAAAACTAAGTGGCAATCACGATATTACAGTATACACACACATACTCACACACATGAAGATGACTCATTCAAAGCTTCTTTTATACTCAGTAACAATTCTTGGGGTCATGACTTCCATATGAGATATCAATTTAATTATATCTTTTTTACCAGCTTTAGAAAGAAATACAATAAGGGCTTACCTTGTGCTGACCACAAATATACAATTTCAGGGAAATGTCAGAATATCCTGCTGTTGAGAATTTGTATACTTGGACACACATTATCAGTAGCAACATCATACAATTTTAGAAGTGCTGCAGCTCAAAAAAAGAAATATTATGAAATGAAATACACTTGGAACAACAGTGATAGTGAAGTTAGCAAGTGGCTCTAGTGTAGATGAAGACACTGATGTTCAGGATTTACATTAAGAAGTGAAAACAATTGTTCCCTGATCCGAAACAATAGAAACACATTCCAAATTATATTATATAGAGGCTAGGTACAGATTCATGCACCAGTGGGGTTCCTCGGCCTTGTCTGTGGGGATCAGGCCAAAACTGGCTCTCTGAAATCCCCCAAGGGGTCCCGGATTTCGAGAGGGCAGTCCTGGGGTTACACACCTCAGAATTGGGCTTCCTGCTCTCGGGTTCCTGTGCATCACCCTAGAACGACAGCTGCAAAGTCACCAAAGCTCAGCAGCTCCTGCATTGAGTGTCTGCTCCCTAGTGGTCAGTGCCTGTCATAGCTACCAGTCAGATGGTCGAACTGTTGGATGGTCGCTTAGGCTTTTATATATAGACTAGAGACCCAGTGCATGGATTCATGCACTGGTGGGATCTCTCAGCCTGGCCTGCTCCCTCTCGTAATCTGGGACCTCTAGGGGGATGTAAGACTGTTAGTTTCGGCCTGGTCCCTGCAGGCCAGGCCAAGGGACCCCACTGGTGCATGGATCTGTGCACCAGGCCTATTTTTGTCCTATCCCTGCAGGCCAAGCTGAGGGACCCCACTGGTGCACGATCCATGCATCGGGACTCTAGTATGCATATAAGATCTTTAGTTAATCTCTTCCCACCCTCCCCTCTTCCCCCTTCCCTCTGCGATTCATCAGTCTGTTCCATGTTTCCATGCCTGTGCATTGAGCATCTGCCCCCTGGTAGTCAGTGCGTATCATAGGTCTAATGGTTGAACGGTCAAACGGTCCCTTAGGCTTTTATATATATACTAGAGGCCCGGTGCACAAAAATTTGTGCACTCGGGGGGGAAGGTGGGGTCCCTCAGCCCGGCCTGTGCCCTCTCACAGTCTGGGACCCCTCGGGAGATAATGGCCTGCTGGCTTAGGCCTGCTCCTGGGTGGCAGAGGGCAGGCCCAATCCCTAGGTGCAGCCCCTGGTCAGGCTCAGAGCAGGGCCGATTGGGGAATTGGGGCGCTGCACCCTGTCATGCACAGAGCAGGACAGATCGGGAGGTTGCGAAGCCACCCTTAGTAACGCTCAGGGTAGGGCCGATTGGGGGGTTGGGGCACCACCCCCTGTCACACTCAAGGCAGGGTCGATGGGGAGGTTGCGGAGCCACCTCCTGTCACGTACAGAGCAGGGCCAATCAGGGAGTTGGGGCGCTGCCCCCTATCATGCACAGAGCAGGGCGGATCAGGGGGGTTGGGGCTCCATACCCTGTCATGCACAGAGCAGGGTCGATCAGGGGGTTGGGGAGCTCCCCCTTGTCACACACAGAGCTGGGCCGATCAGGGGGTTGGGGCGCTGCACCCTGTCACACTCAGGGCTGGGCCAATGGGGAGGTTATGGCTCTACCCCGTTACACACAGAGCAAGGCCCGTGGAGGGGGGTTGGGGTGCCACCCTCTGTCACCCACAGAGCAGGGCCGATCAGGGGGTTGGGGCGCTGCCACTGTCACACTCAGGGCAGGGCCGATGGAGAGGTTATGGCTCTACCCTGTCACACACAGAGCAGGGCCCGTGGGGGGCCGGGGGGGGGTTTGGTGCACCGCACCCTGTCACACACAGAGCTGCAGGGTGATCAGGGGATTGGGGAGCTCTCCCCTATCAGGCACAGAGCAGAGCTGATCAGGGGGTTGAGGCACCTTCCCCTGTCACGAACAGAGCAGGGCCGATAGGGAGGTTGTGGCCCCGCCCCCTGTCACACACAGAGCCACAGGGAGATCAGAGGGTTTTGTCGCTGCCCCCTATCATGCTGATCCCGGTGCTGGGAGGCATATTACCCTTTTACTATATAGAATAGAGGCCTGGTGCATGGGTGGGGGCTGGCTGGTTTGCCCTGAAGGGTGTCCTGGATCAGGGTGGGGGTCCCCACTGGGGTGCCTGGCCAGCCTGGATAGGGGATGATGGCTGTTTGCAGCTGGTCACACACCCTTCAGGGTGGGGGTCCCCACTGGGGTGCCTGGCCAGTCTGGGTGAGGGGCTGAGAGCTGTTTTCAGGCTGGCGGGTGACTGAAGCTCCCAACTGCTCCTTTTTTTTTTTTTTTAGTCTGTGCCAGCTTCAGCTCTGAGGCCTCGCTGCTGAAAGCATGTTTCTGGCTTTTGTTTCCCTTCTGTATTTGATACAATGTTGTGGACAGGCTGGCTGAAGCCCGACTGACTGAAAGCCGGTTTCTGGGGTTTTGTTTAGCTTCTGTATTTGCAACATAGTTGCTTAGAGTTGCAGCTGAGAGGCCGGCAAGTCAGGCGGGAACACTGGAGTCTGCCATCACTGGAGCAAGCAAGCCTCCCTGTTCGCTTCAGTGCATGGCTGCCAGCTGCCATCTTGGCTGACAGTTAATTTGCATAAGGATATGCTGATTAGCCAATGGGAAGGGTAGCGGTCGTACGCTAATTACCATGTTTCTCTTTTATTAGTGTAGACTAGAGGCCTGGTGCACAAAAATTTGTGCACTCGGGGGGAGGAGGGTCCCTCAGCCCATCCTGGGCCCTCTCACAGTCTGGGACCCCTCAGGAGATAAAGTCCTGCTGGCTTAGGCCTGCTCCAGGGTGGCAGAGGGCAGGCCCAATCCCTAGGTGCAGCCCCTGGTTGGGCTCAGAGCAGGGCCGATTGGGGAGTTGGGGTGCCGCACTATGTCACACTCAAGGCAGGGTTGATGGGGAGGTTGCAGCGCCACCCCCTGTCACACACAGAGCAGGGCCGATCAGGGAGTTGGGGCGCTGCTCCCTATCACGCACAGAGCAGGGCCCATCAGGGGGGTTGGGGCTCCATATCCTGTCATGCACAGAGCAGGGTCGATCAGGGGGTTGGGGAGCTCCCCCTTGTCACGCTCAGAGCAGGGCCAATCAGGGGTTTGGGGAGCTCCCCCCTGTCACTCACAGAGTAGGGCCGATAGGGCAGTTGGGGCACCGCCCCCTGTAACACACAGAGCAGGGCGGATCAGGGGGTTGGGGCGCCGCCACTGTCACACTCAGGACAGGGCCGATGGGGAGGTTATGGCTCTACCCTGTCACACACAGAGCAGGGCCCGTGGGGGAGGTTGGGGTGCCACACCCTGTCACACACAGAGCAGGGCCGATCAGGGGGTTGGGGCGCAGCACCCTGTCACACACAGAGCCCCAGGGCGATCAGGGGATTGGGGAGCTCCCCCCTATCAGGCACAGAGCAGAGCTGATCAGGGGGTTGGGGCACCTTCCCCTGTCACGAACAGAGCAGGGCCGATAGGGAGGTTGTGGCCCTGCCCCCTGTCACACACAGAGCCGCAGGGAGATCAGGGGGTTTGGACGCTGCCCCCTGTCACGCTGATCCCGGTGCTGGGAGGCATATTACCCTTTTACTATATAGAATAGAGGCCTGGTGCATGGGTGGGGGCTGGCTGGTTTGCCCTGAAGGGTGTCCTGAATCAGGGTGGGGGTCCCCACTGGGGTACCTGGCCAGTCTGGCTGAGGGGCTGAGGGCTGTTTTCAGGCTAGCGGGTGACTGAATCTCCCAACCTGTCCTTTTCTTTTTTTTTTAAATTCTGGGCCAGCTTTAGCTCTGAGGCTTGGCTCCAGCTCTGAGGCCTTGGCTGCTGAAAGCAGGTATCTGGTTTGTTTGGGTTCTATAATCGAAACACTGTTTCAACTCCAGCTCTGAGATCCCAGCTGGCTGAAAGCAGGGATCTGCCTTTGTTCTATAATTGAAACAACCTTGCGGTTCTGCTGGCTGAAGCCCGGCTGGCTGAAAGCAGGTTACTGGGGTTTTGTTTAGCTTCTATATTTGTAACAATGTTTCAAACTGCAAGCTCAGAGGCCGGCAGCAGCAGGCGGGGGAAGTTGGAGTCCTCCGTCACTGAAGCAAGCAAGCCTCCTGTTCACTTCAAGCTCCCTGGCTGCCGGCCGCCATCTTGGTTGGCAGTTAATTTGCATATCCTGCTGATTAGCCAATGGGAAGGGTAGTGGAGGTACGGCTAATTACCATGTTTCTCTATTATTAGATAGGATAGATAATATGTGTCTTATATGTTACTAATAAATAAGTATTATGAATGAACTAGTTACTATTTCATCTGCATTCTTAAATATTCACATAGTCAAATTGACCAAAAATCATCCATTTCTATATTTTAATAATGAATATGAGGGATTACCTTGTATTTAAACTCACTTTAAAATCTAACATCAAAGTGATTATTAAAGTAATATGGAATCATTTAGGCACTTGAGAATAATATATGAAACTGTGAAAAAGTTTTCAAAAGTGCCATCACTTATTATTAACTGTCAATATTTTGTGGTATTTGCCAGACATTTTTCTAAACATATTTATATTTATGTAATTCACATCAAATATGTGTATGTATACACATGTTATATGTATGTGTATGTATTTATATGCAGTGACTTTTTACCATGTAACATAACTAGTAATGGAGTTCATTTTGTGCCAAGACAAGCCCGGTACTCCACCACAAAAAGTATAAAAAATTAGTTTGATTTTTGCTTCAATATTGCAAATAATGTTGCAGAGCTTCACTTAATACTCTATTTGAACTCCTCAAAGCAGTGCTGCCTTCTTAGGTTTATTGCTGCCAGTGTGATCTGAGTAATAATTTTTCTGGATAACTTTGTATCAAATGTTATACTAAAATTTTGCTGAAACTATAAAACTAACTGGCAATATTTTTATTTTTTAAATATATTTTTTATTGATTTCAGAGAGGAAGGCAGAGGGAGGGAGATAGAAATATCAACAATGAGAGAAAATCATAGATCTGCATGTCCCACATCAGGAATCTAACTTGCAACCTGTGCATGTGCCCTGACAAGGAATTGAACCATGACCTCCTGGTTCATAAGTGGATGCCCAACCACTGAACCACCCAGGCCAGGCAGTGGCAATAGTTTTATTTAGAAAATATTATGTTAAATGTCTTCACGAAATTTCAGTAAATAAAATTCTACTGATAATGCATGTTCTAAATCTACACAATTGAGATATATTTTAAAACATAGTCTGCAACTTCAATTATTTATGATACTCTTTCTAAAGTTTTAAAAACACTTTACTAATTAATTTTAATGCACACAAACCACCGATCAAGTTAAAATAACCTCTCCCTCTGAAAGTTCCATTTTGTTAATAATTGGTAATTAGATCATTCTTTAAATACCATCATTCTCCTGTTCCAAGCTGTTAGCTTCAGGTGAAACATCCAAATTTGTCCCCAGAGTATGAAAACGTGCCCCAAACTCCCAATACCTTCCAAACACATGCCAGTATGCACCTTGTTTGGTGAGGTATACATAACAGAAGACATTTAGCCTCTCATAATAAATGCCATTATTTTCAAATCCACAATCGCATGAGACTTGGTGTAAAACAGAAGGGATACGTTAAAAATTAGTGCCCTCCCTTTTCCATTCAGGAGTGTGGGATCATCAGTGTATCTGGGTGAAGGATCATTCTCTCTGGCTTTTCGCCACGAAGCAATTCTGAACATCATTAAACCCCATACATTCTGGCACAACTGCTAGAGTCAGTCCCAAGAAGGCCCAGAGATGATCTCATAAAAAAATCGGGCCTTGGCTGTATCTGGCAGGGAGAGCAGAGGGAGCTGTGAAAAAAATGCCTCATTGGCATGTGGCTGGACCTGTGTGGCATCCACTGATGCTGTTTATAAAAGATGGTCCTCAAGGGTGTTCAGAGGAAGGGCCCACATTTTAGATGTTTCATCAGCCTCTCATGTTTGCAGGATTGAGTTAAGATTGCTCAAGGATTTTTCTCAAAGTTTTGCAATAAGGAACAGAATTTTTCCTATAAAGGCACAAGGTATAAATCACTTGGAATGCTCCTCTAACAACGGCTGCTGTAATCCCAAAGTGATTTTTCCAGTAACAGGTACAGGATACAGCAAGCCTGTCGAAACACACAGTATGTCTTATGAAGTTAAAGTGGGATTTGCTCATTGAGCACAGAGATTAGAGAAGGACATTTATTCCATTATACACATGTTCATCAGTCCAATTTTGTCATGCCATTGCTCTTCTCCATCCAGGTGTTGAATATTTCTTTGTAAAAAGAAAGTAAGAAGTGTGAAAATTCACACCTATTAATGAGGCGAGAGAATGAGTAATTCATCCTTACCTCTCTCACTAAACACAAATATTGAAACCAGGAATTAGTGGACTAGGAATAATTGGTAAGGTGTGGTGAAAAGCATGCAGTCAACTTTGAATGCTTCAGCCCCTAAATTATATGGCCACTTATAAATATAAAACTTCAAGAAATTATAGAATTATGCAAAATGATGGTGCCCATACCCTATAATTGGGAGAATTAAATGAGTCTCAATTTGTAGCATTTATAAAATGCCACTGGCCCACAGGAGATGCTCAATCAGCATTAGCAGTTGTGATTAGTGATGTTCGTGCTGAATTCTCTTGCGTTAGTGTTGCTTTGTTTATATTGGTTATGTTGATTGGAGTTGTTTGTGTTACATTACTTAGCTTTACAACTTTGGAAATGTGTAGCCCAGGGAGTAAATGAGTTTCATTCTGCTATCCAGTCTCTACAATCTCAGTAGACTCTAAAACAAGCACCAAGTAACATAGCATATTCCTGAAGGAAATATAAGAAGGCAGAATCAATAAGTGAGCATCTGGATAATTTGAGCCAACCTGACTAAATGGATGATGTTTTACATGAATCATCTCAATCTCCACAGCACGTATGGGTAAGTACACAAAAGTCCAAGATGGCCTGATACTGAGCCAGGAATTTTGTATGCTGGGCCTATTATTTGTGGAGAAGAAGGTAACCCTACATGCTGGACTTTTCTGAGGAGATTAGCTGGTGCTGGGTTATAGTGAGTCAAGGTAATATTAAGTCGCAAAGAGCACAGATCCAGTTGGTTAATCACTATTGCTGCACAGGACAGTTATATTCTGTCCTGCTCTCAGTATTAGAAACTCATCAGGCTGTGACTAATATTTACAGATTTTACATTTACCTTTTTTAAGATGTGCATTTTCCAAAGAATCGGCTCTATGCTAGTTGCTAATCACTTTGGGGAAATGTAGGTAGCCCAGTTTCCCATCAGCCAGCTTACAACCTTGTTGAATGTGTGCATGAGAGACTTGAACTGATACCTATCTCAGGAAAAGAAAATTAAAATGTAATTGTCTATTGGCCAAGGGCACATATCTACTTGTGTTTTTAAATTATTTTTTTACTGGGAGATATTTAATTGCTTAAGAATATATTATCAAAGTTTTTAGATTTAAGCAATTGGAAGAATGATTTAATAAAGACCCCTTCCTTTTCATAAAAACGCAAAGCAAAATATTTTTTAAAATTTTAAATATATAACCAAGTTTGAAAGACAGAGGAGATATCTTCAGTACAAGATGCAATCAGGGACATCTCATGAGCAGAGCAGGAAACGTGGAATGTGAGTGAGTGAGTTCAAGAGCATAAAAATTTTAAATATAGGCTCACACAGCTCTTGTTCTTGTTTGAGTATTTACTCAATTTTAAGGGAACTTTTTCATGTTTTATGACTTAATTTTATTTTGGTATTATGTAAAATAGTTTCATGGTTCAAAAGTCAAAATCATTTAAAAAGAAATGTTCAGCCCTAGTCAATTTTCCTCAGTGGATAGAGCATTGGCCTGCAGACCGAAGGGTCCTGGGTTTGATTCCAGTCAAGGACACATACTGTATTTGCAGGCTCCTCCTGGCCCAAGTCCTGGTCAAGGCACATGCAGGAGGCAACCAATCGATAAGGTTCTTTCACACCGATATATCTCTCTGTCTTTCCCTCTCCCACTCTTTCTAAAAATCAATGGAAAAGTATTCTAGGATGAGGATTTTTTTAAAAAAATGTTCAAGGAGGACTCACTGGCTTTTCTAACTTACCCTACTCCTATAGATAACTACTAGTATTTGCAACCAATTAACTAATCCCTGGTTTATACTTCTCATATATATGTATGAATATACACATATAAAGGGCATCCCAAAAATGTATATACACACTTTGAATAATGATAAAGGCAGTGTTTATTAAAATACATTTCATTTTCAAAAAGGAGTATTAGCTGGTAAAGTATGTGTACATTTTTGGGTCACCCTGTATATAGATATATGTATTACCTCATTTGTGTACACATATGTGTATATGTGTGTTTGTGTGTGTATGAGTAAAAATAATTTAAAGAAAGTATCTGTTTTAATTTCTGTAGTGTTTTCTCATGAGTTGATATTGAATTTTGTCAAAACACTGTTTAACATCAATGGAGATAATCATATCGTTACTCTGCACATCAATTGATGTTGTAAATTATATTATAAATGTTTATATATAAAATACCTTTGAATTGTTAGAATACACACTTTGCCATTATATATTATTATTTAAGATTCCATTAGATTCTGTTTTATAAGAAACTATTTAGTATGTTGCATTGATATTCATAAGTAAGTTTGGTCTTCAACTTTCATTTTAATGTCCTGTTTTTATCAGGTTTAGCTTTCTTTTTTAATATGATGATGATGAAAAACAAATACAGTTTTCCATTTGTTCCCATTATAGTTCACATTCAATATTATTTGTATTAATTCCAGTTGCACAACATAGTGGTTAGACAATCATAGACTTTACAGAGTAGCCCCCCCGCCCCAAATTTCAAGTACCTCCCCTGGACCATACATAGCTATTACAATATTATTTTTTTTCCTCCATTGACCTCTCTCCAGCCACTCCCACCCCCCAGCACATGCCCTTACCCCCAATTACTGTGTCCATTGGTGATGCTTATATGCATGCATATAAGTCCTTTGGTTGATCTCTTACCTCCCCACCACTGCCTTCCCTCTGAGGTTTAACAGTGAGTTTGATGTTTCTCTATCTCTGGATCTATTTTTGTCCATTGGTTTATGCTGTTCATTATATTCCACAAATGAGTGAGATCATGTGATATCTATCTTTCTCCAACTGGCTTATTTCGCTTAGCATAATGCTCTCTGGTTCCATCCATGATGCTGCAAATGGTAAAAGTTCCTTCTTTTTTACAGCAGTGTAGTATTCCATAGTGTAGATATACCATGGTTTTTTAATCCACTCATCTGCTGATGGGCACTTAGGCTGCTTCCAAATTTTAGCTATTGTAAATTGTGCTGCTATGAACATAGGGGTGCATATATCCTTTCTGACTGGTGTTTCTGTTTTCTTGGGATATATTCCTAGAAGTGGGATCACAGGGTCAAATGGGAGTTCCATTTTTAGTTTTTTGAGGAAACTCCATACTGTTCTCCACAGTGGCTGCACCAGTTTGCATTCCCACCAGCAGTGCACAAGTGTTCCTTTTTCTCCACATTCTCTCCAGCACTTGTCATTTGTTGATTTGTTGATGATAGCCATTCTGACAGGTGTGAGATGGTACCTCATTGTCATTTTGATTTGCATCTCCAGGGATGATTAGTGACTTTGAGCATGTTTTCATATGTCTCTTGGCTTTCTGTACGTCCTCTTTCAGAAAGTAAGTCCTTTGCCCATTTTTTGATTGGGTTGTTTATCTTCCTTTTGTTAAGTTGTATGAGTTCCCTGTAAATTTTGGAGTGTAGCTTTCAAAGCTATAGTTATTTTATTTTAAAAATTGGGAATTTCCCTTTTTCCCTATACTCTGGAACTATGTTAAATTATATTGGGATTATTAGTCTTTGAAAACTTGGTAAAATCCCTTTATGACCTCATCTAAACTTGATGCTTTTTCATGGAGGTAAAGTTCTATGATAATTTTATCTTTTTCTTACATAGACATTTTTACTAGAATATAGGGTGTCCCCCAAAATGTATAAACACACTTTGAATAATTATAAAGGATGTTTTCAAAATTGAGCTATAAGTTGTTAAAGTGTGCATACATTTTGGGGGGATACTCTGTAGTATCCATTTCATGTAAGCTTACAAATATATTCACATGTTATTTGATTTCATCTGAAATCCCTCATATGGTTTTCAGTTACATTTATTATTTGTATTATATATACTGAATTTTTTTTCTTTGTTTCTCTGTTTCTTTTACTTTCTTCTGTATATATTTTATATTCAAGAAAGTATGTATAGTTTTTCTCATGGTACACTTTTAATAATACATTTTATAACAACTTACACATTCGTTGCCTTACTTGGATTTCTAGTATTTGGTTGAAACACTTAAAATAAAATCTCATCCAACATCACTTATAATCTACACAGAAGCCAATGAGTTTCATTGTTTACTTTCCCTTTTGTTTTTTGGTCACATTTTTAAAATCATTTTATTTTCATGTTTACCTGTCAGAATATATAATACTTACACTAAACCCTGTCCTTAAACCCTGTCCGCACCTTTGTTTTAATCTTTGATCTACTATGAAATATGTTAAATTCTCACCAGAATTCTCCAAACATTAATAGGAAATAAAAGTAAAATAAAACAATATTGGACAAACAAAAATCAATATTTATAGACACTGAGTGATTCAAGTACTAAAAGAGATTTTTTCAAAAGAAGAAATTTGATACCGAATGAAGGTGTATGATACAAGGACAGTGATGATCAAGTAAACTGATAAACGTAAATAAATAAAAAATAAGCACTAACACTAAAATAATGTGAAAATAACAATGGTGACTAATTCTAGTGGGACATAAAGAGAAGATGGAGCTAAAATATTAGACAATAGTAGCATGGACAATGAAAAAGGATAATTAGAAATAAACTATGTCAATTGCCTTACACTGTTTGTGAAGTTAAAAATAGTTATTAATTTTGAGTAGTGATGTTTTCACTAATTGTAAAAGACATATTTAGCCATTGCAGACCACTATGACATAGACCAAAAAAATAATAATATTCTACTAGAAAATATAATACAAATATAACATCCACAAAACTATGCATTATTATAGAAAGCCTTTGGAGGAATTATATTTATCTTATATAATTTTAATAAAATATTTTTGATATAATTGAAAATCTTATGTTTGCTAAAAGAGAAGAAAAATAATTGAAATTTATATTGGTTATGTTGATTTTCTAAGTTTTATAACATTAAAAATCATACAAATACATAATCTCATATACCCATATCAATTTTAAAAGAAAGAATGGTCTATTTTTCATATTTATATATTAGGAATTTACATTTGTAAAGAATAAATTTTTCAAATTTTAGTTATTAATTTATAGAGTTCACATTCAAACTCAATTTTTTTATTTCATTATACACACAAACTAAAGACTCACTTTTTAAAAGTAAGCAAGATTTAAAATAAACTTTTTTTTTTTTTTAAATATATTTTATTGATTTTTTACAGAGAGGAAGGGAGAGAGAGACAGAAAGCTAGAAACATCGATGAGAGAGAAACATCGACCAGCTGCCTCCTGCACATCCCCCACCGGGGATGTGCCCGCAACCCAGGTACATGCCCTTGACCGGAATCGAACCCGGGACCTTTCAGTCCGCAGGCCGACGCTCTATCCACTGAGCCAAACCGGTTTCGGCTAAAATAAACTTTTAAAGGTGCATTCAATAACTACCGAATAACTGTTGAGTTGAAAGAAGAGAACCCAGGTCTGTTTTATTACTTAAGGATCCTAACATCACTCAGAGGATGACAGAACAGCTTTATGTTGGAAATATAGTCATCTTCCCCAAGTACTCTGTTAGAGATGGAAAACAGAACTAAGATACCTTCAGTGTCTGGGTCAACACTTGTAACTTATATTTAGTTTAGATTCCCGAGTCTGTCAGAAAATATCTGCCACTAATTTATAGGAATGTTTTCAGAGTAATAACATTGATATTGCAAAATGTGCATCTAGATACAGAGAGAAAAGGACAACATATCTAATGATCAATTTTATGTAAAAAGGCTTACATTTATTGCTGTTATAATAGTTGGCAAAGGCCAAGGAACAAAGAAGTAATGTGTTGCCTTTTATAAAATCTGGTGGTATGTTTTATTACCAGATTAAAGTAAAAGCATGCAGAAAGCCAGAGGGAGATAGGAGGATGGGAGTGTGGAAGGGAGAAAAAGAATAACAAGAAAAAGCCGTAAGAATAGTAGTTGCTTTCTGGTTTCTGTTGGCAATTTCCAAAAATCTCCCAAGAAAAATGCAGAATGTCGCTCTAGCTGGTTTTGCTCAGTGGATAGAGCGTCAGCCTGCTGACTGAAGGGTCCCGGGTTCGATTCTGGTCAAGGGCACATGCCTGGGTTGTGGGTTTGATCCCCAGTAGCGGGCATGCAGGAGGCAGCCAATCAATGATTCTCTCTCATCATTGATGTTTTTATTTCTCTCTCCCTCTCCCTTCCTCTCTGAAATCAATTAAAATTAAAATATTTTTTAAAAATGCAGAATGTCAATCAACATATTTAGGGCCACCCTGTTAATGTCCCCAAAAAGGCCTGCAGGAGTGCCTCTTCTATCTGGCCAGATGGACGCTTGGCTCTATGTGTATCTGGCTTCCTCTGTCCCTTTATTTACATGGCACAATCTCCAAATCTAATAGAATGGTTAGAGAACCACAAGAAGTTGCCTTAAGGAGACAACCTGATTTACTACACATTTCACTCCTGTTGGTAAGCAAAATCACTAAGGCCCTGCAAAAGCTCTGGGGACAATAATTAGGGAAAGGATCCTAATACCTCTTAAAGGACATGCTCTAGTTAGAATGCATTCCCAGGAAAGCAGCTGACCTGTGATTCTCACGCTAAGCAGTATTCACTTATTTAAATGGACTGAGTTTTCCATGGAGAACTCAAGAAATCTCACATACGACAAAGGAAGTTATTTCATTACGGTGATTCCTAGGGCCTGACCGAAAGCAATTTGCTTAAAAGTTTGCTCAGAAAACTCAAAAAAACTGAGCCCCAACTGAGGAAGTGGTACTCTCTGGAGACATGGCCAAAATGAACATTAAAATAAGTAATTTTATTCAGACCCGGACAGCCTTTCCCTCCCCCTTTTATCTTGGCTCTTTTTCACTTGGAAAACAAGATGCTGATGATTGCTCCTGCCTGTATTGCCCCCCCCCCAAAAAAAAAGGGAGAAATAAAAATTCCCTTTGTACCCCTACCCCAAAGGCATTTATTTATCTTTCATTCTGAAATTTGTCCTTCTGGGATTCCATTTTGGTCACTCGTTCACCCTTTTGTTGCCACCCGTCTGATTTCAACAGTGTTCCAGAACCCTCTATAATCCTTTAAGTATGTGAGTGTATTGTTACACTGACTTTAGGTTAATTTAATGTTTTCTATTTCATAAGGCAGATTATTACATTATTTTGGGATAGAGAACAACACATGAAAGCCTCCACATCTATCTGTCTACACCCTGTGCCAAAACTAAGAGCCGACCTTTGATGGTAGTTTTGTCCCTCATGTAACAAACATTTTAAAAATAAAGACAAAACATTGTTATGCCAGATGAAGACTCAGGAAAGATTTTTGTTTTGTTTTTTTAATGCAAAAAATGATATATATATATATATATATATATATATATATATGAATATATGAATCCTGGCTCTTGTGACCTAACATAGGGCTCTTTGTGGGAAGAGGATTTCCAAAACTGTAATATAACACAGGCTGGGATAAATGCATTTTGAATCTAACTGGATGTAAGTGCATAGGCATTTATAAAAAAAAGAAGTATTTACTTGCTTAGGTAGTAAGAGAAAATATGCTCAAGGAATTAGTATATTCAGACAGGTCCAATAAATCAAGAAGAAAAAGAGATTTCCTATATTATTTGAACTGCAAGCTGCCAAGATGAAACAAATATTTATTGAACCAGCCACTATGCTAGTTCTGATCCATATGCTGATTAAATGTCATTATCAACCCTATGGCATAGAACAAACTAATTTTACGTACATGAAGACTAGGCAGAAGAGATAATTAACAAAGTGTCAGTTCATAATAATCGATATCGAAACGAGGTCAGTATTATCTGGCGTCTTTTTCCCAAACCACATCAGGATATTTGTTTTTTCACATCTAGGCCTTTTGAATTGAAGTACCATTGCCTGCCGAGGAAAAGGACCTGGTGAGTAAAATAAATTTCATAAAAGGCAATAGGCAAGTGGAATATATCTTGTGAAAATAATACAGTTATTTTTCACATTTTACTCCATTAAGAGACTTTATTGAGCAGGACTGCTATAACTCTCTGAATTAGGAACATCTCACTCCATTTTCAAGGGCAAGTAGTGCATTCGCTGCAGGAGAGTGAAGGATTCTGACAGCGGCTTTTAGCCTAGTCTGTCTTCTTCTGAAGTGTGCATTTCCTGTTTTCACAGAGGGGCTGGCATTTCTCCCTTTTTTATCCATTTATTCCTCATCGGTTCTATTCAAGGTTAATTTACCTTGAGAGCAAAGAAATCTCATGTTTTGTAAGAAAGAAAACTGAGCTGCAGTAACAGAAAAGGATTCTGTGTCATTTTTCTATTTTCACAAAGCTCTTCTCACATCAGTTACGCAGAGCAATAAGCTACAAAAACAAAGCTAGCGTGTACAATGTTCAGGAAAATGTTGGTAACTTGCTCAGTTTGTGTTTCTTTGTCTTGATTAATAAGGCCGTCAGACTTAAATTAATGAAGTCCAATTTTTATACCTTTTTTATTATTTATAAAACAAGGATTGGAAGAGCATTTTTCCTCTTGTCTCTTAGCAATGTATCAGTCCCAGAATGAATGGATTTCTGCCCAGACACAAGTGGGTCATTCAGCTGGTCAACAAGGATGCTTCTTATGAGAGCAGATTTTTTTTATGGGGACAGCTGTCTAGCAGGAAGTATATTGCCATGTGGTGTTTTTGAATTTAGCAAAAGGCAGTCAAATACTCTTAGTAATGACCCACTTAATTTTATAGTCAGGACTTCTACATAGAAGTGTATTAATAACAATAAATCTGGATCTGGAATCAAGGTTACTATCAGGTGGTTGCAGACGAGACCAAAGTGTAAATATGTACTACATAATAAATGACACATTTCTACATTTAAATAACATGACTTCCAGTCACTCTGCAGAAACACATAACCTTGAACGCAAACTCATTTCCTAGACCTTGGAGTCCCATCTTGAAAAATGCGCAACCACCAATTTACAATCGGCTTCTGGAAGAGATGTTTTCTGCTCTTAAATAGTGATGGAGTGATTTTTATTAAGTTTGCCTATGAAACCTTATAAGAACCAGCTTTTCCTAAGCTACTATGGGAATATTAGCTCCATTTCACTCTCTGTAAGCGTCGACCTTGGGAAAAATAGGAAGTGTTTTAGTGAGATCATTCCTAATGAGCAAAGGCCATTTGGGGAAATGGGCCCATCTCTTGTTTGCCATCTTGACAAGTTCTTTGTTTGGGGTATTTAACATGATGACTTCCATCCTATGGATACAAGTCTCTCGTATTATGCTAACGGTACTGATATCAACATCACTGCATTGGATTTATGGGACTCTCTGGTGGTAACAAAAGCATTTACCTTGAAGGAGATAAATTTATAAAGTTTAAGAAACCAGACTCTTAATTTGACATTTATTGCCACCGAAGAGTTTACACAGCTACTCAGCTGAGATGAAGTGTCTGTACGTGCTCCTATCCGAGGAGCACATGCAGACTATTTCTATTTCACAGGCCCACGTGTATACCACGTGATACATCAGATAACTGGCCTTACTTTGGAATCAGGCCTTGATCCTTGTAAGCTTTTAAAAATCTATTAATCATGGAGATGAGCTTTTAATAATGTCAAAGGCTTGTTATAATATGTGCTTTGATTCCTATATCTTATTGTCAATTCTCACATTCTAAAAGATGTTCCTAAGGAGCCAGTAGTCGTGAAAAAGCATCAGTGAGTGTTGCTTATCAGCCAAATGTTGACCATTTACATCCTCTTTTCTGGTATCCCCACTTACATGTGATCAACTCCATGAACACACAGAATCCTTTCTTTCCTCCCTAATACCATACAATGGCAAGCCCAAATGCCCCCAACAATCCTAAGGGGATGGGAAGGGAACTGTGGCTCTTGGCTGCAAAAGGGTCTAAGCTTTATGCCAAGGATCCGTTATAAGGGTAAATAGCATTAGTGCCTTGGCGAGACACAGGTTTAGTGGACCAACTGGAGCATATTGTTCATTGGGTGATTACCCATCCCTATTTGCCTGAGATTTTCTCACTTTTAGCACTGAAAGGGCCTTATCCCAGCAAACAGAGATGGTTGTTTATTCTAGTTCTAAATCTGATATAGACAATTTCAAAATCATTTCATCAGGCTTCCAATATGTGTAAGAAAGAACACCATCTCATTTTGCCAGGATTGCTGATCCCATGAAATGTTGTCCTTTGGTTCTGGTGTGGGCCTTTTCCAGTTAAAATGAGTCTGGCTGACCTCTTGTAGAATGAGGCTAAATGGATATGTTGTTTAGTTAACAAGACCCTATTAACCAGTGAGATAATAAAGATACAACCATGCGATAAATTAAAGCAGTATAAAGTTTTCTGTAATGTAAACCACATGAATATAATGATGACAATACTACCTTTTTAAAAATAAAAGACTTCTATAGTTGCTAGCAAGTTTAGCATAGTATTATATAGACATGTATTTGATGAGCTACTAATTAAAATTGCACTATTGGATGATTGTGATTGCCTGGTTTGATGATAGTTATGATCATTGAATCACTCCACCTTTCTTGATTTCATGACATGTCTTTTATCAATCAGCTACAAAAGGTTTTGTTTGTTTGTTTTTAATTTTTAAGGCTCTGAATGAACCATGAAATATGAGATATTCACTCATATGAGATGTTCATTCTCACTGATTTTCTATTCCTTCATCATAGCCCAGTAATCTCTCCCAGTCTCCACCAGGCTTATTGATCATGCACCTGATCTATTTCTAAAAGATCCTTATTTTTTATTTGTTTGTTGTTTGTTTTATAATGTTGAGCAGATATATTACCTAGGGATTTTAGAGTAAAAGCATCAAATTTTTCTCAATGTTTGTACAGTTTTTAACTTTTTTTTTGGTAAACCATTATTTTTTTGTTCTAACTTAACATCCATATAATTTCAAGATAGGAGGTGTTCAAGAAATGCTACAGATAAGTTGATTATTACTTTGCTAAAATCATGTAAGTTATTAAACCTATCTTAGTTACATAAAATAACAAATTGAAGAAGAGTTTGATGAGAAGAGGCATAATGAAATACAATTAAAGCTAGGAAATATGTTTTTGGCTTCAAACCACATGATTACAAGCTAAAGTACTTTGCTATTTTTCATCTGTTGAGAATGTTCTCATTCTCTTTTTCACTATAAAATAAAATAAAACAGGTAGTTTAACATTACAAAAAGCAATGGCCATTGAGGATTTGGTGGAGGCAAGGATTGGTGTGTTTTTGAGAAGCAGCGTGTCAGAACATAACAGAAGCACAGATTCTGGTATCAGGTTGTCTGGGTTTAAAACATAACTCTGTATCAGCCTGTGCACTGAAGTATCATGGGTTCGATTCCTGGTCAAAGGCACATACCTGGGTTGCAGGTTTGATCCCTCACCCAAAGTTGGAACGTACAGGAGGCAACCAATCAATGTGTCTTCTCTCTCTCTCTCTCTCTCTCTCTCTCTCTCTCTCTCTTTCTCTCTCTCTCTCCCCCTTATATTCTATCTAAAAGCATTGGAAAAATATCCTCAGATGAAAATTAACAACAACCACCAAACACACACACACACACACTCACAAAAAAAACCTAAAACCACATAACTCTGCTAACTCTGCTACTTACCAGCTTTATGATCTTTGGCAAAATATTCAAACTTGTTGTGTCCCAATTTCTTATCTGACAAATTAAAGTACCAACAGTAACTACCTTATAGGGGTATCAAACAAGTTAATATATTAAACAAGTTAATATATGTAAAGTGCTTAGAATAGTATTGGTATAAGAAGAGCTATTACTATTAGTTATTATATTTATTAACAGAAGCCCAGTGCATGAATGGCCTGTGCCCTCTCACAGTGTAGGAGCCCCGTGATCCATGGCCCCAAAGAGGTAGGCCCCGCCCACCCAACCGAGGCTCCTTGATGGATTGCCCCAAAGAGGTAGGCTGGAGCCCATGGCGTGGAGGAGCTGCCGGCCGCCTCCTCCGCGCTGTGCAAAGCAGCATCAAGTCCCTGCCCACCCGCGTGTGCGTGTGCCCGCTGCGTATGCAGCCTCATGAGATGGATTGTGACGGTGTGAGGTCATCACAGCATGAAGGCGTGACGACCACCTAGGCTTTTATTAGTATAGATTTGACTTCCACCTCTATTTCTCAGTATTGTTTGAACAAAAAAGGAAAGCTATGCCAGGAGTAACTCATCTTCCTACATTTTGAAATCCTTCACTATAGGTTAGGAAAATATAGTAAACAAACAAACAAAAGAAAACTCCACTTAAGGATATCTTTAAAGGATATGTTAATACCTCAACAATTAATTCTTTAGAAAATGTTTTCCACTTGTCAGCTATTAAAATAGTTTCTATTTTGCCCAAGTCCAAAACATGGCTCTTCAAAATGATAAGAAAGGTATAAGCACATGCTCTTTGTCCATCAACTCAACTTGGTAAGCACTGATTAAAGGAACTTATCCTAAAATGAAAAGAAGCTGTCAATAGATATTTGTGTGTGTGTGTGTGTGTGTGTGTGTTTAATTGTGTATTCTGAAGACCAAAGCCTTACATGCCATTTGTCTTTTTCCCTTTCTTGTCAAGTCTAAATAAACAAATAAACTCTTAAACAATTGATTAAATTCTTATTCATCCCATTTTTTAATGAGTAAAACAGAGATAATGCCTACTTTATAAAACTAATGAAAGAATTGAAAGGGATAATGAATATGGAGAAACTTGCACATAAAAATGATTATATCTTAGAATGAAAATTCTTACATTTCTGAAAATTATACTCAAGTGAATTCAGATATAAAAATTTGACTCTAGATATAAGAATAATGCAAAAGAAGACAGCATTTGGATAGAGATTACTCCATTATGACTCCCAGTAACACTTAGATATGGTAGTCTCTAATTTTATATTAAACCACATACTAATGAACACATATACATACACAGATACATCAATTCACACTTTTCATTCATGCTGTCTGTGTCTTAAAATTAATATAAACTTATTGCTATAAACTTCAATTTTCTACTCATACATGAATTTGTAAAAGGGAAAACAAACAAAAGAACAAATAGCATATAGAAATTCATCTTCTATAAGACCTAATTACAAAGAAAGGCATTTGTGTATCTTTGGTTGATATGTAAGAAGTAAGTAATCTTTTTGTGAAAGAAAACATAAGATCTGCTGTCCGTGGGCTTCCATTTCTACTGCTATCCATCTCTAACCAAGAAGAGGACATTTGTGAACTTAGAGAGTATTAGTTTGTAAGAACATAACTTTTTATAGACAGACAAACATGAAGTGGTTAACATACTCTGTCCTCTATAAAACAAAATCTGAATCAAGACACGTGGGATCTGCTGAAGTTCATGATTTGATGTTTTGATGGTTTGCACACTTGAGTTGATCATCCAATAGCACACTTCTGCCAGGAAGCCTGGTTTCCTTCAAGCCCAACTCAAAAGATACACCGCCCTGAAACTGAAATCTTCAATTAAGAGATACACCCTGCTTAATGTTTAAATAAACCATGTCGCAAATCTCCTTTGTTCTGATGATAGTCGGGTATGTGCTAGGAACATGACTGAAAGTTACTTAAACTCTTAAGTGGTTAATTGTGTTCAATTATATTACAGACACAGGGTGGAACATGGTCTTTTGCCCTGTGCCAACAGTAATATTCAATGAAGTTTCACTGTCACTTCTTCACCCTAAGAACAAAACTAAACCCAAAAAAGGAGGAAGAGGATCAGGAGAGGTAGGAGAAGGAGGAAGAGAAAGAAGGCAAAATAAAAGACATTTAAAATCCCCCTTTTCTGGTATAGAGGGTGGCAATCTTAGAGGTCATGTGTGTGATCTTTTTCATTAAGCAGCAGGTGTGCTACCCCTTTTTATGTTTGCCACACTCACATACTCATGTTTCCTTAGAGAGATATTTCAGGCTGTAAAATCATGAAACCACTTCTTAGGGGTCAGTTGAGATTCTGAGTTCTGTAACTGGAAGTGCACAAACTCTTCCACATATTGACGTCCCACTTTTTTATTTCCTTCTTTATGTGTTATTTTAAATCAATAAAGAAAAATTAACAGATAAAGGACTTTTAGTTTTCTGTGAAAAAAAAAACACACACCCTATTTTATCTTTTCTGTAACCTCAGGGGAAAAAGAAAAATGTTGGGTAGAAGGTGCAGTAATAGTTTTGCATCATTGAATTCTTTGCTCTGCCGTGAGTTAGATAAATGACTTCAGAAATTCTTAAAATCAGTAGATTTGAATGATCTCACTCCTTGCCAAATATAATGAACAATATATAAAAAGAATTAACTTGAATTAAACATAGACAGTGAACAAGGCACCGAGGTAAGAGCCACATAAATGTTAATTTTATTTCTAACTAGAGGCCCAGTGCACGGATTCGTGCACCTTGAAAGGAACTGTGGGCTGTGAGACTGTGGTGGGCACAGGGTCAGGTCTTAGTTCATCCTCCACTCCTCGGTCTGGCCCCTCCAACCGCAGCCCCTGGTACCCTGTCTGCCAGCATCCCTGCTCACTCCCACCACTACTGCTCCCATGAGCCCATGGCATAGAGCTATTGGGGCCAGCGCCATCAGTGGGTGCAAGCGGCACTGTTGCCCTGATAACCCCTCAGGAGCAGGGGGAGGTGGAGAAGCCCTGAGGGGCAATTAGGGCCGGCAGCCACTACTTGCACCTGCTGACAGCTCCAAGCAATTGGGACCGGCGCTGGGTGCCAGCAGCGGGTGCGAGTGGCAACTCTGGCACTGGCTGCAGGTGCAAGTGGGGCCGGCAACAGCAGCGGATGTGAGAGGTGGCTGCTGGCCCAGATCAACCCTCAGGAACAGGGGGAGGTGGAGAAGTCCTGGGGGTGATTGGGGCCAGCAGCTGCCTCTTGCACCTGCTGACAGAGCCGAGCAATCAGGGCCAGCCCCAGGTGCCAACAGTGGGTGTGAGCAGCAGCTCTGGTGCCAGCAGTGGATGCGAGTGCTGGGTGGAACCGCAGCATGTGGGAGCAAAGAATTTTCAGTAACCACCAGAGGCTCACCCCAATGACAGCGACCTGTGCCCCGCCTTGATCTGGCGCCCGCTCTCACCTGCTCCACCAGCCCACCATGGCTGACGCCCACCATGTTCCATAGTCTGCCACCTGCTGCTGATGCCCACCATGTCCCACGTGCACCCCCTGGTGGTCAGCACACTTCATAGTGACCGGTTGTTTGTTTGGTTGGTTGTTCTGCCATTCAGTCTATTTGCGTATTAGGGTATATATATATATATCTTCAAGTTTGGCTTTCCTCAATCCCTTATATAGACTAGCTTGCTTCTCATGTTGAAAATTAAACTATGTATTATGCTTATTTATTTTCAAAGATAGGATCCCAGTCATTTTATATTCATAAAATAAATTATAAGCTATGGAATTTCTAGCAAGATTTAGTTCTGGTCATTGCACACTAGAGACAAATCCATTGCCTTATTACTTAGATCCTCATTGTACTTGGAATCTATTTGGAAAAATAAGATGAACAAAGGTACGGTAAGTAGAGAACAATTGAGCATCTACTTGGTAATGTTGGTTACAAGGACTCTATGAGTCCAATGATGGGAAGGATAGATGTGGTTTAATACAGTGAAAATGAAAAGGGAGAGGTGTCCTTGGGATGAGTTGAGATGTGAGCAAAGCCTGACATAAAGGTCAAGGTCAGGTGCAGATCTGATTGAGTAGAGAAGGAAGCATGCCTGCTTGGAGGATTATGATTGTTTAGAGGGAGCACGCTGGCATTACAGGAAACCCATCTTCTGATAAAACCTCAAATGTTTAAAGGTTTGATTTATGGAGAAATATAATTTAACATTTTAGTGGAGAAAATAAACTTGCTTGGCACTTGTGGAACAGCAGTTATATTTAACCATATGCAGCACAAAGACAGACAAATGATAATCATATGTGCATGATCCTAGAGTCCAAAACAAAATCCCACTCTTTCTAAATTCTCAAAAAAGTCTCTAGAAAGCAAATGAGTATATAAACTGACATGGCATCACCATAGAGTTAGAATCCTAAAGTAGAATCTGCTGTCACATATTTAAAAATAGACTATCTACAAAGTTTGGTGTCTTTTACTACTATTAACACTTCTCTTTAGTATGCAATGCCTCAATACTACAGCTGAGAACCAGTCCTCTGTGCTTCCTGCACATGTCACCTGTTTGTGTAGCTGTGAAATTCATGAGGTTGTTAGAGTGAGAAGAGTTCCACGACTGAGATGTTCCTTTGCCAGGCAGAGGTGGTCTGCCCTCTGTACACAATTGCACATTCAACCCCCTTTAGTTTCAAGTAACTAAGGGGGAGATATGGGAAAACCCACAGAGATCCACTTTCTTTCTTAAAAGGCAGTGCCTGTCTAGGAAAGCATTCTGACACTAGCCATTTTTTCCCACCAGTTAAGAAAAAAAAAAATGGCTGATGGGGTAGTAAAAAAAAAAAAAACCCCAACACAACTTCTTAGGAGAAGAAATTGTGTGATTCACTGGTAAGTCAAAAGAACAGAAAAGGGGAATTCGATGACTTGTATTAATACTGGGCAGCAAAATAAACTTTGTTTGGCTATCCCCAAATAAAGTTTCTAAATTATAAGATTTATTTTTAATAAAGATAGATTAATTGGGGGTGGGTCTTGAGAACCTTGCTGTTCAAAGTATAATACACAAATCAGCAGCAACTGTAGTATCTGGGAGCTCATTAGAAATGCAGACTGCCAGGCATCTCTGCAGTGTTTCTAAATTTGAGTTTGCATCTTCATAGAATCCCCAGATCCTTTATAAAGTTTAAAAGGCTTAATTTTGAAGACTGGGTGGGCTAAAATGTGTGATAACAGGGCAAATAGTTAATGAAAACAGAAATCCTGAGGAGAGAAAAGATGAGTTCTGGAAATTCTATGGAATGATGAGGATTGTCCATGAGAAATTCCAGAACAATCCAGGGGAGCTCCAGTGAGTGAGAAGAAAAGAGAGACAAGTTTCAAAGGTTCACTGGGAAACTAAGTAAAGCACAGAATATTTCCACCGACCACCAACCAGATGCGGAGAAGAGGTCAGGATAATGTCAATGCTGGCAACTACAGAGAATTGCTTGCAGTAAAACCTAAGTAGACATGAAGAGTTTTAGATAAAATGTGGGAGCCCCTGTAGCCGTGTCATTCAACAAATTACTTTGAAGTCCATACTATGTGCTAGACATGATGGTAGTTGTACTTGTTAAACAAGCCACATCTTCACCTTTACTGCAGTTAAAAGGCATTTGGTTTTAGGTCAGGGAGGCAATCACCATCAAAAATCACAGCTCTGAACAGCAACAAAGGTCCTGTTATCACTATCTGGGCTTCTAAGCACCTGGAAGAAAGGATTTACTTAGGGGTAGACATTTTTGAAAGAACAAGGCCATACTTGTATTACATAAGTTATGATTGTGTGTGTGTGTGTGTGTGTGTGTGTGTAGGAGAGAGAGAGTGTGTGTATGTGTGCATTTTTAAATTGGTAGTATTCAGTTTGATCATACTGTTTTAGATTTTATTACCATTATTTCTTCCAAATCCCTATGTCATAAATCAAACTCAAGCCCAAGCTTTAGAAATTTCCAAGTGTGGCCCCAGCAGCCATATTTCTAATTTAGTCTTCATGCATATTTGATTGGATGAAGGGTAAAATCTTTATCAAATTGGTCCTAGAGAATTCTCTCTCCCAGCAATTTGATACTGGGAATAACAGGTAGCTATGAGAGGAGCCAGAACTTGGAGAGTGTAAACTTGAGGACCATTGGGTGACCATATTCCTCCATGTTCTTGAAAAAGAAGAGACCAAACTGCAGAAAGAGAAAAGTAAAGCTGGGGCAAAAAGGAACAGACTTTAGAGATCATGCAGCCTTTCCAACTTTGCTTCAATTCTATCTTCAAGTTTGGCTTTCCTCAATGCCTTTACATTATATGAGAAATGTATCTCATGATGAATCCCTTCACTTAAACTGTTTAAGTTAGTTCCTTAAATGGTTTTTCAATAGCTTTATTTCTACTTGCAACAAAAAAAAGAATCTCAACCAGGATGCCCACGGTCTATGCTGATATAATCTTAATGAGTCGGGTTGTTTTTCTTGAGCAGGATGCAAGGGTGATTTCTTTCCCGGGTTCTTGTCCAGGTGGGTTCAAAGAATGAAGCCACAGACAAAAGGTGGTAGATTAAAACGGTGGAAATTTATTGGAAGCAAATACAGACTCCCACGTAGGGAGGAGGTCCCAAGGGGGTAACCCACTAAGCTCCTTTTTTAAAAAATATATATATTTTATTGATTTTTTTTTACAGAGAGGAAGGGAGAGGGATAGAGAGTTAGAAACATCCATGAGAGAGAAATATCAATCAGCTTCCTCCTGCACACCCTCTACTGGGGATGTGCCTGCTACCAAGGTACATGTCCTTGACTGGAATCGAACCTGGGACCCTTCAGTCCCCAGGCCAACGCTCTATTCACTGAGCCAAACCGGTTAGGGCCACTAAGCTCCTTTTTGCTAAGGTTTATAAAGGCTGCAGTTCTTTGTCTCTTGATGCTCCTTTCTTATTGGTCACTATTTTGCAGTATATTACCTTCAAAGCCCAAACACCACATGGACCCACTTTGTTCCTAAATCTCCCTAAACCTACCTATTTTACCCCTAAAACTTTTTAAGCTTCTTTCATTAACATTAAGACAGCTGGACCAGTAATAGAAAAGTAACTGTTGAGGAAACTGGTACCCACATCCAATAATGTATAAACTTCCTTTTTTTAAAAAAAGATGTATCATGCTTTAAAGTGAAGTAGTGTTCTCTTCACTTTGTGGCTACATCTCAACTCAACTGCAATTGGTCAAGAACAAGGAAACCATGATCCTTTAATGTTGACCTTGGATTATGCAGGCCCAGTGTTTCAGAAACTTCAATGTGCATTACCACCTGCGGGGTCTTCTAAAAAGCCCAGATTCTCCAGCCTTGTTCCGTCCCTGTTGTATTTGATCAAAATCTAGGAATGTGTACTTTTCACATCTCCTTTAGATTATTCTGATTCAGATAATCCAGGGAACTAACTTCTAAAAGCATATTTTAAGCTTTGGGTCTTATTCATTCAGAATGGCTCATACAATAATTTGAGAAGCTTTTCAAAAATATACATGCTGAATACCACCTCAGACCAATTGATTCAGAATTTTAGCCAGCATGTGTTTGCACAAGATCCCCAAGTGATATTTAAGCGCACTTCTAGTTAAGAATGGCAGATTTGAGGCACTCAAGGGTGATTGACTCAGCTGTGCTATGGAGGCAGCCTCCTTCCATGCAGAACTCTGCAACACCAACAATATTTTATTTTAATGGCCACTTTCAATGTTTAAAATTGCTCAAGTACAAATTATTCAGACTATATCTACATTGACCTATTTGAAAATCAGCATTTAAAATACCGCCCTTCCTTTATCCTCGGATCAGAAGTGCATTTTTCTAATTGGAAAGTTTGCCTACCAGTGTTATTTAAATGGTAACTAAATGCGGATGGAATTGATGTTAGACAGATTCTTCATTTATATGCTTCACTTTGCAGTATATCAAAGTTTTATGGAAAGCCAAAAAAACAAACTCCTCCAAAGGGAAAGTAAAGTGTATTCTCTCTGTCCGGCATCCTGCCATTTATTTTTTATTTTTAGAACTTCTTATCTCAAAAAACAAACAAGGTCTTCTCTTTTTAAATGCCAAGATCAGAGCAAGAAATCAGCATCTGCAACATGATTGAACTGCATAATTTAGCCTTTTAAAATTTTTCTTGTGGAACACTAACAATGGATATCAGTGAGTATAAAAATGCACAAATTTCTGCAAATCTGTAAAGTACATTGCCTTTTGTATATGAAATGGACATACTCTCTGCGATTTCTAAGTACTATCTCAACTCATTGGCTTCTTGATGAGGTGAGTTCCCATTATTTATGTAGAACTGACCTTTGAGAAAATCTCTGCTGCAGAACTAAAAGCAATAGTGTGCAAGGATATGTATGTGCATGCATGTATGTATGTGTGTGATACATGTATGTGTCAATCTATAAATTCATTTATCCAGCATTTTTTATAAAAACAAATTAATGAATTAACAAATAAACTAGAACTAATTAGACTGCCCATAGAGAGGAAAATTATTTGAATATATTAGTATATTCATTTCATGAAATAATATGCAATTATTTAAAAATATGTATAATAATTGACCTAGAAGCATTAATAAGATGTTAGGGTAAAAGGAAGCTATGGAATAATGCATATAGTAAAATTGCTAACCAAAATGGCAGCAACTAAGTGTAGACCTGTTTATAGGCTATATACTAGTATGTTTAGGTGAGCACAGGAGAGGTGAACAAGAATGTTCCCATTTAAATGTTTCTTCAAGGAGTGGGATTGGGAGTGAGTAATATTGTCTTTATACATTTCTTTCTATAGCATCTGGTGGTTGCATGATCATGCTTGTTTTTGTGCATTCAGTAAAGGTGAGAAGTAAAAAAAAAATTGTAGACTAAGTGAGAAAAATAGGAAATAAAGATGAATAAGCATTCCTGGTAAAGTAAATAAAAATGGGTAAGAATAATAAAATATTCTGCAATACTGATCATTAAAGATGCAGATTCAAGCAGTGAAGTTCATTTTTCACCTCTTAAATTGGAACATATTAAAGAAAAGATCATTCTCAGTGCTGATTAAGGCACTGTGAGAGCAGCATTTTAATACAATGCTGAAGTATAATTTGAAAGAATCTTCCTGGAAATTGGTTGAAAATAGGTATGAAGCACATAATGTTAATATCTTTGACTAAGTGGACCTCCTTTTATATATTTTTTAAAAAGTAATCATCATCCCAGGATATTTTTCCAAGGTATGTGCCCTTGACTAGAATCGAACCAGGGGACCTTCAAACCACAGGCCTATGCTCTATCCACTGAACTAAACTGGCTAGGGCAGTGGTTCTCAACCTTCTGGCCCTTTAAATACATTTCCTCATGTTGTGACCCAACCATAAAATTATTTTTGTTACTACTTCATAACTATAATGTTGCTACTGTTATGAATTGTAATGTAAATATCTGATATGCAGGATGGTCTTAGGAGACCCCTGTGAAAGGGTCGTTCGACCGCCAAAAGGGTCGTGACCCACAGGTTGAGAACCGCTGGGCTAGGGTATCAATGGATCTCCTTTCAGAGGCTTGTATTAAGTAAACAAGCAGAATGAGGGCAAGCATGTGTGTAAAATGACTTTACTATAGTTTCCTTGAGAAATGGCATAATGATCACACTGTTCACACCATAAAAAAATCTATACGTAATTTCTTACATTCCTCTCTCTCTCTCTCCATCTCCCTCACACCCAGAGCTTCTAAAACCCCTTTCCTTCCTTCTCTCATTCACACAGTCCCCTGAGAGCCATGCTGTCCTTGTTCACTCCATTGGCCCCCAGGCAGAGGGACAGGAATATTCCCAGCCCAGTACCCTGGAGAGCAGGCTTTTCTTATCTGACTCTTGTTCTTCAGAAAATCAACCTCAACAGGTTAATTCTGTTGAATAAAATGACTAGCTGTACATCAAAGTGGGTAATCCAAGATCTAAACATGTAAACATTAGTTAAGAGATTTATTGACAATGGTTTTTATTTTTCTACCAGAGGCCTGGTGCATGAAATTTGTGCATGGGGTGTGGGGGCCCTCACCAAGCCTGCACCCTCTCCAATCCGGGACTTTCCTCTCACAATCCAGGACCGCTGGCTCCTAACTGCTCACCTGCCTGCCTGCCTGATTGTCCCTAACTGCCCCCCCCCCCCCCTTGCCGGCCTGGTCACCCCTGACTACCCCCACCCTGCCAGACTGGTCGCTCCATGCAGCCTACTGTTTAGTTGTTTGGTCGTCCCTCACTAACCTCCCTGCCACCCTGGTCGCCCCATGCAGCCTGCTCTTCGGTTGTCTGTCTGGTTGTTTTGGTCGTGATGGCCCCTGGCTTTTTATATATGAGAATATTTTACTAATTTTTCTAAGAGGAATATATGCCAACTTTATAACTTAATTTAAGAATGGCTTAGTTGTTAAATATTTGCAATACTTTTCAGGGCACTGCTGTTTTCTACAACTTGTGTAAAATACTTATTATAAGATTAAGTATTTCTAATTTGTGAAAACAAAACAACTTATCCCTTTCAGATCAATTCAGATATTTGGAGTCAAGCCTGAGAAAGACTTTCTAAAATAAAAATATTCTGATTTAAATATATGCACAGTAGTTCTCTAAGCTGTTAAATAAAATGGTGGTTCCTCATTTTTTTTAGATTAAGTATCCCCTGAGAATCTAACTAATGGCACAACCTTCTCTGCTGAGAAATAAACATCTTCCCTCATGTATGGGTGTCCTAGGCTACACACACTGGGTGACTCACAACAGCAGTGCTTTCTTGTCCCACAGTTCCTGGACTAGGAGTCTGAGGTCAAGGCCTCAGCAGGGCCATGCTCCCTCTGTAACCATTAAGCAATCCTGCCTTGCTTCTTCTTGCACCTGGTGATTTTCCTACAATCTCTGGCATTCCTAGATCTGTAGATACATCGCTTTCATCCTCCATCTTCACATGAGCGTCTTCTCATGTCTTCACAGGATCTCCCTCTGTGTGTATCTGTGTCCAAATTTCCCCTTTTTATAAAAACACCAGTTACACTGGATTGAAGCCCAGTGTAATATCCTCATTTTAATTTGATTACCTCAGTAAAGAACCTGTTTCCTATCTGAGGTACAAAAGGTAAGGCTTTATATATTTTAGAGGAAAAAAACAATTCAACCTGAAACACCACCCGAACACATCTTATCTTCCAATACCAGGATGTAGACCTGCTAAGGTTGTGTCTCCAGACCTAAGCTTAACCCAGATCTGAGGACTGATGGAAATTTATTATCCCTGATCAGACCCCCTCACTAATTAGCTAATGAACATCCAAAGACAAGCCAGATCAACCCAAAAGGCAGGAAAACCTTCCATTAAGAATATTAAGAAGAGGTAAGGAAAATATTTTCTGAACTCTTTACTTCAGTGTAAGAAGTATAAGAATTGAGACATCCAGGAGACATTGCTGATAGATATTGGCTTCTTTCCCAATGGAAATCTAAGTCACAATTCATCTCAACAGAGATTACAAGTAGATACAATGCTGATTTCCCACAGAATGCAAATGCTTCTGAAGTTTACCTGCTTAGAGCAGTAAAGACTCCTTGAAAGCTTTTATTGTAATTTTATTTGTAATTTTATATTACTATCACATGTATGTAATGTTATTAGCACTGAACTTACCATGGTTTTACTTAATATCATATGGAAGTTGCTGTACTTTGCTCAGATTCTACATTTTTGTATTGTAGTTAGTTGTTAATATGAAATCTGAGATCAGAGAGGCATTGATTTTCTAGTTACTAGCTATTTGATGATGGACACATTACTTATCTCTCCTCATTTTCAACTTTCTGATTTGTAAAATGAGGAAAATAATAACTACCTGATGGGGTTCATATCTGTGGAGTAAGAATGACTATCTTTAAAACACCCTAACTCTGAAGCATATTAACACTACTTCCCAGATATTTGGCCAATGTGTGCCTCAGTTTACCCATATCCATAAATATTTTTATTTATATATTTTATCTATAAATAAATAAATACATAAAATCAAGGATGGAAAAAATATTTACTGTACATGTTTGCTATGCAAATTAAATTGAGTACATCACATAGAAGTGAATCCCTATGTATTATACTCGGCTAGCCAGCATTCTCCAGAGAAAAAGACCTAATAGTATGTGAATATATAAGAAAGAGCATTTATTACAAGGAATTTCCTCAAGCAATTATGGAGGTTGTAGGTACAAGTCTGCTGGCTTTGGGGAACAGTGGTGATGAGCACACTCTAGGGCAGAGACTGGAAAGCTGCTCCTCTTGGTCAACTTCTTCCTCATCTTTTTCCCACACCTTGTGGCATCTGCACACAGCCCGTGGCTCCTCTCCTAATCCCAGGTCACAGGGCTCCTTCACTTGGTTTCTAAATTTTCTCAGAGCAAAGAGGTGTCCAGGCCTTGGGTGTCTAGGTTCACACTTTTCTGTGGGGCAACATGAGGGCAGCCAGTGCTTGAGATGTTGGTGGTGCTGATGTTGGCTCTGTGAAGTTGGCTCAAGCAGGTCTGCACATTGAGCCAGGCTGTCAGGGCATTGTCACCCACACTGGGAACACACAGGAGGCAGCCAGTGACACCTTCCTCTCTTCCTCTTTTGCTGGCAAGGGCCCTGGAGTCTGCATGCACCTCACCTCAACTCCTGTTGCAGTGTGTGAAGCCAAGTGCATATTATACTCTCAAAACTGGCCAAAAGTGAAAAAGCAAAGTGTGGGCTGGCACACTGGAGACCCAGGAGAGCCAATAATGCAGTTCCCGTCCAAAGGCCAGCAGGTGGGGGCCCAGGGAGCTCATATTGCAGACGAAGTCCAAAGATCTTCTGTTGGAGCATTCCCTCCTGCTTAGAAAGGCTGACCACTTTGTTTTATTCAGACCTTTAACTGATTGAATGAGTCCCACCCACATTATGGAGGGCAAACTGCTTACTCAAGGTCACTGATTTAAATGTTACTCTGATTCAAAAACACCCACCAAGTTGACACATAACATTAATGTCACAATTACTAAATAAATCTTTAATCTTCTTTCAAGTCACTGTGCTCTAGGTAGGTGAATGCCCTGGCCAGGAGGAGGAGATTGTTAGAAGACCATCCAATATATATATTTTTTAAGTCTGGAACGAATAAAGGCTGGGTTAAGAGTGAAAAGATAAGAGATAAGACTCCAGGACTATAATGAAAACAAAACAAAACAAAAGAGCACTTGAATTTGAGATTTTCAGGGGTAGGGAACATCTGGCCTGTGGACTGTATAAGGCCCGCTAAGACATTTGGTCTGGCCCTGCCAAGGCATTAGGGGTGAGTTAATTATATATTTGACCAAATATAGCAGGCTAATTTTTAAGTTGATAATTTTGTATGGCCTGAGAATCCTATATAATAAAAGCCTAATATGCAAATTGTCCCCTCAACTGGAAGTTCGACTAGGGGCGGGGCTGGCTGGCCAACCTCCCACATCCCCTCCCCCCTGGCCAGCCTGGTCCTATCAGCCAGGATTAGGGCAGACCAGCTGGACCCCATCCATGCACAAATTCGTGCACCAGGCCTCTAGTAATGTTATAAATATCCAAATGTCCCTTGGCAGAAAAAAGTTCCCACCCATGTTTTAGAATATTAACAGAAACTACCAAGAAGGAAGCTTGCTTATCACGAATGACCTAATAAAACATGCACAGAAACTCTGGGGAGGCAGTGATTATCCTTTCTCTTAGAAATCTCTTTCACACAACAAGAGATTTCCAAAAAGACTGAATGACATGATATTCACCATTCCATCCTTTCATGAATCCCTTATATGATAAGACTCCTAGTCAGGGACAATATAAATCTTTTAAGATCAGGATAACATGGGAAATTTCACAGAATCGGAGAATAATGGAAGACATTCTTGAGTTAACATGGCTATTTCTGCACCAAACTGTATCTTTACTAATTGACTGGCTAACTTAGTTACAAAAATTGACCCAAATGCACATCCTACCATTTGGGTTGAACTTAACACAATGCCGTGTAATTAGCAGACACAGTTGACATTGGATTGACAATGAAATTTATGATGTTACAAGTGAGAAACTGGCCAAGATTATTTTTTCAATAAATTCAGTAGCATGGGGCCCATTGCCTGCATTTTTCAAGTCTGCACTGTGCATAAAGTAGGCACCATAATAGCCAATCAAAAATCTGTTGAATTCTTGAGATAAAACTTCCATAGTCTCTTAATTAGTATCTCTTTGCACAGCCCTCTCTATGAACATATTTTAAAACTTCTTCCTTTATCATATCTTTGCTGTAAATTAATAGCAACTTCTCTCATGCATCATATTAAAATATATATCAAAGAGAATCAATGTTGCATTAGCTAAGACTTCCAGCAAACTGCTCTGCCAACATTTTGAGATAATATCTCTGGGAGTATTTTAAGACAGTGAAGATTTTTATGGGTGTGGCAACAAAAACATAATGGCTCTACTCACTTAAGTTAGGAAAAGTGTATTTTTTGGAATTTGTTTCTAGCTAATAACACTATTCTTCTGAAGTTATGTGAATGCTTGAGTGTGTTTATGCAAGTATTGTGCATGCATTACTGTTGACTTTTTAAAAAATATTATAATTATACTAAACACCCATTGAACTACTAACATGTGGTACCCTTACATTTCATGAGACCATGTGTAGAAACCAAGCTACAGGAGGCTTTTAAAATGTGTGATCTCTTCAAATTTCTCAGTGGAAATCTATAAGGTGCTAATTATGAACGAGGAAACTGAGTTTCAAAGTAGTTGGTGACTTTTCCAGGATCCCACAGGTCTATCCACTTCCAAGGCCTGTGTTCCTCCCACTAGGCCAGAAGTTAGGCAAATTCAGGCCAGATTTGGCTGGCTGCTTGTTTTTGTGAAAAGGTTGTATTGGAGCACAGCCATGTTCATTCATGTACATATGGCCTATGACTGCTTTCACACGACAAGGGCAGAGTCTGGCTGTTCCAACATAGACCATGTGGCTGCCAAAGCCTCAAATATTTACTACCTGGCCCTGTGCAGAAAATGTTGCTGACTCCTGCACTAGACTCTGCTGTCTGCTTCATGTTTGGGCTATTTTTAACAAACAAGGATATGACTAGACTTTTCCTCTGAGATAATCATTAAGAACAAAGACATAAGATACACATTTTTGTGCCTGTTATCATTGTTCAAATACCTGATAAAGAAGTTTAACCATTTTAACTTCTTTGGATTGTTTGTTGTTAATGAAATTTAACAACTTTGAGGAACTGAAATTAAAAAAATATTGGATAAATAACAGCTCCTGAATCAAAAGAAAGCCTGGCGAACAAGGCTTGGGAGGGACCAGAGATACTGAACCTCACGAGATCCCTGACTCAGGATTCATCCTGAGGGCACAGCTTTTGAGCTGTCATCCATGGGGACCCTAGCTCAGCATTTAGGGATTAGCAGTGCTGAATACTCCATGCAGCGGGAGAAAATCTCTCCAACCAAGCGCAATATTTGAGGCCCAGGCACAGCATCTGAATGCTTGTACTTGGACAACATGACCCTTTGGTCACCAGGAGTACAGAGAAGGAATATGTATGTCTACCATTTCCATCAGCAGAACATATCATAGGATGTCTTCTTCTTACATCAGAAGGATATGAAAGTGCTAAGCTGGAAATTTAGTAAGTGTGCATTATACCATACCTATGAGTTCCTATATAGTCATCCACTGACTGCAGAAATTAAAAAAAAAATTAAATTATGCCCAAGTTTTGATAGTTATGGATGTGGAACCTTAGTACCCTCTACAAATACACACACACACACACACACACACACATACACACACTCATGCATTCATACACACGTGCATGCAAACTTATTTCCAGATTTCTTCCCTTTTTGTGGTAACTGGAGCTGCTCCCAGGAGTGTCCTAGTGTATTTATGAATAAGTATATTATCTTCTGCAAGTGGTTACAAAAATGCCTTAGCTCCCTTCTGTCCTGATGTTCCATAATCCCTTAGTGTCAATATTTTTGTCATTAGGCTGCTCCAGGACATGCTCCTTTCATTTTGTTCCTTTTGCCAGAAGCAACTTTAAATCATCACTCCATATTCCCTTGGCCACCATCCATGTGGCTGCCATCTGTCACCTTGGGGCCATGCTCCTACAGCTCCACTCATGCTGCCACCTGCATTGCCAGACTCCCAGCTTTGTAGCCTCCACCTCTATCTCCCTCTGGCTGTTGCTGTGGGATATCTTGCTCCCAGTTGATCTCTCTTTGCTCCATTTAATTGATGGCCCATTGGTGGCCGTGGTTAAGGGAGCTGCCACAACCCTCTTAAATAAGTTCAGAAACAAGTCCCTTCTCTTTTCATAAAGCTTTTAAACAACAGGTATCTAGATACTGGATTTTAAAACTCTTAGCTTGTACATGGAATTTACTTTTCCTCCCTAGATTGTACATGACATGCCCGGTGGTTGGATTGAGTTTGGTTCAAGTAACAATGAGCAGGCAATACTTGGAACCATTATCCTACTCTGATCCTTGCCAGGGCTGACCAGCAACCCCTGAACGACAGATGAACAACAGGTTACTCCGACACAGTTTGACCGTGGGTGAGAGGGCTAAGGGATGCCTGACTGACAGCAGCCAGGCAGCCTGGATTGCCTGCCTCATTAGCCTTTTATTGGAATTCTTATCTTTAGATACAATCAATAGGGTGAGTAATCTTGGGAGGACACATGTGTTTAAATGATCTTCTAGGCAAGGGCATCCAGGGATTAAACACCCGGGAGTCTGCACGTACACAGACTACACAGGCTTGTTTGGAAAGGTCAAGGAATCATTAGGGGCGCTGCCTTTGACACTCCCCTAAGTCTCCCCTAAATTGGAATTCCGATAAACAGGGAGGCGGCCTTCCACACACTTCCCTTTTATCAGAATGTTCTCCTTACAAACTTTCCAAACGAATCTCCTGCCTTCCCACAGATCTTCAGAGTAGGTTGACCTCAATTTGTGTTGGATCCTTTTCTTAAAAGAGATCTTTGCAAATGTTTCTATAATCCCCTTCTGAAAATTCTCCCTAAATCAGCTAAACTTCAAGTCCTGGGTTGTATCTACATATGAAGAAACCCAATCATTGGCACTCCTCAAATTCCTTTACTGGGAGGTATCTTTTTCTTTATATGAAAGGGTTAATGCAAATACACACTAGGTGTGGAGAGAACTTGGAATCACATGCCAATCTCTGTTCCCTCAATCAGTAATTCTTTTAACAATCTCATATTTTTGTTTACCTTCATTGAAGTTTGAATTTTTTGTCTATTGAGACATTTTAAACATAAACAAAGATTTGTAATCTTTTCCATCTTTTATCTCTTCCACTTACTCAGAAATAAAGATTAAGGATGAAAAAAATAGTTAATTTTTAGAGTTTATTATATTCCATAAATTATTTTTAAACACTCCACAAAAATCACCATGTCAACCCTCACCACAATACCACACACTTATGATCTAGGTACTATTATCACTACCCCCATTTTACAGATGGAAAAGTTAAGAAATACAGAGTATATGTGGGACATAAGAAGAAATATGTAATCTGTCTCTGGCCCTGGTTTTGTATAATATGTAGTCTCTGCCTCCATTTCCTGGCACATAGTTTCTAAAACTCTTGGTATCTCTGAAGTGATGACTGGTGGCTGCTGGATAGCCTCAGGATGAGGACTGGTTGCCAGGGAAACTCACCAGTGACTTTCAACCCCCCACCCCCACCCCCACCCCTCCACCACCACCACCTTCCAGGAGGGGAAAATTCTGGCATTTGAATGAACAAATAGCCAATGATTTAACCAAACATGGCAATGAAATAAAGTTTCCATAAAAATCCTAAATGGCTGGGTTTGAGGAACTTCTGGATTGGTGGACGCATAGAGCTGCAGGGAGAGTGGTGTGTCTAGAGAGGGCATGGAAGCTTACCCTATGCATTTCATCCATCTGGCAGTTCCTGAGTTCTATCCTTTTAGGTAAATGATGTTTCTGAGTTTGGCGAGCCATTCTGAGTTCTGGGAGCCACTCTAACCATTCATGGGACCCAAGGAGAAGGTTGTGGGAACCTCCAATTTATAGTCTCGTTGGACAGAAGCGTGGTAACTAGAGGACCCATTACTTGAGATCAGCACCTGAGGTTGGGGATGGGTGGGTGTCTTGTGGAACTGATGTCTTAACCTTGAGATCTGACCCTAACTCCAGGTAGATAGTGTCAAGTTGAATTAAATCATATGACACTCACTTGGTGTCTGCAGAAAATTACCGGGTTGCTTGGTGTGGAAAAAAAAATTCCACCTAATTGGTGGCCATAAGTATTGAGAGTACAGAATAGAAAGAGTATAGTGAGGAAAACAGTGAGTGCTTTTCTTTTGAAATGCCACCATTCAAAGACACACTATTACTATGCGGTAGAGTCAGAAAGTGAGTCCATGCAGTCTGACATCAGAGTCTGTGCTTCTAAACGCTATGCTTACTGTCTTTAACCCATTGTATGCCCTAAACGTCTGTAGACGTAAGCGACGGACCTTCCCCACATGCCATGTGTGTCTATAAAAAAAATGTTTTCCCTAAGTGGCAGCCCTGACCAACTTTAAAATAATTTTTCGTGAGAATTTTCAGCTGAAAATATTCAAGAACACCCGAATTGTGAGTATTATATGTGTTTTTATAGTATTCATTGCAAATTGATTTTTTAAATTAGATTCAAAATATTGTGGCATGTGGGGATCATTTTCATTTTGGATGCATGGTAGTTAACTGGTTAATAATGGCTGCTTCTCAAAGGACAGGTAGAACCTGTCCTTCTATGGCTTAGCTTAGTTCACTACTATGTTGTTACTTATTGCATTGATTAATATAAATAAGGGTGCAATTCTTTTGATATAAATAATTTTATGTGGGTGGTACCTAACCAGTATAAACCATCTCATAGTTATTAGATAAGTACTCTGATATATATTATTATTTTTGTTTACTTATAATTTCCCATACTTTTTTCTTCTTTGTGTACAGTTTATATTCTGAAATCTCATTGCATACCATGTTAACTACTGAATTTTCAATGTTTACCAAAGTTCTTGAAATAATATTTTGGTGCTCAATAAAGATTTGTTGAATGAATGAATATTAATTAATCGGTACCCTAGTACCGGGCACTGTGCTACATGTTAAGATTAAACAGGTAAAATGAGATGGAGTTCTTGACAACATGACATCGGATTATAAAAAGAACGCCATTTATTGAATGCTGAGATGGATAAGTTTAGAATACTAGGGAACACAAAAGGTTGATGCATATTTGTGCTTCTCAGACATTTAAAAAGGTAGATATTTTAAAACAGAATCACAGAACTTTGGTTTCTATTATGTACACACACATACTATTCCTTTTTTTTTTCTGGTTCGAAGATGACCCCGCTAATGGTACCACTATAGTGTCTGAGAATATCTAAAGAGAGATGGATTTGTCCTGATAAATGCTTTACAAATTGAAACGTAAGTGGTCAGTGTGTTTTCTGTTTAGTATCTGTAGTCACAGTCTTGGGTTCTTTTGATCTTTGTAGCAATGACTAATTTCCTTTAATAGCCAAAGAAAAGCTCTATTCCAAAAGGTATGTTTTACATCTATTTCAGCTTGGTTCACACTTAAGTTTTTTATCTCTCCCTGCCATTGATACTTGGATGCCTGACGTAATGTTAGGTATTTTCTCCAGCCCACCCTGGCTTCAGTTAAAAGTATGTCCTTACTCCTTTCTTGGTCAAGGTACATGCTGATATACTACATTTTGTTAGTGCAGTTTTTTGACCAAGATAAAGTCTGGAAATCCATTTCCAATGAAGATACTTTTCACCTACTCTGTGCTGTGGGAGATAAAGAAGAAAAGAAGACCTAGTTCTTGTCCTCAAATATTTGAAATATGGCTAAAAAGATTCAATTTCTGTTCAGGGAACAACTGAAGAAGAATAAAAGTAAGTAATCAAGAGGTGAAATGTGTGGAACAGTTAATAAATATTATAAGGAAAACTTTTCATCACAGGATACTTGAACTGCTGAAAATTAAAGACAAAAGTGAAAACCTTGAAAACAAAGAGAAAAAAAAGACATCATCTAAGGGGGACAAAGATCTGAATGCCTGCGGATTTCTCATCGGAAACCATGAGTCAGAAGGAAATGGCTGGGCATTTGTAAAGTGCTGAAGTGAGGTAAAGGAAATGTCAACCTAGAATTCAATATTCTGCAAAAATATCCTTCAGAAATAAAGGTGAAATAAAGGAAACTAAGATAATTCATTGCCTACAGACCTGCTCTAAAAGAATTGTTAAAGGAAGTTCTTCACACGGAAGGGTGGTGATTCCAGCATGAAAACCGAGACATCAGACATGAAGGAAGAGCAACAGACATGGTAAATATCTGGGTACGTCTAACAGGCTATTCTTCTTCTCTTGAGTTCCTTAAAATATATTTTACAGTTAAAAGCAATGTTAAAACTTTTCCTCATGTAGATTTTAAAGCACATACATATATTAAATAAAGGGGTAAGGGTATTATATGTAAAATAAAGGGGCAAAGGTAAAAGGACCCATACTATAACTTTTATTCCACTTGGAAGGGTAAAATATTGATTCTAAGCATAATGTGAAAAGTATGATTTTATAAAATATTATAATCCCCGGAATAATCATAAATATAAATATCTGAAGAGATACAATAAAATGTAATAGAAAATTAAAATGAAATACAAAAAGTTCAAATAATCCCAAAGAAGGCCTTATGATAAAAATATACAGCTGAAATAGAAAACAAATATAAAATAGTAGACCTAAGTCCAAACAGAGAAAAAAAATTACATTAAATGTACATGATCTAAACAATTAAAAGACACAGGTAACAGAATGGATAAAAATAACTCCATTATATTTTGAATATAAGAAATGAACTTCAGATATAATTATTTGCATACAGTTAAAAGGCAGACCCTGATGAAAATTTTGAATAGCTATATTAATATCAGACAAAGTAGATTTCAGAGCAAGGAATATTACTAGTGACAAAGTGAGATTATTGCATAATGATTAAAGGGTCACATAAAAAAAAGACTCAATGAACAAACAATAAATGTGTATGCACCTAATAGCAGAAGTTCAAAATACACAAGGCAAATCTCTCAAAACCACTGTATAGGAGTTTGAGTTTCTTATAAACACACACCTGATGACTCAGCAATGTCACTCTTGAGTATTTATCCTAGAGAAATAAAAACGTGTGCTCCCATGCAAACCTGTACAGGAATATTTGTATCAGCTCTATTCACCATTATCAAAGACTGGAAACTACCCAAATGTTCCTCAGCTAGTGAATGGACAAACACTGTGGCACATCCATAAAGTGAAATACCAATTAGCAACAAAAGTGGATGAACTGCTGACACAACAACTTGGATGGATCTCAAATGCATTGTGCCCAAAATGTTACACACAGCATGATTCCTCTGCCATATCATTCTTGAAGAGATCAAAATATAAGTAATGAGGAACTCACCATTGGTTCTCGGGGTTCAGAGGTAGGAGAAGATCCAATTACAAAGTGATAACACAAGCAAAGTTTGGGGAGGTGATGAGGCTGTTTTGGATTTTAATTGTGATGGTGGTTATCTGAATCTATACATGTATTAAAATTTGTATACTTGAGTGCAAGTAATTTGGTGTAGAACTATACACCAAAAAGAGTAAAATTTCACTGTATTGTAAATTTAAAATATATATATATATAAACCTAATATGCAAATAGACCGAATGGCGGAACAACCGAACAATCAGTCTCTATGATGTGTGCTGACCACTAGCGGGCACGTGCGGAACATGGTGGACGTGGGCAGCAGGCGACAGAGTACGGAACATGGTGGACGTACTGGAGCAGGTGAACGGGGGCTCCAGTCGCTGTATTTAGGGCGAGCTTCTGGATAGTTACTGAAAATTCTTTTGCTTTCGAGCATTGCTGTCCCGCCCAGTGCTCACACTTGCTACTGGCGCTGGCCCAGATCCCACGTGCTGCTGCTGCTGGAGCCATCACTCGCACCCTCTGCTCGGCGCCATCAGTGGGTGCAAGCAGTGGCTGCCGATCGATCTCAATCACCCCTCAGGGCTTCTCCACCTCCCCTTGCTCCTGAGGAACAATTGGGGCCGGCAGCCACCTCTCACACCCACTGCCAGCAACAGCCCCACTTGCACCCACTGCCTGTGCCAGAGCCACCACTTGCACCCACTGCTGGCGCTGTCAGCAGGTGCGAGCAGTGGCTACCAGCCCCAATCGCCCCTGAGGGCTTCTCCACCTCCCCCTGCTCCTGAGGGGCGATAAGGGCAGCAGTGCTACCACTTGCACCCACTGACAGCGCTGGCCCTGGTCTCACCCACTGCTGGCACCAGTCCCAATCGCTCCATGCCATCAGTGGGTGTGAATGGTGCCAGGGCCATCAGCACGTGGGAGCAGTGGCAGAGGGAGCAGTGCTGCTGGCAGACAGGGACTGGGGGCTGTGGCGGGAGGGGCCGGGTGAGGGTGCGGAGGATGGGCCAAAACCCACTCCTGTGCTCACCTCAGCCTCACCCCCCACAGTTCCTTTCAAGGTGCACGAAGTCATGCACTGGGCCCCTAGTAATAAAATAAAATGCTAAACATCACATTCAGACTTTCCCTGCACTGTTCTCAAGTCCATGGATTATTCCACCCATACATACATAGTAAATGACCATTATTCCCAATATGTGTTAGCTTCATTTTTATTTTCTGATTTTGGAATATTTTTTTTCCCACCTATATTCTTTTATTCTCTGCCTGATAAATGTTAAAATCAAAATAGGGCTTATCTATTGAGGGAAGTGAAAAGATTGGCAGGAGAATCCTTGAGAGTCCATGAGGTGATGATGATGACATTCAATCTCCTGATCATGGTGGTGTTTATGGGAGTGCGCACATTTTTCTACATTCATCAAGTCCTCTGTGCTCTTTTCTATATGCATAAAAAAGATTTTAAATAAACATTTAAATAAACAATAAATGTACCCAGCATTTAAAACCCATTTAAAATGTTGAATCGCCTGAAGCCTTCCTCAACTTTCCAGAGAGTGGTCCCTCCTCCTTCAATGCACCCATCCCAGTGTGACCATGCTTCACTGGGAAAACTTGTCATATTTGATTATACTTATCCATGCCTGTGTGTATGCACACATGTGTATGTGTGCATGGTTCCCTCACTATATTCACTGAAAATAGAGCAGTTAAAGTTATTTTTGGCACTCTGCAAGCCTCATACCAATAACCAGAAAAAGAAAGAATGTAGAGTTACTAGGCCCTGCTTTCTTTCTCCTGGCATCTCACTCCTGGTCATCCTTTCCTAGTTTGAATATATCTAATGCTGCATTGCCAAAACAACACTTTTTATTTTCTTGTTGATTTTTTACTTGAGTGCAAACAACACTAATCCCATTATTAATGGCATGGAACCTGCCCCAATCACATGAGATAAACGCAGAGGTGGGTCCTAGCAGAAGTTTCCAGAGATGAGAGCACTGGTAGAGAGAAACATAATGTTCCAGTGTCTCACAGATAGGCAGGGTCACTGGAAATTACCTTGGTCACTAGAAATATCCTTGTTAGATTTTCACAATTTTTAAAATGTGGACCTTGAGAAAAAAAAATTGTTATAGAATCTAACCTGGAAGGTGAAATTATTGTGACTTTAAAAAAGCCTCACCCAGATCTTTGTGGGATTTCTGTAATTGGTGCTACTGTAACATTGTATGGAAAAATACTAACATGGACTTAACTTGCCAATGCCCCTCCTTCCCCAGTGATTCATGGCCATGATTAATCCCTATAATCGTTAATGTATTCATTTGGTGATTTTAGGACCAACAATCATATCTGCTATGTTAATTTTAGTTGACATTGTTCATTTATTTATGTTTGATCCCGAAAAATCATTATGTAGGGATGATCTCAATTGAAAAGAGAAGAAGCAATGTGTTTGAAGAAAGCTATGTGCTTCCTCTTTTGACCACAAAAGAGGAAGAAAATATTTGATTCCTTTCAACTCTATTTATCTCTATCAAAACTAGTGTCCCTTGACCTTTGATTAATCTGTCATAGGTACATTTTTTGGATTGCTCTGTATAATTAAAAACAGCTCAAAGGGATAAGCTTATTCAAGTGAATACTGACTCCTAACTCAACAATCATGTTAAAAATTATTAAACTTCCAATGGCCGAGGTGAAGGGGGGGGGGGGGCGATTGATTAGGGGAAGAGGAGACATATGTAAAACTTTAGACAAAAAAAAGGATTAAACTTCCAAAGAATATGAGTTGAGATACTTCAACAAATGTGACGAGTCACAAACTGTAAATTTGCACCAGAAACTCCAACCGCTTTGTTCTTAAGCCCTGATGTAATGCCTACACATCATATAAAATTGTAAGCAATTGCAGAATTCCATGGAGAGAGCAAGGTCGTGCTTCCAGACCGAGTCACCTGCTTGTCTGTGTTAAAAAGGAGGAAATAAATGCTTGCTACTAAGCTGGTTTAGAGGATAGAGGCTTTTTAATGAATGCTTAAAATGAATAATAATTAGAATAATAATACTAAGCTTTTAGAAAAGGATTGTTATCTTCAATGTAGTTCACAAATGTGCCTGTAGTTAATCTCTGCACCCTAAATGCAACTTCCCAAAATATTTTGTTTTACAACAGATGCATTTCAGAAGGGTTTCACTCATCTTTACATTTTCTTGGACATAATTCCGTATTAAAATTAAAAAACAACAACACACAAACACACAAAAAACAGGCGGTAGAAAATAAAAATCCCAAAGCTTTATTTTTTTTCTTTTTAATGCAAATGAGCTTCTTTCTATTCTTTCTGGAGGAAAGAAATGTTCAGTTAAAAATGATGATAAGCCTAACTCTGGTGACTCTGTGTAATAAGGGTCATTTTGTGTAGGACTGGGGTTCAGCTGTTCTCTGCTCCACTCAGGTCCAAACAAATGGAAATAGGTTTAAAAGGCAAAGGGCTGCGTAAATATGTATTTTAGATGCTGCTGTGCAGGACTTAAATTCACTTAAAATCTTTACTGAAAGTGCTAATTAAGTGGAACTGAGCTGGACCTTAGGTTGATGGAGTCAAATCCTTTCCAGCAGCTTCTGGAAAAGCATTTTCAGATGAATACCCAGAGCGGCCCTGAGAGGAGAACATACTAGTGCTCAGTGGAGTCAGAGCTCAGCTCCTGTCTCAGTGCCCTACATTCAATGAGACTAAGCCCGCATCTCTCCACAAATTGTACACCAGGTCCAGCCTCACGTTCCTTTCCTTTTGTTTCTTTCTTCATTTTTTATTTTAAATATATTTTTATTGATTTCAGAGAGGAAGGGAGAAGGAGCGAAAGATAGAAACATCAATGATGAGAGAGAATCATTGATTGGCTGCCCCCTCATACCTCAAACTGGGGATCGAGCTCACAACTCGGGCATGTGCCCTGACTGGGAATTGAACCGTGAGCTCCTGGTTCATAGGTTGATGCTCGATCACTGAGCCACACCAGCCGGTCTATTTTTTTAATTATTATTATTATATAGCAATGCATGCTGGTTTTTGAAATATTAAACTTAGGTATTTAAATAGGAAGAAAAGAAAGGTAAAAAGTCTTCTTCATCCTCATCACAGATCTTGGTACTAAATTCTTCCAAACCTTTCCAATAAATACATATCTTACTTGACAATCACAGGTTCTCACTATACTTGTGAAATTTAACATTTTTAAAAATATCTAGTTAATAACCTTAGAAAAATGTTCATGACAATATAAGTATATATACTACTGGTCTAACCTTTACATGACATTTTCTATGTTAATGTCATTTACTAACTGTAATGATCCCCAAATTTACACTATCATAACGATCACCTGGAGGATTGCTTTAAAATATAGTTATAGTCCTAGACTGACTGTACTGTATTGGACTATCCAGGAAATGGCCTTAAGAATTTCTGCCCTAGCTGGTTTGGGTCAGTGGATGGAGTGTTGGCCTATGGACCAAAGGGTCCCGGGTTTCGACTCCGGTCAAGGGCACTTACCTTGGTTGCAGGATCCTCCCTGGAGAGTGCATGTACAGGAAGCAACCAATCCATGTGTTTCTCTCACATCGATGTTTCTCTCTGCCTTTCCCTCTCTCTTCCACTCTCTCTAAAAGAGCAATGGAAAAATATCCTCAGGTGAGGATTAAAAAAAATAAAAACGAATCTGTATTTCTAACAAGCTCTCCAAGTTATTTTGGTAAACACTGATTTGAGTAATGTTTTGTATGTTTCATTTAATTTCCATTTAAAAAAATAACTCTCCAATACTTTATTGTATCTACTCATTATGTTCCAGCCTGATTATTTTCTTAATTTAAATTCAAAAGGCTGAAATTGCTTGCTTACAGATTATGCACATTTTAAATCTTTTAGCATATGGTGCCAAACTATTCTTCATCAGGCTGTAATAACTTGCATTTTCACACCGACAACTCTACACTGGTTGGCAGAATCAAAGGCAATCGGTGCAAGATATTCAGATGTGCTTCCCTTTGGTGGCATTGTGCTTTCAGAGCAGGTCAAGAGTAGGGCTTTCATCTTTAAATCAGTTATAAATTTTAATCTCTGTCGCTAGCAGTAAAACTGTAGTTGAATTCTAAAGCGGGTCCGATTCATTTTGCAGAAAGAATCAAATATGTGAGTTAGATAAGAATTCCTTGTTTATTCCCTTCCTTATTCCACATGGTAGTATTGCAATTATTGACCATAGATTTATTTGAAAGAACAAATTTTACAATTCTTCTAATAGAATATTTGGTTATTCATTAAGCCGTATGGGATAATAATTAGAAAAAAACACACACAGATTTTCAGACTCACCTGAATCAGTGGCGATGTCTGGAAATTTGCTTTTTTCTAAACCTCCTTAGATGTTTCTTGTGCACAGTCAGGAGACAGAACCTGGGCTCTTGCCCACACTGCTGACTTTGTGGATGACAAAAGCACCCCAGGCTGATTCATTGTGTGGCTTTGTGGCAGTTGCAAGTGAAAGGCGAAGCTCTAATTGGAAGCCATGTGGCTGTCAGTGGCTACAGTGTACTTTCTGGTATTTCAATGCATCTATGATTAGGTCTATGTGTTTACCTCCAAATGGGCATTTTTATTAAAACACTACAAATAAATGCCACTCTTACAAATTCGATTATACTTGGAAATATAACATTTGATAAAGTAGCTAATATTACTTTAATAACCAATAAAATAGCACTTAACCTAATGCTCTTAGGTTTTATAAGAAGTAAAGCATCCCTATTAGTGGAAAATAAAGACAAATATTTCAGAACTTCATCCAAATATAAAGTGTTTCCCTTAACAGCCTACTTTACTCTCCAAATAGCTCCTGTTTAAAATTTGTTCTGCAGTTCAGAATATATCAGGGAGAAAGCCTCATTTCTGTGCTAATGGCTTTAAAGATTTTCTTTCATAGTTATTCAGCTCCTCCTCTAACCTGAGCACATGCACCAACTCTGGAGGAACCCAGAGGAGACAGGAAGGAGGGAACAAGGGGTGTTTAACGAGCATTAAATATATGAAGCTTCAATTACTAAGCCCCAAATCTTTAAGAGTTCCTTTATCCTTGATGACCAAGGAAGTTTATTCTAAGTGCACGATCACTGTGTTTTTCTTATTCTCCCTTATCTTTCATACTTTAAAATGCATGTGATTCTAGACTGATTTATGTGACTGAGTTAGATAGGTGCCTAAACAAACATATAATTTTGGTTCCAAGAAAAGCTCTAAAGTTACATTTAGTCTGTGTAAGCAATTTGACCTGCTCACTTGGGACTGTGCAGGTGAAACCCTTTATTCTATGATATATATCTCATTAATGCTACAGAATTTTGGGGCATTTCAATTTTGAGCCAATATTTCCATTACTTTTATCTTTCTCAAAGGATTACTACTCTGAATTGGAATTTCTTATGGTTGATGTCACCCTGGCAAACAACTGTGCTCCTTCTGAGTGCTGTGAATGAGGATAAATAATGTGTTGTTTTGTTTTGTTTTTACTACTGCAAAATGCGTCTGCAATGTTTCATGCTGGAAAAATAAGTTCATTACATGAATTATCCAAAATTTAGCTTATTGAAGACATAAAGTGTTTTCATTTATTCAAGTTAAAATATTTTAAAACACTACTTTCATCATCGTGTGTGTGTGTGTACACATAGCATAAGGAAACCCATTTATTGAAGGAGCCGTGCCTTTATGCATGCAGGCTGAATAACCTCTAGTTATTACATGTATGTACTTCAAATAAATACATATGCACATATGTGTATATGTAGAAATATAGATTTTATTAAACTAGTTATTGAAACAAAATATTTGAATACCTAATAGACACAGATGTATTCAATTAGATGCTCCCCAAGCTTCTTAAATTATGTGAAAAAGGGAGTCTTCCCAAGTCCCCATCACATCTGCATTTACTCCTTGTACTGTAAGCTGCCTCCAATGGCATCACCATTGCTCACCACACTCTGCTCAACACAAGGAGAGTCGTCAAAGCACAAAGATATTAATTTCTAGATATCATGCATAGCTAGATGTTCACTTCATTGTATTTCAAGGAATATAAGTTTTATGTAATATTAATAGGTGTTAGCTAAAAAAAAAAGGGGAGATAGAGAGAAAAAAGAAGAGGAAAAAAAACAAAGACAGTATTCTGGGTTAATTACATTTGAAGAACACCACATTAAGCAAATTAAGCATATTTTTTAATTTCAGGCTTGGGATGGAAACTTTAAAGAATTAAAATACAGAATATTTACCATTTTAAAATTAGCTTTATCAAAGAATCATTTCACTAAAACATTTTGGGAAACCCTAATTAGTGTAGTCCCCTACTAACCAGATCTCCACCATCAATCAAATCTTCATCTTCCTTTACTTGGTATAATTGAGAGCTAAGAGCTCTCAACTATTATCCTTGACTTTATCTGAATGCTGGTCCCAACCTGAACCTCACAGGCCTCACTCTCATTCCACACTTACCAGCTCTGTCTGGTGGAACACTCTACAATTGGAATCTGCACTCGAAATCTCTTCATATCATTAAAGACAAAGTCCAGATGCCTTCACATAAAAAAAAAAATCTTTGGTCTCACATCTTTGCCTCTGATCTGGGAACAGCCCCACTCAACTTGCTTCCAGATATGTCCTGTGTTTTCATTCTTCTGCATATTTGCACATACTCCTCCGTGGTTTCTCCATCCTATGGCTGGCTAGCTGACGCTCATCCTTATGAGTTACCCTGGGAGTCCTTTCTCAGAGATATCGTCTCTGAATTGCTCCCAATCCACAGAACATGGGTGTCCCTTCTTCATCGCACAATGATACCCCACCCTGGCTTACCCTATAGCACTAAGCACTGAGTGAATTTTAATTGTCAGTTTACATATTTTCCTCCAACCCAGGAGCTTGACATTCAGCTTTCTTTGAAGATTTTTTTAATAATTGCATTTGGATGTGATCCTAAACAATACACGTAAACATTCAGGGAATATTTTCAGAAAAAAAATATTGAAGATGACAGATGAATATAAGAAAATAGGAGCTTAGAAAAAAGGGAAATGCTATCATTCTTTATGGCTGGTTCTCACATTGCAGTTTTTATTATAATCATTAATTTTTAAGGTTCTATAATAGGGAACGTAAAGAGAACAAATCTTTTTTGGTCACCCACTATATGTTATACCTGCGGACATGCTTTATATCCTTTCTCAGAGTACTGAATGCAACTTCCCTCCCTAAAATGCTTAACAAAATTTTAAACTATAAACTAACTGCCTTTTTATTGTAATGTAACAAGTTTAGTGGATCTCCATTACTGTGTTTCATGGGTTGTCTCTAGAATTTGTCTTCTATTCTAGAATCAAAGTCTTCAAAATCTTTAATTCTGTAGAATAAAAAATTTATTTAAGTGATCTCTAATTAATAAACACAATAAAATATTTATATCACTTTACCTTTCCTCTTATTGTATAAAGTGTTAGAAATAAGAGGAAATGTCGAAGCATCTAAGACTTGGAAATAAATAACTTGTGTGACATTTGCACAGTTTTAATGATCTCTACTTGACTCATATAGTCTAACTTGTTTTCCTGGATGCTTAGACCCTTAAGAGATATTGGTTTCTCCATGTCTATTATAGTATTTATCCTAGGATTCATGCTTTTGACTTTAATAATGAATTGCAATTTACTTGAACAATTCATAATGGTCAGACATTTGAATCTAAGCATGTGGAAGTCTAAAACAAAACAAAACAAAAAACCCCACAATGTTCTTACATAATTATATTTCTCCCTAATTAATCTGCTTGTTCCACTCTTGCCCTGTAGGCTACACTCAACAGAGCAACCTTAGCAATGTTATTAAAGCTGAATCCCATCATGTCATTTCTCTTCTAAAATTTCTGAAATGGCTCCCAATTTCGAAATTAAACACAAAGTCAGCCTCGGGCTTATAAGATCCTACATGATCCACTCAGTCATGCAGCTCCAGGCTCACGGGGCTCCTCACCATTCTCAACCCAGAGCTGTCAATCCAAGGATGCCTCCATCAATCTGGACGGTGCTTCTCAGACATCCAGGTGAATTACTTCCTTTGCTTCCTTCAAGATTTTGCTCTAATGCCAACTTCTCAATGAAAGATCTACTTTGTTTAAAATGTAACCTCTTGTATCCCCTCCTCTGTTTTTTCCCAAAATATTTATAGAAAGGTACAACTCAATTCTAATTGCTATTGTCCATTTATGTCTATTAGAATGTAATGTCTATGAGAACACAGTTTTTTATCCATTTGATTTCCTGTGTGCCCATTCTTATAACATTAAGTCTTCAAAATACACTTTTTGGTTACATAAACTCAACCCAAGTCCTAGGCTTCTGTGTAGAACATGGTTTTAGTGAGGGAAGTGTTGGAAAATAAGTCTTAACACATTTTGTATCCACATCCCTGGAACAGAGCTTTCTAATTTTAGCAGACATCACTTTGTGCTCAAACGTATCTAAAATTTTGAGAATAGGAGAATTCTATAATTAAATGAAGAGAGATGCTGCAGAATTGGTTGACTATTTCCATCATTTCTCTCTCTTCTCTAGAAGATGTATTTATTTTACATTCTAAAAATCTCTTGAAATTATTCCTTCTCAATTATTCCCCCTCAAGTCCCGGGTCAATGTTTTTGGTCAAGCTATCCTTAGATTTTGTTACATTGTACCACCATATGTCCTCATGGCACCCTTCTGTTCCTTATGCCATAATTGTCCTATCTTATTGGAATCACTGGTAGTTTCATCAAACTATCTAAGGGGCCACACTGGGTCTGTTTTGCTCACCATGCTGTATCTCTGTTGGCAAGTACAGCTCCTCACACAGAATAAGTGACAAATAAATATTGATTCAATGAGTGGAACTCTTACCTACACCATTGCAATGGTTGCCCATCTGCTCCTTTTTTAAATTTTTTTTATTTATTGATTTTAAAGAGACAGATGGAGAGAGAGGCATCGATTTGTTGTGCTTAATTCTTTTTCTTGCAACCATGTATTACCTACAGAAAGACTCAAAATCCCTTAAATATCTCCATAATATGATCTCAGATTCCCTTTATGGCTTTTATTCTTGTGATTCATTCTGCATCCTTTATATTTTGGTCACAGCCTAAAGATGAAAAATGTTACTTCTTCATTTTAAAATATCTTTATACATACTGTTGGCCCTGCCTTACTTATCTTGATTGCTGTCTGTTTTACCCATTAGAATTCAAGCTTTATTGAGAGCAAAGATTCCTTGCATCTATTTTTAGACTGCTGCATTCTCGCTGGCTAGAACACTAAACAACACAAAACACACAACACATGCTCTACAAATGCTCATTGAACAAAGGGATGACCCTTCTATAGGTCTGCTTCCTCAACTAAGTAATAAGTTCCTTTTTTATGGGGGTGGAAAGATGATGCTTATTTACTTCTCAGCCCCTTCATCTAACACAGCCATTGTGCACAGCACATAATAACTAATGTTGGTACGTCTTTGTGTTCAACACAAACCCTATCAAGGATCCCTCCACTATATTCACTTTGAGGACTGGTTTTTCCATAATGACATTTTGTATAGTTGGGAGAGTATTTTTGTGATTTTTTTTTAAAGCAGTAGATGTAAAGGAAAAAATGTTATTCTCCTTTCACAGCCAGGAATATTAAGGCACATGAGAAAGAAGACCCATATTTAAGTCAATGACAAGGTCAGAATTAAAATCCAAAATGTGCTTAGTGTAGAATCTCCTAAATCATACAATTACCTATGAATTACACGTGGATGAGTATGTTAGAGGAGTAATAAATCCTTTTGTTTTCATCAGGGAATCTGTTTGTTGCTATCTGTCTTTTTCAAAGACAGAATGTATGTGTGGGTGTGTTTTTTTTTCTTTTTAAAGCAGAGAAAAAAAAACAACCAACTCTCCTCCCTAGCGATCTTTGAAAATTAAGTACATTTCAGAGGACAGTCAATGCCTGATTGTCATTTCTTTCATTCAAATCACCATAAATTGCATTAAAAGAACATAATAATGCACTTGACTACATTCAAAAATTTGTAGGCATATTTAAAATATTTCTTAGCAAAGAGAAATATAGAAATAAGAAATGTAAACCTATGCAATGTATCTAAAATTTCAGCACCCATCTCAGAACATCTTGCTATGTGGGAGTCTGCTTAGGATTCTTTCCTAAGTAAATATTTATAAATAAACACTTGAATTTTGTAGGAAAACAGTACGTCTATTCCCAAGGCATGAAATCTTTCTTCTAGGCACTGATGTTGCCGACTGGTGAGTGGGAGGAATGGGGAGAAAATTAAGTCAGAGGGAGCATATGGCAGATAATTGCAATTTTTAGATAAGGTTTACTTCATTCAATAAATATGTATTTATCCTCCTCGCCAATAGGTTCATCCTGGTGAGCAAGACAGATACAGACTGGGCCACTAGGGGGCTTGGTGAAACTGACCAGTGAGCCTAAAAACGCATAGTGGATGCAACTCAAGGAAGAGGCTGGTGCCATGAAGTATATGCTGGCTGGCCTTTCATAGTCTAGTATGCATGCTCTGATCCAAAGCAATGGCCTGGGAATTGAAAGGAAGAAATACACCCAATGGGTGTTTTGAATGCAAATCAACACAAGTTCTAGAGAGGGGAGAGGAGGCCAGGGTTTGTAGGGGTGTGAGAGAGAACTACTGTTCATTAGCATTGTGCCGAAGAGTCTAGAAACCCTTGCCACCCCTGTCTTCATTATTCCTCCTTCTCACTGATTCTTCAACATTACATTCCTGGCTTCCATGGAATCCCCTATCTACACAGCTTCATTCACATTCCTCTTCCTGGAACTGCATCCCTTACTTCTTCACCTGGCTACATCTTGCCAATACTTAAGATTCAGCTCTGCGATGACCTTCTTCAGAAAACTTCTCTGACTCAGCATTCAAGGTCTTCCCATTCTCTGGTGTTTTCATAGAACTTTGTTCATACCCAGATGATGGATTGGAATCTTAACAGCTTCTCCTAGACCAGGGTAGGTGTTATTTGTGTTTGAAGCCTATTTGTAATGCTCATGACTAAAAATTGTTTGGATTTGCTTCTCCCCCTTCTCTTCTGGTGCTTAGACATCATACATTTCTATAGACATTTTCTTTTCATCTCCTTTGTAGCTTGTTGGTGTTGGTTTGGCTTGGTTTGGTTATTTCTGTCTTATGCCCTTTTAATTTCTCTGACATACCTCATAAGAACTTACTGAGCAGCCCCTGCAGGTTTTGCTCTTTGATAAATAACTGTGACTCGATTAGCTGAGTGTTTATTCCAAAAGAAGCCAATAGCCTCTGCCTCTGCTGCTGCTCTGTGATTGTGGCGCATCAGTGACTCACATTCAGACCAAGGTCATGGAATTTCACAGTTGAGACATCATATCTCTCCTTTTCTCCTGGTGGGTAATGGAGGTGGATGAGGCTAAGGATAGAGATGTTAGAATTGAAATGTGACATTTTCTAGCCTCACTTCCTTTCCATGTGTCATTGCAACTTTTCGTGAATCATTCCTGCCTTACTGAATCTATCTCCTTTGTGACAAATAATATGAAAAGATACTTCATAAATAATTCAGTATACCCATTCATATGTTCCTAGAATGTCTACTACACTAAAAACCTTAAGTTCTGCACTGGGATGGTTGCATGGATGAGTAAGTCATGATCTCTGTTGTCAACTGACACAAAGTGGGCATCTGTCAAATGCTTACCCAGTCACTGAATAGCAAGTAATTCTATTGGGCTGAGAAGGTAAAAATGAGAAGTTTTCAAGTAAAAAGTTAAATACTATACTACTCCAATATGATCATTTGATCCCATATGATTTAAACTAAATCCCAATGGATTAATATTTTCTTTTCTAAACATATATTTACTGATATTTGAACTTTTTTGAAATGAATTTTGGGGATACTTGTTCCACTTTTTATATCTTTATATGAAACACTAGGGGTCCAGTGAACGAATTTGTGCACCTTGAAAGGAACTGTGGGCTGCGAGGCTGTGGTGGGCACAGGGGCGGGTCTCTGCTCATCTTCTGTGCCCCTGGCTGGGTCCTCCTGCCATGGCCCCAGGTCCCCTGTCTGCCTGCAGCCCCACTCTGGCCGCTGCTGTTCCCACCACTGATGGCGCTGGCCCCACTCGCATCTGCTGATGGTGCGGAGCGATTGGGGCCAGCACCAGCAGTGGGTGCCAGCAGTGGCTGCTGCCCCGATGGTCCCTCAGGAGCAGGGGGAGGTGGAGAAGCCCTGAGGGGCGATCGGGGCAGCAGCTGCTGCTTGCACCATTGATGGCACAGCGTGATTGGGGCAGGCGCAGGGCACCAACAGAGGGTGCGAGCAATGGCTCCAGTCCCACAGAGGGTGTGAGCAGGGCCGGCGCCGGCAGCAGGTATGAGCACCCGGTGGGAGTGCAATGTGTGGGAGCAAAGAATTTTCAGTAACCACCAGAGGCTCACCCCAATGACAGCGACCGGCGTCTCACCTTGGTCTGGTGCCCCCGCTCACCTGCTCTACCATCACACCATGGCAGATGCCTGCCATGTTCCATACGTGCCCCATGGTGGTCAGTGTACACCATAGCGACCGGTTGTTTAGTTGTTTGGTTGTTCCATTGTTGGGTCTATTTGCATATTAGGGTTTTATATATCTAGATAAACTGGCACATTAAAGTCACAAAAAATAAAATTATTATTTAGACATATATGCACAAATAAAATAAAACTAAATCTCCTGTAACCTGCTTCTTTATTTTGTACTTTTCATCCTGATTTTTTCCAGGTTTATATAGTCTACAAATGTTGCAAAATTCAGAGTTAGAACCAAGCATGGACTAATTAGTTTTGATATAGAAAAAAAAAAAGAAAATTAAATGGGCAATACCAATTAAATGGGAAAATGTCTGCCATTACTTATAGAGTTTTACTTCACAATGTTCTCATGTGGATTGGAAAACAAACACACACACGCAAAAAAAAACAGCTAATGAACTGTCTTTTTGTATTCTGCTCATAATTGTTACTTGGTCATTTTGAATTGATTCACCATGGAAAATAAAAATGGAAAGGATTAGTTTTGCTAGTGCTTCTCATTGATTTTTTATTGCCCCACCACCACCACCCGTGCCAAAAAAAGAAATATCCTGTTTTAGCTTACTCATAGTAGTGAAATATCTTTTATGTTTTCATTGCTCAGCCTGGCTGGTGTTGCTCAGTGGTTGAGCATTGACTTATTAACTAAGAGGTCACAGTAGGATCCCTGATTTGGACACATGCCTAAGTTGCGGCTTAGCCTTGGTAAGAGGCGTGCAGGAGGCAGCTGATTGGTGATCCTCTCTCATCACTGATGTTTCTATCTCTCTCTCTCCCTCTCCTTCATAAATATGTGTGTGTGTGTGTGTGTATACATATATGTGTGTGTGTGTGTGTGTGTGTGTGTAATTATAACCAACATTCCCTTATGAGAGAGATGGCTGAAATAATATTTTTGTTTCACATTTGAAGTAAAAGGGTTGAAGAACAAAATAGCATCTGTTGCACCAAGCCAGCTGGGAGCACAATGTATTGAGAGTTAAACAAACAAAATCCAACAATGCATTTGAAGGAAGCAAACAAGACAGGACTTAGCCTTCTTTATCTTTTACATTACAAATGTATATGAGTATGCTGATGTTCAATTCTCCTGTAGTTAAAACCAAGATCCAGAACATGCTTTACTCTTTGCTGGGAAGTGGGGAATAGAAAATCCAATCTCTGCCTCTGTTGTCATGTGGCCATCTTCCCTCTGTGTTCATCTGTGCCCTTTCTTCTCTTCTTATAATGACACCTGTCATATTGGATTACAGACCTACCCTTCCAGTAGGCTGTCATCTTAATTGGCATTTTAATTACATCTGCAAATACTCTCTCTTTTAAAACTACGTTCGCTAGGATTGGAACTTGAAGATATTTTTATGGGGGGGAATCCAACCCAAAACAGAGGGGGATTACAAAAAGCAGAACTTAAAACATGTATAAAACAAAAGAAGACAGCATAATAGAAAATTATGGAAGTCAAAGGTTGGCTTTGATGGCAAAATGTACTTTAATGAAAGTTGGAAGCACCTCTTTTTTCTCCTAAGAAAATATTAATTTTCCTTACATATACATATGTATGATACAAATGAAGAATCCTGCAAGTATTTAGTGAATCAAAATAACTCTCATAATACACATTGTCCAGAAAATGACCAATAATACCTAAAGGGCACCTGAGATTTATAGATTTTGAAAAGGTTTTATGCTTTAAGTTAATTAATTTTAGGTAAGAAATACTTAATTATAAAATAATCATTATTCAAATCCATAAAATAAAAAACAAAGATTGTTACACTAGATTTAAAGAAACCCAACTACACTTTACCATATATCTGCATATTTTAAATATAATTTTACAAAATCTTATTTACTTTAAAATCTTTCTTTAAAGCAAGGAAACTTCTAGAGAAAAAGAAAGACATTTCATATTGATTAAAGATTTAATCTATTGATGTACATGCATTAAATAATATAGTTTCAAAAAACAATGTATGAGTTGACAGAACTAAAAGAAAACAGTAAGAACAAAGAAGGAATCAATAATCTGATAAATATATTTTATCTAACACTGCTGTTACCCAAACTGACAGAGTACACATTCTTTAAAATGTCCCTAAAACTGTATTAATATTGATCATATGAAGAGCCATGAAACAGTTCTCATGAACTTTCAAAGAATTAAAAATAATTTAGAATGTCTTCTCTGACCAAAAAAATATTAAAAAAACAAATATATTAGAATTATTTAAAAAAAAAGATAAATAGAAAATCTCCACATATTTTGATACTACTCATATATGTCTATGTAATCATAGGGACAAAAGGAAATTAGCAAATATTAAATTGAATAATTTTGAAAATGGAATATATTGACACTTGTGGTATATAATTAATTCTGTGTTTTTAAGGAAATTTATAACCTTAAGTGCATATTTTAAAAGAATAAAACCTATAACTTAATGATCTAAAGATCCATCTCAACAAGTGAGAAATAGAGCAGTAAATTAACCCAAAGAAAGAGGAAGATAGGTGTATTAGTTTTCTAGTGCTGCATAACAAATTCCCCCAAATTGAGTGGCTTAAAAAACAGAAATGTGGTTTTTTCACCATTCAGGAGGCCAGAAATCAAAGTATCAGGATTGGTTTCTTCTTGGAGACTCAGGAGGTAAATTAGCTCCATACACTCTCATCTAATTTCAGGTGGTTTCAGGCAATCCTTGGCATTCCTTGCCTTGCAACTTCAATTCCAATCTCTGCCTCTGTTGTCATGTGGCCATCTTCCCTCTGTGTTCATCTGTGCCCTTTCTTCTCTTCTTATAATGACACCTGTCATATTGGATTACAGACCTACCCATTCCAGTAGGCTGTCATCTTAATTGGCATCTTAATTACATCTGCAAATACTCTCTCTTTTAAAACCACATTCGCTAGGATTGGAACTTGAAGATATTTTTATGGGGGGGGAATCCACCCCAAAACAGAGGGGGATTACAAAAAGCAGAACTTAAAACATGTACAAAACAAAAGAAGAAAGCATAATAGAAAATCATGAAAGTCAAAGGTTGGCTTTGATGGCAAAATGCACTTTAATGAAAGTTGGAAGCACCTCTTTTTTCTCCTAAGAAAATATTAATTTCCCATATATACATATGTATGATACAAATGAAGAATAAATGTAAGATGTCTGTGATGTAGTTGAAAGAACCCTAGTTTTAAAGGTACAAGACAAAGGATTCAAGTCTCATATCTATGATTTATGAACTGTAGGAGCATAAGATCATCAGTAAAATTCTAGGAATTTCTCTTTTCTCATCTGTGAAATGTAAAGAGACACAATCACCATCTCATAGTATTGATTTTAATAGTATGTATAAATGAAAACATCTTTTAAATGTGAATGGTAGTAAATAGAAGTTTTAATGTTATTATAGAATATATACCAAGAATTTACCAATCATTTTCCCTTGATTATTTAGATATTATATAAATTACTACATATCATGCTTCTAAAACTTCCTTCTTAAAAAGTTTGGTCATTAAATCACCCCTAATACAAAACATAATAGAAACACATCTTAAAATATTTTTATTTTTTTAAGTATATTTTCATTGGTTTCAGAGAGGAAAGGAGAGAGAGAGAACAATAAAAATATCAATGATAAGAGAGAATCATTGATCCACTGCCTCCTGCACGCCCCACACTGGGGATAGAACTGCAACCCAGGCATGTGCCCTGTCCTGGAATTGAACTATGACCTTCTGGTTCATAATTCAATGCTCAACCAGGGTACTCCAGCCAGGGCACTCCTTCATTTTTATTAATCTTGATCCTTGAATTCCTGTCAAAAATTGTATCATAGTATTTTTATATTGTGTTTAAGAATCATTTTATTTCTATTTGCCTCTCACCACTTGAGTTTAGTGTTTAAAGCAAGGTAATATTAAAATAGCATTTTAATTTTAGTCAAAGTAGCCATTTCATATGAAACATTATCAAAATAAAAAAAGCAGAAAAATCTAATTATGACAAACCACAGGCCTGATTTTAAGATTGGCACAAGATCCAAATCTGCTTCCCCAAATGATAGTCTTATCTTCACAAAGTAAATATTTTAAGAACACATTTGGGAAAAGATGTGTTTTCCATTGAGATTTAGAAAAATAAACAAAGGCATAATTCTTTACCCTGACTGCTCTATATGGTGAAGAAAAGCCCTCAACCGAGGATGCAAAAACATTATTCCAAGTGTGGCTGCAAATAAAGTGGCAAAATAAAAAGGCAGAGAAAAGCCACAGCAGGAGGTGGTTTATGGTGTGCAAGACAAGTTCTGGTCCCATTCAGTGTCATTGTTTGAGCTGCAGTGGCCATAAAGGAACCATATTGTGCTTCCATTTTCGGTTCAGCACAAGTGGCAGTAAATTTTGGATTACAAGGATGTGGTGGAGCATGGCCCACTTTTCCTCTCTGCATCTTCTTTCATAGCCCTCATCACTAGTGCCTATGCTGCTTCTTACACAGACCACACATCCTTTTCTATGGCTCATGAGAAGACAGGGAGACACTCGCGTTCAGTAAGACTCACTCAGAGATCCCGGAGACTTTCCAGATGCCGGGGAGCTACAGTGGATGCATCCAGGCAGGTGAGAGGAAAACAGAAACACAACACCTCAAACTGGATCATGTTATTCATCCAGGGATAATCATTCCCATGGTCCCCAAAGGCTGTCAGATGGTGCCTTGGTAGATGAGATCTGATGGTCCATATAATACCTTTGCTTCACAGGTACTAATGTTATAACTGACTCTGACTATGAAATTAGCCAGCCTTTTCTTTTCTTTCTTTTTAAAAATAGATTTTATATTGATTTCAGAGAGGAAGGGAGAGAGATAGAGATAGAAACATCAATGATGAGAGAGAATCATCCATTGGCTACCGCCTGCACACCCTCTTCTGGGGATCGAGCCCACAACCCAGGCATGTGCCCTTGACCGGAATCAAACCTTGGACCCTTTAGTCCACAGGCTGACGCTCTAACCACTGAGCCAAACCCACTAGGGCTCAGCCAGCCTTTTCAAAAATCCATCCAGAGTATTTTACTTGATGACCTCCTTCTTTAGGTGAAATAAAATGATGTATGCTTCATTTAGACTTATACTAAAAATTAGTTCACAATAGGTTTTATTTTATTCCATTTTTAAAATCTTTGTTATTGAAAGTATTACATGTGTCCCCTTTTTCCCCCTATTAACTCCTTCTTGCCTGCCCCTGCCCCCTGCCCCAGCCTTCACCACCCTATTGTCTGTGTACATGGGTTATGCATATATGGATACAAGTTCTTTGGTTGATCTCTTCCCACCCACCCCTGTTTTCACTCTGGATTCCACAGTCTGTTCCATGCTTCTATGTCTCTGAATTTATTTTGCTTATCAATTTATTTTGTTCATTAGATATATTTTAAATAAATAAATAAAATATACTGGTCAGCTTATAGTATGCTGTCATATTTTTAACTATCACAACTCAACTATTTATAAAGCTTACCTCTGTTACATTAGTCAGATTTTTGCACTCCAAAGTATGCCAGCTCTTTTTAATTCGTAATTTTCTTTGTTTTGTTTTCTAAAGGGTATCTTTTCCTTTAGTTATTTAGGCCTTAAGACCATATTTTAGGAGCATTTTGTCTTTTTTTGCAATAGCTCTTACTATGGCACCTAAATAAAATTGACAAAAAAAATGCATGAGTACTGTACATAAATAAATAATCCTTAATATTTTGTATTTTTATTAAGGCTAGTAAACAGTAAAATTAATTGGAAAAAAATTTTATTTTAGGTTTGCTAACATCACTACTAAACTGTTGTTGTTTTTTAATTTTTACAGAGGTACCCTTATCACAAAAGATAATTAAGATCTATACACCCCTAGATCTAGTAATTATTAAGAAAAATATTTCTTTGAAATCTAATGATTTATTATTAAACTCACAAATTTGTTAAAGTGTCTTACCTGAAAGTATACTAGTAAATACATATAGGCCTTGCACAAAAATATATCATTTTATATATAAGAACTCTATTTGGCTAAAGTTAAATCAAACGATTGGCTCACAAAAACACACACAAAAAATAAGTAAAAGAAAGATTACTTTAAAATTCAGCACACATGCTATTTACCGTGGGCTAGATACTTTTAGAAGTACATTTACAACATGAGGTAGCTACTTTCATTATACCCATTTCATAGACAAAAAACTGAGGCACAAGGAAGTTAAGTAGTAACCTCCCAAGATATCCTAGAAAGTTGTAAAGAAGCACTTTACAACTGGCTGGTTTCATAGTTTGTGCCCTTAATCACTGTGCTCTCCAGATATAAGAATAATATCAGAACTGATGGGCCATTATACTCAAAATCAAAGGAACCGATAACAAATAAAACAAACTACACAAGAGCATATTTCTATTATTAAATCCAAAGGCAGTTGCAGTTATAATTTTATTGATTTTTTTGGAATTTTGTTCAGCCTTAATTTGTACGTTTGTTCTATAGATTGGTAAGAATATCAGAAATTTATATTTTATTTGTGTGTCTACATGTTTAAATAATCTAAAAAAAAATGACCAAATACTAGACAGCTGTGTTTTTTTTCCTTTAAAATATTCATGTGTCACTTGTGTTTGAAAAACAGCTTGCTATGTACACTTTTCACAGATGTATGATGTGTCATGAGTAAGAGCTATATACTTGTGTCTCTTACTATTATTTTTTATTTGTAGTCTTCATTTTATTCCATTTTTACCTTTAAAAATGAATCATAGCATGTTGATGCTATATTTGACACATAAAGGATAATGACAGTTATATTTTCATTGTAAGTTGTACATTACAAGGGTAGAAAATGCACTTTTTGTTTGTTTAATGCTTTCTGCCTTGATTTCTACTTTGTATGGAATTACTAACTACTTCACCACACCGCCCCGCTCCCACAAGCATGCCTTTGACTAATATGTCTTGACATCTTTTTTATTTTATTTGATATTTTCTTACTTTTTTTTCTTTTGCAAGAAGCATAGACTTGACTTTTTGTGTTCAATACACACAGATCATATATTAATAGGTCTTATTCTTTTTTTGTCATAATAGATATGTTTGCTCTTCCCTCTGTCACCTTGCCCTATGAATTTTATCCTTTATAGCTTTGCTCTCTTTGTTTCTACAGCTTGATCTATATACTCAGTTCTCTTTGATGCTAAATTCTCAGTTGACTCAAAGAATCCAATCCAAATTCAATTTTATAAATAAGAATCAAGCTCACAGTACATTTCTGGCTCTCCTTTTCCCTCCCACCTCCCTGTGTGAATGAACCATTCATCAAACTAAGTTTACAGGTGTGGATTGCGGGGAATTCCATAGGCTCTGAGGCTTTTAGATGTCCAAAGAAATTGAATCTTCGTTATGAATGGATGGCAGCCTTTTCCCCTGGGCAGACTGGAACAGAGGTGACATTTATCTGAGAGTCCTAGCAGATAAATGCGGGACAGGACTCTCTCTGTCCATTTGTTGTAAACCCCTCAGGAGTGTTCCAACTTGGTGATGCAAGGGCTCCTGGGAGAGGGCAGCATTGATGGGTAATGTACTCGGAAAGAAGGGACATGCTCTCTTTTGGTTGATGACAAAGGGAGGCAACCTCGCACACTTCCTCAGTGGAATTCCACTTCTACAGCATGTCTCCTGTTAGCCTATTAGCATTAAAGTGCCATCACTTCCTCATGAGCCACTGCTCCCTCACTATTACAGATGTCCCAGCAACCAGGTCTATGAGGTTTCCCAAAACAGTAGAACACTTGGAAAAATTACCATATCATTTATTCTCCCTTTACTCTCTCCTGCCTCCCCCTTTCCTATTTCCCTCTGATAATCTGGTAATGACTATACCCCCTTGTCTGTCTAGGTTAAACAGTGGTTCTCAACCTTCTGGCCCTTTAAATACAGTTCCTCATGTTGTGACCCAACCATAAAATTATTTTCGTTGCCACTTCATAACTGTAATGTTGCTACTGTTATGAATCGTAATGTAAATATCTGATATGCAGGATGGTCTTAGGCGACCCCTGTGAAAGGGTCGTTCAACCGCCAAAGGGGTCGCGACCCACAGGTTGAGAACCGCTGGTAGGAGGTTTGTTTGGTTTTGGTTGGCTTTGCTTTTTTTTTTTTTTTGGCTTAATGCCTTCTCCTTTTTCACCCAGCCCACTCCACACACCCTTCCCTCTGACAGCTATGAGTCTGTTTCTGTTTTGTTAGTTTATTTTGTTCATTAAATTCCACATATAAGTGAAATCACATGACACAATACAATATACAGATGATGTTTTATAGAACTGTACACCTTAAACCTATATACTTTTATTAATCAATGTAGCCCCAATAAATTAAATAAGAAAAGAAAAGAAGAAAAATTAGCATATCAAACAAAATTTCATCATGAAAGGGTCTCATAATCAATTTAAAGAGATTTAAAGGAATTAAAACTAAGCTAAATAATGAGAACAAGGATGTCCTATTTAGGCAGAACTAAAGAGAAAAAGAAAAGAAAACATTATATCCATAAAACTTCGCTTATGGTTCTGAGAAACATTCTTATAATATTTAGAATTGATATTGCTACAAGAGAAATATAAATCAAATGTGTTAAAAAAAAACAACTAAGAACGTATTGATAAGCATGGCGAAATCCAGGTGCTTAAATTGTCCTTTCATCTCTTGCTTCAAATGTTAACTTAATTTCCAGATAGTAACACTACATGTTGATCTTACCAAACTCCAGACAGTCAGCCTATCAGATTCAAGTTCAAAAGAGAGAGAACTTTTATTAACTAACAGATTTGGCAAAAAAAGGTTAAGGACTGAGTTTCACTTAGTTAATCTGGATCCACTGTCCTTCCCAGGAAACTCTTTAGGGAGAGAGTAAGAAGATATTAGAGAGGATGAATCCTTCAGAAAAAAAACATTGTGCTCTCACTAAAAGAAAGGATAAGGCAAAGATGGATGTTCATAATTTTTACACACATGTGTTTAGTATTGTCAGAAAATTTTAAAAATGAGATGAAATGCTTTAACTTGCAGACAGCATGATATGCTTTCCTCTCGATATGTTCTTATCTTTACCATTCAAACTTATGGCTTGAGACCTTGCATATTATTTGTTTAAATATTAATCACTGTGTTATGGGACTTCATATAAAGAATCACCATGAGCATTTCCAAAGTGTTTTGTATTCCCATTTGTATTAATTATCTCAGTGTACCACTGACTTAAAAGTCCACCAACAGTCTTTTTACTTCATAATTTTATCACTTTTGTGTTAGTATGTGTAGTTTTCACTAAGCATCCGGCGTAGGAATTCAACATTTTCAAAGGGATTTTCGAGATGATCTATTTCTGAAGCCTTTTATTATTAAACACATATTTCTTTTATAGTTCCATGGGAAGTAAGTGAAACTCAATATAATATTTATGCATATAATACAAATATTAAGTATATATCATTTAAACTGTCCTACTTCCCAACTCTATGTAGGGGGAATCTGATTTATTGTGGGATTCTGCTCTTACCTTGCCTTAAATGATTGGACCAAGGGGAATATTAACTATCAGCTGGCCAGTGACCAATCACATTTTCTCTCTAACTTTTGAAGAGACAAAGGTTGTGAGCAGCTATTGGGATTAGCTGCCATGAAAGGTCAAAACCATGGCAAGGCCAGGTGACATTCTCTCTGAACTTGAAAACAAAATCTACAACTATGAAATGGAAACTGCTCTGCAAAGCTATCCAAAGGTTAGAGGGGGAACAAAAACATATACGATGCTAATAATAAATAGGATGTGTCCCATTTTACAGAAATCAAGAGACACCCATAACCTTTCTCAAATTTCTAACATGTCTCTGTTCAGACTTTATCATGTTTTCTAAACACACCATCCATATGCTTCACTCTCCAAACTAAGACCTTCATCATAAGGCAAAGGCAGTTTTCAGTTATAATCACTTTATCTCAAGATCGTAGCTTGAATTTTTAATTGTGTTGTTCTCAACATATCACACCATATTCCAGAAGACCATGACATTATGCAAAACAAGAACTCAGATTGATTGACTCAATCTGTGATTCACACATCCACTCGGAAAACTCATATATGTCAACATCCTGTAAGATGCAATACTTAACTGATTTTAGGGCATGCAGATGTGTAGGAAAAAAACATTAAGTAATACCAACCAATACTGGGTCATAACTCTCAGTGAGTTCCACAGTTTACTGGTGGAAAATAATCAAATTAACTACAATGTTATTTTATAAATGGTAAGTTGGCAATAGAAACAGAGAGTGATAGACATGAGAGGCATATCCTAGTAGAGAAGGAAGATACATTAAGAATGTGACACTATCTCCTGAGACAGTGAGTGGTTTACCTAATGTCTCTGTGGTCTTGACCTCTTCCATTACAGTCTCTTTAATTATTTAGTGATTACACAGTCATTATGGATAAATGTTTGCATCATTGAGGTGAGATGAGAATGAGTTTTTGAAACTCTTAGCTGGAAAATATCTAGGGAATCATGGTACTTGTGGTCTGTGGGGCAAATCTATATTCAAATTCTGACTATTTTACTTTGAAACTGCATGATGTAGGGGAAACACAGAAACCTAATGTTTAAAATAAAGGTTCTTGTAAATTAGTTATCTCACAGTAAGGTTTAATTGAAATACCTAACAATATACCTGGTAGGTAAGAGAGAATATTGTTTTCATCAAGCAGAAATACACACACACAGAACTCTATTTCCCTTTTTATTCTTTCTTAAGTGAATTTTAGTGCTTTGCAAAGCCACTACCATATGTAGAACTAACTCATTTGGGAGAACCACAATCTGATGCTTTCTCTCCTGCTTTAGAACCTTTTTAAGATTGTCACTTTCCAAATAATATGCAAGGCATATATTCAAATGATGTGGATCCTTTGAGGCAAAGATGATATTTAGAATTCAAACTAGATTATCAAATCTTGATTCATAACAAAGGAGTGTTTTCTCTCTCTTTGAGTATTGGAGATGGAGGACACACCTTTATACCATCGTCAGATAAACAAGAGAGACAGAGGCAAACACAGGTAGGTAGCATAGGCAGATCAGAAGTTAGGTGGATAGATGCAAACTTAAATTTTTCATGAGCACAATTTCAAATCCAATCCATAGCCATTGTTTCATTAGAGAGCACCTACATGCGACTGTTAAATAAAGTGGCTCCAGAATAGGCTTTGAATTATCTGCAATAAAATCTTAAGTTTCTCATAGAATAAAGTGTGTTGGTAAGCAATATCTTTCTCAGTTCTCTTTTTGTTTCACACTTTGCTGCTAACTTTTTAATATATGCAAGTATGTATGTATGCGTATATGCTTATATACATTTGCTTTAATCTAAATTATTTTTAAAACAAAGTTTAAAAACTTGAGATTTTCATAATGATAAATTGCCATCATTCTAAAATCCAGGTTCCATTGCCTTATATAGATACTACTACATAAGCTTAGATTTGTATTTTATTACATGACAACTTCCTAACATCCTGTAAGTTAAAAAGTTTTGAAAATTATGCTGTTCTTTTGGAACATTAATCTCTCTCTAGAAAGTAAAAAATCATGAATAAATAAAATCCCAATAAGCAAGAATTTATAAATACTTTATGATTTCAATTATTTTGAATCAAAGCAAGGAAGGGCATCTACTATAATACCATGGGATGCCATAAAGATAGCACCAACACAACAAGGGATATAGTGAGAAAGGTGGGAGGTTTTGCCAGTGAGTTGATGTGAACACAGTTTTTATCCTGTATTTATCCTTTTTCACAAACTCATTGTCTTCACTTCAGCTGAATGCCATTTTCCTTTCCCAACTGATAAGTAACCCACATGAGAACAACAGTTCCTTAGACTTCTTTGAGTAGATGCCAGACAGCCACACGTGAAATATGGAAGCTCCAGACTGAAAGGAATACTCGTCGGTCTATCCATGTCTTTACCAAAGTTGAGTCAAAAAGGACAACCTGACATGGGTGGAGAAGCTCCCCGGAAGCTCTTCTAGGAATAGGCTTCTTTTCTCTGGCAGAGCTTTCAGCTCTTTACGGTGGTTTCTCTCCTGCACTGATCTTACTAAAGTCCCTTGATCTTTCGAAACCATTTCCAAACATTATTTATTTAAATCTTCATACTTGTCATGTCAGCACTTTAATGATATGAATATGAAGTGTGATGTATGAAGAGAAGTGTGGTGTGTGTGTGTGTGTGTGTGTGCGCGCGCACACTTGTGCACGTGACTGAGGCAAGGACAGAGAAGGAAATCTGGTGTCTGAAGAGCACACTCTATTGAGAGTAAAGAAACCTGCCTACTGGTTTTAGATGTTTTTGCCATTGATCAGTTATGTGGGTCTCTAAGTCATAGGCCCTCCAATGTTAACATAAGGAATTGAAACAGAAGAAATCTAATACAGATTTCAATTCTGAAATTCTAAGATCCAAACACAGACACTCAGTAAACACAATTTTGAACTATTTGATCAAGAACATCCAACCACTGATATTCTAGTATTTTATGTTAGCATATCAATGAATTAATGTGTCTAATGTGAGTCAGATCATGGAACTAGGGTAAGTGTACTTCTTGGAGACACACTTCTTGCTGTTCACTGTTCTATCTCTGTCCTGCCTCACTGTCATTTGTAAACAATACTGATGCATTATTTGGGTACCAAAGAAAATGTAGAAAAAATGTTTTACAAACTCCCATCTCTTCAACTGAGAAATGTCAAGATATGTGGTGATAACATTCCATTGACTGGTAGAATTAGAGGGGTGACATGGTCAAGTTGGAAGCTTGGCAATCAGAGTGACCTTGAGTTGAATTTTTTGGTTGAGGTTTTGCTCATAGGATTATTAGCAGGATTCTATGAAATAATCTATGTACATTATTTCTTTACTTACATGATCTGTGTAGATAACAGAACAATGACAAAATTTACTAAAAAGAATCAGGAAAAGACCCAAGAAACAAAAAAGAGTCTTCTTTCTTCTACTCCCTCCTTGTATTTTCAGCAAAGTGCAAATCCTATGGGCCAAATTGGAAAGGTGTGATAGCAATGCAGGAGAGGAGCTAAAGGAGGAAAAAAGAACTATCAGGGCCACTAGATCCTAGCAATATGGGAGATTCAAGTTTCTTCATTGAAAAACAAAACAAAAAACTAACTACAAAAAAAATTATTTATGTCTAAAACAAATATATGAGTCCTTTTGAAAATTGATGGTCTCTATGGATGTTTTTACAAATGTCCTTCATTTTATCACTGTAGATACCACAAGAGGAATTCTAAAAATGGGAGCAAATATTTGGTAGACATGCAGACACTCTTAGATCACCCAGGTAATCCACCAAGTGCCATTTTAACACATTAACACTTTAGCCACATGAGAAGGACATTCCTGAATGCAAAACAGCTAAGTGAGCCCAGCTGGCATGGCTCAGTGGTTGAGCATCAACCTATAAGCCAGGAGGTCACAGTTCAATTCCCAGTCTGGGCATATGCCTAGGTTGCAGGCTCAATCCCCAGTGTGGAATGTGCAAGAGGCAGCCAATCAATGATTGTCTCTCATCATTGAGGTTTCTATCTCTCTTTCTTCTTCCTTCCTCTCTGAAATTAATAAAAATATATTTTAAAACACCAACAAAATAGCTAAGCAGAAGAGGAATAGGTACAAGCTAGTAATACTTTTAAGAAAAGATGGGTTAAAATATCCTATCCTATTGTTTATGGATTTTATACATATACTAGAGGCCCAGCGCATGAAAATTCATGTACTGGAGGGGGGTGTCTCTCAGCCTGGCCTGCCCCCTCTCACAGTCCGGGAGCCCTCAGGGGCAGGAGGTGACCTGGCAATCAGGGGAAGGTGAAGCCCCATCACACCTCTGCTGCTGCCACTGCCGGCAGCACAAGCCTCGGGCGGCTCTGGGAGGCTGGGCAGACGCCATCCAAGGCTTGCCTGAGCCTAGAGCCAGCTCTGGGCAGCTGTTCAGCCACCATCCGAGGCTTGCTTGCACCTCGGGTTGGCCCTGGGTGGCTGGAGGGCTGAAGGGACTGGGGGACTCCGGCGGCAGGCACGCGGAGCAGGCTCGGCCTTGCAGCGCACCTGCCACCCCTGGAGGGCTGAGGGAACTAGGCGCCACCATCTTGTGGCTGTGGGCACCACCATCTTGCAGTCAATTAGCATATTCCCTCCTTATTGGCTGTGGGTGCCGCCATCTTTGCGACGGCATGAGGGCCAATTAGCATATTTCCTCTTTATTAGATAGAATGCATAATTACTTTATCATTTTTAAATATATTTTTTATTTCAGAGAGGAAGGGAGAGAGAGAGAGAGACATCAATGATGGAAGAGAATCATTGATTGGCTGCCTCCTGCATGATCATTGAGCCCACAACCCAGGCATGTGTCCTCGACTGGAATCGAACCTGGGATCCTTCCATCCACAGGCCAACGCTCTATTCACTGAGCCAAACCAGCTAGGGCTACCATTTTATTCAATTAAAAATAATTTTAAAAGTTAAAATAAATACTATTTTCTTGGTCAGGGCTCATCCTTCCCTAATTCTAACCCCAAGTAATTTGAGCATCTGAATTTATCATCTGTTTAGCCTATCCATTGTAGAATCTGCTCTGGGTTCTAAGAAAGATCATTTTCCCACAACAGTCCATGTGAGGATTGCCTAATCTTATAGGAGATGTGATTTAAATATTTGTGCTTTAGTTTCCTCACTGGGTAATGTAGGCATCATTTGGAGCCAGAGAGAGTTGGATTTAAAAATCCAAGCCCCCATAAACTGTTCAATCAAGTATGTCATATTCAGTGTGAATAGATTTTTTTTTTTTTGAAGTTCAAGTTGGAGACCACACAACCTCCTCTGGGAGGTTGTTGAAGGCAGTATCCTATATAATAAAAGCCTAGGTGGTGTCACACGATATCATCACAAGATGGCTGCCCCACATCGTCACAAGATGGCCACCACAAGATGGCCGGCAGGGGAGGACAGTTGTGGGCAATCAGGCTGGCAGGGGAGGGTAGTTGGGGGTGACCTGGCCAGCAGGGGAGGGCAGTTGGGTGAGACCAGGCCTGAAGGGGAGGGAAGTTAAGGGCAACCAGGCTGTCAAGGCAGGGCAGCTGGGTGAGACCAGGCCTGCAGGGGAGGGAAGTTGGGGGCGATTAGGCCGGCAGGGGAGCAGTTAGGTGTCAATGAGGTCAGCAAGGGAGTGGTTAGGGGGTGATCAGGCAGGCAGGCAAGTGGTTAGGAGCCAGGAGTCCCGGATTGTGAGAGGGATATCCGACTGCCGGTTTAAGCCCAATCATCCCCCAAGAGGTCCCAGGTTGGAGAGGGTGCAGGCTGGGTTGAGGGACACACCCGCCTCATGCATGAATTTCGTGCACTGGGCCTCTAATATATAATGTATGTCTAACACATAATTAGTGGTAGCATAGTACTTATTCTATAAAATCTATTCATTATAATATTTCAGGCATTATAAAGAAAGATGTGGGGAAATACTTTATTTAGGACATGATTAGTTGGTATATTTTTTGCCTCATTTTACAAAATTATGTCTAACAAACAAACAAACCAAACCAAACAAAAACCCCTTCTAGTAGCCATTCCCATTCTCCTTGGTAATTGATTTTGAGTATGTATCAGCGTCTATCTGCTTAGACTTGCAGATGCTGTTTTATTTAAGTTAAAAAATATGTTGCATATTATAGTAAGTCTTCTGTTCACTGATGTTTCCTCCAGCACCCATAATAATGCCAAGATCACAGTAGGCATTCAAAAATATTTTCAAATTCATATATAAGTAATTTTTACAATCTTTCTTAGTGTGGACTCTAAAAGAATACATGTTTGGTTTCAATTCCTGGACCTGACATTACTTCGGGCAAGCTACATAACTTCACTAAGATTCCATTGTCTTATCAGTAAAACAGAGATAATGAACTTAGTCTCCCAGGACTCCTATATAGATAAGTTAAAACATTCCCATAGTACATGGGAAACAGGAAATGAACAACAAGTGGTAACTATTATTATTGTAGCTCTTTAACATTGAGTGATCTATCAACTATGTTTTATAGAGAATATCAGATGCAGGTCAATATTTGTTTTTCTGGAAATAAAAAATAAAAAAGAGGAAAGTAAATAATATCTTTAACGTGAAAACTTGCTAACATATTTTCTAGTTTTCCAATAAAACAGGTCTGACTGAGAATATATTCAAATATTAAAAATGTTGGAAAGGTAATTTTTTGGAGTGAATACAAATCCATACTTCTATAGAGAAATAATAGTATACCCCCATCCTTTTCAATGTGTTATAATAAAAGATTTTGGAAGTTTCAAAGTTATGCATTTAACTCTAAAGTGACAAACACCCTACTTGAATTTCCTCCAAAAAACAATGAAAATTGCTCAAGGAATTTTCTTAAGGAGTTTAGAAATGGCCCTTAAAACCTTATGAGCTCATTTCTGACAGCCCACACAAAGAAACAACTTATTTGCTATCAATGTTTAGTCCTATTTCTCCAAGTAGAGAATCTAGGGGATGTGATTGCTTCCTGTAATTTTGTTTGCTCATAATTAAGCAGAATAGATCTTTAACTCGCAGCCAGAATAGATGGGACCTTTTTTTGAAAAGAACTAACATTTGCTAAAATAATTCCAAATCCTTCACTTGATCTCAGGTTTCCTTTTCTCTTATCAGTTCTGGTTTATTTTATTAGTATCAGCTGACCAGCTGAAAAATTAAATCCCCTGTCTTGAGTCTTCGATTTGAAAATGTTTGTTTGCTGACTTTTGCGTTCTGTTCTTTACTCTTAGATGATCAGTCACAGTGACAAGCAGGGAGTCTGTCGCCACCCTGAGTGTTTTGTACAGTCAATTAAACAATAACACGAACAGTGTGGTGGACTACACGACTGTGTTTTCTTTTTCAAGTTAATGTGAATCATCTGATTGTTTCTATATTATGGCTGTATATTTTAAGGAAATAATTTACTTCATTTTGCTTGCATTTTCCCATTCATTTTGAAAGCTGGTAATGGTAATGACTAACTTGCTTTCTTGAAACTGAAGCTAGAATGATGACACTTGCATATGCAACTGATTTTGAAAAGTGATTTTTGTTAGTTTACTTCTAAGTTGTTAACGTGGAGACAGAGAATATTTTTATTCCCTGTCACCATTCATTCCGTCCATTAGTCGCTCTTCTTTTCTAATTTTTTGGGCCTGTGTTATACTATCATATTTAAATTTGCCACGGTCATGGAAAGGATCCTGTCTCTGCATACAAAGAATTATTTCTCTTTTATTTTTATTTTTACTTATTTGTTGCAAGTTGACTTGTAGAGCGGTCATTCACAAAGTCGGGACTGCATTGCTAATTTGTTCAAAGTCTGTAATGTCTTCTTTGCTCACTGAATACAAATTGTAAAAGATTCCCAAATCTCTCACAATTCCCCAAGCAACCATGATTTCTTCAAAACAGTGTCATTTTAATGTAAATAATTAAATAATTAGTTTTTTATGTTTAAGACTCTGAAATGTTAAACATGAAAACTTTCAAATTCAGGCTTCCATGAAATTTTATTTTATCCTGTGTCTTATATGTCTATATTTTTAGGTTCTACCTTTTGCCCCTTTCCCCTGAATTTGTATGTAAATGCCTTCTGAGCCTAATGTGTTTATAGCTATTAAATGCCATGTGTTGGTCTTCTGTGCTGTAATAAAGTACATCCGTGCCTTCCGAAATGCTCTGGCAGCTATCTCCGCGTTCACTGTCCGCCAATCAGCATCTGCAAATGTATCCACTTAAATCTGATCCCATTGTCTGAGTCAGTTACTCAGATGAAAGGCAGCCAAGATCTAAGCCCTGCTCCATGTGGGACCCTCTTAATACTTCCCCCCAGAGTGGACATGGTTCCTCTTACCGGGAGTGTCTGTTTTCTGTTTCTTTCACTCATTCTTTATCTACTCCCATGTCTCCTCCTCGATTCTTGCAAGCTCTGTCTTAAGCAGGAACCAATTATGCAGAATTTAACCAAAGGCTTTCTGAAATTCAAACAGTCATAACATATGTACTGTCATTCTCAACACCGCTGGTACCACTTCAGATTGGAAAGGATGTTAAATAGGCAGATACGTTGTCTAAAACTAAACTTATCATTTTGGGGTTATTCCCTGGGTTAAAAAAAATCATTATTTAGTCCATTAATTTTTTAAATCTTTAATTGTTAACTGTATAGTTATACTGCGTAATCCTCGTGAAAATTAGTCAGATTCCTAGAAACTTTGCTTGATTTTTTTTTTTTTGAATCAGCTTTAAGCCAATGGACTATTCAGTTCTGTCTATTTTCTGTCAAAGCAAAAGGGTGATGTCCATATGCAAGTAAAATAAAAAATAATTTAAAGCTCTGATATGGGTTCATATGTTTGCAAAAATATTCAGGTTTTACTTGTGGCTACTGCTAGAAATAAGCTAGAAACTTGCATTAATACATGCTCTTCCAACCTGCATTTCATTAAGCTCATTCTCCGGCATCTCATCATTCTACTGTCTGTCTGGGAGAGCATAGGCACAGTACATTTCATTCTTAGATAAGTTAGCAAGTCTTAGTCAGGCTGTATTGGGTATCATTATGATGCCTAACTTTTTTTAGCTTGGGTTTGATTCAGAAACAAGAGGGGGAATTGAGCTTTTTCTGGCATTGAGTACTCAATAGGTTTTCCACCTAATGGAGAAGCGCTGTTGGTGAGCACGTGATACTAGCATGTGCCTTATGAACATCACAGACAATGTCAAATTTATTTTTATCCACACAAATTATTTTTATTTGATTATTAATAGTTCTATTTTTCAGGTGAGAAAATCAAGAGTTCTACGCCTCAGTAATGTGCACGAAAGCCCCACAGCTAACCTGTTCTTGCATTCAAAGACAAGAATCATTTGAATCTGGAATATATTCTTAGCCACTGAGTATATGCTTCTCCAGAAAACACACACACAATGCCTCAAAAAGAAATCTCATTTATAAACCCCTCTCCTAAATTAAAGAGAAAGCTGAAGGAGATCTTGAGATTTCTTCTGGGTTGGCCATCACATTTTAATGGGAAAGGGAAAGATACTAGGCACTAGGACAAAAACTTTCTCTTAGGAATTATTATTGTTCTTTGTTGAACAATAGGCTGGAAAACTTTTTCTCAAGCCAGATAGTAAATATTCTTGGGGTTGGCAGACCATGCTATGGTCTCTATTGCAACTACTCAAGTACACAGCTGTAGGCCAAAGCAGCCATGGACAAGAGTAAATGAATGGGTGTGGCCAAATGGGTTGTGCCTTGATTCCCAGTGCTGACCGAGAGGTGAGAACTTACAATATGCTGTGTTTTATAGGAGTCTGGGTTTTGCAATCAGAAAAAGGTAGAAGGCACAGAAGGAAAGTCATAGCTTTAAACTTATTCTACTCTGGTTTGTTGCTCAATCATTAGTCATTCATATGCTTAATCAAGAATAAATGCTTCTCAAGGAAGCTCTGTTACTATCAGCAGAGACCAGGCCATGGCAATGAGGTTTTTACTTTGGTGATGAAAATAGGTATCCAATATTGGCTATTTAGGGGATAAAGAGGATGGAGAACTTTGCTAAATGTGAAGCGTCTCATGTACAAACCATAACATTTGGTGTGAGCTCTTGGTACTGACAAGTTCTGGAAGAAATTAGTCACACAGTTGCAAAGCTCATTATTAGATTTTTGGAAGAAGGATAACATGAATGTGATGTTTAAGGAAAGAATTCCACATGGAGATGTAGAAAGTCTAGTGGAAATATTAGAAATTAGACTGTGAAATGGTGTTTGACAGCAAGGCTTTGAAATGACCCAAATACTGCCAGAAAGAAAAAAACAGTCGACGTAAGACCTGGGACATAGCACAGTATGTTAAGAACAGTAACAATTAAAAAAAGGAATTTGGACATGAAAACGGGTTTTCTATAAATAAAATACACATTTTAAGTAATTTATTTTTTCAAATGAAGCACTTTAAGAAAAATGCGTGCATTTGGTCTTTTCAGAACAGGTTGGTCAAGAATAAAGCACTTGGAGATAGAAGAGGAAGACCAATGGGATTATTGGTACATGAAAGTTAAAAAAAATGTTCATGTGACCAAACTTTTACTTAACAGCACCTCTTGGCTTCAACTCACATTGTCTTGCCTATCCATTTCTGGGCCCTCCTCCTCTCTTCACCCAATCAGAATCCATGCTAATCATGTTGGTCAAGTGGTTGTGATCACCTCACTGACTTCTCATTAGACCTAATTAGTCACCCCCAACATTATGAATGATGCCAGCACTGCTTCTGTATTCCACGGGCAAATAAAGCAGAAAACGGACCATACTCCTAATGACTGACTGCCTGGTTTGACATTTATACACACGAAGCCACTCAGAATTATTATTGTGTTTTGTGGGAGCTTAGATTTCTGAGAACCTACAGATGTTTCCATTTCACCTACAGAAAAACAAACAAACAAACCTGCGATGTAATATTGAAGATAGAATTTAATTGAACCCATCAGATGATAATGACGAAACAATGCTACCCTTCAGATGGCTTAACTGCAGCTTTGTCCCTGGCCCTCTCCCCCAGCAGCACCCTGTGGATTTCTTCCATGGCCTTTCCTTTCTTTGAAGTCAGTGGGAGCTCTGAGCTTAGAAAAGTCACCCAGAGTCCAGAGGTGCACTGAGACAAGGCTGTTTGACTTTTCTGCCCTCACAGGGATCATGGGGTGGATGAATTAGTAAGCAGAAAGAAAAAAAAAAAAACCCTAACCTTAGTCCAAATGCAAAGCAAGCACTTTTCTTTCCTTCTTTCTTCTTCTTTTTTTTTTTTTTTTTGAAGTTCAATTTTGTTTCCTTTCCTTTTTTATTTTTATTTTGTGTTTTTACCTTTGCCCTTCCTGTTTCCAACAGGGGTTGGAAGTACTTAAAACTCTTCAGAAAGTATGCTCTGTTGATATTTCTAACAGGGACTGGAGCAGAAAGTATGACTTATGAACTTCTACCCCTTTGATGCACTATCACTGAAGCTGAGCGTGCAAAGCATGAATGTATCAGGCTTGCAATAGCTCTCAAGGGACAGCCAAGATCAAGGAGTCATTGACAGGGATTTCAAAAGATGAATAACCAGGCTGGTTCCTTCAGTGTGCATTAGCACTAATAATTAGTAGAAGGCATTCCCCATGATTTTCTTAAAGCACAGATATTTAAAGTGTTCATTTAACTGTATATAATTTTCAACAAGTATTATTTATCAAAACATTTTGAATCCTTAGAAAGAAAGATATTTTATAAAACCTTGCCACCATGACCCATCATTACATTTTAATAAGCTGTTAGTATTTATTAAGCATACATTTATTATCTTATTAAAATAAAAGCTAATGTCAATGGAAGACACTTAATTTAATATCTTGCTGCTTTGGCTAGTTAATATCCACCTCTCCCATATTTCCAATAGATGAATAAAAATTTTAATCACTGTATATTGAAATTTTCTGGGTGGTTTACTTTTATTGCACTATTGCATTTACTGTCTCATTTTAATCTTCTTTGACTTTCCTGGACCTGCATCAATTTACCTGGTAATTTTTCAATCACATAAGCCAAGACATTTTCCTGGGCTGCGCAGTCAAAGAACATGCCTGGTAGACACTGAACTGATGGATGGATTTTGACAGCAACAAACTGGATTTATTATATTTCAGGAGATGTTAATTTAACACTGTTCTCATGGAAGAAACTATGCTACACATTTTAGGGAATAAACAAAGAGGCCCTAGGGAGATCAACTGTGTTGGTTTGCCCAGGACCGAGGGTTTTATGGATATGGGACTTTTAGTGCTAAACCTGTGCAAGTCCCAGGCAAACCAGGGCAGTTTTCCCCTACCAACGTCCTGTTTTTAGAAAGTGTACTCAAGAGAAAAATGACAATGAATAAAGAAGCCATGCCCTACTACCAACTTTTATAAGATGGGCCAGCATTACAAATAAGTATGTATTATTTCTGGATAAGTGGCTAGAAATGATGCTGCTACAGTAGTGTTTGTTAATATTGATAATAGTCATGATTTTGGCCATATCTTGTTTTATTGCAAAAACCTTTTAGCATCTATGATAATTATGGTGCTTTTGTGAGAATTCTGAAATGCTACATATTTTAAAAATCTCCACTAAGTTTTCCTTAACTGTACATCCTTAGTGCTAGAAATTATAAACATTGAGATAACGTGAGGTGTATCTTCACTGCCAAGAGCTTTATGTCTTTCAGAGCATTTCCTGGTGTAATTCTGTTGATACACTTGCACACTATATATGAATTAATTCATCCAAAAACAACTGTATACAGTATTTCCATCTTACCGATAGAAATACTGAGGCTTAGGAAGGTCAAGCAATTGTCCAAGTTCAAAAGGATAAATCATAGACAGGATTTAAACTTGGGCAGTCTAGCTTCAAAGCCCAAGTTCTTAACCATAATAATTATCTACCTCCCTGCAGCAGTACTTGATTTTGGGTGTATAGTAATTATTATTTAATTTAATTGGAACCTAACAATTAAGAAAGTTGTCTCACTCCTGTACTAGTATAGCAAGCTAATGATAGTCTTGAACCTGCTTTTTTAACTTTCAACCTGACTTTCTTTCCATTATACCACAACTAGAGGCCCGGTGCACAAAATTCGTGTAAGAGTAAGCCTTCCTTCCCCTGGCTGCTGGCACCAGCTTCCCTCTGGCACTCGGGACCCGGGCTTCTTTCAAAGCCCTGGCTTCATCCAGAACATTGTCTGGTCTAATTAGCATATTACACTTTTATTATTATATATACTTTACTTTTTCTTCTACCTAGCATAATGTCAGCCCACACAATAGCATTTTATGTATTCCTTCACCAAATTATAGACAAAGTGGTGTTGGGGAAATCAAATAAACTCAGGTAATGATTACTTTCTTGATATTTATAATGCAACAGGAAGAGGAGGTATTTGTTTTCTTTTGGATTGCATTTTTATTTTTTAAAAGCTGTGGTATTCTTTTTAAAAGAAGTACATTTTTATTCATTTCAGAGGGGAAGAGAGAGATAGAAATATCAATAATGAGAGAGAATCATTGATTGGCTGCCTCCTTCACACCTCCTACTGGGGATGGAGCCTGCAACCGGGCATGTATCCTGACCAGGAATCGAACCATGACCTCGTAGTTCATAGGTCCACACTCAACCACTGAGCCACTGCAACCGGGAAAGCTGTGGTATTCCTATATAGATGTATGCTGCATATGAACAAGGAAAAACATGTAAAGGGTTTCTACTCTGGTTGAAGCAGGTAAGAAAGATTTAGAACTCTATCTTCTCGATGCCCTATTCCCTTCATCATCAAGAGGAGAGGCGACAGTTTTTCTGACCAACATGACTCAGAGACTTTTGCTATAGTATCTAGATCCATGGCACCTGTGGTTCCATCTGAGTGAAATAATGGGGGAAAGATCTCACAGATATGGAGGGATCTGATTTTGACCTTAAAGCATAAGTAGGATTTCACTGATTCTACTCAGGGAAGTCACTTTATTGTGTGGGGATGGTCAGCAAGAAAAGCCATTTATCAAAAATCAGGGCATCAGCCTTGAGAAATAATGACAAATAAGAGGATGTGGGCTGATAAAAACTTGAATGTGAGATCCTGCCACCTGGGTTTCTTGTAAGAGAGGAGAGGAGCTCAAAAGAGTTAAATCAAAGGGAGGAAACTGATTGGTCTTCAAAACAGACTCATGTGAAATTTTGCTCCTACAGGATGTAGATGACTACCACACTTCAAGGTTTTTCATAATTTCAGGATAAATGACATTGGACATTTAACAATATTAAAATTCAGTCATATTTCATTTGATTATCAAAGACTTATAGAGGCCAATCCAATTACTTACTATACCTAGATGAGAATACAGTTAAAAGAATAAAAAGACAAATAATGAAGAATCTCAGTACATGATATAGCCTATTGGTCATACTTGCAGACTTGCATGTTGTCAGAAGTGTAATGATTTGCATGGATATTTCTGTCTTGGCAGCTCCCTTAAGTTACAAAGCCTCCATTGCAGACTCTTTTTTAGAAAGAGTTCAGGTTGTACCATTTGGAATCACAATTTATGTTTCTGGTCATTATTCAATCAAGCCATCAGAATAAGAAAAGCCAAGAGTTCTAGGATGGATTATAATTTCTAACTGAGTTACAGTATTAACCTTAAGAAATTAAAATTAAGTAGAACAATATTTAAAAGAATTTAACCTGGACTATTAATATTTTGATTTCAGAATACACTGTATGTATTTGGCAGATGGAGAATTTTGTCATTCAGAGTAAAAACTGTAATTCCATTTTTAAATATGTTGAGTAAAAATCTAGTCTCGCACTTTTATTTTAAGGTATACTAAAATTTATGCAGACTAATAAATAGTTTAAGATAATTCCATTTATATATCTTATTTATTTAATTTTTAAGATTCAGTGGAGTACTTGGGATGATTTATTGCCAATTGAATAATTTAAGTATTTTTTAAAAGAAATATAATCAGCCCAGCCAGTGTGCCTCAATGGTTGGTGGTTGAGCATCGACCTATGAGCCAGGAAATCATTGTTAGATTCTTGGTTAAGGCTCAAGACTAGGTTCTGGGCTCAATCCCCAGTGAGGGGGGCAGGCAGAGGCAGCCAATCGATGATTCTCTCTCATTATTGATGTTTCTGTCTCTCCTTCTCCGCTCCTCTCTGAAATCAATAAAAAACTTATTTTAAAAATAAAATATAATAATTCTATAAAAACAATTTAAACTGTTGGATTAGCATATTTAAATAATTTTGTAAATGGAAACAAACATTTATTAAGGTTTTTAAAAGTGATTATTATCCTCTGCTATAGTTACTAATAGAGATTAAAAACAAAACAGAACCCAAATACCCTAAATTTTAGGACATGTCATATCAATGACTTTAATATTGACTGCTTAAGTCAAAATATTTGTGAACAGAAAATCACCCTTGAGGGCATCAAAACTCCCATTGACATAGGATAGGTGAACTGAATTCACCATAAATGAAAATGCCTTCTGTGCTACTTAATAATTATATAACAATTTAGAGATGGAGAAGTAGTTTACTAAAGAAATAAAGCAAACTAAAAGCTACTATGGTATTAAAGACACTCCAGGAAAACTAAGGAAAGGTTGAATTTCTAACAAATATCATGTTGATCTATCAAATGTGTTGGCCTTTAGGCAACTAGGAATTCTGAGAGTCAAGATAAATATTGTTACAAGAAAGAAGTTTCCATGGCTTAATGGACCACTTCACACCCTGCATAACGAATGTCATGATCTGTCTTTCATAAGTCTCTTGCCACCTCTAAAATCAAAGTGATTGAGACATTTCACACTGTAATTAAGAAGTAGATGGTGATTTTAGACTTAATTTCATTTGATTGAAAAGTGTTGGCATTCATGATTTAAAGTCAGTATGGGCCATACACTTAACAGTACATCACCATTCGGTCGCCAGTCAAGGTGTTGGGTGGGAGTGAGGGGCTCTGTCTGATGCTTTAACTACAATCACCCATTACTCCTCAAGTCTGCCAGGAGAGCAGTAGTTCTGTATTATGAATGATTGAATGATCTTCTCTCACTTTGGACATGGTTGATGAAGGAGATATTTTGTGCTAATTTTATTAAATAGCTATCTAGCCCGCATAGTCTCATAGTTTTATTTGATGATCACATTTGAAAGCCATTTTGCTTCCTCCATAGTTTGGATCCCTCTGAAGGCAAACAAATCCCACACACTTTTCAGCCACCACAGGAGGTAAAAGTACTCATTTGTAGAACCACATCAAGGCAAAGGTTGGGGGTTTGCTTCAAAATGAAACATTTGTGGTCAGTTGACATTGCAGAAGGTTGGGTTGAGCAAACTGTATCAAGAGGGAAGTGTTTGCTGACAGTTTGACAAAAGTACACATTGCTTTTGCTTTACCAGAAGGGAGCTTAGGCGTTACACCACCGTTCCCAATGAGGCCTTGGGGTATTGCGTAGCTATCCATTCACAGCTCTCACAGTGATGAATGAGGTCTTAGCAGATGCCTTGCAGAGGGCTGGAGAAGAATAGATTCCTCATATGCCTGCCCTTTTCCCCTCAGATTGGGCCAGGCAGATGATTAAGAGAAAGACTGATCTGGGCAGTTTAATGAAACCCATCTGCTTTGGCTGTTAACAGAAAAGTCCTTCAGAAGCTTTTGAAAAGCAACAGTAATTTAATTTTTTAAAATCATATAGATAGAGATAGATATGAATATATATTTTATGTATGTGTATATACTTTACACACACACATAGCAAAATATCTACCTATTTATTTAAATAAAACTTCCCTTTCCTGCAATCCCAGATGAATGGATACATCCCTATATATTCATCCAACATAGGACCCTGACTACAGAGTTTTGACCTCAATAGATGGTTGTGTTGATTGAATGTAAAAGAAACTGAATCAATGTAAATGCAAACCAATTTAACCTGTTAGGCGTGCTAAACAGCAGAGAAAGTTTTATAGCAGAAGATAATTTATTGGAATTACCTGAATGTACTGAACGCTGGAGGTATTGAAATCACACTGAAGGCTCCCTTTTTCATTATGCCTTCAGACTGGTTTCACATCTAAGCTCATGGAGGCAGCTGGAAGCTGAAAAAGGAGAGGCAAAATCATTATTTCAACCTATGCACTTTAAAAATCATAGCTGATGTTGGAGATTTTATTCTATACATATGAGCTTAGAGAATCTTTTATTCCATCGGATATATTTTTGCATGTCTCAAGTTTACATAAAAATTTAGTTAAACGTAATTTCACACCTGTCCAGTGTTTAGTATTATTACAAAGTATAGATAAATATGTGGTATATAACAGGCATATCTATCTCCTATAGACAGAATAAAACATGCAGAGAAATACTGGTGAAATAAAGAGAGCAAAAAGCATTAATTTTGTTGAATATTTTCATATCAAAATTTTATTTTTTGATACTTTATGACATTTCTTAAATTGTAACAATGTATCATTGGAGTCAGGCAAATAATATTTATAAAGGGAAATATGATGGGCTGATACATTGTAAATAAATTGAAATTTTAGGGACTAGCTCTTAAAATATTTTTTATTTTATTACATTTATTTTTATTGAAAATATTTTCTAGATAATAAAAGTGTTTAGTGACTAATGTCTAGCTAAAATCAAGGCAAAATCCAGGCAAACATTTTCAAATCTTTATGAAGAATAAATAAAAGCTAGCCTAATGGTTATTTAATTCACAGCACACGCCATTATTTGTACCTATTAAATGGTATGCTTGTTCTTTATGAAGAAACAACTCATCACCATCAGTTTTAGAGCATGGGCTTTTATCTACATTCATGTATACAAAAAAAAAAACAACCCAATTATAAACAAATAATTACTAGCAAATTGAGTACTTCTATGCTGAGGTAAGTTGAATAAGAACAAGTTATAAAAACTTCAGGGGCCTGAATGTTTATAACAATGGTTTTGAAAATTTAAGAATGCACCACAATCACGTGGAAGGCTTTATAAAACAGACTGCTAGGCTCCACCCTAGAATTTCTGAGTCAGCTGGTTGGAACAGGGCTGATTACATGCCTTTTTTACAAATTCCCTGGTAACGCTGATGCTGCTTATCCAAGGACTGCAGTCTTAGAGCCACAGGTTTATATGATCAATTGGATCTTGGAATGTGAACCCCCTGCTGCTGAAGACAGAACAAATATATGAAATGATGAAGGCAGTTAGTCATAAAGAAAGGAGACTGTTCTTCCTTTAGTTGGAAGAAATTTCATTTTGTGTTTCTTTATCTTTGTATTATTTATTTATGTATGTATTTGCTTGCTCAGAAAATCAAAGAGGAACCAGGAAATTGGAAGAGGAAATGCTAATAGGAAATTTCCCTGTGTTTAGAGCAGTTTGACCTTGCTGTAGAAGAACTTCCCTAATCTCACTCAGCCGTCTTAAGTCACAAGGAGTCCTTCTCTTCCTTTTCTATAACTTAGATGCTTTGGTCATTTTTTATAGTTACCTTATTTTTTCCTTCATATATTTTTTTTTTCTTGCCAAAGTTCTCCTTCCTTCACTCATGCAAACATTATTTTTCTAGACCTGCTGGGATATTCATAGCACTTAATTATTTCTATTACAAATTTGCATAAACCCTAAGGGCTGTGGCTTTTCCTCTTCAAAGCTGGGCCAGTCCACAGTAGGCTTTCCCCATTGACCTAGCCATTGTCACTGCTCCATCACCTGGGACATCAAAACTGGCCACCATGTCTGGATCACAAGGATATGCTTTCATCTCTGGTCCACGAACAAGCTAAACCTGTTTCCCCAAACGAGAGCAAGAGCTACGCCTTTCTTTGTGTTTGCCTTTAAATTGCATCTGAACTTAAGCGGCCACTGCAGTAATAGGGTGATTTTTCTAGAACCTGGGTTCCTAGCCCAGTTCTCACAACATCGATACTCATCAGGAGACTAAATTTAAGAAGGAATGTGAATGACATCAATAGCATGGCATCATTTTATATACCCCCCCCCTTTTTGTTTTACAAAATGAGCATCTCTTTGCCACATCCACTTGCCCTCTTTTGGCAAAAGTTTGATTTTTAAATATATTTTCATTGATTCATTGATTTCAGAGATGAAGGAAGAGGGATAGAAAGAAACATCAATGATGAGAGAGACTCATTGATTGGCTGCCTCCTGCACACCCCACACTGGGAATCCAGCCCACAACCCAGGCGTGTGCCCTGATCATGAATCAGACCATGACTCCCTGGTTCTTAGGCTGACACTTAACCACTGAGTCACCCCGAATGGGCCGAAGGTTGATGTGTATACACTCACTAGCGGCTACGGTGGTGCTTTGTGACTGACTGTCTCTTAAGATCTCAGAGACTGAGTTTCCTACAGTGTGAGCATCTGGGTGCTCTCTCAACTGCTTTTCAGCTTTAAAACAGGAAGTCTGTGGTGCCACGGAAAAGCAATTACAGTCCCAATCATAGTTTTAAAAATAACTTGGTTCGAGGCGCAAGTTCTTTTTCCTTCTTTATCACTAGATGCCTAATCATACCAGATGCAGATCTCAATAGATAAGCAACGCATGACATGAGAAATCCCATCCTAAAAAGAAGTTCACTTCACTCTAATTTATAGGCTGTCTCACTGACTGTCCTTAAAGTCAATTTGACAACATCATGAACTCTAAACTCAACACTGGCTACATACATTTATCCCTGTTCAGAAAACCGAATAATGTTTTTGGATTTTGTTTCATTTCGTTTTGCATCAGAAAGTTTATTTTCAGCAAGAATGTCCCCAAATTTCCGCTCCAAAAATCCATATCACAAAGATGATGGCAAATGGTCATTTCATGAATATGTGTCACATTGTTAGCTCTCTGTATATTTTTCTCTTGTACCCTGTGGTTGAATTGGCCTTTTAAAGGAAGTCCAGGTAAGCTCTCAGCATCTGCCGACACTTAATGGTAAGTAACAGCATTGTGAGAGACCCAGAATTTTCTTCATTGGATCTCTTCCGGGAGAGGGGGGTGGCTGCACAGAGTCAGTCCTCCCCTAATCTCTGACTGGTTTTCAATGCAAACACTGATAGCCTTCCTAGCTCCTGGCCAGAGGATTTAGTTAAGCACTTGACTGAAAACCATGTCAATGCAAATTTAGAGGATAAACCAATTTGCGAATCCCCAAGACTTCAGCAAATTATAATTCTGCCACAGTATCAGCAAAACAAGATAGCAATTATGCAAGAAATCAGCTGAAAGGTTATTTTTAATTTAAAATTTTGTGTCTTTACAACGAGAAAAAAATAAAACCCTGTCTATTCTTTCTTGTAAAACCCACCCAGTAGAAGCCAAAGCCATATGGCACATTATCACAGCCATGTTCTAAGATGAGGCACACACGCATGCGTACATATGGTCACACAAACTGCTTCAGGAAGAATAGAGAGTTCAAGTTAAATTGTCAGATGAAGGTAAATTGTCATATTTTCTCCCAGTGTTCTTTACTAATCTTTTAGAGATCCAAGCATAATTCGCTTCCAGGAAAAGCTAGATATCTGAAGGTGATCAGCCTTGGCCATTTCTTCAATCGCATGTCTGAACTCTTAACTCCGGTCTCACCATTTCTCTGGATGCAGTCCCACCTCTGGATGCTCTAGCCGAGATACCTTCAGCTGATTTGGTCAAAAAAAAAAGAGGCTCCACCTTTTATCACAGTGTGAAGAACTATGCTGTGTTCCGAGAGGCCGATTCATGACTGGTGGATCTTTCAGTTTATGTACTTTTGGTGTAGAGCAGCGATGGCAAACCTATGACACGCGTGTCAGAGGTGACACGTGAACTCATTTTTTTGGTTGATTTTTCTTTGTTAAATGGCATTTACATATATAAAATAAATATCAAAAATATAAGTCTTTGTTTTACTATGGTTGCAAATATCAAAAAAAATTCTATATGTGACACGGCATCAGAGTTAAGTTAGGGTTTTTCAAAATGCTGACACGCCGAGCTCAAAAGATTCGCCATCACTGGTCTAGAGATATCAAAGTCTTTCTAAAGCATGTGGTCTCTGAAGGCAGCTACCTCCAGTTCACAATGCCCTGCAGGCAATGCATGTTCTGCTGCAGTATTTTCAGGAGCCCAAAGCACAGGTGCAATTTTTTTTCCAAATTTTTTTGTTGTTATTAATCCTCACCCGAGGATATTTTCTCTATTTATTTTTAGAGAGAGTGGGAGGGAGGGAGAAAGGCAGAGAGAGAGAGAAGCATTGATGTGTCTCATTGATTGGTTGCCTCCTGCATGCACCCTGACCAGGGCCAAGGCTTGAGCCTGTAATCTAGGTATGTACCCTTGATGGGGATTGAACCTGGGATCCTTCAATCTGCAAGCTGACACTCTATCCACTGAGCAAAACTGGCTAAGGTGATAGGTACAATTTTTGTAGGGAGACAGGGGTTATGGGGCCACATTTAGGAATGACTGGAGTTTAGAAAGCAAATAGCGTGCTTAAGAACTTAAGGGGTCAGCCTGGTCTGGGTTAGAATCCAGGGTTTCTCCCCAAACTGCTGGATGAATTAGACAAATTCTTAAGCTTTCTAGACCTCAGATGTTCAACCATAAGTGTCTAGCTAGCTCCTTGTTTCTCAAAGTGTGGCCAGCATCGTCGAATCCAAAAACTACTGAATCAAACCCACCTTATAGTAAAATTCTCGGTGATTCTGTGCATGTTAAAATTTTGACCATCACCAGAATACTATACAATAGGACCTCCCTAAATGGTAACTATGATTGAGTACTGACTATCTCCCTGATGCCATGGTAGGCTCAGTGGATAATATAGAAACCAGAAACTAACATGGGCCCGTGCTCCCATATTAGGAGAAAGAAACTTGAATTTCATAAGTAACGTACCCAATTGCAGATTGAGATGAATGCCTTAGAGACATTGAAGAATGCCTTATGATCTTAAGAAAATTGACTTGGGCAGGCACGTCCTGGGAGCTCTATGATTATTCTTAAACAGTGGTTCTCAACCTTCTGGCCCTTTAAATACAGTTCCTCATGTTGTGACCCAACCATAAAATTATTTTCGTTGCTACTTCATAACTGTAATGTTGCTACTGTTATGAATCGTAATGTAAATATCTGATATGCATGATGGTCTTAGGTGACCCCTGTGAAAGGGTTGTTCGACCGCCAAAGGGGTCGCGACCCACAGGTTGAGAACCGCTGCTCTTAAAGATCATTGTTAGCTCTCTTGTTTATAGATCCCCTGTCATTTCTTCTTTCCCATGTCAGTTTTAACATCTTATGTTGAAGCATCCATCTTATATAAAAACTGCTGTTTGAAATTTTAACCCTGATAATATGGCTTCTGTAAATACTTGCTTGCTTAAATAATAAGGAAAATAACCCTACTCCCATTCCAGAGAGGCCATAAACTATGCCCCAGACAGAGTTCTCAGTGCTGACACCAGGCCAGGCCTTGAGATATGGTCTCATGGCACCTTCCCAGCACGCAGGCCTTCCTTCTCAGAAGGCCCGGAAGTCTCATTCCAAATTTGGAAGACAAAGGACTGGAAAAAGTATAAATAGAGAAGTTTCCTCCATGTTGGGGGGCCCAGAACTTGAAAGACACACTTTTCTCTGAATTTATAAATAAAATGTAACTCCCTTTCTCTAAGCGTGGCTTGGTTTTTCTCCGGTCTTCTGCAACAATGTATTAACCGATCTTGTACATTTGAATGCATGTTTGATCCCCTTAGGATTATAGATTCTCTTTCTCCTCCCTGACATCCAATTCTGGACTCCCAAACAGCTACGTGCCTTGCATTAACTCAGCAGACATAAATCTCTCAGTTTCTTCCTCAGTGGGGTTCTCTCCGAGAGGATATGGAGCTGGTAGGGGAGAAGTGCCTCTTCACTATTCCAGGCAGCAAATGAAGCATTCGCTGCAGCTCACAGCATTCTTAAAGGTCGAGCTCCCTCACTGGACATGTTATATTACAGTAATTATTTTCCCTTGGTTTCTCCTCCTTTAAGTACTATTCTCTGGCCCCACTGAGTCCTGACCTGCCCACTCAACACTGCTGATGCCTGAGTTACCACATCAAGAGTCATAGCACAGCTGCACACACACAAATAGTGATGGATAGAGACCCAGAGGGACCAAACCTCCAAAACAGAAAAAGAGAAAAGAAAGAAGAATCTCAGACCCATTCCCTCCACCAACACTTGATACTTGGAGAGTGAAGTAAACAATGGCAAGGACTTATGAGTTCTAAGTACTACACTGCAATCTGCACTTTCCAGAAATATTTTAAAAATTGCCATTCGTTAATATGTATACAGCATCTTATTTTGTGTGTTGTTCAGCAAATTACCTTTAAATGCATATTTGAACACCTCACTCTCCACGGCTTAAGGTGCTTTAGTGGCTGCCCATTAAGTAATGTCCTGCAAGGTTCAATTTTCTGCAAGGCCCTTTGTCTCATGTCTTTTTCACCTTGAATCATGCCCACCCACCCATCACATCAAAGACATAGAGATTGCCAATGTTTTATTACTCCTGCACCTTTTATCATATTTATCCTTTGATCTGAAATCTGCTTATCATTCCATTCTCCCAGAAGAGTCTTTCTTTCCATCAATAGTTACTCATATCTTCTGGGTGAGGCCTTTTCTGACTCCCTCAGAAGATGTAATTGATTAGAAATTCTCAATAATGACTGCTGTTAACTATTTTTATTGTGCTATATTTTTGTGTTACACAACATTTGATGCATAAGTATTTCTGAGTGTTTGCAGCTATTTTCTCATTATATTGTGATCTCAAAAGTGGATAGGCAGCCTTTGGATTGTGCATTCCCAGACTCTAATACAGTGTCTGGAGCAAAGTATGTTCTTGAGGGGAAAAAATGTGCTTAGAACAGCAGGCAGGAAAAATTGTGTACATTTTAATACATGAATGAATGAATGCACAGGGATGGTAAACTGCATCCATCCATAACTAAAAGCAGAACGGAATTAAATGCCATGTCCCTGCACACTGCCTGTTTTGTAATCAATGCTGAAATATTTGTCAAATCAACAAAAAGAATATATGGACGAAAACAGAAAGACAGCTCTACTTCCTATTTCCGGAGCTCTGAAATTGTATCGCTTGCTTACAATAACCCCCTCGTGTATATAGGTACTTTCCCAACCTTTCAAATCAAATGTCATGTTAGAAACATACTCTACATTAAAAGAACAACTTCCATGGTTTCCAGAGCAATTTGTAAATATTATCTTATCAACTTGGCTAAGGTAGACAGGCTGAAAACTTTACATTTATGCTCCAGATGAGAGAGGCCCAGGGAGTGCGTGTGTGTGTTGGGTGAATGTCAGCCTGCACTATGCTAAAGTCTCCTCAGTCTGTCTCTCTCAGCTCTTTGCATATCAAAATAAAGATCGCACGGACAAGCTGATCGTGATCCGACAGTGATATGGAGCTATGATTTAAATGACTCTCCTAGCAGGTTCCATACACTGTGTTCTTTCTATGTAATGCTAGAGAGGTCAGCAACACAATTTCATCTTCCTCTAAATCTCTGTATCAATCTCTTTTTCAATAATGGATTTCTACAACATTTCCTGTCTCTGAATTGAGGAAAAACTAAAAAAGTATAAGCTATGTATTCTGCTCTCAGAGGATTCACAATTTGATGGAATGCCAAAACTATGTCACTGTTTCAATTATTGCTTACTAGTGGCCCAGTGCATGAAATTCGTGCACAGGGGGGTGTCCTTCAGCCCAGCCTGCACCCTCTCCACTCTGTCCCTAACCACTCTGCCTGCCGGCCTGCTCACCCCCAACTGCCCACCCCTTGCTGGCCTGCTTGAACCCAACTGCCCCCCTACTGCTCTGCTTACCCCCAACGGCCCCGCCCCCCCATCAGCCTGATCATGGCATCCAGTTCTAAGTCTACTTTTATTAGTGATGATGATATTGCTAAATATGTCAATTCTTGATGTGAAGTTGATGATTTTGTGGAAGATATTGGAGACGGGTGTCCCTCTATTTTAACATTATATGTTTTGTTCAAATTTTTTTTCTACTAGTATTTTATAATACAATCAGCAAACAATATATGTCAAAGATGAAAACAAATGTAGTAAAGGTTTCCTTAAGTTTTTGAATATGTAACTTCATTTACTTGCGATTCATAATTTTTTTCCTAAACTGCTGTAAAATCAGCAAAAATGCTTTGGCAATTTTAGCATAGTTCCTAGGATATTGGTTGGCACTCAAAGGGTTAATCTATACAAATCATCCTATATAATAAAACCTAATCTGCTAAGTGTCTGGTCATCCAGTTGGCAGGTCAACCAATCAAAGCATAATATGCTAATGATATGCTAAGGTCACTCAACTGCTCTTTATGATGTGCACTGACCACTAGGGAGCAGCTAGTCAACTGGTCAACCAGTTGCTATGACAGGCACTGACCACCAGGGGGAAGACTCTCCAACCAATAGGTGATATTGCTGCTGGGGTCCGGCTGATAGAGACTGAAGGAGATGAGCCAGACACACCCTGGAGCCCTCCGGTGGTCCCTCCCTGGCTGGCCAACCTCCTGTGTTCCTCCCTGGACCCGATTGTGCACCAGTGGAGTCCCACAGCCTGGCCTGTGCCCTCTCACAATCCGGAACCCCTCGGGGGATGTCGGAGAGCTGGTTTTGGCCTGACCTCAGGACAACCAGTCGCTATGATACACACTGACCACCAGAGGGCAGATGCTCAATGCAAGAGCTGCACCCTGGTGGTCAGTGAGCTCCCATAAGGGAAGCACTGCTCAGCCAGAAGCCGGGCTTATGGCTGGGGAGCACAGCGGCGGTGGCGGAAGCCTCTCCAACCCTCCTGACTCCTTGACAGCACTAAGGATATCCGACTGATGGCTTAGGCCCACTCCCACTAGAGAGGGGACCTAAACCAACAGTCAGACATTCCTTGAAGGTTCCTGGACTGTGAGAGGGCACAGGCCGGGCTGATAAATACTGCTCTCCCCCCAGTGCATGAATTTTGTGCACTGGGCCTCTAGTTTCTTTATATTCTTCAAGGGACTAGATTAGTACTCTTGTAATCTTGTTCTCTAAGATGGCTCTCAATTCTTCTTTAACTCATTTTTTTCCCTTCTGCTCAAACTACCTTGCACATTCTATCTTCTCTACATACCCAAATTCCACCCATCATTCATGATTCATACCCTGTCCTCCTAAATAAATCTGTTTCCTGGTGGTTTATTTTTTATCCTTGAAGTCCTGGTACATATCACAGAGGTTAGCATCCAATTACATATTGACTAATATTTTTCCTGTATGCACATCTTATTTCCCCAGGGATAATTTAAATTTACAGACTTTCAAAAACAACTTATTTTAAATTAGTTTATGTCCTCCAAAGGCTGAGCAATGGTTGAGATTCAAAAGATACTCTTGATTGGGAGTTGGAATTATAATATGCTCCTTTTTTTTTGTTTGTTTATAGCATAGGCTCATAGCTCCTTGCTGTTATTTGTATGGTTCTCTAGGCTTGGGCTTTCTTCTCTACCCCCTCAACCTTGCAAACTCTTACTCTTTCTTCAAGACCAAGGGCACAGAAGTATTTCTATTTAGACAAGTCCGGAATGAATGTGTTTACTTTGATGTGTTTTACTTTGATGTTTACAATTTACACAGTACTCCATTTTAGCTGTAATTACATATCCTTATAATTTATCACATTTATAAATTTATCAAATTCAGAACTATTGTAGTAGACAGAAAAAATGGGTCTCAACAACAACAATTAAAAGAAATGCTTATTGCGTCCCTCCTAGGTTCCTGGAGATGTCTCTGCAATAAGTATTATAAAGGCTGCATTTACCGTGATAACATTATATGTTCATATATCTGAATTTAAACTTTCCCTGATATTTCAGATCTAAATATCCAACTGCCTATTTTAGTTTTTTCCCCCTTATATTTCAAAACAGTGCCTCAAACTTGACATGACTGAAACACTACTCTTGATACATTCACTCTAGGTATATTCTCTAGATGGCATACTCTGATTCTCAAAATTGCCCATCACTTACCAAACTACATAAGCAAAAACTTTTTTCTCTATCCTCACTTTCAGCATCCAACTTGTCTCTTGAAATTCTCTCATTCCTCTCTCAAAATCACATTCTATATTCATTCATTTCTGACCATCATTACCACCATCTCCCACCTACACACCCATGAGGACTACCGTAGACTCTTAACTGATTTCCTTACTTCCTTTCTTGACTTTATTCCTTATAATTTATTCTGTATGCATTTTCCAGAGTGTTCTTTTAAAAGAAGAAACCACTTGGTCTCCTACCTAAAAATACTCTAGTGTCTTACCACTGCTAACTTAGCTCAGTCAGCTATAATAACATATGATAAAGTGCGTAGCTAATCAATAGAAATTTATTGTTCACATTTCTGGAGATTGGGAAGTCCAAAAATCAATGTGTTGGTCAATTATTTCCATAAAGTTTGCTTCTTGGTTGCAGAAGGCTGTCCTATTAAGTCCTCGCTTGGTGGAAAGAGAACTAGCTAGCTATGCAAGTTCTTATAAGGAAACTAATTCCATTGATGAGGGCTCCACCTCCAAATACCATCCCATTAGGGTTAGATTTCAACTTATGAATTTTGAGAAAATACAAACATTAAGATCACAACTACATTTCAAATAAAGCTCCAGATTCTTATCTCATCTCATGAAGCCTTTGTCTCAGACTTCATCCCCTACTGCTGTTTGCTTTGTTCATTATGCTCTAACACACTGTCTTTATTTCATATTTTTTAAGAAATCAAGCCAACTTTTACTTTAGAGCCTTGGTAATGGGCTTGCATTGTCTGCCTGGAATGTTATTTCCTCATAATCACCTAGTTACTATTATCATCACTTTTAAGTCTAATATTGGGAAGTGAAAGTCCTTTGGTGCTACAGCAGCCAATTATAATACTTTGCACATTAATTTGCATATTGTCTATCACCCCTCACTAAAAAGTAAGCTTCATGAGAGTAGGAATACCCTATCTGTTTTATTTATCTTTACTTCCAAGATATAAATTAATGTTTTACATACAATGATTTCTCAATAAATATCTGTTAAAAGAATAGAACGCAAAAGTCACAACACACTGTTAATGAACACTCTACAAACCTATACTAATAAAAGGGTAATATGCTAATTAGACCAAACATCTTCCAGACGTCCTTCTGGACAAAGCCGCAGCAACTGCGAGGGCCAAGGGCCAGTGGCACGGGAGAGGCGGGGCGACATAAGTGGGCCTGGGCCTGTCCCACCAGCGCCACATGGCCCTTCCGTCTGCAGAGGCTGGAAGGGGTGCGACAGCAGTGCCTCAACCTCCCAAAGCCCTTCCTTCAGCCGGCCTGGTCCCAGATCACCCCCCATAAACACAAGTGGGCAGGGGGCAGGATCAGTGCTAAGAAGCAAGGGACGAGGGTCGGCAGCCCCGGCGGCTGGCATTGGCAGCAGCAGCCGGGTGATGGGGGCAGCGCCTTCCCCTGATCCTCCTGGTCACCTCCTGCAGAGGGAGGCCAGATTGCAGCTAAGGTGTCAGTAGGATATCCCCTGAGGGCTCCCAGACTGTGAGAGGGGGAAGGCCAGGCTGAGGGAATCCCCCAGTGTACGAATTTTCATGCACCAGGCCTCTAGTTATAGTATAAGAACTATTCCTATGTCACCAATCCTATATAATAAAGAGCTAACATGCTAATTAGACCAAACAACAGAATGACCGTCCAGACGACCTTCTGGATGAAGCCAGGGCTGTGAGGGCCAAGGCACCCGGGGCTGTGAGTCCTGAGACCCTTGCAAGAATTTCGTGCATCGGGCCTCTAGTCTATATTATAACAGAGACGCACAAAAAGATACAAAGACGGTATTTCTCTGCCTCAGTTCCCATTAGAAGAATTGTTAAAACTGCAGCTCAAAGGAGGGGAGGCCCTTTGTATTTCAAAGAGGACCATGTCCACCTTTCTACATGCCTCCAAATTCAGATTACATTTTTGTCTTTGCATGTTATTTCCATGTACCCAGCCCATTCTCCTATGTGACAATGTGCATGACCCTGCTTGTAGGCCTCCTGCCAAGAGTGCCACCTGATGATACCCTTATATTTCTTCTGCCTGTGCCACTCTCTGGTTTACCTGGTGGTTTTCACAGCTCCTGGTGGCACCACCATCACAGTTTCCAGTTTATCCTTTTGAAGAGACTACCCTGACATAAGCCTGGCAACAACCATCCAGAGTCCTTCCATCTGTGACACCTTATTTACATCCACTCCTGCTCCAGGAAGTCCCCACTCCTAGCAACAGTGTATACCATGTCCTTTGTCTCTTTGAAACCATTCTCCTGCCCTAGTCTCTCTACTCACAAAAGGATCAAATTATCAATGTAATGTCTGCTTATACTTTCCTTTCTTTTTCTCCTTTTTCTACAGTTTGGGTGGAAGACTTGAACATATGCAGATTTGCAGACTTGGCTGAATGCTTATTTAATACTTTTTAAGGAATTTTTTAAAATTATTTTTACAAAAAATATCATTGCCTATATAGTCCTTTATTCCCATTTTGTTTACTTACTAGGCCCAATTTCTTTACATGTAAATTACTAATATGAGATAAGACAAAGAAATGCTCAATAAATGGAACACGTCATCATTGTTAGTGTTATAAAGCACAATGAACAAGGTAACACCTAACCTTTATATCTTTTCAAAAAGTCTCTGAAAAGATTGTGAGTTTCCAATTTCTCTCAGGGCTCCACAGCAATGAGCTGAAAACCGAATATTCTGTCAGTCAACGAATGAGGCTTGTACATGATGTCAAACATCCCATTTAATTTAATTACTCGATCAATGTGCCTTTTGAAGTTATGCATACGTTGTCTCATGTGCAGTTGAAAATTATAGTTTGTGCTTACAGAAGGGAAGGGGAGAGGAAAAAAGAAGCAGTATCCAGCATATGATAGCAATTTTCCTTTGATCTTGTCAAAAGTAAGATATGTATAAAAAATGTGCTCAGCAGTTGATACTATACATCCTCTTTCTCAAGTTTATGATGATGGTTTATGTTTTATGTTCCTTAGTTCTCTAAAGACAAACAGCATCACAAAATAAGATGTAGTGCCCACTGTACGGGTGATTACTTTTGATTAATAAAGAAACTTACATAACACACTCCTTTGGGAAAATTACATGTTTCAGGTCCATACTTTGAAATCTCCAAATTTCAAATAGGAGGGAAATTAGCTTTCTTGTATCTAGAGATTACAAATATATATTAAAAATTATAAAAAATATAATTTTGTTTTTAAAAGGAAGACAAAATACATCCAAGAAAGATAAGATAGGTAATTAGCAAAAGGAAATATTCATCTCCAAAATAAAATGAATTTTAAAAATTACAATAGATGAAATTTACATTTAAATTGATTTTAAAGAATATGAGGAACGTTTTCAAGAATTTCTTATTGTTTTAGGAATCAGCAATCAGCAAATAAGTCAGTTTTTAAAGGTTATCCTTATCTGTCTTCAAAACTGCCCTCGGGGAGATCTCAGCTGTCTGTCAGCAGGGTCCCAGACATTTCTGCTGTGAGAGGGCACCATGGCTTTCTAGAAATCCTTCAGGTCATAATGCTGCCAGCCATGCCATGAAACTTATTTAGGCAAAGCGGTGACTTATTCTGCTCTCTCCTCTCTTATCTCTCCACAGCCCTCCAGTGTCTTCTACAGTCCTAAACACTAAGGGGAGGATGAGATGGTGATTGTGACAGCTGTGTTATTTTATTTTCAACCAAACACATTTCCTCTTTTTCCAGGATCAGGAACCAAAATAGTTCAATGTTTGTTTCAAATGGAGAATCCACATGCTTAGCTAGGAAGCAGAAGTGTTCCCTCTGCACTGTCCCAGCTGAGGGGGCTCTGGAGCTCTCATTGCCACCCCCAACTACAGGAACTCACCCCATCCCAATGCTGGGTGCCCAGGTTTTCCCTCTGGTCTCATAATGATCTTGGGTTGGAAGACTCTGCAGGGAGAGTGCTGCAGAATAACCAGGTAGGTAACCACATTTGCTGGCCTCCTGCTGGCTGGATGGTGATGGCATAAGCAGGACCACTGTCATTTACAAAAATGCAGTTAGAGAGCTGGCAGGTACTCTGGATATTCTAATGTTTCATTTTTTTACAGTGGTTCTTCAATAAGCTCAACCCCAGAGACTGCCCAAGCATTAGCACACCTGGAGAGTTCAGCCAGCTCAATGCCTTATTCTTCTCTTGTTTCCTCAATCTCATTCAATGTATCTTCACATCCCTTTATTCCTCTCTACTGAACCATTTTTCCTGTTCCTTCTCCTTTCCCTTTTCTCCTCCTCCTCCTCCTCCTTCTCCTCCTCTTCCTCCTCCTCCTCCTCCTTCTTCTTCTTCTTCCTCTTCTCCTCCTCCTCCTCCTCCTCCTCCTCCTCCTCCTCCTCCTCCTCCTCCTCCTCCTCCTTCTTCTCCTTCTTCTTCTTCTTCTTCTTCTTCTTCTTCTTCTTCTTCTTCTTCTTCTTCTTCTTCTCATTCATATCACAATACATATAAATGGCATATCAGGAAGAGCCCGTTTACTCATAACAATAGCACAAAGCCATTAGCAATATACATTATTGTTCTCCTGTCTACAAGAAAAAGGAGGCCCAGGACTTTGGAAATAACTTTTCTTTGGTGTTTCAGCCCAAGAGAGAGAGATGTTCATATTTCATTCTTGGAAATATTAGCCTCTCACAAGTATAAACAGATGACTCTAAATGCAGCAAAAGAGAATGCAAACATAATTAACAAAAAAATTAGTTGACTTTTAAAAACAAAATTAAAATTTTATAACCCATTGTATCTGTATAGACAACCTCAAGCCTAAATAGTTCTTTTTTGAAAAATCATTTGAATTGAACTCTAGCCAAATTTTAAATTTCAGCAATCAGTGATACTTATGAGGCCACTGATCAGTTAAGAACATTTTGATTCTGTAAGCCAATTGACAATTTGAAGCCTTTCTTCTGCTGACTCAATGAATTTGTAGTACAAATAGTTATTCATTAATTTCTCAATGTCTTGACACTGATAAAATTTGCAAACATAGACTTTTCAGCATTCTTCATAAAAAGTACCCACAAAGGTTAATTGGCTATTCCTCAAATGCATTCATTTTGCTATCAAATGCTAAACCTTAATGTAAAAGATTTAAGGGCAAAATAAAATGTAAATTATTGCCAGATCAGTCAATAAAGATCAATAATTATATTCTGCCATGCCAACATTTTCCCATTTCTATATATACAACTCCCAAGACATCAGCCTGAAGATTCTGACATGTTTGCTTTATAATGTTATGAGAGCACTAACAAGATAAAATGATATCGAGTTCAAATATGTAGATTATGTAGATGTGAAGTACAGAGCCTTAGATGCTCTCTGCAAGAATGCAAAGAACTCTGTGAAATAAGACCATTGGACTAGATGATTTCTGCATTTCCTTCCAACTCTTGGAATCTGTGATATTTGTTAGACATTCTGTTCATTTTTCTTTTAGAGACTAGAAGCACCATTTGTCAATGTGGTATGGTCTAGTTTCTCAGCTCAATGTACTCATCTGCAAAAAGGATACCATATCTTCACCATCTCACCTCAGTGGGTTTCTGTGAAAATACAGCATGTAGAAGCACATTATGGACTAGAAATGTTTTGCAAATCAGGATGGTACTTTTACTATCTATGGCACAATTGCCACAAAAAGAATTTAGGGGTGAAATTGTGTGTTCCTGAGAGTATGACTCAATTTGAATCTTCATCTTTTTAAGCCACTCATTCTAGAGACTACTTGGTAAATAGGGAGGCAAGTACCTACCTTATGAGATGATTGTGAGAATTGAACAGGTTAACACATGTGCATCTCATATCACAAGTCCTTGGACATGAGAGGCACTCAATAAATGTGATTAATTCTTGTACATTCCTGGCTTTGTAAAGTATACATCTAGGCAGTAATCATGAAAGAAAAAAAATGAAGAGAAAAGCAATACAAGAAGAAGATAAATGTACTATTTCTAAATCTGGCTATTTCCCAGAAATTGTGCTCTCTACCAATAAGGAAGATAGACGTAAATAAAAAATATCTTTGAATTCTAGGAATATCAGAATTTGAGTAGAGAAGATCAATGGGCATAAGTCTGAATCTCTTTATCACAGACAAGTGCTTTTACATCTTACTTTTCTGGCTGTTGGGGTACCTTTACTATCAGCACTTTTTTCCAGGGGAGTACTAGAGCAGCTTGTGATGGAGCTGGTATGTATCAGCTTGCCAATTATTAAATGTTCAGGAGTTTTATGAGCTGGTTGGAAACCTGTGGTTGTTTGAAATCTGCCTAGGTGGAAGTATTTACATCTGGGAAATCGACAGACAGCACAAATCACAACCTTTCTTTTGGGTCTTGGAATTCTTGCCGTTTACCAGCACACTACTGGTTCTTCTCTTTGGAAATCATCCATTGATCTTGTGAAGTTAGCCCACGTATTGCTCAGGAAGAAAGAAAGTCACTTATCTTTTCAAAAACATGAAACCAACGCTTATGGTGACCCAGACACGATTCTATATTCTGAGCTGACGAGCAAACTAGTTTACAGTCTACTGATCAGACTGAAAATACTGAGTGAAACCTAAACAAAAAGAAAATTCAGACAAGAGCAATCTAATGATAAAAGCCGAAGAAAAAAGGGTGGCCCCAAAAGTGTTATTCTTCAGAACTGGCATCAGACACCAGTAAGTGCATCTCCTGAGAGACATCAGTGCCAGCCTTCATGATTCCCTTGAAATTTCCAGCTTGCAAAAGACTGTGATTGTAGTTCAGATACTGTGGTCTCAACTTCATCATAAAAACATGACAATGTTTTCAATAGATTTACTAAATCACTACTAAATGTCCTTTGGTTTCTTGTATACAGTTGCACTGAACTGAATGATTCATTGTTGTTAGAGGAATAGGCCCATTGTGGAATCTCCTCAGAGGAACAAAGACCATGTGTTGGCATTATTCTTTGTTTGGCAATATGGAAGCTTATAAAAACTTATTTGCTTTTAACATTAAAAATGTTCAAATTCACCTGTCATCCAACTACATTAACTATTTTAAAAGCAAGCAGTGCAGACACATGCTCACTCCCTCAAGTGATATTAGTTAATGTATTTAAACTCCTTCAATATGCATTTTGAAACACAGAAACTGCAGGATAAGCACTTATGTGGTCACGTAATATGATATTTCTACAGCCAAAAACAATGGCTTAATGAGAGCCTCAGTCTGCTGATGTGGAAGAAAAACTACCTTAGAAATCAGAAAAACAAGGTTAAAATGTTAATATTTGCCATTTTCTGACCAATGTTAATTTATTTACCATAGTCTCTTAGTTTCAGTTTTCTAATTCATTAATTTATATAAGGATTTATAAGACAGGAGAATTAGACAAAGGCAATTTTTAAATATGTGGACTACTAATACTGGAGTAAGGGAGTTGAGTTAACATGGTGCATGGCTAAGCACTGAGTCAAATATTTTGAATCACCAAGTGATAGAGGCATTTCCTCAATATTTTGATAAAACTAACAAAATTACTCAGCTGGGTATTGGGAATTCTAAAAAAATGTAGATTTAAGGTTCAACGTTTTCTTGGAGAAAAGTATCTAAATATGATTTTAAAAATGCTCAAAGTCACTGATCATCAGAGAGATGAAAATTAAAATAACAATGAGGTATTGCCTCACACATGTCAGAATGGCTGCCATCAACAAATGACAAGTGCTGGCGAGGATGTAGAGAAAAGGGAACCCTAGGACACTGCTGGTGGAAATGCAGACTGGTGCAGCCATTATGGAAAACAGTATGGAGTTTCCTCAAAAAAATTAAATATGGAACTGCCAATTGACCCAATGATCCCACTTCTAGGAATATATCCTAAGGAACCTGAAATAACAATCAGAAGGAATGTCTGCACACCTATGTTTATAGCAGCACAATTTATAATAGCTAAGATCTGGAAACAGCCCAAGTGCCCATCAGTAGATTAATGGATAAAAAAAGCTGTGGTACATTTATACCATGGAATACTATACAGCAGTAAAAAAAGAAGAATCTCTTTCCTTTTGAGACAGTGTGGAGTGACCTGGAGAGTATCATGCTAAGTGAAATAAGTCAGTCAGAGAAAGGCAAGTATCACATGATCTCACTCACATGTGAAATCGAGGTAACAAAATAAATTGATGAATGAAGTGTACCCAGAGACATGGAAGCATGGAATAAAGTGTGGAATCTTGGAGGAAAGGCAGGAGAGGGTGTGTGGGTGAGAGATAATCAACCAAGGACCTTGTATTCATATATACATGGCCCATGGACACAGACAATGGGGCAGTGAGGCCCTGGGCATGGGACAAGGGTGGATAGGAAGGGATCGATGAGGAAAAAATGGGACATATGTAATAATTTCAAAAATAAAGAATTATTAAAAATACTGTCTTTTTATGTATTGTAATTATTTACATGATTTCCATTAGTTTTAGATTATCCATCATCGTTTAATAACTTCTCTGAGAGTATATTTCATGCCACTCTGTTCCCTGCTACCTGTTAACAAAATTATGTTAGAGTATTTCTTCCCTTCGTTTTTGAGCTCAATTTCATGTCTCTTGAAAGCAAAATAGGCAGCATAATGCCTGAATTCATTTGATCATTTATGTGTTTACTCACTTTTTTTTGTAGCAAAAAATACAGAACAAAATCTATCATCTTAACTATTTTCAGGGTATAGTCAAGAGCAATAAGTAAATACATTCACATTGCTGTACAACGTTCACCAACATCCATCTCTAGAAATTTGTTCAAACCTTAAGTGGAATCATACTATATTTGTCCTCTTGTGAGGGCTTATTTCACTTATGGTAAGGTCTTCAAGGTTCATCTATGCTTGTAATATGTATCAGAATGTCCTTCCTTTTTAAATCTGAATAATATTCCATTATATGTACCTGTCACATTCTGTTTGTCCATTCACCCAATAATAGATGTTTGGGTTGCTTCCATATTTTGGCTATTGTGAATAATGCTGCAATGGGGATGAGTATAGAAATTTAAGTTCTTGCTTTCAGTTCTTTTGGGCATATACCCAGAAGTGGAATCACTGAATCATATTGTAATTCTATGTTGAATTTTCTGAGGAAAATTTTTGTTTTTCATTTTATATTTTGTACCTTTACACTTTGCATTATGTTATATTTCCACGTGCAATGCACAAAGATACAATTTCTTCACAGCTTTCCCAGCACTTTTTTTCTGTATTTTTTATAATAGTCACTTTAGTGGTATCTCACTTTAGTTTTGATTTATACTTTCCTAGTAATTAGTATGTTGAAAATCCTATATAATAAAAGCATAGTATGCAAATTGTCCCCTTGACCAGGAGTTCATCTGGGAGTTCAACCAGGAAGGGAGGACCCAGCCGCCAGCTGTTAGGGACCCTACCAGTACATGGATTTCGTGCTCTGGGCCTCTAGTCTTATCATATGCTTATTGACCATTTGCATATTTTCTTTAGAAAAATGTCTATTCAAATAATGTGTCCACTTATTGAATCAGCTTGTCTGGTTTTGGTTTCTGGGGTCATTTTATTTCCCCAAACATAACCTACATTCTAATGGCAAAGGAACATCAATAAAAGTACAGAAAACTGAATGGTCTTGCTAAGTTATAAATTGAGAGCCATGTGACTACCAAGCCTTGAAGCAACTAGCTCTTTCGGGGAGAGTAATAGAAGTTTCACTAATGCCCATTTCACCAGTGTGCCTTGGTGGTTGAGTGTATGCCTATGAGCCAGGAAGTCAAGGTACATGGTTACATGAGTCCCAGCAATTATAATAATGTCATTGCTGTGAAAAAAAATTTAATCACGCTATCTTCATTTATATGGATTTAAATAAATGCAAAATTTCCAAATTGTCAGACATAAGTCATACAAAACCGGAAATACTATAAAGAAAAATGTGAAGAATTAGAATTTCAAAATGTTTCTCTCTCTATAAAATAGAAAAAAAAATTATATATATATATATATATATATATATATATATGAAATCTCCATTCTTAAGATCCTTATAAATTCTTAGAATAGGTGAAGACTGGTGTAGTATCCCATCAGACTTGATTTTTCATGAACTGTGCTGACAAATACTGAAATTTCACAGGTGTTAAACATGAGGAATAATTTTATAATGTAGTAAAGCATGGGGATGCTGGGTTAAACACAGTTACATTCATTTCTTTACTGTAAACCTTCTCATAGGTATTAATAAAATAATGTGCATTATAAATATTTGAAAGGAAAACAGTATGCCATAGTTTTTAAACTTTCTTTCTGGTTGGAATCACACCATTAACTTAGTTATCCCTTGCTGCTTCATATTTTTTCTGGTGTCTAGTAGGTCTTCAATCATGTTATTTGAATAGAGGAATAAGATCCAGGCAGAATGAAAGGGGGGAAAGCCCTCAGACTAGCATACGGCACTTATTAGAAAGTCTTACTTTTGCAAAAACACCTGGTACAAGGAAAGAGGAAGCATATTCTGAGAAATAATATTAAAAACAGAAACATAGAATATTCGTTTTAGTTGAGAATGGGACTGAAGTTGAGTAGATTTTCTATGGCCTAGATCATTGTCCAATTAATTGCTACCTTTTAATAACAATGGCATCATAGATTGAAGGGAGGAAATTCTTTCTTAGTTTCCGTTGCAATTAGTTTATTCCACTGGAATATGATAAATGATTACCCTTATCTTAAGATAAATACACAAACATTATTAATGATTAATGAAATAAAGTACTCAACTTTTAAATTATCCAGGCATCAGATTTGATTCTGTGACCTTCTGATGCACGAAATTTGAAGAGGTAAGCTAAATTCCATCTGAAACAATCTTTTTCTAGGTTTGTTGTGCATTTAATGACCTTTGATTTCATCTGAAGTCATCCTGTTCCCATGATCTGGAAAATATCTGCATAGGGAACACGGAAGGCTTTTCACTATGTCTGTTGAACTCGAGACAAGCACCACACGAACAGGCAAGAGTCCTTCACTGCTACATATATCGCAGTGAACCCATAAGTCTGGAAATACTTCCGCTCTCCCTCCACACTGGGCACTTGCTTCTATCAATATCCAGCTGCTCTTTCATTTACACCTTCTAATGTTTCGCTTTTGCCCTCCAGGAAAGTTCAGCCTTTCTGACATAGCTTAGGAGGAAACCCATAGCAATCTCATAGACGCATCTCTCCATATTCCCTGCTCACTATCTAGGTTCCAGCTATATCAAATTTCTTTAAATATCCTGAATCAACTAGTTTTTATCTCATCTCCATATCTCCATAAATGCTGTTTCCTCTATCTGAAATATCTCATTCTCAGCACCTTTCTTCCTCTTTATCTTTTAATTTTCTTTAGCCTTAGTGTCTACGAGCAACTCCATATAGATTCCTTTAATAGGTAAGGAGCACCTCCTAGAAATTTGAAAAAAAAAAAAAAAGCAACTATTGTTTTTCTCTATTATACCACTTACCATACTGCATTCCAAACTGCCTGAGTACTCATCTGTTCCTCTCAGTAGACTTGAAAGAGGACTAGCATTGGCTTGCTCTCTCTCTCTCTCTCTCTCTCTCTCACTTTTTTTTACCTGTAAGGCCTAAGGCAATGCCTACTTGATAGTAACTACACAAAAATGGTTGTACAAGTAAGGAATAAGAAGATAGATACATGCATTATTTTAATAAATGACTGAATTCCTATATGTAAACTGGTTAAAAGATAATGAACATGTTGGGCAAAATCTCTGAACTCATGACAACTTATATTCAAGGGGGGAAGAGACAAAAATATGGTCCCAAATATACAATATTGTGACAGCTCTGTTTTGTAAGTGGAAAAATTGTATTTAAGAGGTGGGCAGATTCTATTTTACATATTATGGAGATATAGAAAAAATAAACCTGGAAAAGAAGCAAAATATATTTTCAGGAAACAGACAGATACAAAATACAATTTTTTAAAAAATAAACAGGCCCACTTCAAATAAAAAAAAACACCAATGTATTTGTTCAGAAAACAAAGGGCCTATGATATTGAAAAAGAGTAAACATATCATGGTGCTTACTGAAGTGGATTAATTACAGGGGAGTAAAATTATATTACCTGATCACCAAATACATTCTTTCTTCATCCTGGACACGTTAGACTAATTTTTCAGTAAGTCTAACTCTTACTGAAATAAGATCCAGGCAGAATGAAAGGGGATAAAAAGCACTCAGACTAGCATACAGCACTTATTAGAGTCTTACTTTTGCAAAAACATCTGGTACAAAGAAAGAGGAAGCATATTCTGAGAAATAATATTAAAAACAGAAACATAGAATATTCTTTTTAGTTGAAAATGGGACTGAAGTTGAGTAGATTTTCTATGGCCTAGAATATATCATTGTCCAATTAATTGCTACCTTTTAATAACAATGGCATCATAGTTTGAAGGGAGAAAATTCTTAGTTTCCGTTGCAATTAGTTTATTCCACTGGAGTATGATAAATGATTACCCTTATCTTAAGACAAATACACAAACATTATTAATGATTAATGAAATAAAGTACTCAACTTTTAAATTACCCAGGCATCAGATTTGATTCTCTTAGGGGTAGCTGAAATAAAATTGGGTATGTTACTTCCAGTCTCTCTGTTTCTGCTGGCTTGATGCCCACTACAGTGAGATTCTAGGCTAGGAATCCTGGAGCCACAATATAGAAAGAGCCTGGGTCTCCAAAACATTGATAACTTGAAATCTGCTCCTCAGTGAAGAACACCTCAGTTTGATATGGGAGCAAGAGATATTTTCTACATTTCATATTTTAGAATTCAGAGCAGTTTAATGCAAAAATTACTATTATAAACTTCAAAGTAACCATCATTTTCAGCTATATATATATCTTTTGCATTTTCTGATTTAGACATTGCAAATATTTTACTTTCATCAAAGATATTAAGATTAGCAAGTTTTGTCTGTAAATATAGTTGCCATTGGTAATGTTTTATTTATATTTCTCTGGAGCTATTTGTAATCCAGAAGAAATTGTAAGAAGTAAACAATAAACATTACTATGGATATATATCCACGAATAGTATAGATATCAATAGAAACTTTCAAGTAAATGTTGAAATCATATAATGCTTTTAATACCATAGAAAGTTAAACATATTAGCAACCTTAACTGCCACATTTTGCATTCTACTTGGAATACCCACCATTCCTGTGTGATAATCATAGACTAATCATTTTATAGGTGCTTGCAGAACTGTTGCTCACTCCATCTTCTGTTAAACTCATCCAGCTACAAAGAATACAGCTCTAGTTATTTAAACAATTCCCCACTATACTAATAAAATACATGATTTTATATGACTATATCCCAATGGGAATTTGAGTATTAACTGTTGTCCATTTTTACATGATATATATTCTATATATAGGAGTTTAGTTGGATTTGAAAGAATATTTATTTTTTCTTATAGCTTACAGCCTTTACATCTACTTGGCATGCTTTGGAGGTGGTGAAATTGTGAGATCTGCAGAGATTAATTGCAATTGAAGACTCAACTGAGCCTCTTTAAAAATCTGAATTGTGTTAAGGAGAAATATACAGGTAGCAGGTACAGGATGTTGAGTCTGGACTGGACAACCTGGTTCTTCTATTCACTGCAGAACTAGAAAAACACACACACACACACACACACACAAATAAAACAGATGAACTTGAGAACATCGGTCTGAAAAATAATAATCATTAGTAACCTCAGATTTGGACATCTTACCAATTAGGCCTAAGCTGAGCTAGGGTGGGCAAAATCAGTGGAAAGGCTATGAGGATTGCCTCTCATGCCACAACAGTAAAGAAACAAACAAACAAACAAAAACACCACAAAATAAATAAATTAATTAAAATTTTGATTTTAGTTTATTTGGACATGTGACTTGAGTGTGTGACGTTTTCATTTCCAAATCCTGACATAGTCCTTCCAAGAAATCCCATGAAGCACCTGTTTGCAGTAGCATGGACATGCACAGTTCAGAATAGAACTGAAATATGGTCTTATTGTTTGCTTGTTTTGTTTTAAAACATGCCCTAAGAGTGCAAATCTGTCTTCTTATAAGCAAAGGCATTCTAAACTGTGATTTTAATAGTTAATAAACAAGGTTATCAAAATTACATTACTCATAGTTACAGAGAACAGACTGATGGTTGGCAGAGAGGAGAGGAGCTGGGGGACTGGGTGAAAAAGGTGAAGGAATTGATAAGTACAGGTTGGTAGAGGATATAAAGTACAGAATAGGAAATAAGTCAATAATGTTATAATAAGTATGTATGGTGCCAGAGGGGTACTGGAAATATCAGGGGGAACCCTTTGTAAAGTATATGATTGTCTGACCACTATTCTGCACAACTGAAACTAACACAGAACAATATTGAATGAAAATGGTACATTAAAAATTTTAAAAACTACATCAAAATTATATAAATGTCCAAGGGGATGAGAAATTTAGACCCTGACTAAAATATAATGTTACCTACTTGCATGTACAGCATAACAATTTAATCAAAATAACACTCTAATATCAGATTTTGTTTTACTTATGCAACTAGGTATGAGGGACATAATTTTCATCCTATATAATAAAAGGCTAACATACAAATTGTCCCCTTGACTGGGATTTCGACCAGGAATTCAACAGGGAGTTCGACCAGGGGACAGGGCCAGCCGGCCAAACTCCTGCTGCCCCTTGGGGCAGGCTGGCTGGACCCCACCTATTCATGAATTCATGCACTGGGCCTCTAAGTAATAAGATAATAGTACATATCAACACAATATAAATGGCCTACCTATTGTTGCTGGGCAATTATGATTAACTCACTGATTATTAATCTTCTATCTGAAGCATAGCTATAATTACTGATGCTATAGTAGTCTCTCATTTAATAATTGAGGCAGCTGTCATGTTTACAAAGATTCCATGGATGATACAAAAATTCTTGCAACCTTGCCTAGCCTTGCCAATTCTTCTTTTGCTGTATGACTGCTGCTGTCACAATAGATAAGATTAGATGAAATAATCATTTGCATTTGAATATTGCAATCTTTGTGTTCTTTCTTTATTAAAAACACACAATACTCTTGAAATATACAATTGAATTTAAATGGTTATTCATGGAATACAAGGCATTGTTTACTTAAAAAATAACAGTCCCTATTTTTACATCTAAATGTGCTGAAATGTATTCGGATTGAACACATCTGTTAGAAGAGTTAGATAGGGACCTTGCTGCATTCATCTCTTGTCTAAACCAGCACACTGGTGCTTGAAACAGAACTAAATAAGCCTGCTTGATTTTCTTTTGTCCCAGAAGGAGGATGACTTCTGATTACCCCTTTGGGAAACAGGCGAATTTGTTCTGTCTGCAGCTAGGAAGTGAAGGCTCCACACCATTCAGAAATTGTAATTCAGGCTCATACTTCAAATACAGAAGAATGTGTGAAACACGAAAATCTAAAGGCTTAGTCACTAAATCTGAGAGATGTCCATTTGGCAACAATAGCCTGTAAGGCAGTGGTTATCAACCTTCCTAATGCCGCGACGCTTTAATATAGTTCCTCATATTGTGATGACCCCCAATTTCATTGTTACAAATTGAACATAATTAAAGCATAGTGATTAATCACAAAAACAATATGTAATTATATATGTGTTTTCCGATGGTCTTAGGCAACCCCTGTAGACCCCCAAAGGGGTCGCGACCCACGTAAGGAAATAGAGATAATATATCTCCATATTTGCATAAATGAGCTTTCAAAGTAGGAGCAGAAAAGAAAAGAGGTAAAAGCAAATTACAGACAGACGTGACGAAGGGATAAAAATGAATAGGAACTTTAGAGAACAAATAAGAATAAGATGTCCTACTCTGGGTGGAGAGAATTACATACGTTTGCCTATCCTCAACTTCATCAAAATTTTATCAATAACTTCTAACTCTTAAATTCAATGAGGAATATTCCTGAGTTCTGTATATCAGAGGAGTAAGGGGGGAAACTGTGTAGAGATGTGGAAGCAAAAACATTAATTTTATTTTAGGCTCTCTCCTAGAATAACTCCTGGGTAAAAACTATCTGCTTCAAGGAGAAGATAAGAAACATTGATTAAGAATTCGATATTCAAACCTACCAATGGACCAGTGAAACTATCCTGAGACATTTCCAAAGCATATGTACTTACTTTCTACTCGTTTCTTCAATATATTTGTCTTACATCTATTTATTATTTTTCTCTTATTCACATGCTAATATTTTTATATATGGTTGTCTTTGCTTGTTAGGTTTAGCATACTATCTTAAATAACAAAAAGTTTTCCCAATAAATGGTTATTTTAATAATATTTATGAAGCTTCTATTAAAAATGGTAATTCAGTTGTTCTTTAGCAGGATGTTATAGTAAACTATTTTGTAGGATAAGTTTACCCCAAATTTATTTTGTGTGCAAGTTCAGATTTATACATACTGGCTGTGTTTAAAAGAGATTTCTAATGTGATTGTAGGTTAGTCACAGGTAAGGATCCAGTCCTTATAATTATCTTTGTAGAGCATCAAGCACAAGCCTGAATTCTTGATGACTGGTCCATAATGCAGCAGCATTAGCATTTCCTGGAAGCTTCTCAAGTCGCATTCAAGACCTAATCTATCAGAATTTGTATTTTAATACGAACCTTCATTGTTCATATATTCATTGAACATTGAGAAGCACTGGACTAAATGATTTAGTGAGTAATATCTATACTATAATGGCAGTGATTTTCATGGTGATGGCAATGATGCAATGATGGTAGTATCCTGCTGGTAATGGTCGTTGTGTTGGTGGAGGAGGGAGAGGTGGTATCAACCTACTTCTCAGGATCCATTTTATAAGGGGAATATGACTTCAGTACAAAAGAATCATTGGGAAAAAACAATAAATAAAAGTGAGAATCTTTTATTTACCAGAACTCCTATAGGGATAATTTTATGCATTTGAGAAGAAAATCTTGATAAATCACTTGAAAGAGAAATGATGTTCCCAAAGCTTATGTTCGAGAAGCCCAGAGGATAGATCTGGTGAGTGAACAGAAAATTTGGAGGCAGGAATTGAACTTGACACATAGAGTAAGTTCTGCCATGCTCCATCCTATAAACCTCTCCATACAGCACTCCAATGCTTATCTAAGTAAATGCTGACCAAACAGTTAACATCATTCTGAATGCTAAATACATTATTTGCTTTTCCATAACATAAATTATTAACTTGCTCAGTGTGTCCTTATGTCTCAGTTCAGTCCAAATTACCTGGATGTAAAATTTTTCATTTTTTTTCTTCCTCTACAAAGGAATACAATACAGGAACAATGAGTGTTGTCAAAGTGCTGGATTAAAGTAAGACCCAGATCCTGGGTTACTTTTTCATGAGCAATCAGCTCATCCTCTATCTTTTTAGGCTTGTGGCGTTTTCTGTGATGACCTAATAAAGCAATAGGATTGAGGTTTGGGGGCTTGTAAAGAAAAATACAATCTGCATTTATCGCTTTGTGACAATCTCCCTCTGCAGTGCAGGATGTTTCTACCGCACAAACGACTGCTGGGAATCGCATTTCATCAGAGTTTGCAGTGCACTATCAGGGGGTGCTGAATGTGGCACGCCCCTGGTTTGAATTAGTGTCTTCATTTGCTATCAACACAAAGTCATCATGAGCTTCGGGGTCATTGGGTGAGCTTCAAGCAGCATATTAAAATTGTAATTGCAGCTATGCTGTCAAGCAACTTTTCCTGTTCATCATTTAGAAAGAATATGATAACAGATGTCCACAGTCATTCTGCAACCTGGGTCCTCCAAAGCTGTGCGTGGACTGCTATCATGTCTGGGTGACAAGAACTGCTTCTTGGTAAAGCACTTCATTCTTGAAGTGTGGCCTTTTCATGAGTTCAAAGAGAAAGATTAAACTATCTTTTTTAAATTAGAAAATACAGAATAAAAGCAAACCCAACAAATATGGAGAATGAGGATGTTTATCTTGTATTTACCATCTTCCAAGGAAACAATTTCATGGGGGTTAATATTCACAGTGCCTGTCTAGGGCAGGAAATTGAACCAAGTCTCTAGAGTTCTACTGTCAATTCATCAGGATAAATAAGAGTCTGTAATCCAGCATGTTCCAGATGAGAAACAGGCCCTACGTTTCTTCTGCCACACTTCATTAGCAACCTTTCTGATCACAGGGCAATACCTAAAGAAAAACATGTATGTCACATAATGCAATGAGGACCAAAACAGGTGGTCAGAAAAAAGAAAAGAAAAGAAAAAAAACCTCAATCAAAGTTCTGACTGCTGTAGATTATGTGAAAAAATAAAACTTGAATACAATATAATGTATACTGATTTAATATAGTAAAATGTTAACTTTTTATTGGATTATTTATTGGGTTGTTTAGGTAATTTTTGATCTGTCATTTCCTAATCATTTATAAGTGGCCTATGAAATATAAATATTTACATTAAGCATTGGGGGGAAGACAGCAATTAAGGGTGGATCACAATCTCTGAGTACTTCTAGGAGTAGAAGGGATTTGTTGTGTACAGTCTGTCCTGGGATATGCATGCATCTGACTTGGATTACCAAGTTTCCAGGCCTCTGTAGAATATATCAACTATATATTTTTTCTATCAATAGGTAAGCCTTTGTCATCGTATTAAACCTCAGTGTCCTCATGTTCAAAATGAAAAATAATTACAACCACATTATTATTGTGTGTAGACTTACACTGAGAACTAAATAAGCTGCATTTTATAAAAAATCAAAATTTAAACTGTAAAATGTTGTTCAATTATATAATACAAGTACAAAGCCAGGCTGGTTATTTCAGAAAATAAAGTATCCCAGTGGGAAGGTACAGCAGGAAATGGAGACCAGTTGTATTCACAGGCATGAGATAACCAAGGGAATGAGGGAAGAACGTTTAGAAATGTACATTGAGGCCATTTTGTTGAGAAGCTTGAATATAAATTTCTGATGGTTTTTGAATTGTGTTAAGAGGAAATAAGCTAGGGATCACTGGCAAATGGACTTTATTAAATTAACTTTCATGTGGCTGTGAACTGATTTAGGAAAGAACGCGCAGATGTGGAAAGGAAAAGGTAACTGAAAGCGGTATAGTAGGGAAGATAAATCCAGAGTGCAGTATCAACGTAGAAATAGATAAAAAAAAAAAAAATGGGAGAATGAGGTTTTTTTTTTTGCCTAACCTAGGTTCCTTAATAGAAATAAAAAAAACCTAAAAAGAATAGTTGTAGATGAGATTATCATTTTTAACCTCAAATTTTCCAAAGAGAATATTTTTTTTATGTTTTGCTAATAAGAATTCCAATAACCTTCTGACATAAAAGTTCTGATACACACAAATCACATTTCAACAAATGGAAAAATTTTGTTGAAAAAGACTATTAACAATCTAATAAAATACTTTAGGTTTTCTCATCCTCTGTGTGGTCCTCCATATTGAAAATATTTGACAGGTTCTAAGAGACCACCCAAAGTTTCAATTATTGCTTTCCTGACTGCTTCCATAATAATATTTACATTTTCTTCCTTTTTTTTTTTTTCTTGCTTTATTTGAATCTGGATTCCTTGTGTATCTTAAATATCCTCATAAATTGAGATTCATTGAATACTATGGCAGAGGTGTAGAAAAGGAGGACAATTGTACAGCAGTCACATTTTCTATGTATTGCATAAATGATCACAGACCAATCTATGTAGTATCATCTACAGATAGGTTGGATAAGGTTTATTATATCTTTTGCATAAAAACTTACAAGCAGTATGAATTACAACAACCAAAGGTGAGTTCAACTTAACCACAATGATAAGAAGCCACTGGTCATTTTCAGATGTAAATTAATCAAGGATATATGTCTAAACACAAAATAAAAATTTTTGGCAACTACCTATCATGAATGACAAAATATCCAAAGTATTTTTTAGACTGACTCGTTTACCCTCTAAATTCTACGGAGTTGTTTAGCAAAACAAACATTATTAAAGTGTAACATTTTCTTAATATAAAACTTTCAATGAGCCTAGTTGTATTGTTTTTATAGGTGCTCTAAGACTCCAGTATAAAAAGTTTAAATATTTATCAGTTCATCACATAAATCAGCAAATGAAACTTTTGCAGTAGCTAAGGATTATGTTTGTGTCTTTGGTTTTAAATTCCTTTCTTTAATAAGGAAAATTCTTTCTATGACACAGGATAGAAAACAGTGTTTTCATAGAAGAGAAACAGAGTTTAGTAATATATACTTATAAGGATTACTTTAAATCTTGATAGAACCAACTAATAATTTTCTTCTATTTTCAATTATTTTCCTATCTGATTTTTTGAAGCCAAAGCTATATTTTTTTAGAGAAATACCACCTTTAAATCTGAATTTCAGACTCTTAGCTAATTTATGTGTTTCCAATGATTTCCATGTGATGACAAATATGTAATTTCAATGATAAAAAAAGTGATTTGAGAGCCTTGAAAATTTGTCTCTTCTGTATTTATTACTCCAAGTTCTTTTCAGCAGAGTTAAGCATTTCACAGTGCCAAGTATTGCTCTTGAACACCATAATTAACACACAAATTCTGATTTGGAAAACTTCATATTTTTATGAACTAAAATACTTAATTTTTTTTTAAATTAAGGGAGATTCAAATCATTTCCGACTCTCAACTTAGCCAATGTACATTTAGTCTTAGGAATACTGTAGCACACAGATGAAAGTTTTTAAAGACAATTTTATAATTTGAAAGAAAGATAAAGTTTGTTTTCTTAATATTATAAATACTGGGTGATGGTGGGCATGTAATACAACATCTCACGCATCAGCAAGGTTTAGAAAATGTATTTCTCATACTAGTGCTAGCATAGAAATGAAAGACTAAAGATGTTTCTTAATTGTTGCTTGTGACAATTCCTATTGTTTTCAGGAAAATAAAAAATGGAAACAAAAACAAAGAATAAAAAGTTCCCTGCATTCTAAAGCTTATCTCAAACAAACAAACAAAAAAAAAATGGCTTTTTTTTTTTTTTTTTTTTGGAGTAGGGGTGAGGCTAGGCCACAAAGAAGCCCATTTTCTGAAACATAAATTCACTGTGAAGGAATTAGAGTTTCTAGTTCAGTATCTGTTTGCCCTTATTCTTCCTTGCAGGCTACTGTTCTCACAACTGCCAATGGAAGGCAGAGGCAGTAGACTGGACAGGCGGTACAGGCGGTACAGGGAGGTGAGGGAGGAAGGGGACCGCTTCCTTTCCTGTCTTTCTCAGGTAGCAACTCTAACAGTGGCTACATCTCCTCCAAGGCTCCAGTTCCAAGTGGACAGGCCAGGATGAGGTCTCAACTTCCAGTTCTCCACTCTCTGTCCCTCCAGTACACGGATGGTGGAACTTCCTGCTGTTCCCACATCATCCTCTGCTGACTTGTAGGCTCTTCTATCCGTGGCTTAACCAATCCTCTGTGTTCCAGTAATTACTGTTTACTTGCTGAACTCTGTTCATCCTTTTTCAGGTGTCTAATTTCTTATTATGTCATTTGAATATTCTCTTATATGCTTTTTCTAGCACATGTAGCATTTTCAACATATTTCTTTTTTTAAAAAATCTCCTAAACTTTTTTGTGTATGTATATTTTTATTGATTTCAGAGAGGAATGGAGAGGGAGAGATAGAAACATCAATGATGACAGAGAATCGTTGATTGGCTGCCTCCTGCACAACCCCCACTAGAAATTGAGCCTGCAACTCAGGCACGTGCCCTGACTGGGAATTGAACTATGACCTCCTGGTTCATAGGTCAACACTCAACCACTGAGCCACACCAACCAGGTGAGCATATTTCTAATGGTAGCTAATCTATATTATATACATAAATTAACATGAACAATATAGTGCTTGACATTACATTTAAAAATTCTTGTATTGCTATAACTTATTTTATTTATATACTAGAGTTTACAGAATATGTGTGACTTATATTTTAGGAAAGTTTGCATAAGCAGAATTCAGAATGTATTAAATCTTTCACTTCTCACCTTTCAGAATCATGCCTAAGAAATGATCTCTTAATAAGTCATGTATTCTATTAGGAACTGAAGGAATTCTAATACAGGTAATAATATTGACTAAGTCCTAACTATAGAAATACTTCAAAATAACCTCTAGTGCAGTGGGTGGAACACGGCAATACATAGAACTAGGGATGACAACTTTACAGAAGGATTGAATGATTGTTTCCATATCTGGTTCCTAATAAAAGTTTGCTGGGGTCCAACCCCAGCTGGTCCAGGGGTCCCCAAAGGTGTGGACGGAGTTGGCGAAGAAGGAATGACACGAAGACAGCCTTCAGTTGATCAGCAGCCTAGTCAGGACCTCTAGCCAGGATCTCCAGCCAAAGTTCTGGTCGGAGTTCTGGTTAAGAGCTGATGAGGATCTGATGTTTATTGTCTTGTTACATCCGTATTTATACCAGCCGGTTTTAATCCTGTCAATTTCTATTACAAAGATTAGGGCGTTTCTTATCTCCATTCCAGGGAGTAAAGATTATGTAGCTTAACTACCCGCCTGGCACTTAATCAAGGGGTTGTATCCCCTCCCTAACCTCAGGGAAAAATCCCCACCTGGGGAAACAACCTTTCTCAGAGAGGTGACCTTGGTTAAAACACATGGCACTAAGGAGAGCAAACATATTAAGAACAATATGCTATATATGCCAGGTCCCTTGAAACATATGCTGTGCAGATGTTTCTTTCCTGCAGTGACTGTGTCAAGCAGCAAGGATGGACCGGCTTCCGGCAAAAGTTGCCACACAAGGGAAAAGTTGTTCAGATTTTTTTGCATTGAAGTTGTGCAGAAGAGCTAGCAGAAACCAATATTAGTGGCTACTGTTAGGTACAAAGAAGAAACAAAAAGTAGGAAGGAAGATAGGAAAGAAAGAAGAATAAAGGTAAGAAAAATTTTTAAGAGACAAAAAAATACAACTAATATCTATGTATTGACACAGAACTAGCCAAGTTCACAACACATAAAATATAACTATGCTACAGAATTCTGAGAGACAGCCTGCCTTACATTACCACTCAATTCAATATAAAAATCATATTCTCTTTGTATGCATTCTCTTGTCTCAATTTATATCAGCAGTAGGAAATTTTCATTTAGAATGCTTTTTAGACATTCAGAACATGCCAACACTTGAACTAAGAATGATACTATTTGAAGATGATTTATGGGCTTCAATAGGAAGAAATACAAAGATACTACTACTTGGTATGTTGGTGTGAGCATGTATTTGTTTGTACTTATCTATACTAATAAAAGGGTAATATGCTAATTAGACCAGGTTGACCGGCCATCTTCCGGACTTCTGACTTCCTTCCGGAAAAAGCTATGGTGGTGGGGGCTGAGACAGAGGCAGTTAGGGGCGATCAGGCCAGCAGGGGAGGGCAGTTGGGGGCGAGATCAGGCCGGCAGGGGAGGGAAGTTGGGGGCAAAGAGGCTGGCATGGGAGGGCCATTGGGGGCAAGATCATGCCGGCAGGGGAGGGCAGTTAGGGGCGATCAGGCAGGCAAAGGCAGTTAGGGGCAATCAGGCTGGCAGGAGAGAGCAGTTGGTGGTGAGATCAGGCTGGCAGAGGAGGGAAGTTGGGAGTGCGATCAGGCCAGCAGGAGAGGACAGTTAGGGGTGATCAAGCAGGCAGGCAGGTGAGCGGTTAGAAGCTAGCAGTCCCAGGTTGCGAGAGGGATGTCTGACCACCCAGATCGGGCCTAAACCAGCTGTCGGACATCACCCAAGGGGTCCCTGATTGGAGAGGGTGCAGGCTGGGCTGAGGGACCCCCCCCCCTGCATGAATTTTGTGCACCGCACCACTAGTATTTATCATAACAATGTAAACTATCATCAGCTAACATTTATCAAGACGGATAAAATTTTCTACCAAGTAATTTAAAGTAATTGGGGAAGCCATTTTAAATATAAATAAAATGGGTATGACAAAGAGAAAAATACTGAAATAAAAGATTAAATTCCCCAATGCAAACTTGTACATATGTATTCAAAGTAACTAAGCTTCTTCAATGTAAGAGTTTTGATTCTGACTTCCCTGAAAGAAAAATAATCAGAAAGTGTGAAAATAAAATGTATAGGAATAAAGTATAAAAACACCCCTCCTCTTTAAAACCAGATCAGCTTTCTATTCATTCAAACCATCCTATAAAATAAAAGGTTAATATGCAAATAGACTGAACAAAGGAATGACCGGTTGCTGTGACTTGCATTGACCACCAGTGGGCAGACACTCAACTCAGGTGCTGCCCCCTGATGGTCAGTGCACTCCCACAGGGGGAATACCACTCAGCCAGAAGCTGGGGCTTCCAGCTGGTGAGTGCAGCAGCGGTAGTCAGAGCCTCTCCCTCCTCCGCAGCAGCGCTAAGGATGTCCAACTGATTGCAGTCAGTCAGACATCCCTCGAGGGCTCCCAGATTATGAGAGGGTGCAGGCCAGGCTCAGGGACCCCCTGAGTGCATGATTTTCATGCACCGGGCCTCTAGTTTCATAATATTTCAATATTAAATATAAAAAATAACATATTTTAACAAATATATTTTATAACATGTTATATTTCTAAAATATAAAAAATATATTTTAATAAATTTATAGTTTCATATCATAATTTATAGTTATAAAAATATATGGCATGGCTATACTTGTTCAATACTGGGATCACCATGGCTTAGTATCTGGTACAGATTAGGTCTTTGTTTAATTAAATTCTCTTACAAAATCAGAGTTATTCTACTACTTTCTGTTTATGTAAATAAACCTTTTACATAGTATGATGTTTTAAATAAGGTTATGCAATATTCTCTGGGAATTTCATCACTATATATAATGGTGGTTCTAGGTACAATGCATTCCAAGTTCTGAACACCTTACCAATGAGCTTTGAATTCAGTCTGCCAAGAGGTTAATATCCTCTAATCCAAGTGGTATTTTCCATCTCTACTTTACAGTATAGTAAGTTAAGGAAAGTTAGTCAACTAAAAATTGTTATTTGAAATCAAAAGAAAAAAATGCAAAATTTTGACTGAAATTAGAGTTAGCTGCAGAATATATTCCATCCACAATTTGGGCCCTCAGGCATATCAGAGATTAAGATACAATACATATGAACTCACAAGGATATTTCTTAACATGAGGGAGAGCTGAAAAAGTGAAGGTCAATTTTAAATATTGAAATGACCACATATGAACTATAACAATTATATAGGGCACTAGAGGCCCAGTGCACGAATTTGTGCACAGTTGGGGTCCAACCAGCCCACCCTGAAGGGGGCCTATTGGGCTGGGACAGCGGGGGGGGGGGGGAGGAACTGCAGGCAGTTGGCCAGCCAGCCCTACCCTGCCTCTCCCCTGATTGGGGTAAGGGGGGCCAATTGGGGGCGGATCCAGCCAGGGGGAGGGGTCGCGGGCTGTTGGCCAGTCAGCCCTATCCCAGATTGGGGTGTTGGGGGCTGGGTCGGCCAGAGGAGGGGTGATCAGAGTCCAGATCAGGCCAGTTGGCTGCCACAGTGTGTGTCATAGCCACTGGTCATTTTGGTCGTTCTGCCTTTCCAGTTGCTGGGCTTTTATATATATAGATATTTAATATAATAAAGGTGTTGTGGGGCACGGCCAGAGTGTTTTGGACAGGTTCAAGCCTTGGACTGAGAAGAGGGCACAGTCATTTCATTGCCAAGTGCAAGTCCCAGCTTGAAGGGCAGAGCCTTCCCAGAAAAATTATAGCCAACAGCTATAGTTGTAAGCTTGAACCTATCATCCGAACACGTGGCCCCACGTGCCTGAGTGATAGAGTACAGGTGCATGTAGTTGAGTGGGACTGAAACCCATGAGAATGCTGTAAACATCTTGATCACATCCTTACTTTGCCTCTTGGCATCTGCTATAAAATAAAGACACAGCTTGTGGACGCTGATGCTGTCCATCAGAGGAGCAGCGTCCCACCGAGACCCAGCTTTCATTCTCATGTCTATCTTTTCTAAGCCTTTCACTGCCCCCGCTCAGGGTCACTGAACCAGGTTGAGCTGGCATGGCACATAAGGCGCCCTGGGGCTGAGTATGCCATGGCCGTGCCAGCTCCCCACGAGGTGTAACTATAAAAATTGGCCAAACATATGCAGAAGATAAATTATTTTTTATATAAATGGAAATGATAAATATGAAAAATAATCAATGAATGGGTTAATATTTTATTCAGCTGAAGAGGGGCTTCGGAGATGAGAAAATAAATCTGAAGAATTTACTTAGAATGTAGGAAAAAGATTCAGAATAAGAATGAATGGGAAAGACTATAAGAGTTAGGAAGATGACAAAAAAGAGAAATTCTAAAAGATACTTAAGGGACATAGTTGATTTTTTTCAGTTAGAATTTTCAATCATACCCAAGAGGAACTCATAGGCTTTAATCTAGTATTATGTTTACTTAACTTCATAGAAGGACTAGAGGCTCGGTGCATGAAATTCGTGCACAAAGAGTGTTGTCCCTCAGCCCAGCCTGCACTCTCTCCAATCTGAGACCCCTCGGGGGATGTCCGACTGCTGGTTTAGGCCTGACCACACAGGGATCAGGCCTAAACCGACAGTCAGACATCCCTCTCACAATCCAGGACTGCTGGCTCCTAACCACTCGCCTGCTGGCCTGCCTGATTGCCCCTAACCACTCTGTCTGCCAGCCTGATAGCTCCCTAACTGCTCACCTACTGGCCTGAGTGATGCCTAACTGCTTCCCTGCCAGCATGATCGTCTCCAACTGGCCTCCCCTGCTGGCCCAATCACCCCCAACTGCCTTCTCCTGCAGGGCTGAGGGGATTGGGGGACTCTGACTGGATGAAGCGGGGCTGAGGGAACTGGGGGACTGAGGCTGGATGAGGCAGGGCTGAGGGGACTGAGGGACTCTGGCTGGATGAGGTGCATGGCGCCTACTGTCCCCCAGTGGGGCTGAGGGGACTGGGCACTGCCATCTTGTGGCTGTGGGCACCACCATCTTGTGAGAGCGTGATGGTCAATTAGTATATTCTCTCTTTATTAGATAGGATATGAGGAAGAAGGTACAGCAAGTATAGCATCTTCATTTAATCAGAAGGCACCACAGCTATCCAAGTACCCAAGATGTATGAGGGCCACATAGCAGATAGAGACTCTATTTCCCATCAATCTTACATATCACTAGATGCTGGGGTCCAAACCCAGCAAGTCCAGGGGTCCCCAAAGGTGTGGACGGAGTCAGCGAAGAAGGAAGGACTCAAAGGCAGCATTCAGTTGATCAGTATGGTTGGGTTCTCCCTCCAGGATCTCTAGCCAAGTTCTGTCTAGGTTCTCCAGCCAGGTTCGGTCCCCAGGTTCTGCAGCCAGGTTCCAGCCAGGTTCTATCCAGGTTCACCTGCCATGTTCTGTCTAGGTTCTCCAGCCAAGTTCTAGCCAGGTTCGGTCGCCAGGTTCTGTCCAGGTCCTCCTGCCATGCTCTGTCTCTAGGTTCTCCAGCCAAGTTCTGTAGCCATGTTCTGTCCAGGATCTTTTGCCATGTTCTCTCGCTAGGTTCTCTCTCTAGGTTCTGTTTCTAGGTTCTGTCTCCTGTTGTCTTGTTACATCTGTATTTATACCAGTTGATTTTAATCCTGTCAATTTCTATTCCAAAGGTTAGGGTGTTGTTTCTTATCTCCATTCCAGGGAGTAAAGATTATGTAGCTTAAGCATGATTGTTCTTAGTTAAAGTGATTAACTACCCACCTGGCACTTAGTTAAGGGGTTTTAGTCCCTCCTTAACTTCAGGGAAAAATTCCTACCTGGGGAAACAACCTTTCTTGGAGAGGTGACCTTGGTTAAAACACATAGCGCCAAGAAGGGGAGCAAACATATTAAGAACAGTATGCCATATACGCCAGGTCCCTTGAAACATATGCTGTGCAGATGTTTCTTCTCTGCAGTGACTGTGTCAAGCAGCAAGGATGGACTGGCTCCCGGCAACTAGAGGCCCGGTGCACAGATTTGTGCACTGGTGGGGTCCCTTGGCCTTTCCTGCACCCTCTTGCAATCCGGGTCCTCTCGGGGAATGTTGGAGGCCCGCTGCACGGATTCAGCCTGATTCCTGCAGAGGATCATTCTCTTGCTCTCTCTCCTTTCTCTCTCTCTCCTCCTTCTTTTCTCCTTTCCTCCCACTCTTTCTAAAAATCAATGGGAAAAAATATATTCAGGTGAGGACAAAGAAAAAAATAGAGGTGGGGGAAATTTTATTTTCAAATATTAGACAATTTAATGACTGTGTATAAGAGTGAATATATCTATGAATCATTTTTCTGTTACATTAATCTCTTTATTGACTTAATTCACCTGGCTTTATAATAAGTCTTTTTTTTTTTAAATGGTTGTCTTTTTTCTTTTTTAAAAAATATATTTTATTGGTTTTTTACAGCGAGGAAGGGAGAGGGATAGAGAGTTAGAAACATCGATGAGAGAGAAACATCAATCAGCTGCCTCCCGCACACCCCCCACTGGGGATGTGCCCGCAACCAAGGTACATGCCCTTGATCGGAATCGAACCTGGGACCCTTCAGTCCACAGGTCGACACTCTATCCACTGAGCCAAACCGGCTAGGGCTATAATAAGTCTTAAATTCAGGTCTGTAGATAGTCCTACTTTATTCTTCTTTCTGAAGATGGTTTTGAATATTTCATGTTAATTTTGGAATCAACTTGTCATTTTCTAAAAAAACAAACAAAAAAAACCACACACCCAAATTGAGAGTTAGAGATTTCTGAGCTCTTTGTGATTAATGTTTCAAAAAGATTACTCTGGCATCCATGTAGGGAATGGATCAGAGTACAGTAAGAATACAGTAGGAAATCCAGATTAGCACAGTGGTCCTGGAGAGGAAGACAGAAATTTGGCCCATAGGGTAGCAGAGAGATAGACAGGAATGGATGGGTTCAGGCTAGGCTTTACAACGCATCCAAAGAGAAAAAAGTCAAAATCAAATGCATGAGAGCATGGTTTAGGGCATTTATGAATTTAATTCAAATGTGATGTCACAGACAAAGATGTAAATTTTGGATTCACCGGACATACAAATTTAACCTGTAAAAATCATGATTATATGATACATGCATGGGACTACATTGTTAAATTATTGGGGAAAAGTGTTACATGCTATTTTGGGAGATGATAGGAGGCTAAACAAATTAGTCTGCAAAGGAACCTTGAAGTTGGATTTGAAAGTATGATGATCTGTAATTATAATGCTCATTCTGTAAGCCTATTTAATCAGTCTAGGTGTATAATAAGCCCAAATGTCATATATGCCTTGTGAATAAATGTTACTCAGGGTGAAAATCAGTGCTAAATGAGTTTGAAACCCGATGCGGTAATGGGTAGGGTGGGTGGCTAATCCTTAAATTAAAAGAATCATGTTAAAGAAGTAAAATTGGCCTCAGCAAAGGTAAAACCACCAGCACCTGAATTATAAAATCTCAGAATTTCTGTTCCTTCTGTGTGTGTACAGTGTGTGTGTGTGTGAACAATAAGTCAGAGGCTGGTCTCTGCTTCATCCCAAAATCAGCATGCTGACAATAATTAGCCCTAACAATTTCCCTATATGTAACCTTCTATAGAAAAAGACTGAAAATGCAGTTATAAAAAAAAAATATTTTCTAAAAATTTCAGGAGAAGAAAGAAGCTTAACCTTTTGACTGGTTCTAAAAAGCTGAGTTTATATGAGTGTCACTTGACAAAGGAAGGGGAAATTATTAGGCATAAAATCTTCATTCATCACACATAAGTTACATGAGCACGTCCTACACACACTATACAAATTCCTACTTAATGACCTCATCTGTAAACAGTCCAATTAATGTCTTGCTCCAATGCCTTCCTATTTCCTAGACTCTTAACAATTGCAGGTCCATTATAAATATCTTCTTTATGATCCTCTTACCTGTATATCACATAAATGCCACAAGTCATAGGAACAACCTAGAAGTGAGGGCATTTCCAATAAATAATACTCTAGGTCAGGTATTTTTCTAGTCCATTGGGCTAAAGTTCTGAGGGATGGAAAGACGTTTAATAGGGCTATGTTCTCTTAGACATTCATAAAGACCAGGAATAAATCCATAATAATTACACTATGGGGAGCTATAAAGAAACACTTTGGTGCATATAAGGCCTATAGTTATAGAAGTGCCACTAAAATACCATTTCCTGTTTGGAGAACTATTCAGTCACAAAAACTTTCCATGTAGAAGTTCCCGATAAAATATGAGTGGCATACCTTGTCTTTGAATGATATCCCTGAGTACAGTTTTAACAATGTATGGAGGATTTTCATGCAGGTGAGGAGGTAGAAAGAAAAAAGAAATAGTTTGGAAGTTGGATGATTAACCAAGGTTTATATTTATAGATATCCTATCATTTTAACCCAGGCTGTTAAAAATGTTTGTTTGCATAGTGCACACCAAACTGTGTAGTCACTTTGGAGAGAAATAATAAAACCAGACTTGCTTTCTGAGAGTTTACAACTTATTTAGGGGTCCCGCCGCTCATAAAGCTGGAAATTCAAAATAACACAGCATTTTCTTACGTTTGGAGCATGTGGCTGACTAACAGAGGTCTACTCAATAACCAACCTGCCCTTAGGCTTTTATGAAAGAACCATAATTTCATTCTGTGCAGTGATATATCCTGTTGAAATATCCACTTTCTCAGATTGTCCAGAACCCGGGAGCAGCCATTTGGCCCATTTCTAGTCATTGGCATGTAAACAAAACATCCCATATGGGTACCCAGGAAAGTCATGCTGCAATAATGAAAATGAATACATTCAGTCGGCAGCAACTCTTCGCCATTTGCTTTTTCTGTTTTTAATCCTTTCTTTCTGAAGAATGGATGTGATATCTGAAAATGGAACAGCCATCCTGTGACAAGGAGAACAAAAGACACAGGCACAGAGGGCAAGGTGGGAAAGTAGAAGAAATCTGTTCCCCCAGTGACATCATGAAGCCACCATCATAGCTATGGCATGCCTACCTTTGGGCTTCTTTCTTTGTGAGAAAACATAAAAATCTATTTGCTTAAATGTCAGACAACTGAATCCAATCCTAACTGATAACTATGTTATTAAAGTTAACATAGGAGTCATTAATCCTAATAAAATATTCAAATTCTCTGAGCACTATCTCATTTATTTCTCACAACAACCCTATTGGATTAAGCAATGGTATCCACTTTTCTGTTGAGGAATCTGAGAAGACCCACAGAGGTTGTGTCTGTCTCGGGACCACACAGATAGTTCATCATAGAGATAGTATTTGCAGTTACTTACTTTAGCATATCATGTTATCAATTCAATATCAGTGGTTTTCTTAAAATCTATTAACTAAATAATGTTATTTTCTATTTTTTTAAATATTTTTTATTGATTTTTTACAGAGAAAAAGGGAGAGGAATAGAGTTAGAAACATCGATGAGAGAGAAATATCGATCAGCTGCCTCCTGCACACCCCGTACTGGGGATGTGCCTGCAACCAAGGTACATGCCCTTGACCAGAATCGAACCTGGGACCCTTCAGTCCGCAGGCTGACGCTCTATCCACTGAGCCAAACCAGTCAGGGCAATGTTATTTTCTATTAAAAAAACACACAAAAAAAACCTTTGCCAGATGGAGGTCTTATAATTCTATAATATATTTGGGCTACAGTATCTTACTTGAAGTTCACAATTTTAGAATGGAAATAATAATTTGTAATTCATATTTTATAGCTGCAGAAGTTGAGTTTAGAAAGTGATGAGCCTACTCAAGGAATGAAGGAGGCGGAACAGGTGTATGTCCTGGAACCTCAAAGTCAATGCTTTTAGAGGCCTGGCTACTCAATGAACTCTTTTTCCTTTCTCTTTATCCAGTGAGGCTCTCACTGAGAATAATTTGTTGAGGAAGCTGAGTCAGCTCTGAGGATCCAATGCCATGTAGGTTTGTCAGTGACTCCTAAGGAATTCTGACCAGAGATTGAGACTTGTTCCTAGCAAGCTTCGACCTCCTGCCAACCCTGCACCTCAAGCTGATGAAAGGTAGGAGAGCTCATCAGTGTATATCCAACAACTGAATGTTGTGACACATACAGATGCTCAGAGGGGAAGCAGAGTCATGAGGGCTACGACAGAGCCAGCGAAACATACAGATGAAGGTGCTGGGTGACAGCTGAGAAGACTGTCTCAGTTATGTCTAGAGCCTTCCAAGGTGAGTCTGAGGTTCGCTGGTGGTCTGTCTGAGTTTTCCCGATTTGCCAAATGTGTTTGGTCATTGGGTGGATTTGGAAAATGAAATATTTATGCACCATGTACACCCTGCCAGTCTGATTGCCACTATACACCCCACAGAGGCACAATGTTGAATAAACAGGAAAGCTTTTATCCTGCCCACCTGCTGGGCGCCTTTCTCCAAGGCTGAGTCAACACAGCAATGGTTATATGATCTATTTGAAAGTCTAGAGGGTAGAGGGTGATCTTTACCAGATTTATTAGGCAAGGATGACTTTAGGGTCTTTCAATTTTCAGCATATATAATGCTGCATTACTCTAATTCAAGTATTATTGATACACACACACACACACACATATATATGTTAAAATCTAGAATTAAATAAATGTTACATAAAGTCTGTGAGTTACTATAAATATGCTGGGAGGGATGAATTTCATGCAGTCTTACGGGAATTTAAAACCAAGCACAAATTTAAATTAGGACACACATTGCATATGGCGTGAGGGCACACTTTGGTCATTGCTTTCGGATTTATTTTTTACTTTTTTAAGAAAACACATATCTTTTCTGTTGTTTCTCGGTGGGCACCATAAGCATCTGGAGTCATTTACATGTATTTATGTTTTATTCTAACTAAAATGGCTCAGCTGAAAAGCATTTCAAAATTTATTTAAGGAAAAATAAAACTGACTGGAGACTCACATGCCAGATTTTAGCCCAGAGCAAAGTGTCATAGCTGATTCCTAAATGAAATGGAAACACTGACAGGCTCTTGATCCTGGCAGTGTAATAAGGATAACAGGTACAAACAATAGCTTAAGCTAATAATAGGTAACATTTTCCAGGTTTTGTTATTAAAGGTCCCTCATGACAAACAAGCTTTTTCAAGTTTCTCCAAGAAAACTTTGCTTATAAGATAAAAAGCCAAAATTCAGCCAATTTTCCATTGCAATAAAATATGATTCCTCTTTTGTTTTTATAGTGTTAGATCCTTTTTGCAAGTTCCCCAGTATTAGAATATGTATTTCTAGATGTCATGCTTCTCTTTAAAAGAGACTCCATTGGCATCAATAAAAGGAGGGTTTTTAAAAATATATTACCAATGTTCCTTTTAATGCAGGTTAGATGTTTACAAGGTCTTTTAAAAATGAGTATTTTTAATGAAATATCCTTTACCTCACTGGTTTCCCATATTACTTCCACTGGTAACATGATTCTTTAGTGTTTGCATTTAATTGGAATTCCTAACGTGCTGTCATTGTAGTTTGTATTTATTTGAAGTGGCCACATATTCATGCTTATTTGTTTTGTTTTGTTTTTATTATTAATGGTCCTCCTGCAGAGAAATGAAAAACCAGGCAGGAGGTTGAGTGCATGGATTTGGGAGAGGAGAGCAATGTTTTGATCCTGGCTCAGACACTCCTGAGCCTTCCAGTGTGGGTAGTGTTCTAATTCTTCTTAAATGCAACCTAAAATAGGAGCAAAATCAAAGGGTGAGTCTGGAAATGAAAGGAGATGAGGGGCTTAACACAACTCCTGGCTTAAGGCAAATGCTTTATAAAGCTTAGCTGGAATCATTTACTGTGTAATTTTTTTTTAAATAGCATATAACATAATTTCCCCTCATCAAGCACCAGTTAGCCAACTGTTCTGAACTGAAGTGTTTATCGCTACTATTTTACAGAAGGATTATTGCCATTATGAATTTCTATACTTGCAAGGAGCTGTTTCTGGCCTGTGCCAAAAAATACTATATTACCATCCTAGTTTTATAAGATGCTTTGAAAGCTAATTGTCCAAGTTCTCTCATCTTGTTGGTTTGTTTTAATAAGTATATTGGCTCTAATAGGCTCATTTACTCCTCTGCATATATGTTAGAATCTACTTGTGTCAAATTCTGTGAAGCTCATGCGTTAAAAATTCATGTGTTAAAAATTCATGTGTTAAAAATTGCAACATGTGTTAAAAATTTAGATTCTATAAGTCAATTTGGTACAATTGCCATCTTTTGCATTTTGATTCTTCCTTTCCATAATCATGACATTGTTTTCTATTTATTTCAATGTGTTGTTTATAAATATGTATACACATGCACATATATATATATATATGAACACATGCATGTATATACTCCTATATACCTTCTAATAATTCTTCTTGCATTGATTTATGAAAGAGTATTACATTAATATTTTTTTAAATTCTGAAATTAGTTTTCCTGTTTGTTGTTTAGGGGTAGAAATTTAATAAACTCCATCATTAATTCTAAATAAAATTATATATAGATTATTATTGTTTTGTGAGTAGGCAGTTATAGTTTGTGCAATATTTAGAATGTTGAATAAATTTTTTGAATAAGAATGAATAGCAAGCATACTTTCTTATTCCTGATTTTAAGAGAAAAGTCCATTAGTTTACCACTATGTATATCACTATGTATATTATTTGGATTGGTAGATAATCTGGTTTAGAAAGTTCCCCATTTTGCCCTGGCTGGGTAGCTCAGTTGGTTGGAGTGGTATCCCATACACTAAGTTTGTGGGTTTGATTCCAAGTCAGGGCACATACCTAGGTTGTGGGTTCAATCCCTAGTTGGAACACATACAGAAGGCAACAAATCAATGTTTCTCACATCGATGTTTCTCTCTCTCCCCCCTCTTCTCTCTCTAAAATCAATAAAAGCATACCATCAAGTGAGGATTAAAAAAAGAAAAGAAAGTTGCCCATTTTATAGAATTTATGGTTTATTTATTTGCAAGTATTGGGACTCGTATAGTTTTCTCCTTTGATCACTTAATTTGATGAATTATATTTGTAGAATATTTTCTAAAGTTAATCTACATTCATTTATGGGATTAGTTTATTCAACATACACCTATTGACAACTTTCTATATAAGGTCCTGGTCTAGGTATATGGGCTTAGCAGCAAACAAAACAGACATACCTTAAGGGAGCTCATACTATAGTTAGAGAAAATCATTGTACATAAATATTTTAAATGAAATAGGTAATATATTGCACAATCATAATCACAATGGATGGAAATCAGAAAACTAACTTGTTCATAGTACATTATATCATGTACATATTTCTGGATTTGTTTGCCAATGTTTTATTTAAGATATGTGTGATTTCATGAATATGGTTGGTCTACCATTTTTCTTTTCTCTTGGACTCAACTTCTGTTACTTGGTTTGGATAACAAGATATTATGAGCCTCATAAAATGAGTTTAGAAGCATTTCCTCATTTGAATTTATTTTTATATTGTATTAGTTTGTTTTAACAGCAAACTAATTTTTATATGTTTTCTTTAATCAAGTAATGAACAATATCCCCCAAATATATTCATCTGTAGAATATGTAAACTAATTATCTCTTCTGTATGACTCATGTCTGAGATTGTAATAATTCAGTAATATTTAGCATTTCTTAATTCAATATAATTTATGTCTTTGCATCTATTCATATTTGGACCATTTGATTTTGTATACCAATGCACAAAATAATGTGAAATATTTTCTGTTATCAACATTTGTATTATGATAAAATTCTTCCAGAATATCGTCAAATTTAGTAGTGGTTACAGCTAATTGAAGAACACTCCCACGTTCACGTTATTTTTGGAATTATCGTCTCAATGTTAGACATGGCCTTTCTAAGATCAGAATCATGTAGATTATGCCTTCAACCACAGAGTTTTTCTCATTTTCATATATTTTTATGCAGGAAGACAGTAATTATTAATTTTAAAAATTGTTTCAATTTAGAATCCTTAAATCTATTTCATTATTCATGTTACAATAAATACGTGCCAATGCTGCTAGTTATTCAACAAACTATTTTTCATCATCAAATTATTTCTAATGTAATAAATGTAACAAATATTTTGAGGCAAAACAAAGGTTCTCATTGTTTCAACATATGCAAGAAAGATGGGTTAAATATGTCTAAAAACTTTCTACAGATACCATCTTTAGACAATTAACAGATTGCAACTGAAGTGTATCATTTTCAACTAAAGTAACTAATAATTTGATATTCAAATTTCAAATTTTATGTGATTTAATCCAAATTTAAAACAGCTTATTTGTTTCAATGGGGTATTTGGGATAGTCTTCCTGTTTTTCCTAAAATTCATCCATTGTGACTGACATGGTAGATAGAATGTTTATATCACGTTCTATCAGTGAAGTATCTTTTGCTATATAATGGCCAAATTTGTAGCTCTGAAGTCATTTCCTATTTTCTGGGATTTTGTCTAATTTCTCAAAAACTGTATTACTAATGCAGATAATTGCATTTATTTTTTATTCTAATGGCTTTTTGTTTTTTTCCTGATAGTTCTTTGAGCATGTATTTCTCTAACCCAGTTACCTTCAACCAATGCGTCACAGCACTGGTGTGCCTAAAAAAAAAAATTGAAACATTCAATACCTGACCTCTTTTCCCTTAGATTGTTAAATGAAATAAAAAATGACAACAGTAGACATCTAGTGTACATGAATCAGAATTATGCATATTTTTTGTTAGATTGGCAAAAAATATATTTATTGATATGCAGCAGAACTTTAGTAATTAGTTTATGTGTGTCATGAGATGAAAAAGGTTGAAAATCGCTGTTCTAACCAATGGAGACATGATATAAAAATTTAGTACTGTAACACACAATTTGTATAAATATAAAATATTATCTATATCACTAAAAAAATTGTTAGAGCAATTAAATTTGTACTCATGGCATTTTTATCTTATCAAATAATTACATGCTATAATAAAATTAGTGGATCATTATGCATTAGTGTCAACATTATTAATACAGTCAACTTTGTGACTTATTAATGGTAAATGAAAATTAGTTACTACTTACCAATGCATATTAAAACAAAAGTAATTGTAGATTTAAATTAAGAGCTTGACTATTATTCTGGCGCATAAAATGAGCAGTAGCCCTGGCATGTTTGGCTCAGTGGATAGAGCATTGGCCTGTGGACTGAAGGGTCCCAGGTTCAATTCCAGTCAAGGGCATAGGCCTGGGTTGCAGGCTTGATCCCCAGTAGGGGGTGTGCAGGAGGCAGCCGATCAATGATTCTCTCTCATCATTGATGTTTCAATCTCTTTCTCCCTCTCCCTTCCTCCCTAAAATGAACAAAAATATAATCATAAAAAAAAGAGCAGTAGACCACATGACTATAATGTGAAATGTATTAAATGTATTAAATCAAAGACCTAGTACAAGTAGAAGATTTAGATACTCATCAATTGGCACATTGGCCAAAGGATGGTTTTTAACATTTAATTATATTTATTTTAGATATTTTTAATGTGGTAGATCTGCAATGTATTTATATTATCTAATTCAGGCCTCCTTTTGTAAATGCAGCAAGAAAAAATGTACTATTCCAAAAAAACAAGACAATTTATTTTCTTCCGTCAAAAATCTTAATGTATTGATTTATTGGAATATACCATTTTCCATTAATTATTTTATCATATAACTTATCTATCTTTGGATTTAGCAAAATCATAAAAAAATTAATTTCCGAATTAATGAGGAAGACTACTATATGGCCAGTGCCTCCTGCAACATGGCAGCTGGGGACAGCCTGCCATAGACAGCCCGCCATGGTGTCTCCTACTCTGAGATCACACAAGGTTTCTACAGCAAATCCATCCATACAATTTCACAAAAGTAGCCAATGACTTTTTTCAATTTTTCCAAATATATCTCCAGAGTTATTTTCAATTGTTTATCTTTGTATAAATTAGCCACTCTCTGCCTTTCACACGTAAAACTCAAATATACTCTGGTTTCTTAAGAAGAAAATAGTCTTCTGCCTGGTGTTGAATTGCAGAATCCTGGACGTGTGAAAACAAATGATCCTAGAGTCTCAAAAACTCAGAACTGTGTGGTATCATATAGATCACCAACCAATTCAACGCCATGACTTTATATAAAGTTTCATTGATTGAGCAGATGGCTCTCAATGTTGATGTTTTCAGATATGCAATAGAGTACACTGGGCTCAGAGAACAAGTATTTCATTATTGCTCCAGTTTGCCAAAGTTAAGGCTAAATTATTTTCTTAGACAAAGAGAAAATTATTTGATTGAGGGGACCCTGAGGATCCTGTTATGTAAGAGCCTGAAGTTACATGAAAAGGAAATCAGATAGTCAATGGGGACGAGGATGGGGAATAAATTTGCTGAAGCAGGGCTGGAGGGTATATTTAATAGCTTTTTCCTTTTTCATTTTCCATTTTTACTGACTTGCCCTTCATAATCAAGAATGTGTCATTGAGCTTTGGGATTGGCAGATAAGACGTGAATGTATTTTCATCAGAGGAGCAAAATCTAACGTGAACAAACAGCAGCAACAACAAAAGATGACAGAAGATAAACCATCCATATGCTATGAAGAAGAAAGTTGATACAAAAAATAAGCCAGCCATATACTATGAAAAAAAAGCTTATATTCTGTGCTCATTTCAAACAAAGTGGATTTAAGATAAATACATTATTGGAGATTTTAAAAAAATTAATTCCTTGAGAAGTTATAATAAGTACTTATGTAAATTAACATATTAAGTATTTATATGTAAACAAAAATTTAGAGTGTAGACTTTAATAAATCCACCATTAGTGTGAGATATTTAAATAAATTATTATTGATAATTCATAGAACAAAAATATTTATAAAAATATAGGAACTTTTAACAACAAAATTAGAAGCTCAATTTAATGGGTATGTGGACAACATACTCCAAACAAAAGGAGTTGTCCATATTCTTCAGGGCTTACATGCAAAATTTTAAAAAATTTGATGGTACCTTAGATTACATTTTCTCAGGACATTAGAATCAGGATCATGTAAAATAACTAAAAATCAATAATGAAAATATACTAAAAAAACAATGGTTGGAAAAAATATAAACATTGTTCTGAATAATTCATCTATCACAGAAGAAATCATACTGCAAAAGTGAATATACTTGGAACTAAAAAATAAACACACTTCCTACTGGGTGGCTTAAACAACAGAAATTTATTTTTTCAGAATTCTGGAGGCTACAAGTCCAAGATCAAGAGGTCAGCAGATTTGGTTTCTCCCAAAGTCTCCTTCCTTGGCTTCCAGGCAGCCACCTTCTCTTATATCTTCACAAGGCCTTTCATTCCTGCATGTGCATTCCTAGTGTATCTAAATGTCCTCTTTTTATGATAACACCATTCAGATTGGATTCAGGTCCAACCTAATGGTTTCACTGGAACTTAATCGCCACTTTAAAGATTCTGTCTTCAAATACACCTACTATTTGAAATACTGGGGTTAGGTCTTCAACATATAATGCTAAATAGGATACAGTTAAGCCCCAACCAAGAAGAAAGTCTGACCCTGGATGGGTGGCTCAGTTGATTGGATCATTGTCCCATACACCAATAAGTTGTGGGTTTGATCCCTGGTCTGTGTGGTTACAAGACGCAATCAACTGATGCATGTGTCTCTCTCACACTGATGTTTCTTTCTCTCCCTTCCTCTCGTTCTAAAAATCAGTAAAAACATACCCTCTTATGAGGATTAAAAAAAAAATCTGCTCATTAATGAGCAATTTGTGATAAAGAAGTAATTACAAAAACCATAAAAAATGCTACCCAAATGAGCATAAATGAAAGATAATAACAGAAAAGCAATGGAATACAAACCAGAGATTCATGAGAGAAAATAATTTTTAAAAAAGACAAAGAAAAATATTTGAAAAAACTAACACCGTACATCTGGCTTAATTATTGAAAAATAGCCCTAGCCGGTTTGGTTCAGTGGATAGAGAGTCAGCCTATGAACTGAAGGGTCCTAGGTTTGATTCCGGTCAAGGGCACATGCCCAGGTTGTGGGCTCCATCCCCAGTGCGGGGTGTGCAAGAGTCAGCCAGTCAATGATTATCTTTCATAATTGATGTTTCTGTCTCTTTCTCTCTTCCTCTTCCTTCCTCTCTAAAATCAATAAAAATAATAATAATAAAGCAAAAAAAAAACAAAACAAAACTGAAAAATAAATAATATTAGGAATGGAAAAAGAGAAACAACAGCTCTAAGGAGCTCCCTCTATCCAAATTCATCAGGAAAATATCTCCTACTAATTATCACTGGGAGATTGTTTTCTGCACTTGATAGCTACATCTTCCATTCCTTCAGGGTGGAGGCCATTTATTTCTCTCATTCCCCTCAGTGCCTGGCTATGGAATAGGTATCGTTCTTCCTCCCAACTATACTTCAATATCATATTCTCTTTTTCTCCCACAAGACTCCTGTTAATAGCCATCCCTATCCTTCTTCGTTGCTATTACTCATTGACCTCCTTGATGTATCTTACTTGCTGAAGATTTCAACACTTGGATCTTCATCGACTTTCTTCATGTTTGCTCTTATCATCTTTCTTGGTGATTTTAATGTATTGGATTCTCTGAATGACATATTGACACCCTGGGCTCAAATATAATTAACCTCCTCATGTACAATGTTCTAGTCCTTCATCTTAATTTGACCATTATAAGGGTTATACCACTGATTTTGTTATCATTTCTGAAATCTCATGTCTCAATATTGAAATTTCTCACACAAGCTTCTCTTCCAGGTGATCTACTTTTCTATCTTATCCAACAATCCTTTTGCCTTTTTCATTGGTCTGCCCTAGTCTTTCTATGAGATATTCTTTTGAGGGCATTAATTCCTCCTTTACTCATCTTAGATTTGATGATAAATCATTATAATTATTTCCTTGAAAACACTCACAAATCTCTTGCCCAATCTTGCTATATTGTTCTTGCTTAAAGAAATGAAATGTACTTAAACACCTACTTCTCTGTGCTTGTGCTCAAGAAATTATACATGGCTAATGCAGTTAGAGGTAATGTAAACCTGAACTGAACAACTACAATTTAAACTTAGCACTTTGAATAGTAAATGGGACATTTCTTTCCATTCATTTTTAATGTTCATTCTTGTATTTCCCCAAGTAATTATTTTACACCTTCCACTCTCTTCTAAAACCTTAAACACCCACCCACCCAATGATTAGAAGCAATTGAAAGAAATCTATATTTCCGTATTACTACTGCACAATATCACATATATCTCATCTCATCTCATACTCTGGCTTTCTTTCCATTATAAGAGTTGATACCTCAAAAAGCTGGTCCTTCATGTTTTCTCAAGGTCTGATTACTAGTATTTAATCTCTCATCTAAAACATGATTTCTTTCCATTTCTATTTATTTGTTCCTAATGGCATATAAACATGCTCTAAGATTTAACATCTTAAAAATGCACAATAATGATAAAACATACTTCAACTCCATCTCTCTGATCATCTTCCTAGTAAAACATTCTAAAGTGTTGACTGCTATTCTACATGTCCTTCCTGTTTCTCTTCCTCTTGATCTAACAAGGTTTTTCTTTCTAACATACTGCTGCTACACTAATTGAGATTCTCGGTAACCTGCATGCTGCCAAGTATAAAAGCCAACTCATCTTCATCTTCTTTCTCTCTCAGGAATATTGTATTTAGGCACTCACATTCTACTTCTTTTAGCATTTTCTTTTGCATTTAGAGATAGAGATCACTTCCACTTTTCCTATGAACTCTACTCTTACTTTTCTTTATTATAAAATATAGTTTTTATTGACTTCACAGAGGAGTGGAGAGGGAGAGAGAGATAGAAATATCAATGATGAGAGAGAATCATTGATCAGCTGCCTCCCCATCCCCCACACTCTGGATTCAGCCCGCAACCTGGGCATATGCCCTGACCAGGAATCAAACTTGAATTCCTTGTTCATAGGTTGACACTCAACCACTGAGCTACTCTGGTCAGGCATTACTTTCCATTTTTAAACCTCCTTTGCTAACCCCCCCTTTTCTGTTTCACCTTTAACTATTGGAATATAACTTATATATTGGAATTGGAATATTATTATCTTATCTAATAAAAGAGTAATATGTAAATTAACCATCACTTCATGATGAAGATGGCGGTGCCCACAGTCAATAAGGAGGAAATATGCAAATTGACACAACAAGGCGAGAGGCAGAAGGTGGCCCTGGGCCGGAGCAAAGGCGATGCCAGCAGCCAGGGGAAGGAAGGCCTATTCTTGCACGAATCTTCATGCATCGGGCCTGTAGTGTAATATAATTGATCATCAGTTTTCCTCCCTTTATGTATTTTATACATCAGTGACAGCAATATAATAGCAGGGAGACTTCAGCAATTAATTAGCTAGTCTGTACTATGTGCCTGCCATTTCCAAGTCCTTTACCAATATTAATTCAACCTATATTTCAATGATTTCTAGATATTATCTCCAGCCATGCTCCATTGTGGTCCAGTTTCATATATTCCACTGTATGCTTACCATCTCTAGTGAATAATCATTTTTTCAAAAAATTAACATTGGCAAAACTCTGCCCTACCACCACAGTAAATGTCATTACAATATACCCAGATAGTTAATAAAAAGAACTAGAATCCAAGTTTGAACTTTCTCTCTCTGTTTCTTTGTTTTGTTTTCTGTTTGTTTTGCCCTTTGAATCCATTCTATCAAAGAACCCCATTGGATTGGTCTCAAAAATGCATTCTGATTTTTTCCACATCTTTCCATCTCCTTTGTTCTCCTCATTCAAAAACATCCCCATCTCTAGCCGGGATTACCTCAATCACCTCAGAACTTTTAATTTTATTTTAAACTCTCGTATAATCTCTTCCATGCAGAGCATCCAGAGTAACCTCTCCTTTTTATTTTTTAGAACACAAATTATGCCACATCACTTCCCTACTGAAAATTCTTAATTGCTTCCAATTACATGGATTACAATGTAGACTCCTGATGACCTGTAAGGACTTTATGTGAAGGATCTGGCATGGTTTCTTGTCCCCCTCCAATGTTCCTATCATCTTGGTACACTGCAGCCGCATGGGTCTTTTTCTCTTAGTAAGACACACCAAATTTGTTCCTGCCTTAGATCTTTTGCACTTCCCAACTGTTCCTAGCCTAGAAAATTCTTTGTCATATTTTGCCAATCTGATTCCTTCCCCTCGTCAAGTCTGAGGTATAATGTTGCTGTATCATAGAGATCTTTGCTGACCATCCATAGTAAATTGGCTTCTTCCTTGCCCTGGATACCACATCTCTCTGCTTTTTTGATCTTTTAATAGCTACTGTTATATAATCTTATTTAAAATTCTCAATAATTTCTTGGTATACATATTATTATTAATGTTTTTATATAGATGATGGAATCATGGTTCAGATTAGTTAATTTATCTATTAGTTAATTTAACAATATTTAAGCAGCAATGCTGTTTGTTTCCCCAAATCATTATCATTACAACTTGCCATACTGACTCCCTATATTAGATCACACACATATGCACAGATTGTCTCCTACTTCATTTCAACAATATATAGGCCAGCCTACTCACTGTAGAAAATATTAGGGCAAAGTATCTCTACCCCTTTTTAAATAAGAGAACACTCAACTTTTGTTCAGGGTGTGATCAATAATTGTGATTTTCAAATACCAGGCTTTCAGATTTAAGCTAGGCAACTCTCCCATGCTTGGGTTTAAATCATTAAGCCCAGCTAATCTGACTGGCACTAGAATGAGAAAGTTGAAACACAACCAAGATTTTCATACTAATGTTTACATTCTTTTAAAAGGCCTTCAGTGTGATCACCTAGGGAACTGAGTATTCCATTAGTTGAAAAATGCATGTATATTGTATTTACAATATTCAGAGGTGGGGGTGAGAAGATAAAGGGGTGCGAAGTATTTCAAAGGCCATAACAATTTAGCAAACAATAAGTCTTAACCAAGAACACATGGTTTCTCACACCATGTGTAAAACATTAAAAGGGGACAGAAAGAAAAAGAGAATGATAGAGGGTATTATGTTACAATATCAAAAAAATGTTTTGTTTCAAGAATGCTTTTAATAAAAATAAAAGCTGTTCTTGGGATAAACTTTCTAATTACTAATTGTGTTTCTTCCTGGATGTATTTGCTTTGTGTGTTAAACACATTGTAAAATATTCACAGTTGAGTGCACAGATCACTTATCAGATTCAGCCCATGGGCTCCATAAATTACAAAAATGCTTTGGTGGATCATGGGGATTAACAGGATAACTGTCCAATAATCTTTAGTTTTTTTAACAGAGATAACATGTCATTCACTTGAAAGGTAGAAAATTGTTGTTTTGTGTTATTATTATTTGTTGTTGTTGCTTTAATCAACAATCATCTCTAAGAGAAAAGCCCTTGCAGATTTCTTCCCATATCTACCATCACATCATGTGATAAGCAGCCTTCTAAAATGGCTCATTTTATTCTTGTTTCCTGCTCCCCATGCCTTTATCCAGTTCCCTCCTCTAGGTGCAAACTGGACCTAGTTACTTGAGTTCATCATTTGAATATGGCAAATGTGATTGGATATCACTTCCAAGCTCAGGCTATGAAAGACAGTGACTTCTGTTTTGTTAACAATCTTTCCTTTGCTTCACTCTCTCTGCTTATTCACTCTGGTGAAGCAAGCTACTATATGGAGAGGGCCTTGTGGCAAGGAAATGAGTGTGACCTCAGGACAATAGTCAGAAAAAACATTCAAATGGCCTAAGGGGTACTGGATTCTACCAACAAACAAGCCAGCTTAGACAGAGATCTTTCTCCAGTTGAGCCTTCAGATGACACTGCAGCTTAAACTGTCATCTTGGACTTGTTAAAGACCTGAAAGCAATTGAGCCAGCTAAGTTGTACCTGGATTCCTGGATCACAGAAACTATGAGATAACAAATGTGTGCTGTTTTAAGCAATTCATTTTAGAGTAACTTGTTATATGGCAATATGTAATACAGAAATATGACATCATCAGAAATCCAAGAATAATTTGACTGAACAATTTCCCTGACCAATCATATCCCCCTTAGGGTCTAATTCAGCCTATCCTAACATATTATCATTTTCCTTCCAACCCCTAATAACATTTGCTTGAAACATTTCAAGGTTTCCTAAGAGTTATGCCTAGCTCCAGACCTGTACATTCCATTTCAGCCTCCATGACAACATTTCACAAACTAGTGCTCACAGATTATTCAGGAAGAAAAAAGTCCTTTATCAAATTAATCTAGGGCATGTTAGGTACTCTATGGTCTTTTAGAGAGTTGTAACAGAAGTGTGAGAACAGCCAGTGTGTCTCAGTGGTTGGGCAGCAGCCTATGAACCAGGAGATCACAGTTTGATTATTGATCAGGAAACATGCCTGGGTTGTGGGATCAATCCCCAGTAGGGAGCATGCAGGAGAGAAAGATCAATGATTCTTTCTTATTATTGATGTTTCTATCTCTCCTTCTCACTTTCTCTCTGATAATAAAATTAAAAAAAAAAACGTTAAAAAAAAAGTTGTGACATAATTATATACCTTTCTTCAATATAGAGTTTCTCAATGCATTTGGCAATAAGACTGTCCTCACCCTCTCATATTGTTTTTTAAGAGCATTGATTACATTTTATGGGATCAATTTTGTCCCAAAAAATAAATTTTAAAAACCCTGTTTAGAAAACACTGCTTCAAATATCCGATTTTTTTTTTTCTAAGATACACATCAAATCATATCACTGACTTGCTTAAAACACATTTTGGCAACCTTATATTGTTTACAGATTAAAGTACAAAGAAAGCATCCAAAGCAATCTATGACCTGGCTCAACCTCTTCTCTCTTTCTTCTCAGTTACTTATCTGACTCACTGACCTGTCTGCTGCCCTTATTCTCCACTCCAGCCTTACTAAAGTCCAATCAGTTTACTAACTGTTTTTTAGTATCAGGATTATTAGTCTCCATTCATGTTTCTTCATGAGTAGACTGAACATTCTTGTGCATAAACCTATCTCTATTTTCCCAATGGTCTCACAAATTATAACTCATTTTCCTATTCACTTCAAGAGTCATTTGTGAAGCAGTTACATAGCTTGAGGGCTGTGGGGAAAGGAATTTGTTTCATCTCTGAACATGTTCTTTAAAAGTACCATAAATTTTTACAAAAATTAAGGTATATTCCTTTTAATATCTTTGCAATCCTTATAATTCCAATGGTAGAATCATTTCAGGTTCTCATCACACTGAATTTGTCTCTTTTCTTCCTTTCTGTCTCACTCCTATTGTACCCTGCACTCAAGAATATTTCTATTATTTTATTATATATAATTTTTGTATCTTTCTACTTAAGATAGACAATAGCAACCTTAAAATCAGATAATGATGCACTCATTTTTGTACCCTCATGACATTTAATAAATAATTAATGCTCAAACAACCCAATACTCATAAATCAACTTTCTTATTTATTCAGTTAACATTATTCCTAAATTTAAAACTGCTCTAGCTTTCACTTCCTCAAGTCAACACTTCTCCATTAATTATTATGATTTTTATCTTACCTGGTGCATTTTACTTCCAAATATTATGAGTGGATTCATGATTTGTTGGACTGTTATTTGTTTCATCTTTCCCATTGTGATTCCTAGAGCTTTACTGAGCTTGGTGATGCACTCTCTTTTGTAAGAAAATAAGAATAAAACTTTCTGCAAAATATTTCAGTAAATTTATAGAAATGTTAACCATCCATGGCTTGAGTTGTACTAGGAAGGCACAATGCATAAACATAAATCAAAAGAGTTTATCTAAATCATGTTTCACTAATCACTGACTGTCATGTTTAGTTTTCACAAGTACATTCTTTGTCCATATATAGATCCAGGTTGTTTAAAGTAATGATTGTCTAGGGATGAATATTAAAATATATATGTAAAAATAGATGGAAGTTATTTATCTGAGATAAATGCCCACTGCTATAAATAGTCTTTATTTATAGCTTTGATGACATCAGTATTCATGAATTGTGAAACAGGCTGAATTGCTGTTGTCTTATTGTATGCCTCACAGATCTAAAAAGAAATTGCAATTATGTTATTTAAAAAGTTTATTTTCATATCATACTAGAGGCCCAGCACACAAAATTCAAGTGTGGGTTAGGTCCCTAGGCCTAGCCTGTGATCACGGCCATCTTCCCAGCCCCCCTACCACCACCTACCCCCGATACCCTATCAAGCAATGGGAGCCTGCTGGCTGGGGAAAGGGACCAAGAGGTGGTCAATGTGCCTCATAGTGACTGATCGAGTGGTCGTTCTGGTTGTTCCACCATTAGGGTCAATTTGCATATTACCCTTTTATTATATAGGATTATAGCACATTATATCATACCCTTTGGTTAAGTTTTATCACTTAAACATCTTTATGCATCCTGTGCTTCACTAAAATTTTATTTGCTTTAACATTTTAACTATATACTCATATATACCATTATGTAATTATGAATAAAATGAGAACATGAATAGAATCAGGAATAAAAATCCTATCATTGTTATGGTATTTCCATTCATATTTTATTGTTGCCAAATGTGCTAGGAAATATTTATAGGACAGGATTAAGTTTTGTAAATGATAATTTTAATATATTTTACCATTTCCTGAATAAATTTTAACTCAATTATTTTCAGTGTTACAAAACTAATATTCAACAGATAACAGTAATGGCCCCAGTGTAGTGTAACAAATGTAATTTAAAAAATGTATTGATTTTAGAGAAGAAAGAAAGAGATAGAGAAATATTGATGTGTTATTCCACCCATTTATGAATTCATTGGTTGACTCCTGTATGTGCCCTGACTAGGGATGGAACTGTCAACATGGAGGCATATGGGCAATGCTCCAACCAACTGAGCTACCTGGCCAAGGCTATAACTGATGTGTTGTACCTATAAAACCTCTGACATTAATTAATAAAATTGCATTTGCATAACAAAGAGATATAGCCTAGTGGGACATGATGAACATCTATCATTTTGTCTTACCATCATAGATTCCTTTTTTCAGCAGTAATATCTCACATTTTTGGCAAACTTTTCTCCCTTCAGCAATCATATTGTTCTTCTGCAGTTTCTTATCATAATATTCTTCTGACAGATGACGCAAGCTAAAACCCCATTCTCTGAATTACAAGAACTGAAACAGGGATGGTCATGTATCACAAGCAGGTCAATCTGAGTCCTGCCCTGGAATTTTCTGTACTGAAATTAATGGGAGGCTCTTTTGATTCCTCTGGATTGAGAGTTTGGAGTAGCTACTTGGAAAGGCTGGTCAGTGCATCGGCAGAAAGGGAGAAGGGATGGGGAGACAGGACTACATATAAACACTATCATGAAGCTCACTGAGCCAGTCATACATATGTAGGGCCAGATATATACCTTTCCAGTTACATGGGTCACTATATTTCTTTAAGAAAATTGCTTTTCTTGAATTAGATATTTATAATTTGAATTCTGTCATTTGTAATAAAAATGTTTTCATTAACACAAAATTTATGTCTTGGGAGAAATGGCTGGGGGTTGGAATGGTAGATAAGAGAGGATGGATGGGTAGTTACTCAACCTTGTGATTTAGTTTATAGTTTATATTAAATGAGAAAACTTTGAACCATTTTTTCTTCAAATATTTTATTTTCAGTGCTTTCTCTATCTTCTCTCCTTCTGGGACTCTTACTACTACATGTGAGACCCCTTGATTTTCTTACCACTCATCCACTGAGGTGTTAATTATGTTTCAATTATTTTCTCTCTTTGCTTCACTTTAATTTTCTATTGCTCTGACTTCAAGCTCACTAGTTAATTCCTCTGCTGCATCATATATGCCATTAATCTCACTCAGTAGATTTTTAATTTCAGACCTGCTTTACTTTTCTCTAAAAGTTTCATTTTTTTATATATGATTTAATGTACTTCAATTATATTCATATCTTTGATCATATTTATAATATTTTAATAGAGTCTTTAAAAATCTTTTTCTGCTGATTCAAACATCTGGGTCATGTCTGGGCCTGTTTCAATCAATGGATTTTTTTTCCAGTTATTGTTATAATTTGCTGCTTCTTCATTTGTCGCAAAATTTCTTATGAATAAAGGGCACGGTAAATGATACATTGGTGAGTGTTTGGATTTTGATGTCTAATTTTATAGAACTGAAGTCTGTTTTTACAAGATCTTTATATTTCTTACAGATCAAAATGATCCTTTCAAGATTTATTATTAAGCCCAGTTATAGTGGCATTAAATAGCATTTACTCAAGAGCTGAACAGCCTTTTTTTTAAAGGGTGATCTTTTGGGGCTCTGTACTAATGGCTCTAATTGATCAGCAAGGTCTCACTACTCTGGCTAGATGAAAATCAAACATTTTTCAGCTCTGTGTGAGCTCTGGAAATGTTTAACTTTTTCCTCACCTCTGTACATGTCTGTATGTAGCCACTTAAGCGAACTCCTACCCGGATTTCTGAAGCTCTTTCTCTATGCAGCTCCATATTCTACAGTAATTGTGTCTACAAATTCTAGTCCCCTCTGCTTCCCTGACCTGCAATCTTTGTAAACATGACAGATAAACTCTACTTGGGTTTTCTTTCCCGCTGGTGTGGTCTGCCAAGTGCTTCTAGGCAGAGAGCCAGAGTGACTGCACAGATCACAATCTTGGTTTTCCTTCTTCTAGGGATGGCAGTCCTGTTCTGCTCTTGTTCAATGCCTGAAGATCCTGTCGAGTTTTCCAGTTATTCATGGCACATGGGTTAGTTTAATAATGATGACTCTATCATGGCTGAAACATTAAGGCTCAGCATTTAATTTCAATGTGGCATGATAAGAATATCTCGGCTTTAATTTCATGAATTTCACAAAGGTTAAAAGTATCTGCTTTTTTCTTGCAATTCTCACTGGCTAATATTATGTCTGTCACATAATTGGCCCTCAGTATATGTTTGTTAGTAGAATGAATACAAGAAATATAGACGATTAAAAGAAAAAAAGCCAAAACTTCTTCATCTTTTTTTTTAACCAGAAGAAAAGCTACTGCAGCAAAAAATTAGTTAAGACAAAGTTTGTGATTGAAGTCTGTCCAATATTTTGCCCATTTTTTATGGAATTTTTTATAGGAGAGTAACATGTCTTCAGATATGTAAACAGCCCCAAATCAGGCATAGATGTTCTGCTTTTGCATTGGGCTAGCAGACACCTTTAGAAAGTTTGAAAATTTTCTTTTTGCATTAACATGTGAAGAAACTCCAAGAAGCAGTTATAATAAAATCAATGCTCTTGATAAGGGTCATTAACATCCAGAGACATTTAAGCTATCAATCTAAATGTGGGTGAGTCTGGGAGTCTTGATGAAACTCTTTAATTCTCTCCATCATTATTAAAGATTTAAACTTGTCCAATTAATCTTAAAGTGACTAGAAATTATTCAAATGCTTTCATTTAATATTTCAAACATAATCATTAGTCGTCCAGAGTCGTCCCAGATGCAACTGGCGTGTTCTTATACTCCAATCTGCAGGTCACTGAAGTTATTAGCCTTCCTTAGCAGACTGGCCTTATCCTGCACAGTAACACTGTTACCCTAGGTCTTGCAATTCAAGCCAAAAGAACCCAGGAAACTCATAACAGAATCAGTTTCTTTGACTTCTGGGAACAATTCGCCATTTGGCCATCATTATAGGAACCATTGCTAAACTGTGCTCTAATGAACTTTCCAAACCCATACTGATGTCTTGTTTTGTTGTTTTTGAATTTTTACTCATTGCTTGCTTTTAAGGATCATTTGGCTGGAGCATATTAAGGAGCTAAAACTTAATCCTATTTTAGATAAATTGTTACTATAGTTAACCTATTAAGAAAACAATAAAAAATAAAATATTCTAGGAAAAGCAAAAGAAAATTCATGAACCTCAACTAATAAATATGCTATAAAGAAGATTCCTATAATCAAGGATTTCAGTCTGCCAGTCAGGTACCAATTATGATTTTAGTTCCCACAAGGGCACACCATTGAAGAATCTAAAGCCATTCAGTTTTAAGACATATGGTTCCAAGTTGTGATGCAAATCTAAAGGTGAGGCATTCAATTTGAATAAAAGAAGAACAAAGATGTCTAAATTAGCCCCAAACTCAAACCTGTTCTTTGAAATGAATTTACCATCTTTACTGTGTCTTTTATTTTATATTGTCCTTGGCTTTTTGCACATTCTCATGGAATCACAGAACTTTGAACTTGAGAGGATCTATGGAAGGTATGCAGTGCACATGTTCCCTTTCAGGCCTCTTTGCAAGGATTGTAATGCAATTGCTCTGGAGCAGTCCCAATAATCTTCATTTTGAAAAAAAATGACTCTGATCCGAAGTACTGATATAGTTTAATTTCCATTTTACAAATAATGAAATGAACACCCAGAAAAGGTAACTGACTTGCACAAGGTTTTACAAAAGTTGGTGACAAAAAAGAAAACACATACCAAAAAGCAAAAAACAGGATCATGATTCTGAAATTATGTTTTCTAATCTAGAACTTTTTACACTGCTTTGTAATCATTTTTCCCCAGAGGGAGAAACTGCTTTGTATAATATTAAATGGTACAATTCCTTGGGCTTCTGCCTTAAGTTTGTGTCTCTTATCAAGTTCTGCTTTCTCCCCAGGAGATGGTCATGGTGTTATTCATGTCTTCCAACTCTGTACCTTTAGTACAGATCTATGTCCCGAATTCTGGATTTGCATATCCAACCTCTTAATTAACCCTTTTATTTAAACAAAATACATGTAAGTCTCAATTCTTCATTAATATGCATCAAACCTCATCTGCCATTATTCTCTGTCTTAGGAAATCACACTGTCAGTACACCCAGATAAGTGAGTTATAGTCCTGAGAGTGATTCTGGATACTCTTTCTCACTCACCTACATATCCCACAACTAGCAAATGTTTGTATGTATTGATAAGTTAAACAAGGAGGTTCTTAGGCTCAGGTAGTTCTATTGCCTTAGCAGCCTATGCAATCCAAAACCTGAGCTATAAATGCCTCAGAGTTAAGAAATAAAAACGTAAAAGCAAGCATTCAGAATATGACTGTTGAACTTTAGTTTTCTATAACCTTGCTCCAAAATTTCCTTTTGCCCCATATAAGAAAAATAACCCTTGTGTAAGAAATCAGTTTTGTCCTCTTATAGCTTCTAATTCCTGCTCACTTTGTACAAGTTTTTGAAGCTTATTTCTGTTTTCCTGAGTGGATACTTCCTGCTTCATGGATCAATAAATAAAGCCAATTACATTTGAAATTTACATCTCAGTGAAATTTCCAACCCACCTCAGTCCATGCTAAGATCCAGTTGACAATGGAAGTGATTTTGATGTAATTGCTTTCAGCCTTGCCTATGTTCAATCCATTCTTCACGCAGTTGAAGATAAACCTTCTGAAAATGCAAATCTGATCATCTCATATACTCCAATGTCTTTCCATTGTCCTTGAGATATATTGTAAAAATGTCAGCCTAATTTATGTGGCTCTACTTAATCTATGCCTACATTTAATCTCGGTATAATGTAGTTCTCTTTTTTGCTCTATGTTTCAGTCATACTGGGGCCACTTTTTTTTTTTTATCATCAAACAGGATTTAAGTAGAACTGTAATTGTATTTAAGAAATAAAGTTAAATTTCTCTTTTTGCACATTAATCCAAGGCCAACATAATTTTGTCATTATTTCCCCTTTATTATATTTAATGTCATCTGTAAGTTTTCTTTGTTGAATTTATTCCTTTGGTTATATAAGAAGATACTATAATTTTGCAATTTATTTTTAATACTGTTAGCACACTTATATAAACAGAAAATCATTTTTGAAAAAGATTGTTTTACAGTAGGAATTATCAATTTTATAAAAAGTCTTGAAGAAAGACAAAGAAAATCTAGAATATCACTTTCTTTTATTGTCCTAGTATGTTGCAATCTTTACAAACACTATTAGCTTAGCTCTTTATAATGATATGCAATAATATAATTTATCATTCAAGAAACATTTGTCAATGCACTGTTCAAATCCTTCACATTTAAGTAATATTTTTTGAGGGTATATTAGCTACAAGAAAATAACACAAATGTTTTTATTGAACTTTTAAATATCTGGAACAGTAATAAATGTGATACCTGAGAGCCGGGCACTATGACACCATTTACCTAATTTACCTCACTTGATCCTCATATCTAGAACATAGATTCTATCCATTGTGTGAACACATTAATGGTGCCTGTCAATAAGTACTCAATACATTTTGCTGTTACTGTTTTCATTTTATTTTTAAATTTTGCACATTTATTTATTTACTTATTTATCCATTTATTATTTATTAGAAGCCCGATGCACAAAATTTATGCAAGGGGCTAACCCCCCGTCCCCCGCCACAGCTGTCTGGAAGGTCATATGGAAGGTTGTCTGGTCTAATTATCATATTACACTTTTATTATTATAGATTGTAAAGTAAAAGAGGAAGGGAGGGAGAGAGAGAGTGAAAAACATCAATGTGAGAGAGACATATCCATTGGTTGCCTCTGGCATGTGCCCCGACCAGGGCCAGGAATCGAGCCTGCAACCGAGGTACATACCCTTGACTGTAATCAAACCCAGGACCCTTCAGTCCACAGGTTGACAGACTCTCCACTGAGCCAAACCTACCAGGGCTACTATTTTTTATTTATTTATAATTTATTTTGAGAGATGAGGAACAAATGGGGCACATAGCACAGACTTTTAGGCCTGAGGTCCAGCCAGAATTAAATTTCAGGTCCTCTAGCTCCACTCCAAATATTCTGCCAATAAGATTTTTAAAAAGGAAATACAAGAATGAAATAAACACTGACATTTCTTTCTATTTCAGGTAGTTGATTGGCTTTCCTTCCTCCAGATGGCAATATCAACCCTTGGCCCTGACCATGTAGGAGAGGACACGTATTCCAGGGAACCAATGAAAGGTATGCCCCTGATAATGGTTATGAGGGTTCCAGAAATGGGTACATGACCTAAATGGATGCATGACAATCAGAGCTCTATTTCCGCATTCACAGTGGGTATCAGAAATAGGTTTCTCTCTCCTGTAATTGCAGTTGCTAAGTAGATATGTGACTTTGGAGATTCTGTGGGCCTTTTCTACCAAAACCTAGTAGAAAGCTTGCTTGAGAATAAAGCCAAGATAAAGAAAAAGCTATTCAAAGAGAAAAACATAATTCTGATGACAATTTTGGAATATCTCAAACTTTCCAGATTTAAGTAAAAATTTATTGCTGTGAGGGAAAAAAAGTGTTTCACTTAAGCCTATATGAGTTATACTTCAGTCACTTTAATGGATGGCCTAGAATAAAACACAGGTTCTCAAATTAAAAATGGAATTAAAATATATTTTTTGGTTATATTTCTGAAATCATCATAAAGTTTTCAGAGTTTATCCATCTGTTTTTGCTTTCCTTCTTTATTTCTATCCTTTATCTTTTCCTATACCCCTATATCCCTCTTTCTTTTCTTTCTCACCCTCCTTCCCTTCTACTCTCTCTAAATTCCAATGGAAAAAATATCCTCAGCTGACAATTTAACAATAATAATAATAATAATAATAATAATAACAATCCATTTAAATTGAAAACAAAACACAACCTATGTTTACTCAATTAAGAAGGTGTAATTTTACATTTTCCTTTAAAATCAATACTAGTCATTGACCGTAAATCTGTTTACATTGGAAATCATTTGCTCTGTGTACTGAGTTCTCTATATTGACATGAAGACTTAATGCCTGGAGTGTTCGTACCTTGGTTTTGTCCTCTTAAATGCTTACTGTACTGTGCATTCACATGTTTAGATGACTTTTTCAAATAGCCTTCAGAAATTGTGCATTATTCCTACTGTTCAAAATCCAATTCTCTTTTTCTTTCTTGGGGAGAAATTTGGCTCAAACTTCCTGTCTTGGGCCTTCTGTGAATATGCTTCTGGCCCTAACACATATAATAAAGCATATTATGAAATATAGTCCTTCAAAGAATAAAGTGGACCTAAACTGGAACCAACTATCTCGTGAAACATTTTAATTTTAATTTTTAACAAGGGAAAGTGATTCTGGTCTTTTTATTACTAATAGTGTTGCCACAGTAATAGTAGTGGGAAATTTTCTCTAAACATTTGCAGCTATAAGAAGTGGACAAAGGATTTTCTGTGTCTTAATGGGAGCACCATGTAACTCCCCGCTTGGCTTCAAATTGCAAGTCTGGGAATCAATTTTTATCTTGGTATTGCTGTCCAGCTTGTTTGCTAGGTAGGTGGTCAGTCATTGCATCCCATTTGGCAATTTGAATAAAAATTGAGAAGGACAAGCATATGACAAAATCTCTATGCCACTTCTTGGGTCTTGAGAGTGGTGAAGTTAATAGAAGGGTTATAAAAACATCAAATCAGGGAGCTAAAACAAAACCTATTCAGCACACCCTCAAAGAAAATGAAAGAACTAAGGAGAGATGATGTAAGAGAGAGAAAAAGAGGGATATAATTTTGCCTATAACAAGTAAGCACTGTTAAGAAATGAAAACAGTTTCCAAAAAATTAAGAATGAGCATCAATTTGTACATTTGTATTATTTCTTCAGAAAACTAAAAATATCTAAAATTTTAGCTACATGACACCATGATGACTTCTGGACAGTGAACCCTTGGCCATTTCAGAGTGTCACACCATACTGGGTAAAAGGTTGCTATTGATGAGTGGCATTTGCCATTTGATATCTCTATATGATGCCCCCCGCCCCCCAAAAAATGTGTTAACTGGAAAGAAAAAAAACAAGGCAAATCATTATTTTTATGTAAACAAAATGTCTTTCTGAACTGAGTGATTTAGCTTTCACACCTCAGCATATACCCAGACTCATTTGGGGCTAAACTCCTCTTAGGATGATATAGTACTTAGAACTTTTGTAATGCAATTATCCTCTTTGGATCTGGGTGGAAACAACAAAATCTAAAGGTCCAGGGAATAGACTCAAGGAATTACTTCTACCTATGGTGTTTGTTCCCTTTCATCAGATACTTGATAACATCAACATTAAATAAAACATCAAAGAGAACACTGTTGATGATAAATGAACTAGAATTAGTGAATACCAAGAAAAGGAGTCTGCCTTATTTTCAAGAACACAAATTGTGTTTTACTGACTTCCACATCATCCCTAAAAATGTCCTGTGCTGAATCCATCCTTCAGTTTCAACTGCTGGTATGTTCTCAAAAACACCTTGAAGTCAGTGGAGAGTCATAAGTCATTTCCTTTGTTCTTATTCACACCTAGACCCTACGCTTCTGATCTCCATTCTCCATAAAATGACACTCTCCAAGGAGACTGCCTTTTGTTTTCTTTCTTTTCTCTAAGAAACAATTGTTTAATCTCCTAAACAGATTAACAGCCAGCTATCAAGAATGACTATTGCTGCAAGGTGCCTCTCCCTTCTCTTCTGAATTGAAATCTTTCTGTTGTTTTCAGTCTTTTAGATAAGTGCTTTTAATGTGTCATTGTCTACTTTCTAATTTTTGGCCAAAATGTGTCAGTTATACATGAAAACTCAGATCACCTAAACGTCATGATCAAGAGAGGCTACAGGAAGAGATACCGCGTCTCTATTCAACTGATCCCAGTGCCCCCATAGTGGAGTAGAAGATGGCGCTCATGCACATGGATTTGTTGCTTGTGTTCAAGACATGGCAATGCCTCACACCTCTCCATCTAAAACACTGCTCAAGCTGTAGTTTGATATATTTACTAGAGGCTTTGCAAACCTGGAAGAGATGAGAAAAAATTCTGGAAACAGTAACGAAGAGTTTGATCTATGGAGGACTGACTAAGCAGTATTTCTCGGAGTCATTAATATTATAAGATTACCACTATGACATATGTGGATTTGCTAAATGAGCTCAAAATTTGTCCAATCTCATTAAAGGGAACAAACTGGTCTGTGACAAGGAATCTCTCTGGTGTAGTTTTAACCAGGCCCCATTGAGTGAGATCTCAGGGAGGAAGGTTTGATAGAGGCAAGTAGATGAATTGTTCTCAAATTGGGTTTTACTGGGGAAGAGGTAAAATAATGGAAGCAATTCTTTGAAAGTCAGCTCCCTAGTCTGTCAGCTACTGGGAAAACACTATCATCATCTACTTATAGTTTTTCTACCTAGTGATTTGGCTGAATGAGAGCCTCTTAAACATGTGGAATACTCAACACAACCCTAGAATCCTGTAAAATCTAGACCAGGAGCCAAGAAACACACAAAAGTCTTTGTCTGCCCTAGATGTGAAAATCTTTTTGAGTAACCACACAGAACAGCAGGTAATCGGCTGTGACAATGGATGTGTGGAGCCTTTTCATGGGCATGATGGCAGTTAGCACAGTGTTCTATGTGCCACACTGTGCCTGTGGCTTGTTCTGTACCAATGGCACTGGGTGGCCGCTAAAATGACATATTTTGTAGTAGCAAATTTGCACTTCAATGTAAAGGCAAACGCAGTCTTAAAAATACTCTGCACAATTCCATAACACATTATCTTTACACTGCATTGTGTGTTTAGCACCCCATGTCAAGTGTCCTTCCATCACCATTTATCCCTCCTACACCCTCTTCTACCTCACTCCACCCCCCTTTCACTCTGGTAATCACTATACAGTCATTTGTGTCTATACATTTTTTATTTGTTTGTTTGTTTTTTACTTAATCCCTTAACCTTTTAACCCAGCCCTTCAACCCCACAACTCCCTTCAACTCTGACAGCTGTGAGTCTGTTCTCTATCTACAAGTCTGTTTCTGTTTTGTTGGTTTATTTTGTTCATTAGATTCCACATATGAGTGAAATCATATGGTGCTTGTCTTTCTCCAACTGGTTTATTTCACCTAGCGTAATGCTCTCAAGGTCCAATATCACAACTATGGTCCAATAATCTTGAGGCTACTTCACTATTGCTTATTAGTGTTAAATGAAACATACTGGTGAAAACTTGTTATATTCATATGTACATATTTGTGTATATGTATAGATGTGTGCATGTGTCTGTGTGTATTAATATTTTTTTAGCTAAAATTAGTTTTCACCAACTCTACAGAAAAGGAATTTCAATAGAAGTATAAGTTCAGTGGAAAGGACTTTGTAAAAGATTTAAATGTAGTAATGTTGAGAAAATTTTAAAGCACCTTAAACAAGCACCACTCAATAATTAATTGAATATAATAATCACTTAACAAATAATTGTAGAGAATCTCTGTTTCAAGATTCTCTATTAGATGCAATGAGCTAAGCAAAAATGGTGAGGTCTACTGACCATAGCCCCAACACTCTGCAAATCTCTACCACTTTAATACCCGAATATCATTGTTTTTGACATTATAACTTCCTATTGTTGAAAGGAAGCTTAAAGGCAATTTTATTTTAAAAAACTGAATTTAGAGATTAATAAAAACTGGAATTAAGCAATTTAGGGTTTTGTTTTGTTTTTTTTTTGGTTTAGGGTTGCAAAAACATATCATGAAAGATACCATCAAATGTAATTTAACTTAGTTATCACTAACCAACAAGCAAACTTCAAGACTTGTTTTCTTTACTGTAAAAATTACACTTGTTTCCTTTTACCCCGACGGCATCACTAAAATCCATGCAAAAGGTACTCTTCAATATTTATTACATAATCTTTTAATGAAATTTTGTAAGTAGAATTTCATTCAAGAGTTAACTCTAACTTCTTATAATAATAAGTATTAATATTTTAAGTTGTCATTATTTGTGAAATGCATATAATACAGGTCTTCACATGATGGGTCAAAGTCAAAACTAGTTTAAAAAATTCAAGCTCAACCATAATCAAACACATATTTCAAAAATTGATTGGAAGTTTATTTCTCAAAATAATGTAATGCATACCAACTTCTCACTAATCCGTATACTTCTCAATGTGAAAAACATATGTATAATAAGGAAAATAGTTAAGTAAATTGAATTATTCAGTTAGTTAAATAAAAGATGCATGCTGAATATGAGATAATTATGAAGCTCTTGTTGATCTACATCAGCACTGGGGTATTTAAAACATCAAAGATTATATGGTACTCTTCTAATTTTCAATAGTCAGAGCACATATTACCTAAGGAAAAAATAGAACTTTTTTTGGACCTATTCTACACATCTAATTAATAAACACTTATGCTTAAGGATAAAATAAATTAAGGTTTAACATTAATTCTTTCTGTAATGCTCTGGCATCCAATGTTACATTTCTCCATCATCTGGGACTGTTCATCAAATGCATTTCTCAAGAATACTAACTCTATGCTCTTTTATTCTATTCAGAGCCTAATTTCTAGTGTTTCTAAATGAGAATGTCACATTCTTTTTGGATGCCTTTCCAGAGAGTAGAAAACCAGTGCTTTTCAGTCCTGATTCCTTGGTTTTACTTACCTTCCTCAGAGTCATTTATATCCTCTTTTTCATCACCAGTTTCAAGAGGTATTAAATGTCAAGTATTCAAAATAAAACCATACTACATTTTATAGTTGAGGAAAAAAGTATTTCAGTTGCCTATTAAGATACAGTTTATGATGTTTGTTAAATATTATCTCATACATGGTAGAACACATATTTTTAGAAATTCTATGTGAAAATGGCTTTTATATATGCATATAAGCATTAACATAAGTGAGTCATGGAAAATGTAATCAAATTATTATTCAAATCACTTGACAACTTCAGCATTTACATTTTAGGTCATTCATGATTAATTTACATATATATGTATGTATATGCATGTATGTTTATTAATCCATTTATATACTCATTTATTTTTTAAAAAATTGATCAATAACACTACTATTCAAGGTAATCTTTTTAGTCAAACAGCAATATATTCATTATTTGGCTTTGCTTTTCAAATTTATTTTTGCTTTTCTGTTAAACATGTCCTGTTGAAGCAATGAAGAGTTTATTTACAGATCCATGAATTATACTTCTATTCTCAGATTGTATTAAGGGGCATTGGATAACATTATGGAAAATCACCTTCAAAGTGTATTTTTTTAATAGAAACAGCAAAAATGTTCAGACACCTGCACATTTCTTAGCATTGACCATCAATCAAAATCCAATGAGAAATTTCTTTCATCTTTAAAATCTCTAGAGAAATTTATCCCCTGTGTTGGATTGATTGGATTCTTTCTCTGTCTCTCTTTTTTATAATAGGCACCACTATGACTGTGGCTTCTCTTTGACAGAATCTAGAAACAAAGTGAAAGGGGCTCTGAAGAGAATATTTAGATCTGAACTACCTCTGACGGTGAGAAGAAGGGGATACTGGGACTACTACACTATACCCAAAGAAAGAGGGGTGAAATAATAAAAGTTAGAACATAAATAAAATAAAATATATAATAGAAAAAAATGAACACAACTAAAAATTTCTTCTTTGAAAGGATCAACAAAGTTGATGAAAGTTTATATTGATTAACCATGTAAACAAGGGAGATGGTACAAATTAATAAAATAAAGAATAAATGAAGGTACATTCCATGGAGCTAATATTATCTTTATATGGAAATAAAAGACAACATAAGAAAACTATAGACTAGTATATTTTATAGATATAATTAATTATTCCTCAATAAATATTAGAAAACTAAATCCAGCAACATATAAAAAGGATGGTACCATGACCCATTGGGATTTATCTTAGAAATACTAACACCAATCAATGAAAAGCACCATGTTAATATAATAAATGGTAAAACTGCATAATCATCTCGATAGATGCAGAAAAATTACTTTGCAAGCTCCAACAACGTCCTTTCAGGTTATAAAGCACTAAAAACCCAACTTCTAGAGTGGAATATTCTCAATCTGATAAAAGCCATCTATGAAAAATTCATAGCTTACATAATAATGGAAAAAGATTGACAACTCTCCTCCTACACTCAGGATCAAAACCAAGATTTCCATTCTTGCAATTCTATTCAAAATTGTACCGGAGGTTTTAGCCAGTTGAATCAGTCATGAAACAGAAATAAGAGCCATTTATAATGGAAAACAATAAGCAAAACTATTTTTTCACATATAACATGACATTGCATGTAGAAAATCATAAGAAAATTATTATAGCTAATAAATGGTTCAACATGTTAGCACATTATAAGATTAGTATGCAAAATAAATCTTATTTCTCTACATTTATAATGAGAATGCAAAAATAAAATTAAAAAACGCAATCCATTAACAGTAACTTCAAAGATAATAAAATTCTTAGGAATAAATTTAACAAAAGAAGTACAAAGCTTACACTAAAACTATAAAACATTAAAAGAAACTAGAGATAACCTAGTTAAATTAATAGGCATTCTGCAATTATGAATTAGAAAATTTAATATTATAAAAATGACAATACTCCATGAAAAATTGATCTACAGATTTAACAATAATCCCTCTCAAATACATGCTGCTTTTCTCTCTTTTTTTTTGCAGAAATTTACAAGTGGATCCTAAAATTTACACAGAAGTACAAGGGACACAGAATAGCCAACACAATCTTGAAAAAAATAAAAGAAAAAAAAGAAAGTAGAAGTGTTATAGTAGTTAGAAACACATAAGCAGAGCAAGGACGATGGACATGGACGAGGTACAGAAACTCACCAAGGCAGAAATCCCCAGATGCCTAGCAAGGGTCAAAATTGGAAAACAAGAACCTCACCCCTGAGGTAGCCTATCCTCCTCTAGCATCCCACTGGCCATGCGGTTTGGACCCTGATATTTCTTATGGCTGGTCTGGCGCTTTTGACCCCCTGACCTTTCCCTCCCTAAAGATAACATCTCGGTTTCAGCTGTATTTCAGCTCCAGGCCCAGAAAAGCAGCAAAACCACACAAATGAAGCTGTGGCTGCCACCAGACCAACTGTATTGACTAATGCCTGGAACCAACCAATCAGTGGAGACCAAGACCCTGAAAGAGCACACCTGGAAAGCTGATGAATATTCTATTGAGACCCTCCCTTAACACCTCCCCTAAGATTTCCACCTGCAAGAGAAAAATAAGCTCAGGATGAAGAACCCAGTGGGTGCTCTCTCCCAGGGGAGCATGCCCACACCATTCTCTTTCCCCTTCTTCTCTCTAAGGGACCCTAGGAGACTTGCAGCCCTGGTTAGCAATTGGCAGTGGCAGCTAATCCTAGGCTGACCCCCCCCACCCCCACCTTTTCTCTGACTTCTTAGTAAGCCAAAGCAGCCCAGCCTAGGCTCTCCTGTTACTTCTATGCACCTTCTTTGTTTCACTGTTCTAAGTATATTTTTGCTGCAGCCAATAAATTATTATTTACTTTGCTACACTTTGACTCTCGATTGAAATCTTTCCTTCAAGAAGACAAGAACAAAGGTCTTGTTGCCTCGTTAGTAACAGGAGAATTCATACATTGCAATGTCAAAACATTAAAAAAATCCAATAGTCACAACAGAGCAATGCTGTCATAAATATAGAAATATAGATCAATGGAGTTGGATTGTGAGCACAGAAATAAACCTTCAGAAACCTTCACATTTCTCTTTTTTTATTATGATGATGAAAAACCACATTTTTCATCAATTAATTTTACACAAATGTCAAATGTATAGTTTCACCAACAAGCATGCTGTCCAACTGGATATTCACATGAAAATAGAATGGAGTTGGACCCTTTCAACAAAAACTAATTAAAAATGGTTCAAAGACCTAAATGTAAGAGTCAAAAGTATATAACAATGAAAAGTAAACAGAGAAATATATCGTCATGGCCTTGAGTTCGGCAATGGTTTCTAACACATGACCAAAATCACAGCAACAGAAAAAAAAAACAAAAAACAAATTAGACTACATCCAAACTGTAAAAATTGTGTTCCAAAGGAAACTTTTTAGAAATGTGAAAAGACCCCACAGGATGGGAGAGAGTATTTGCAAATCATTTATCTCAAGACCCCCAGGATCACCATGCACAGTTTGGTTTTATGACAGCAAGGCCTGATGTCAGGACATCTTTCATTTTAGGTGGGTAGTGAAGTTACTGATTGGATAAAACTAATCCCAGGTCTTATTGTTCTGCAACTATGGCTACAGCTTTCAGGAAAGACAAAAGGAGCTATGGGTCCATTGCATTTGTCTTAGATGGTTTCAACAGTGCATTCTAGTTCATCTGGCCCAAATATCTTCAATGGGTCAGAAATTCTTACTGCCAGTGAGTCAGGGCTGCTTCGACTTTAGGAAGCAAATTCTCAAAGTACAAATGATATGAATTTATTCTTCCATTCTTCATTTGTGTCTCATTCAAAGCAACTGTTTTCCTCAATTTCATTAGGATTAGGAGTTCTTGTATTAGGGAATAATAGGATATCATCAGACCCCTAAAGTATGAGAACACTGTCCAAGGACCCCAAACTGAACGCATCCTTGCAAGAAAAAGATGTTTGCAAAGCCTCAGCTTTCACCCTCCCCGGCATCTCCTTCATCGCGGGGCTAATCTAAACCTCTCTGCAGTTTCCCACCATCATGTGTATCTCTTGTCAGCAAGATCTGCAAATTACCCTCTCACCATTCAATTCACATCTTGTAGTGTTTAATGTCTGTCTTTTGTGTCCTTTTTGTACGTTAGTTCCTGCCAAATGCTTTCTTTGAAGGAAGAACAAAATAAATTCTGGCCACTAAGAAAGGCCAGACCTAATTCCAGCTACAAAATGTTAAAGTGATGAAATAGCATTTTGCTTCATTTGGGTCATAGTTGTGGAAGGGAGTGGAAAGTTTCTAGTTCACATAAACAAGTCCATCAACCACACAGGGAAAGAGGCCTGTGTAACCGCACCGGGCCTGGCACTCTTAGAGCAGAGTTACACCTTCTGAAGTTCTAGCTGGGAGCAGACTAAGAATTTGTGTAATGTAGGTTGGTTTTATTCTTGGCAAACCTTAACTTCAAGAAGAAAAAAAAAAACTCCTCTGAAGTCTTCCTCTACCCACTATCACTCTCAGCAAACACTGTTTTGATACACAGAGATAATGGATCATAAACAGATGGATTCAATTTCCAATTTTTAAAACGGAGCAGTTTGCTACTTCCTGCTATTTTGCATCTTAAAATAGAAAAAAGTGGCTGCAGATTATGGGCTAAAATTAAGTTTTTTCCCAGGTCTTATTGTCCTTTAGTAAGCATTTTAAAGGAGAGAACTGAAGTCATTCCTCTGATTTTTGGTTGGAGATAAAATTGTACTACTTTTTTTTTTCTCTAAAAGCTGCCTAAGATGCTTGTAGGACTGATACAGTGCATTGAATCTAAGTATAGATGGTCAAAGTGTGCACATCAAGAAAAAAATATTAGCTGCTTTGATATTTTTTAAATATTTTTATTGATTTCAGAGAGGAAAGGAGAGGAAGGGAGAGGAAAACATTAATGATGAGAGAGAATCATGGATCTGCTGCCTCCTGCATGCACCCCACTGGGAAATTGAGCCTGCAACTTGGGCATGTACCCTGATCTGGAATCAAACAATGACCTCCTGCTTCATAGGTCAATGCTCAACCATGTTAGCTGCTTTCAAATAGACACACCTATTAGTCACACAACTAATTCTATTTTGGGGGATAGGGAAGTAGGGAATAGAAGGGGGAAGGAAGGAAGGGAGGAAGGAAGGAAGGAAGGAAGGAAGGAAGGAAGGAAGGAAGGAAGGAAGGGGAGGGAAGGAGGGAATGAGAAAGAAAGGAAAGAGGGGAGGCACAAAGGTGGGTAGAGAGAAAGAGGGGGAGGGAGGGATGGGGGAAAATAGAAAAGAAAAAAAAAGAGGAAGGGAAACTTTACTATGAAAATACCATTATTAAAATTTTAGAGTCAAAATCCCTCTAGTGTTAACTACAACAATTAAGGCTTCGCTAGAACAAGACTGCGCACAGAGACCACAAGGGGGTGCACCAAGAAAGCATAAAAGATGCGGAGACAAAAAAACATGACAGAAATGGAGGATATGGAGCTAAGAATCGCAATTTTGAGGGCTTGCCATAAATTTGTGCAGAGCCTCACGAAAACTAATGAGACCCTCGATGCTACGATAAAGAAATTAGAAAGTAAGCATACACGGACTGAAATAAAGAATATTATACCCAATAGCAGACCAGAGGAGTGCAAGAATCAAACCAAAGATTCGACAAAAAACACCCAATTGGAAAAGCATAATGAAAAAAGAATCCAAAAGTGTGAAGACAGCGTAAGGAGCCTCTGGGACAGCTTTAAGCAGACTAATATCAGAGTCATTGGAGTCCCAGAAGATGAGAGACAGCAAGATATTGAAAACCTATTTCAAGAAATAATGGCAGAAAACTTCCCCCACCTAGTGAAAGAAATGGACTTACAGGTCCAAGAAGCGAAGAGAACCCCAAACAAAAGGAATCCAAAGAGGACCACACCAAGACACATCATCATTAAAATGCCAAGAGCAAAAGACAAAGAGAAAATCTTAAAAGCAGCAAGAGAAAGAGGCTCAATTACCTACAAGGGAATACCCATACGACTGTCAGCTGATTTCTCAACAGAAACTTTGCAGGCCAGAAGGGAATGGCAAGAAATATTCAAAGTGCTGAATACCAAGAACCTACAACCAAGATTACTTTATCCAGCAAAGCTATCATTCAGAATTGAAGGTCAGATAAAGAGCTTCACAGATAAGGAAAAACTAAAGGAGTTCATCACCGCCAAACCAGTATTATATGAAATGCTGAAAGGTATCCTTTAAGAAGAGGAAGAAGAAAAAGGTAAAGATACAAATTATGAACAACAAATATGCATCTATCAACAAATGAATCTAAGAATCAAGTGAATAAATAACCTGATGTACAGAATGAACTGGTGACTATAATGAATCAGGGACATAGAAAGGGAATGGACTGACTATTCTTGGGGGGGAAAGGGGAATGGGAGATTCGGGAAGAGACTGGACAAAAATCATGCACCTATGGATGAACTCAGTGGGTGGGGAGTGAGGGTGGAGGGTGGGGTGGGAGCTGGAAGGAGGGGAATTATGGGGGGAAAAAAGAGGAACAAATGTAATAATCTGAACAATAAAGATTTAAAAAAAAAAAAAATTTTAGAGTCAATATTTCCCATGCTGTGTTGCTATTAACTTGTTGGACTGACATTTCAAACCCAAGTAGGATTATGACACCCTCTTATCCATTGTCTCTCACTCATGTGGCACTTTTTTCTAAGGTGATGGTAATGGAGTGCACATGCTCTGCTTTATCTGTGGAAGAGAAAAAGGAAAAGAGAGGGGGCGGGGGAGAAAGGGATGGAGAGAGAAATGGAATCATAGGCATGAGAATGAATGAGGGAGGAATGGAGGGAGTAAAAGTAATGAGAGCTACAAATTAGCCACTGGAGGAGTCAAAGTGAGAAAGGACAGCTGTGTAGCACAGAAGTGCACAGGCATTGCTATCTCATTAGGGTTTATTAGCTGCAAGGAAATGGGGCGTGAGAGAAAGGCATGGCTCCCTGGAAGAGAGGATGTCCTTCATTTATTACTTGGAGGGGGTCAGATTTCCGAGTCTCAATCTTCACTTTCTCTCTCCCCTTCCTGCCCCCCACCCCAGAAATAGTACTTATGCATGATTTGCATACTTCTAAAGACAGTGTAATTTATGATAAAGCCAACAATGTCATATGGGGAAAGAAAGAAGAAAACCTTTTCAGAGATTCATCACTATTCTCTTGATTGAAATAACAACTGACCCTAAAATAGCTCATGGAAGATTACTGGTATTCTCAGTGTGAGAGAAACCATAGAAAATTAGCATTTTGAATAAGATATGAGCAGATTGAGAAAGCAGCTATCATTCTATTGATTTAAAGAGCAGCAAAAATCCACTCTACTCCAACATAGCTCTCTATATTTTTATGCCACCTACTAGCAAGTTCCAGGTTTCTTTATCCTGAAATTCCTTTTTCCTTTTAAATAATGGAATTTAAACTTGAGTTCCTTGGATGTTTTCAGGACTCTTAGAACATTTTTACTCAGGAGAAAGCTAAAATGCATTGCATCAAAACAAAAGAATAGAGGGGTCAAGAGATTGGCATTAGGTGGCTGAGAATGAATACTACTGTTTGCTCCTATAAAGAGGATTGTTAGAAGGAATTGACTAATTATCTGTTACTCCATTTGATAGAAGTATGATATAGGTTGAGAAGTTTAAGGAGCTCCAAGTAGGCTCAATAGGGAGTTGTTAAATAATGAAGCAGGCAGTGTCTGACTGTGGTGAAGTAAAACCAAGGCTCGATACTACCAACATCAGCAATACTGTTTAAGGGATTCTTGTAATGGGTAGGAATATTGCCTGTCTCCAGAAATCCCTTCCACTATTCCTTTTATTCTAATCCATTACAACTTAGATTGCCAGTGTGGCTCAATTGGTTGAGCACTGTCCCATGTACCTTGAGGCCACAGGCTCTATTCCTGGTCAGGGAACAGGCCTCAATCCCTAGTAGAGGTGCAGGGTGCATGCAGGAGGCAGCCAGTCAATGATGTTTCTCTCTCATAGATGTTTCTAACTCTCTATCCCTCTCCCTTTCTCTCTCTCTAAAAATGAATAAAAACATATTTTTAAAAAAGCTCTCTAATAGGAAGTTTGCCTTAATACAAACTTTCCAAAGTTCTCTAGCCCTGGGAGAAAAATCACATTTAAATGTCACCTCAACACCTTATTGCTTAAGCTACCTGACCTGGGAGCAAGCTGCTCTGCTGCCATGCATACAATGGCTTCCATCACTGATTAAACCAACAGCATCACTGGAAGCCATTCTGGAGGAAAACATCTATGGCTTCCTCCATAGTTTCAAGGATGATGTTTCCACCCAAGCCACTGGCCCACGCTCTTTCAAAACAGAGAAATGTTAGTGCTTGAGTCCAGCCAAACAAAAGTATGCCCCTCCCCACTGTCATGCTATATTCCACAGAATTTAAAATTCCAAAGTTAGATTTGTATAAAAATAGTATTTGCAAAATATGCAAAGTGAAAATATTTTAGCAGTCAATGTCTTTCTCTATGACATTCTTTCATACCATAAACCAGAAAAACATGATAAATATGAATGGAGAGAAAAGGGTGTAGCTATGAAAGGTGTAGCTGCAAGGGTGCTGTTCAAGAAATTCTGCTCCATGCCAGAACCGGTTTGGCTCAGTGGATAGAGTGTCGGCCTGAGGACTCAAGGGTCCCGGGTTCGATTCCGGTCAAGGGCATGTACCTTGGTTGCGGGCACATCCCCAGTGGGGGGTGTGCAGGAGGCAGCTGATTGATGTTTCTCTCTCATCGATGTTTCTGGCTCTCTATCCCTCTCCCTTCCTCTCTGTAAAAAGTCAATAAAATATATTTAAAAAAAAAAAAAAGAAATTCTGCTCCAGGTTGAGGACAAATGAGAGCAATAGATTATGAGGAAGTGAAACACAGGACAGATAAGTCTGTTTGGTGTGATGTGAGTCAGGTAATGTCAGCTGGCCTAACCCAGCAGGAGTTCGATAGAAGCTATTTTTTGGAACACCCGTAAAATGGCAGCATAATCGTTCTGGAAGCTTGGTGAACAAAGGCAGAGTTATTATAGATATTTTTAGAAAGATTATTGTATCTGAAAGGAAGAGAAAGAAAAACTCAAACAGAAACTGCAAATGTCAAATTTGGTCTAAAAGAGACAGCAAATCCTTAAAGAAAAACTTCACTTGTGGCCAGAGTGTACTTTAAGTTGCACTTACCCAGCAAGCTCTTCTCATTAGCAGGATTGGAATGCATGCTATTGGGTAAATATAAGCCATAGACATAATATTTGAATGTTTTTATGCTGAGCAAATAGAGGAGAATTGGGGATAAAAAACGATCATAGGCATTATGAAACATTCATTGATCTTGAAACAGCATGTGAAATTCTCATGAGGCTGAGACACGGGCAGCTTTCGAACATGATAAGGTTGGCCAACCTTCAATTTCAAATATTTTACGTGGTTACGTAAAACTTGTAGAGAGTAGTAATAGGTCAGCTTCTGATGGCAAAGCTATATACGTACATTAGGCAAACAGAGCGTAGCCTACATTGTGACAACAGCAGTGAATCTTCTTTACTTGGTAAGGTCTGCTTGATAGAGTGGAAAAAAACAGAGTCTTTGAGATACCAATGCTCCCCCCGACACAAGCCCAGGGTTTACACTGACTAGGAGTTTGATTATGCTCAAGAAAAGTTAATTGTCTGATTTTCATGAGTTACAAATTTCGTGTAAAGAAAGGACCACAAATAAAGAAAATAACAGCAAGATTATCTGTCTCACAGAGTTATGAGAATCCAATGGGTTAGCATATGTGAGAACATTTTCTAAAATATAAAGTACTATGGAATTGTAAGCTATGTTTCATTGCTACCCAGATACATACACAGAAGATTTCACCTCAGCCATAAAGGGCAAACTCAACCCCTGGCTGTAAGGTGCTCAGACCTTTAAATTTCCTGGGGATGGCTTTCATTTTTACCAAAAGAAGATACAGTGAACCTATTAATATAATACTAAGTTGTACTCTCTTCAGGATTAGTCATTGGGTTTAACATTATATCCCCGTTAGAATAAAGACCTTTATAAAAGACAACATTTAAAAGAAGTGAACAAACTATAGTGGAGAAACTTAACACCAAAAGATCCATAATGAACTGTTTCACTCTCTCTTTAACGGACTTGTCTTTTCCAGTGAGTCATGTAACTTCTATTCCTTCAGATTCATTCAAAAGCTATTGAATTTTTGGTTTGTGATTTAAGCAAAATGTGTTGTTAGATCAGAGAAACATTGGTAAAAACCAATTGTGTATATAGAAAATGGCCCTATGGTATTGTTATCTAACCATATTGAAGGTCGTAATCTGGATAGTATTTTAGGAATGACCATTAACAATAAAATATATTATTATAGGTAATTTTCAATACAATTTGTTCTTTATTTCTATCTTAACAACCATAAGAAATCAGATCATTTTTTATTTCCTGGATTCTTTTAAAATGCAAATTGTTTTTGAGCCTAGTACTTTTCCAGTTCATTGGCAGCTAAGGCTGTGAAACGGAGACAATTATAATATAACTCTTAATTCTCTGGGCTTGGATGACTGACAGGTCCCAGGTGCTCTGATCTAGAGATGATATTCTCCGGGTGGCAGAGCTGGGGTCCAGGGTAGATTTCACAGGCAGTTAGGTTGATGGCTCTACAATTGCTTCCTGGTCTGTCACTCGCCTGCCTGTTGATGGGTTTCAGTGGGCTCTCCAGGTCCCCTCAGGTGTAATTTTTCTTGACTTCTCTTTGATCCTGAGGTAATGGAGCATTTTATCAATTTTAGTGAATAGGTCTTGATCAGATTTTTTTTTTTTCCTGAAGACCAACATTCTTAGCGGTTTGGTCAGAGAAAGCAGGAAGGAAGGCTGCTTTCCCTGTCTATATGCTTTGTATGTTAACCTTTCTAATGCATCCCAGGTGGCAGCATTCCTACAACCGTCCACATGAGAAAGTTTTAAGTAACAAAGCAATGCCCAGTGAATCCTACTGAGAATAAAAGGCCCCTTATCAGAAGTCCGTTGGCAAAGGATTTGGATGTTGCGTTTTTCTAACCTTACCTATATTGTGCTAGTGTGATCTGGGACATTCGGGATCCCTTTTTTGAGTTTTCATATCCATTGTGAATCCAGCAGGGTGCATTTATTTGGTGATCTCGAGGATAAAAGAAGAGTGGAATAGTAAGCTCCAAAAAATTCAGTTATCCTGATAGGGAGTGTTTGAAGGCGTGTGACTGTGCTGTGATTTGGTTCATCAGAGAGAAAGAGGGAATTATTTTTTTTCCAATTAAAGGCAATTATTAGGACGCTATATTGGCACAACATTTAATTAGATTTATTCCCTGGCTCTTCATTAGCATTCATGGAACTTTAAATTGATTGTGATATGTCTTAGAAGAAATGGAGAAGCGGAGTTTATCTATTGGAAACAAACTTTTATTTAATTTAAAATACTGGCTATATGAGAAGTTAAGACCCTTTGCTTGGCCTTGGAAGTGGGATATTTTTTAAAAGTATTATAAATAATAAGTCCAAGGCTCCAAAATTTCAGTGAATACAATCTTATTACTCCTTTCTCATTTAAGTGCCTATGAGTTTTCTGAAGGAAGCCCAATGCTGACAGTGTGAAATGGATTTTTAGAGACAGTTTTGATTTCAGGTTATTTCATCTTCCTTATCAGTTATTTCTTTAAATAAGTAATACTTGTAATTTAATGTCAAGTGTTCCAAATTTAAAAATAAACCCCCTGCTAATTCAATATCCATTTATGGAGTGTGTGCTTGTGCTCAATCAATGCAGTGATAGGTACAGAGACTAAAAAAGTGAATAAAACACTTGTCCTCCTGGGTTTTCTTTAAGTTTTGTCTTAAAATATATGGCTATCTTGACACATCCAAGTCTTCTTTTCTCTAGCCCTTTGCTCTTTGTTCTGGCTGGTACAAAAATCAAATTACTATTCCATCATTAGCATCTGTCCAGAACAATATAGCGTGTAATTTTATTATTATTCTTACCTACTGTTTTAGCTTTATTTAATTTTTATTCTCATTTCTTCCTTTATTTAAAACTATTCCATTAATAATCGACCTCATTTTACATTTTAAAATGAGATGTGGCACCAATAAATGGGGGGGGGGGACAAATTCATTATTTTTCTCTCCCACTGAGCATCTATAAAGCTGAACATATAGTGAGTTTTTAATAAAGGTGTTGACTGATTGATCACAAACTCAATGTTTTTCACCAAGTGTTGGGTATTATGATTGCTGGTGACTTGCTATGCAGAGTTAAGAAAAGCATTCTTTCCAAATACAGTCCTTTCTTTTGAGAAAGAATAGTTCTTCCCTCAGATGTCTACATCTGGGCCATTTTTACAAGAACTAGAATGGCACTAAGTTTTGGAGGGTACTTGTGCTCCTTACCTGGTAAGCCCTTTCACAGAAATGAAATGTGGCCACCTGAACCCCTGCACTACTGATGCTCAACCGTTTCCCCACACAATTTCTTATGCTCTCTTCACCAGGACTGACTAAAAGTTAATCAGGTGAGTCATAGTGAGAGAATGGGATAAGTTTCAAATACAGACTAACAATACTGTAGAATAACACCACTAAGACAGTCCTGCTAATGGACACAGCAGAGTTGGAAGTGATTTCTTCTGAATATATTAAGATGGATTGCATAGGACTCCTTTGTTTCAGCATCATCATTTTCTGCATTAATTATGATCTTGGCAACTCCCATTACCTGTACCTTTGTTGGATGAATGAATGGATAAACAATACTTTATTATACAATAGGCTCTAATTAACAGATATTTCAGTGGATGTTCTCATTGATGTAGACATATATACTATGATCCTTCTTACATATTGAATCTCTACTCTTTTCAAGATCCTGCATTGACTATGTAGTTGAATATTATCTAGATCCTGATAAAAAACCTGTTCTCCTCATACTGTAAACAAAAACACAACAGAAGAGATATGATTACCACTGTCTAATACTTAGAACATTGTCTATGAATGCTGCAAACAGAAACAGAATAATGACAGTCAAAGCTTATGTAGCATTAATTATGTGCTGGGAACATTTTAAGTTCTTTAAATGTAGTGCACTTTTAAAATTCTACAAGAACTCTCTGAGGTATGTAATGTTATTAACATCATCTCCATATTCCAAAAGAGAAAAAGACAGAAAATGTTAAAACCTACTGCCTAAGGGGGGAACATCAAGAAGGAAATAAACAAAAATCATTTGGTGATGCAGTGCATTTTTCAGAATAAGTAAAATTGGAGTTGGGGCCAGATTATGAAGGATCTCACATTATCGATCATTTAATACTTCATTTTACAAATGTCTATCAAGTATTACTAGATACTTGTGAATATATCAGTGAACAGTGATGTGATGGATGTAATTTCCTATTTTATTGACATCAAGGTTCAGAGGACTTAGGCCACATAAAAATTAGAAGTCTGTAAGAAAGTGGACCTTAGTTCATATCTCTATCCGTTTAATTATCACACCTCAATGCCACACTTCCTTTTACATGTTACTTTACTTTCTGATAAATCTGGAATTAAATATTTTATCCTCCATTTGTACAGCATCTCTCCTTTTCTTGAGGTCAGTCTTACAGAATTGCAATCTCTTGGGTGGACAATGAATGCTTATGGAGTATATTAATGGAGTTAATGAAAGTTAAAAGCAGATTTAGCCTTCGGGATTTGACACTTGCTACTCTCTTACCCTAAGATCCACTTCTGCCAGATGTTTGCTTAGCAAATTTTCTCATTCCATTAAGTTATGTTATTCTAATCCCTGCTTGGACCATCTTATTTAATAGTGTAACCTGTCCATCCCCCACTTGCCCAGCACTCTTGATGAGATTACTCTGTTTTATTGTCTCTTTTTCCAACAATATGATCACCTTACAACAAAGTATTTGACAGACTTCTCACTGATGTTTGATCATTTTTGCCTGTCATGTCCCTTTAGAAAGTGAGTTCTGTGAAGACAAGAAACTTCATTTTGATCACTGATCTATCCAAAGTACCCAGAACATAGTAGGTACTCAATATATGTTTCTGGAATAAACGAGTAAATGACTAAAAAAGATAGAAAGCAAATGTCAGTGGGAAAAATATTGTGTCCTCTTCCACTGTTGTTTAATTAACATATCTTACAACTCTGTTGTAGGTTTAAAAAAATCAAGAGAAGGAGGGTAAAGTTAAAACAAATAAACAAACATGATTCTGCCTGTGACAACCTCTTCAATTCAAATCTGGGTTCTGAATCTGAAGCTAGCTAGCCTAGAGTGAAAATGTCCATTGCCAATGGTGTGGATAGGTGCTAAAGTGTAAGAGTTGGAATAGGAGAGATAGTATAAGTTATTTAGCTTGTTCTTTTATTATGGAAATTTGCTAGTAATTATTATAAATGAAAGCTCTTAGGATTTTCAGTGAGGAGAGACTGGTAAAAAGCAAAGTTTACAGTTTTTATGAAATATTTGGTTCATTAGTAGGACATTTACAAAAACATCCAGAAACGTCAATTCTCAAAGGGGAAGATTTGTGCTGAGATTCAACTAGTCACTAGCTAGGTTGCAATCTTGCTCATGTTCAAATATATTTTGTCCCCTGCTCTCAAAGGATAAGGAGGCAAAGAGCACAGATGTACTCCAGACTCAGAGAACACTGTCAACTCAAGAATTCATTCTGAACACAAGTGGCTAGGCATTTCTTTAATGAAAAAGCAACAACAACAAAAATACTTAAGAGTATGAGATTATCTTCAAATATTTTTTTTTACTTAAAAGATATAATCTCTTTTTAAAAATGGATGGAGAAATAAGTGGGTTAAATTATGAAATAAAATAAATATATCAGAATATATTCTCATAATGGAATAGAAGCAGTTAGCAGCAGCTCAAGGAGAGATTTCTATGCAATTCAACAAATATTCACAGTGATAAATTCCATTAATGTATTATACAGTTATTGCCTGTTTAGATTTTAGAGTCTAATTACATAAGGTGAATGTGTCTGGTTTGAGTTTTCACCACTTGTTTATTGCCACTTGTGAAGTCTATTGGTTTTTTAAAGCCAATAGATCTGAAATGAAACTGAGAATATCTGAAGATATGCTACGAGTTTGTACTTAAAAATGTCAAATTTATGTTTTGACTACTTTATTTAAGCAGTTCAATATTTAAAATATTTACATAAACAACACATCAATAATCCTTAAGTTATGAATTTAATTGTAAATTAAGGAAACAAAGTATAAAGTTATATAGACAAAAAATATCTGAAAGATCATATTAGATTAATTAGCCAGATTAAAAAGGTAATTGCTACAAATTATTTTCATATCGTACTATTTTGAAGACTTTCACTTGACAATTTGCTCCAAAAAGCAATAACAAGATCGCATATAATCACTTTGATATGTAGTTTTGTCTGAAAATATTAAAGCTTTTTGAAAGAAAATGAGAGGATGTTGTAGTTACTTAAAAGGGATACCAAAGTATGGAAGCATTTGGGACTCACACTGCAAATAAGCACAGCTGCACAAGAATGCAGTTTAATGGCAACTGCACTTAACATTTTTTCTTTCTTTATTGATTAAGGTATTACATATGTGTCCTTATTCCTCCATTGATCCCCCCCCCCCCCGCCCACCACCAGCTCATGCCTGCCCCCCTTGTTGTCTGTGTCCATTGGTTAGGCTTATATGCATGCATATAAGTCCTTTGGTTAATCTTTCCCCCTTACCCCCATCCTCTCCTACCTTCCCTCTGAGGTTTGAGCATCTGATCAATGCTTCTCTGTCTCTGGATCTGTTTTTGTTCATCAGTTTATGTTGTTCATTATATTCCACAAATGAGTGAGATCATGTGATATTTATCTTTCTCTGACTGACTTATTTCTCTTAGCATAATGCTCTCCAGGACCATCCATGCTGTTGCAAATGGTAGGAGTTCCTTCCTTTTTATAGCAGGGTACTATTTCATTGAGTAGATGTACCACAGTTTTTTAATCCACTCATCTGCTGATGGGCACTTAGGCTGTTTCCAAATCTTAGCTATGGTGAATTGTGCTGCTATGAACATAGGGGTGCACTTAACATTTTATCATCAAGTCTGACTGCTGGACAGTGCTATGAAGCTGCTACTAGGCCAGCATACCCAGGAAGTTTTCAACATTTACAGTCTTCACTAGGGGTGCTTTCTATCAACATTCAATTGATGACATGTGAAGTTGGACACACAGTTATTGATCTTTCCCTTTTAATTAAAAAATAATCATCCTTTATTTTCATCATTATTTACTTTGCTTACTGTCAGTACCCAACTAACTTGTGTACAGATAAATACTTGAGTCATTGCTATTTTTGATAAATATTTTTGCAATTACTAGACTGTAAGATAGTATACATTGTAATCATCCCCATTCTATTTCTAATATATTTATATATCTATATCTATATCTATATCTATATCTATATCTATATATCTAATCTATCATATATACACTACCTGCCAACCCCCAGTAGGCTTATTAGTTTACTCTTTATTGGGACAATCTTGCCAAACATTTTTTGCTTTTTATTTATTTTATTTTATTTTTTAAATATATTTTATTGATTTTTTTTTACAGAGAGGAAGGGAGAGGGATAGAGAGTTAGAAACATCGATGAGAGAGAAGCATCAATCAGCTGCCTCCTGCACACCCCCTACTGGGGATGTGTCTGCAACCAAGGTACATGCCCTTGACCGGAATCGAACTTGGGACCCGTCAGTCCCCAGGCCAACGCTCTATCCAGTGAGCCAAACCGGCTAGGGCAATTTTTGCTTTTTAAATAACTTTAATACTGCATCAAGTCCAGTATCTAGGTAATTTTATGAACATTGTCATCAAAGATATCACATAACTAAGCTTTTTTTTAATGAAGTGAATAATATGCAATGATTATGTATCATTAGAGACTTTATTTTTTTCTTTTTAAACTACTTGTCAACAACTTTGCTTGTTTGGTTTTAATAGAAATTAGAAATGTGCTGAGTAAAAGGCAACTGGCTCTTGGGCTTTTGTAAGTAGAGCCCCATTCCCTTCCATCCGCCAGTTAAATGTTTGCTGGCTGCTGCTTCACATAATAGTCTTTATTGGATTTAGTGATGTATTTCACCACTACTTTTTGTGTTTTATAAATTTCTGTAGATTAAATAGCATTCTGGTTGTATCCAAAATTTAAGGCTGCTTCTGTTGTTGAACATACCAAAGGTCTGCACCATGGTTCAATTCTCAACATGGAGTAACCTTTGATGAGCAAGACTTGGTCTTTGAAATTAACTTCCATAAAGGCAAATGGGAGAGCAAGAAGAGAGTGTGTCGAGGGCTATGAGGTCCTTGGCCCTTGTCCATGCATTTTAGTTCTCAGAATACAAGGAGGCTAATGAGATTTATCCTAGATCTCTTGACTTCTCAGAGGCAGAGCTCAGATTGAAACCCAGAATTATCTGACCCAATGTCCATGCTCTGCTCAGTTCTGTGCTACCTCTCCTAAGCATGCTCATGCCATTAGGACGCTGCCACTATTATTCCATGTGATCAAATTGTCCCCTTCAATTCCAATTTCAGTCACTATATACCTGCTTTGTGCTTCTCTATAGAAGGCTGATTCTGTCCCTTATTCCATCTTTTCATAACAAGGAATACAAAACCAATTAGCCTGTAAAGTTGAGAAATTAAGTAACAAAATGTCCATGATGCAGACCACTTTCTCATCAGTAGGTAGTGTCCTTTGTCATCTGTAAGGCAGAGGGAAAGCAGACACCAACATCCTTTAACATGTCATGTCTGATGGGGGGATTATTTGGTACCAGGGGTGAAACCAGGCCTGTGCTATGTAACATAATGCTAATTAATGGAAAGGGGAAAATAATTATTTTGAAAGGATTCCATATAGCAGGTCACAACCTACTCACACCAAGATTTACATGAGCAAGTAACTCTTTTTCAGTTGGTGCCTAAAGTTATTTCAGAAGATTTCAGAGTCTTTTATTGAAGCCAGAATTTTAAGTCCCTGAAGAACCCATGACCTTCAAGAACTTAGATAAAGGGACTTTTCTAGTTGCATATCATCCATAGACTTTCCTGCACCAGCTGTGAAAATCAGTTAGCCCTGGTGAAAACCGAGCTGCTCTGTGTTCTCAATAATGAAAATGGCCAACTGCGAACAAGCAATTTTCTCTGTCCTTACAAAGACGGATGGGGACTTTGAATCCCGTTTCACTGCTCTATGGGATTGTCTTTACTTCTATTTTGAAAGTTGCCAGACATGCCAGGAGATTAACATGGAAGACTCTTTGGAGCGGCAGGAAAATTATACCATCGCACACCAGTGACATTTGTGACTCCTTCAGGCTGGTATGCAGCCACCAGACAGTCAAAACAAACACCTCCCAAACACATGCCTCAACTCAACTCCCAGTCGTCTCTGGTCCCTTGATAAAAACTGAAATTGCTGATGGTACCTCATCAATTTTAATGAGCCAGTCAGTAGCTCAGCTAATGTTTCAAGAAAACAATAATAGGAAAATGTTTGTGTAAAGCTAGATAAGGATGAGGCCACTGAGATGATGAGTGAGCACTGGGAAACACCAAGAGGGCAGGGGTTCACTCCCTGGGCACAGAGATTTGACACTGTTTTCATCATCCTCTCCTTGTGGGAAGGTGGCCACTTCTGAAGAGCAGAGTTAGAAATGAAGCTGTGGCCCCTCCTCACCCTCTGCACCACTGCCATCCTTATGGTCACCATCAGCTACTTGCTTTATAACATAATAGCACCACAGTGCTTCCTCCCTCAGTGAAGCATCGTTTCTCAATCTTGGCACTACTGACATGTTGGATTGAATAATATTTTGCTGAGGAGGAGGACGGACTATTCTGAACATTTTAGGGTATTTAGCAGCAGATCTGGACTCTACTCACTAGATCCTAGACAGAGGTGGGCAAACTTTTTGACTCGAGGGCCACAATGGGTTCTTAAACTGGACCGGAGGGCCGGAACAAAAGCATGGATGGGGTGTTTCTGTGAACTAATATAAATTCAAAGTAAACATCATTACATAAAAGGGTACGGTCTTTTTTTTTTTTAGTTTTATTCATTTCAAACGGTCCAGATCCGGCATGCAGACCGTAGTTGCCCACTCTCTCCAACTGGTGGCAATCAAAAATGTTTCCAGATATTGCCAAATGTACCCTGGGCAGCAAAATCAGCCTAGCCTAGAATCAGTAAGTTACTGTGATATTTCCTTTAAGTCCCCAAAGAACAAAAGGATTAGAAGATTCAGGGAAAATTCATGCTATTAAAACTGTTGAGTATATACCTAATCTGTCTATGATACATATATATATATATATATATATATATATATATATATATTAGATATATACTATATATAGGCTTCCTATTTATAATGCAATTAATCAAAAGGTAATTGGTTTTTATTATTAGACTTTTAAATTCACATATAAATAGATAAATAAGATTTTATTTTTGCAACAATTAAAATTAAAGACATTGATCATTTATTTATTTATTATTAAGCTATTCCATCCTATGATAGATGCTATATTCTCATATTGTTGTCTCATTTGTTTACAGGTGAGAAAATTAATTTTCCATTTTCATTGTGGAATCAGAGGGAATGAGTTTAAATGACTTGCTAGAGAGCAAATGTCAATCCTTTTTTAAAAAATATATTATTTTTTTCTACATGACAGTCTTTATAGATACCTGAAAAATAGGGGTTATATTTTTATTTTAATTAAAAGTGTCAATTATAAAGAAAGAATTAGTTGATGAGGGTTAGATTCTTCCTCTTCAGTTAAAACTAGTAATTCAATTAAATTTAATGAACAACTGCCATAAGCAAGTCACTGCATTCATGGATGATGTGAAAGACAAAGAATAGTAGCTTTTAAATGGGATTTATAGTCAGTTTTAATTGCAAGTAGCTATAACATAGAATGTGATAGGTTGTAATACTACAGGAGTTAAAATGGTTACAAATTCCTGCTATATCTGTATGGATAACCAATTGATTCTGCAGCTTCTCCTAGAAAGTGGTGAAGTGTATTTTCTACTCTAAATCTGGGATTGGCCATGTGACTTGCTTTGTCCAAGATTCCTTAGAAAATACAGCATAAATTGAAGCTTGAAAGTGCTTCTACATTGAGATTTGCCTTTTCTTTGAATTCTGAAACCACCACCATGTAGACAGTTTAAAACTGTCTGTTGGAAAAGGAGAGACATATAGGTAAGTCATTGTTCTTGTCGAAGCTGGTGTCATATCAACATCTCGCCGGTGAGAGTAAACATGATAGATTACCCAGCCCATGACCAACTACTGTCTGACTCCAATGATTGCATGAGTTACTACAGACCAAAAGAATTGCCCAGAGGACATGTAGAATCCTGAGAGATAATAGTTTATTGTCCTAAGTCATGAAGTTTAGGAGTTATTAGCAGAAAAAGCAAACTAATGCAGTTATATTTAAGTAGCGAGCTTTAAACCACATTAGCTTGCAAGCAAACCAAGTTGGAAACCAAAATTAGTCTGTCAAATGATCACATTCTTTTTCATTTATAAGAATTATAAAAGAAATATAAGTTTCAGTTGGGAGAATTTCCATAATAGATTGAAAGTATTAAGTGAAGAAGAGTAGACACCATATAAATTCAGATTCTATTGCTCTTAAGACAAAATCTTCACCATCATCATTAGTTCTAAACACTTATTCTGAGACAGGCACAAAGTGTTCCATCTGTCACGTTGTCCTTATCAGAAACACGGGAAAATAGTAATACCTGCTAATCAGAGTTATTATAAAGAGAAAATATGGCTTATGGATTGTGTAACTTATGCAGAATCCCATAATTGATAATTAGCAAAGTTAAGAAACAAACCTAGACCTTAATCACTTCATAGATTATATTCTCAGTTGCTACTCTCACAAATTGCTTCAATTCATCTGGATTTTCTTAAACTGGATTCTGTCATATTTTCTCATCCATCTATCCATCCACTCATGCATGAATGGATATGTTAAACAAACTTCAAGGGCATAATACATGCCAGATGTTATTAATGCAAAATTTAAAAGATAGGCATGGTCCCAGTTCTTATAAAGCTAATGTATCTTATTCACTCTCTTTTTTTTGAATATTTTTATTGATTTCAGTGAGGAAGAGAGAGATAGAAGCATCAATGAGGAGGCTTCACATTGGGGATCAAGCCTGCAACCCGGGCATGTGCCCTGACCACGGAATCAAAAGGCAACCTCCTGGTTCATAGGTCGATGCTCAACCACTGAGCCACACTGGCTGAGCTGTACCTTATTCACTCTTAATCTCCAAATTCTACCTCCTTCACATCACCTATCTTGAAACATTTTCTTTTTCTGGTTGTTTTTTAAAACATTCATGAAGATGTTCTTTTAGAATCAAAATGAATTTTTAGAGCTTGAGTTAAGGTTCTCCAGAAAAACAGAATAGGAAATTACAGATATATCTCATGAGCTGCCATCTGCAAAATGGAGAATTGGAGGTAGAAGATGATGTTGTAGTTCCAGTTCAAACCTAAAGGTCTGAGAACCAGAGGGGCTAATGGTGTAAGTCCCAGTCAAGTCCAGCGTTCCAAGAACCAGTAGCATTGCTATCTGAAGACAAGATAAGATGGATTCCCAATTCAAACAGAGAGAACAAATCTGCTCTTCCTCAGTCTTTATGATCTACTCAGGCCCTCAGTGGACTGGATAATGCCCCTCTACATTAGTGAAAGCTATCTTCTTTACTCAGTCTATTTGTTCAGATACTTATCTTTTCCAGAAACACACACACACACACACATACACACACACACACACACACACATAATGTCTTACCAGCCATCTGGGCATCCCTGAGCTCTATCAAGTTGATAGACAAGATTAACCATTGCACAGCTATAGAGACAGAATGCAATACAACCCAGTGATCAGATTAGGAAACAGAATCCCAGAGTTTATGTTTTAAACAAATTATATCACATATATGTGAGCATGTGTGTGTCCACCTACATTTGTTTGTGGTATTCACATATACAGACAAGGAATATTTCCTTAAGAAAGCAAATATAAGGAAAAGGCATGCGTATCTCATTCTTAATGCCTGAGAGAGTACACAGGTCAGCCATTATTATAGATCCTCCTTCTGTTCCAGATGTCATTGAGGTATTTTATATAAATTGTTTTATTGAAATCTCACAACCTTTTGTAAGGCACAGATTGGCATGGCTTCAGAGCTCATACTCAGAGTCCTGAGCTATCTACACGTCACTCTCATTTGTTAAAAACATTGAGACAGGACATCTTTAAAGTCATGACAAGTTATTTCCAAGACTGTATCTGTGGCCCTGACAAGAAAGGGTGCAGAGGATAAGCCACAGATGAGCATTCAATACCGGCTAATTTTTACACAAAGGGAGACTAAATGATGTATGTAGTTTAGCACCCTCTGTAGAATATAACGTAAAATCTACACATTAATTTTTTTTCTTTACAGCATAGAATCTGATTTCATAAAATAGTGCTAATACAGAAACATTTCATAAAGACCTCAATATTTTATACTCTGTATGTTCCATCTGTGGTTGAGAGCATTAATATGCTCATACACCAGCATCTATACTTGAGATCCGAGGTTTATTTAAACCAACAAATTATCATCTTTTACACAAAAGCGTAACATGAGTGATTTGTGAATTGCAAATTGATCTTCCCTTCTGGGAACAGTAACTAGTTTTAGAGCTTATGCTCTAACAGGGCCACATATAAGTATGTGGATTAAAAAACATGTCCTGGTCTTGATGACATAATTTATTCTTTGGACACAAGCTGTTTTATGTTCTAGCCTCCCATAAGTGTTCTATTGCAGTAAACCAAGGAAAATGAATCAGACATGACACAAACTTCAGCTCTTATGGGGAGACCGGGAAGACTCAGGATACTATGCAAAGCACACAGCAAGCAAAGCTTTCAAAGGTCTGTAAATCACTCCAATGGTTGCTATTTTAATTTGTCTTATAAACATGTCACACCACGTGTTGTAAGGATTTTTTCTTACACTTCAGAATTCTCAAGAGCATGTGTTCTGAATATCCAGCAGGTGTTCTGAAGGTTCCATAAAATAGCTACTATTTTGTCCGGGCTGGGTGGTTCAGTTGGTTGGAGTCTGGTCCCATACACCAAAAGGTTGTGGTTTAAATTCTGAGTCAGGGCACATACCTAGGTTGCAAGTTTGACTCCTAATTGGGGTATGGGAGCAACCAATAGATGTTTCTCCCTTCCTCTGCCCTAACTATAAACAGATCTTCATGTAACTATAAAACATAAAAGCTACTGGTATAGAATATTTCAGGTTGCCAGCATAACTGGGACTTGCAGGAGGCAGCCAATCAATGATTATGTTACCACTGATGTTTCCATCTTTCTCTTCCTCTCTGAAATCAATAAAAATATATTTAAAAAAATAAATAAATACTACTCTATTTTAACAAATGAGGTAACTATGATCCGGAGAAGTAAAATAACTTATCCAAGGCTACCCAGGTTGTATAAGAAGCAGAATCAAAACCTGGGTTAATTTGGTTAGATAGCCCAGAATCTGATTTTGTCAGACTACTGGAGTGCCCTAACTGCTCTCATCTTAAGCTGATAGAATGTGCCAGATGTTTGCCACATCTTTTCATATTCATATTTTATTTCTTGTCCCCAGGACTTTTCCAGGGATATTCAACGATGAGAATCATCTTGTACCTGAAATGTGGTTAAACTTTTTTCAGCTCTTTTGCCTGAAATTTTAAAAGTATATGTATTTCAGACATGGAAATAGATGGACAGTTGATAAATATGAGAATGAAAATTGGAAGCTAGAAACAAAATTATTGTAAAAGTGAAAATGGGTAGGCCTGGCTGAAGCCACGAAGACAAAGAAGCTGCTCTGAGGGAAGATGTCTAGGTAAAGGGAAAATTGGGTGAGTAGTCACAGAGAAAAATCTGGGACTCTGAGAAGGGCTGCCACATCTTCCTATGGAAAGTGAGCGATTTCCAATAAAACCTGACAGAGATTTGAGATTTCAACCTGAACCTTATTCTAGAAAGCTTCTCGGTAGGTTCTGAACCCCTAGAGAGAGCAAATATTAACTAAATTACTAAGCATCTTCCAGACAGATAACAAATCCTAAAACATGGAGAGCAAAAGATAACAAAGGATTTAGATGCCCTACGTTTTAATGATATTCTTAATATCCAACTTCTATGAGTTTTGTAGGTATTTTAAGAGCCAATAAATTTATTCAAACACTCAGTTGGAATAATAATAATAATAATAAAGGTAGGGTTTTTATACTGCCTGAGGTGAAATCATATTATAATTGTACATTCCTCTTACAAACTTTGATAGAACTACTTTTAAAGAAGGAATTCTTGATGAACTCATGCTGTATTATAGCAACTTATTATTTCAGCCCTTCTGCATAGGATTTACTGGGTCACTTGGGATGAGGTGAAGGACAATTCATATCCTTGAAGTCATCTGTAGTCATGCACACAATTGCAAATGTAAGCAAATGTTCAGAATAAGTTATTTTAAAAATAAAATGTATTGTTTCTCTATAAAAACACAAATATAATGAGCTCCTATATTAAAACCATGGGAAATACTTACATTGCCTCAAATCAGTTTTATTCCAAGGTTGGGTCCAGGAAATGATCTCTGTTAAAATGATCTGGCATATTGTTGATACTGTAGTTCTTCAAGCTTTATCCCAAATCTATTGAATCAGACTTACTTGAGTGGGTATCTGTTCTTGTTGTTGTTTTTCCAGAACTATAGGTGATACTTATTGATATTAAACAAGAATCATTCTAATAAGATAGGATCTTGATGAACTGTCATCTACTATCTCTTCTAGTCAGTCATATTTTCCAAGGTGAAATGAAAGGAATATGAGTATCACTAGGCAAAAATAATTACTGTGCTATAATACTGTGGTTTATTACACCCTCTGATTCTTCTGACTTGTGTCAGGGCCAATTCAACACCAACAAGAATCCCTAATTTGGGGTGTGGTGACGAAGGAAACTTTATTCAGTTCAAAACAGCTTAATTGAGATGCAGCATAGCTTTAGAACAACTCTAGAGTCAGGAGGCCTTGGACCAGGCCTCTTTCCATCTAGACAGCTCTGCTCTGCTCCCTTCTTTGTCATTACACTGGTTTGCTTCACTCTGTTGCAACTCAGCCAGGGAAACACAGCTGCAGTCTCCTGTGGAAAGGGAAAGGACACTCCAAGCCAGAGGGGAGCTGGCTTATATGGACAGAGGTCCCCACTCCTTGTTCCTGATTGGTCCATCCTCATGCAACTAATGACTCTGAATCCTCACAGATTGTTTGTTTCAAAGGTACTGTTCTAATTGGTCAGAATAGAGCCACTCTGAGTGGTCAGACTTGGGCAGCTTGGATTGGATGGGAAAAGCACCGATCCTATTGGTTGAAAGATGATTACAGAAAACATTTATATGGGCAACTCAGATGGCAGAAACAGTGCAAAGACAGGCAGTTCAGTCACAAGGCAGGCATTTCAGCTCAAAAGCTCAGAGGCAGGCAATTCAGCTCAGAGGCAGGCAGTTCAGTGCAGGCTTCTCAGTGGAGTACAGTTTGTGTTAGAGCCTCTTTGCAGAAATGGCTGCTGTGCTGTTTTCGTTTTGTTGTGTTTTGTTTAATTTAAGTCTAGTTAGCCATCAGAAGCCCTTCTTACTAGGTGGCTTTATTTTTGCAGGGTTTACACCTAAATAGAAGTGGTGATGTTAGTAGATAATAACATTATTATATATCCCAGTAGGAGAGATCTTGGTCTTTCAGCATCTGCCCAGTCACTTCTGAGTCACTTCCCTGCTACTATCCAATGTACAATCCCTGAGAGCAACGCTTATCCTATATAATAAAAGCCTAACATGCAAATTGTCCCCTCGACCTGGAGTTTCACTGCTCGCTATGACATATGCTGACCACCAGGGGGTGGTGCAGAACATGGTGGCTGTCGGTGATGCAGTGCTGGCAGCAGGCAGCAGTGGAGGCACTGCCAGCCCTGATGGGCCTTGATGAGAGTGGGACCACAGCGGGATGGTGGAGCAGGTGAGCAGGCAGCGCCAGGCCAAGGCAGTTGTGAGCAGGGCCCGATTGCCCTGCTGATCACCCCATAGATGGCGACTAGCAGCAGCGGCAGGGGGCAGGGTTGCCGTCTAGCTCCCAGGCACTGAGGGAGCCAGGTGGGGGGCCTGATGACTCAGACAAAATGGGGGTGCTAGAGCCCAGGGGTTCAGGTGCTTCCCAGGGACCAGAGGTCAGCTGGGACCTCCCCTTGACGCTCACGCTTCAATCACAGGCCAGGCCTAGGGACCACACCCATGCACAAATTTCATGCACCGGGCCTCTAGTTTATAATAATCTTGGCACATCAGACCCCAAGTAGAATCATGAATAAGACACACTAAAAGATTCAAGGACATGGCAAATTTGCAAAAACTGGCTTTCTTACTCTTTCTTGGAATTGTAAAGAAGGAAAAGCAATTTACATAGGATTTCAGAAAGCTATATCATTCTTGAACTTGCACCTCTATACTATATCTGATTTTCACATATCTGGGCCTTTTAAAGAGGGCATGATGATAAGTCATCCACATATGGTACACACATTTTTAAGTGTTTTTCACTAGCTTTAACTCTTTTTGACAGAAGGGAAGAACAATCAACTGATTTTCATTATTCAGCAGTGGAATGATCTCCAAGGAGGGAGTCATTTAAAAGCTGAATGTGGTTTTGTTGTAATTTTCTGTGACAGAATCAGCTTACGATACACATGAAGGATCAGAGCAACCTAGGTAGTTCATAAGCACTAATGACAAAATTTAAACCTTTACCTTATAATGACTTGCCTAAGTATTCCTTAATTTCTTCTTACATTTAGTGACTCAGTAAACACTGATAGAGAACCTCTTATATTTCATTCACTACCATGGGTGACATGAATATATATTTTACCTGTTTTTGTGAACCCATACTAACAAAGGGCTATGTAGACAAAAGATCTTTAATCCAGGTAACAACCATTTTTAGTCCCTCCAGGAGAGATTTTAATAGCAGGATTTAGCATTTTATGTGAAAAGCAATGAGGGGACACTAAATTAATTGCTCATCCAATGACATCTCATTTTATATATTTTATACAACTCAGTTTTTATGGGTTCTTTTCATCTATGACCTGGACACATGACGTGATATTAGACACAAATGATGAAATATGGCTTTTGTGCAAATATAAATGATTCAAATGGCCAGTGATACATACTGTGCTATGGCTTATACACATTACCAGAGCAAAAAGTCCTTTATCCTTTGATTATACTAAAGAATGAGTAAAAAGATAGGGAAATGATAGGTTAGAAAAGTCAGAATTGAGCCGAATTCCATTTATGTTGAAGCTCCGGAGGGCTGCCTGAGTTTCTAAATACATATTTTTAAAATTCCTATAGGCCTTATTCTATCCCTTTGCTGATCTTCCTGATTTCTGGTGGTTTGGCCTCTTCTTGCTTCTACTGAACACAAGTATTTGAATAATGGCAATGATAATTTGTATTATGGGTTCTTTGTTGTCTTTCTTCTCCTCTACCCATTCAATGAGTGATATTCATTACTTCAACAGGATAATGAATTGGAAAAACAACAGAGGGGTATTAGAACAGAAAAGCAGAGGATCTTTGATATCTGGTGATGATAAAGTAATTATGCTGACTTAGCAACACCTAATTCCAGATGTCTTTTGTTGTAGAACTCACTTCTTGTCCAAACCACTATTATTTAGCTCCAATTTTAATTATTATCCTCACTAGAACCTTATGTGTTTCATTTCTCACTGCTTCCCTTTTCCTATCCCAAGTTATATATCAGGAAATGTCCTATTCATCTCATGGAGCATACATTAGGCATAATACTTAATTTATGAACCCACCCCAGGGATATTCACAGTTCAGTGGTATATGTGACTTCATATCAAAGGAAACAGGCTCTAACAGTATCATATCACACATTTAAAGAAAATACTAATCCAGCCAAGCATGGAGATAAAAAGTCTTGAATTTTTATCACAACCATATCCAATTGCTTTACAGGAAAACTATAGCCTTACACAGTCTGCATTCTCTGTGTCCACTCAGTGCAGATGCCTTCAATGAAGTACATGTGAGCCTTATTCTATTGCAGTGTTTGTATAGTTTCTGGAAATCCTGACACCTCTAAGTAATGTGCATTTGATTTTTGTCTCTGAAAATGGTTATATTTTCCATATTTATCAAGTTTCCAAAGTTTAAGTTAAATAAGATACAGATCAAAAAGAAGACATCATAAAGAACTAAGGTGGGAAATTCTACCATGAACTTTAGTTTGAATGACTTCCTTTCTCATTTTCATCACCAATGATTTAATTTCTCAGCTCTAGGGGAATGCAAGTGAGCAAACTAAAGCAAATTTATCACTTCTGAAAACTGCTGCAAGACCCCCAAGACAGAACGATTACCCCAAAATTGAATTTAAATAAAAGTAATTAGTTTTATCTTGTTTTTTAATTCATTTACCTCTGCACAGAAATCCTCCTGGAGTTTTGAAACTCATCAGTGATTATCCCTGGAGCTGATCCAATAATGTGAGAATAAATACACCATTAACCAATTATACATAATGACTCCAAGACATGCCAATAGTGGAGCAGTTCAGGTGATTTATAAAGCTCGCTTCCAACAGCCTATTCACAATTCACATCTGTTCTAAAAAAGTGTATTAGAAGTTAAGCAAGACCTTAGATCTGCTTCCATTCATCTCCTAAGGACATGAATAAAAGAAACTATGCAATTCATTTAAATGTTTTTGCTTGTCACATATGAAAATCCTTGAGTGTAGGGAACAAAATATTTACTTGAAGTCAGTGGAGTATAATTCAGATTTTTATTTTTTTGGTTTTTGGTCAGTTGATCTAGTCCTATATGCTGACAGCAGCATAAAAAAACCACTGAATGAAAGGACACATTTTGGATTTCCAGTTTATCAAAAATTGAGAAGTTATGTTTTATTTTCCTTATTTTGAAATAACATTTTTTCTGTTTATTTATTTTCCAGCTTTATTGAGCTACAATTTAGAAATAAAAATTGTATATATTTAAGTTGACCATGACGTCTTGATACCCATTATGAAATGATTACCACAATCAAACTAATTAACTCATCTATCACCTCATATAGTTATATTTTTGGTGTGTAGTGAAAACACTTGAGACCTCCTCTCTTGGCACATTTCAAGTATGTAATACATAATTATTGACTGTGCTGTATATTAGGTGTCCAGAACTTATATTCATCTTATAACTGAAAGTTTGTACCTTCTGACCAACATCTCTCCTTCCCTTATCCCTCAGACCTTGGTAAGCATCATCCTATTGAGATTATTGTAACATGCTCTTTAATAAAGGAATAAAACCGTGTCCCATGTGGATCATAATCAGATCTTTATTTGATGTAATCATATCCCTCTATAGAATAAGAGGGTAAAGAGAATAAAACAATGGGCCATTTCAGTTAAAATGTTTAAGGGTTTCTAAAGACTAGGGAAAAGTTCCTCAACTTTATGGCATTCAATCAGTTATACATTATCAATTTCTCTCCAGGCAGTATATAAAGGAGAATTGAAGATTAGGTCTAGAATTGTGAAGACCTCATTCAAATCTGAGGTCCACCAAATTCCATCACTGATGAGCTATTACATTTTGAGTAGGTTCTTGAAACTTTCTGGATCTTTAGGCCTGAATTTGCAAAATGGATATGTTCAAAATGATAGCAAACTAATAGGGTTTTTGAGAGCTTGAAAAAATATAATATACTAGTAGTCCTAACAAATGTCAAACACATGGTTAACTTTCAATAAATGAATCATTATTATCATAAAATGAGAAAGTATTTGCAATTTTTATTTTACCTTTTGTGTTCTACAGATTAGTGAGAAATAGGAGTGTGTATTATTTTGCATTTACCAATAAAAACTGAGCCAACTTTTTGCCTCAATAAGCATTCAATGAAAGTACAGTGAATCCTTGATCAACATGGGTTTGAACTGAGCAGATCCATTTCTACATGTATTTTTTTTTTCCATTTCACCCCCACAGTTCAATTCCACTTTGTTCAAGGGCCAATTCTGTAGTTGGGAATACATGTACTAGTATTTATACATGGACTGACTGTATTTATAAGGGAATTTTCAGTAGGCTGTGCCCCTAACTCCATGTAGTTCAAGAGGCAACTGTAAATCTGAATCATTTCATAAACAACAACGAAAGCATAAGCAAATGAATGTATAAGAAAAAGATAGAAAGTTACTGATATATAAAGTGTCTAATATGAGCTAAGTTCTACAATGGATTATTTGTATGATTCTTTTTTTTTTTATTGCTTAAAGTATCACAAAGGGTATTACATATGTGTCCTTTATTTTCTTCCCTGCCCTTGACAATTCCCTGGCCCCCCTTACCCCCCAGTGTCTTATGTCCATTGGTTATGCTCATATGCATGCATACAAGTCCTTCGGTTGATCTCTTACCCCCCTCCTTCTTGCCCCCCAACCCTCCCTGGCCTTCCCGCTGCAGTTTGACAATCAGTTTGAGGCAGCTCTGCCTCTGTATCTATTTTTGTTCAAAAGTTTATAATGGTCTTTATTATCCATGAACAAGTGAGATCATGTGGTATTTTTCCTTCATTGACTGGCCTATTTCACTTAGCATAATGCTCTCCAGTTCCATCCATGCCATTGCAAATGGTAAGAGTTCCTTCTTTTTTACAGCAGCATAGTTATTCCATCATGTAGATGTACCTCAGTTTTCTAATCCATTCATCTACTGATGGGCACTTAGGCTGTTTCCAGATCTTAGCTATGGTGAATTGTGCTGCTATGAACATACGGGTGCACATATCCTTTCTGATTGGTGTTTCTGGTTTCTTGGGATATATTCCTAGAAGTGGGATCACAGGGTCAAATGGGAGTTCCATTTTTAGTTTTTTGAGGAAACTCCATACTGTTTTCCATAGTGGCTGCACCAGTCTGCATTCCCACCAGCAGTGCACGAGTGTTCCTTTTTCTCCACATCCTCTCCAGCACTTGTCGTTTGTTGATTTGTTGATGATAGCCATTCTGACAGGTGTGAGATGGTACCTTATTGTTGTTTTGATTTGCATCTCTTGGATGATTAGTGACTTTGAGCATGTTTTCATATGTCTCTTGGCTTTCTGAATGTTCTCTTTTGAAATGTGTCTATTTAGGTCCTTTGCCCTGTATGATTCTTTTTTAATTTTTAAAAACAGGAAGAGATTTTCTCCATGTTATATAGAGTATTTATAAAATTACCTAAAACCACATAATAGGTACTACATACTATATACTCAGATGTTACAGCCTCATATTTTTACTGCATTGGGCTGTATTTCATTTAGTTGGCACAGGAGAAGTGGAAAAAAGTTGGGTTGGCCATGCTTGCTAACACTGTATATTTATAGAAGTCTATCAAATCTGAACCATAAAATATAAAATTATTAAAATGATTTATTGCATGACAAAATGGAGTCACATATTTTTAATCTACATACCTTTTTTAATGGCACAATTCATGAATCATGCAATGTGCTTTTATTATCACTACAGGGAATGCTGGGATGACAAATAGACTCACACTATAAAGCTAAAGAGTTGTTAAAACAAGTGACATGTGAGTTAATTAGAGATGAAATTTGCACTCCATCAAGATTTATGAGATAGTACCAACTGTTTAAAATGTTTTGTTTACATGAGATTTACATGTCTTTAAATATACTAGGGTTAAAAAAAATGTGATCAGTTTGGTAGTTCTGTTTTGAAAAGCTCATCTTATTTTTGGAGGTTTATGCTGATAAAATTAATATATTTCTAATTATAAAATTCTAAAAATATATTTTTTTAAAAAGACCTTGAATCACATAGACATATATTGATTGAGCTATGACAATCAGAAAGCCAGACTGTAGTGGCTTAAAACAACAGTAATTATTTTGTATATATAGCTAATCTGGGAGTAGATTTTTCTGGCATTTGTTAGGCATTCAACATGCCATTAGAAATGTAGGCTATTTCTATCTTCCTACTTGTCCATCCTAAGACTGTTGGTCTTTCTCCACTTGCCTGTCTTCTTGTGGTGCTCGAAGCATGTGGCAGCTCTGGATATGCCATCTATTTTAAAGGTAAGGAGAATGGGAAAATACAGAAAATTATTTTGTTCTTTGTTTTTAGGAAAGCATTATTTTTCAGAACTAAATCCTTCTCATCAGCAGAGTTCTGTTTATTTCTTAGAAGCTGGAACTAGGATAAATAGATGGTATAACAGAAAAGAAAACTGAGAAAGTGAAGTATGGTACCTATTTGCTTTGTTTAACAATGGACAGGTTATTTTGATTTTCTGAATTGTATAAATCATCCCATTCGATTGAATGCCTTATTGATTGAATGACTATCCCATTGATTGTGATCTTACTGGTTATCGAAGCACATTCTTCTGTACCTAGGAAACAGGGCAGCACAATTACCCTAAATTGTTTTAGTGGCCACAGGTGATGCGTTCCAGTTGACTCAGTGGTCCTAACACCAGGACAGTGCAATTACTCTAAATTGCCTCGATGGCTCTAGATAATGTGTTTCTATCAACTCAGTGATCCGGAGACCCAGAACTGTAATTTAGATAACATGCCTAAGTTTAACCCAGGTTATCCAAGGGCTCTAGATAATGTATTTCTGTCAATTCAGTGACCCCGAGACCCGAAACTGTAATTAACATGCTTAATTCTGCTTCTGTAATCTGCTTTTTTTGCGAGCCAGGTGCCTCATTCCAAACCCTGAGATGTAATCAATACCTTTGTGATTTTTTGCCTATATAACCCTGGAACTGTGACCAAATAACTACTATGAGATTTGGTAATGACCCATCATAGTCCCAGATTGCAATAAATGTGACTCTTTAATTCGACTTCTTGAGGCATCCTTCTGTGATTCGAGGGGTACATTACAACAAAAGTAGCTATTTGGCTTTCTAGCCCCTTTTGTGGGGGTGGTAAAAGAGAAGGTTGGAAATGCTTTTTGAGTAGCCAATTGATAGACACTGCAACAAAAGTGGAAGAAAATCCAGGTTTGCTTTGAGTAAGCCAGTGGTTGATACTCTGAAGGTGGAATATAAAAATTTGACAAGTGATTAAAATTTCTGGTGTGGTGGAAAATATGTCTGTGCATAAGGACTGACCTTATGCTAAAGTGGGAAGTGCATGCAGTCTATTTTGGGACACCCTCATCTCAATATCTGACTACTCATGGTCTGTATTTCCAATAAATCTTTAGCTTCTACAGTGAGACACATACTTTCCCCCTTTATGTACCTAAATCATTGGGCCAGATACAAGCATATTACAAAACAGGGAGGGCATTAGCAATCTCTGTTTCCCTTTACAAGCAATTTTTGTGATTCAGAATCTGACTCCTTGAGTTCTATGGTTGTAAGGAGTCATTGAGAAAAGTATTGTCATTGAGAAAAGTATTATCAATGCTCAGCATACCTTTAGTGAGTCAGTGCATTAGCTAAAGAATGCAAAAGTTTATTGGTTCTCTGTATCTGGAAAATGCTGGAATAAAAACATGCTTTTTCAAGGTTGCAATCACTTCGGAAGGATTTTTTCTTTTTAAATTTAAACTAGACCATGAAGAGAATGCAGCACAATTTTTACTGTCATTTTCTTTATTTTGCATATTTTACAATGATTATAACAACCAATTTCCCGGTGACTTAAAAAGTAGGTATCAATATAGAAAAATATTAGGATAGAATTGTTGTACAAGTATTTGTAAAACCATTGTAAAGATTTATGTTATTATTCATGCTCTGAATACTTTCTCAATTTGTCTGATGGCCATTAGTACATATATTCTTTCATAAAATTGTACTAATTGACTCACTGCCATGATCGTAGATGTAATCTATCCAGGAAAGAGGATAGAATGTTTAAGAAAACAGACAGATTCATCTTGGCTGCCAAAACAAGAGATCATGAAATTAATGATGCCGACCTTCGTATTAACATGAACACTGTCATGTGGAACGAGTCTGCTCTAGAGGTCAGTATATTATGCTGAAATTTCTTCATTCCTCAGACTCATGTTTTGGCCTCTTCCCTGTATCTACCCAGGGAATAAAAGAATGAGAGCAAATACTATCTGGAATTCCTCTTTTGTTATGCAGCCCATCAAACTTGATTAAATGTAGTAAAAGGTTAGACAATATAGGCCATGGGAAAGGCACCACTTAAAGGTAACATGGGCTCCCCTTGTTGTACCATAAACAATATAGCAGCGTTTATGGAGATCCTTTGTTAATCCATTAAGAACCAGCAAGTTTTCTTTCCTCCCCCTCTCTTTCATCTCCCTTGTGCTCTATAAATTAAAACCAGTAAGAGTTGAAATTATGGCATCTTGAATTCCAATATTTTTTTATTTTATTTTTTTTCTCTCCTCTTTCTCCCTTACATTCTCCTTTCTTTCTTCTTTGCTTCCTTCCTTCTTTCTCTTTCCCTCTTTGTGATTTTAAAAGTTCTTTCGTGGGTAAAATAATTTTAGCAGACCAAGTTCAAAGATAGAGTATATATATTACAACACAAGGAAGGAACATGGATTTTCATCATTCTAAAGCTCTTTCCCTTTTGTTAAGTATTAGAACATATAAAATATTTACATCAATGAGATTTTTATTTTTGTTTTGCTATTTTAGCATTATATAAATGTAGCCTAAAAGTAGATATTTAAAAGTTTCCTTAGCCTGACACATCTAAGTTGGACACATTTATGATTTGTTTTAGATAGCCTAAGTACTCAACAAAATTACCAAGCAGATGAGAGATGCTCCTCATATCCACACCACATAGTTTTTATAATACCTTTCTTCATCTTTCTAACATCACTACAGAGGACTTGAAAGGGTGAGGGCTAGGCCCTCCACCTTGCCCCAGGGTAAGGGCTAGGCCCTCCACCTTGCCCCAGGGTAAGGGCTACGTCCTCCACCTTGCCCCAGGGTAAGTGCTCCATCTTACCTTGGCCACGTGCTTGGCAAGGAGCTCCTTCCCGGAGGTCTAAGCCTCTGCTAGCCACACCCAGGAACAAGACACAGACTTGTGCCTGGCCAATCGGCAGAGCACAGTCCTTTCTCCTCCCCTTCCTCCAACTCCCCCTATATAACCCATCTCCACACAGAGTTAGCTCTCTCTCTGCTTCCTGTCGCTGCGTCGGCAAGGTGGGGGAGCCGAGCTAGCTCGAATAAAGACTCTTATGCTTTTGCATCGGACTGGCTGGCTCCCTGATGTGGTTTCTTGGGGATCCTGAAATCTGGGCATAACAGATTCACATTGCTCAGGATAGTTATTCTTGTTGAAAGATAAATAAAGAAGGCTATAGTTCATTCCTTAGAAACCAGAATATTTTGCTTGACACTCCAGCATTAATGTTGAGATTTCAAGTATTAGGCAAGAGAGTATTTATGCAGATGACTTCTGCTCTTCAGAGTCTGAGAAACTGCCACTTCTGATGAACAACAACAACAAAAAAAATGTTTTTTAAAAAAGTAGGAATATATGAAACCCCTGGATATAAGAGTGAGAAAGACCAGCATTTAAAGAATCGATAGGGGAAGAGAATCTCATGAATAATATCTAGAAGCATATGAATAGTGAAACAGGAATCTTAGAAGAATATAGGAAGGCTTAGGAAATTTTAAGAATTGGGGTCCATGGAAAAAAACACAGAGCTACAGACTGGGAGAAGGTAAATTTCCATAACACAAGGAAGCCAGGGGAGTTTACATTTCCGTAAGACAAGGGAAAATGGGAGAAGGTACATTTCCATAACACAAGGGAGAGGCAATAGTTACATTTACATAAGATAAGGGAACTGGGAGTAGCCAAGAGGTCTATATTTACAAAATAAAGGAGGAAGAAAGCCCTGAAGGAATAGGAGGGCAATGAGGGAGGAGGGCCTCAGGAGTTACTATAGTAACGAATTCAAAAGGGAATATTGACCAATCAGAGGGGATACCAGGACACAGGAACTGCAGCCTTTATAAACCATGGAAATAGGAAGTCCTCAGGACTCTTTACCCCCTCCCCACATGGGAATCTGTGCTGTGAGATGCTTTCCTCTTCCCCATGTGGGAATCTGTACTTGTACTTCAATCAATTTCCATCTTTGCTATACGATCTTCAGTCTGTGGATTTATTCTTTGATTCTGGCATAGAAAGAGCCCAGGAACCAGTTTGCCCAGGAACCAATTTGTCCAAAAATTCCGTGTCAATAAGAAGTCAGCAAGAAAAGACTGCAATGTTGAAGCTAAGGGAGAGAACTCCGGAAGAAAGCAGCTAATAGGAATAAATGAAACAGAGAGCCAAATCATTTAAAACAGTGGTTCTCAACCTTCTGGCACTTTAAATACAGTTCCTCATGTTGTGACCCAACCATAAAATTATTTTTGTTGCTACTTCATAACTGTAATGTTGCTACTGTTATGAATCGTAATGTAAATATCTGATATGCAGAATGGTCTTAGCGACCCCTGTGAAAGGATCTTTCGACCGCCAAAGGGGTCGCAACCCACAGGTTGAAAACCGCTGATTTAAAAGGATACAGTAATGTCACCAGCAACAAAGATTTAGTTTCCTTGGAGTTGGGAAGCAGAATTTAGAACATAAAATGAGAAGGAAGACATTCTTAAGGAACTTGGCTATAAAAGGAGATAAGCTATAAGGAAGAAGGTGAGTGGGGGTTTGGTGTAGAATCTTTTCCAAGATAGGATTTGAACATTGTTTACAAGCTAAAGGAGTTAGTAAAGATAAAGTGAAATATCTAAGGGGAAAAAAAAAATAGAAAAGCCAATGACAAGATCGCATGGCAGGCATGAGAAATGGGAAGCAGAGATAGAAGAATTTGCCTTAGATAAAATGTATGAGAAGAGATAGTAATGAGTAAGGTGGTTGAACTTAAATGATAATGGGGGTGACATAAGAATGTTGTAGGAATTCTTTTCTTATGATTCCTTATTTTGTATGGGAAGAGGAGGCAGTGGGGAAGGAAATTGTCTAATGTTAGTCTATAGTTCAAGCATGCTATAATGTAGTGACTATTTTTATCATAGTCATGATTTTGAGATTGTACAGATATTCCTGTTCATAATGGATTTCTTGTTTTTACAAAACATTATAGAATATAACAGTATGGCAAACCAGAGCTTATTCCAAAGGAACTGGGCAAAAAAGGAATAAACAGAGATATACACATGAAACAAGAAATATAAAACAATTTAAGTAATAAATACAGGGTGAAAATAACCCAGGACAATTTATTTTGAGGTATTTGTTGTATAATTTTGAGACAATAAAAAAAAACAATCCCATATAATAAAAGGGTAATATGCAAATTGACCCTAACAGCGGAATGACCAGGAACAACCGATCGTTATAATGTGCACTGACCACCAGTGGGCAGACGCACAATTCAGGAACTGCCCCCTGGTGGTCAGTGCACTCCCACAGGGGGAGCTCTGCTCAGCCACAAGTCGGGCTGATGGCTGCAAGCACAGCAGTGGTGGTGAGAGCCTCTCCTGCCTTGTTAGCAGCACCAAGCATGTCCTACTTGGGCGTAGGCCTGCTAAGCTGCAATCAGACATCCCCTGAGGGCTCCCAAGCTGCCCAGAGGGATGTCTGACTGTCAGCTTAGGCCAGATCCCCTGGGGAGTGGGCCTAAGCTGGCAGGTGGACATCCCCCGAGGGGTTCCGGACTGCAGGAGGGCACAGGCTGGGCTGAGGGACACCCCACGCCCCGAGTGCATGAATTTTAAAAATAAAAGTTCATAAGGCACTAATAGAACATTCGGATATAATGAGACAATATCATGTAATGGCTAAACCTAGTTCCTGGGTTTAAACCTGATTCTCCCTACTACTTGCAGGACCTTGGGAAAGTTACTTAATCTCTCTGTGATCTTATATATTTTAGAATATACTAGAATACTTTCACAAAGTTGTTGAAAGGATTAATTAGTACTCAGAACAGCAACTGGTGTCTTATTTACATAAACTCCATAAATGTTCAATAGAAATGAATCTAGGATTGTACTGAACTCTGAAGAATGGGCAGAGAGGTATACACACTAGAATGACTTTGGCTCCAAGTAATAGACAACAAAATTGAAAGTATTTTAAATGAAGAGGGACTATTTTGATTTATTTAATGGAAAGTTCAGAGGTAGGGCAGCCTTCTGGGTTGATCTCTTTTCTGTAGTCCTCTGGGTCCTAGTTAAGATTGTGTGGGTTTCTTGATCAGGTAAAAATGGGTGCAACAATTCTGGGACTCCATCTCTGAAAACAACAAAATGTCACTTTGACCTTAATCAGGTCCTGAAAATCTGTTGTCATCAAGAGAATGTTATGCCTTGGATGGTTTAACCTGGCTCCTGAGTGAAGAATCTATCCCTTAGAGTTTCCCCTGACATATTGGTGTTTATCTCCCAAAATTGTGATGACTCTACAATGAATAGAGGCTGAATGGCAAATGAATATTGGTGAATTATCATGTAATCCCTAGCAGGGAGAGCACTAGGATCTAGTAAATTATTCAGAATTGGGTTTTCAGTTGGCTGTTTTCTAAGGTCACAGTTGTGCTTGATTGATGCCTAGGTTTTTAGAGGACATAAAAGCAAATTACATTTCAGTTAGATTCTTTTTCAGTTCAGGGAGAACATTGAAAGCAGCCCAAGAAGCCAAGCCTAGATTCAGAATGGAGATGGTAAATGTAAACACTGTTTTCGAAGTGATAAACTCTAGTTCATCTTCATATTTTCTTTGGTCTCGAACCAAGAGGATATCACATTTCATGAACAAGCCTGCATGAACTTCAATCCTTCTGGATCCAAGTGAATATGAGGAATCAGCTCTAGTTGGTTCCTGACACCAGTTTCCTTTTATTTTGCCTAAATGTTAACGGTGGAGCCATGGAAAGTTTTCTCTTAAAGGATTTAATAAACTTTGACAAAGATTCTATTGTACTTAAAGATAAAATTGGAGTTCTTAAGGATGAATTATAAGACATCACATTATGAGTATCAAAATGGTCTTTTAATGTAGAGTCATCTTGTGGAGGACGTAGCTGTCAAAGTCCCCTCATTACAGTTCATTTTTTCACTGAGAGGAATTTACAAGGCTGTCCTTGTGGTCCTGGCAATTTTTTAAGGAAAAAATAAACTAAACTCAATCTCAACCTCTCAGTGGGACTGACATTCTCCATATATACTGAAGACAGTATCATTGAGGACAGTGCAAGATGCCAAGAACTTTTCTTTCTATTCATAAATCTTCATTATTAAAATAACAGTTATATATATCACCTTTTTTAGCAAGGTATCTATCACAAAGTTCTGTCTCACAGTGTTAATGAAAGATTTTCATGGCAAATATGTTTGTCACAAGATAAATTTAACATGCCAACTATCATGAAATGTTTTGGCATTTGTACAGCACCTTTTCAATTTATTTGTTGAGTCATGTATCATCCGTTTTGTTTGATGTGTACCCATGTGATAACTTGTGCCAATTAAGAAAATACAAAGTCAATCATCAATCTTGCATCTTCTTGAGTAATCCATATCCAAGGCAGAAGGGATGAAATAGTCATGATGTCTAAGAAAGTATGCTATCTATTTATTCTTTGAGACAAAGCATTTTTTAGGGGGGGTGAGCCTTCTTAGGATCAACAGAAAAGAAATTTTAAGGGGAAACATAACAGCCTTTCTCTGCCTTTTGTCATGCTTCAGTGTCCTTGGCTTTTGTGACCCTTGAGTTTGAAGGAATAGCAGATCAAGCAAAGCCATTTGAAGACAAAATGATGACTGGCATTCAAATTATGCTTAACATTAGCCAGAAAATAGACGCAATGCATTCGTTTTGGTGGGTAAAGAAAAAAATGAACTGTATGTTTCATCAAATCTGAATAAATATTGACTTATGGGATGTTCCAGATGACTTCTTAAATATTCCTACTGGCAAGATGGCAAGGCATTTTCCTTAGACTTCATTCTTACATGTTTTTACAAAATACAGAATCATTTTTTGATAAATCTACATTTAGATTTTTGTCTTTAGAAAGTTTTGTTAGATAATAAAAGAAAGCTATTCTCACTCTATTTGAACTAGTGACAAAGTTCTTCAGTTTCTCTGAGTGCGTCATTAATGGAGAAAACAAGATATACTCTACTTTGATTTTATACTAACTTTATGGAGATACAGTTGACATAAAAAATTCTGTGAGTTTAAAGTGTACATGTTTATTTGACACACTTACATATTGCAAAATGATTTCCATCATACCATTGCTAACACCTCTACCATGTCACATAATTCCCATTATATTTTTGTGGTGAGAACATTTAAGATGCAATCACTTAATAACTTTCATAATATAGTATTATTAGCTATATAATATAACCATGTACATTAGATCCCCCAAACTTATTCATCTGAAAAGTGAAAGCTTGTACCCTTGACCAATATTTCCCCATTTTTCTCACCCCTAGCCTCTGGTAACCACTAATCTACTCTCTGTTTCTATAAGATCTGGTTGGTTTTTTTGCTTTTTTTTTTTTTTTTTTTAGATCCCACATATAAGCAATATAACACAGTATTTGTCTTTCCCTTTCTCAAATTGTTGAAAATGGCACATTTATCCAAATTGTCAAAAATCACAGAATTCTTTTCTTGTGCTGAATAATATTCCATGTGTCTTTTGTATTCTTTCATCTATTCATGGACATGTAGGTTTGTTTCCATACCTTGCCTATCTATATATATATAAAAGCCTAAGCGACTATTATGACTGGTTGACTGAACAACCAGTCTGCCAGTCACTATGATGCACACTGACCACCAGGAGGCAAATGCTCAATGCAGGAGCTGCCCTATGGTGATCAGTGCACTCCCACAGCCAACCTCCCATGGCTGGCCAACCTCCCGAGGTCCCTGCCCCTGGTGGCCGTCCCGATTGCAGACCAGGCCGAGGAAACCCACCTGTGCACAAATTCGTGCACTGGGAACCTAGTTTTAAATAATGCTGTAATGAATATAAAAGTGCATATGTCTCCTTGGGATTCTGTTTTCATTTCTTTTGGATATATACCCAGAAATGGGATTTATGAAATATAAGTTAATTCTATATTTAATTTTTAAGGAAACTCCATACTGTTTTCCATACTGTCTATACTAATGGACATTCTCACCAACAGTGCACAAGGGTTCCCTTTTCTTCACATTCTTGCCTCCATTTGTTATCTCTTGAATTTTATGATAGCCATTCTAATAGGTTTAGTGTGATATCTTATTGTGGTTTTGACTTGCATGCTATTTGTATGTCTTCTTTAGAAAAAATTATTGCCAAGAAAAATATTGAAGAGTTGTTGTTTATTTTTTTTTCCCTTTTTTTCCCTGGGAATTTTACAGTTTTAGGTGTTACGCATAAATCCTTAATTAATTTCTAGTTAACTTTTTGTGAATGGTGTAAGGTAGGGGGTCCAAGGTTTGGAAATGTTTAAGAAAGACAGGCATTAATTCTTCTTTAAATGTTTGGTAGAATTCACCATGAAGCTATCTGGCCCTGGTCTTTTATATACTGGGAGGTATTTGATTAATGTTTTAATGTCCTTAATTATTTTTGGTCCATTCAGATTTTATATTTCTTCATGAGTCCTCCTTGCTTGCTTGTATGTTTCTAGTAACCTATTGGCTGGTGACTAATTGATCATATCAGTCTTATGATTAAGGCCATACTCGGCTGTTGAGAGTTCCTGGACTCCCGCAGGGGAAGAGGAGGAGAGGGACCAGGGAGGGATTCAGGTGCTGGCATCTGCAAATGTGAATAAAAGCAGGTGAAATCTGCAGGGGATCCATGGAGGCTGTGCTGATTATTGGTTCCTTACTCAGTGGCAAATTCTTCTGAGCTTGTCTGCAGAGAAGGTCTCTGTGAACTCTCTGTGCTCCTGCTGTGTGGCTGCTATTAATAGCTCCTGATTTTTACTAGTCAATTTATTAGTATAAAATGTTGTAATATTTATATGTTTATGTAACCACTGCTACAGTGAAGACACTGGACAATTTTAGCACAAGGATTCCTCATGTTGCCCTCTATAACCACACCCACCTCTCTTTGAGATACACCCCTCCACTGTCCCTAACTTGTGGCAGTCACTCATCTATTCTCCATGTGTAAAATGCTACCATTTCAAGAACGTTATGTAACTAAGATACAAATTTTCATACATATCAACAGTTCCTATGTTTATATTTCTCAGTAGTATCACATGGTAGTTTGTTTAGACATTCACCTGTTGAAAGACACCGGCATTGTTTCCAGTTTGGAGCTTATACAAATAAAACTGCTATGCCCATACATTTACAGGTCTGGGTGTAAACACAGTTTTCATTTCTGTGGAATAAACACCTCAGAGTACAATTATGGGATCCCATGGTAATTAGTGTTTATTTTTATGAGTAACTGTCTGACTGTTTTCCAGAGTGGCTATACCATTTACATTCTCATCAGCAATGTGCAGATGAACCGGTTTCTCCTTAGCCTTGCCAGCATTTGGTGTTGTCACTTTTTATGATTTTAGCCATTCTGAATGTGTGTAGTGATGTGTTATTGTGATTTTTAAAAAATGTCCTGATGGATAATAATGTTGAATATATTTTCATGTACTTATTTGCCATTTGTTTTTTTGTGTGTGTGTGAAATATCTGTTCAAGTATTTCTCCCATTTTCTGAATGGATATTTTTATTGTTGATTTCTGCTATTTCCTTATATATTTAAATACTAGTCTTTTGTTTGCCATTGTCTTACAATCTATTGCTTGTCCTTTCATCCACCTGACATAGAGCAAACTTTTTTTTTTAATTTTCATGAGTTCAATTTATTAATACTTTTAAATTGTGCTTTTGGTATCCAGTCTCAGTACTTTTAATTTCTAGTGTTTTTTTTTTAATAAGCAATATTTATTTTTAAAAGTTTTTATAGACCAGTGCTTCCTAGATGTTTCATTCTCTCCTCATTTCCCTGAGAATCATTTGCAAGTGTACTAATGTAGTTATGCAGGCTGGAATCAGCTTACCTTTGCTTAATGTTTAAGTAAGTCTCTCTTCAATCTCATAGGAGAACATGAACTCTGGCCCTGACAAGGTCTTGAGGTTTTCCAAATATCTTTGCAAAGCCTTTGCAGAATCATTTCTTGCCTTTGAAGTATCCTTGCCTCCTTAAGTTGGCATTTTTTTAGGTATCACTTTCCCTTAAATGTCCTGCTTCCCTCCAGGCTCTGAGGGAGATGACCACTTCCTGCTCTCATAACACCACATACTGGTCCTCACAAACCTGTGTTTTTCATCCCCCACAAATCTGTTACTTACGTCTTTATATTGTAGATCTCAGGAAGGAAGAACTGATATCTACAATTTTTGTCATTGTACCTCTATCCCAGAGCACAGGACATTGTGAAGACCAGTTGCTTAATACTTATTGTATGACTATATGAATTAATGAAAGAGCATTTGATTATTGGATGTCTCCCTCCCCTTTCTAAATAGACATCTCTTGAGAAAGAACAACTCCTTACCTGGAGTCACCGAAAAGAAAAGGTCAGGTTAACCATGTCACTATAATACATTCCTTAAAAAGGGGAAGGAAGAAAGATAAAAGGAAAGGTCAGGGAGACCAAACAAGTCATGCTGAGTTCTGCATACCCTGTTCCTCTTACCTTGTCACATTTTCATTCTATGAAGTCATCTCAAAAGATACACCAAATTTAGTCTGGAGAACAAAAGGGAATAATAAAAAGATAATAATCCCTATATAAAGTCAAAAGGACATTCCATCAGCTTTTCTCTGCATTTGATGAAGGAAAAAAGAGGCATTGTGTAATAATTGTATTTATATGTTTGTATATTATTGTCTTACCTTCTGATTGAATTGCTTCCTGGGTCTATATAGGATCCAGCTGAAGCTGTTTTGTTCACAAGTACAGAGGCACCTCCAGCAAAATGCTGGCAATAAGAACATTACCCAGATCTCTCTTCTCAAAATATGGGGCAAAGGGGATATGAGGTGTCATTTCTTTAGTGTTTATTATATGCTCTGCTAGCTGCCTTTATATTAGTGTATCCCCACAACACTAAGTGTTGTGTAATATGGAGAAAACAGAGATTTAGAATGGATTAACAGATGTTTCCATGACCACACATCTGGTAAGGAGTGAAATAGAGATTCGTGCATGTATATAACTCTATCCTCTACTCTCTCTTTAATATATTACATTACATCACAACTCCTTTTGAATTTAAAAGCATCACATTGGAAAAGCTTAATAAATGTTTTATTCAGTTAGTTTTAAATTTTAATATAATAACTTTAGCCCTAATCCATTTAGCTCAGTGGATAGAGTGTTGGCCTGCAGACCGAAGGGTCCCAGGTTCGATTCCGGTCAAGGGCATGTACCTTGGTTGTGGGCACATCCCCAGTAGGGGGTGTGCAGGAGGCAGCTGATCGATGTTTCTCTCTCCTAGATGTTTCTAACTCTCTATCCCTCTCCCTTCCTCTCTATAAAAAATCAATAAAATATATTTTAAAAATATATATATATGACTAAAAAATAATGATGTTATAATATACCTTGGTAGATCAGTAAGAAAAAATAATTTCTTAAAAAAGACATTCAGAAAAGAATGTGGTGGATGAGGTTAATTCTCATGATGTAATCCTCTGGCTCCTTTCATGTCAGTGTGACATGATTTGCATGCTGGGCCTCTGTTCCATTTGCATCACTGCAGACACTAAGCAATGGGTTTTTGCTGGCAATTAGCTTTCAATCTGATTTGGCGGCACTATGTGGACACAATGAATTTTAGACCTTGGAATCTAAATATGTTATTAATGAAGAAGAATTTAGGCTGCTAGAAACCCCACAATAAAAGAATTTACAAAGTATTTTAGTCATGTTCTCTCAAAGGTATCTGAAAAAACCTTTAATATATTTCCACCATCTCTTTGAGAAGTGCTGACAGGTGTCCTTAAAAAGACTCTTATTATTGCAGATTCTCTGGTGTTTTCAAAGATTTTTATTGCAATTATATTTTTAGACTATACATATATTGCACATTATCTTTTTAGAACTCAAACTTATTACCATCACAGTGACAGCACGTAAGTTAGATAATTTTTATGGCAAAGCTCTGATGTATAGAAATGAAAGTCCACATGTTCTTTTATTCTTTGCATTACCTATAATCAGAAACAGGCCCTGTCAGTCTTTGTTTAGTTTGCTGAATAATATTCAATAAAAAATAGAAAGCAATTTACAATTTTAAGGGTGAATAATAGCATGGAATTTAATATGGAGTAAAAAAGAAATTGAAAATTAATCTTCCAAGTTTTTCTATAAAAAGCCTTTGTTAATTTCCAAGAGAAATACAATTTAATATAGTTAGCTGTGTTTTTTGGAAGGTAAAAGCAATATAAGCAAATTTCTTGAGAATAATTTCCAGGAAAATAATCCTAAAAACACTAAAACTTCCTCAGTAATATTTACCAAGCAATTAGCTACAGCAAAATGCCTTTTAAATCATCACAATTTATTACAGAAAAAGTTTTATTCCATTTTAATATATAGAAAGAACTAAACGATAAGTAAAATGTTCTTTTCAAATTATTGATTTTACTATGATCAGAAAGATATCTATAAATCTCATGAAATCTTAACCCTAAAATCTCTGAAAAATACTCCACAATTTTTAGAAGTCATTTAAAAAACAGAATGTGGGTTAAGTCTTATGCCCCCATCCTTGCTTTCCAAACACATTGTACTCAGTAGGTGCTTTATGAAACACTAAGTATTGCAGAGAAGTTGTGCTAGCAGACTGACACATGTAGATCTTTTCCAGGTAAAGCTAAAGGGCCAAAGAAGGTCAAGACATTTTCAAAGCATTTCAAGATGAAGGCATTTTTCTTACGGGAAAAAAAAAAATCTGCTTCCAAAATGGTCATCTATTCACAAGGAATTTTTTTTTATCCTTCTTTGAAACTCTCATTCTAAAATAAATGGAAATTGTATTTAAATGCTTCTGTGAAATTTCTCCTGGTTTCCGACAAAATAAATCTTTTTTTCCCACTAAGCAGATCTGTGGCATTCCAGGGAAGAAACCAGGAAACGATGCCAGTCTTATTCTCCACTAACTCCTTTTTCAGTTCCTACTTGGAATCATTGGATCTGAATATATTTTGCAACAACTCACAAAACACGAAACTTGTTGGCTGAGAAGTAATGCTGAGCGTTCCAGCTAAACTACAAACAGAAGAGCATGTCCTTGTGTGGCTGCTGTGGAGGAGATATTTAGAGCAGCTGTAACAATGATTGCAATAAAAAGTTGGAGGTCGAATTCTCTCTACTCCAGATTAAAGAGCCCAGCATTTGTAATATTCAGCACTGAGAAACAACACACCATAATGAGCTTTAGTTTTTCTGTTTGCAATTTCCCACAGTACCAATTACCATCAATGCAGCGGTGCTCTCGGTAGATTGTATTTGGGGCGATTTTAGTGGCAGCCCTTGGGAAACATCTGCTGAATTCTAACTTCCCTACCAAATGGCTCTACTTCTAATACTTATAATGTGTAATCATTAATATTAATAATACCGGCACACATTTTTGAGCACCTATTATATGCCAGCCACTTTAATAGGCGTGTGTTGTGACAGGATGTAGTCCCATGAGTTAGTTAGATTAAGATCCTTATTTGAAGGACATAGGACTTGAGACTTAAAAGATGAACTGATTTGTCATTTGCAGATGGGCATGTTGATAATATCTGGCACAGCAGAGAATACAGTTTAAGTGTTTCTGATATTTACGCTTCTTCTCTAAACTCCTTTGGTATTTCTGGGCGCATGATGCTTAATCACAGATTACCAGCAAGACTAGTTTTTTTTTGTTGTTGTTTGTTTATTTGTTTGTTTGCCTCATCCTGTGGGTGGAAAATATGTTTTATGATATATTTTTAAATATAAGGTGTCCCCCAAAAATATATACATACTTTAACAACTGATAGCTCAATTGATATTTCCTTATTCTCAATTTTAACCCATTGGAATTAATAATTATTAGTTAACAGCTGATAACTCAATTTCAAAAATGATATCTATGTTAATAAACACTATGTTATAATCATTCAAAGTGTGTATACATTTTTGAGACATACTGTATATATACAACATAATAGATAATAGATAACACAATAGAATAGATAACAAAAAACAAGCTGAATAAATATTACTGAAAACAATCACTACAGTCCGTAGAGGATAGACTACTAACACTGGGAGGGCAAGGAAAAGTAGATCACTACATTTTAAGGATTGAGACTAGATATGATGCACTATGTGCTTCACTGTATTAGCAACAGTGAAAATGTGTCTAGAACCCCACCCCCCTTCTAAGTGCACCTTGATTCCCTTTGGAGAAGTTACCTTTGCTTGGTTGGCATGCTCTCCTAGTCAGAGCTGGCAGGAGCACTGGATCTTCCCCCTCAACACCTTCCAGGCACATTATCTGCGACTTTGTTTCTTGAATGCAATGTGGCTCTATTCCTCCGAGCTGGTTTTGACAGAAGCAAGGAAGTCAGCATCTAGACAACTCTTCCTTGTTCCTTAAGAGTTCACTCAGTTCCTTCCTTCTCCATGTCTACCACGCCAGCTCCCAGGGACCCTCTGAAACACTAAGTATTGAATAAATGCCCCTGGGTTCAAGTCAGCCAAAGTAAAGCAGGCACATCCTGGCATAGCCGTGCTGATTTGTGCCCGCTGCATTAACACACATGTTCAAGGGGTCATTGTCTCCACTGAAGGTCAGTTTTCAATTATTTGTATTTAAAGATAAATGATATCTCTTTATTCACAGAGGAAGACTTTCTGAAAGCTATGAAGTGAATCTTCAACTTAACATATATATCTTTGGAAGGTGTACTATCATCTGTGGGAGAAAATGGGTAATCAATTCAATCATCATAATCAATAGGTATTTAGTAATGCTAATTTTGTGATTATATAATTAGAATAGAATTCTTTATATGTCTCTGTATTCTGTTTACCTAAATCACCACTTTCTTCTCATTTGGTGTAATTCAATCATCTCTTAATAATTTTATCTCCTAATTGTCTTTTCTCCATTTTCACTGTAATTTTTAAGAACATAAATTAGCCAAAACCAGCCGAAACCGGTTTGGCTCAGTGGATAGAGCGTCGGCCTGCGGACTGAAAGGTCCCAGGTTCGATTCCGGTCAAGGGCATGTACCTGGGTTGCGGGCACATCCCCAGTGGGAGCTGTGCAGGAGGCAGCTGGTCGATGTTTCTCTCTCATCGATGTTTCTGACTCTCTATCTTTCTCCCTTCCTCTCTGTAAAAAATCAATAAAATATATTAAAAAAAAAAAAAGAATATAAATTAGCCCTAGCCAGTTTGGCTCAGTGGATAAAGCATCAGCCTGAGGACTGAAGGGTCCTGGGTTTGATTCTGGTCAAGGGCACATACCTAGGTTGCAGGCTCGATCCCCAGCCCTGATCAAGGCGCATGTGGGAGACAACGGATCAATGTGTCTCTCTCACATCGATGTTTCTGTCTCCCCCCTTCCCTTCCACTCTCTAAAAAAAATCAACGGACAAATATCTTTGGGTGAGGATTAACAAACAACAAACAAACAAACAAAAAAGAATATAAATTAGCTCAGAGCTGTGTCCTTCTTATAATCTTCAATATTATTCTTTGAATTACAATACAAATCAAACCGCAAAGTAACTGCCTCTCACCACTTTCCTATCTGTTCCCCAGCTATACTAATAGTATGAGTTTTCTTTCATTTCCCCAAACACAACCCATTATCATTGCAGTGCCTTTATACCTTCAACCACTAGCACGTTTCCTAGTTTAAATGTAACTTCTTCAGAGACTACCTTAAACTCAGGTGTACATTACCTCTTGTGAATCAGAGCACCTTATTATTTATCTTTATGTTAAACATCAGAGAATCTACTGTTGGTGTGTTTGTTCCCACCTAGGAAGAGGTGAGGATCAGGGCATAAGCTGTACCAGATCATGTTTCACTCATCATTGTACACCTGATATCTAGCTTAGCAATGTCAACCACCAACTTGACACTGTAAATGCATGTACTTGAAACAATTGATAATCTCACCTTCCCCACTTTCTCCACTTGTACTTTATAGGCAATGAGCATTAAGAGACATCATCCACTAGAATTTCTTTTTTTAAAAAAAAGTCAAAATAAATGATTTCTATATTTGTAATATTTGGGCAGCCAAAGTAAGGCAACTTACAGTCAGAGAAGCAAAGATGATAAAAAAAAAAATTAATTTCATCAATGCCTTGTGGTAGTACAACAAGGGTCTCCCCAAAATGCCCACACTCTAATTCCCAGAATCTGCTCATATTCTGCCTTGGATGGCCAAAAGGGCTTTGCAAATATAATTAAGAGAAGGAACCTAGAGATGGGGAGATTTTCCTGTGTTATTCAGATAGGCCCAATGTGATCCCAAAGGCCTGTAAAAGTGGAGTCAGAAAATGAAACTCAGAGGAAATGTGACTTTAGAAGAATGGTTAAAAGGAACTATAAGACAAGAAATGTGCCATCCTCTAAAATCTGGAAAAGACAAGGAAATAGATTCTCCCCTAAAAACCTCCAGAAAGGAATACAGGCCTGCCAATATCCTTTTTTTTTTTTTTTAATTGAACTTATTGTGGTGACATTGGTTAATAAAATGATGTAGGTTTCAGTTGTACAATTCTATAATACATCATCTATATATTGTATTCACCACCCCAAGTCAAGTCTCCTTCCATTATTAATTACTAGAAGCCTGGTGCATGAAATTTATGCACTGAAGAGGGCATGCCTCAGCCCAGCCTGCACCCTCTCATTGTCTGGGACCCCTCAGGGGATGTCCCCAGGGATCAGGCCTAAATCGACAGGCAGACATCCCTCTCACAGTCCTGGGTTCTTACAGTCCTAGACCCCTTGCTTCTTACCACCCACCTTCAGTGGAGGTGGGAGAAGCTCCCACCACTGCTGCTGTGCTCGCCAGCTGTGAGCCTGACTTCTGGCTGAGCAGCACTCCCCCTATGGAAGCACACTGATCACCAGGGGGCAGCTCTTGCATTGATTGTCTTCCCCCTGGTGGTCAGTGCTCATCATAGAGACCTATCATTCCACTGGTTGTTTTGCTGTTCGGTTGATTTGCATATTAGAGTTTTATTATATAGGATACTCCCTATACCCTCTTCTAACCTCCCCCCACCCCACCTCTTTTACTCTGGTAATCAACATGCTGTTGTCTGACTCTGATTTTTTTTTTTTTTTTGCTTAATCCCTTCTTCTTTTTCACCCAGTGCCCATCCCTCCTCCCATCTGACAGCTGTCAGTCTGTTCTCTGTATCTGAGTCCATTTATATTCTGTTTGTTAGTTTATTTTGTTCCTTAAATTATACTTATAAGTGAAATCATATGGTATTTGTCTTTCTCAAATAGGCTTATTTCACTTAGCATAGTGCCCTATAGGTCCATCTGTGCTGTGGTAAAGGGTAAGATTTCCTTCTTTTTTAAGGTCGAGTAGTATCACTTTAGCCTAATGAAACCTGCATCCAACTTCTACCTGCCAAAACTTCTGATAATAAACTTGTGTTTTTAAGCTTTTAAGTGTATGGCAAGTTGTTTCAGCAGCAATAGAAAACAAATACAATGCCTTTAATTAAATGCACTCTGGGTTGTTCTTTAATAATATCATTTCCTAAACCTTTCCTTAAGTGTACAAGTATTCAGTATGGCTATATCTATTTAAAACTCTAAAAGTCTCATTTTTTTTTAAGATCACACAGTGGCCCTAATCGTTCACACACAGTTCAATCCAAAGCAAATAAAACAACTTAGTAGCTCATTAGGTGGATGTGACCCATATGCCTACTTATCAGCAGCTAGCTTTCAGGTTAAATTATAACTGTTTGAAAGGAAGACAGCCACCAGCTGAAACTCTGCACCTGTTGCTTTTCAAAGAAACTGTGCCATATCACCCAGCTACTCTCATCAAGAAAGACAACCAGAGCAATTGACACAGCAGTGTCAACATTGTAGACAAAGTGAACCATCTGGGTCTAAGGCCATGGATCTTGGGAAGAAGTTTTTAGTTTGTTTCCTCCTTCTTCATTTTGTTCTTTGTTTCAAAACTAACTTCAGTTTCTCTGCTTTGATTTGCTACACTTTACAGAATAGATTTTAATTGAAAAAGAATCATCAAAGTGTATTTCCCTAACTTCTTTCTTGGGAGTCTTCTGAGATCTCTCAAAAGTATTTCACCCATGATAACAAAGCCCAGAATACAGATCTTCATATATTTTACCGAAGAGATATTTCACTGAAGTTTTTCTCTCAACTCTCCTTTCCTACGTACTAAATTCTTTATAGCACCTTTCCTCTTAAGCCCCTGACAGCCATTCAACACAGTCAATGCTTCTGTAAAATAAAATTTATGGTCTGAATTCAAGGTGGCCTTGGGGAACATCTAGTCTATACCCACAAGGGATTCTAAAACATTTTCATTCAATTACATGCAGTGGGGAAGAAGATTCTAGAGTCATAGCCCCACCCTGATATTTCTATAACAACATATTTTCATAAAAAATATTGATTTCTTTCTCTACACTATATATTGGTGTCTGGTTTATTATCACTGTAGTGCCCCTACACCCCCTCTAAAATGTTAGATTTAATATTTCTAAATAGATATGCAATGTTTATTCTAAATTTTTAATATATTACTGAATAATTCAATTTGAGAATTTTCCTTATATAAGGATAATAAACTCACATAGGTAGTATGCATGAATGAAACGTTTGTGTACATTTACCTCAAAATAGAATTAAAGAACAATCTGAAACATGATATGATGTGTAAAAGTACACCATTCAAGGAAGAGTCCTTAGTGCTAAATTAATATATATGTTCATGAGGCTTAGAATTAAATACAAATAAATTCCACAAGGGTCAACAAAAAGTCTATGTGAGTATAAATATAGTAGAAGGACCTCATTTTTCAGAATTAGCACCGAAGCAATGCAGCTCAGCACAGATCAGACTGGAACAAGATGAGGAAGGAAAGGAGTACCAGGTGGTTTAGGACACTCATGGAGAGGTGCTGGCAGTTCAGGTCCTTGGACTTGAAGCTGACATTTCGTTTTGATAGTAAAGGACCCAGGAATGTGCTGACCTGCAGCTGTGGTTCCCACTCCTCATCAGAATTGCCTGAGGGGCTTCTTTTGGACACTGTCCTCAGAATTTCTGAATCAGTAGGTCTCAGGTGGAGCTGAAAATGGGCATTTCTAATAAGTTCCTAGGTGATGCTGATGTTGCTTTTCCAGAGACAAAACTTTGAGAACCACTAAAGTAGAAAAACTAAGCACACACATTTGGTCTGGTTCATTTTTTTTTTTTTTAACTCTTAAACTGACAGCTCCCAGGAGGGAACAAGAAACAAAAACAAAAACAAGCAAACAAACAAAAACAAAAAATGTAGTACTGACAGATAAAATACTGTTTTTATAATCAAGGGTATAGATTTGTGTAACATTAAGTGGCCTGAAATGACCCTTTAGGATACTTGTGAGTATCAGTAATATATATACTGGATTAAAATAATAGGAGTGATACTATTTTATCATCTATAACTAGAGATCCCGTGCACAAACATTTTTCCACTCAAGGGAGGGGAGTCCCTCAGCCTGGCCTGCACCCTCTCGCAGTTGGGAGCCTTCATGGTATGCAAGGAGTGGGCCTAAACCATTAGTTGGACATCCTTAGCACTTCCGTGGAGTCAGGAGAGGCTTCTGCCACTGCCGCTGCACTAGCCAGCCGTGAGCCTGGCTTCTGGCTGAGCAGCGCTCCTTCTGTGGGAGTGCACTGACCACCAGGGGGCAGCTCCTGCATTGAGCGTCTGCCTCCTGGTGGTCAGTGCACCTCATAGCTACTAGTTGTTCCACCGTTTGGTCAATTTATATCTATACTAATAAAAGGGTACTATGCTAATTAGACTGGGAGACCTTCTGGATGTTCTTCCAGACAAAACCATGGTGGCAGGGCCGAGGCAGAGGTGATTAGGGGTGATCAGGCCAGGAGGAGAGGGCAGTTGGGAGTGATCAGGCCAGCAAGGGTAACAGTTGGGGGCAAGTAGGCCAGCAGGGGGGTGCACTTAGGGGCGATCAGGCTGGCAAGGCAGGAAGTTGGGGGCAAGAATGCCAGTGGGCAAGGGGAAGTTAGGGGCACTCAGGCCAACAAGGGGGGGGGCAGTTAGGGGCGGAAGTAGGGGGAGAGAAGGCCAGCAGGCAAAGTGGTTAGGGCCCATTAGGCAGGCAGACAGGTGAGCAGTTAGGAGCCAGTGGTCCCGGATTGTGAGAGGTATGTCTGAGGGGTCCCAGATTGGAAAGGGTGCAGGCCGGGTTGAGGGACACCCCCCTCATGCATGAATTTCATGCACCGGGCCACTAGTAGTATAATAAAAGCGTAATATGCTAATTAGACCAGATGTCCTTCCAGACAGCCTTCCAGATGAAGCCGGAGCTGCTAGGGAAGCCTGGGTTCCGGGTGCCAGAGGGAAGCCGGTGCTGGCAGCCAGGGGAAGGAAGGCCTACTCTTGCATGAATTTTGTGCATCAGGCCTCTAGTTTGTAAATAATTTTCAGCCATGGTTGAAATATTTTACTTATTATTTGATGCCTTTAAGATTTTAAAATACTAAATGCATCATAAGTAAGACACTATTTTTTTTTCAGAAATGACATTAGCTACTCATTCATTTAACATTTGTCTTATTGGTTAATTTGTATTTTCTAAGATACTTAGTTATTCTTCATTATTTTGAATATATATTTTGTCACTTGTCTGCATTCACAAATACTGGATTGTCATGTGAAAAGATTCCACTGTTTTTCTCTTTTCAAAGTTTACTTTCCATATGAAGTGCCTTTACCAAACAGATAGCATATCTTAATTTCTTTATCCTTTACTTAAAAGTTAGTGGAAGAATATAGTTCAAAGCCCTGGTTCCCATGGTACACTTCTCTTTAGTTATACCTACGAAACACTGTCACTTCAGTCTATAGAAAATTATGAAATCAAATAATACTCCAGCTAAATATGTAGCTTTAAATAAAATTCATTCTTGTGGTAATTGACACCCAGTGGCACCTGGAGAAGAAGCGTGGTGTTTCCAGCTCCCTATGATTAGGAAAAAATAATGGACATTAAGTCGGCACACTAGTCCTAAATAAAACGAATTTCCCACTTAGTTTCATTTTCAAAAGGATAATTAATGGCTTTTCAAGTTTTATGATACATAAAGCACTGCCAATGATGCATAAGCTACCAATAAAACAGGGAAAGAAGACAGAGATACCGGTCTCCTTTGGTCAGCATCACACCAGACAAGTCTGTTCATAGGAGATCGACATTTATGAAACGATCAATTTAGGGAGGTAGATACGTATGAGCTACCAGTTTCTTTAAAGATTTCCTTTTGTATAATATTTTAAAGTTTAAAAATGACTTTTGAATGTTGTCCCATGTAGTTAATTTGTTTTTTACAAGTCCCTGTGAGTAGATATGGTAAGTATAGTTCATCTGGTAGACAATATTATCTCCGTTTTCAGAGAAGAGAAAGGATGCCTTGAGAGGTTAAGCTATTTGCCTGGGTGCTGTGGATACTAGCGCTGTTTGCAGAATTGAGTAGAAGTTCCTGCTTCTGGGCTCCTTGCCTGGCCTTACCTCTGGTGGAAGGGCTTTGGACATGTTAGTGATGAACATCGAAATGTTCTCTCTTCCCATGTTTCTGAATTCCTACAGCAACAACCATCTGCTTGGGAAACTTGGTAAGGATATAGACTCTGTGTGTGTCATATCTGTGTACTTAGACTCAATAAAACAGATATTTATTATGCAGTGAAAGGTACACCAAAGATCAGAAACAATGAATGACTTGTTCCTGCCCTCAAGGATCTCCCCATCTAGTAGGGAAGATAAAAAATAATACAAAACATGGGAGGAAAAATCAGTCTGGTGAGTAGAACGTGGGAGGGAGGAGTGGGGAGGGCACATCCAGTTGCTCTATGAATCAGAAGAGGAAGATAGAACCACCAAGTAAGCAGGGCAGTTAATTTTTATTAAAAGACAAATCACAGCTGTGTTTAAGAAATAGAAACACATAAACAAAATACAATGACCACAGCATTTTTAGACTGAGGGAATAATATGACAAAAAAATCATGGGAATAGGTATACCTGAGGACAGTTTAAAATGGAGTGTACAATATTGGGAAGCAAAATTAAAAAAAAAAAAAGGTAAGTGAATTTGGAAGTGTTGGTGAAGACATGGATGTTCCAGTACCTCAGAGAGAGTTTATTTTACACGTAAGGAAGCAATGGAGAAGATTCTGGAGGGAACAGAAGTTCAGTGATAAGATCAATTTTCCTAATGCATCAATTTTGGAATTTTAAGGGTTTTAGCATCTCTGTTCCAAATATATATAATATAAATATAGATTTATACTATATATTAAATATAATATAGTATATAATATAAATATATATTTTTTTATTATTTTACAATTATCAGTGTTTTCTTAAAGATATTTTGATTAGACAGCTAGAGGGAAAATTCTGAATTCTTAATAAGGTGAAGAAAAAAATATTATCCAGTTATGTTCTAACATGAGAGGACCTGGTAATGTTAATTGATCTTTTTACTGACAAGTCTAAAGTAAATGCATCATTTATCTAATGGGTGATTGATGAGTGTGCCTTCCAAATTGAAAAAAAATAAAACGTTTCTCACATTCCACTGCATTCCTGTTTCAGATGTAAAGCAAAACTTGCATTGAATTTCTTACAAATGTGCCAAATGGGGCTTATCGGAACATGACAGTTGGGATCCATGCCACGGGGCCATCTTATAAGTGAAAAGCTTTATAATGAGGCATTTCTGCTGCTGTTGCTGCCAGAAATAAGTTCTTCAGTGAGGACTACACAGACAGGCATTATGCCAAATTTCACACCAATTCAAATCACATTTAGACTAACCTTTAGGGATGGAATTGATTTTCTGTAACAAAGTCTTACCAACACCGAGAATACTCAAAAGAAAACACTGTAAGCAATTCTAAAGTAATAATAATAATTCTTAAAAAGAAATCCTGAACTATTTGTGCAATGAGAACCTGATTGAAATAAGTTTAGAGCCTCCTGTGGTGAATACTTTGAAGGATCAATCAAATATTCCTTGGTCATGGAATTTCCAATACTTTTGATAAAATATGTATTTCATAATGTAATTATAACATATATGCATGTGAACACAGGCCTGTCTGCACACACACATCCTGAAGACACACTGTTCCTATTGTTATTCGACAAATGTCATATTATTTTTTCATATGTTTTAAGGTAAGCACCCTAAAAGACATCTTTCCCAATTTTCAAAAATATGTAAATTTTAAGGAATGCACAGTGTACATTTACACCATTGCTCATCAAAATGCCATGCCGTAAGAGACGTTTGATGTACAAAAGAGAGCTGGGTATCTCTCAAGTCTCATTTCTCCAACACAGAATACAGTCTTGGCTAATGATAAACAAAACTACCAGCTTGTTACAATTTAGATTAAATTCAGGGGGAAAAATGTTCTTTAAAGGCACCGTATTGTGAGAGGAAATAAAGAGAAAGAAAAACTAGGAAGTATCAGAACTACAGAGGGAAATGAAGTGCTGCATATAGGGTGACAGCTTCGGGCCAGAGCTAAGAGGAGAGGTGAGTCCTCTGTTTCAAAATCCAGTTTTTTAGCTAGATAACAATGGCCTTTTAAACAAATCTGTCTCTACATATTAATAAATATACACACACCTATATAGGGAGGATATATGTGTGTATAAATGTGTCCATGTGTAAGTGTGTATGTTTGTATGTGCAGGTATGTGTGTAATTGTGTGTGTGTGTATGTGTGTGTGTGTGAGTATTGGTAGCCATGCATATTGACAATCAACAAACTAACCTTTAAGTGTGGAATTGATTTCCTGGAATTAACTTTTACTACCATCAAGAATATTCAAAACAGTAATGTAGGCCTTGCCAACAATTTCATATAGAATTCATTTAATGTTCCTATAACTCATAGCATGATCAAAATGCATATGTTAATATAATTTCAAATGTATACAAATATAAAATAAACTTTGAAAATAACATTCTTTGAACTCTTGCTCAAATCATATTCCAATAAAATATTAATGGGCTTTTTTCTATGCCCCCCAAAAAATTGTCTGGGTGTGAGAATGTTTGTAAAAACTTAATGGTATTGTTATAAATTAACTTTTTTAAAAAAGTGACATTTCTGGCAACATTAGAAAACATGAGAAAGCTTTTGTATTGAATGACTGCCTTTATCTCTTTATACTATATCTAGCTAGACACATTATCTGCTTATAGTTCAAATCTAAGGTTAATGCTAAAGATTACCATATTTAAATTTTAATTTGCTTCAATTTCAAGCAAAGTGATTTTCAAGTTCTGAGTCTAAGGGACTCACGGTCATGTAATCAATAGCCCTTCTGATTACAGCTAGAGAGGAGGAGGGGTGAAAAGAGATGAGATATGGGGTCAGGAGATCTACATTTTAATTTGCTATAATAAATACAATTTATAATTATAATTGATAATTTATGCATTTATGATTTTTATCTAAGTCACTTTAACTGTCTAAAATACCAAATGAAAAATGTGAACTTCTAAGATGTCTATGGAAGAACAAATGAGATAGAAATCTGAATATATTATATAATGTATTACGATTACTACTTCTGCTACTAAGTCTAATTACAATTGTCATTACAGCAATCAATTATTGAGTGTCTGCTGTATACTAAACACTGGGTTAGGTGCTTTTTCCCATCTACTGATCCTACTTTTATCACCCCCATTTTACAGAGAAAGAAATAATCTGGCATGCATGGCTAAAGTTACTTATAAACTGTTCAGAATTTTATTAATTTACTTTATCAGGATTATGAGGTCCTGTGGATCACTGTGATTTCATTGGCTACTGGTTCTTTCCTATTTATTATAGTCAGGATCCTTCATCTGCTTCTGTTCCTAGTTTGTTCAGTTATCCAACCTGAGGTTATATTTCACCAAAGCTTTTGTAGTGAAAATAGGGACAAAATGAATCCAAGAAAATGGCTCTTATCTATACTAATAAAAGGGTAATATGTTAATTAAACTGGGTTGACCGGACATCTTCCAGACAAAGCCACGGTGGTGGGGGCCGAGGCAGAGGCAGTTAGGGGAGATCAGGCTAGCAGGGGAGGGAGGTTAGGGGCGATCAGGCAGGCAGGCAGAAGGCTTAGGGGAGATCAGGCAGGCAGGCAGGTGAGTGGTTAGGAGCCAGCAGTCCAGGATTGTGGGAGGGATCAGGCCTAAACCAGCAGTAGGTCATCCCCCACGGGGTCCTGGATTAGAGAGGGTGCAGGCTGGGCTGAGGGACCCCTCTCATGCACGAATTTCATGCATCGGGCTTCTAGTAACAAATAAAAATAATCTCTTCTCCCTTCCTATTTTCTGTGTATATCACACATGTGCACAGGTCGCATGAATTAAGATTTAGCTCCACTTCCTCCCATACATTTGAAAGGTCAGGGCACAAATACGGTTACTGGTTCAATAGCTGATCAGGATGCCTACAGAAGGCAACCAATCAATGTTTCTCACATCAATGTTTTTCTCTCTCTCTCTCCCTTCCCCTGTCTAATATCCATTTTAAAAAATTTAAAAAATAAATAGCTCCGGTTCTTTCCCCTGATATTAGCCTTGCCCCTTTGGCTTTGAAACCATATTCTGCCTTTCCAGCATTATCCAGAAAGACCATTCAATTCTTCTCTACCACTTTGCACAAGTTAAACAGTTTTATCTTGAACAATAATTTAGAGACCCCAATGTATAGGCATAATGCTATGATTTATTCTATATTCAGTCATTTAACATTAGCTTAATGTATATCTTTCTGCAATTAGAGTGTATAGATTTATATATTGTAATGTCTCTGTATGTTAAAATGTTGCCATTTAAGGACATAACCTAAAGCCACGCCTATATACTTCAGGGCAGAAAGCCAAATAAAGGACATTCTGGCTTTTGGAATGCTTTTTTCCCTCTTTGCCTGGTTTGCAGGTGTTCCATGGCATTCAGATGCCTGTGGTCTTGGCACGTCTTCAAAGTAGAGGGAATTACTGTCTTGTGGAATTGAAAGCACAAAATGTAATTAACATTCCTGTTTTATGGTGTTAGTGATAGAGAATTTAGGATTTTTATTTTAGGTGCGAATATGTACTTTAAATGGTTTCAAAACAAAAATATACAAAGAAGCCTATAGTTTCTTATTGCTACTAAGAGATGCTCTTACTAGTTTACATATTAACCTATTCTCCTAAGAATAGAATGCCTTTTCTTTGTTTAAGACTCCAAATATAAAGACCCTTTCAGGAAGCATGATTCTATATAGCACTCTTTGCTTTTCTACCTTCTACTATTCATAGCCCCTTCTTGGTTTTACACACGTATGAGAGTACAAGGAAAACACACGAGAAATGTGAGAAGTGAGTAAATGTGTATGGAGGGTAAGATTTTTTTTTAGATTAAAATATACTCTACCTGATTATAATCCTCCAGAAATGGAATGAAGAATTTGGTTAGCTCCCTTTGTCTCTGTATTTTCTAATGAGAAGATCTTCCAAAGTATTATAAGAAGTGACTTAATGTTCCAGTTTTAATTAAGGCATTTAATAATTTGTTCGCCAAGAATGTGCATTTCTTGTGGGACTTTTCTAAGACATAAGAAATGTTTCTGAAAGTAGGCGGTTATTCACATAAATCTTAACAGAATTTTATGCATAATCCTCAAAGAGCAGGGAGGGAGGAGGAAGAGGTCATTTAATAAACATTATTTAAGAATTAAGCAAATGTTGTAGCATGAGTTGAAATGCTGAAAGATTAGACTGCTATCTAACCTGCAACTCTGAAGAATTGATAGGAATTCCAACTGGTACAGAGTTTTAGCATGCTTGAACATGGTGAGAGAATATGAGTTTCTATTTATTCTATAAATAGGAAACTAAGCTGGGATCATGCCAATTTTCTTTAGGTGACAGCACATATTTTGATGTTAATCTGAACAGGAATTCCTATCTTTAGGGTTAAATATGTGAAATTATTATTGGCCCTTTTTTTGACTTTTCAAAATAATCTGGCAAGTATATATGTATATATACATAAGGCAGGCTCTGTTTTCAGTAAGCGTTCCACACAGTCTCAATAACAGGGAAAGGACAGAATGTTGAACATTTCATTCATTCAACACATTTGACCAGCGAGTCAAAAATTTCACCTCCTCAGACAAAAGACATAACCTCAATAGCAGGTGAAAGTTCATAAGTCAGAGCCTCACATTGCAGAGGTAATGGGAGAAGTAATGGACAGAGATCAGGGTAAAATGAACCAGGGAAGATGAAGAAAATAACATTTCCACTAAGAAAGTAGAATTACCTGAAAGGCCATGTAGGAGGAAGATCAAATGGATCTGTTTTGACAGGGATCTCAGATAACTACTTGTGTGCTTTCAAATAAAGGTGAAAAGAATGGGGTTATAATCCATTTAAGGAAAAAAAAAAAAGAAACAAACAAAAATTATCCTTGAGGAAAGTGCTGTTCTTTTTGTGGTCAGTCCAAATAGAGGAAATAGAGGCGATGGTATAGTTCATTTCAATCCTTCTTATCCATGAGAATCTCAGACTACTTGCAAATTGTACCTTAAAGTATTGCTACTTTTAATCCAAACATCATCATCATCACCATCAATATGAATACAATAATTGCATTGAGTCCCTACTGTTTTGAAATATTTTCTAAGTCATGTTGTACCTATCATACAATGCAATGGCGAATTTGGTATTAATTGTATATTTAAAGTAAAACTAGAGTTCTTGGTCTGCTGCACAGTTTTTTCACTGTAACCTGCTACCATCTTCAGTCTGGCACATCTTATAGGTAGATTGTTCAGGGAGAAGAGTTATGGGCCAGTTCATCCCAGGACATGGCCTCAAAATTAGGCAATTCTTGGTGTAAAATGTCTAAACTTCTTTCATATGATGACTGGAAATTGATAAACATAACCCTCTGGATGAATGAAGGGGTGGGTATAGGTGAGAAGAGCACTATGTATAACTTGTTTGCCTGAGTAGCTAGAAGCAAAAGAAGGGAGAATTTGCTGGTGTATGGAGAGCAAAGTCTGGCAATATCTGATTGATATCAGCAACCTTGCCAAATTGTCAATATGTACTAGTATGTTGGTCAAAGGGACACTGGATTTTAAAACTACAGCAATGTATTTGTGTGCCATCTTTCCCACTTGATCACACTCTATACTAATGTCCTAAAATATGCACAATTTAAAAGGAAAATCTTCTTACTTTTCATTTCACTTCAAATAATTTTAAAGAGCCAGTACTTAATCAAAACCAGCTGAATCTTCAAGTCCCAATCATTATTATGGAGTCATTTCTAAGAGGCTTTGATTATTTTAATGTGGTTTAATTTTGAACATTCTAGTAAAATCTTATATAGTACACAAATGGAAAAGCCTAATCAGTCTTTAAAAAGTCTTTAGAGCATATTTTTCATTTATTTCCTTGTACACATCTTCCATTCATATTGAAGTTCCTGAATTCATTTAGGGCATTTTCCACCAAATAACTTTCTCCAAGTTCCTTGTGTTTAGAACATATGCCATCAGATGTTGTACTCAGCAAATGCGTGCTAAGCATACTCCTTTAGGCTGGAACTACTTGGTTAATGGTATGACAGTAAAATTTTACTTTTTATTCTTAGTTGTAAGGGGAATTGAAAAGTGAGGGAGAAATTGTGTTGTCAGTCCAAGTCTATAGTTCACGAATACTCTCTGGTATAACTAGTGTCAACTGGTCAAAAAACGTTTTCTTATATTTTTTCTTCTGAGTAGATGTAAAAAGGAGACAGCAGGATGTATTGAAATAAAAAGAAGTTTGGAGTAATATTGGGACCTAAATATTGTTGAATTCAGGTTGTGGGAAGTAAAATACCAGGTTTTAATTTATTTCTCTATGAAATGAAAATCAGTCCAACATATCAAGGTGGTTCTGAGGATTACAGAGAGTGTAAGTGAAAATAGCATATTACGCCCTGACTGGTTTGGCTCAGTGGATGGAGCGTCAGCTTTCGGACTGAAGATTCCCAGGTTTGATTCTGGCCAGGGGCATGTACCTTGGTTGCGGGCACATCCTCAGTGGGGGGGGGGGCGTGGGGGGGGGTGGTGGTAGGAGGCAGCTGATGTTTCTCTCTCATCGATGTTTCTAGCTCTCTGTCCCTCTCCCTTCCTCTCTGTGGAAGATCAATGGAATATATTTTTTAAAAAATAGCATATTACTGTTTACTATTTATCTGGCACACATTGGTGAATGTCATCTAGATAAAGAAGTCAACATGAAAAAAAATGAAATTTCAATAAAAGCAAGGTATAATTGTATTATCAAAAAAAAACCCTTAAGCAGTGCTTTATTGAGCTCTAAATGGCTTGTATCATCTGATTTACTCCCAGCTGATGCTGAACTGTCCAGATTGCATGTTAACTTCATTAAAGCTATAATTTCTTCTTGATGTCTCTGTGAATGCATTTTCTTTGTTTCACTAGGTAAGTTATTCAGAATTCTTGCCAGTTTACAGCCCTTTTATGGATTCTCCTGAGTGTAATCCCACTGAAGGGATAATTTTCTGTGGACCACCATGGAATGAGAAATGTCTGGTCTGCAAGTCAGTGCCATTTGTTACTGTATTTCATAGAAGAATTTCTTATGGGGGAAGTGTGATATTGTGAGATAATAAGAAATAGCTATATTTCGTCTTTGTCCCCAATTCCTGGCCCAGAACACCAAAATCCCTTGTAACCTCTTGAGTGATAGAAATGAAAGAAGCATTTAATGTTAATTATAATAAGCCCCTTTCCAACCATATCTAAGTTTATGCTGATAAGTGACACTGAAAGGCCCTAGACAGTTTCAGAATGGTGGTTGGTTGCCAAAGAAACCAAATATGTGATTAAAGGGTTGAAACTTTCAGCCCAAATTTCCAACCTCCTAACCTCTGGGTTGGGAGAAAAGATGGCAATTTAGTTAATCACCAATGGCCAATAGTTTAATCATTATATGCATGTAATGAAATTTGCATATAAACATTAAAAGAAGAAATTTCAGAATGTTCCAGGTTAGTGACACAACCACATCCTGAGAGGCTAGCAAACTCCAAAATCCATGGAGATAGAAGCTCTTGTACTCAGGGAAGCTCCAGACCTCTCCCTACATCCCTCATTATATGGCTTTTCAATATTATCTTTTATAATATCCTTCAAAATAAATCAAGAATGGTAAGTAAAGTGTTTCCCAGGGTTCTGTGAATAATTATAGAAAATTATCAAACTTGAGGAGAGGATGGTGAGAAACTAATTGGTCAGAAGTATTGGTAACCTAGGAACCCACTACTTGTATTTATTGTGTGACTTGGGAGGCAGTTTTGTGGGCTTGAGCCAGTAACTTGAGGGGTCTGCACTGAATCTGGGTTGTTAGTGACACAATTAAATTAAGTCTAAGACACCTAACCTAGTTGGTATTTGAGAATTGTTAAATGTGAAAAATTCATACATTTGATGTCAGAAGGGTTGTAAGTAGGAAAACAGTTTTTGTTTAAGAAGGTTCTGAAGTTAACCTGAGGCTCACAATTTTTATTCATCAAAATGTATGTATTTGACTTGCCTTCTATGTGGTATAACATTGGGTTAAAAAAGTCTTGTAGATGAAGTTGAAGGATGTTCCTCAAGCAAGTAATGAGAATATTTTTTTTCTTTTGTTCTCTAAAGCAGCCCCAAAGAAATAGCCCACATTTCAGAATACTATTTCTATTATGGGGAATTCAATCATAAATCCAAATATCTTCTTCAGAAGAGGCAAGTGACTCCATTTCTAGGTTCTGACCACAGATAATCTTAGAAGGAATAAATCTATACACATGTGACATATTCTGGCTCAGATAAGATGAACTCAACTGAATTCTCTCTAAGGACCTTGATCTAAAAATACAGATATAATGAAAAAAGTAGTAGAGGAATTTGAAACTAAAAAGATAACAAGTGCAGGTGGATTTTCAACCAGGAGATTGCATAATAAGTCAAAATTATAAGGAGTCAGAAGAAATGAGAAGATGAGGATGCAGGGTCATGGGATGAGACTAGGTAGAGGATAAGAGGTGGGAATTTAGTTAATCACCAATTACCAATGATTTAAATATTCATCCCTATGTAATGAAACTTACATGGAAACATTAATCCAGAGAATATATCTCTTCCAGATATAGTTACTATAATGTGAAAATTACTATCATATATGTTCATCTCTTGGCTTGATATTTTCATATACTTTAAACAATCAATCTTTTTATAAATGTCTTTTTCTTTTAGCATCCTGGTCAAAATAATATTATTTATAACATCCCCTAAATGTAACGGTCTAAATTGTAGCTGTGATTCAAATAGTAAATCAACTAGATAATATAAATTTTTACTAGGAGTATTTGTGTTTCAATCACTTTTGTATCCCCTATAGCACACAATGCGCTGCCTTTCATATATAGGTCCCCGATAACTATGTTAGCAATGATTGTGTAATAGTCCACATGGATGTCATCATCACAAAGATAACATAGTTATCAATTTCCATATTTATGTTAACACATCCTAAGACCTAAAGACTGTGGGCCTGTGAGATTCATAAGAAGACCCATTCTTCTGAAGGGTAAATGTGCATGTGTATGTGCGTGTGTATGCACACATGTGAGTGCTTATTTTATAGATGCAGAGTTGCCTAGAAACAATGCATTCTGCCAATAACCATTTCCATAATTTCCACACCTTGTTCAACAGAACTGACATTTTTGATAAGAGATTCTCTTCTCTTTTACAAGTTAACTTATTTAACAAAATAGTCAAGGTTATTAAGCAGGAAAGGAGAGATGTGTGTTAAATGATTGGAGGTGACTATATAACCTTCCATAAAGAGGGCTTAAACAAAGCATATGGAATTCTAGAGACATGGCAATAAAAACAGATATATGCAGAAAGTAAAATGAAAATATGCCCCAAATAAAGGTTTATATATTTGAAGCTTGTTGTAAGCAAGTTTCATTCTGTAAGGGTAACATTGAAACTTGTTACTTATATCTGTCTGCAGAAGAGCTGATCTCATGAAAACACATGCCAAATGTTCAGTTTACAATATATTTCTGATAAGAATGTTCATTGACTTGGGGGAAAGACCAAGATTGAGCAATTTCACAGTGAATAATATTGTGACCTGATGTAAGAAAATAAGAGTAGAACAATTTCAGCACAGACTGGGGAGTAGAGAAGCTAGAGGCAACTAAGAATAAAATCCTATATAATAAAAGCCTAGGTGGCGTCACATGCAATGTTATCACAAGATGGCTGCCACAGATGGCTGCCAGAAGATGACCTCTCTCACACATAACCAGATGACTGGCAGGAGAGAGCAGTTGGGGGCGACCAGGCCAGCAGGAGAGAGCAGTTGGGGGTGACCAGGCCAGCAGGGAAAGGCAGTTAAGAGCAACCAGGTCTGTAGAGGAGGGCAGTTGGGGGGCGATCAGGCTGATAGGCAGAAGCGGTTAGGGGCAATCAGACAGGGAGGCAGGCAAGTGGTTAGGAGCCAGAAGTCCCATATTGTGAGAGGGATGTCTGACTGCCAGTTTAGGCTCGATCCCACCAGGGATCCAGCCTAAACTGACAGTCAGACATCCCCCAAGGGGTCCCAGATTGGAGATTGTGCAGGCCGGGCTGAGGATCATCTCCCCCCCCACACACACACACATACGAATTTCATGCACCAGGCCTCTAGTCAATTATAATTGACTGTGTATTGACACTGCATTATGATCAGCACTAATTATGTGATAGAGTTCTAGGGCGAGTATAAAAGTTGACCTCCATATTGAATGGGCTTATATTTTATTAGGTAGATGATGATAATGATATGGTGATGATGATACATATGCAATCTGAATTGAGTGATTACTACTCTGACAACTACATTTCATAGAATAAGTAATGAGCACAGCAGGTAGGTCAAGTCACAAATGAAGAAACTGAGGCAATATAAATGCAGTAACTTAAGCATTATTGTAGACTAGTGAATGATTGGTTAAAACAATATTTCACATTAGGTATAACTGAAAGACCCTGTTTTTAACCAGGGTTACACCATATTGACTAGGAAAAGATAAATAGTAAAAGACATTTTTTTAAACATGCAATATATTTGATAAATTATTGACTTCTGGAGTATGTTAAAAATGATGAATATTATTATGAACCAGAGGTAGAACTTTCAGGGAGGGTTAAGTGAAGAATATGGGTTATGAGCTAGCCTTCATGGATGATTATGATTTGGAGCAATGGAGGGCAGAAGCCAAGGTAAGTCCCAGACTAGCAAAAAAACAAACAATGAGTGAGGTTATAGATGCAGAATTGAAATGGTATGTAGGGGCAGAAAAGAAGATGGCATGTTTCCAACAAGGGTGTGGGCAGCCAATATGGATGAAGCTGGATGAAGACATTGCAACTACACTGTGGAGAGCTTTGGCAGTCAGAGAGAAGCCTGTACAAAGCAGGCACAACCTTAGATTAATTAAGGAAGAGCCTAAGGACTTCTGAGGAGAGTGATGGCATTTTGAAAGTTACAGAAAGGTACAAAACAAGACTGGTAGGGGTAGGGACCAAAGCAAGAGAAATCAGTTAACTATTTATTACAGCAATTGAGTCATAAACGATCTTGAATAGAATATGAAGGTAAAAAATGAAGATTATTTTAAATAAATTTTTAAAAATCTCCACACTACAGAGTTGCGGTTTTGTTGTGGTTGTTATTGTTTATCAGAAGATGTATAAATGGATTAAACACTTACTTTATCCAGATGGAATTCTGTTCAAGAAATTAAGCTATCATGCCGGTACCTATACCAGTGAGGGGGAAAAAATCAATAATATGAACAGACTCAACTTTTTTCAAGAAACTGTAGTTTTCAAGCAGATGTAATATTCTCTGCTATTCCAGATTTGCTTAGGAGTAGAAGCTCCATGAAAATATTAGAAGTTTCTGAAAAAGTCCTGATACCAGAGGTGTGATAAAATTTAGAACTCACTTTAGTGAACAGAAATTCAAAATTTTCAATTGCCATTTTACCAACCTGAAATAGTTAATGGCCTTTATCACCAGGGAATAGTTTGAAAGAGAATGCACATGAGTTAGTACTATGAACTTAATTCTAACTAGCCTTTGATCTTGTGGTATGTGCAATATTTTAGTTTAATTATTGTTGCATGCTTTTTATTTATTTGCCTTAGTTAAAAAGATTTAAATTGGAAAGCAAAGGAAAATAAGTATTATGATGAGTGGACTTGTGTGGAATTGTGAGAAAATAAATCACTCAAAAGAAAATGGGAAGAGAAGCAAAGTTTACATATAAATTGGGAATGAGGCAGATGTGTGAGCAGACGTGTTTTGTCTTTTTGAGTAGCTTAAAAGTTTTAAATTCAATTGTGGACATGAAAAGACAATAAAAAAGTTACTATTTTTCTGTTATAGTGGATGTCTTATTTCAAATGGAATACTGTTTTTTCACTAAGGCTTTATTATTTATCTAATTCATTGTCATTGTTTAAAGATGCATAAGAACAATGTTTATCTTGTATTTAGTTAACCCAAAAAATATTTTCATCACTTTTCCTACAAATTTGACAGAAGGAAAATAAGACTTCTAGAAGTGTAAAAAACAGTTCCCCATTGTACATCTGGAATTGCTGCAAACTGGTTCATCAGTGCTGCTATTAATCCTGCTTCATCTCCCTGACTCTGAGACTCACAGATTTTAATATGAATAGGAATCATCTGGGACTCCAGATTTGGCATTTGCTGGCACACTTCAAAGTGATGTAGACAAGGCTGGCCTTTGAACTTCATGTCAGGTAGTGAGGCTCTATCTTGGCACCATTGACATTTTGAACTGGATCATTCTTTCTTGTGGGGATTTTCTGTGCAATTGCAGAATATTTAGCAGCAAACCTGGCTTGCATAATCCAAAATGTATCTAGGTTTTGCCTAATGGATCCTGGGGGTGGGGGGTGGGGAGGAGGTTAAAATCACTGCAAGTAGAGAACCAATGCTTCAGAATATTAATTCACCTTTTCTTCCAGACCAGCAGCTGTTTTTGCATTCCATAGCTGATGCTCTAGTCCCCAGCCAAGGTCATGCTCTTCCTGACAGCCCTCAGCCAATGATTAAGGAATAGTTTTGGAGCTTGGCCATTGCTGATCAGTTCAAGATTTCTCTAATGGGCAATATTTGCTCAGCAGTCTCTGTTGGGTTGGCAAGTCTTTGTCAGATATACTAGTACTAGAAGCCTGGTGCATGAAATTCATGCATGGGGTTGGGGGGTCCCTTAACCCGGCCTGCACCCTCTCCAATCCAGGACCCCTTAGGGGATGTCTGACTGCCAGTTTAGGCCCGATCCAGGGATCGGGCCTAAACTGGCAGATGAACATCCCTCTCACAATCCTGGACCACTGGCTCCTAATCGCTCATCTGCCTGCCTGCCTGGTCACTCCTAACTACCCCGCCCCCCACCGCCTGGTCACCCCTTACTGGCCTCCCTGCTGATCTGGTCACCCCCAACTGCCCCCCTGCCGGCCTGGTCACCCCCAATTGCCCTTCCAGCTGGTCTGGTCGCTCCCAACTGCCACCCCTGCTGGCCTGGTCACCCCTGCCAGCCTTGTTGCCCCTCATGCCCCCCCCCCACTTGCCTGGTGACCCCATGAAGCCTGCTGTTCAGTTGTTTGGTAATCCCTCACTACCCACCTGCCAGCCTGGTTGTAGGCAGCCATCTTATGAAGGTATGAGGGTTAATTTTCATATTACCTCTTTATTATATAGGGCTAGAGGCCTGGTGCACAAAATTCATTCACACAGGGGGGTGGTTCCCTGAGCCTGGCCTGCACCCTCTTGAATCTGGGACACTTTGGGGATGTCCGACTGCTTCTTGCAGTCTGGGACCAATGGCTCCTAACTGCTCGCCTGTCTGCCTGCCTGCCTGATTGCCCCTAACAACTCTGCCTGCCTGCATGATTGCCCCAACCCCTCTTCCTGCCCACGTGATCACTCCTAACCACCTCTGCCTGCCTGATCATCCGTAACTGCTCCCTTGCTAGCCTGATCGCCCCTAACTGCTTTTGCCTCACCATGCACCCAGGACCCAGGATTCCCTCCTCCTGCTGGTCGCAGGCACCCAGGACCCGGGCTGGCTTCTCCTAGGCCAGCTGCAGCAGCAGGGGACTGTGGGTGGGTGGCTTTGCCTGGGCTGCAGCTGCTGGCTCCCAAGACGACGGGTTTGCAGCTTATCTCTCTCCTGGGCCGTAGGTGCAGGCGCAGCCGCTGGTGCCCAGGACAGAAGGGACGTAGGGAGTGCATATTGTCCCTCTCCCAGGCTATAGCCCCAGCCGCTGGTGCCTGGGACCACAGGGTGGACAGCTTGTCCTTCTCCCAGGCCACAGGCTCAGTAGCTGTCACTGGCACCCGGGACCGTGGGGCATGCAGCATGTCCCTCTCCCAGGCCAAGTGTGGCTGGTCCTCATTCCTCTCTCGTGAGCTCATTTATGCCTAACTGGTTCCCATTCCTCTCTCCCCGGTGTTGAGTATCTGAGCCGTTATGGCATGATGGTGTGAGGGCGTGACAACCATTTGCAGATTAGTTCTTTATTATATAGGATTATTATAATGATGCAGGGCTCAGCATTAAATTTTGTATACTTATAAGTCCTAAGAAATCACGTTCACAAAAACATTTCAATTATATATCTATATATATATGTATATGTATAGTATATGTATATAGTGTTCCAAAAAATGTAAACACACTGTAACAGCTGATAGTTCAATTTTGAAAAGTAAATGCATTTTAATAACCACTGCCTTTATAATTATTTGAAGTGTGACTATGCATTATTGGGAATATATATATACATATATATATATATATATATATATTAGATATAATTATATTACATAAAATAATTATAAAATATATTGTTACATTTAGCAATCCAGTACAAATACTTTTAAAGTTGTTTCACTCCAGAAAAAAATAAATATTTTAACAGTTCATTTGTGTACCTAGTTTTCTTACAGAAGAATATAAGGAGGTAATAAAATATTTTCAAGCATAAATCTATCTCCTTAGGTCAAAATTCAGGAGTTTCATTTCAAGGAGAAAAAGGGATAATATTAATATTTCTGATAGAGAAGCTTTTTCATCTTATAGTTTTAAGTGAGTAAAGGTGGGTTTAGAATTGTTATGTAGATGCCATTGAATGCTTTTATAAAGTGATGCAAAATTTTAATTTATAAATGTCAATAATTACATATGTCAGAAACTTTCTTTTGTAATACTTAAATTTGTAGTAAAAAATCTTAGATATTAATTTTAAAATGCTTCAGAGGAATCAATAGTAATTCTCAATATTAATTTACAGAGAAAATTGAAGCAACATTTTAAAGTCTACCATCATAGATGCTTATTTTCTTTAAAATTTCTGCTTCCTCCAACTATTCTTTTAATTATATGATAAACTGCCTTCTAACTTTATTGAGAGAGAGAGAGAGAGAGAGAGAGAGAGAGAGAGGGACCCTAGAGAAAATTTCTACCTGCTTATTCCATTCCTCTACCTACTTCCCTGTGTCTGGATCCATGTGTTGGTTTTCCCTCCTGTGATTATGGATGGGCCTGTATGTTCTGTTATCTAAACCTCACCCCTCATATATTTTTATATATTCAAAACTTCTGTTCAGAAATTCTACTCTTTTTCTCTGTTAAAAACAAACAAAAACTCTCTGTTTATCCCACATGCCATTCCAGCTACCATCCCATTTATCTGCTCCTCTTAACCTTCCAATCTACCTTTCACCACCAGACTTCACTAAGACTGCTGTCAAGGGCTCTGATGGGCTATTAATTCCAAAGGTCAGTTCTCAGTCCTCAGTACTTGATCTATCAGCAGTGTTTGACACAGTTGATCACTGCATCCTCTTCACCCTCCACTTTGCTTCCAGCTCAACAGACCTCCCTGTGCTGGTCATTCCTTTCCTGTTGCATTTGCTCATGTCTCCTGATTTTTTTAACTTTTAAATTTTGAAGTGACCCAGACAGTGTTCTTAGACCTCACTTCTTTGCTACCTATGCTCATTAACTTGGAGAGCTCTCATCCATCATCATGAATTTAAATAAGCTGGTGATTCCCACTTGTAAGTCTCTAGCCTGGACTTCTTCTCTGACTGCAGATTCCTATCTCTGTTCTACTACCAGCTCTATTGGACTCTAGGAGAAACACTGCAGAGATAGCAGGTCCAAAATCCTTGGACCAACTCCTTGGCTAACATTTTACTTTACTGTATTGGCTATTAAAGTTTTCTCTGTTTTCAAAACATATCCAGAATCTTGCTACTTTGAGTCTAAACAACTATTATTAGTATCTTTTGTCAAGGTTTTACTGTATTGGTCTCAACCATAGTCCTCTGACTAGTATGAAAAAAGTGTACCCAGTTAGCTTACTTAAACAGGTTGAGTCATGGCTTTATTCTGTTCAAAATAACTTTCCATCTTGCTCAGAATAAAGGTCGAAGTCTTGCAAGCATCAGCAAGACTCCACAGAACCCATCCTGTACCCCTACTCTGTTCATCTATGTAACTTCATCACCTAATACTATCTGCCTTCCTCAGTCAGCTCCAACCACATTGGCCTCCTTGCTGCAGCCCTGCTAGACATGTTTCCATTCAGGACCTTTGCAGTTGCTGTTACCTGCCTGGAAAAGTCTCCTGACTGGAACAGTCTTCCTTCTGGATGTTGCAAGTCTCACATCTTCTCCTCATGCCCATCTATTAATGTCAGTTTCACAAAGAGGAATTTCCTGGTCACCATATTTAAAATTACAGCCACCCTCACCACCCTCATGGCACACCGTGTCCTCTTCATTGCTATTTTTCATAGCACTATCCTTAACTGATATATATATTTGATTGACCGATTGATTGACATTGCCTTCTCTTAGAATAAAATATCTATGAACACAAAGGTGTTTATATCATTTTTCAGAGCATCAGAAAGAGTTTTGTGCTGGAGAATGTTCTTTTTACAGGTCAGTTCCACCTGGCTGGGGTGGCTCAGGGCTTGAGCATCAACCCATAAACCAGGAGGTCACAGTTCTATTCCTGGTCAGGAGACATGCCCAGGTTGCAGGCTCAATCCTCACTGTGGGGCATGCAGGAGGTAGCCAGTCAGTGATTTCTTCTCATCGTTGATATTTATATCTCTATCTCCCTTTCCATTACTCCCTCTTAAATCAATAAAAACATATTTTTAAAAATATAAATAAATAAATGTCAGTGCCATGAAAGTAAAAATGAAAATCCCACTAAGAGCCAAAAATGACAACTCTTTATTTGCTTATGAGGACTCCACTTACAGAAATGTCTTCTGTTGGACCAGAAAATGCACAGGTGAAAAAATGTCAAACGTGGAGAATTTAGAACTGTTGATTTCAACTACTGTCCTCCCTTCATTAGGCAAATGCATGAATAAATTATGCAAATTTGATATATTCAAATATAGTCCATTAATCTTTTGGATAAAAATGAGTAAGTTCAACTAGATTCAAATGGAAACAATAAAACATTGAACATTGATTTTTAGATCATTTTTGCTTATGTAACTAAATTCATTTTAAGACTACATAGGCAGAGGCAAGTGTCCTTATAGAATTAGTTTTTAATGCATAAATATTAACTTTCATTGTAGTCTGGAACTAATTTAAGCAGTTTTAGTAAGATGAAATCATAGAGATAAGGTATTACTGAACAGCTGCTCCCTCAAAGTTCCATCTAATTTCCTTGTAAACAATCTCTCTCAAAAGTCACTGCAGCAATGTCTGTGACTATCCACTGAAATGAGTAAGAGTATGTGATCATGAAAAGACAGCCTTTTCCTGTGAAATAATTTAGATACTTCTCACTTTAAAATGTGGGATGTTGAAACACTGGCACAAGAAAGATTGACTTAGTAGGTGTCAAGAAATAATGAAAGGACTCTAGAATAGAGCTAGTGACAGAAGCTTGAATTTCCCTTATCCCACCAACTAATCCATTCTTCATTAAAGTTTAAAGAAGCTGTTTGGCAACTGAAGTGCTATTGATTTGAAACCATAGCATATGAAGAAACTGTTTCACTTGTGTTGTTTCCTGTATTTGCTTTAAAAAAGTTGGGACACAGAAAGTAAAGCGATTTAATTTAAGAAGTAGATATAGCTGAGTCAACATTTATGTAGGGGACTTTGCTCTAAGCCCAGGGTGACAGAAAGAAAGCATAAAATTCTAATCATTAAACTCTTGAAAACATTCCAATGAACAGTGGCTGGCTTCTGAACACCGCAGGGTGAAATTTGGGGACTTTCTAAAGAATGTAATAAGCTGCTAGTGTAAAGGAAGCGAGCTTTAGAACGTGAATACTGAGTTGAACTCCCCCGCCACCATATGGGAGATGAATGTGAGGCCTACGGGAGGGAGGGGATGAACGCATTCCCTACTGAAGCATGGAGAAGAATGCCATGGGTTCTGCTCTGCAGTAACTCCTATATTACACCAGAGTCTCTGCTTCTCTGGGAAAAAACACACAAAAGTTTCCAGAGGCAGAAAGAGAAATAATAAAGCAAGTTATTTCAAATCATCCTCTATTCCATAAGTGAATTGTGAGACAGTTGTGCTTCTAAGGTGAGTAAGAGCAGGACAATTTTTTAACAGTTGATAAAACAGTATCGCTTCTAAAGCTGAAGGGGGAGTCTCTCCATAAATGTCACCACCCCACATTCCAGACTAATGGGCAGAGATTTATGTGAACTTTGTTTTTTTCTGCTTAAACAGTACCCGTCAATATTACACCCTTAAATCATCTTTAGGACATCTTATGAATTTTTCTCAGTGAGGAGACTCAGCATTTTTTTGTGAACAGTTAAGTTCCTCAGTCAAAATCTAAAAGGAGAAAGGTAAGCCATAGGTATTTCTCATGGACAATATGTGTCAATTCATGCATGTTATAGGAAATGTAGACCCAAAAGCTAAAGGGTAGCTACTGTTACCTTCTAGTTCAATGTTAAAGGTTAAATTATCATTTCAATGAAACCAGTTATATCAACTAAGGCTACAAGTAACCAAAATCTAAATTTATTTATTTATTTATTTATTTATTTATTTATTTATTTATTTTTTAAGACATTTATTTAAAAAATATATTTTATTGATTTTTTACAGAGAGGAAGGGAGAGAGATAGAGAGTTAGAAACATTGATGAGAGAGGAACATCGACCAGCTGCCTCCTGTACATCTCCCACTGGGGATGTGCCCGCAACCCAGGTACATGCCCTTGACCGGAATCGAACCTGGGACCTTTCAGTCCACAGGCTGACGCTCTATCCACTGAGCCAAACCGGTTTCGGCCAAAATCTAAATTTAGTTTGTAGAGTTGCACTTGTCACTTTGGTAGCCACTAGCCTTATGTGGCTATTTAAATTGAGATAGATTAAAATAAAAATCCAGCTCCTCACTCAAACCAGCTCCACTTCTGATCCTTATAGCCATGTATAGCTAGTGGGTACCATGCTGGACAGCACATATATAGGATATTTCTGCCCTCACATAAAAGTTCTATGAAGAGTCCTACTCGAGTTAAAAAACAAACAAAAAACAGTGTAATTGCAAAACAATACAATCAGAGATACTGGAATAGAATGGGAAAGACCATTTGGTTTATCTGGAAAAAGACAATTTAAAGCACTTACATGTGTCTTTATTAAGACCTCCAGCGGAGGCAATGAAAAAACCCCCAGCCATTATCCAAGAGTGCTCATTAGGAAGAAGTTTCTCATATTTATAGTGGTTCTCCTGTGAAGTGTTAAGTTTCTAAAAGAAAAACTCTGTTTGTTTGTTGTTGTTGTTTTGCATTGGAAGAAACACAGAGAGAAATTATATTTAAGGATAGTCATTAAATTATGTCTCAGCCTTTCTGGTCCAGATTAAACAGACTAAATGTTGTGAGCTAAATTCCAAAATTTTTGTTTTCATTATTGCCTTAAGATATTGAAATCTATAAACAGATATGTTGTTCCATTAATATTTTGAGTAAGAGAGACTACCAGACCTACCACTGGCAACTTTTCAGAAGAAACATGCTAAATAATCAATTATTCATTCTAATTTAATATTTTAAAATTATTCACATATTTAATATTTAGGAGGTTTCTTTTTGTATATATAGTTTTATATGAAGGTACCTTTAAAGTGTTTAAGTAACTCTAGTTAGAATTAAATTAAAATATGGGTTTTATCCTTTTTTCCTTGAAAGATTACACTGAGATGATACCTGGGTAGTAGTACAAAATGAATGTGTTGTCTCTCCCTATCTTCATTAATCTGGAGTTTAAGAAGTAGTGGAATGAAAGACAAGCAACAGAATTGAACCTCAGAATCAGGAGATCTAACATTGGAGGCCAAATACACTGGAACATGTAACGAAGAAAGTTGGTAAGAATCACAGAAGTGAATGCCCTTTTTTCGAAGTTTATTTTGTTTTATTTGCATTCCATTTTTGGTTTGGCTTTATTTTTTCAAGAGAAAAAAAAAAAAACAACTGAGGTAGAAAACTATTAGAAACAAAGGAGTAGCCAGAAGCAGCTCATGATAAGAAAAGAAGAAATATGTAGGTGATCAAGAAAACAAACACAAAAAAGCTTCAAAATAAAGAGCTTTAAAATGAGGAATGGCCAATCTCTCCGTAAATTAATTTCTTCTGTAGGATATCTATCTACACTAATAAAAGAGAAACATGGTAATTAGCGTACGACCGCTACCCTTTTCATTGGCTAATCAGTGAGTATATGCAAATTAACTGTCAGCCAAGATGGCGGCCGGCAGCCAGGCAGCTGGAAGCTAACAGGAGGCTTGCTTGCTGCAGTGAAGGAGGACTCCAACGTTCCCCGCCTGCGCTCCTGGCCTCTGAGCTGGCAGTTTGAAACTTTGTAACAAATATAGCCGGCTGGGAACTCAGAGCTGAAGTTATACATTGTTTCGATTACAGAACGGCAAACAAACCAGCAGCGGAAGCCTCAGAGCTAGAGCCAGAGCTAAAGCTGGCCCAGAAGAAAAAAAAAGAAAAAGAAAAAAAGGAGCGGTTGGGAGCTTCAGTCAATCGCCAGCCTGAAGGCAGCCCTCAGCCCCTCACCCAGACTGGCCAGGCACCACAGTGGGGACTCCCACCCTGAAGGGTGTGTGACCAGCTGCAAACAGCCATCATTCCCTCATCCAGGCTGGCCAGGCACCCCAGTGGGGACCCCCACCCTGATCCAGGACACCCTTCAGGGCAAACCAGCCTGACCCCAGGCCTCTATCCTATATAGTAAAAGGGTAATATGCCTCCCAGCATCAGGATCAGCGGAGCAGCAAGGCCTCCTGGCACCGGATCAGCGTGACAGGGGGCAGCGCCCAAACCCCCTGATCGCCCTGCGGCTCTGTGTGTGACAGGATGCAGTGTCCTAACCCCCTGATCAGCCCTGCTCTGTGTGTGACAGGGTGCGGCACCCCAACCCCCCCACCCCACCTCCCAACAGGCCCTGCTCTGTGTGTGACAGGGTAGAGCCATAACCTCCCCATCGGCCCTGCCCTGAGTGTGACAGTGGCGGCGCCCCAACCCCCTGATCAGCCCTGCTCTGTGGGTGATAGAGGGTGGCACCCCAACCCCCTGATCCGCCCTGCTCTGTGTGTGACAGGGGGTGGTGCCCTAACTCCCCTATCGGCCCTACTCTGTGAGTGACAGGGGGCAGCTCCCCAACCCCCTGATGGGCCCTGCTCTGTGCATGACAGGGGGGAGCTCCCCAACCCCCTGATTGGCCCTGCTCTGTGCGTGACAGGGGTGGCGCCGCAACCTCCCCATCGGCCCTATTCTGTGAGTGACAAGGGGGAGCTCCTCAACCCCCTGATGGGCCCTGCTCTGTGCATGACAGGGGGGAGCTCCCCAACCCCCCAATCGGCCCCACCCTGAGCGTGACTGAGGGTGGCATCGCAACCTCCCAATCCACCCTGCTCTGAGCCTGACCGGGGGCTGCACCTAGGGATTGGGCGTGCCCTCTGCCACCCAGGAGCAGGTCTAAGCCGGCAGGTCGTTATCTCCCGAGGGGTCCCAGACTGCGAGAGGGCACAGGCCGGGCTGAGGGTCCCTCCCCTTCCCCCCGAGTGCACAAATTTTTGTGCACCGGGCCTCTAGTATATATATAAAAGCGAAGTGACCGGAATGCCTGAATGACTGACAACCGGTTACTATGATGTGCACTGTGGCAGCCAACTGGCTCGATCGGGGCCCCATCGGCTTCCTCCAACCCCCCATTGCCCCTCCCCCAGCCAGCTCCACCCCAATCACACCCCCCCTCCCCCCTCGACCGGGAGGTGGGGTCTGCCAACCACCCGTGGCTGGCCCGGCCCCAATTGTCCCCCACTGGGGCCGGCCAGCCAGATGCCACCCATGCACGAATTCATGCACTGGGCCTCTAGTATTATTATAATTCCCATAACCCATATTTCTTCAGGCCTTATCAGTCTATAGGTACGAATAGGCCACATTCATATCAATGTCTAAGTTATATGGCTCTTTGCTCAGACATGACCTATCCTAACCCTCATGCCTCCTTCAGTTATTTATGCAAGTTATCAAATAATGTCATACCTATGCAATCCTATTTAGGTAGCTATTCACTGCTTCTACCAACAATGTGTTCTATAAATATAATGTTAGACCAAAAATGTTCAGAGCAAGCTCTTTTCAGGGATGAGGTCAGGGATGGAGGTTCAAAGAGAAGCATTTTTTCCCTAAACTATCTTGTATAACCTGTCATCTTCAGTGCTACAGATTTATTCCAAAGTACAATTTCAACAGCCCTCTCTCCATAAGGCATAAAACCAAGCCTTCAGACTAAAAGCTCTCATGTTATTCATGAAAGAGTGCTGTAATGTTATTCTCTTATATCGCCTTCCCTTCCCCTTCCAAGACATCCTATATACTAAAGAGGTGATATGCAAATTGACCCTCATGCTCTCACAAGATGGCTGCCCCCACAATGTCACAAGAGGCCGCTCCCATGTCATCACAAGATGGCCACCACAAGATGGCCAGCCTACATCGTCACAAGATGGCTGCCCCCACGTTGTCACAAGATGGCCAACAAGGGAGGGCAGTGGGGGGGGGGCAGGTCTGTAGGGGAAGGTAGTTGGGGGTGATTGGGCTAGCAGGGGAGGGCAGTTGGTGGTGATCAGGCCAGCAGGGGAGAGCAGTTGGGGATGATTGGGCTGGTAGGGGAGGGCAATTGGTGGTGACCAGGCCAGCAGAGGAGGGCAGTTTGGGGGGACCAGGCCTGCAGGGGAGCAGTTAGGTGTCAAGCAGGCTGGTAGGGGAGCGGTTAGAGGGTGATCAGACTGGTGGGCAGAAACGGTTAGGGGAAATTAGGCAGGCAGGTGAGTGGTTAGGAGCCAGCAGTCCTGGACATCCCCCAAGGGGTTCCATATTGGAGAGGGTGCAGGCTGGGCTGAGGGACACCACCCTCCCCCCACACCCCCCACCCCCAGTGCAAGTACTGGGCCTCTAGTTGAGATATAAGGTTCATCTTCTCATCAGAAAAATAAATAAACAAATTTCTCCTGAAATTCCAAATGGGAAGGAGGGTGGATTAGTTAACATTTTACTAGGTCTTCCAAAGCTTAAACACTGAAACACAATCTGTTCCCAGCTAATGACTCCATGACACATTTTCATTGATTGTGGTCCCATTAAAGTTGGTACTCAATGACTCACTTCCCAATCTAGAGATAGAATGCTACGGGTAGGAAACAGTGTCTTCATATGTTGAAATGTCCTGGATGCTGGCTTCTGACTATTTTTCTGTAATACCTAGTGGGGCAAAACTAGCTTTACAGTTGTGGGTACACAAAACACAGCTTTTATTCTTGTATTATTATTTATTAATTATTGCATTATTTTCCATATGAACAACTGTAAACCTACTTTTACCCCACCATGTACTTGGTGATAGGTAGTGTTACTTCTTTTCTAGCTGTAGTGATCAAGAAGATTGAGTTATAAAATGCTCTCTACAGGTGTTACTCTAAGAGAACAATAAAATCCTGTATCCCATCTCCATAATTAAGGAATTGGAAACTCCATATCTATCCAAAGTAAAGGAAACTGCAATTAATGAATGCTAACATTTTTCTGGGGAAGACTTGGACAAACACGGGGCATACAAGCCAGCAAGAATTTCAAGAGATTACATGACTAAAATGTGGTGTTCACCTAGTTCCTGGGTAGAGAAATGTGGCAATGATAGTTATAAAAATAATAGCAACTCAGAGAAATTAATCCTACAAATGAAATATTCAGTTAATAAAGCACCAATTCTTCTTCCTTTTTCTCTTTCCATTTTTTCCTCTTAAACCTGACATAACTTCCAGGCAGGTAACTCGTGACTCAGACTGACCGCCACTCATTTTCCCGTTATCAGTAACGCTAATAGCAAGTAGTCCCCGAGACAATTTTTTTGGACAGGTATTTCTACAATCACTTTGGTTCACTTATTTGAGCTTATCCCACAAATGTGCTTTTAAACTCATCTCACAAGCTATACAAGTTATTTAAAAGTGAACAAAGACTATTGATTAATTTATATATAAAATTATGCAAATTACATTTATAAGAGTAAGTTAAATAAATTTTATTTGTAAATTTTATTTAATTTATTTGTAAAAATTATATATTAATATATATATGAATATTTTATATATATATATAAATATTATATATATGTAAAATCATACCCAAATTAGTCAATATAGAAATAGGAATAGATGAAAAGGGGATACAATAGTCGATCCTATTGCAACAGGTCACAAAGAAATTCAAAACCAAGCACACTGGACTTTGGAAGTTACTCCCTTGATTGATAGGGAGGGAGAATGAGATAATCATAGAAGGGATTTCAAATCATGAACTTTGATAGAGCAGTGAAGGGCACTGCTTGTGAGTGAGAACTTTGCAGTGATCTGAATGCTTCCCTGAAAGTTAGCATCCAGTTGCCCTGCTTGATGTTAGACCAGAACAGGCCTGCATCACTGGGAGAACAGAGGTTGTTGGCTTTGTGGGCACACAGGTTTTCTCCTTTTGACAATGGATAAGTAAAGTTGCCTCAAACTTCAATCTGAAGTAGGATTCAAGATGCCTTACCTCTGCAGACCTAGGAATGCTGAATGGAGAGATGGGAGTAACCACATTCTCATAGTTATTATGAAATAGCATCTAGTTATTTTATATAGTAATCAGGAAGGTAATGTATATAATTTTAGTGATGTTATATGATTTTTTACCAGTTATATTCTCTCTAAAATGTTCTAAATTTGCTCAAGACCTTGTTACCTAATACAAATTTACAAATATCATGTTAATCCATAACTATCAGAGAATGCCTGATTCTGGTTATTGAAAACTCTATTCTCTGTCAATATGCATGATATTGAATGCTGCATTGCCCTACATCAAGGAGAAAGCTTCATCATTTATTCCAGAAACAACAGTTTAGTGGTTGGAGGACTGAAGTCTATACAGCAGTGTTATTATATGTCAGAATTTTACAGGACCTTGAGGCTCCAAAAGAATGGCTAATAAAATTGTTCCTATTCTAGTACAATATAAAGACCTGAAGTCATCCTTTTGGAATAGAGGTGTTACATAAATACTAGAGCATGTTAATAACTTTCCAATACACATGCCTGCCACATGCTTGCAAATACAGATGTTTTTGAAGCTAAAGAACTGATTCAGACTAAACTAATGTAATTTCTTTATTAAAAGTAAGTTTACTATTTCTTATTGTGAAAGGTGATAAATATTTTTGTGGACACTTTGAAAATATTAAAACAAAGAGAAAAAAAAATCAGGCTTTGACCCACTCATTGGAGGCCACCACTGTTATCCTAGGATCCATTTTCTAGAGAGTTGGCTTCCTTAAACATCTCTCACTGAGACTGTCCCAGTTCAAATAATTGTCATCTTAAACTTGAGATATAAATACAACTCTTATTTGTTCTCCCTTCCTTTCGGGTATTGCTAATCTAAACCAGCCAAATAGGCACAGAAGAGTATTTCTAGAAAACTGTTAGTGACTAGTTCTCTCTCTTGGCCTTGGGCTAACAGCAAATTATTATAGGTTTAGCCAGGGAAGGTACATAAAAGAAGGAGAGGTTTTTTCTTGTTTGTTTGTTTGTTTAAAAAAAACACATAAGAAGTCACTTACATTATGGCAACCTCTTATTTGAACAGATGGCTCTCTGAGAATTGGTACAAAATGAATTTGATTAATTGTCAAAGCATGGGACTAAGTAGACCAAGCTCTGACTTATAGCTAGACCCGTTGGCTTCATTTGCCAATAGTGAATGCCTATATCTCTTGGTCATAAACTTCACCCTGACACCAAGAGAAACACCTTTCAAACATCTGCTCTATTCCAAAGGAAGCATGGGGTGGGGGGGAAGGGGGAGCATATTGATCAAAGATGCAAAGCCCATTTCACCGTTGGAAAGTCACTTTGAGGATACATGCCACTACCAGAGGCAGCATCAAAGCTGGATCTAGAGCATCACACATTGGCTTTGAAAGAATTGAAACAAGCAAGTTTATTAAGTGCTACAGATAGTAAATGATGAAATATCTCTGTTGGGATAGATGGACTTAGCAACAAAAGTCTGTAGTTCCTGCATCTTCACTGGAGAGACCGTTCTGCCTCCTTCCTTTAAACTTCCCAATAGCTCTTCATCTTCTACAAGGCAAAAGCAATGTTTTTAGGATAATATATAATGCCCTCCTATTGCTTATGTACCTCTCTAGTATCATCTTCCACTGTTCACATTTAATTACAAACTGACGGTAGTTCTCTGCATACAGGGACCTGGAAACTGCCTTCACACCTTTACTAATGGAACTGTTTCAGTTCTCCTTTAAAAAATCAGTTCAGTTGTTACCACCTCCTGGGAGCCCTTCTTGATTCTCCTAGAATGGGTATAGATGGTGTCCTACCCAGATCCCCTTTATTGCCAGTGTACTGAATCCATCATCTGCTGGCAATGCTGGCCAGTCACAACTCACAGTTACACTCTTTGGGGAATTCCCATTAGCCAAATGGTAGCCATTTTTCCTTAGAGGATACAGCAAACTACAGCTAGCCTGTAGCTCAATTCCCAGCCATCACCTATTTTGTGAATAAAGTTTTATTGGAGCAAAACCATGCTCATTTGTTTACACATGGTTATCCATACTAAAATGGCAGAGTGGTTTCAACAGATACTAAATAACCCACAACACCTAAAACATTTACTGTTTAGCTTTTACCAAATTTTTTGTGTTGCTGATCCTTAGAGAGTACAAAATGTGGAAATTATTTTATGTTGTAATTTGTGCTCCAGAGTCTAGAGCTTTCTCATAGGATCATACCAATGCTAATCTCCAGTTAAGACTTCATTACTATTTAGCTTTTTACCCCTGTCCTATTCTGCTTCCTTCATTCCCTTTTCTTGAGCAAAGTCCCTGAATAACTCTTTTCAATTAGATGCAATGATTTAGCTGTTACTCCTAGGAAAATTCCCCTAAGACAGTTGGTACCTGGAGTTGTTCTACGTAGCAGATATTAAAGATGGATTTCTGGAGTTGATTTCTCATTGGATGGATGGCACTTGTGGTTCATTGCTGATTGCTGGAGGGGTTTGGATAGTCTGGTCATCAATAACAGGCTGTAGCATGTGATTGCTAGGACTTCACATGTTTGCTGGGCTGGATCTAGGTGGAAGGGGATGTGCTAGCTGGTGCAATATTTTGGGTATAATGGAAGTTGGGATAGAACTAGTAAGCATCGTTGATTCTATGAAAAGGGAAAACATAAAAATAACAGGCTAAGATCTATTCACCAACAAGTTAGATCCCTGTATAAATATCAGCACGACTCCTTGGAATCAGTTAGAGCCTATCACTGGCAGATTCTCCAATAGACACAGTTGAAGATCAGAAATGCTGAACTCTCAGGCTAGCAAATCTAGGTTTAGGACCCTGAAGAGAGGGAGAACATACTTGGACTATAGATGTGATATATGGAAAGGGGAATCTTCTGCATTCAAGAACTTTGAATTCCCTACAGATGTGGCCCATTCATCTTAGCAGAACAATTAGTTCTTTCTTTAGCTTGATGATAAACAAAGCCATGGAATGGGCCAATGCCTTACAGGACAATGGTTGCCCTCCTGAGTATCTGGTACCATCTTGCCTCCTGTGTAGTACTTGTAATCAGAGTCACAGCTCAGTAAACTCAACTGGGGACTTGCTGGGCCTGTTACAGGAAGGGAGATATTATTTGCCAAAAGAGCTGTAGGACCGGTCAGTATGTATACCATGGAACCCAATGGATAACTTAGCAGTAGATCCTAAGGTCCTGGTTAAAAGCAAGTGGGGACAACAGTATGCAAAACAGAATAAGGGAGAGTTCATTGATATATGGCCACTCCATACTGTGTGGTCTTGTGTTATATTTAACATACTATTGAGATTGTTCAAAAGGCTCAGCTGGTTGGTCAATGACCTGGCTAAAAGAGCAAGATTGGAAGGCCAGCGAAAAGATCTGGGATAGAAGCATTTGAGAACAAAAGTATGAGTTGCATTGTACTCAACATCAAGACCCACCAGAGAACTTCCACAGCAGGGGTGGCACTAAACCAAGTGGACAGAATAACGCAATGAGTTCATGAGAGCCAGGTCCTTCACTTGGCTACCTACTCATTGCACAATGCACTTCTGCAAAGAGGAGCCATGGCGAAGAGTGTAGTTATTATATAAAATCTTCTTATCACACATGCACATGACAATAATAAGTAAGAGCTAGGGAGAAAAACGTTAGAGGTGATAGGTTTATGGCATAGATGGTAGGGATACATTTTCAAGTGTATACTTCTATCTAAACTCATCAAGTTGTATACTTTAAATATGTATAGCCTTTTTTTAGGGTAATCAGACCTTGATAAAGTGGCTTAAAAAAAAAGAGTAGCCATAGCAGACTTGGAGACTGCGCATGGCTCAACAACACAGGAAACCTCTCAGCAGGTTTGAGATTCTACAGTGGAAGCAGAAAAACTCAGGATGTTATTGCCTCTCGTATATTCCGAACACTTATCTCCAGCTTCACTGAATTTCTAAGATGTTTTAATTGGGTTTGTTTTGAGATACAAGGAATGCACAGTGTGAGCCTCTGTAAATATGCCTCTTGCACTGTCCTCGAGGCTATTATGAGCGCTGATTCTCAGCCTACGGGTCAACATCCTGTTAATTCCTGCAAACTTAGCCCGAGGTTACACCATTAAATAGACCTCAGGTTCCTTGTTCTTTCAGCTATTTTGTTTGATAATGTAACATTTCTTAAGGTTAAGAATTCCCCTGTAATGAGATACATTTGTGTTGAAAGTTTCTGCTATATTTCTGTCTATAGACAATAAATTTAAGATCATGGGTCCTAGCCTTGAATCTGTACACAGAATGAAACATGGAGCGTAGAGAGTCTGTTTTTATTAATCATCATCATTCTGTAAAAATGTCAGCTCTCCTCCCATTTCTATCCCATGTGGACTTGATCACAGGCCTCTGCCTTTCATTAAATATGACCCCTGCTCATTTGTCCTTCTGCCCTAAAACGCATCGGCCAAGGTCAGGTCTAAATTGTAATGAGGGCAGAGAAAAAAGCCTGCCCTGTATCTACTCCCCTGGAACCAGAGTTGGAAACGATATCTTGATGAAAGCAGTAATTTTGGAAGTCTCTGAAAATTGTGATGTAATATTATTATTTAATCATAAGATTAATCTAGAAATCCACAGTCTTTGTCTGATGTAATTTAACATAAAGCTTGCAGATTAAAAATGAAAATTCATAGACCTACTTTTGAAATGTGGGCGAAGGTTTTAAGAAGTATATATTCAGAAGCAAGATACAATGGGAAATTTCAAAAGAAAACTTCTGTACTTCGCTAAAAATTGAGTTTTTAATCATCATCTGAAGTACATTTTCTCCTTTTTTTTTGAGAATCATTTGGTTTGGTGTTTTATAAAAGGTGTAATATATATATATATATATATATATATATATATATATATATATATAAAATGAATGGGATTTCTCTGTAAATTCCACCAACACTAAATACTCAAGGAAATTCATTCCTTGTCCATGATATGGAGAAAGCAAAGATTTTGAAATTAGAACTTATTTTAAATCCAGGCTTTGCAAATAAATACTCTCTGATTCTCAGTTTTCTCATTTCTAAATGGGATAACTCCACCTCTCAATTGTGCTGTGACTATGAATTTGAATGACATATGTGGAAGGGGTGGGATCTCACTTGATTTATTTTTTTCTTTTATTTATTCTTCTTTCTATTATTCTTCTCTTCCTTCCCTTAAGAAAAAGAAATAAAAAATTATGATCAGTGTATGAATATGTGTGAGTTTTGAAACATTTATATAGTTTTTTTGAAAACTCAAAAACTATTTTTTTTACAACATAAACTATTTTTTTTACAACATAATCATTATAAGGGAGAGCTATAAAGTACATTTTATGTGATACTGAAGTTAAATTTCTGAAACAAACTAAAAATACAGACATAATAGTACTTTCTTAGGAGGGTTTTCTTTTTGAGGCAAAATTGTAAAATAGAAATGATCTTATTTTTCTAACAAGGCCTGGGTTTCACCCATAATCTACATAAATTATTTGCTTCAGATTCCCCATCTGGGAAATGGGTATAATCTAATTATTACTGGGTCAAAATGACTTAATTGTAACAAGTGCTAAGAACAACAACAAGTGTACCACTCATTTTTACAATAAAAAACAAGCCAAGTGAAAATTGATTTTCCTAGGTATTTTAATGCAAAGCGGTGATTAAGCTATGTATTTTTAAAAATATTACTATTTTGCCATTTTTTATTTTAAATTAAGCATTAAGATAAATTCAACGTAGTCATAATAAAATTGCTGAATATGATAAGAAACATGGCTACATTGCATTTCAGGTGCTGCAGTAAATTTCTTAGATAATCCTTGATGAAGAGCAATAAGTACCATGCAAGCTTTCTTCTGAGTCTTCCCTATACAAAAAGTAATAGGATGACCTTCGTGCTGGGAAAGAGCTTTGTCTGAAAAATGTGTGACCTTTGGGTAGCAAAATCCTAAGGGCGGGGTTGAAAGTGTGCTACTAATAGATGAGCCATGGGAACATTATGGTAAGTGAAATAAATCAGTCACAAAAAGATAAATACTGTATGATTCCAATTATATAAGGTATCCAGGGTAGTCAAATACAGAGACAGAAAACAGAATGGCAGTTTTTTAGCAGTTGAGGATAAGGGGAATTGGGGACTTGTTGTTTTATGTGTACAGAGATTGACTTCTGCATGATGAAAATTGTTCTAGTTGCTCTGATTGTCAACTGATCACTTACTTCACTTTCTGCCATTGATTTAGGGAATTTGATCAACGAGGCCTTTGTTTTTTACCCCTAACAGCCACTGTCATTTTTTTCCCCTGATCATCTTGCCCTAGTGCCTCATGTTTCTTGGAGTTTTCTCTAATAGTAATAGAGATAGCCTACTCTTTGCACATCACTTCTTGCTTTATTCCTGAATGCAATGAGAATCATGATGAGGGCTTTAAAATACCCCAGTCCTACCCAAGACCAGTTGAATTTAACAAATTATTATTTATTTCAGTTAAATTAAGCAAAATTCACTGGCATAATTCTAATAAAAAGGCACTGACACAATATGATTTTCATGACATCAATTCACTATTACGATTGATATAAATTGCCACTTTGATCAGTCTTGTATAAACTAGAAATGTCCAGTAATGCAGATATCCACACCTACACTCATACATCAATAAACACATTATACTATTTATTAATATCTAGGTCTTAAAATATTTAATTATTTCATAGTTTTGAGTCATGATAACTTATGCATGCCAACTACTCAATATATTATGTGTGAATAAATAATGTCCCTTCCCCCTTTTGGAAGTTCCTAAAATAATGAATTAACAGGACTGTCTCTATTTAATTTTTCCATATTTATAAGGGTTAACATTTCCATATTTTAAGAAAATGCAGAAGGAACAAAAGCTATAAAGCTTACTAATGCCCCTAAATAGATCAACTGGCTTCGGAGTAAAGATTTTCTTTCAGGTGACTTTAAGTCATGCTTTTACTTTTATGTAATAAATCACCATCATTATCTACTCACTCATGTGCATTCGAAACATGACAGGATGTGGTGTCAGCAAATACATAAATATGAATATTCTACACATAATCAAAATTGCAACATAATGACTAACATCATGCCTACAGGGAAAAATACAACTTTCGAAAAAAAATTCTGGGAGGGATTTAGTTCAGTCATGTTAGAACTAGAAAACAGAGGTTATTTCTGAAGTGATTAGCCCTTATCATGCTAAAGTATTTGCAATCAACAATGCACTGTTTTTCCAGGCCCAGGACTTAATATTAAAAAATTCTGGGTTCAAAGCATACTTGCCTGTTTTATCTTAACAAAACTCATCAACATTTTTTAAAAAATTTAATCCAATGAAATATTTTGTAGTATTGCCAATTTCTCATCAACTAGCTCAAAGAATGGACTTAAAAAATGACATTCCCTTTACAAATGATTGTGCCAACTTAAGTAACAAAGGTGAGAAAATATAAGATAATTTAGAAAATAAATATATTTTATCTTTAAGTATTAAGTATCTTAATTGTAAGACTTAGCTATCAACATAGTCACCATGATTTCATTCACAACAAATGTAGAACAATCTAAACCTCAACAGGAGGGCAACAAATAACTGTATTATAGAGTATTTATATACCATGTGATAATGTCACTTCATTGCAATATATATTAACACATATAATTAAGCTGATAGTATGCTTGCAGTAAAATGTGACAAGAAAAAATGCAGGAAATTCTATGAAATATGGGATTTATGGAATATTAGATGAACTGAAAATCTACCAAAAAATATTTTCAATGGTGTCCCTTTAGAAAGATTAGATTTTGTTATCTTTTGAAATATTTCTATTTTTTCAAAGTTTCTACAGGGGCCATGAAATAATTATATGATCACAAATGTGTCTTTGTATTGATAGCTCTCCTATATACTCTTGGGCATGGTGCATTTAAATTCACTGAAGCACTACCAAAGTCAACCACACCAAACACTCTTCCATGCCCTGGCAATGTTCCAGTTCCTTAGAAGACATCCTGTGCTTCAGACTTTCTGACTCTTTGTTCTTTTCATTCTGTATAGAAAGAACAAATATAGAATGCAGGAAGCTTTGTCAGAGCCTGATCAGCAATGCCAGCTTTATTTTATTATCTTATAATGTCTTTTATCATGGACCTGTACTAATTGTATAACTTCTCTTGACCAGCATGTAATAAGAGAAAGACCATGGCCATGCAGCAGGAGAATTGGCTAGTCACAGTAAGAGGTGGATAGACTGAAAGGTGGTACCAAAGCAAGAGCTCTTGATGTAGAGCTTAGAGAAGGGGTTTAAATTGTATCCCAATGATTATTCAACCAATACATCATTTTACCTCTCTGAGTCTGATTTCTCTGTGTAATATACAGAAATAACAAAATAAGTTATAGAACTTATAAATGGCCCTAAATATGCCAACTGGCTTCAGGGAAAACATTGTCTATATCACGTTCACTATTTTGGACCTATCACCACATGGCCAACCGGGGCAACTTCATTTCCAAAACAGAAGCAAGCAGCCCCCGTAAGTGCATTGCTGTCATTTTTCAGTGGAGAAATAAGACTGTTTTTTTTTTCCTTTTTTCCTGTAACTGTGAATATGAAATCTGACTTTCCTCAGTTTAATTTAAAAATAAACATAATTATTCAAGTCTTTTAACAAATGTTATCAGCCTTTCCTTCATGTTTGATGACTAACTCTGTCCCAAATCTATAACTGCCTAAATGATTCCAAAACCATTAATTTTATAAAGTCAAACATCAATCAACACAGAAAGGAAACAAAGATAAACATGTAAAAGCATTTCAAAAAACATTTGACAAAAAATGAATATGCTTAGAAAATAATCCAATTTCTCTAATTGGTTAATAAGGAAATGCACTAGGAAAAATGATCTACTGAATATAATACTTAAACAATTAATTTTCAGGCATTTTATATTTTAAATGATTTTATTGGTAGACATTTTAAAGCCACGTAAATGCTCTGAGTCTGCATTTCAATGTTCCACATATTAAGTGTAATATACTTTTTCAATTAAATACTAGATCAACAAGTTAGGAAAGAGGAGGTGAAGAGACAGACAGACATGGGGAAGTAGGTAGAGAGAAAGGGAGAAGCTGTTAGTGGTACCTGAGAAAGAAATAGATTAAATGTAACTTGCAATTATGTACTTTGAACCATCCATCATCAGTTTATGAGTGACCACAGCAGGAGGTTCACATGTTGGTAATATTTTTCCTACTACTACTAACTTGTGGTCTTCTGATATCCAGACTTCCAGTGGAAAATCAATGTTATTTCCCATCCCATCTATAATATTTATTTTAATATATTGGGGAGAGATGCAGCATGTAATGCTTCTGTTCTTTTCTGTTCTTACCCTAAGCCATCTCATTCTGTTTAGGACATAAATAATATTTAAAGTTTATCATTCCAAAATTTTCCTTGTCATAACTTTTCTCTGGGTGTGATTCAGAACCTTTTTAGAGATATCTATTTGAGTATCTAAAAAGCATCTCAAATTTAACTTGGTCATTCTTCTACAAAGCAACCCTGATCCCACACTCACCTTCCAAGCCTTTCCCATCTCAGTTACAGGTAATAACTTTAACTAGCTGCTAAGACTGAAATCTTGTAGTCATCCTTAATTGTCTCTTTCCCTACCTTTATGCTTCAGTTTGTAATCTAGTTCTATTCATTTTGAAATTGAAAAGATATCTCAAATCTAGATACTTCTCCTTATTTCTATTATTGTAGGAGCAAAGAAATTTGGAGACAATATTATTAGCTATTAATATTAAAGGAATAGGAAAGTCATATCAAAATATGCATTCTAGGAGTATGTGGGAAAGAAACAGAAAAATATTATTAGGAGCATGAAATTATTTAGCTGCTATTAAAAACAAAATGTTTTTATAATTAATATTATTTAAAATATCATGTTAACAGTTTTAAATAGGTTCATTTGCTATTGGATTTCTCAGAGTTTTTTAATATAGAAATATCCATCAAGAATTTCAGAGGGTGATATAGTATGAAGAATGTTGAAACTATATTTGAACATGAACCTATTAATTCGAAAAGAATTCCATTAGTTTAGGAAATATTGCCTGAATAAACTTTTAGAATTGTATTTGTTTCCAATTGCTGATTCAAGATGTTTTTCAGCTTTAGCTCTGTTGTTGCTGTTGTATCTTTTCATTTTCCCAAACTCTAAACATTTACATATTCTAAGATTTGGTTCTTTATTTTTTTTTAATTTCTAGAAGTGATTATTTGAATGCCATAGGTTTAAACATTACCACTAAACTAGAGGCCCTGTGCACATAGTCATGCACCAGTGGGGCCCCTCAGCCTGACCTGCGGGGATCAGGCAGAAACCGGCTCTCTGACATCCCTTGTGGGGTCCCTGATTGTGGATTGTCAGAGGGCGCAGGCCAGGCTGAGGAACCCCACCAGTGCACGATTGTGGCTGGGGAGGGACCATGGGAAGGCTCCAGGACATGTCTGGCCCATCTTGCCCAGTCCCCATCGGCCGGACCCCAGAAGCAAACTAACCTACCAGTCAGTGCAAGTCATAGCGACTGGTTGAAGGGTGGAACTAACAGTCAGACACTTAGCATATTAGACTTTTATTATATATGATTAAGAAATCTTACATTTAGCACTGGTTAGCTTGGCTCAGTGTATAGAGCGTTGGCCTGCAAACTGAAAGAAACCCGAGTTCGATTCTGGTCAAGGGCACATGCCCAGTTGCGAGCTCAAATCCCAGTGTGGGGCATGCAGGAGGCAGCCAGCCAATCAATGATTCTCCTTCATCGTTGATTTTTTTTCTCTCTCTCCTTCCTTCCTCTCTGAAATTATATATATATATATTCCCAATATCTCATTCAATAATTCCCATTTATTTTTTTAGGAAATTTTATTTATTCATTTATGTTTGTTGTAGAAATTGAGTTTTATTTATTTAGATATTTAAAGAAATATATATATATATATATATATATATATATATATATATAAAGAAATCTCACATTTATCTCTAATCACTGTCACTCACCTCCTACTGTACATCTCCATTGGTTATTCAAGAAGTTTCTCTAAGTTGACTATCTGCCCCATTCCAACTAGCTTAGCTTCGGCTTTCCAGTTTAGTAAATGGCAACTCTACATTTGCAATAATTTATGCTAAAGAAACACTTGAAGTCATCCTTGACTTAGCCTTCTTTTCACATGCTGCATATCCTATTCACAACTACCACAATAGTCTAAGATATGTTTATTTCTATTGAGGCCAATAATTTATGTCATTTAACTACTGCTAGCCATATCTGTCCTTGTTCAACATACTCTATTAAGTCCTTATCTCATTCAGAATAAAAAACAAAGTCTTTAACATGACCTAAGCTTTGTAGGAAATGCAAAAGTATTTGTAGGAAATGATCTGTATACATATGTTCACATGTAAAGTGTGAAATTAATCAGCAATGCCATCTTGTGTATCTTCTCATTGAACCCCACAATCTTTTAGTACTTACTTAATAAGTGCCAGGAATTTTCACATTTGTGACATTTAATACTCACAAACATATTACAAAGTAAGTGATTGCATTGCATTTAAAACATAAGAAAACTAAGGCTCAAAATGAATATTGAATAATCTTTGTTGTAGATCTGAGCAGAATATTGCATTTAATAGTGAGTCATGTTAAAACACACATTTTGTTATTCGAGTGGATGTAAATTGTCAGAAGGAACACATATTCTTGCTCTTTTATTAAATTTCCAATGCAATGGAATGTATCCTGCCTTGCTTCATCTTGCTAAAAAGGAACACTAATATTGCCAGCTGGGAGGTTGCAAAGAGTTACATGAACTAATTGATATGACAGATCCTATCATAATTTATCAACAGTGTACAATTTCAAAATTATAAAGTTTGAATTCTTCAATTTTATTCTTGATTGTAAAAGTCAAACAAAGATGTAAAATTTAAATATACATATTGACACAAGACTGAGAATGAAGTACACCCATTGACCTTATGACTTGATATATACTAGATAACAGCAAAATCTGACAATCATTAACTAGTACAGACCTTGATGTCAGCCACACTATAATTAGCCATGATGGCATGGAGGTTACTTCCTGTCAGTTTTAGACTTAATCTGTCCTAAAATTGTAAAGTTTATAAAAAGTTCTTGTGTGACTTTCTATATTCACTGTAATATTTATTGTTATAGATCATTTAAACCTAAGACAATAATTCCCATTTATTTTTTTAGGAAATTTTATTTATTCATTTATGTTTGTTGTAGAAATTGAGTTTTATTTATTTAGATCACTAACCAAGACCTCACTGATTTTGTTATGATGAGCTCAACAAGCATGAAACCTGGTGGTAACTTCCTGTCTGTGTACCAATTATTATACAAGTTAGAAAAAATAATTATGGCAAAGACATTTACCATAGACCAACACCACATTTTTACTTTTTCCTTGAGAGTACCTATCACATTACGTATTGGGTAGTTAGTATATGTGAATTAAATATGAATTAACTTAAAATCTAAATTTGCTATATCTAAGCAGCAAATAAATGGAAATAAAAACCTGAGGCATTGAAATTCTCTTTTGTTTGTAATTTACAGAAAATATGCATGTATGCCGCGGCTGATCTCAATTACCCTGATGATTTTCTTCACATCAGCTTTCTCTTGACTATTGAAATTTGGATGTGTTTTCAAATCTAAATTTCCACTGCAAGAATTGGTAGCCTGCCTGAAAATCTGAACATGCTTGAAGTTTTACTAATAATGGTGCTCAGACCAGGAATATAGCAAGGGCTTGCATTTTCCTTATAATGTTTGGAGATATTTGGAAAACATTTCACAATTTCCACTCTTCAAAGGAAAACATTGTTTTTGCCTTTAATGTCCAATTCGTTTACTTTTTTTCTTTCTTTTTCTTTTCTTTTTTTTTTTGGAAATGTTTTCACCCAAAGAAAAAGGTTTTCATTTAGAAAAGTAAACATTTTGGCTGTTAGGTGGTACCAAATAAAAGATTCCCTGATTGCTTTAAATGAGCCATTGAGGAAACCCTTGCCAATGTAGACACAGTCAGTCGGTATTCTACAATGTGTCAAAGTGTTCCACCTTCTTTGGTGCTTTGTAAATCACACCAGGGATTTGAGTAAATTAAGTCGGGCTTTTTCACCAGAAACCAGATGTTGCACCTCCACTGAGTTTTACTTCAGAAAACAATGCATTATTAAGTGACTATGAGCTATGCAATCAGGAAGAAATATTGCATCTGGCTGTCAAAACGTATGCCGTTTCAACCTGCTGCAAGACTACTTACAGAAGTCTGGAAGGGCACAGGATAATTACTGAATTTTCTAAATTCCAAAGATGTGTGCTAGACTATAGAATAGGGTCAAAGGCACCCCGAGTAAAGTTAAGAAACAGACTGAGATTTGTAACATGAAACAGGATGCCTGTGTGTGTGTGTGTGTGTGTGTGTGTGTGTGTGTGGCAAAAAGCCCAAGACAATAAAGCAATTGTAATTAGAGATTTAACTCCGTCAGGGCATCCAGGTTCTAGAGGAAAAGTAATCAAATAATGCAGAATAAAAAAAAGAGAGAGAAAAGGAGATAGGTTAGACAGAAAGAATAATGAAGGAAAACAAAGATGAGGGAGGAAAAGAGGGAGGAAAAAGCATGGAGAGAGGGAGAAAAGGAAGGAGGAAAGAATGAAGAAAGGAAAAATGAAGAGCAGGAGAATGGAAAAAAATAAAACCATTATACAGGACATTGTTCAAGTCCAATAGGGCTCAACAAGAAGGTTTTATAAAGTGTATTCATTGCCTGCACTCCCCACACCTGCTCTTTAACACTGCATTTTGACATGCAGGTCCATCATCTTTTAACTCTCTGTGTCTCTGGAATCCACACCTCACTATCAGAAACACAAATGTCAGCTTAATCTCTTTACATTACACATGCATCCAATATTTCAGGTCACACTTGCCAACATTAGTGTGAAATATCTATTTATGATTACATTTGTAAGATATGAATTCAACCCCCCTGTGATTATCTATTACAGCAGTAGTGTGACTGAAAAACTACATGCTGGGGAAAATTACCTAATTTATGGTGCATGTTCAAAGGAAGAAAAGTTCTTCATTATTTCCACAAGGAAGGTGAATACAATTCTGCAAAATAATAAAGGTCACATTTTATTTTAAAAATCAAGCATATTACTCATTTTGGCTTGTTTTAAAAAAATTGAAAACAATAATTTGAGTGTGTATTTATTTCCTTAATACTTTAAGAAGAATGGCTAATTCAATAAGTTTTTGAGTCTTAACTCTTATTTTATATTAGAGGCCCGGTGCACGAAATTTGTTGCGGGGGGTGGGGGGGTGGGGCACGGGGATGTGTCTCTCAGCCCAGCCTGCACCCTCTCCAATCTGGGACCTCTTGGGGGATGTCCAACTGCTAAACTGGAAGTCAGACATTTCTCTCACAGTCTGGGACTGCTGGCTCCTAACTACTCACCTGCCTGCCTGCCTGATCACCCCCAACTTCTCCCCGCCCCCTGCCAGCCTGGTCACCCCACACAGCCTGCTTGTTCAGTCGTTTGGTCATCCCTCACTAACCCCCCCCCCCCCCGACCCCCGCAAGCCTATCACCCCATTCAGCCTGCTGTTTGGTCATCCATCTGGTTGTTTTGGTCATAACATCCCCTGGCATTTTATCTTTTTATATACTAGGTCATATATATATATATATATATATATATATATATATATATTTCAAGACATGACATTTATTCATTCAACAAGTATGTATCAATATCTTACTAAAGTCGAAGTACATTCTTGGAATAAAAAAGCTATATAAGATATAATGGAAGACACAGCCTTGTAAGTATAATTAGGGAGAAAAGATGAACCATCTTACTGTTGTTGGCATGGGACATATCAATGAAGTTCCCACAGAAGGAAACATGAATGAAGAGACTTCATGAAGAAATTTAAGGTTTGTGGATTTAAACAAAGGGGAGAATAAAAGGTGATCAAGAACAGAACTAAGCTTGAACACAGATGTCTGAAATTCCCGCAGACATTCTGGGTCCAGCAAATATTTTGGTTCTACTGAATCGTATGTGTTTGTATAATAGCGATAGCGAATGAGGCTCTAAACATTGGCAATGACCAATTGCTAAAGAATTGTTATGCCATATGAAAAAGTTTAAAACAACTTTAATTACAGGGAGAAATGTTAAAGAGTGGGAGTGTAATTGGGAAAAATTAAGTTGGAAATAGCATGGAAGCTGGACTGGTCAAAATATAGATAATTAGAAGGCTTTCTTGCCTGTGTGCCAGAATAAAGTTTTTATCACAGGATAAAATGAAGAAAGGATGTCTCTACAGACACAAGAAAGTGGAACAAATCATGTTCCCAAATAGAGTCTGAAAAATTGGACTAGGGAGACCTCACTAGGAGTTTTGATCTTTTCCCTGAAGATAGATGGTCTAGGGCAGTGGTTGGCAAACTCATTAGTCAACAGAGCTAAATATCAACAGTACAACGATTGAAATTTCTTTTGAGAGCCACAGTTTTTAAACTTAAACTATATAGGTAGGTACATTGTTATTAACTTAATTAGGGTACTCCTAAGGCTTAGGAAGAGCCACACTCAAGGGGCCAAAGAGCCGCATGTGGCTCGTGAGCTGCAGTTCGCCGACCACGGGTCTAGGGCAGTGGTTGGCAAACTGCGGCTCACAAGCCACATGAGCCACATGCGGCTCTTTGGCCCCTTGAGTGTGGCTCTTCCACAAAATACCGACTTCTGCGCATGGGCCACGAAGTTTCAATCACATTGTACGTGCGCGCCCACAGGTGGTATTTTGTGGAAGAGCCACACTCAAGGGGCCAAAGAGCCGCATGTGGTTCGCGAGCCGCATGTAGTTCGCGAGCCGCAGTTTGCCGACCACTGGTCTAGGGCAATGCTATTCATTTTTTTTTAGTCTCCATCCACAGTCAGAAATACATTTTACTTTATGACCCATACACAAGCCTCTGTAACTCTCTGCTGCCCAACCTACGCCCCTTCCACACACATCTATGGTTCAAACAAAAATTATCACAATACCCCTACCCATCATCTGAGATGCATTTGGACACTGTCAGCTCCTTCATATGTATTTTATTTAAAATATTTAGACAAGAACTCCTAAATGATTGCATAACCTTCTACTACATGGTGATCAGCAGTGTGAACATTAGTTTAGAAAAGAAGAGGAGCTGGATTACTTGTGTGTTTAGTAGGTCCAGGTATATGCAGGCTGGTTTAAAAGACTGCAGAAGAACAGACCTGGAGCAATTATACAGCACCTACCTACCAGTCAGCTGTGCCTGGTACCCAAGGAAAGGCAACCATCTCTGAATTAATTCTAGTTTATCTCTAGCTACCTTATCATCAGCTACTAAGGTATCAGTGGTTATAACAACCTATTTTCTGTCCCTTATAAATCTTCCCTGGGCCTATCAGAGCATTGTATTCTACAATGGTTTAGCTGTCACTATAGAGCTACTTTGTGTTACATGAATGAGATCATTTTAATTGACTGTATCACACATTAATTTTTATTATATCACTTGAAAATTATCCCCAAATATATTATATTTGGAATATATATATATTAATAGGTAACATTTATATATTATAGATATTTTGTTTTAGATATTTTGTCACCAAGAAATACATTTAATTATTACCCCCATAAACATAAAGCAGAAATTCATTTTTACTGGCAGTCTTATTCCATGAAAATTTTGATTGTATTTTTTTTCTTATTGAAATGTTGGGAATAGCCCTTTACAACCAATTATTCCCTTCTTCAACCACTAGTATGGGGTCATCTGGAGATATTTATTGTTTGTCTTGAAGTTTTTCTGTATCCATAACAGTCTATCTGTGCGCTGTGAGCCTTAAAAGGCTTTTCCAACCTGTATGTATAGTGGAAACTTTCCAATCCCTTTAATAAAAAAACATAGGACCTATATAGACAGAGTAAGATATCTTAATGCGTATGAGTAATCAACCTGTCTCATTTTCACTTGCCCCATCATACACATTTATTGGTTAGTCAATTTGAAAAGTAAATGGTTTAGATTATGTTTATTTCATAAACTAGATCTCTTCTATTAATTCACTTAAAACACCCCTGTATTTTAATAGCCTAATAGTTCAAATCTTAGACTTATAATTAGAAACCTGAAAACTTTATGTCCCCTCTTGGCTTAATGTGGCTAATTTATATTAATTATTAATTAAGTTAATTAATTAGCTAAATTTCTTCATCTGCTAAAAATGGAGATAACAATGGTATCCCCTTATGGAATCATTATGAGAACTGATTAATGTAGTGTGTAAAAAGCACTTAACACGGTGCTTTCCACATCAGGGTGTGTTTTTTTTAAATGTAGCTGTAATTATTGCCATAGACATGAGTGACCTGAGCAAGGTGACATAATCTGCATCTAAGTGCATCATGTTCCACATCTCAATCTGCTCTGCCTTTAAAAGCTTCACTGAAATACTGGCATTCACAGGAAGAACAAAGGCTGCAGATAGACTTTACTGGTATCATTTTGTTCAATATTTAAAATAGCTTTTAACTATATCAGTATATCAATACCAGTGGTCATAATTTGTTATTTAGTTCACAAATATATATGTAAAACTATAAGATACGAATGTGCTCTGTCAGTGTGTTCGTTCTTTCCCATTCTCAAGAAGTAAAAAGTTTGCAAACTAGCAACTCTCATAAAAAATAAATAAATAGAAGCTTTTCCTAATGTATTATTTTCCACAGCCTTGCACATTGAAAACCATTTAGATTTTTACAGCAATATTTTCTGTAATGGGGAAATGCCGATTAGACAAAATAAATACAGAAATGAATAAACAATTGCTGATTCTTCTTTAAATGCTTCAAGGTCTTTCATCCTGCTCTGTATAATCCCTATAAGAACACACATACTTTATATAGATAACTGTACTATCATAATAGTTTGATCTGGAATATGGTATACATCAGGAATGTTTCCATTGTGAGTATTATTTTTATTAGTAGAAAATTGTCATAGGGGTTAATGGAATTTCTAACATATATTCTACCTCCACCACCCTGCTCCAGGTTTTTTTCCTTCCTGATCATATTTAGTCACTCATTTTCGAAATCTTACCACAAACACAACTTTAATCATACCTTTAAATGTTTCCATTTTTTGAGTCTAAGGCAGTGCAGGTTGTTTGAGTGGTAATGGCATTGAATGGTCCCTGGGACGAGATGAAGGGGAACTTCATGGGACACATAAGGGGTCTTCCCTAGTTCACCTTTAAAGATAAAGGCAGCACCAAATTAGTTGATATTGAATAACACTTTCAAATCTTTTCCAAACCCATTTATAGGTCCCTTTAATTACACACACACACACACACACACACACACACACACACACACACTCTTCACCACATGGATCAGTATTCCCTAGAATGTATACTAAATGTCATATACTTTGTTTCAACTAAGCTTAACATTTTTCTTCGGAGGTGATATTTAAACATCTGTGAATTTGGCAGATCTGAGTCCAAGAACTCACTCTCCCCCTGACTGTGGTTAGTCATGCCATCTCTCTGAGGCTCAACACCTTTTCCTAGAACAAGAAACGATTATGCTCTCTATCTTACAGACTACTTGGGAGATGTAAGGAGGAAGTATAGAACTAATTTAGAAGCCCACATACAATAACTATGAATGCCAGGATCATTATTGTTTTCATTTACAACCACAAGCATCTATTATATACTTTTACACCTTCACCGATGCTTTTTATTCTAATTTAAAGTGCAGCATCTTCACTCCAATCTTATCTATTGGGCACTAGCTTTGCATATCTTTTCATTTTCTTGAAATGCAGAGACCATGATTGCACACATCAGTGCAGGTATATGTATGGAACCTATCCCTTGCCGGCAGGAAAATACTCTATTAGCTTTCCAGTGTCCTTTTTCATAATGCCCCATGTTTTGTCGGCCTATTTCCATAGGCATGGGTAGAGTAGAAATGACTTGGGAAATTTTTGCCCAATTTAAAACACATTTCTTGACCCCCTCAAGCCATTGTGCTAGGCCAAGTTACACAATAATAGATAAGGACAATATAGGGGAGAAGCAAGACTGGGCAGCTGCGAGGCAAATGCTATACTTGTGAACAATGAGCTGAGAATAGTTATCCATACCTCAGGGGCCCTATTTATGCATACAGTTTCTCTGTTTTATTCTTCACCATCACCCATCGCACTAGCTGACACTGAAACTCACTCATCAGGTACCTTTCTGCTCACTCACCCAAACACTTAAGATATTCTTATCATCTGTTTGTATAAGGTTGCTTCTGTATTTCTGGAAAGTGGCCAAGGTCAAGTGTAAACTCAGAGATTTCACTGGTCCTCCAACCCAAACTTAAATTAATTTAAAAGATATGTACTAATCATTATCCCCAGTGTTTATAATTCCTAATACAAACAAGCACACTATTATTGCTATCCTTTATGTGAATCAACTGTCTCCATATTTTTTTAAATAGTCAGCAAATAAAACCTGTCCCACTTCAGGAATATGCAATTAAAAAAATTTACCTTTAAGGAAGAGTATGATAGCATATTTTTGCAAATGGAAGCAGATCGCGCATCCCATTTCACCTTTATCTACACAGGGTCAGCCCTCCACAAACCTGTCAAATGGGTTAGATAAGTAGAGAAAACAATGTGACCTTCTGTGTAACAGGTTAATGAATCATGGTTATAACAGGGCTCATGGAATTGGTTAAATTGCTATAACTGAGAGAAGGTGATTTATTTTCTTGTGGAGTCCTTGCCCCCAGTAGAAAACTTTACAAAGGCATTAATATGGTTAAGAATCCTGAGGGAAGAGTCTAGGAGAACCTTGAACTTCTTAACAGAGGGCTGTATTCAAGGTCTCTCCACACACTATCCTTAAATGGTTAATTAAAAAAAAAATCCCCTGTCATTAGATCGAATCATGCTTGACCAGGTCTTCTCAAATCCACTCGTATTTTAGGTGGGTCTGATCTCCCCTGCATGCTTTCTTGAGGACTAGAGCACCAGTGTAAACTTGCATCACATCTAATTTTATCACTTCACTCTAACACAGCCCATGAGCATGCACCCCCGCCCCCCGACCATTGCCTGCATTAGTGTTGGTTTTATCCTGCACAACTCAAGGGGGCACTGTTGTTATAGACTAAAATCTGTGTAACTGTGGCCATTGGACCTGGCGTGGCCAGTAAAGCCCTTTCTCCATGATTTGCCCTGATCTACCTCCCCAACTTTGCTTCCTTCCACTTGTCCTCATCTGACACACTGCCTTTGTGTCCCATTAAATGACTTTTTTCTACACATGCCCGATCTAATGCTCTGTGACTCAGCAGCCGTGGCTGGTACTGTCTGCAATGTTGGTATCATCTTATCTGCCATTTCCACTCAGTCTTTGAGTTTTTCCCTCTGCCAAGATTCCTCTATAGAGATGAAGGGCGTTTGTCTCTTCATGGTCATCTTATGCCTAAATCAAAGCTGCATTTGTCTCAATATCTGTCTGGTTTCCCACTAGACTTTAAAGCCCTTTGGGAGTGGACTGTGGTGTGTTCACCTCCGACCCTCTGTGCCTGGCAGGGATGAGGCATGGAGAATTCTGAAAAGGCTAACATAGCAAACTCAGAATACAGGCTCCCTTAATTCCACTGCTGGCTCCAGCCTCTGCCACATACATGCCTTGTTACATGTTAAATTTTTTTTAAATATATTTTATTGATTTTTCTTTTACAGAGAGGAAGGGAGAGGGACAGAGATCCAGAAACATAGATGAGAGAGAAAACTCAACCAGCTGCCTCCTGCACACCCCCCTACTGGGGATGTGCCCGCAACCAAGGTACATGCCCTTGACCGGAATCGAACCTGGGACCCTTCAGTCCACAGGCCGACGCTCTATCCACTGAGCCAAACCAGTTAGGGCCATGTTGAATATTTAAATCTCTCCGTGCCACACTTTTAATAGTGAAATGAAGATTGCAATAGTCTAAACTCTACAGGATCATCGCAATTAGTAAAGAAGTTAATATATGTACTGTGATAAGAATACTAGTAAATAATAAGCAGGTTTGGAATATTAGAGATTAGTATGAATAGCATTATTGTCGCTATAATTTAATATATGTACCATGATTAGAATGGTAGCAAATAATAGGCACATTTGGAATATCAAAGATTAACATTAATATTGCCATAATTGGTACTGTTATTGTATTATTTTGTCTGTCATAATATAGCCAAAGGGTATTTCTCAAAATTGTGGGTGCATAAGAATTCTTAGAGAAATACTTTTAAAACTCAGAGTGCTAGGCCTTGGGGGTCCTGGGAGCTGCATTCTTACAAATATTTCCACAATTTTAGACATACTTCCAACACTGACATCTCAGGAGGTTATAAAATGCTCTGAAACACTCAAAGATTCTAAATTGTCACATAAAAATTAGGTTATATTCCTCATGGTGATTAATTAGTATACATATGCACCTAGAAACGATTCAGATTAGAAACACTTTCAATTGTTCAAATGAAAACAAACTTTTCCCTAGGTAAGCCTATGTCAGAAATTATATTTACCTACACATTAATTCTCTGTCATTAACATACTTGGTTACTTTAAAATCTACTTTTGGTGTCCAGCAATTATAAGATTAATAATAATATATGACATACTTAGTTGAATTATTTGCAATTTAAATTCACGATTTCCCTTGCTTTCTTGGTCGTGTTATACATCTTTTATAGATAAAGCTAGACACTCAATTAAGCAACAACAAAATCAAATTAATTTTTGGAGTGTTGATGATAAAATAGGCAAGGAGAGACCAATAAAAAACCAGCATCTTGCAAGTTTTCTTGCATTTAGGTACAACAATAAATTGGCCTCCCCAATATTTGCATTTCAGTTGAAGTTCTGAAAGATTCTATCTTTAGAGATTTATTGTATTAACAGCAGGTGTAATGTGCTCTAAAAGCTGACACATGCTATACTACGAAGGGCATGTAAGGAAGAGGGCATCAACAAAACTACAATTTTGAACAAAAAACAGAATTTCATATTGATTTTTATTTGGCATAAAAAGCTCCAATCAGATATAGACACTGTAATTATAAAGATTTTAGTCAATATCCAACACATTTGAATGTATTTACTCTTGTTGCCATATGCATTTAAAAAGGCGCAGTAAATAAGTAAATAAAAAATATGGTGACAAGAAAAATTTAAGTTCAATATTATGATTGAGAAACATTTTTATATGTTTTTTATTGAATTTTTAGAGAGAGAGGAAGGGAGAGGGAGAGTGAGAGATAGAAACAGTATGAGAGAGAAACATTGGTAGGCTGCCTCCTGAACGAACCTTGCTGGGTTTCAAGCCGCAATGCCAGGCATTTGCCCTGACTTGGATTGAACCACAAACCTCTCAGTGCATGGGATGATGCTCAACCAACTGAGCCACACCTGCTGGGCTGAGAAGTACTTTTAAAATATGTATTTCTGAAATAAGTTGCTTTTGGGCCTAAGACAACTTTCTCATGCCATGGTTTCTTCCTTCAGACTCTCTATGGTTAGTCATATCTAAAAACAATTAGGCCCTAGCTGGTTTGGCTCAGTAGTCAGAATGTTGGCCTGTGGACCGAAGGGTCATGAATTTGATTCAGGTCAAGGGCGTATGGCCATGTTGCAGTCTTGATCCCCAGTAGGGGGTGTGCAGGAGGCAGCCGAACAATGATTCTCTCTCATCACTGAGGTTTCTATCTTTCTCTCTCCCTCTCCCTTCCTCTCTGATATATAATAAGTAAAAATGATAAGAAATCAGGGACTGCCGTATAAATCAGAAGAATCCTTATAAGAAAGAGATAGTCCAGACTTAATATGAAGCCCTAATCCTGCCTATAGTGATTTTTAACTTAAAAGTTTCCATTTAATACTATTCACATTCAAATATCTAAGAGATGTGAAATGCAAGATATAATATAAAGATAATTTGTAAGTGGAGCAAATTAACATTCCAAAGAGTGGGTTATATTAGTTTTGGCATCCTCTTTTAGGTTCCATCTTAGTTGCTTTTTGCTCCTAACAGCATCTTAGAAGACAGCATCTCTAAGATTCTTTCTCCTACTCAATATTTATGTTTGCAGCAAGTACTATGTGCCCAGCACTATTGTAGGTGCTGGTAAAGAGAGAAAAAGCCAAAATCACTGCCTTCATGGAGCTTACATTTCCAAACTGGGAAGACGCATTGACATAGTAATAGTACATGAATATACCTCAGATTCAGTGGAAAGTGCTACAACATAACCAACGCAGGTCGTGGAATAAAAGAAGGGCAATAGGCAATATTTTAGAAAAAGGAGTCAGGAGCGTTCAAAAAAAGGACATCTCATTAGAGGTCAAAATGAAGGCATCTGTTTTGTAACTATCTGTGAGGAGAGCCTGAAGCCGCATGACCATGTGAGAGAAGGCAAAGGAATGAACACATAACATGAAAGAGAAACGTGTTTATGAAGTTCAAACTTCTGACTTTTCTATCTGCAGCCCCTGGCCACCCTACCCCTTTGAAGTTTGGGAACATTAATCACCTTCTAGCTTTCCATCGCAAAAGCTTCAAATTTATTTATGTATTTTATTTTAATAATTTGCTAAAAAATAATTACCAAATTATTATATGACTCCAGGTGAAATATTAGCATTATATATTAAAAATAAGTTCCCTTCTCATCTCTCCTCTTAAAGTAGCCACTTTAGTTATTTTCCAAACATTGTTAACGTTCGTTTTTTTTCCCTTTTATTTCTATGCATACCTATACATACAGCAATATGTACGTGGTGGGTGGGGGTGTTGTTTGTGTCTTTTTATATTACTATTCTGCATTTTTCTCAAATCTAAGTCTATATCTTTGTCAGATCCCTGAAGCTATGAACACCCTTGAATTTGCAGTTATTTCTGTTCATAACCAGATACATGTCTCATTGCTCAACCCTATTATTTCTATCTTCTTTGCTTAAACACTGAACTTACCATAGTGAATTTAATCCAAATTGATACAAAACTAGTATTCTTCATTAAATCTACAGAAAACAAACAAACAAACATGTATTCTGGTTTAGGATTTAGATTAGGGTTAGTGTTAAGGTTAGGGTTAGGGTAAGGGTTAGGGTTATTGTGATCCACCTGTATTCATCTTTGCCTTCTGACTCTAGTTAGCAAATATCTATTAAAATGTTTCCTATGAGAAAATATTTGCATGTTCATGATGCTTTAGGTAGCATGACCCCGTGACCCCACTAGCCATGACTTTCTTTTTCTTTCCTAGTGACTAGTCAATTCTGCCTTATATTGGCTTCTACTAATGCCTTGCATTAGTTCTACAATCAACCCAAAGCAGCCAATGCTGTTTTATTTTGTTGGTTATAGACTTAAGAATGACTGAAGTAATTTTACAGCTTTTGTTTGCTTGGCTCTTTGAACTGCCAAGGGCTTTGCAAAAACAATTTTTTAAAATACTTTATGGTGGTTCTCTCAAAGTACATTTTAAAGTCTCTCGTAAATGGCTTTTCAAAGTGTTCCACCTGACTAATACACAGAACCAAAAAAAAAAAAAAAAAAAAAAAGGAAAAGGGGGGGACGGGGAGGGAGATAATTTATTTAACTTCTATAAAGTAAAGTTTTAGGGTTTAGTAGGCCAAAAAGTTCTAAAAAACTTATTTAATTTTTTTCTTTTTCTTTTTCATGAGCAACTTACAAAGGACTCTTACAATATTCACAATTAGGCTTATAATTTTCTTCCCACAACTCGGTGAAGATACAAAACTTGCACCCATGAGCAGCCGCAATGACCACAGAATGACGATGACGTGCCCTGCAGTCAGCAGTGATTCATTACGCCTGAAATGTTTGCAATTAAACTTAATGGAGGGGAAAGAGGCCTCCCTTTAAAAGCTGTCATCTCCTTTTCCCATTGATCCAACCACATTATTAAACAAAAAATAAGAATATGTTTTTCCCAAAATTCACAATTTGATTCAAGTGTGTGTTTTTTAAGCTCAAGTTAACATAATTTAGCTCAACTGTTTGTTTTCAGCACCAGAGAAATAAAATATAGTTGTTATTGATATAGATTTTCAAAATCAAGAGATGTTAGTTAATATGGAATCAAGTAGAGAAAATCAGAATGAAGTTCTAGCTCAGTAAAAAAAGAGACTACAATTATCTAAACATACTATACCAAAATCAAGTTCCAAAATATCACTCTAGACACCACAAAACACAATATTTTGGAGTCTATAATTAGAGCAGATTTGATCTGACATTTCCCCTCCTGTACATACTTGGGAAATTGAAAGAAAAACAAAACAAATAGAATAAAATATACATAAAGGCTACCCAGAAATCATCAGTTCAGTTGACCCTCATAAAATACTTAACGAGCCTTTAGGCAAAAGTAGATCCTACTAAACCAGAAAATAAACAAAAACCACACCACTGTGGCCAGTGTCTCCTCTCACCTCCTTTGTTTTCAGTAATACATCACATTAAAGAACCATGGATTGCACTAGAGTGCTCCCTTCCTAGACATGAGAAGTGAACAAACAGGTTTTCTTTCATAGCCAGATCACATACAGATAAAAATCTCCAATGTACTGACCCCCAAAAGAAAGAGCATGAAAATGATGTCACTCTTTTTGACCTACTGTTGGATTCGAATTGTTGCTACCTTAAATTCTTCTAACAATTTAGAACAAATTCTTTTCAGAATTTAGAATAAGAGTCTGCCATTATTTTACAGTGGAATTGATGTGTCCCCAAAGGATAAAATATCTACTCAGAAAATTATTGAGTTCTCTGAAAAGGAAAAACAAACACACAAAAAACATATCGCTTAAAAGTTTCAGTTCATCATGCAAACATGCAAGTGGAATTTTCTGCAGTTGAATTAAGCTAAGGATTTTAGTCATTTAAGTACCTCAGATGATATTTGAAATATTTTACTCATAAGATTTTAGAGTTTTGGGGAGAATTTTTAATTAGATTTTGGCACTTGCTGATGGCATTATGGCATAAACATATTAAAATATTCACAACACAGTAGCTTATAAAGCCAAGCTTTCATAAAAAAGCAATAAAAATATTTTTCCAGCCGGTAGGAGGAGTCAAAATGGATCCTTCAATCTGAGATTACATTCTTTACCCTCCCTTCTTTCTTTGCTTTTTTGTTTTTCTATTCTAAATATCTTTCTTTTATTTATTTAGTTGTTCAACAAATATTTATCGGAGACACATACTTTGTGCTAGGCACTGTTCCAGGCACCTTGGGTACAGGAAGGAAAGTAAGACAAAAGTTTTTGGTGTTATATTTTAATGTAAACAAAAGAAATATATAGTGTGATGTGTCAGAAGGTGGTGTGTCAGCCAGAAAACTAAAACGAGTGTTTGGGAAGAGGGTGCAGAGGAAGAGAGAGTTGATTGTAGTTATAAGTATGTGATCTAAGGACACTGTGTGTCCCATCGGACCAAAGGGTTGGTTAGCTCAACTAAGAGCAACTGAACATTCTCCTCCAGTCCCAGGCCCACACTCAGCAGATCTATTTCACCTGGACAAGCACACAGACATGTATATTTATCCCACACAGCTGTTAATTACATGTGGGTTTTCCCATGATTAATTAAACGTGGTCTTGACCTTTGTCTTTTCTTTGCTTCATGTTACAATCCACACCACCCAGCCAAACCATTTTTTTTAAATGGATTCTTACTCTCCCTTTGATACTCTCGGTGGTATTCAATTACATTTTTCAATTTTCTTGTTTGGCTCCTTTCAGTGAGAGACACATAACACTAATGTGAATTTGCTATCTGAAAAATTATTCATTTTCTTATCCAATCTCCTGCAGCTGACAGCCTGTCCCATTTTGCAGCAGAACACATGGCTTTACAAAGTGTATCTTGTCTAATAAGGTCATCAGAGAGCTTTAACGAAAATTGGGTATCATCTCGTACAGCTGTTGTCAATCCTCCCTTCATTTTGGCATCAGCTGGGTCACTTTAAAAATATTGATGCCTACACCCCCACATCAAAATTTCATTCTCTTGTCTGAGGTGGGATTCGGGTTATAATATATATATTTTAAATCTCCTTATGTGCTCCTATTGTGCAGCCAAGGAATATGAGAAACTAGGATGAGCCTTTTTGCTCAAAGTAAGCCAGCAATGCCAGCATAACCTAAGAGCTTTTGAGAAATGCAGAATCACAGGTCCCAACACAGATCTACTGAGTCAGAATCTGCGTTTTGAACAAGATCCTAAGTCATCTCTGTGTGTGTTAATGTTTAATAAGTACTGTTCTAAACATACAATCTCATTTGTAGGTTAGGTAAGTCAGAGTAGAGAAGTTACGTCATCTGCTCTCTGTGATTGCAGTTAGCATCGCTAACTCGGGGAGGGGTGGGTTGAGAAGACAGGTGTTAGGTTTCTCAGTTTTGAACTGTTTCACTTTGCCTCATCTCCTCTTCTGCACAAAGGACTGTCATTTGTAAGTGTCTGGAACCCTGATGCAACTTGGGAAAAAAAATTCTTGCATAGATTAACTAAGAAAAAAATAATGTACATTACTGTTAAGTAAGAATTATAAACTACTTTTGAAAAGATACTTAAATACTTTAATAGAAAGACCCTGAGTGATTAATATTGATAATATGGTCCTATTCAAATGAATTTATAGAAATTTGCTTGTCATAAATATCATGTACAAACTTTTAGAAATACTGTGTCAATCAAGTAATAAGTTTTCTTTCTCAAGTAGACTCCTAGATCATATTTCTTTTGCTTAGTTAAACTGGGTTAATCCTTTTATCAGAAACTGAACAAAAGTAAGCCTTTTGTAGCCATTAAGTATCATAAATTCCAAGGTAGCAGATTTTGCTTTAATGTTCTTTAACTGTTCTGAGAAGCTATTTGACTGATGTTAAAACATTTGTGTGTCGTTAGGGCATATGGTTTGCTCTAAAATACCTTTTATTCACCAAAGAAAATGCCTGGAAGAATTCTTAGCTTCATCCGTACATATTCAGCTCTATTTATTCCCCAAAGTGAAGATCTGTGAACTTGAGAGCAGGTGGTCTTGTTAATAATAACAGCTCCAACACTTCTGTGTGTGCATTTCAGCTTCTTAACCTTTCAGGAGAAATCACAGTGACATCTCACCCCTTACCACAACCAAGAAAATATTAAAAATCTATTTTCAAAGAATGACCTAGGTATATTTAAGTTAGATAAATCTTTTAAAATTATGTAATGTTGTAATTTATCTCAAGTCAAATCTACAATAAAAATATCCTCAGGTGGAGGCACAGTGTTGTATTACATACTAGTATTTTCTTTTTAAATTTTTTCATTAATTTACGTAATTACTTTGGTCTTCATTGAGTGCTGTAAATTTTAATTTTGCCCCCAATACACCTTGAGAAATAATTGTTCCCTAAGGTAATGCCATTTGTGTCTTATTTGAGCTATTAATCATCTTCATTGATTTAGGGTGAACCATCTCTTTAGTGGTTACATCTATGCCAAATTAATTACACATCAAACATGCCTCTCTGAAAGTTGATCCATCATCCATATCCTTGATTATAGGTATATACAATTTTTATTATAATTTATTCTCTACTCAACCCTCTTAAGATTTTTTTTCTCATTCTCACAATCAGAATATGTTTTATTGTTTGAATCTAAGAATCCCAGTAAACTGTTTTTAAGTCCAGGTTGCAAATCAGAACTGGTTGTGCTGAATTCAGAACAAGCCTAAAATACCCCTAAAGAAAAACTACCTCTTTAGGAAATAATGAACACAGCTTCCTACTTTTAATAACACTTTAGAAATTCCTAATTTGAAATTGAGAGCCACACTTTATTCAGGTGTTGTTTTTTTTTAATAGTAACACATATAAACAGTTTTGATACGCAAGCTGTCAATTTAAAAACAACTGGGGAAAAATGTTTCTTCCTTTCCTCAACAGTGCCCTTTGCTAACTATGAAAAAGAGGAAAAGATGCAGGGGGATTAGGATTGAGAGATGAAGAGAGAAAATAGATTTGTGAAGAAAAAGTGGGGGTGGCAGGTGACATTTCAAAATCAGAAAAGTTCAATAGTTAGAAGCATGCATTAACAACATATACATGTCCTTTGATTGCTGCCAGTGGGTGAAAGGGGGATGCTTTAACTATCTCTGCTTAAATATAATGGCCCACACAACTACATTAAGAGAACATTACGGCTGTTTCAGGAAATTCACAGTTCAGGGTGAACTATACCATATATCCGCCATACCTACACACAGCAGGGTGCATTAAGACAGCCATTTGGCCGACTCCCTGGTGTGCTGAGGTACTGGTGGACATATGGTGTCTTTCACCCTTGACTAACGTTTCTTTCCTTTCATTGTGTCCTGCAGCAACTTGAACATCTAAGGAAATTGAGTCTCACCAACAACTATCCCCCACTACAACACACACATGTGCGTGAGCTCCTTCTCAGCCAAAGTAATTTTTCTCTGTATAATTTACTGTACTTGGCAATACATGCCCATGACTAATCAATCTGGGAACAAGTTAAAGATGTAATGACCATGATGCTGCTATGTGTGGGCTGCAAACTGGAATAAGGTGTTATTTCTTAATTAAAGAAGGAAATATTGCATAAAATGAGGGAGGAAACAAACAAGAAATGTGGTTAAACAAGAAGGAATTCTTGGAATTGAAATACTGGGGACTCACTATTTTCTTCACCACCTGAAGCGAATGCATTTTCTCATACTTGTTCCTAATAATCAAGAAGACACTTTCCATGAGCCTGCTAAGGCTGACAATATAAGCATCACCTCTTTTTTCTCTCTCCTGCAAACAAATATGACATCTATACAGTCCCATGGGTTGAGTAGGAATGGCGACAAGGAAAAAATAATATAGAAACAAATTCAAATGCTCCAGCAGTCATGATTACTTGCCTAATAGTATAGGCAAGTAGTAGCTATTTTCCCTTCTTCCTTATTTGCAGGGCCTGATGCAGTTTACATTTGTCTCCCTCAGGGAGGGTGGTCCTATCCTAACTCAAAATTCAATCTATTTTGTTCTATCATGAGTATGGAATACGATATGGGCCAATAAAATCTTAGCATTCTGCACAATGCTCCTGGGAAAGGTTGCCTCGCTATTGAAAAGTCAGTCAAGGCAAAGGACAGCTTCCTTTGCTGCAGCACATTGTGGTGCCTGCTGCGAAGCCCGGAACACTGGCAGCCATGCTGAACACTGGAGGACAGTCTTTACAGCACAGAGATGGGAAAGGAACCTCACTTGAATCCTTGCTGACATTGTTGAGACCCTGATCAAATTAAATCTAGAGCTTCCTATTACCACTTTCTGACATATATTTAAACTAGTGGAACTAACTTGTGATTTTTTTCTCTACAAAAGATATGCTAAGGAATACAAACATATCTTCTGAGCATATACGTTGAGGATTGAAGTGAATGTAATGCTCATGTAAACATAATGGTGAATTTCCCCTGGGCAGCCAAAGCTTGAAATGTCTACATTTCATGCACAATCAGGGTAAGAAGTATTATATAATGCTACTGGGTTTGTTGACTGGGCTAACGCATTTTTTGCTCTTTTCTTTCACAATTGAGAGATTTTTATAAGGAGATGAGGGATAAGCTAAACTCTATTTAAACCAAATTTTAAGAAAGTACATTTATCAGATTTTTAACCACTTGGCCTTCACAAATAATGCAAAACTACCATCAATCACATTTAGTTCATTTTGGTTGGGCAGAAGAAGAAAAACTAAAATGCTTCGGCTTTCTTCCATCACTTACTTACCCAATGATCTAATCTTAACACATTTTCCTTTCACCATGTCCCAGAAGAAATAGTGCTAAATTGAGAATGTATAGAGAAAAGGATCTTAAGGGAAAAGGTGGCAAGAAAAGAAACTGAAGAATGAGAAAGCCAAGTAGACCAATGAGTGAGGTAAGAAAAGGTGTCCTGTATCTTCAGGGGGTCGTCAATGCAGGGCCATTGCATACTGTGTACAACCTGCACACCTGTACTTTGTCACCCAGGCAAGAGGGTCAAGGATATATAAAACAAACTAAGAGTCTGTCATCCATGTGATTTAAGGGCCAGTCCTGGTGGACATGGATCATGAGGCAACTTGTAACAGAAGAAAGGCATGACTCTGGAGGAAGAGGAATTAGTTGAAGTTCTGCTAATTTTTCTCCTTGTGTGGTCTTGGCCCATTTACCTAACATAACTTTCAATTGCTTATGAAGAATCCTTCAGAGGAAGTATCATACTTATGGCAGAGTATTGTGGGAAGACTAAATGAGATCGCCCACATGAAAAGCATATTGAAATGCATTATGCATATGTTCAGCAACACTCCAATCTCCTGTCTCAGCAGCCCTGAGGTGCAAAGCTGAGACTCGCCATTTCCTGTGAGCTGGTGAAGTTTTCCAGCTGGGGCGCAAAGACTCTCTCCAGGATTGGCCCAGGGTATTATTTGCTGAGAGAAAAATTAAAATGAAAATATCCTAAGTTTGTTTAACTATCTTAACTTTCCAAAAACTATATTTTTCCATGTCATATATGATTTATTCCTAAACCACCTGGAGTCTTCTAAACCAGATATTCGCCAAACTTCAGAGCAGAACCTAGTCATGAGAAATTGGACATCTTATTTAAAACAATCTGCTTATTGACCAAGAAAGAATTAGAGCTCCATCGACTGATTCAATAGGTATTTTCAACTGGGCAGAGGGAGCTATAGTTGAGTCATTGGTATAGAAATATATCATCCTCACCTTTGCCAAATTACTCCATTCAATGATTGTCAAGTTCCATTACTGTCAGTCACTGGAAGTGATTAGAGGCAGGTGAGCACTATATCTCCTCTTCCCAATAGTCTTCTTGTCATCAAATGATATGTGAGCCTGGGCTATGCTGCAGTAAGGGGGGGAAATTAAGACTTTAGAATAACAAAGGCATATGCCTACTAGAAGCTGACTGAAGGCTCTGACCTTATCCTTGCCTTCTCACTCTGGGACACAGACTGATAGACACCAACTAAATGAAATATTGCCAGAGGCAAAAGGAAAAAGTTCTAGAAGGTCTTGTAGCAGCAATCAAATGCTCAGTCAAGAAGGGACTCTTAAAAGTTACTAACCATGAACACCAAGATATGATGTGCCACGGAAGATAGAGACCTAGAACTATTTGGTGCGAAGCATTAAATAATCGCCTTCGTATTTCACAATGAAAACAAGTCTTAGAAATTTTTTTTCCAAACAGGCAAAGATTTATTAGCAATCTGTCTCTTATGATCACTTCTCTATTTTTAATTGTTTTGTGATCCAACCCTTACTTCTCTAGCTATTTTGAGTTAGAAGACAGTCCTGCATGAGGTAGAAAGAACATAGAATCCAACGAATCTCTAGATCTTATCTAAAGCTTGCTGAGCTAGCTGCTTATCTGAGTGGTATGATCTGAATAATTGTGATGGTGGGGTCAGTGACACACTTCGAACATTATTTATTTGATCCATAAAAAGTTATTTCTAGCAAATCAAATACTAATTAGCAAAACCTTTGTTGTAGATGTCAATAAGGATCTTTGAAAAACTTGAATAGAATAGCCCCTTCAGGCAGTTTATTTCTATTTAGAACACATTAAATACAGGCTAACTTCCTATTTCTGCAAAACAAGTCACCTTAAAAGTCAGTAGCACACAACAATAAACATATTTCTCAGGCATCTACAGAGTTCAGTTCATCTCAGGTGAGTTCCTCATCTATCAGTGTGTTGGCTCTGTTCCATGTCTCTCTTTTCTCCTGGGAATGACAGACTTCTAGGAATGCCTTCTTGGGCTATGGCAGGAGCAGGGGAACTCAATCAGAAGCATGCAAGGTATCTTGAAATCTAGGCTCAGAACTGGCTCATTGTTACTTCTACCTCCTTCATTGAATCAAAATACATTATTAGTACATGGCCAAGATCAGAGTTGAAAGGTAGAAATGTTTCCCCCTATTGTGGTGGGAGGTTATTTCAAAGTTACATAGCAAAGACATGTAGATGAGAAGGGGCACAAAAAGTATGGTCATTATTACAATCTCACACCTCCCAACAGAACAGATAAAAAAAAAACTCCTTCATACATCGTTTTGCTTTTCACAACAGTTTTTAGGTTTCAAAATTCCCACTGTGTATTCTGTTATGTGTTCAACCCCACCCTGTTGCTCCCAGTCAGGGTCTCTGACAACTACTGTTTTAGTAAAAATTAGTGTTTTCTGATAGCTCTAAAGACTGCTGAGCAGAACAAAGGAATAAGACCATCCTTCCAGCAACATGAAGTAAAATAAGGATTCAAGATAAAGGACTTCTTCTCTACTATTTTGAGTTAAAAGCAAAGACAGGCAATCTCAGAATATGAAACAAAAAAAGTGGTATGTCTTTTTGTCCCCTTCATGTATAAAATTATACAGGTGACTCACATTGGTTTGACCGTACAACTCAGTTCTTCCTCTGTAGAGACTAGGTTAAGAGAAAGAAGAAAAAAAAACACACAAAAAACCCCACCTGATTTCTGTGAGATGTTTGAAAATCAGTGAGCTTTGATTGATTTTCATCAATTTATGTACTCTATAGAGTATTGCTATAGAGTACATAAATTTTAAAAAGAGTAAAAGATTCTAAAAAAAAATTTAGATCCGCCTGATAGCTGGTCAAATTATCATTATAAAAGCCTGCTGGTGGGATGAAGGATATGGGGAGTGACACAGTGCTAAATTCTCCTGAGCAGAGAGCCTCAGAATATGCTAGATGAAAGCATGTGGTTATCTTGAAAACTGCAAGATGTATCACCATTTTCTCTGAATTTTATTAAGCAATTCTAAAGTTTATTGGCAGTAGATAAAAGCTGGTATCACAACTGGCCCATGTTGCTTTCTGCCATGCAAAGGAGATCTAACAGTGATTTTGTACAGGAAGCATATGCCCTCTTAATTACACAAAGCATTAAGTTACTTACAGAAGAATCGGGAACCATATGGCCCATCAGAATCGGAAGTCAGAAGGCAACAGAGACTAGGATTTCTATGCTTGCTAACTGATCAGAAATGCCACGCAATAGGAGGTTCTTTTTACAAACTAGGAGCCAGTGCAGAATTTCATCTTTTCATTTGGCTCCTTCAAAAGCTCTTTGTATGCCCTGCCTGGACAGCCGGTTGGTTAGAGCATCATCTCGGTCCCAAGTTTGCCGGTTTAATCCCAGGTCTGGGCACATACAAAAAGCAACCAATGAATGCATAAATAAGTCGAACAACAAAGCAGTGTTTATCTCTCTTCCTCTCCCTCTAGAATCAATCATACTGATTGATTTTGTACAGAATTTAAATATATCCTAGTATATAAAAACCCAGGGTCTGTAACATCCAAAAACACCAAAGGCTCAACACATGGGAAGTCAGTGCTGGGTTGCCATGGTGACCCAGCACTGACTGCCCCTGCTGTGGGTGCCCCAACCCAGCACTGACTGCCAAGGGGGCTATGGATCAGGCCTGAAGAGAGGCCTGGAGGGAAAAGCAGGGTCTTATCTGTAGCCTCCGTGGCAGCTGTTGATCAGCACTTGCCTCTCTCTTTCACTCCAGGCCTGGCCAGCAGCCATGCCTCTCTTTCGCTGAGGCCTCCACTGGGGCTGCTGATCAGCCCCATTTCTCTGATCAGACCCTTTGAGAGGCCCAGAGATGCTGACTGGCATAGAAACTGACCAATCAGAACTAAATCTAGGTGAAGTGTGAGGAGCCAATGGCTGCCTAGGAGGCGGAGCGTTTGACACTGACTGGCATAGAAACTGACCAATCAGAACCTAATCTGGGTGAACTGCAAAGGCAGAACCTAAGGTGGGGCTGAGGAGGGGTTTTAAGGGCAACAGCTGTTTGGTGTAAGGTGTAAGATAGCAGTTCAATTTTTTAATGACCGGTTTGGCAGTATAGTGCATATGGCTGGCTATCAGTCCAGATATAGGGATTATGTATTTTTGTCTGCCAAGAGCATCTCCTCCTGATGAAAAAGGCTTTTCTTCCCCATTTAAGCAATCCTATCCTATATAATCTGTCTATACTACTAAAAGGGTAATATGCTAATTAGACCAGGTCAACTGGCCATCTTCTGACTTCCTTTCAGACAAAGCCATGGACGTAGGGGCTGAGGCAGAGGCAGTTAGGGGCGATCAGGCAGGCAGGCAGAGGGGTTAGGGGCAATCAGGCAGGCAGGTAGAGGCAGTTAGGGGCAATCAGGCAGGCAAGCAGGTGAGCGGTTAGGAGCCAGTGTTCCCAGATTGTAAGAGGAATGTTGGTTGGACATCCCCCAAGGGGTCCTTGATTGGAGATGGTGCAGGCTGGGCTGTGGGAACCCCCCCCCCCCACCACCACCACCGTGCATGAATTTCGTGCACCGGGCCACTAGTATATGTATATTTAAATATATATATATATTTTAAAAGCTCTTTACATTATTCTAAGAATGGCTATGGGATTGCAACCCCCACTTTGAAGATTTTGACTTAATTTGTCATATCTCTGGAACAGCATTTACTAGATTGCATCATGATGGCTCTGTTTATTGACTCACAGAAATATGGGCTTTTTTAAGGCAAGGGCTCCAGCTTATGCAGCTGGGTTTATGTATCCTTGGTCTTAGCAGACTCACTTAAGGGTGAGTTACTTCTAATGTTTTTAAGATTGGATGAAGTTTATTCCAGAGCTAACATTATGTGCCTATAAAGTCAACATTGCATAAAAAGAAAACTCTTTATGAACATCATTCACCTCCTATATGTAGTTGGATGTGAAGATGAAAGACAACTGAGGGACCAGAAAGTTGTGTGGCTTTAGAGAGTAAAACTGGGCAGAGTAGCTATATGTTGAACTTAGTATCTATTCCAGGATTGACTTTTAAGACCTATTTTTTTAAATGACTTTAATAAATCATTCTAATTTCTAAGTCACCAGAAATCTATATTTACTGTGCATTTTAACTTCATAATGTTGGACCAAGTTTTTCTCTAGCTTTTATAATACCTGTGGATTATGATCTTCAGGAAGATGCAGCCACAGTAGTAAGGTGACTCTTGGTTATGACCTTGAGTTTGTTGGTGGAATGGTAAAAAGTGTCAATGTGCTGACCTATTTTGCTTTGCAAAGGTGCCAAGATAGGGGATGAGTTGAGGGAGGCAAAACTACCATAATCCCTATCATGTAAAAGTGTTTCACTTCATTCTTTAATAGTATTTCATTAAGTTCAAGGATATGTTACAAATGCTTCTTGTGCTTTTATCTTATTTACAATGCTCCTTGGAAAACCAAGTTTGTTCTATTCCCACAACATAAAAATGACATTTTCAAACAAAGGAAATAATTTAAATAATACTACTAAACCTTTCAACAAATAAAGATAGAAATAATTTCAAATTATCACTTTTCAAACTTGTAAGATTAAATAGTCTTTTTAATGTCAAAAATGTGTCATGAGCCATCTCACATAATAAGAATTTTAATATATGTTAAAGAAAATGAATATTTATTTCAAAAAGTATAGAAATCAACAGATTTTTGAAATCCTATATAATGAAAGCCTAATATGCTAAGTGTCTGGTCAACTGGTCGGCTGTTCAACCAATCAAAGTGTAATATGCTAATGATATGCTAAGGCTGCTCAACTGCTTGCTATGATATTCACTAACCACCAGGAGTCAGTCAACTGGTCGACCAGTTGCTACGACGTGCACTGACCACCAGGGGGCAGACACTCCAACCGGTAGGTTAGCTTTCTGCTGGGGTCTGGCCAATGGGGACTGAGTGAGACAGGCTGGACATGCTTTGGAGCCCTCCCTCGACATAAAAAGGGTCACGTGTTTTTCATTTGTATATCCTCAGAACCACCCATAGTACTCTGCACATTGTAAATTCTCAAGTAATTAATTAATGGATGTTGTTAAGAGAAGCACATACATCACATCAGTGTGCTGTGGTCATTTCAATAGCATCATATGAGTGTATAAGCAGATAACTGTAAAAGATCAAATGTATAAATTCTGCATCTAAATTACCACTTGATCTCTGCATACTGCCGAGATTTAAGCATAATTTGAAATCCCCTGAACACAGTAGGAACTCAATAAATAATAAAAAATGATGAAAAGGCTATTTTACTAAATTGACTACTTATTCTAACCTTGGTCTCTTTGAGAAATACACATTTACATCAAAGTAAATAGCATTGACATAATTGAAATTCAAAGATCAAAAAATGTATTCAGGGTTGTTAAGCCATACATTATTAGGATAGAAATACTGTTACTTTTATGATATGTATAGAAATTGGGAAGGAAGTTCACATTTGTATATCAATGTACAAGTCACCAAAAGATACAGTAATAGAAAGAAATCTTTACTTATTATAAAAGGAAAAAGAGAAATTCTTTGAAGCCATATTGTTTGGTAGGAGTCAATACATGATTAAATAAAAATGGCATGCATGCCCTGGCCACTGTGACTCAGTTCCTTGAGTTACATCCCATGCACTGAATTGTTGCTGGTTCCATTCCCCATCAAGGTCACATGCAAGGGTTTGGGGCTTGATTCCTGATAGGGGGCGTGCAGGAGGCAGCCGATTAAGGTTCTACTCTCGCATCAGTGTTTCTCTTTTTCTCTCCCTCTTTCTTTCTCTCTCTCTAAAAATCAATTTTTTAAAATATTTTTTAAAAATGGCATGCAGTTTCTTCTCAGATATGTTTATTGTGAAAAGACAATCTCAAAGTGTGATCCAATTACCATCTGATTTTTAATCAACTTACAACACAGCTCATAGCAGAAGTTTAAAAAATAAAATCTTTGCTACTGATTTAAGTCTCACATCTCAAACTCATGGCCTTATGGACATTTATATTTTTGCTCTGTGATATGATTTAACCAGTCCTGAAATTAGATAAAGGACAATAAAAGCAGCCAAGCACCTATTGTGTTGCAATGTGCTGCTTCATCTGCCTGTCCCTTACAGAAGTTTAAGTTTAAGAAGTTGAAGTAGAATTTAGCCTGGCATAATTTCTACTTCTGTCTCAAATTTTTTTTAAATGGTGTTCAGAGAATAAACCTGTTTCATCGTCCCTGCATTGTCTTCCTAAATGTCACTGTTGTGTGCAATAGTTCCTGGTGTTCTTCTCTTTTATACCCCACTTCAGCTTTTACAATTCTAAGCACCCTATCGATGCAGATGGCCCCAAGCCAATTTCTCCCTCTAAGACAGTGGTTCTCAAGCTTCCTAATACCGCGACCCTTTAATACAGTTCCTCATGTTGTGGTGACCCCCAACCATAAAATTATTTTCGTTGCTACTTCATAACTAATTTTGAATTTTGCTACTGTTATGAATCATAATGTAAATATCTGATGTGCAAGATGTATTTTCATTGTTACAAATTGAACATAATTAAAGCATAGTGATTAATCACAAAAACAATATCTAATTATATATGTGTTTTCCGATGTGAAAGGGCCGTTCGGCCCCCAAAGGGGTCGCGACCCACAGGTTGAGAACCGCTGCTCTAAGACCTTTCTCTAAGTCTTTGGAACACTCAACCTTATCCTTACATCTCTTTTGAAGATCTTTTATGCATCTGTAAGGTCATATGTCTTAAACTGGTTTACTTTCCTCAATTCACCACCCCTGGTGTTCTTCCTCTCCATAAAGGGCAATTCCATGGACCCAGGTACTACACTGTCATTAATAGTGTATTTATAAGCATCTCACTCTCCTTAAGCTCCTATATTCAATCTGCCAAATTTTAATCAATAAGAAACCTCTAATCAGAAAGAGATTCCATCCAGTTTTTTTTTTTTTTTTATCTCTATCATTATTAGGTCTGTGTATTAGTAGTCAGGGTTCTCCATAGAGACAGAATCAATAGAATGTGTGTGTGTGTGTGTGTGTGTGTGTGTGTGTGTGTGTGATTGTGCTGAGAAATAGAGAAGACACACTTCTAATATTTGTTCTGATATAAGCTTTAGCAACTGAAATATAACCTTAAAGGGCACCTCAATACATATTTTCCCTGTCTATCTTAAAGTTAAATATTAAGCAAAAATAAATTATATTTACATATAGTTTCTCTACATTTATTAATTTATATAAATCAAGTAAGATATATTTTTACTAAGTTCTATCTCAATTCTTAGCAGGATGGGTTCAAAGTGTGTGGTGAATTTTATTAGGGCTCAGATTCTATCCAGGGAGAGAAAAGATGGCTTGTTGACTTATAGAGCAGTTACTTGCCAATGTTTATTTCAATTTGTCTTTAACAGTGTAGTTAATAAAAGCACAGTCTTAAAACATATATATTGTATTCTGCTTACATCCTAGGATTGGAAAGAGAAACAGTCTCTGCTGCAAACACAGCTATTTCCAAACTAGGCATTGTTTGCTCTTTTCCATGTTTACAAGTGCTTTGTTGGCAAATGTTGAACTTCTTATCATAAACATTCCTGAATAATGCAGTGGCAAGATTGCGTTTGCGCCGTTTATCTGTGTTGTTAAACTCTGAGTTGTTCTCCTCATTCATCACAGCCAGAAGCCAACTCTGTCTTCCCTTGCCTCGGAGCTTTCTATAAGGAAAGCAGTAGAAACTACTACTCATAGACATGTTTTCCCTTGTAAATACCCAAACTCTTTGAAAAGAGTAAACCATTGTCTCCCATGGGGATGTCGGGTAACAGAAGAAAATGCTTTCAAAAATAGTCAAGAAAAAACGAGAGATTAACTTCTGGTGTAGTTAGAGGATAAGACTCCTGATGTTCTGCAGTCAGGAGATATATTGCATAGTTATGTCTGGTTGCAGAGAGCTTTCCAAAGTCTCACGGAAGAACAGCTGAATGGCACACATAGGAAGGCTCCTAACTTTGTCAAAATATCACCATAGCAACAAGGGACAGAACCTTCCAAATTGATGAATGTGGAGTGAAAAAAGGGCCAGGATACTCCCAGTACAGGCATTAATTTATATTGTAAAGTTGGAGTTAAAATAGTGGAAGATGATTAAGTTTCAATCAATATATCGTAAATTAAACATCTCAAGAAAACTTAACCCCACAGATCATGACAAGGTAATCACAGGAGGTACTACTTTGATACCATTATGGAGATATGCCCAAATAACACTCTATTGTAATAGAGAGTATGCACATGTGTTTTGTTAGACAAGAAACATCCTGACCATACACAGGATATATATATCTGATCAAAATATATATATCTATCTCTACTGATCAAAATACTTGAAGTCACCTGACCTTAAATTCATGTGGCCCACAGATATCAGATATTACAAACTTAAGTTTGTCATTGGACATAAAAATTAAATTGGTCAAGTATGACCCACATATAACCTGCACATCCATTTATCTTACACTTTGGTTTTGGAAAACTTCTAAATCTTAAATTAATTGTATTATTTGGTATACCCCTTAAACCTCTTCAGACTTTGATTTATTTTTCAGTATGTGTATGCTTTTTCTACATATATTTGTTGGGACAGAGCTAGTTTTTGTGCAAGACTCACAGTGGGCATCCCATCAATATACACTAAAAGAATGAATGAATTATACTGGTTCTAAATTATTACTGTAAAATAATCAAACACTGTGGAAATGATTAAAGAATAATATGAAAACTCACTTTCCTCTTCCTTAGAGGAAAGCACTGTTGAGTAAGTGTTTGTCTTTCTAGTCCTTTCCATGCTTTTGCATAATTATGTGCATGTTTGTGTATACACACTTTTGCCTTAATGAGCTCACATAACATATGTTTCGGTAATTTCTGGTTGTGGGTTGAATTTTGTTCCCAAAGAGGAATTTTGAAGTCCTAACCACCAATACCCGTGACTATCACCTTATAAAGAAATAGAGTCTTTGAAGGTATAATCAAGTCATGAAGAGGTCAGCTGGGTGAGCCTTAACCCACTGTGAGTGGTGAAGACACACAGGTACAGAGCCCCACAGTGTGACGACAGAGGCAGAGACTGGAGCAATGCCACAGAAAGCTGAGGGTTGCTGGGCCCCCAGAAGCCAGGAAGACGAAAGGAGGATCCGCCCTGGGAGGGTTCAGAGTACCTGTGGCCCAGACAATATATTGATTTTGGACTTCCAGCCTTCAGAAATTTTGAGAAAACAAATTTCTGTTATTTTAAGCCACCTTGATTTGGTAATTTGTTAAGGCAATCCTGGGAAAGTAATATGCTTGCGTTTTCACTAGTAATACATTTTATACATCATTCTAGTTTCCATAGCAGTGTGTATAGTCCTTCCCTATTTCTTGTACAGTTACACTTACTGCTACACATTTTTAACAGTTGTCTTTTATTTTTACTTTTTTTGCTCAAAGCTAGTGAATAGCAGGCATTTTTAAGTTTCCTTTTTGCACATATTTCATGGTTTAAAGAAAGCATGTTTTGACTGTGGTGAATGTACTTGAACATAAAACATAGCAAACATGCATCCAAATTCCCAATATCCGTAAAAGAAAACATAGCCAAACATATTCTCCCAGACAGTCATTCCACTATATTGTGGTTGAAGTGCAACCCACAAGTCATAAGAGTAGCACTGAATGAATTTCCATAAACTGAACACAGCCGTGTCATCAGAACGCAGACCTAGAACAGGTAAGCTCTCGGCACTCCTGGACTCCTGGGAGAATTCTCTAGCTCCCTTTAGTCATTACCACCACTGGTTCCCAAATTGGGTTTTATCTGTTGTAAACAAAAATTGTTTGGGAATTATAATCTCATATCAACCTCAATATTTCTAAGAGTTCTAGCCACAAATCCACCAACGCTACCAGGGTTAATTCTCATGCTCACTTCCTGCTATTTGCCACCTCCTCCTCTGTGCTCCAGCCACACTGAGCCACTTCAATCCCAGAAACCCACTGTGCTTCCTCTTGTCTCAGAATCATTGCTCTTGTCATTCTTGGTTTCTTAAACATCCTCCCCTCCCTCCCAGCCCACCCCTATCCCGTTCTCTTCTTATTTACCTCACTAGATTGTACAGATCTTTAAGCATCTCTTTCTCCAGAACTCTTTTTATTCCTCCTCCAAGGCTATGTCAGGAGTTCTTGCAGAGCTGTGCTTTTCTTATATCAGTATTTAGCACTTACACTTTATGAAAAAGGCCTGAATCCTTCTGGTGACTGCTAACTTCTGCAAAAAGACCACCAGAATGACCTGTCTATCAAGCAAAGGCAAGGTTATTCGCATAAGGTTATTGCAATAAGAAGTAAGACTCTTTAGAATCTCACTTGTATTTCAAAAGGGGAAAGTCAGAGTAGATATTTCCTGGGTTTGGGAATCTGAGTGCAAGGAGTTGAAGGTGGATTTTTTTTTTTTAAGTCAGGGAACTGATTGGGACTAGAAAGTTTGTGATAAGAGAGTGTAACTTTGGTTACACAGAGAGGTGAGGATCCTGTCATGAGTCTTAAAGAGTAAATAGTTGTTTGATAACTGACCTTTTGCCCAGATAAGCAACCTAAAGTCCTGAGATGCAGACGTAGTTGCTTGGAAGGGTAATTTCTTCAGCAAATGCACTGGGTTTCAGGAATTTCTTGAAGCAAAGTCTAAAGGCATGTGTTACCATGTGGTTAGTGGCATCTAACTGGTCATGTTGACACAGGTCATCAGGTGGCCCGGTATTAAAGTACTTCCAGAAACAGCGCATCCCCTCCCATGGCTATGCTTGTGAATTGCACATCTGAGTCTCCCCCTGCCTCACATTATGCACTCATTGTTCCTTGCTGCTGGTGGAAACTGCTTTTTCCACAGCCATTTCCATTATTTTTCTCTCTCTTTGAGAGGTTTCAGGCTTCTTACTGTCACAATCAGTCAGTTTTCTCCCTCTCTTTTTCAGCACTGGAAGAAATAGAATTTGTGGTGAATACTAAGAGACCAAGGTCCAGGCTCAGATGAATAGGGCTGTGAAGAGTGGATTGAAGGGAGGTGCCTTGGAAGTCAGAGGTTAAGAGCAAGCATGAGAGGCAGACAGAGCCAACCAGAGCTAGGAAGAATATAGCAGCTGCGGGTCATCGCCTTCCAGGAGACACCAAAACCAGACAATGATCCAAAAGTGGGAGAGCAGCGTCCACTCAGTGGAGATAAGCAGACCTGGAAGTCCAGGGCAAGCCGGCTTCAGTGGAAAGCTTCCCTTACTTTTTCTACTATAAGTATCGTTCGAAGCTATAACACATTCTTGGTGCTTTTCCCTAGGAAGCCACGTGGCTACAGCACCACATCTGACACCTGCTAAGGACTTTCCATCTTCCCCAGAAGGCAACATTCCACTCTGCCCTAAATCCTTCACAACTAAAACTTTTAACACCCAGCTGGCTATGTTTCAAACAAGGAAGACTTTTGAGACCCATATAAGAAACTGGCAAGTCTAGTCTGCAGAGAGAATTAATAATATTAGGATTTGATTCATGCAGAAGAAAAATAAATTCAAAATCCATCATTCTTCTGTACATTTTATAGCATAGTTATTTTCCACAATGAATATGATCCACAAACCTTAAGCATTGAGTGATACTATGGAGTTGGACATGTATGCATTTGGACAAGTTTTATTAAAAATGCATATTAAGAGAAACCAAGATGGCGGCATAGGTAAACACCTGAAATTGCTACCTCGCACAACCACTTCAAAAATACAACTAAAAGACATAACGGACATCATCCAGAACCACAGGAAGGCTGGCTGAGTGGAAAGTCAACTAGAAGGAAAGAGAAAAGCACACTGAGACTCAGAGGAGCTGCGGAAGTAAAGTGCAGAAGTACGGAGGCGTGCGAGGAAAGGGCTGGCAACTGAGGACACGGTTGTCTTTTTCAATCGGGAGGGAGACACAAGCTCCCAAAGGCCCTGGACTCCAGTTCCTGGCAAGTCTCTGGGGACCCAGACTCATACAGGGAGAAACTGGACTGTCTGGCATTGGGCAGAACTCGAGGACGGCTTTCTCTCAGAGGTGCTTGCAGCGATTACCACGAGACACTGAGACCCGGGACCTCTTAGGGCAGGACTGAGGATCATCCATAGCTGTTTGCTCAGCCCTGTTGATTCCCTGAGACCCCACCCCACCCAAGCTGCTAGCAGAGGCTTTTGCATATTAATGACCTGGCCCTTTGCAATCTAAAATTACCTAACAAACTGCAGCTGGGTCAGAGAGATCCAGAACATCCAAAAGAAGGCCCAAGGCCCCACAGCAGCTTGCATTGCTTCACAGTTGGGCCTCATTTGGGCACCTCCAAATCCCAAACAAAGGAAAGGGAATCTGCAGATTTCTTCGTAGCTCCTGCTGGGTAGCCTCAGGTAGAGGCTAAATTAGCACCTCCTTAGAGATCCATGTGCCAGTGTACCCAGTAGTCAGAGTGGGACCATCCACATTACAACTCCTCAGATCCATAAGGGACACACTCAGGGGGCAGACTCAGTGAGCACCAAAGCCCCACTGAAGCAAGTCTTGCCCCAGCAGGGTGTCTCCAGCACAGAAGTTCTCCCACTGTAGACACAGCTGATTCTCACAGCCAATTGGCCTGGAGGTCAATTCCTCCCAGTGATAACTACAATAATCAAGGCTTAACTACAACAAGATTGTGCACACAACCCACAAAGGGGTGCACCAAGAGTGCCCACTTCAGGTAATTGGGAAGGCTGAGCCACTGGGCCCTATAGGACACTTAGCACAGAAAGCCACTCTATCAACACAAGGAAGCATAAAAAATGCGAAGACAAAGAAACAGGTCACAAATGACAGGAATGGAGAAAAGCAAACTACTGGATATAGAGTTCAAAACCACGGTTATAAGGTTTTTCAAGAATTTTCTAGAAACCGCCGATAAATTTAGTGAGACCCTCAATAAGTCTAGTGAGACCCTCGAGGATATAAAAAAGGACCAACTAGAAATTAAGCATACACTGACTGAAATAAAGAATATTATATAGAGATCCAACAGCAAACTAGAGGATCGCAAGAATCAAGTCAAAGATTTGAAGTACGAAGAAGTAAAAACAAACAAACAAAAAAACAAAAACAAAAAACAACCCGAAAAGAAAAAAGAAAAAAGAATCCAAAAATATGAAGATAGTGTAAGGAGCCTCTGGGACAACTTCAAGCTAACCACCATCTGAATTATGGGGGTGCCAGAAGAAGAGAGAGAGCAAGATATCGAATACCTATTTGAAGAAATAATGACAGAAAATTTCCCCTACCTGGTGAAAGAAATAGACTTACAAGTCCAGGAAGCACAGAGAACTCCAAACAAAAGGAATCCAAAGAGGACCACACCAAGACACATCATAATTAAAATGCCAAGAGCAAAAGACAAAGATAGAATCTTAAAAGCAGCAAGAGAAAAACAGTTAGTTACCTACAAGGGAGTACCCATACGACTGTCAACTGATTTCTCAACAGAAACTATGCAGGCCAGAAGGGAGTGGCAAGAAATATTCAAAGTGATGAATAGCAAGAACCAAGATTACTTTACCCAGCAAAGTTATCATTCAGAATTGAAGGTCAGATAAAGAGCTTCACAGATAAGAAAAAGCTAAAGGAGTTCATCACCACCAAACCAGTATTATATGAAATGCTGAAAGGAATTCTTTAAGAAGAGGAAGAAGAAGAAAAAGGTAAAGATAAAAATTATGAACAACAAATACATATCTATCAACAAGTGAATCTAAAATCAAGTGAATAAAAAATCTGATGAACAGAATAAACTGGTGAATATAATAGAATCAGGGGCATAGAAAGGGAGTGGACTGACTATTCTCAGAGGGGGAAGGGGTGTGGGGGTGCAGGAAGAGACTGGACAAAAATCGTACACCTATGGATGAGGACAGTGCAGGGGGGTAAGGGCAGAGGGTGGGGTGAGAACCGGGTTGAGGAAAGCTATGGGGGAAAAAAAGAGGAACAACTGTAATAATCTGAACAATAAAGATTTAAAAAAATGCCTATTAACCTGGATTAAAATTACATGGGCTATCCATCCGCTTGTTTCAAAGGGTGTATTGAATGCCAGCGGGGTTCAAAGAAAAAATTACCCTTTTGCCTCCCTGTTAAACTCCAATGTCGCATGCTTTGCGAGGTGCATGAGGGACTTGATCTGTCATTGGGGAATGGAGAACGGGCCACAGTTGGAAGTTAGAAACCTGACCTAAGGCCCCGGGTGGCTCAAAGTCAACTTAATTTGCACCTAAAACTAGAAATGCATGTTTTTCAAGGTGTGATTGTCAGTGCTCACAGATAGGTTTCTCTCTTATTGTCTATTTGCTTATAGCAGAAGAACACAGGAACACAATACAAAGCAGCCAAAATGCTGCATGAAGTCAACCGGCCTCATACAGCAGAAGGATGAAGCCAGACACTTGATGTAATTAGATAACTGTCTCAGGTAAAGAGATTTGTTTAAGCATTTATATCAATTACCTGAGTGTGTAGACATAATTCTATGCCAAAGAGCTCAGTCAACGCTAACGAGGCATTAATCTATTAATTCACACTAAGCGTTAAGAAAACCGAGTTTGACTCTAAGACCTGATATTTTGATTTGTTCAATGAGGTGGTAGCTGTTTTAATTTCCTCAGTGATATTATATTTGACTATATTGAACTGAAGGCTCTAAAAATTTCTGATCCAAGTAAATCACAGTTGTATTGCTTAAGAGTTGAAAGTTTAAAGCAAATTACATAGCAATACAATTTGAATTTCTATAAAAGCAGAAGTGTCATTTTCAATTCCTTATTTATGAAACTGATTCAAATGCATGAAATATTAGACGATTGGTCAGGAAAAATAGTTCAGACACTGTTTCCCCTAAATAGAATGTTTAAAACTGTATCACAAAATTTCGCAGACATTGGAAATGTCTCTGATATCTCAATTTTGAATTTTTAGGAATATAATATATTAGCAATCAAAAATATTTTCTCCAGTAAGACCCCCATAGTGTCAGCACATTTTTTTTGCCACAGCTACAACTAAACAGAATAGCTAACCTTAGAGAGATTTTTCTTTAATTCCCCAATTTTGGGGGGAGGATTTTGAAGAGGTACCCATGGCTTCATAATTGCATTTGTAATTAAACATTATTTTCTAAAATAATTGATAGCTTTAAGATATCTTTATCTTCCTGATTCTCCTAGTATATAGAGTACTCTTTTTGTTTCTTCTCTCCCCTTCCCTTTCTTCCTCATGGTAGCAATAATAGTAGAAGTCATAGCCCTGAGGTAAAAAGTAGAATTGCACTTTTGAAAGTCATCAGGTTTAGGGAGTCTATAGTACAAATGTAAATATGACTCCAGGTTCTCCTTAAATTAAGAGAAACCATGATGTAGACCAAATCCTCCCCCTGGTTTTTAAATTATAATTTGTATCAGTTGGTGGGGCCATGACAGAAAGGAGAAAACCTCAGCAGTGTTTAGAAAATGACAGGCAAAGAGGTCCTTGTTGGAGAAGGTCATAGAGAGGATGTGACCATTGGTCGGCCCATGAAAGAGCTAGACCCAGGGAATCAGAGGTGCCTCACCCCATGGCCTGTCCTCGGAATGTTTGTTCTACCCAGTGGGACCCCTGTTCAAGGATGCAGCTTTGAAAGCTTAATGAATGTGGTGGTGGGACCATCTGGACTGGACACATGACTGAACCCACAGTAAGGCCTCTCTATAAACTTGTGAGATTCTGGTGGTAGGTGAGATCTACTCTTCTTGCAGCGCCTAAGTCTAGCCCCACATGTAAGTTCCTGCTTAGGAAACCTGCCACCTACCAATCTGGAGTCACCTGCCTCTTTCTTGGTCTCTTCCTGCCCTCCATGTATAGGGGCCAGTTTCATACTTCACTCGGCATTCCCAGGCTTGTGAACCAACAGTCATTACTTTACCTAATGGCACCTCTAAACAAAGGAGCGCACCATATGTGTGATCCTAGGCAGCCCACTTGCATTTTGTGACTTTTAATGGCTGCAATTAACATAAAGTTTTCCAAAATGACTTCTGAACCTTTTTATTATTTTTTTTCCTTTTGAACCTCCTCAGAAGACAGCCTAAGGTGTGCAGGGGTTCAATCCTGACCTCTCACATGCTTTTTTTTCCTTTTTTCTTGTGTATATCTCTCATTGGTAGTACTTGGAACAACACGGTGCTGTCTGATTGATGGCACCAAAGGATCTTCAAAGGATCTTCAGTGTTAGGCTCTTCAGTGTTACTTCATCAACTACTTTTTCCCCCTTCAAAACTTCCAAACTAATTACAACATTGTCATTAACTTATGATTTAGGCAAAATGCAGTACTATGTAGAGTGCCACTGGGCAGTCAAGTCCTTTCAGCTTTGCTTAAGTATGCCTTCTGTTTGGGCTCCACAGTTTTTTCAGGACTAGCTGATTAATATTAATACACAACACATTCCTTTTAATTTAGCTAATTCATACATTCCATAAAATAAGGAAGAATAGCTGACTAATATTAATACACAACACATCCCTCTTAATTTAGTGAATTAATAAATTCCTTAAAATAAAGAGCCATGAACTAGTTCTTAATCCAAGACACAGGCTGTCATAAAATAACAGCCTTTTGTCTTAAACAAAATATGTAATTCACACCCACATCCACAATATGTGAGCCAATTCTCATCTGATGGAAACCCGATACTAGTATATTTGACAAACTCTACTGCTTTGTTTAACCCATCCTCATTTTTGCTATGCTACAAAAGTTTTAATATCAACCCATCCCCTTTGCCCGGCTAAGTGCAAACATTTATTTCCAAGACTAGTCCTTCAGTGTGTTGTGTTAGCATGAGTACAAACCTCTATGATTAAAATAAAAGTTGGACACACTGATATAAATTATTTCCAAAACACAAAAAGGGTTTGTAAAAGCCAGAGATAATCATTAGACTATAGAAATGATTTTACAAGAGAGATGCCTCTCTCCTCTGCTTCAAATGTCTTTTATGTGCATATATGTGAGCATGAAAATGACTTTTAAAGTTTATTGCAGGAAACGTCTATTCTTTCCAGTTCTGACTTTTTAATTCCTGATATTTTCATGTTTCCTTTTGCCTTTGTCCTGGCATTTAGCTCTCTGGAGCCATTAGTCAAAGTGATACTTAATAGCCCCAATAAGAAAGCAACGTCTTTCAGTAATGCACATGACTGCTTAACGATGCAAGATCATCTTAATTCCCTTTCCCGGTGTTTTATTTTCCTTGAGGGGGCAACAATTCTAAAGGCTTAACTCTGCCTCAGCTGGTGAAAGTTGAATGGCCCTGCCGAGGCCTGTGGCATGCTTTCTCTCCTCACTGGGTCCTAGGAATCAAGTCCCGGATGCTCTTTTGAGAGTGAAACATTTGAAGAACGTTAGTGGTTTGTGTCCAAAAATTTGTTGCTTGGAGAATTGAGTTAAACACAAGGGGACAGATAGGCTGCTATTTCCAAGACCTCTTAAAAGACATAAAATCACACCAAGTGATTTGTCATTGTACAGATTTCTCTCCTTAACACCATTTTCCCAAAGGTTGACCTACTAGTTCAATCAGGAAAGAGGAAGTATGGCTGATCACTTGGAACAGAAGCCCTGAGAGCATCAGAGTGCTGGATTCCAAGTCTATTACTAAACAATAAATAATGAGTACACTATAGGCATTAGTAGTCCCAGAGTTGCCTTTATATGAATATCCAAACTCCTTGGGCTCCAAGGCCTAGGTTATACTGTCAGCTCCTCTCCTCCCCACGAGGGCTTTTGCTTTCCAGATAATTCCCAAATTCCCCAGCAGTGCTTGCTTAAGTCCTTGAAATCATGTCACTGGTGCTGGACCAGGGATGCTCACATGCTCATTGAGGTCAGACTCTGAACACTCAGTCCCATCTGTTTCCCCCAGTGAAGTCAGGTGGCTCCAAATGCCTTACATCCTCACAGAACCATAGCATAGATAGGACAAGGGACCATGCCCAAAACTTTGCCTCAGCCTTCTGGTCCTTATGGGTCTCTGTTCAGGCCAGACTCCCCCACCCTCCTCCCAGCCACTGAAGGATTCTGTCGGGGCTGCAGGTGACCTCTGGGACAAGCGCTGCTGCAGCCAGTCTGATCTGGACACAAAGGAACTCTTCCTCTGTCGTTGCCTTTCTGCCCTAAATGTGAAACAGATTCAATCACTGAGATCAGGTGGAACTTTGGCAAATATTTTATAGAAGTGCTTCTGGATAAGATCTCTTTGATCCCAGAAGGCGAGGGGCATCTTTATAGGGTGCTTAATAGCATACAGTCCCCACCCATATTCCAGCTTTTGGTGCCAGTTTTCCAGAACATACCTATACATGGGAGAAATCAGGTGATCCTACCAAGCCCTAGCTGGCTTGGCTCAGTGGATAGAGCATCGGCCAGTAGACTTAAGGGTTCTGGGTTTGTCTCTGGTCAAGGGCACATAAATTGGTTGCAGGTCCCCTGGCCCTGGTTGGAGACATGCAGGAGGCAATCCCTATGTCTCTCCCATCAATGTTTATCTCTGTCTCTCCATCTCCCTTCCACTATCTCTAAAAATCAATGGAAAAATATCCTCAGGTGAGGATTAACAACAACAAAACATTTATCCTACCAAAACAACAACAACAACAACAACAAAAAGTCCTATAGTTCTGCCTCAGTCACATGAGAGTCGTTGAGCAGAGCTCTAATGTTCTCAGTCTGAAATAGTGCCTGCAGCTGTACTATGACCCCATTACTCGGACTGCACGTGGAGACTCCCCTTGAGCAATGTTCAGGGTGTTATTCTATGCCGTTGCTACTCATTGAGTGATTGCCCAGATTGGCCAGGCCCAGAAGGAACAGAGAACATGCATCTTGGCCCATCTTGGATATTACAGGTGTCTGTTACATTATTTGCAGGGCCATGTTCAAAATGAATAGGCAGGGCCCCTTGTTTAAAGAAAAGGGAAACATGTGCCACAAAAGCTACTACATTATAAAATGTTTTACTTTCTTCTGTGGTCTTTCTCTCAATCCATTCTGGAATCTTTTATCTGCTATTCAATGTCAGACTCCATTAGCATGGAGCTACTGATGGGGTCAGCATAGCCCCTCTGAGGTTCCTAGGAGCCTGACCCAGCCCTGTGATTCTGTGATACATAGGGCTGCTTGCAGGGTCTGCCCTCGTCACAGCTGCTGGTCTGGTTGCTACGGGGAAGACCCATCTCCCCTTCCCAAGGCCTGTCACCTGCCTTTCCAACTTATATCAAAGGGTGACCAACAAATGGTTTCAAGATCCACACTGGGACATAGTCCATACCTGGATCAGGAGTGCGTAAGAGAATTGCCCAACCCACCCAGGCTCTGGCTAAACACTCCCAGACCCAGGATAAGACAGGCTGCCCATGTCTGACCTAGACCCTCCCTCTGTGAGTCCAAGTCACGTCCCCCTCAGGGAGAGTTTGGAGGGGCTGTGGGAGGCAGCAGTTGGCTTGAGAAGGAGGGAGTCAGATGGCCTGGGATTCCAGGGACCCACGAATCAAAAAGCTTTCCTCAAGAAGCCGGGGAGAAAACAGGAGATGCCATCTAGGTGAGCCAAGCACATATTCCAAGATGAAATTATTTAGAATTTCCAGGCGGTGGCCACAGTCAAACTCCAAGCCAGAGATGATGTTAATGATATTAAAATCAAATGTAAATTTGAGGACCCAATATATGTTATCAGAATTGTATAAGAAAAAGTATTATGATACATAGTTTATTATCAGAACTATTGCATAGCTTAAAAATAAAACCTGAAGACAAAATAAGACAAAATACATTTATTTTTGTAATGTCAGTCTTATTGTTTCAGATAAAACCACCATGAAGGCTTTTGTTCCATTATTTATGTGACCTTTAAGTTACCATTTGATTGGTTTAACTTGAACTAACAGTTTGCTTGGACAACTTGTCATCAGCTGATGAAAACTTACCACACTGACTAAGCTCCCCACAAAGATTTCTTTTAAAAAGAAATCTGACGTGTTGTCACCCACTGCTTAAGTCCCCTCACCAGCTCATAAACGCTTTGTGAGTGAACTCTAAGCCCCAACAAAGTTCTGCATGGTCTGATCATTTTTTCTTTCCAAGACTTATCTTCAGCTTTATCACTTTGAACTTAACCCCAACCCAACTCAAAGCAATACCATAGCTCAACTTGAGTCCTTAGCCAAAAAAACTCTGCTCTATTTTTCTGAATAAACAATACCGAATAAGGAGTTGGCATTTAGCCACATAATTTCTTTTACTGGGAATACTTTCTCTCACCCAAGGTCCTTTATTTATCACCCTTCAAAATCATACCATTAGGCTTCACTTGCTCTGAGAAACTTATGGCACTGAGACAGCCATAATCCCTCCCTGTGTAACCAATAAAGACAGAGTGGTGCTCGGTCGTCAGAGCAATGCCTTCAGGCAGCACACACTCTGGTTGCTTTATTTATCACCTTGTATTGCACATATTTGTTTACATCTTGTCTTCCTATGAATCTGTATTTGGAGAAAAAGAATTGTCTATCTACACATGTGGTTGCCTACAATAATATTTATGAACCCATAAGAAAAATAAGACTATGTAATAAAAATCCTACTCTTTCCTCTAAATGGGTCGAATCTGGAGGTAAATAGAGGAACCCATGACCTTTTGATTAACAAAGCAGATTTTACAATTGTTTCCTTTCAATTGGTGTGAATAGCCAAGGATATACTAATTCTAGGTTAACAGTGACAGATTAATTCCCAAATCAGGACTGTAGCTATTATTAAGCTTTATAATGAAGCATATAAGATGCCCCAGGGAAGTGATGTTTTATTTAAATTCAGTTCTAAATGACTTCCATCTTAGCAGGAATCTAAGTTGGATAGATATTTAATCAAATATCATAAGAAAAAAGATAACTGTACATAGGCAACAAAGGATAGCCATAGATTGGGATAATGTACCAAGTAATGGATAATAATCTTGAAATCATTGCTAAAATTTAAATCCTAGATGCCTGGCCATTTTATAGATTAATAAGTGAGTGAAATTTCTGTATTGCTTCATGCAAAGCAATACAATGATTTGTTTTAGTAAAAATTCAAATTTGTGGTCAAACCATTTTTACATATTTTGGTCAGGGATATATTTTTTCCTCTCATGTACAGTTTAATCATTCATTTTATTCCCTCCATTTTACTTATAAATATTTTATATGTTTCTAATGGAAAAACATTAAGGACTTAAACATGAGAACAGAGTAAATGAAAGTAATTTCATCAACATTAAGATGAATATTTACATGTATATGTATACAAGTTAATAATCTACTCTACAAAATGCCAGATGGAGTATAATTTCTGCATCTGGGTAATAAATATGAATGTATATATGGAGACCCAAGTTACCTGAATCATAGTTTGGTGGGATCATAGGTGTCTGTGGCCCTGTTTCAAGATTTGTGGAAGGGCAAGAGTCAGCAGTTTTTATGCCTGTATCTAGCCTTGCTCACTCTAGAACTCTCTGGGACAGGTGTATCTGAATATGGACATGGGAGGCGGACTATGTGCAGTATTGAAGCTGCACAATAGCTCTGCAGTAGCATCCACTTAACAATGAAGGAGCTGATGCAACACTATTCAGAACCATAAGGATGAGTAATGGGTGTGATAATGACAAAGACCTGTAGACATTCCACATTAGTGGAATAGGCACTGCCATAAAGTAGGTGTGAGAACTTTTCACAGTTAGTAAGCTCTCAGTCATAGAAAAGAAATCCAGAAGGCTGAAAAACTACATGCCCCAACAATATTAAGAAACAGAGCATTAAAAAAATTAAGATGAGTCCAAGGTCAGCTACATTGTGTTGAAGGTTCAGTGATGGCTTAATGTTAAACTGCCAAAGCAAAATAGGCTATGCATTCATTCTAGGTGCCCACGATTTAACAACAAACTTGCTGTCTATTATAAACACCCACAAATTTAGGTAGAAACCAATAACTCTCTCTGAAGCAAACTTCCCTGCTAGGAAAGGAACCAGGGTCAATTTTATCCACTGGTCTTACCTAGTTCTTAGCACAATGCCAGCATATCTCAGGGGCTCAATAAATAATGGATTCCATTAACAATTCATAAGTGAATCAATGATGATGAATGAATGAATAAATGAATGAATGAATGCATCAATAAATTTGCAAGCATCACAGGGGATTATGAAGCCTTAGGCCACAATCTTTAAATCACAAGAGCAAAGAGATATTTCAACTTCACTTTGCAAGAATATGGACTTGAAGAATACTGAACATCTGGCTGTACAGATGTTTTTGAAGAATCAGATTTGGATTTCCAGTCCAAACATAAGCTGAGGGTTGTAATAGTGGGCTCCTGCAATGTATAAAGTGAATCTCAAGAGAATATGGTGGAGCATGTTTATCCAAAACATGAACTGTCCTGCATCCCAGGCCTTGCACTGAGACTAGAGGGGAGGCCTATCATGGTAAAAGTAAAAAACAGTCATTGTAGGTGACTGGCATGCTCAGGCTTCATGTCTGTAGTTCAACTATAATGAAGGAACACAAAAATCTGTAACTTGTGTATATTTTGCATATTTTTGATGTACAAATCTGAAGTGACAACCCTTTGAGTTGCTGAGCATCTGTAAGTCACTCATCCTAAAGTAAATCTAGTTCCCTTGGGAGTCAACATCTCAATAAGACTTTGGCTTCCCACTTCCACTTGCATTTCTGTTCAGTTGTCAATGGGTAGCATATGATCCTGAAGGAAGAATAACAGTAGAAGCAGTTATTTATTGAGGTCTTACTCTATGCCAATCACTGCTCTGGAGTATGAGGTTAGCTAGGTTAAGCTGAGCTATTGTTATAAAAGGAATGCAAATATTCGGTTTCTTAAATACTGAGAATTGTATCTCTTTAATGTACCACAAGAGTTTCACCGTCACATTAGTCATTGCTTTTCAAATAGAAATTTAAACTGTGCTTCTGTGTACACAGTTCAGGTGCTTTGTTTGTGCTGATTTCTCTGCCTGGAAACACTTTCTTCATCATCTCTGTGCCTCCATGAGTTTCTTGCCTAGGGTGGGGCATTATGGGAATGGAGTGAAGAAATAGGAACACAATTTTTTTCTTTTTTAAATCCAAATTTGAGGTTAAATCCAATGAAAGAGGTAAAGAAAAAAGTAAAAAAATATATGACTGCAATTTCTGAAAATTATGTTAATAAAACTGCCAAAAACTAAGTAAGAACGAGGAGCCTTTTCATATATATTAGTCATTTAGTAAATGAAAAAAAAAGCATATGAATGAACAAAAAAATGAATGGACAATTGGGGAGGATAGACTGATTTGTGTCAAAGATACAATAACTTTAGTTGGATGAGTGTTAGAATTGTTACGGAAATTCAAGGGAAATATTGTCCTATTAGCAGATTTTAAGTATAAAATCACATATTTTTTTTCTGAACATTAAAACGTCCCACTTACAATATATTATTTGAGTATTAACAGAACTTTCCTAATTTACTTCACTGAAACTGGAATCTACACCTTAAATAATCTGGTTTTTATTTTTACAATTTCCAATGAGTTCATTTAGAGTAAAGCCTATTTTGTCCCTAATTAATAAGCTGTGGTGGAAACTTTAGAAGTCTATATTTGATAGCCTCTTAATGGCTGCATAGTGTTCCAGAACAAAACATGATTGGAGCAGCACACAATGAGATTAGAAACCTATAGAGGCATTTCTAAACCACAAAGTAGCCAGAGAAAGAATAAAGTAGAGAGGGGGAAAGCATACTCACTGTCTTCTCCTTCTGTATGTGTAATGGCAAAAGTTATTTCCCACAACTCCTTGTTGCCCGTTCAAGAAGCAATCAAAAAGTAACGTCAGGCTCTGGGGAACTCGGGGAACCTAAAGTGTCACTTAATTCAACAATTTACTGTTTTCATTGCTTTAACACTGTCTTCTTTTCCATCAGTTACTGCACTGGGGGATGCATGAGTTCCAAAGGATCATGGCATTGGAATCGTTGTTCTGCAATTTGTCAGGAAGTTTGAGAATCACTCTTAGCAACTGCTAAACAGATCCTGAAAATCAGCAACATATTTTAGTATTGCATTTAGGATTCAGAACCATTACATTTAGGTAAAGCACTCATTCCATAAGTTCAGTAGGCCCTTGATTAGAAAAAGATATTTATATTGAAAATGAATTTGAAACCCAAAGCTGAAAGAATGTTATGTGAGTCATGAGGTTTTAAGTCAAATGTTATGCCCCTTCCTGCCTCCCCAAGGGAGAAACAAATGTGTTTCTATAGTTACAAAACAACTGGTTGAAAAAAACACACACGAATACTTTATTTTCTTTGAAGATACTCATTTTAACTAAATTTTAGTCCTCCAGCTCTTTCAGCATTGCATAGGCAAATAGCGTATAAAAGCAGGGAGGGGAAAATGAGAATGATGGTATAGGCATATTAGACAAAGTAATGAATTAATGAAGTAGAAGAAAACACACAAACAAAAAAACAAAAAGAAGTTAAGAGTGCCTGAGAAAGGAAGAGAGCCAGAGGTGAAGGAAAAGGAGAGACATGAAATTAGGGCTACTAATAATCAGTCAAGAGGGGCCCTATCTCTAGTGCATTTATAATATATACTCACACGTTCAATATGGTGAAATATTAACTGATATTGACAACCTTGAACCACTGGGTGGAAAGTTCCTCTGTCAAATAGAATGATTCAAGGCAGGATCAAAGTCAAGCTGGATAAGAAGGAGGAGGTGGAAAAAGTTGAAAAGAAGATCTTAGGTAAATATAACAAGTAGCATCTACTCTGCCTGCAAAATGAGGATGGATGAAGATTAATAGTCCGCAGATATTCTGCCCATGCTTTTCAGGAGACGGTTTTGCTTTATTTATCTTGGCTGCCACAAAGAAGTGAGGCTCAGACACACACAGACATAGGAAGCATCTGCTTTCAGAAATAAATCTGTCCCCACATTAGAGAAGCATGTCATCTACATATATTTGATGGACCAAAATTGCAAGGTAATTATGTAGCTTGATGTTAATTTGTACCTTTTATATGACACTGATTGTAGTTTTGTGCTTTTTTTGATTCTTTTGGGCAAAATCTCTTCTCAGTTCAACACAATCTCAGATACAGATATTTACACATTGCAGATGTGTGATATGAGGTTTTGTGACCATGAAAGTCATAAAAAGGGCATCCTTAGCAGATTCTAAAATGAGTATTCTGCTAAAGTGGGAAATTAGTTAAAAATGGATAATATCCTAAGTCTATCAAATGATTATCACTCAGACCCTCCAGAATATAGATGATTGGAAAAGCAGACAAGGCCCAAAACTATGTAGGAAAAAGCACCACTTGCAAAAAGCTGATTCCAGGATTATCTTAGTCTAAATAAGAATAAAAATATACCAGAAAAAAATAATGAATTTGGAGAGTTTCATAATACAGGCATATCAACCACCAAATCGTTTTTGTTTATTATTTTAAGCCTCATTTTAGGTACAATCCTGAAAAAATTCAGTTATAAAAATAAATCATGTGCATATTGCATATATGAATTAAATGTATTTTGTTTAATCCTTTAAAATATGTCAAATAGAAATTATTATCTTTAATATTTTTGAGGTAAGAAAATTGAAATTGATGAAGAGTTATCTAAAATGTTTAGCAAAGAGTGGAGGAGTTGTAATTCAACCCAAGTTTTTCTAAGTACATACATTGATTATGTTGAACATAACAAAGTTGAGTGCCTACCATGGGCAAAGTACAACAGTGTGCATCGATTTCAGCAAGCAATTAACTAAAGTTATTTAATTGTAAGTTTGATAAATACCACAAAAAAAGACAAGAACAAATTAAATGTATTTTATTAAGGATTAAGGTTCAGAAAGGCTTCCTCGAGAAAGTACTTAAGTAGAAATCATATGACCAGTTACTTAATAGAAGGATGAGTGCCTGTTGAAGCAGAAGAGAGAGTATAGAGGCAGACCTTGAAACAGACATGAATGTGGCATATGTGTAGAATGAAAGACAGCTCATGTGAGAGTAACAAAGAAAGAAGTAATGATCACTGCCAGCTAAGGCAGGAGATGTGGGCAGAGCCAAATAATGTTTTCTCTTATACTAAGAGCAGTGGACAGCCAATGAAAGGCTGTCCTCAAGGTAGTGACAAAGTAATAAGATCAGATTTGGGTACAAAACAAAGAATGAACTGCAGTAGAATGAAAATGGATAGGGAAAAACCAAGATGGTGGCATAGGTAAACACCTGAAATTGCTGCCTCCCACAACAACTTCAAAAATACAACGAAAAGACAAAATGGACATCATCCAGAACTACGGGAAGGCTGGCTGAGTGGAAATTCTACAACTAGAAGGAAAGAGAAAAGCACACTGAGACTCAGAGGAGCTGCGGAAGTGAAGTGCAGAGGTACGGAGGCAAGAGTGCACGCAAGGAAAGGGGCTGGCACCCGAGGACGCGGCTGTCTTTTTGAATCGGGAGGGAGTCACAAGCTCCCGACTGCTCTGAACTCCAGTTCCGGGAAGTCTCTGGGGACCCAGGACTCATACGGGGAGAAACTGGACTGTCTGGCAGCAGGCAGAGCTCGGAACTTGAGGGCGGCTTTCCCTCAGAGGTGCTTGCAGCAATTACCGGGACACTGAGACACTGGGCCCCTTAGGGCAGGGCTGAGGATCAGCCATAGCTGCTTGCTCCGCCCTTTGATTCCCTGAGATCCTGCCCCACCCAGGCTGCAGCAGAGGCTTTTGCATATGAATGCCTTGGCCCTTTGCAATCTGAAAATTACCTAACAAATTGCAGCTGGGCCAGACAGACCCAGAACTTCCAAGAGAAGGCCAAAGGCCCCACAAAAGCTTGCATTGATTCACAGCTGGGCCTCATCTGGGCACCTCCAAACCCCCAAAAAAGGAAAGGGAATCTGCAGATCTCTCCATAGCTCCTGCTGGATAGCCTCAGGCAGAGGTTAAATTAGCACATCCTTAGATCCAAGAGCCAGTGTACCCAGCAGTCAGAGTGGGACCATCCAGAATACAACTCCACAGATCCATAAGGAACACATTCAGTGAGCACCAAAGCCCCACTGAAGCAAGTCTTGCCCCAGAACTTCTTCAGCACAGAAGTTCTCCCACTGTAGACACAGCTGATTCTCACAGACAATTGGCCTGGAGGTCAACTCCTCCCAGTGATAACTACAACAATCAAGGCTTAACTACAACAAGACTGTGCACAAAGCCCACAAAGGAGTGCACCAAGAGTGTCCACCTCAGGTAATTGGGGATGCTGAGCCACTGGGCCCTATAGGACACCTAGCACACAAAGCCACTCTACCAACACAGGGAAGCATAAAAAACGTGGAGACAAAGAAACAGGTCACAAATGACAGAAATGGAGGAAAGCAAATGACTGGATATAGAGTTCAAAACCACGGTTATAAGGTTTTTCAAGAATTTTATGGAAACTGCCAATAAATTTAGTGAGAACCTGGAGGATATGAAAAAAGACCAACTAGAAATTAAGCATACACTGACTGAAATAAAGAATAATATACAGAGATCCAACAGCAGACAAGAGGATCCCAAGAATCAAGTCAAAGATTTGAAATACGAAGAAACAAAAAATACCCAACCAGAAAAGCAAAAAGCAAAAAGAATCCAAAAATATGAAGATAGTGTAAGGAGCCTCTGGGACAACTTCAAGCATACCAACATCCAAATTATAGGGGTGCCAGAAGAAGAGAGAGAGCAAGATATTGAAAACGTATTTGAAGAAATAATGACAGAAAACTTCCCCTACCTGGCGAAAGAAATAGACTTACAAGTCCAAGAAGCGCAGAGACCCCCAAACAAAAGAAATCCAAAGAGGACCACAACAAGACACAACATAATTAAAATGCCAAGAGCAAAAGACAAAGACAGAATCTTAAAAGCAGCAAGAGAAAAAAAGTCAGTTACCTACAAGGGAGTACCCATATGACTGTCAGCTGATTTCTCAACAGAAACTTTACAGGCCAGAAGAGAGTGGCAAGAAATATTCAAAGTGATGAATAGCAAGAACCTACAACCAAGATTACTTTATCCAGCAAAGCTATCATTCAGAATTGAAGGTCAGATAAAGAGCTTCACAGATAAGAAAAAGCTAAAGGAGTTCATTACCACCAAACCAGCATTATATGAAATGCTGAAAGGTATTCTTTAAGAAGAGGAAGAAGAAAAAGGTAAAGATAAAAATTATGAACAGCAAATACATATCTATCAACAAGTGAATCTAAAAATCAAGTGAATAAAAAATCTGATGAACAGAGTAATCTGGTGAATATAATAGAACCAGGGGCATGGAAAGGGAGTGGACTGACAATTCTTGGGGGGAAAGGGGTGTGGGGGTGCAGGAAGAGACTGGACAAAAATCGTACACCTATGGATGAGGACAGTGGGAGGGGTAAGGGCAGAGGGTGGGGTGGGAACTGGGTGGAGGGAACCTATGGGGGGAAAAAAAGAATTACAACTGTAATAATCTGAACAATAAAAATTTATTTAAAAAAATATAAAAAAATAAAAAGATAGAAAGAAAATGGATAGAGACTCAATCAAAAAATTGCAGATGATCTAAACAGACACCTCATCAAAGATTATTGACGACTCATAGCATGTGAAAATATGTTCCATATTGTAAGTCATTAGGAAATTGCAAATTAAAACTACAATGAGGTGCTAGTAACCACCTATTAGAATGGCCAAAATCCAAAACACTGGCAACACTAAATGTTAGCCAGGATGTGCAGAAACAGGAATTCTCATTTCTTGCTGGTGGGAATGCAAAATGACACAGCCGCTTTGCAAGATAGTTTGGCAATTTCTTACAAAGCTAAGCATATCCTTCCCATAATATTCAGTAACCACACTCCTTAGTATTTACTCCAGGAAATTGAAAACTTATGTGTGCAAAAATGCTTGCATATAGAAGTTTACAGCAGTCTTATATATAATCCTCCAAACCTGAAAACAACAAAGATGTCCCTCAGTAGGTGAATGGATAAATACACTGTGAATAAAATATTATTCAATGCCCAAAAGAAATGAGCTATCAAGCCTTGGTAAGACATGGAGGAACCTTAAGAGCATATGGATTTGATACATTGTTTACTGCTCATGTGCTCCAACATCTGAGTAGAGTTGTGACAGAGACTGTTTGGTTTGGGAAGCCAAACTATTTAGTATCTGACTCCTTAGAGGAAATTTTACTGACCAAAATATGGGTTCTGAACTCAATTTACCTGTGTTTTTTTAAAATATATTTTTATTGATTTTTTTACAGAGAGGAAGGGAGAGGGATAGAGAGTTAGAAACATGGATCACCTGCCTCCTGCACACCCCCCACTGGGGATGTGCCCGCAAACAAGGTACATGCCCCTGACTGGAATCAAACCTGGGACCCTTCAGTCCGAAGGCTGACGCTCTATCCACTGAGCCAAACCGGTTAGGGCATGGCCTTAATGTTCTTGAGCATCTCCAGGAAGGCCTGCGGGGATGGTGCCTCCACATTCTGGAAGGTCTCCTGGACTCTGTTGTACAGGAAGAAGTATTTCACCTCCAGCCAGATGAACCCGAAGTGGTTCTCATCGAACAGGATGAAGACTGCAGGGAAGCGCCTGGGGTAGGCTGAGCCATGTAAGGTAACAATGTGCACGCCATAGAAACACATCCTGCAGGTTCGGGGGTAGTTCTGGTCTCTTGAGCGCACGCCCACAGGCAAAACAAACGGAACAGGCTGCTCCTCCGCAGCTGCAGCCCCGGACTCCCCGACGCTGCCCTGGGCAGGGCTCTGCCAGCCATGGCCCTCGCTTTCCTCAGTCCGGTCTTCTTGCTGCTGCTGCTGCTGCTGCTCCCAGATCACCTGCTCGTCCATCTCCTGGACCACGCGGGAGAGCTCGTTGAAGTTGCGGAAGATCTCGCCATCTCGCAGCTGGATGCGGCGCATGAGGTGGATCTCTAACGTCTTCTTGGAGAGTCCCGTGATCTTGGTGACCCTGGCATACTTCCCATGGAAGCTGAGCATGGCAATCTTTAGGCCGAAGTCATCGTAGTAGTCTTGGAAGAGGCCTGGCCTGATGAGGTCATCCGGGTGGCTGGGCGGGAGATAGAGGCGGCGGTAAGTCAGGCAGTCATACCACTCTCTGTCCTCCAGCACTAGCCCCCCTTCTTCCCTAAGCTGCATTGGTAAATCCGTTCTGTGGTCTGTCTTCTTGCACTGGGTGGTGAACCTGTCCTTCTGAATCTGCATGTGGCTGTCATGGGGGCTGCTGTTGGGGCCTTCCATGCACTCCACCGTGGCTGATCTCCTCTCCGTCAGGCGAATTCTGAAAGAGGGCTTGAAATGTATGGGGCCACCCACATGGGTGTGAAGGGAAGGCCTGTATGTCCAACCAGTAATGCATAAGCCGTCCACCACGACATTCACTAGTGTTCTATAGTGCTCAGTATCTAGCTGCCACAATCCCAAAATGTTTCTGTATGGGAACAACCTCCCATAGACTTCTCGATAAGACATACCTATTGTCTCCAGGTTCTGCAAGTTTTCACAAACGCCAAACTCCTCCTGGCAGCGCCTTCTCCAGATGCTGTCGATGTGCAGGATGTGGTGGAATTTGGTGCAGGCCTGGGCCAAGCTGGGCAGGTCGGTGCCGGGGAGTGAGGCGAAGATCACCACCAGAATCTCCACCGGCAGGTCCTGCAGTGAGCAGTGCGGGGCCCTCGGGGCCGGCATGGGGCTCAAGGTTCCTCCACTGTCCGCACAACACCGCGCTGCCGCGTCCGCCTCCACGTGCTTTTCTGCAGGGGCCGGCTTGCCATCCAGCGCTGCCTTTTCAGCTGGGCGCTGGCGCTTCTGAGGACACCACTTGCCCTCGGGCGCTGCCATCTCAGCTGTGTGCTGGCGCTTCTGAGGACACCCACATCCCCGAGAAGAGCCCACACCGCAGAGGCAAGCGCACTCCTCCATGCCTCCACAGGTAACAGCCACCACAGTGTGGGCCGCTCCGCCTCAGCCAGGCTTTCAGCTGGCTCCTCCCGGCCACGCCCCTCAGGGAGGAGCCAATTGTAAGACTTTTTTTTTTTTTTAAATCTTTTTATTGTTGTATTGCTTAAAGTATTACAAAGAGGATTACATATGTCTCCTTTTTTTCCCCCCGCCCTTGACAATCTCCTGGCCTCCCCTAACCCCCAGTGTCTTATGTCCATTGGTTATGCTTATATGCATGCATACAAGTCCTTCGGTTGATCTCTTACCCCCACCCCTCCTGCCTCCAAACCCTCCCCGGCCTTCCCACTGTAGTTTGACAGTTTGTTCGAGGCAGCTCTGCTTCAGTATCTATTTTTGTTCATAAGTTTATAATGGTCTTTATTATCCATAAATGAGTGAGATCATGTGGTATTTTTCCTTCATTGACTGGCTTATTTCACTTAGCATAATGCTCTCCAGTTCCATCCATGCTGTTGCAAATGGTAAGAGTTCCTTCTTTTTTACAGCAGCATAGTATTACATCATGTAGATGTACCTCAGTTTTTTAATCCGTTCATCTACTGATGGGCACTTAGGCTGTTTCCAGATCTTAGCTATGGTGAATTGTGCTGCTATGAACATAGGGGTGCATATATCCTTTCTGATTGGTGTTTCAGGTTTCTTGGGATATATTCCTAGAAGTGGGATCACAGGGTCAAATGGGAGTTCCATTTTTAGTTTTTTGAGGAAACTCCATACTGTCTTCCATAGTGGCTGCACCAGTCTGCATTCCCACCAGCAGTGCACGAGTGTTCTTTTTTCTCCACATCCTCTCCAGCACTTGTCGTTTGCTGATTTGTTGATGATAGCCATTCTGACAGGTGTGAGATGGTACCTCATTGTTGTTTTGATTTGCATCTCTTGGATGATTAGTGACTTTGAGCATGTTTCCATATGTCTCTTGGCTTTCTGAATGTCCTCTTTTGAAAGGTATCTATTTAGGTCCTTTGCCCATTTTTTGATTGAATTGTTTATCTTCCATTTGTTAAGTTGTATGAGCTCCCTATAAATGTTGGAGATTAAACCCTTATCGGTGATAACATTGGCAAATATGTTTTCCCATGCAGTGGGCTTTCTTGTTGTTTTCTTGATGGTTTCTTTTGCTGTGCAGAAGCTTTTTATTTTGATGTAGTCCCATTTGTTTATTTTTTCTTTAGTTTCCAATGCCCTAGGAGCTGTATCAGTGAAAAAATTGCTTCGGCATATGTCTGAGATTTTGTTGCCTTTGGATTCTTCTAGTATTTTTATGGTTTCCTGTCATATATTTAAGTCCTTTATCCATTTTGAGTTTATTTTTGTGTATGGTGTAAGTTGGTGGTCTAGTTTCATTTTCTTGCATATATCTGTCCAATTTTCCCAACACCATTTATTGAAGAGACTATCTTGACTCCGTTGTATGTTCTTGCCTCCTTTGTCAAATATTAATTGAGCATATTGGTTAGGGCTGATTTCTGGGCTCTCTATTCTATTCCATTGATCTATATGTCTGTTCTTGTGCCAGTACCAGGCAGTTTTGAGAACAGTGGCTTTGTCATAAAAGCTTGATATCTGGTACTGAGGTCCCACCTACTTTGTTAATTCTCAGGATTGCTGCAGCTATTCGGGGTCTTTTTTTTTATTCCAGATGAATTTTTGGAGAGTTCATTCTAGGTCTGTGAAATATGCCATTGGTATTTTAATGGAAAGTGCGTTGAATTTATAGATTGCTTTGGGTAGTATGGACATTTTAATGATGTTGATTCTACCAATCCAAGAACATGGTATGTTCTTCCATCTGTTTATGTCTTCCTCTATCTCTTTTTTTAGCATCCTGTAGTTTTCTGAGTAGAGGTCTTTTACCTCTTTAGTTAAGTTTATTCCTAGGTAGCTTATTTTTTTTTGGTGCGATGGTAAATGGGATGTTTTTTTAGTCTCTCTTTCTGCAAGTTCACTATTGGTGTATAGAAATGCCATAGATTTCTTGGCATTAATTTTGTATCCTGCTACATTGCCAAATTCATTTATTAAGTCTAATAGTTTTTTGATGGAGTCTTTAGGGTTTTTTATGTATAATATCATGTTGTCTGCAAATAAGGTCAGGTTTATTTCCTCTTTTCCAATTTGGATGCCTTTTATTTCTTCTTTTTGTCTAATTGCAATGGCTAATACTTCCAGTACTATGTTGAACAGGAGTGGTGAGAGTGGGCATCCCTGTGTTGTTCCTGTTCTTTGGGGAAATGGTGTTAGTTTTTGTCCATTGAGTATGATGTTGGCTGTGGGTTTGTCATATATGGCTTTTATTATGTTGAGGTATGATCCTTCTACTCCCACCTTGCTGAGAGTTTTTATAAAAAATAGGTGTTGAATTTTGTCAAACACTTTTTCTGTATCAATTGACATGACTATGTGGTTTTTTTCTTTTAATTTGTTTATGTGATTTATCACGTTTATTGATTTGCGGATATTGTACCATCCTTGCATCCCTGGGATAAATCCTACTTGGCCATGCTGTATAATCTTTCTGATGTACTGATGGATCCGATTTGCTAAGATTTTGTTCAGGATTTTGGCATCTATGTTCATGAGGGATATTGGCCTGTAATTCTCTTTCATTGTGTTGTCTTTCCCTGGTTTTGGTATTAGGTTGATGCTGGCTTCATAGAATGAGCTTGGAAGTGTTCTTTCCTCTTGAATTTTTTGTAGTAGTCTGAGGAGGATAGGTTTTAGTTCTTCCTTGAATGTTTGGTAAAACTCCCCTGTGAAGCCGTTTGGTCCTGGGCTTTTGCTTGCTGGAAGCTTTTTGATGACTGCTTCAATTTCTTCCATAGTTATTGGCCTGTTGATAGATTTTTAGATTCTTCCTGATTGAGTTTTGGAATGTCGTATTTTTCTAGGAATATGTCCATTTCCTCCAGGTTGTCTAGTTTGTTGGAGTAGAGTTGTTCATAGTATTTTTTAACAATCATTTGTATTTCTGTGGGGTCTGTTGTTATTTCGCCTTTATCATTTCTGATTTTGTTGATTTGGGTCCTCTCTCTTTGCTTCTTGGTGAGCCTGGCTAGAGGTTCATCAATCTTGTTTATCCTTTTAAAGAACCAGCTCTTGGTTTCATTGATTTTATGTATTGTTTTTTGGTCTCTATATCATTTATTTCTGCTCTAATCTTTATTATTTCCTTCCTTCTGCTCACTCTGGGCTTTTCTTGTTGCTCTCTTTCTCATTCTTTGAGATTTAGATTTAGATGATTTACTACCATTTTTTCTTGTTTGTTGAAATAGGCCTGTAGAGCTATAAACTTCCCTCTCATGACTGCTTTCATTGTGTCCTATAGGTTTTGGATTTTTGTGTTTTCATTGTCATTGGTTTCCAGGATGTTTTTAATTTCTTCTTTGATATCATTGGTAACCCAATCAATATTTAATAACATGCTATTCAGCTTCCACGTGTTTGAGTATTTTGAGTTGTTTTTATTGTAGTTTATTTCTAATATTATGCCCTGTGGTCTGAGAAGATGCTTGGTATGATTTCAATCTTCTTGAATTGGGGGAGACTTTTTTTTGTGACCCAATACTTGGTCTATTTTTGAATATGTCCCATGAGCACTTGAGAAGAACGTATATTTCGTGGCTTTGGGGTGAAATGTTCTGAAGATATCAATTAGGTCCATCTGATCTAGTGAGTCATTTAGGATTGCTGTTTCTTTGCTGATTGTTTGTCTAGAGGATTTATCCAGTGATGTCAGTGGTGTATTAAAGTCCCCTACTATGATTGTATTGTTGTCGATCTCTCCCTTGATATCTTCCAGGAGTTTTATTATGTATTTGGGTGCACCTGTATTGGGTGCATATATGTTTATCAGGATTATATCCTCTTGTTGTATTGATCCCTTTAGTATTATGAAGTGGCCTCCCTTATCTCTTGTTATGGCCTTCACTTTGAGGTCTATTTTGTCCATTATAATTATTGCTACCCCAGGTTTTTTTTCATTTCCATTTGCCTGAAAGATATTTTTCCATCCCTTCACTTTCAGTCTGTGTGAGTTCCTTATTCTGAGATGGGTCTCTTGTAGACAGCAAATATACGGGTTATGTTTTTTTATCCATTCAGCCACTCGATGTCTTTTGATTGGAGCATTTAGTCCATTTATGTTTAAAGTTATTATTGAAAGGTACTTATTTGTAGCCATTTTTATTTTTTGTGGCTGTTTTCTTTCTGAGCTTTTTATTTCTTCTTTTTAACACCAGTCCCTTTAACATCTTTGCATTGCTGGCTTGGTGGTGATAAACTCCCTTAGCCTTTTTTTTTGTCTGTGAAGCTTCTTATTTTCCGTTCAATTTTGAATGATAGCCTTGCTGGATAGAGTATTCTTGGATTCAGTCCTTTGCTTTGCTTCACTTTGTAAATTTCTGTCCATTCTTTTCTGGCCTGATGTGTTTCTGTTGAGAAATCATTTGATAATCTAATGGGAGATCCCTTGTATGTAACTTTCCATCTGTCTCCTGCAGTCTTTAAGCTTCTCTCTTTGTCCTGAACATTTGCCATGGTAATGATGATGTGTCTTGGTGATGTGTCCCTTGTTTGGGACTCTCTGTGCTTGTGTGACTTTTTTCTTCCCCACCTCAGGGAAGTTTTCTGATATTATTTCTTCAAATAGGTTTTCTAATCCTTGTTCCTCTTTCTGTTGTTCTGGCACCCCTATTATTCGTATGTTGTTTCATTTCATGTTGTCCCATAGCTCCCTTAGGCTCTCCTGCTGTCTTTTAATTTTTTCTCCAATTGTAGTTCAGTTTGGGTGTGTTTTGTTTCCCTGTCTTCTAATTCGCTAATTTGGTCCTCCGCTTCTCCTAGTCTACTGTTGAAACTTTCAATGGTGTTTTTTATTGCAGCTATATCACTCTTCATTTCTTCTTGGTTCTTACATAATTTATTGATTTTTTCATCTGTTTCTTCTTGCTTCTTGCATAAGTTGTTGATTTTTTTCCTCCATCCGGTTTATGCATTCTAGGACCCTTAATCTGAATTCTTTTTCTGTCATGCTGCATGCCTCAGCTTCATTTAGCTGCTTTTCTGGCGAGTCCTCCTTTTCTTTCCTTTGGGGGTTTCTTTGTCCACCCATGTTTGATCTCACTGACATATCTAGATGTTTAGTCTTTCAGGGGCTGCTCCTTGGGTGGCAGTGGCTTCTTGGGCTGTGGTTGCTCTTCTGGCGGTTGTTGTAGCAGCTGCTCTTCAGTTGGCAGGAGCTCCTGTGGTGGATGCTGTTCACCGCTGTGGTGGCTCCTCTGGCTAGTGGGGGGAGGCTTCACACACAGCTGCTGTTCCTCAGAAAGAGGATGTGCTGTTTACGAGGGTGATGTTCCTTGGATGGGGAGGGCTGTCACGAGGCTGCTACTCCTTGAACTGGGGCGGACTGCTCATGTGGCTGCTGACCCTTGAATGGGGGCTGGCTGCACGCTGCTGTTGTTCCTCTGATGTGGTGAGCTGCTTGTGGGGCTACTGCTCCTAGGACCAGTTTCTGCTCGTCAGACAGGTGCAGGTTGTTGTGGCTCTGCTCCTTGGACTGGTGTATGCTTCATAGAGCTGCCACTCCTCGGATGTGGGTGGTCTGCTCATGTGATTGCTGTTCCTCGGACCGGAGTGGGATGCTGCTGCTCCTCAAATGGTGCCAGGCCGCTCGCAGAACTGCTGCTCCTCGGATGGGGGCGGGCTGCTCGTACGCCTGCTGCTGCTTGGGCAAGGGCAAGATGCTTGTGCAGCTGCTGCTCCTTGGACTAGTGCAGGGTGCAGGCTGTGCTCAGCTGCTGTTCCTCGGATGGGGGCAGGCTGCGGAGGGCTGCCTCTCCTCAGATGTAGGAAGACTGCTCGTGTGGCTGCTGCTCCTCGGACAGGTCGGACTGCTCGTGTGGTTGCTGCTCTTCAGACTGGGCTACCTGGGTTTTAATTATGCTCCTTCACTTACTAGACAGGTGATTTGAACAAATTATTTGACCTTTCTATTTTGTACTCACCTAAAAGTGGGTATAACAACACCTACTTCATAGAATTACTTTTAAAAATAAATGGGAAAAATGCCTGCAAGTTACACATTATAAGTGGTCAGAAATATTATTCATTAATACAGATGTATTATCCTAGTATTTTATTTTTCAATTCATAATAGAAAAACTAGGTTTGAATGATAGAATTAGGAGTCATTGTGATACAGGTAAAATATTTAGCATAATGCCTGGTACATGGTAAGATTTCAGAAAGTGTTAGCCTACTTTGTTAATTTCAAAATTGTAAATATACCAAAATATAAATAATTTCATGTAGCAATCAAATACTGATCAATGTAAATTTTTGAACCTTTTTTTCAATCTGTTATATATTCAGCTAACATCAGCTGTGAGCACATTAATTTATATTATGTTTATTTCTAGTTTGAAAGTGACAATAAATTTGCATAAAAGCTTATGAAAAATGTGATGAAGCATTCACTCTAGGTTACTTTGTTACAACTCCTAATAAGAATGTTATTTTTTTTCTTTTTAAAACAGTATGGAGTTTCCTCAAAAAATTAAAAATGGAACTCCCATTTGACCCAGTAATCCCACTTTTAGGAATATGTCCCAAGAAACCAGAAATGCCAACCAGAAAGGATATATGCACACTTTTGTTCATAACAGCACAATTTACAATAGCTAAGATTTGAAAACAGCATAAGTGCCCATCAGCAGATGAGTGGATTAAAAAACTGTGGTACATCTACATAATGGAATACTATGCTGCTGTAAAAAAGAACGAACTATTACCATTTGCAACAGCATGGATGGACCTGAAGAGCATTATGCTAAGTGAAATAAGCCAGTCAGAGAAAGATAAATATCCCATGATCTCACTCATTTGTGGTATATAATGAACAACATAAACTGATGAACAAAAATAGAGCCAGAGTCACAGAAGTATCAAATAGACTGTCTACCCTAAGAGGGAAGGCAGGATAGGTGGGGGAGGTAAGAGATCAACCGAAGGACTTATATACATGCATATGAGCACAACCAATGAACACAGACAGTAGGGAGGTGAGGGCATCAGCTGGGGCGGGGTGGGAGTGGCTGGGGAGAGGTCAATGGGGGAAAACTTATTACTTATGTAATACTTTAAACAATAAAGAATTTAAAAACATACGTATATATATTTATTGTTGATAGTATTATAGATGTCTCCCATTTGCTCCCTCCCCCTTACATGCCATCCTCCCAGCTCCTACCCACCCACCCCCAGGTCTTCACTATCCTATTGCCTGTGTCCATGGGCTATGCATATGAGTATATAAGTTCTTTGGTTTATCTCTTGTTGTCCCCCCAGATACCACATTGAGGCATGTCAGTCTGTTCCATGCTTCCATGTTTTGGGTCTTAAAAAAAAGAATATGATTTTTTGAGGCTTATTTGGGAAGAAGGTTTGATATTTTCAAGTCTGTAAATGCTACACCAGCCTGCTGGTGGAGGAAAACTACCAGCTAACGACACAGTATACTGAAGTTTTGGATTCTGTGGATGATATAAAACCCATTTCACTCAAACAACTTAGCACTGAGTTATGCTTTAGTTAAGTCCAGACTCTCCCTTATTCCAAGCAGCTGAAAACTATTGACAGCTCAGTCCCATCCCAATCCTAAAATCTCTTTAATCTTGACGTTATTAAAGGACATTGGGATGGCAGAAAGTATCCATGAGTCTAATATGCAAAGAATTGTCTAACACCAAGGCCAGCTACTCTTGGAAATAAGATACACTTCTTCAAGTGAAACCTTCTCATGCTTTCTCTACAGCCTTTGCTCACATATGTCCTTTTTTAATAAACTGATAGATTTATTATGGCTAAATATTATTTATTTATCAAGGTCACCACATCTGGGAAGCATTTCTTGTTAATCTCACATTTTTTCTTCATAAGAATGATATGATTTTTATATAATCATTTCTAACTTGTTTTAGAATAGATAAAATATAATACACAGAATGCATATAATGTATACTACATATACATATGTAGACATGTATACAGAAGTATATGTATGTATGAATATATCTATATAATTGTGTGTGTGTGTGTGTGTGTGTGTGTGTGTGTGTACTCCAAGAGTTCTACCTTGGAGAGGAGTGAGGAGAGCTTGACCTCTAACACCTAAAATTGGTCGTGATCCAGATTCCAACAGTTTAGCCTCTGGAAGCCCATAATCCCTCCGTCAAATGTGTGCTCACTCTCAGGAGGCCAAATCTCCATCAGGTTCTCTTTTCTTGGTCATAATTCTTTTTGGTCTGCTGTTGCAAATTTTGTAGTATGCCATTGCCGATCATGAACTCAGCTTTTGGTCACTTTCCAACCACATTCAATCCCGCTGCGTGTTTGTGAGTTCTATATTGGATGACCCCGAGAGAGTCATGAAGAGAGTTCATGTTGAGCAGCACTCAGCCTCCTATAATTTTGATGTATCCTTTAGCAATGTCTTCCTTCCGTTTCTACCCCATCCCCCATGCTCTTTCTCCCAGATTGTACCAGGAAATCTACATTCTTATTCTATTAAAGAAACTTGTCTGTTTCACTCTTGTTTTTGTGAAACCCAGAGTTTAATGTCCAAGGATTCAGCAAAACAAAGTGCCCTTCATTGAACGGGCTGCAAGCTGACTCCCACTTTAGAATGCAGTCCTCGATTCAGAGGCAAATGCTTGCTGCTCCCCACCCCATTCTCCATGCTACATAAATACTCACTTTCAGATTTAACGGATCAGCGTCTCCTTCTTCACCAGCACAAGAACAGCTCATCTGGAACGATAGCTGTCAATCGCCAAGTGTTTGCTGATAGACTTTGATGGACAAAAATAAATGAATAAACTAATAAACAAATAGCAAATTTCTCAGGACCAGGGAACAGCTGTGTATTCATTATCCTAAAACACTGCTGGGTTCACATAAGCTACTTTATAAACATTTGATGTGACTGAATATCAAACTTAAATCTGGGAGACTTTATTATTTGCATTACTAGACACATTTTTGCATATTTTGCAAGTGTTTATAGATCAAATTAACTGTAAATGCCTCTGCACACTGTGGGATTTCACTGAGCTTCTTAGTTATCATGGAGAGTGATCTTTTATTTAGTTCTTTATGTTAAAAAGGATTTAAAGAGAATAACACCCGCTGTCCTAAACATTTCAAATATGTGCCTCGTGCTTTGAATTGTTTGCAATCTGTAATAATCCAATCTTAGATAAGTGTCACTTAATAAAAAAGATAATTACACTGTTACCGGTTATATTGATGTTGTCTGAGTTAGAGGAGGAAGATGAATTACTTTATAGAGAAAGAAGATAATATATAAGACCCAAGTGGATGGAAGACAAAGATAAAATGACCCCAGGTTTAAGTTCTTAAAAATGACATTTTAAAGTATGAGTTTGGTTATCCATAGAATCACTATACTTAACTAGAAGTTTTATTTTTTAAACTTTATTTGATGTCAATAAAACAATGGTTTAAATTGCATTCCTATTAAATTAAGGCAAACTGTAGACAGAGTGGGTTTTAAGATACGCAGCATTATTTACTCTCAGTTTAGTTGTCAGAGCTACATGAAGTACTTTGCTGGTGTGTGGTCATGGCCGATGGTCGGAGAATGTAGAAGGACTGATGTTGATGGACACGGTGGTGAAGTTCCATTCTTATCAAGTGTGCATGTCACTTCTGTTCAGAAATATTGGGAACTCATCTTAGCATGTGTTAGTCATTTCACACAAAAGCAAACACAATTTATTCAGGTAGGCTTTGTCCCTCTCCTGTGAGGAAACTCATCTAAGAGGAAAGGGGCCCTAACCGGTTTGGCACAGTGGATAGAGCGATGGCCTGCAGACTGGAGGGTCCCAGGTTTGATTCCGGTCGGGGGCATGTGCCTTTGTTGCGGGCATATCCTCAGTGGGGGGTGTGCAGGAGGCAGCTGATCCATTTTTCTAGTTCTCTATCCCTCTCCCTTCCTCTCTGTAAAAAATCAATAAAATATATTTAAAAAAATAAGAGGAAAGGGGAAAGAAACTGAGGATGAAAGTGAGACCAAGGCCTATAAACAATCTTCATTTTCTATCTCGTGGCCCCGATAAATTGTCCTGACATTCCAGAATCTGTCCTTTATTCCAGACAGTGGGCTACAGATTTGCTATTCATTTTCTCCTTGACACCTCAGCACAACCCTTCGAGGTGGGTATTATTAGTATTCTTCCCCTTTATATGATGCACTGTCATCTGAGAAATTCTTTGTCCCAGATCATGTGACTAGAAAGTAGCCTAGTAAGAATTCAAAGCCAGGCTTAATGGTTGCTGGAGTTGTCAGTCAGATTTGAAAGGTGTATAGGCATTTAAACAGGTGGCTCATTGTTCATAGCAGATTCAGGAAACAAACAACAACAAAGGGACAGTAAGAGTAGGCTATGCTTGAAAGGAGGGGGGGGAATAGGTAATGCAATTTTAAAGAATGATCACTCTATTATTTTTAAAATATATTTTTATTGATTTTTTACAGAAAGGAAGGGAGAGAGATAGAGAGTCAGAAGCATCGATGAGAGAGAAACATCGATCAGCTGCCTCTACACATCTCCTACTGGGGATGTGCCCGCAACCCAGGTACATGCCCTTGACCAGAATCGAACCTGGGACCTTTCAATCCGCAGGCCGACGCTCTATCCACTGAGCCAAACCGGTTTCGGCTGATCACTCTATTAAAGAAAGCAAGTTATTTATTGATAATATCTCAATTAGTTCTTACAATGATGCTATGAGTCAATTGTATAATCATAAATTTACTGCCGAGAAAAATACAGCCAGCAGAAGTCAAATAATTGCAAAATTACAAAATTTTTCAACTATCAGAGCAAGGATTCAGTCCAGAACAGCAAAATCCATGACACCATGCATCACATCGGGGACATTTATGATTATCATTAAAGACAAAACCACATAAGTAATGTAAATACAGACTCTAATAAAAGTAATTGAAATGGGATCATGCCCAAGAATTTGTTTGGGAGTTTGACGTTTTAGCAGAGAGTAAGGTGATGAGCAAAAAGATAATATTGTTATTGCTCTGAAGGAATTAATTTAATGTGTGTGTGTGTGTGTGTGTGTGTGTGTGTGTGTGTATGTTTGTGCAGATGCAAATATGTAAAAGCACATAACTGAAAATCAATTTAAATAAAAATATATGTAATAGAAAAGACTGGCTAAATGTATAAAAGAGGGTGTTTTAGGTGAAAAAAAAATGGCCAACAGTTTTCATTGACATTGTGAGAGAAGATTGTCAGAGACACTGGTATTGCTAAAGAGAAGTGAATGTATTGGGCATTTAGTGACTCCTAGCTTAAAATATAAATATCAAAATAAGAGAAAGAAAGAAAACATAAGCAATTGCAGAATGTCTTCAATGACATGACAAAGCATTTATAATTGAGCGGCTAGACAATATGTTGGTGCAGTTAGATAGGCATGAGCAGAGTAGGACATTGAGTGAAGTGCAGAGGATCACCAAGGTGGAAAACTCGGTGCCTAGCAACAGGCAAAACTCCAAGCCTTTGCATGACCACTCCCCTAATCAGTGAGCATCTAGGCTTCAGCTGTTTTAGTTCCTGGCCCAAAGTAGCAGCAAAATCTGACAGAGTGAAGCGATAACTGACATCAGGACCAGATGCATTGATTAATAATCCCGTGGAACAACCAGTCAGGGGAGACCACCAGCGGGGCAGAGCTAGACAGTTGATGAATGTTCTATTGAAATTGTTTCCTGAGGCCTCCAGATAAAAGCCCTTGGTACAGGGACCTAGTGTGACTCTTTCCATGGGGCATGCCCGAGCCTTTTCCCACCCCCTTCTTTGCCTGGGATGCTCACTCTCTTTCAACCCCCTCAGCTCACTGAATCTTCCCCCCCCCCCCTTTTTTTCCCCTCACAGCACATTTTCTTTGTCTCTCTCTTTCTCCTGAGATCCGAAGGACCTTCTTTTGGCTCTGTAACTCATTTCCTAAGTCCATTTCTTCTATGTCTCTCTTGTTCTACTTCTGTGACTTTCTAAGTAAACTTTCTCTTATCATTTGAGTTTTGGCACTGAATTCTTTCTTAGCCAGAACTCCAGTACTGAGATTGCTGGCCCGAGGTCTAACACCTGCACCATTTTTATGCCACTAGCATTGGCACATATATTTTTATTGATTCTTTAAAATACCATTTAAGCCTTGTAAGGACAAGGCTCTTGCAGCTTTCCTTGTAAAGTCTGTTCTTATTGTCCCAGTGAATAGTGTACTCACTTGAATTAAAAATGAACTTAAAATCATAAGTAAAAGATAATGATTAATAGGGATTAGAGCTGTCTGGGGGAAATATTGAGTGGATTCCTTCAGGTTTGGTGCTAATAATCTGTAAGAGGGTGCATATAGCATGTTAATAAAATCTTGATAGCATTAAAATGGGAGAAGCTGGAACAAACTAGTAATTCAAATAAAAATTTTTATCTGTTTATAAAAATGAGTATGAGGAAGTTGGGAACATGAAAGAAATAATAAAATGACATTCAAGGATACTAAATTCTAAATAGCATATCATAAGACAGATTTGAAAATAACCAAAGTAGAGGATATTAATGAAAGAATAACTCAAACTGTCTTGGAAGCCAAGAGTATAAGATGAATTATCTATAGGACATATGAGCACGGCCGTTTCTTCATGTCCAGACAGGATGTTGAAGAACCTTGTTCTGTAAAAAATAAATATTTTGGGGGTGCATGAAGGTCTATTGTTTGTGTTGGAAACTACTGAAAGCAGTGTGAATGTCACTGAAAAAGGTACATCAAATTTATCTTCTATCGTCTTACAGTACAAATGTATGCATAAATCCATTCCAGGCAGGTAGAGTGAGCACACTAGTTTTCAGAACAATCTCTTGTGCTCAAAGAGAGAATTATAGTTTGCTAGAAAAGTAAAGCATCATAAATACAATGCATGTCCATATTATGATAAATAAAGGCCTAAAATGGAGAGAAAAATAACTAGGTTCATTTATGCAGAGGAAGGAAGTAGAATGAACTACTTCTTAAAAAGTCCTTACAAATAAAAAATGTATCATACTAAATTCCAACAGAAAGGATTTCTTTTTTAACTTCAGATTTTTTTTTTTGCTTTTCTTCCCATACATGTAACTATAGCAATAAATATTACTAAAAAGCCTCTTTTATATTTAAATAAATATTATTTTATTAACAATAGCATTGTTCTAAAATCTTGAGTTACTATAGTAATTAAGAATATAGGTTCTAAAGTCAAATCTGAGCTCAAATCCTGGCTCAATCATTATTTAATTATGTGATATTGGCCATGTAATCAAATATTTGCTGCTCAGTGTTCTTACCTGTACACTAATATGACTACCTACCTCAGAAACTTTTCATATTCAATTAGAAAATTAATATAAAACTATTAGCATAATTTCTGGAACAATGTAAATGCTCAGTAATATTTATATAGATTGTGTCTGATAAACCTAAAATCATCAAGTGTTATGGTTCAAAGAGTTTTTAGTGGTCCCAATCTCCCCTGGTTATAGTTAAAGGATCTTAGATTAGAGATGCCATTACTTTCTTAAGTTTATGGGTATAGTTGGTAAAAGAATAATTTCTTACTCAAGGGCATCATACAGCTCTACTATGATACATGTCCCAGTGATATTTATGAGAAATTTCTTAAAAATTATAAAATGTATGAATTTTATTTTCTCCCATCGGTTCCACTGGTCTTCTCTTCTGTCTCATCACCCATCAAATGTCCTATGAAAGGCTCAGTTAAGGCATCAGCTCAGGGATGATAATCTGTAGGAACAGTGCACTGTCTTCCATAATGCAATATATACACTTTGGAGTCATCCTCACTTTCTCTTTTTCATAGTTTGTATCCAAGCTGTCATCGCATTACCTTAAAATAGGTACAGAATATAATCATTTCATATAAAAATGTTCTGAATATTTTATTATATTTTTAGCATAATCAGAATATAATCACTGCTATAAACCTGGTCTGAGAAATGATAATATCTTCTTAGTTTAATGGAGCAGCCTCCCTAATTAATCTCCCAGCTTTTATCCTTACATCTACTAGTTTGCTTTCAACACAGCAGGCAGAGTGATCATTTTAAAACTCCAGTAAATTGTCCCTCTACTCTCCTCACAGCCCTGCACAGTCTTCCCATGTCACTCTGAGTAAAAGCAAAAATCCTCTCTGTGGCACACATTCATAACTTTGAGATCCTCTACTTTTGTTTTTCCCTAGATCACGCAATTTCAGCCACGGTGCCACCTCATTGTTCTTTGAACAGCCCAAAAGCATTCCTCCCAAAGGAGCTTTGTTATTTCCTCTGTGCGGCATTCTCTATCTTACTCCCTGCTTTATTTTTTCCATATTATTTGTTAGTATATAAGGTAGATTAGTTATAAAAAGTGGCCATAATAATCTAACTCATCCTTGTATGCATGTTCATTTTCAAAGCTATTTTGACATTTTCTCATCAAAATAAGGAGTCTATGTCTTCATTCCTTGAATCTGGGATCACTTTATGACTCTTCTGACCAAATAAAAAAATAAAAATGTACAGATAATTTCACAGAATTACAATGCTAAACCTCAAAGGACTTCACAGCTTTACTTTTTCTCTCCTACAATACTGCCCTGGGATTACCATGTGAAGAAGTCTACTTTAAGTCACTGGAGGATGAGTCTTATTGAATACCAGAAAATTTTCCAAATAAGACCCTAGAGCAGTGATGGCGAACCTTTTGAGCTAGAGGTGTCAGCATTTTGAAAAACCCTAACTTAACTCTGGTGCCGTGTCACATATAGAAATTTTTTGATATTTGCAACCATAGTAAAACAAAGACATATTTTTGATATTTATTTTACATATTTAAATACCATTTAACAAAGAAAAATCAACCCAAAAAATGAATTCGTGTGTCACCCCTGACACGCGTGTCATAGGTTCGCCATCACTGCCCTAGACCATGCAAGACTGAGGCCATCTCTGACCATTCAGCCCAAGTTGAGCCCCCAGATGACTGCAGCAGCAGGCGTGGCTAAAGGGAAGACCAGCAGAACAACTATCTCATTGAGCTCATCTAAATTCCTAAACCAAAGAATCATGACCAAATAAAAAGCTTGCTCTTTGAAATAGCTAAGTTTATAGTGATGTTTATGCAAAAGCATTATCTAATGATATCATCACCTAAATTACTATATCTTTTATATTCACAAATTATTATCTCTTTTAATCCTCCAAATAGTATGTAAGTGTCATGAGGACAGAATTCCTTTTGTTTGTTGGTTTTTTAATCTATTTCTGTTTGTTTGATTAACTGCTATATTATCAGAACCTAGAATAGTTCCTGGTATGTAGTATGTGCAATAAATACGAATTAAGTTAATAAATGTTTCTTGGTAAGTACACAACCTATTGGCAAGAGAAGAAATGGCTCGATGCAACAGAAAGTATTTAATAATCTATGAATGTTCCTCCTGTGATGAATACTGGTTAGGAGCATAATGGAGGGCCTCTTCAGTCTTGCAAATCAGTGAAGTGGGGAAACTCTCAAGGAACTGGTGTTGAAGTTACAGTTTTACATTTGCTCAAAATCTCCAGTGGTAAAAGACCCACTTAAATAATTTCAGGATCATTTTCTTTTTAATTCAGACTCATCTGGAATGTAGTTTATAGGATGATTACAAGTTTTTCCTGTATTGTCTGAACAGTTATATTAAGGGAGTTTTAAATTCAATTAATCATCCAAGAAACTATGCATCTTTAGTCCGTCGCTGAGGTGAAACATTCGTTTCAGTGCACAAATCCATAACTATTTGGATCAATAGAATGGAATTGCATTCACCAGTTACATTCCCATTGATTAGAGGTTTACACTTTGGTAGTTCCTAGAGAAAAACTAGAAATTGGTCAAGTTTCTAGGAATTTCCAAATGTATTGTTTCTTACACCTAGACAGACGAAAACATGTGATGTTTGAAAAAATGTTCTGATCTTATCAATAGGTCTACTTTTGTGAATTTGGATATGTTTACCTCAAACAGGTAAAATCTTACTTTACTGAATTTTAGCAGCACTTAAATATTCATATAAACATGCTTACTCAGTCACATTCAGATTACAGATAGCACATTAGAGCTAAAACCCAAGTAATTGAAAGGTTGATAGTGATGTCATAATGGCAACCTCGAGGCATGCATATTTCTGTTAGTATCTTGTTATTTTCATCATTCTAATTCCTGTTTCATTTAGCACTGAAATTACACGTTGAAACTGTATTCCCTATAGAACATAATTTTTCCTTCCTTTTTATTTTATAGACGCTTACAGCTGAGACTGAGCATTCAGGTCATTTAAATTATTCCTTTATTTCTCTAACTAGACTTTTGGCAAATCATGTATTTGCAATTAGTACCAAAGAACAATTTTCCCTTAAATAGAATGTTTCCCCAGGCTCAGAAATGTTTATGCAATATTTGTATTATGGGATCTGCAAAGAAGAAAAGGAAATTTTCAATCTGGTAAGCAGTGTATGTCTCCAGGAAGGATTGGCATATAAGTAGGAACAAGGAGCATTTAACATGTCCAAGCATAGACTAGATTTTGAGAGAAAATGAGCATTAGAAACTCAAATTATTAATATTTACTCAAGGGAGATAGTGAAAGACTCATCAGGCAAATCTTAAAAAGCACTGAACACTGAAAAAATTTCACTTTGACACAAAGATACATTATAGCACAACATCATTGTGGTTCTTTTTTGTTCTGATGCTTTTTAAAAAATCCGCACCTGAGGACTTGCTTAGAAAGAGAGAGGGAGAGAGAAACATTAATCGAGAATAGTACCAGCAAACTTTTGGAGCACCATTGATTGAGCCATTCCAGCCAGGCACCTTTCTGATGCCTTTGATCCCTATGAAAAGCAGGGAAGAAAGAAATAAAAATTAAAAATTTAGGCAAAATGCTTATTACAGTGATTTCTATATATTCATTAATAAAGACATGCCACCTTTAAGAAAATTTTTTTCCTTATTTTTTGGAATAAACAAATCCTAAAAAGTTAATCAGAGCTCATTTGGCCAAAAGCCCATTTTGGTATCATTAACGCATTCTCCTAACCTATAGAAACATAATATAGTAGTCAAGGGTAAGCATAAGGCAAGACAAAAATAGATCAAACACTAGATGGCAAGGAGCTACACAGACGTACCTGGTACACAGCTATTAAAGAGGGAGGTTAAAATGCAATCAGAAAAAATGGGCTTTCTGGGAACTGAAGAAGCAAAACCAAGTACAGTGGGGCCTTGACTTACGAGTGTCTCGATTAACGAGTTTTTTGAGATACCAGCTCTCTCTCAGCCGATTTTTTGCATTGAGTTGATAGAGTAATTTGAGTTAACGAGCTCCTTAACAAGCTCCTTAATGAGCTCGGTCTCAGAACGAATTAAGCTAGTAAGTCAAGGCCCCACGGTATTCTAGAGAGACACTATGTGGCTTCCTTCACAAGAAAGAACTTGGATACTAAGATCATGTACCCGCTGCACACTGCATAAGCAGAACTATTATTTCATGACTCGCCTTGATTAAGAAGTGGCACACTGGGCAGGAGTGGACAACTGGGAGAGGTATGGTTGGCTTTGCCAAACTCATCTTATTATTCACCAACTAGCTTGACTGTAAAGCTGACTCTGGCAGAGGCCAGCTTTGCTCACTCCAGGCCTGCATTTGGACCAAACAACCTCCTGTTTTTTTTGCATTTGTTTTAGTGATGCTCTGCTCTCTTCTCCCAGGTAGCTATCTGAGTTGACAGCCGTTAATCCCACTTCAATCTGAATAAATCCCTCGCGCCCTGGCAATGAGCAGGTGCACTTCCACTCACCTGGATCAAACCAGAGTCCCCGGAGAATAGTTTGTGCAAACAGCCCTTATCCCATTTGGCAACGGGAGGGTTTAGCACAAATTGTAGAACCTAAAGCCTACAGTTTAAGATAAGTGGCCTGGAGGGGAGATAAGCACACACTTCTGAGATGCGTGTGGTAATTACTCCCAGCAGCCTAAAACATTAAACTCTGAATGATGAATTTTAATTTTATTCCAAAAACCTTTTTAAAGGGACGGCGTCAGAGCTTAATACTTGCTACTGGATTGAACAGAAATGACTACCTGCCAGTTGGAATCTGTTTTCCAATCATTTGAGATCTGATATATGAAAATGAGCATGTGGTTCAAGAGCTGAGAGGAAATGCATTATCTCCTGTATAATGCTGAAATCTTTCATCACATTAAAAGGGGGAGCTGCGAATGGAACCGGTGGATTTAGACATATATGACAAGTGTGTTATTCAACCAGATCTCAGCTCAGCTAGCAGATCTCAGCTCATCTTGCTGTGGGGAAAATAAATGTGGATTTCTAAAAGTTTAGGGGTTAAGTTCAGGATCTAGAAGACTGCGTCCAGTTATATTGCCAGACAGGAGGAGTAAGATGACCAGACTGGCGAAAGGGACAGGTTGATGGGAGGAAAGGAGAAATCACCACTCGCTTCTTGGGAACTTTCTTTCTGCACCATCACAGGACCTGTGAGCCCGGGCATGGTTTAGCATTCCTTTTTTCTTCAGGGCATCAAGCAGAAAAGGCCAGCTGAATGTGTACCTCAGTGCAACACGTTCTAAGGCAGCTCCATTATTCTTTGGGGCCGCAGGGTTAGGCCCACTCAGTTATACCAAGGCCTTGTTGCTTTTGCACTGGATAGAAAGCCCTCAGCGCTCAATGGGGTTTTTATTCTCCAATCCAGTGTCTTACAAGCTTGTTTGAGCCTTAGATGTTGTTATGGGTAAAATTTTGTCCCCCAAAAACATAGGTTGAAGTTCTGACCCCCTTACCTGTGCATGAGCCTTTATTTAAAAATAAGGTCTTTGCAGATATAATCAAGTTAAGAGGAAATCATATTGGACGAGAGTGGGCCCTTTGTCCATTATGACTTGTGGTCTTATAAGAAGAGGGAAATTTAGAAACTTACAGAGACACACAAGGGGAGGATGTCACATGACAGCAGAGGCAGAGACTGATATGCCGCAGCTACAAGGCAAAGGACACTTGGGTCTTCCAGGAACTAGAAGAAGCAAGTCCTTCTTTAGAGCCTTCAGAAGGACCAGGCCCTGTTGACACCTGGATTTCAGACTTCCAGCCTCCAGAACTATGGCGGAACACATTTCTGTTGTTGTAAGCCATCCAGTTTGTGGTACTTTGTTACAGCAGTTCTAGAAAATGAATATATTATCCTTTTTTCCTAACAAAACGCATTCAAAACCCTTATACATTAAACAGGTAAATACAAAGTTGCTCTGCTCAAAGCTGGGAGGAAAAGTCACAAATCACCACCTGAAAGGCTGCGGGTCTATTACCCAGGGAGAAATCTGAGGTCCCTCTGCTGAACATTCAGCTCTCTCAAAGGCATGACTCAACACTTACTGAGCCTCTTATTGTAATTTTTTTTAAAAAAAGTCTTTATTTTAATTGTTTCCACCACCATTTATTCCCCCATATATACCCTCCTCCACTTCCACCCACCCCCTCCCCAACACAATCACCACTCTGTTGTCCGTGTCCATAAGTTCTTTCTCTTTTTAATTTATTTTTTAACTCAAGCCTTCCACCACTCACTCCATGCCCTCCAACCCAGTTCCAGAACTGTCAGCTTGCTCTTTCTAATTTATCACATATCGTGAGTGCTCATCTGAATGAATTGCCATAAACTGAAGATACCTATGCAATGGGCATTCCAAGCAAGTGTCATGGCATCATTAGCTACCCAGAAGCCCCTTAATTCTGTGCATACCCTAACTGCTGTCTCTTATTTTGCCTATTAGTTGTCATGTCCTTTTGACTATTGAAATAATGGAAGTCTCTTAAAGTATTTTTGGAGGGAAGGTTGTTCTTTATAAAAAATAGCCCAGCTGGCGTGGCTCAGTGATTTGAGTGTTGACCTATGAAGCAGGAAGTCATGGTTTCATTCCTGGTCAAGGCACATGCTTAGGTTTCAGGCTCAATTACCCGTGTGGGTGGAGCATGCAGGAGGCAGCCAATCAATGATTCTCTCTCTTCATTGATGCTTCTCTCTCTCTCTCTCTCTCTCTCTCCATTCCTTTTTTGAAATCAATAAAAATTTTAAAAAATATTCGACTGGGTGGTTCTCTCTTGGAAGCACGCCTGAGTCTTTCTCCCACTTCTTCACCCAGATGCATTTATCCTTGCTTTTTTCTCCCCTAAATTTCAAGGTTCTTCTTTTACTTCTGTAACTTGTTTGCTGAGCCCACACAGCCCAGCTGACTCACTTCTTACTCAGTTCATTTCTAATTCTGTGACTTTCTAAATAAACTTTTGCTTGTTAAAAAAAAAAATCAACTGACTTTTTGTCAACTTTCTTAAATGTCCACAATAATTTTTGTGTTTCTTAGATATGTTGCCATAAGCCAGCCAATAGCAATATCAAATTAATTTCAAAATATGAAAATTTTACCTAAAAATATTTTATTAATTATCTAATGTAATTATATCTTTTTTTCCCTCTTCTTTTTAAATTTGTCAATCCTACAATAGGTTGTGTCTGTATATCTCAAAGAAGTTGCTTTTTAGCTTTCTCTTTAGAGTCAGGACATCTTCCGAAACCACTTTCTTGCTCCCAATTTAATATTTTTAGAATACTCTTCATGTGAGGAAGTTATGTGTAAGTGAGATTTTGAATCAAATTAACTAATGTTAATTATCTATACGTACTCTTCTGTCTAGAAAGCTGAATATGTGTAAACAAAGTGATATTATTATTACTGTCTCTACATCTTTTCACAAAATTGATGAAGTGATTTCTAAAGCTATCTAGCACTTGAGTAGTATTCATTTTCTGTCAAGTATTGCCCTAAGTGCTTTTACATATTCAAATTACTTAACCTCATAACAACCCCATGAGATAGGATGGTTATTACTCCCATTTTACTACTGAGGAGGAAATAGGTCACAGAGAATTTGAATAAATTCTCCAAGGTCAGGGAAAAGTAGAGCTCAGATTCATACCCAGGCTTTCTAACAGCTGGAGTCCATAATCATCTTGTTATGCAAGCTTTAACAGAACAGCATTCAATAAATTGATAATATTATAGAAATAAAAATAAAGACAAGGAAAATAAACATCAAAAAATCCTATGGCAAAGGGCCACATATTTCTGAAGTTCTCCAAAATGTGTTTATTTGAGCCTCTTCACAGTAAACATGCAAACAAAACAAACCATTCAACTACATAGATCTTACACAGACAACTTTAAAAATAAAATGAGAAGAACTGCAGCTTTTCATAAAGCTTTTCTCAATGTTGAATTTGGAACTTAATTCTTCAAATTACAAATGTTTTTCTGCTTTGACCCAGTGATACTACTATAAGAGATCTGCCTAGCAGGTAGACTGCACTGTGCAGAAACGACTCATTTGCAAGACTAATCATGGAAGCATTGAGTTTAGTAACAAAAGGCTGCAAACCACTCAAAGCTCTTGTTAGGGATGAATTGAATAGAGACTTTTCATTCTATCTGCAGACATGATAATGACTCCAACATATTCTTAAATGAAATGAATAAAATAATGCCCACATCAGAGTATATAGCGTGATACACTTTGTAAAATAAATTGAAGAACTAACTCTATCTCTCTGCACATGCATGAAGATACACTGGAAGGGTAGATTTTTAAAAATCCAAAAGTCTTCTTTCTCTTGCATGACATATTTATAAATCCTATTGGTTCTGCTTGTAGAACATGCCACAAATTGGACTATTTCTGACACTCTCTCACTACCACTGCTCTGGCCCAAACCACTGTCAACTCACATCTGGATGATTATCACAGCCTCCACCCTTGAACCTTCAAACTATTTGAACCTGGCAGCCACAGTAATCCTCTTAAAAAGATTTGTCACTCCCTGCTGGAAACCCTCCCACCTTATAGTAAAAATCAACCCACAGTATGACTTACAGAGCTTTATAGAATTTGACTCCAAATTTTTGCTTTTATCTTACTCCCCACTAATCTTCCCCTAGTTCTTTTAGCTGGTCCCATGCTGTGTCTAGAATTAGAAATACTCATTAATTTACAAATCAATGCAAATGATGCAAAATTTCCTTCTATGATTAAAATAGTAAACTGTCCATTACTAGAAGTTCTTATATTTAAATATGCATTGACATGCATAAATACACACAAACACACATGCATACACACATATACATATACATATACATATACATCCACATACAGAGATATCTTTAAGATGTCAAACACAGAGTAGTGCTATTTTTTGTTTTTTTGAGCTGCATAGAAAACTCTTTACTAGAAAAGAAATTGAAAAACCTGAAAACAATCTTAGAATAAGATTCAATGGCTGCGTAGGGAGAAATTCAGGAAATAATGTACAATAACACAAGAGATCTGATCAAAGTCAGAGGAATATTGCTAAATGTTTTAATTCTCTCTCTTTTTCTCTCCCACATTAAAAGAGCTGAAGAGCTATTGTCAAAAGCTGTTAACAATTATTTGTCCAAACTTGTTTTCTTTCAACTGATTTAATAGATCCCCAATTATCCAAGTCCCCGAGCTACTTCAATTGTGTGGTGATAGTGAGGTATAATTTATTACCTTATATCTTCTTACATGTAGAAATAATACTGAAAGAAAATTTTCCTCTGTGAAATAACCATTTTAAGTTCTGAATTTTTCTTTTGAGAAATAAAATAACATATTCCTGAAAAAAACCTCCTGAAAATAATAACTCCTTTGACTTAAGTTACATTTTTCTTTCACTTGCCAATGCTGATAATAAGCAAATGAATAACAGCAAGAAATAAAAATATAATAGAATATTCTTGCTAAAGATGTGAATTTTTGACTAAAACTATAAGTATAAACCATCCCAGATAATAAAATTTATTCTGAGATACGTTTAAGTTTAGGTTTGTTTGGTCAAGGAAACTTAAGAATTATTGTAAAAAAAGCAATAGCCCTAAATTAGTTTGGGACTGAAGTGTTGTTCTGGACCAAGCCAGCTCTGGGATCTTCCCAGTACCAGTTGACAGATCTTCACTCTAACAGTCCACCACTAAAATGATTCAGAGACTCCAGTGCTATTTCTTTCTGATCTCTATGCCTCCAATTTCTACTCTTAAGAATAACATTCTGCCTCAGATCATCTTTTTAAGTTGAGTCTCTCATGTTGTGGGTTGTTGCCCATTACTCATTCCTCTAACCAGCTACTGCTAGGCAAGCAAGATGATAGGAACCATTGTATAAACTGTGGAATGAGCAAATTTTCTGAAAAGGGATCATAGAAGAGAAAAATACCCAAAAGCTTATTTAACAACACATTACAACCCAATATGTCTCATATAGGTGTCCTACTGACTACAAGAGTGCCAAGAAGCTAGATGATCAAAAAACATTTGTAGAATAAAAAGTAGATCCATGTATGCTAGGCATATATGTCCATATTCTTATGACATCTATCCAAAGCTGTTAATGCCCAACACAATTCAATGCTTACCGGCATAACTCCGATGTGATTTCCTATTCCACAATGCAATATAATAGTCACTTCTAGTTTCTGAGCCCATGGACAATGCCTTTAGTGCTATTTCATAGTGTTGTTCCTAAAGTCATTGTCAATCACTGCGATTTTTCCTGTATTTGTTATCCTCTAGTTCAGGGGTTGGTAAACTCCAACCAGTGGGCCAAATACTTCCCACTGCTTATTTTTTAAAACAAATTTTTATTGGAACACAGCCATGTTTATTTGTTCACATATTTTCTATGGCAGCTTTCAAAATACATGGGCAGAATTGAGTAGTTGTGACAGAGAGATTATGACCCACAAGCATAATATATTTATTGTTTGATTCTTTACAGAAAAAATATTCTGACCACTTCTCTCATTCATTTGTTCAATGTATTTAACACATATTTAGTGAGCACCTAATACAAGTTCAACATTGAGGGTTGAGCCTGCAACCTGGGCATGTATGTGCCTGACCGAGAATCAGCTAAGGGCCAAGAGATGTAAAAATAAACTAAAGGAAGTCCCTGGTGATTTACAAGTTATGATGACAAAACAATAAAAAATCCATAGATCATGAGGAAGATTTTAGTGTTATGGTTGAAAAGTGAGACATGATAAAGCAGCTGGGTAGGCTTGGTGGCTGGGGTTCTGGTTGTTGCTCTTTCATCAGTGTAAGACTAATCATTAAAAACTCTTCCAGTAGGGTGGTTTTTGAATAAATTTAATAAAAATAAAGAAGAGATCAATGTGATTATCTGCAAGAAGTATGTTTTAGGGGAGGAAAAAATAAATTTTATCTTTAACAACAGAGCCACAAAATACATGAAACAAAATGAACAGAATTAAAGGAAGAAATGGGCAACTCAAGATAATAGTTGGAGATCAAACTATTGGGTAGTACTGTGTGGAAGATGAAACAGAAGACTTGAACAGGTTATTAGACATAACAGATATCTGGATATTTTTAGGTCTCTCTACCAACTGCAGAAAAATACACATTGTTCCCAAGCAACATTGGGAACACATGCAAGATTCTCAAGTATAGATCATCTGCTAGTCCATAAAACAAGTCTCAGTGAATTTAAAAGTAATGAAATAATACAAGTATATTCTCTGGGTGGAGGTGAAGAGGGAAAAATAAAAATAAAATAAAACACATGGAATTAAAGTAGAAATTGATAACTGAAGGATTTTTGGAAAATTTGTGAATATGTAGAAATGGAACTACACATTACTAAATAGTCAATGGATCAAAGGATAAATAAAAAAAGAAATTAGAAATTACTTTAAGATGAATAAAAATAAAACTACAACATATCAAAACTTACAGGAAGCAGCTATTGCAGTTTTTAGATGGAAATTTACAGCTCTAAGTACCTAAATTTAGAAAGATCTCAAATCAATAACCTAAATATTTTTAAAAAATGGGGGAGGGGGGGCGGGGCGGGTAAAAATCAAATTAAACCCAAAGCAATCAGAAAGAAGAAAATGATAAAAAACTAGAAGAGAACTAAATAAAATAGTGATTGAAAAAATGACTGCATAAATCAATGACCTGAGGGTTGTTTCTTTGGAAAAACCAACAAAATTGACAAATCTTTAGCTAGTGTGACCAAGGAAAAAAGAAATAAGACTCAACTTACTAAAATAAAAAAATAGAAAATAAAAGACAACATTACCAACCTTATAGAAATAAGATATTTTTAAAAAATATATTGGTATTAATTTCAGAGAGGAAGGGAGAGATAGAGGGAGAAATAGAAACATCAATGATGAGAGGGAATCACTAATTGACTGCCTCCTTCATACCTTATACTGGGGATTGAGCCTGCAACCCAGGCATGTGCCCTGACCTTCTGGTTCATAGGTCAACACTCAATCACTGAACCACAATGATCGGACAAAAATAAAACAAATTTTAGCCCTAACCAGTTTGGCTCAGTGGATAGAGCGTCGGCTTGCGGACTTAAGGGTCCCGGGTTTGATTCCAGTCAAGGGTATGTACCTTGGTTGCGGACACATCCCCAGTAGGGAGTGTGCAGGAGGCAGCTGATCAATGTTTCTCTCTCATCGATGTTTCTAACTCTCTATCCCTCTCCCTTCCTCTCTGTAAAAAAAAAAAAATCAATAAAAATATATTTTAAAAAATAAAAATAAATAAAACAAATTTTAAAGGAGTACTATTAGCATCTGAGTGCCAGTGAATTAGATAATTTAAACAAAATGAGTAGGTTTCTAGAAAGTTACAAATAACCAAAATTTACTTAAGAAAAAATAGAAATTCTGAATAAATCTGTAGCAAATGGAGATAAAATTAGCAATTAAAAACATCCCACATAGAATAACCCAGTACAGATGGCTTCAGTAATGAATTCCATCAAACATTCAAAGAATAATTAATCAAAATATTTCACAAGAAGAAAAAGGAACAAGTTTCCAACTCATTTTTATGAGGCTAATGTTATCCTGATGCACAAGCCAGGCAAAATAGCAAAAGAAAAATCACACTATAGACTAATATTTCTTTTTCCTTCTTTTTCCCCCCACAAACTCCTCAAAAAAAACTAGCAAACAAAACCTAGTAACATATAAAAAGATTTATACAGCATGTCCAAGTGAGCTATAGCTCAAGAATACAGACTGGTTTATCAGCCAAGGTCAAGAATGAATAACTTACTTCTGTCCCAGCTCTGAAAGAAACTTACCTCTGAGAGTCTGAAAATAACAGAATGAAAATCTTTGAAAAATAAAATAAGTGATTACATTTTGAATTCATAGTGATAAAGTAATATTCTGTAAAAAACTATGTCAGAAACATCATCTGCAATTGGAGTCACTGCCTGGTTGGCTTATAGTAATCCAAAATAATCTTGAGAATCCAATAGTATTTTGCTCTAGAAAGACTGGCTAACAAGTCTACTGTGGTGGTTAATGCCTTCAGTTCTTTGAGGATTATCTTTGATTTATTTGGGGTAGGGTAAATAGGCTTCCAAGTTTTATATTTGATCCTTTGTCCATGAAAACCAATATTGGGATTTCTAATACTTGGAACTGGAAAATAATCTATGTCAGATTAATTTGGGCCAGAAGCCCATTTATAACCAGAACTTTATTTATAATCTGAATCTGATTTTATTCAGATTGTAGTTGTATCTGAACATAGGAATTACATGGGAATTAGTAGTTGGTCGATTTCTCTCCTTCCAAAGAATCATACCAGGGAGTGAACAAGAAAAGTTCATGTGGTGCCCTTGTAATATTATAGGCCATTGATTTCACATCTGCTCCCAAGACTATAGTCAAGGGTTCTGAGGTGATAAATTAACTCATGATCCAATGACTAACAAGCTGGTTTGACTCAGAGGACCTATTTCCAAAGCTTACCTTAAAATTAGACCAGCAAAGCAAAGGATTAACTCTTGTTAATTTACTGATGTCAAATAATTGTAGGCCATACCTCACAAGTGAACACATGAAATCATAAACATGTCAAATGAGTCGTTTTTACAGTGAGGGTTATTGCCCATACCCAGAGGCTTATTGAGCCAGACTTCTAGAAGCAGATTCATCGCCCATGGGGTCTGAAGGTCAAGTGTGCAAAGGGTACAGCTCTGGGATGGGGTTCCTTGACTTGCAATCCATGTAATGAGTTTCAGCTTTATCAGTTATGTGATGGGATGAATAATAGTACCTACCAAATAAAGTTACTGAGAGAATCAAATAGGCAAGTATGGGAAGCATTCAGAAGTGTGTGGCTTACTAAACTGAAGTTGTCACTATTATTTTAGACATAATAAACCCAGGGCCCTGTGAATATGCCCTCTAATCTCAGTGATTTATGTAATTTTCTAAAAATTTCAAAACATACCCTTATTGTCTGAAAAACCTCATTATTGACTCATCTGAATATTTTCAAGATATTATGAATGCACACTTAAAATCATGATTAATGATTTCCATATGGATTTTCTAAAACCCATGGAAGTGCTCCACAAGTAAGAAACATTTTTTCATTATACAGCATCATTAGTAAATAATTTGGTACCCAGGAGAGTATATTCTGGCAGTCATTTCTGATGCTTTCTTAAAGCAAAGTTTGTTGAACAACATTCCCTGATCTCGTTTTGGTTGTGAATTCATTGCCAGAATCTCTGTTGATCAGAGAAAGCTTTGAAACATGTATTTGCCTTTTTGCCTACAATAGGAAAGTCCAGGATAGGCTGTAGTAATAAGCAAACCTAAAACCTCATTGGCTTGTCACAACAAAGGTTCATTTCTTGCTTTGGACACAGTTTGGGCATCTCTCTTCCAGCTTCAGCTACTGTTCTGGGACAGGTGGCCTCTAAATTTTTGGAGGGAAATCTGGAGGGACATTCAAGATGCTTCTAAAAGCAAAATGGGCCTAAAATCAGTCTATCATTTGGCCACATTACACTCACCCGCATTCAGGGAGATGGGCGCAGCCTCACCCTATGGGAAGCTGCTGAATTAACCTGGCTGTTTGCTTTGGAAAGAAAGATGAGCAGAGAACTCAGAACCATGTCTCTGCCATACAGACCAACATCCACAAACAAATTGTAATTTTGCATGTTGGTAAGTCTCAAAACGGCAAAACAGAATTATTTTAGGATGATGATAGCAGGGTCTGGCACACAGAGGGAGCTACAAGAATGCTGGTGGATTAACTGATGTAAAATTACATCTTTTTAAAAACTAAACAATGTTGATGATCTCTAATACTGATTGATTACATTAAGTTCCTCTCATTCAGGTTTTGATTTCAGGTATGATATTTTTTCTTTTTTAAATAAAATCCTTTTATTTATTTATTTTTTATTGATTTGAGAGGGAGGGAGAGTGAGAGTAGAAAGAGAGAGAGAGAGAGAGAGAGAGATTGTGTGTGTGTGTGTGTGTGTGTGTGTGTGTGTGAGAGAGAGAGAGAGAGAGAGATTTATTGTTCCATTTATCCATGTATCATTGGTTGACTCTTGTAGGTGCCCTGACCAGGGATCAAACCTGCAACCTCAGCATGTCTGATGACTCTCCAACAAACTTACCAGGTCAGGGCATTTTTGTGTTTTGAAAACAAACAATTACACTTGGTTTTATTTGCATTTTATTATTTACTAGAGGCCTGGTGCACAAAAATTTGTGCACTCAGGGGGGTCCCTCAGCCCGGCCTGTGCCCTCTCACAGTCTGGGACCTCTCAGGGGATGTCCACCTGCTGGCTTAAGCCCTCTCCCTGGGGGATTGGGCCTAAGCTGGCAGTCAGACATCCCTCTGGCAGCCCGGGAGCCCTCGGGGGATGTCCACTTGCCAGCAGGGAGCAGGTCTAAGCTGCAGTCAGACATCCTTAGCGCTGATGAGGAGGCAGGAGAGGCTCCCGCCACCACCTCTGTGCTGGCAGCCATCAGCCTGGCTTGTGGCTGAGCAGAGCTCCCCCTGTGGGAGCTCACTGACCATCAGGGGGCAGCTCCTGCATTGAGTGTCTGCCCCCTGGTGGTCAGTGTGTGTCATAGTGACCAGTCATTCCCAGTCATTCTGCTGTTAGGGTCAATCTGCATATTACCCTTTTATTATATAGGATAGAGGCCTGATGCACAGGTGGAGGCCAGCTGGTTTGCCCTGAAGGGTGTCCGGGATCAGGGTGGGGGTCCTGCTGGGGTGCCTGGCCAGCTTGGGTGAGGGGCTGGTGGCTGTTTGCAGGTTTTTCAAGCCCCCCAGTGGGGACCCTCACCCCATGGGGGTGTGGCCAGCCTGGGTGAGGGGCTGAGGGCTGTTTTCAGGCTGACCACACCTACTTCAGGGTGAGTGAGTCCTGCTGGGGTTCCTGGCCAGCCTGGGTGAGGGGCTGATGGCCGTTTACAGGCTGGCCACACCACCTGGCGACCCAAGCTCCCAGCCTCTCCTTTTTTTCTTTTTTTTTTTCTGGGATTTATTTATCTTCTATAATTGAAAATTTGTAGCCTTGAGAAGAGCTGAGGGCCACCCAGGTTAGGCAGGAAGCTTGGCTTCCTCCATCACTGGGGGCAACCCAAGCCTCCTGCTCGTTCCAGTTCCGTGGCCTCCGCCATCTTAGTGGGTTAATTTGCATACTTGCTCCTGATTGGGTGGTGGGCATGGCTTGTGGGCGTGGCTTGGTCATAGCAGAGAGGCGGTTAATTTGCATGTTTCTCTTTTATTATATAGGATTTTTAAATGTATCACATTATTATGATTGCAATCCTATATAATAAAAGCCTAATATTCAAATTGTCCCCTTGGGCAGTGGTTTGATGGGGAGTTTGACCGGGAGTTCAACCGCTTGCTATGATGTGCACTGACCACCAGGGTGCTGCGCAGAACATGGCGGGCGTTGGTGATACAGCACTGGCAGCAGGCGGCAATGGAGGCCCTGCCAGCCCCAATGGGCCCAAATGAGAGTGGGATCCCTGCAGGATGGTGGAGCAGGTGAGCGGGCAGTGCCAGGCCAAGGCAGTGTGAGTGGGGGCCCGATTGCCCTGCTAATCGCACAGCAGATGGCAACCAGCTGCGGTGGCAGGGTGCGGGGCTGCTGCCCGGCTCCCAGGCACTGAGGGAGAAAGGGCAAAGAGCAATATTAAAATATTTCTTCTAATTATTTCCCTTTCAGTGTGCATGAATCCATGCACCAGGCCACCAGAGAAATTATACTTACTCTTACCTCTGATTTCTGGGAAGCAATACAGGTTTACACTTGGGTGGTGTTAAGTATGTCTCCTTTAAAATAAATGCATTAAAAATAAGATAATTTTTATATGTATTACAACATATTAGATGCCCTATGCACGAAATTTATGCACGGGTAAGGTCCCTAGGCCTGGCCAGCAATCAGGGCTGATCAGGGCCTTCTGGCTGCTGGCTAGGTGGGGCCTCCCTTCATTCCATGCTGACCCCTGGTGGTCAGGGCACATCATAGTGAGCAAACTCCTGGTAGGTCAAACTCCTGGTTGGTTGAACTCCCAAGGGGACAATTTACATATTAGCCTTCTGTTATAGAGGATATTATATTGTACTTCTTGACTATTTATTTTCCTCTCCTTACCTCCAGCTCTACTGAAGTATAGCTAATCACATGGGAGTTACAAACACATAGCAATGATTGTGATTGCATTCTTCAAATAACCGAAGATTGGAAATCTCATGTCTAGAATGCATAAATTCAAGTACCATATATTAGTCATAAATTGAAGATAGGGCTGATGGTTGTATGTAACCATTAGAAACAAGAGCAGCTCATTTGAAGTAAAGCTAATGGTAAAAACAGCAAGTGAATTCACAACTCATTTCACAGGTTGAAGCCTCGGTATTATGTAAGTCACTTGTCTGAATTTGCATACCTTATTCAGGGTTAGTTGTCACTGAAGTTAACAGACAGTTCAGTTTAAAGTCAAGGGAGCAAAAACAATACATGAGTTGTCTAATATTCTTTCCTTGCCCTCAATAACGCCAAGTATTTATCATGCCTACTGTTTGTATTTATATGTGTGTTTGGGTGTGTGTGTTTATGAAATGTTTCTTAAATTAGAATGAAAAAATAGCACCCTCAAGAAAATGCATTCCACATTAAATACGCAAAATTTTCACTGAGAACCTCATATTATGGGAAAGTTATTCAATGGAATACTGAAATATTATAAATAATATGCATTATTGTAACTAAAGATAAATGTTGTTTTTCAGTAAATATGTATTATCTGACCAGCATGTGCCAGATTCTGGGATTTCAATAAAACAGGCTTTGCCCTTCAGAATTAAAGGCTGACATGAGCTTGCAAATTACTATGTTAAATGCCAGAGGGGAGTGCCCACTATATCTTGAAGCAACAAGAGGGAATATCTAAATCTATTTGGTAGAATAGAGATGGAGGATGTAGATGTACCAGAGAGATACTTATGATTGAACTGTTAAGCATGAATAGGACTCTTCCTGGTATGTAAGTGGGGCAAACCTATTACAGGTTTAACAAAAATACCACCAATGTGCAAAGGGGATATATTTCAGAAACTCAAAATACTTCAGTATAGCTGAAGGTATGGAGAGGGTAAGAAAAAGTCAGGGCCCAGTGCAAAATCAAAATGTGCAGCCTTTTCTGGGAGCGTGTGTGGGAGTGGGGAGGCGTGAATCTCCCCTCCTCACAGGGCTCTCTGTCCCATTCCCTAAGGCAGTGATTGGCAAACTCATTAGTCAACAAAGCCAAATATCAACAGTACAACGATTGAAATTTCTTTTGAGAGCCAAATTTTTTAAACTTAAACTATATAGGTAGGTACATTGTTATTAACTTAATTAGGGTACTCCTAAGCTGGCCTTTGCCAAAAACGTCCTCAATCTGATTGAGGTACGTTCGCTGAGGTCAACCCCTTCCAACTCTCCCATCCACACTCGTCTTGCATACTTGTTTCGTCTATCTCCTTTTGTTCATCCTCTCTCTATGTCCAAACCATCTCAACATACCTATCTCAATCCGCAACACTACATCTTCTTTCACTCCACAATGTTCCCTAAAACTAACTTAATAAACTTTACTTAAAGTTTTAAGTCAACTTCACACAGTACGTGCGAGCCCACACGTGGTATTTTGTGGAAGAGCCACACTCAAGGGGCCAAAGAGCCGCATATGGCTTGCAAGCCATGGATTGCCAACCACTGCCCTAATGGATAGCACCTTTCCGCTGGAATGAGCTGTGTACTCTGTGTCCCTGGATCAGGGGTGGGGGCAAGATTCCTACCTTGTCATCCACCCCACCACGGGGTGCACAGCCCATGGTGCTGCTTGCCCAGATGCAGCAGCCACAGTGGTGCCCTGCCCTGAGAATCAGGCAAGTGTATTACACCCCCACCCTTCTCTACTCTCCCCATACACCCAGCCAAGGCACTGCTGGGGCCACAGGCAAAAACAATGAAATGCAAGCCTGATTCCACTATAGAATCCAGTCATCATCCCCTCTGAGGCGGGCAGAGGTCACTATGTGGAGTAGGGTCTGAGAGGCTGAGATCCTGTTTGGGGGTTGGGGGTGGACCATGTGTTAGCCCATTGTCCAAGCCTCTGGCACATTATCCCATTGGACGTTACCTATAAAACACAAATTCAAAGTTGAAATGGGTAAGCATTTGAAGGCAGCAACTGCAAAGCATTAAACTTTAAATCGCTCTGAGCAGATTCATAGAAAGCTGTAACCTGGGCAGCCAAAATATTGATCAGAAGTAAAGGCTCTGCCTGTGTTTTCATGCTGATGTGTTTGGACTTTACATTAGTGGTAAATGGTTAGCATGGAAGGATTTTTTTCATTATTATTACAAGAGAAGTAGTAGTCACATTGATCATTGAAAAGTGAAAATCAAGAGATAAGAACATTGTAAAGGTCTCCACCTAAATGTGATATAAAATTTTATTTCAAACTTTATTTTTATGACTGAATGAAGCCTACAATTGCTATATTAGGCCATGGTTTTATTGGGTCATGTCAATAGAAGCATCTGATGATTTTCTTTTTAATTTAAATGCTTTATTGTTGAAAGTATTACATATGTCTCCTTTTTCCCCCCATTGACCTCTTCCCAGCCACTCCCACCCCCCAGCACTTGCCCTCAATCCCTCCCCACTGTCTGTGCCCATTGGTTATGCTTACATGCATGCATACAAGTCCTTTGTTTACTCTTACCTCCCCCTCCCAACCTCCTCTGCCTTCCCTCTGAGGTTTGACAGTCTGTTCCATGTTTCTGTCTCTGGGTCTATTTTTGTTCATCAGTTTACATTGTTCATAATATTCCACAAATGAATGAGATCATGTGATACTTATCCTTCTCTGACTGGCTTATTTCGCTGAGCATAATGCTCTCCAGGTCCATTCATGCTGTTGCAAATGGTAAGAGTTCTTTCCTTTTTATAGCAGCGTAGTATTCCATTGTGTAGATGTACCACTGTTTTTTAATCCACTCATCTGCTGATGGTCACTTAGGCTATTTCCAAATCTTAGCTATTGTAAATTGTGCTGCTATGAACATAGGAGTGTGTATTTCCTTTCTGAGTGGTGTTTCTGAGTTCTTGGGGTATATTCCTAGCAGTGGGATTACTGAGTCAAATGGGGGTTCCATTTTTAATTTTTTGAGGAAACTCCATACTGTTTTCCACAGTGGCTGCACCAGTCTGCATTCCAACCAGCACTGCATGAGTGTTCCTTTTTCTCCACATCCTTGCCAGCACTTGTCATTTGTTGATGATAGCCATTCTGACAGGTGTGAGATGGTACCTCATTGTCATTTTGATTTGCATCTTTCAGATGATTAGTGACTTTGAGCATGTTTTCATATGTCTCTTGGCCTTCTGTATGTCCACTTTCGAAAAGTGTCTATTTAGGTCCTTTCCCCATTTTTTGATTGGATTGTTTATTTTCCTTTTGTTAAGATGTATGAGTTTCCTATGAATTTTGGAAATTAGACCCTTATTGAATATAACAAATATGTTCTCCCATGCAGTGGGCTTTCTTGTTGTTTTGTTGATGGTTTCTTTCGCTGTGCAGAAGCTTTTTATTTTGATGTAGTCCCATTTGTTTATTTTCTCCTTAGTTTCCTTTGTTCTACGAGATGTGTCAGTAAATATATTGCTACGAGATATGTCTGATATTTTGCTGCCTCTGGTTTCTTCTAAGATTTTTATGGTTTTCCGCCTCACATTTAAGTCTTTTATCCATTTTGAGTTTATTTTTGTGTATGGTGTAAGTTGGACAGAGAGATGCATTTAATGATCTGATTTCAAAATTGCAAACTACTAGATCCCTAAAGATTGGATTTCTTTCACATATTTAATATGTGAGACCAGGAGAATGAATATTCCTAATGTACTATGAATATTACTAAAATAGAAAAATCTCAATACATCCCTCTCTTGTTACACATTGATGTTTACAATGGAGATTATATTAAAGCTTTTCTGTTACAAAATGTGTACACAACTTTGTTGGAAACCAATACATCAACTGCATTAAAATCACAGGATACTATGCCATATGAGTCATAGAAATTATCTCCAGGAAAATCAAAACTTATCCAGGATTTTATAAAATCCAGGTCATAATATTGTCAAACAGCTTAGTTGATCAAAATCACATTAATACCTTGATTATAGCAAATTTATAAGCCAAAACCTGTATGTTCAATTTAAGGTCATTATCTTCACTGAGCCAGTCACCAAAACTTTCTAGCATTTCAATATCGTTTTCTGCAAACTCGGCTGTAGTGATTTTGCTATAGACTTATTGTCATAATATTTACAAAATGCTTCTGAGCCAGATTCATCTCATAAAATTTCAAGCTTAATTTAACTCGTCCTACAAACAGAGAAAATGAAACAATATATCCAATAGAGAGACACAGAAGTGAGTCTAACTCATGTTTCAAGACCATGAGTTTTATATAACTACGTTTTTTTCTGAGTTCTGTGGCAGCTTTAATTATGAGATAATGGGCTGATCTGTATCATCACATCCCACTCTCTCATCTCATCCTCTCACTTGCTCCTCCCAGTTGCCAGACAAAACTTTTACGTAGTCAATGGAAGCTTTTCTGGCTCCTGACTGTCACTGTCCATGCCTTGTTGCCATATTTAATGTTGTTCTCCAACCACTTTGGCTATACTTTGATAATAAAAGTATTATTGGCTTACCCTGATAATAAAAATTTGTGAGGACCTCTATTTTGAAGGATAATATTAACTATAAAAATTTAATTTCTGCGAAATAATTTTTTGTCTTGTTTTCTTAGGTCAAACTTTTTAAATACTCTTAAATCATGATCTAGTTGATGAAAGCAGGTCAATTTTCTTCAGAGCCTTTAAAAAAAAGAGTTTATAGACACTCTATTATACTATTTCTATCTTCCTGAATTCTAATAAGTAAATATGGATTCTCAAAATTAGGGTTAGAAAATGAATGTTTTGGAGGACAGAGAGTTGGAAGAGTCCTCAAAGAAAACAAGAAGGTATGATGGAGATATTGGAAAACTGGAGAAGACTTATACCTGCCTAAATTCATTCAAATTTCATTTGAAAGTTAGCTAATTCTACTAACTGGTGGCAGGTTATTTTCAAAGATGGTCATGACAATAGCTTACATCCCACATGCCTTTCACAAGGAGAATTTACCATTCTCATAATCACATATGTCATCATCCTCACTTCCTCCATTTGAACTTGGCCTGTCTCTGACTATCTTTGACCACTAGAATGAAGCCAAAGGGAGGCTGTGAGGCCTCCAAATCTCCTCTTTTTAACCTCTTGTAGTTTCAGCTCTTGGAATACTTCATCTCAGCCTACAGCCTGGAGACCTCTTTGCTGTGAGAAAGACCAAGCAAGTCTCTTGGAGAGACCATAAGGAGAGAACCAAGGTGCCCTTAATGACAGCTTCTACTTCTGTCCTCTCTTCTCTCCCTGCAAAATGCAACCACTCTAGTGGCTCTAGTTGATTCCACCATCTAGCCATTGGATAGAATCATAAGAAAAAATAAATCACTGTTGCTTAAATCCCTATGTTTAGGTTGTTTGTTATTTAGCCATTGATAACAGATACATTATCAACCTTTATCTCCTCCAGTTTGTGACCTAGCCCTAAACACATATGAAACCCAACTAAAAATCTAGGACCCAGTGGAATAAAATCACATTCATTTATTTATTTTATTTGTTTAATGCTTAGGCAGCTTTCTTTCAGTCATAATATAACTTTTATAATATATAATATGCCAGATATAAACTCATTCTATATATTTTTTTCTGTATACCAATTCAAATTTATGAGCATGGTTTGCACATGGTAGGTGACAATTAAAATATTTAAAATGTGTTTTTACTGACAAAGCCTGGGTTAACACAGTAATTTGACCTTCAGTTATAAATTTGTATATATTTCACACTGTTTTTTGAATTACATTCCTGATAGGGGAGGAGAAAACAATTTGAATTCCACATAGGTTTTTAACAACAGAAAAGCCCACTTACAAGTTTCATTGCTTTAAATCAAAACCTAATTACTTAAAATAATAGACAAAAATGCCTTGTAAATCTACTTATATTGCACATTCATTCCTTCTGTCCTTCCTTCCATCCACCCATCCATCCTTATGGTAATTCTGCTTCAGCTAGTGACATCTTTTCATGACTTCCCAGTTATGATGGTCTATCTGGTCTAACTCATACTGACCTGTCAAGGTGCAACTTAGATATCAACTCTGTCATGAAACCTTTACTCATCCTCCCGGGCAAAATAAATCATGACCTTTTCTGTGTGTCACTCTGCCTTTACCTGTGTCTATAACAGGTCCTATAATATTTATTTTAATATATTTGTTAATGCATGTATCCCCCCGTATTTACCAGTGGTCGCCAACCTTTCGGACCTCATGTACCACCAGTGGTCTGTGGACCACTGGTTGGCGACTGCTGCTATAAACTATCAGTTTCCTAAATTGAATGGCCACCGTCTTACTCATCTAGAATCTCTAGACTCTATAATAACAAAAGCGTAATATGCAAGTCGACCGAACGGCTGAACAGCGAAACGACTGTCCAGATATCCTTCTGGATGACCTTCCAGACAATCTTCTGGATGAAGCTAGAGTTGTGAGGGCTGAGGCAGCGGGGCTGCGAAGGATTACTTTTGCACGAATTTTGTGCATAGAGCCTCTAGTATAATATAATGCCTGGTCATCAGAAACTTGATAAATACATTTTAAGGAGTGAACAAATGAATCTCCTCTTCATTTTTGTGACTATATTATCTTTATTGACATTAACCTTATCTTAATATGCCTCAGGTACCACTATTTTTGTGTTTCAATCTGTATAATATTACTTGCAATGCTGTTTCTCTCAGGAGCTTATGAATGTCATCCCATCCCACACTGGGGCAAGGTCTCCTAACATCCCTCACCCCCAGGTGGAAATGGTCAAAACACAGATAGCACTGGGGTTCACCTCTAATGAATGTTTGCATTATTTGGATTCATTTTACCATGGGAAGGATCCCTTATTGGCATGACTACTTAGAGTGAGCAAAATATATGCAGTTAAGTTTGACTTTGGCCCTCTGTTCCATTTTTCCCAAAGCCAACCGGATCTTTGCTTCCCTTCATGTCTGTAACCAAAGAATGTCTTCACATAAAATCTATTTATAAATTTCTCTCCCTGAGGTCTTTGTAACCTGCACTCATTGTGTTTTTTTTTCATTGACTTCCACATTTTTTATACTAACCAGTACTGATGACTTCCTTTCCTCCAAAACAATAGATTCTCTTCCAATCAATAATGAGAAACCAATATTTTTCAGCACAGAGATGAATGAAATAGCAAAAATATGTCCTTGTGGTTGAAAATGTTGTTGTTACTTGTCAGTATTTTTGTTTCAAGAAAACAAGAATAATGTTGCCACATGAAAAAACTCTCCAGTTCTCTTGGTTCTGTTTATAAAGATCAACTATACTTATATAAACCCCATCTTCTGGGATTTTACTTTGCATTCCTTATGAAAAGTACTATTTCTATATGTTTCAGTGAGAGTTCGGGATTTATTTTATCTACTAGTTGCTTTTTAAACCTAAATTTGACTGATTTTTCAGAGAAAGATAAGTATCACACAATCCCACTCATATGTGGAATCTAATTAACAAAATGAACTGATGAACAAAATAGATCCAGACACATAGAAGCACTGAACAGACTGATGAATTTCAGAGGAAGGGAGGGGGTGGGTGCCAGTGATTAACTGGGGAACTTATAGACATATATGCATAGTTCTTGGACACAGAAAGTAGTGTGGTGAAGGTCTGGGAGTGGGTGGGTGCAGAGTGGAGGGGGTCAATGTGGAGGGGTGGGGGAGGCAGACATCTATAATACTTTCAACAATAAAGATAAATTAAAAAAACAACTAAATTTATAATCCACTTAGAATTCTGTTTTTAACTTTAATGCTTATATTTTTCAGTATAGTAATTGTAATTTTTAAATGCCAACTAGAAAACAAGTAATATATGAGAACTCATTGATTTCTCACTTAGCACAAAATACTTCCATCAAAGTAAAAAATATAGAAGCATTTAAAATTTATTTGTAAATAATTTAAGAATTACATTTTGCATTGTTTTTATTCACAGCAGTTTGTAACTGAAACAGGAGACAACCCATGGTTTGCTTAAGGGAATTTTGCTATCATTGAAGCAGCTAAAGAAGCCTATAATAATAAAAGTATAATATGAAAATTGGCCAAATGGCCAAACAGCAGAAAGACCATCCAGACAACCTTTCATATGAAGCCAGGTCTGTGAGGGCAGCCTGGGCTGTGAAGGCCTATTCTTGCACGAATTTCGTGCATCGGGCCTCTAGTTTCTATATCTTACTTCATCTGTTTTTTTCTGAATTTTCTCACAAAATCTGTTCTCCATCATTATCTAGTCCTGCCAGAGACTTCTCCTTTCCACAGAATATAGAATGCCTACTCTTTATTTGCACATAGCACAGAATGTGCTAAATTAAATAACCTGATTTCCCTAAGTTTCAGAAATCTTACTTTGGGGATAATGTCAAAACAAATTCTAACAAGAATTCAGCAATGGTTACCATTGGGAATTTGATCTGTTTTTCCTTATCTTAGCCAAATGCTCCTCAACCAAATCAGAGGTATTGTTCAACTAGCTACTGATTAGTATTTCGGACAATGTAGCAATCAGCTATCCAAATGAGCACGTAATCAGAGTAGTGAGAAATACATGGCATCTTTACACCACATTTTATGGCTGTCTAAAGACCTAGTTTGTGTTTAGAGTTCTCATATCTACAAAGAGGTGACTATTAGCCACAAATCTACATAATCAATTATGTAACATTTGACCTTTAGAGTAAGATACATTTTCTTTAAAGTATCAGAAGAAAAGAATTAAAAGTATATATATATTGGAGATTTATTGTGAGCAACTGGTTCACATGATTATGGAGGGTGAGAGGTCCTGTGGGCTGCTGTCTACAAGCTGGAGACTCAGAAGTCAATCTGTACTTCAGTCTGAGACCAAAGGCCTGAGAACCACAAGCCCCAATGGTGTAAGTTTCAGTATAAGGACCAGAGAAGATGTGATGAGATGTCCCAGCTATGAGGAAGGAGAAAAAGTGGAGAACTCTTATTTCTAATGCCTTTTATTCTATTTAGGGGCTCAAAAGGCTGAATGATGCTTATCCACATTAAGGAGGACAATCTACTGAGTCCATAAATTCAAATGCTGTCCTTATCCAGAAATCCTTAAAGACACACCCAGAAATAGCGTTTAATCTGGGCATCCTGTGGCCATTCAAGTTGACAGATAAAATTAACCATCACACATATTAATAAATAAAACACTGCATAAGCAGAGGTTAAAAAATCCATGGTGATGGTGGTGATTACTCCATCTGAGTTTTGCTCAGACTACAGTCCATTGTATGGAAGTATAAATGTTGACCTATTGCATTTGTTCTTCCTCAACATCCCTTCAAATATGAAGACAGAGCCATTCTTTTCTCTTTAGCATCATCTGAGTCTCCTCTCCAGTGCCTTATCATTTTATTACACTCCAGGAATTTCCAGAAACATTATTTCATTTCAGACATTGGGACTCCTGCCCATCCTTTTGCTGAGTAAATACAGAGGTTCCCAAGAGTCCTAAGACTATCCTAGATTTCCCAAAGCACAACCGACCAGGGTCAACTCAAGAAGCAGAGAACATTGCACCTCCTTCAGATTCCAAAATTTTAGAATCAAGAGGCGTGGGCTGCACACCCAAGCATGCTACCTAATATTTCTCAAATTTCAAGAAAATCTGGTAGAAGTTTGCTAATGAACAGAGATGAATCAAAACCCTGACCCTGCTTCCTTGAGGACGGGTTTCTTTTGGCAAGATCCTGTTCTCTATGTTTCAGTGTTCTCAAGTATAAATGAGATAATAATGCATACTTCACTGGGCTGTTGTGAGCATCAAATGTGGAAATATATATATATATATATTTCAGATAGGAAGGGAGAGGGAGAGAGAGATAGAAACATCAATGATGAAAGAGAATCATTGATTGGCTGCCTCCTGCGTGCCCTCTACTGGGGATCAAGCCTCCAACTTGGGCATGTGCCCTTAACCAGAATCAAATCTGAGACCATTCAGTCCACAGGCTCTATCCACTGAGCCAAACCAGTTAGGGCTGGAAATATATTTAAAATAAAACATTTACCATAGAGCTTTGGGTTCAGATTATCAATCAAGTTATAAACCCTATGGGAAATAAACATTATTACAGTTAAATCATATAAAATACCCTCAGGCTCTAAAATTCTCTCCAACCTCTCTGCATCAGATGACTCAGTGCATTATGCATACCCATAGCTCCAGGACTACTGTGGTTTGCAGCATTAGGCTCATATCAGAGCTCAGTAGATTAAAATTAATCCAAGCCAATGATTCTCTGTGCACATAAGAATGGATGTTTACTTGAAATCATTACAAAAAAAACTCAACTATTTAAGCCTATAATATCTGGCTTCTGGGATGTAGGAGCACAGTTGTGAAGTTGTCTGGTATCAAAGGTGTTTTTAGAGTGTACATCTTCCCTCTCACCTGGCTGAGATGCAACTTCTTCAATACTCTAAATTGGTGTTGGATCAACTAGAGTGGTGGTCGGCAAACTGCGGCTCATGAGCCACATGCGGCTCTTTGGCCCCTTGAGTGTGGCTCTTCCACAAAATACCGACTTCTGCACATGGGTCGCGAAGTTTCAATCGCACTGTACATGCGCACCCGCAAGTGGTATTTTGTGGAAGAGCCACATTCAAGGGGCCAAAGAGCCGCATATAACTCGCGAGCCGCAGTTTGCCAACCACTGAACTAGAGCATATTTTGTTCCATGGCCAAGGTTATACTATCTATACTAATAAAAGGGTAATATGCTAACTAGACCAGATAGACTGGACATCTTCCAGACGTCCTTCTGGACAAAGCCACGGTGGCAGGGGCCAAGGCAGAGGCTGTTAAGGGCGATCAGGCTGGCAGGGGAAAGCAGTTAGGGGTGATCAGGCCAGCAGGGGAGAGCAGTTAGGGGCATCAAGCAGGCATGCAGAGTGGTTAGGGGTGATCGGGCAGGGAGGCAGGTGAGCAGTTAGGAAACAGTGGTCCCGGATTGTGAGAGGGCTGTCTGACTGCTGGTTTAGGCCCAATCCCGCAGGTGGTTGGATTAGAGGATTAGAGAGGGTGCAGGACAGACTGAGGGACTCCCCTCCCCCTGCACTAATTTCATGCACCGGGCCTCTAGTTTATTATAATGTCACAATGGAAGCTGATGAGATAATTGTGGTCTTTCTATTATCCAATTATAGAGACACATTTCTCCTTATCCTTTTCTAAATCAGTGTTTGTTTAAATGTCTTTGGGGACTTTTCTAGGTTTTGTCTTCCTTTTCCCTTTTCTCAAATGGATGGTTGTGAATATCTTGCCCACTAGGCTGGATTCTATAGACACAAAGAAAATAAGACATGAACATTTTGAAAAAGCTCCACCTGTAAATTTGAACTGCACCCCTGATTAGTGCAAGCCACTCAAGAGGTTGAATTGACCTAATCCTTGTAAATTATTCTTTGAAAGGAAAAGCTCAGTTACAATTTCACTCAGCTTCCTGAATAATAATGTTATGTTGTATACATTGGCCAGATCTTGTCTGAAGTTCCTCCCAAATACACTTTTATTTTGCTGTTGCTATCTATTTAAATTCTTCTTGCATAACTTCAGAGATTTCCAGGTCAACATCATCATCAAGCAAGGGTATTATGCTGAGGAGTAACAGTCTGACATGGTATGTGTATCCTAATGGTAGTACACAAACTGTGATTTTATTAGTTCCTTACAGTCTTGATATTTTTTTCCTACACTGTAGCAGAGCAGCTAGAACCAAGATGTGTTTCACAGGATATGTAACTCATTCACGATCTGTCACATTTCTCAACCATGATAATGAGACATTGGGACATTGTATTCCGAGGTCGGAAGAAAAGATTGCATTATACTGTATACAGTGGATACTTCGATGCTTTGGGCTGAATGTTTGTATCCATCACAATGTTGGAATCCTAACACCCAAGTGATGATGTTAGGACACGGGGCTTTCGGGAGATGCGTAGGTCATAGGGTGGAGTCCTCCTGGATGGGATCAGTGTCCTTATACAAGAGACCCTTGAGAGCTCTTTAGCCCCTCCCACCATGTGAAAATACAAATAGAAGTTTGGGACCAGGAAGAGAGTCCTCACTCCACGATGCTGGCAACCTCATCTGAGGCTTTTAGCATCCAGAACTATAAGAAATACATTTCTGTCATTTATAAGCTAGCCAGTCCATGGTATTTGGTTATCACAACCTGAAAGGGCTAGTACAGTGGGCCTTCTGTACCAAATGGCTTTCTGACTCGATGAGTGTATCCAGAGATTCAGTATGGCCCCAGGTTTCTGGACAAGGCAGTATTGATATAACTAACTGTTCAAGGCAAGGTTCCCTTGCTGAGACCACCCAACATAGCATGTGCTTTCCCTACTCTGATATCACCACTAGGTTACAAATTCCTTTTTAATGCTTTCTGTAACTTCTCATTCTAAAAGTACCATGGATGTCATGCTTTGTCTCCTCTGTGTAAAGACAATAGTGCCTGACACATGGTAAGTACACATAAATGTGTATCAAGTAAATAAGTATAACTGTGAGAAATCAAATAAGCATAATTCCAATTTGACTGTAAAGTTATTTATTAAATCGCTAGAGGCCCGATGCATGAAAATTTGCACAAGAGTAGGTCTTCCTTCGCCCGATTCTGGCACCGGCTTCCCTTTGGTACCCAGGACCTGGGCTTCCTTCCTCCAGCCACCGGCAAGCACCCAGGCTGGCTTCCCTCCGGCCCAGGATTTGTCAGGAAGGATGTCCGGAATGACGTCCAGAAGACATCTGGTCTAATTAGCATATTACCCTTTTATTATTATAGATTTAGCAAATTTTACTGACTGCCTATGAATATCTTGCCCACTAGGCTGTATTCTAGAGACACAAGGAAAATAAGACACATTATCTGATTTCAAAGAGCTACGAATCTATTTTAATTGGGTTAATCCTGAAATATTTACTTTAAGGTGATTTGGAAAGCAAAGATCAGTAATAATTACTCATAAATTGGTTTATATTTGACATTATTCAAAATTTTATAAATAATACACAATGTTATAGCCCTTTATAATTCTCTATTACACCTGAGTATTATCATTATCACCTAAAAGCTACAGGGTTTTGTAAGATCAGGCTCTACCTAGTTTTGTCATATGTCACTATAGGTAAAAATATTGATATTTAATGCAAAATAAGTAGTGGTATTAATGCTTATAGTATTCTTTCCCTATTAACTACCAACACAGCAATATTTAAAAGTTTATTTTTCAAGTGACAACAATTACTGTAGGTTAGCTTACATTTGTTTCACAGGCAATAAATAATATTAATTAAAATTATATATATCACAAATATATATATTTATAGTGGTATGGATACAAAATAATTACTTCTTTACTTAAGACTCTCATCGTCAGAGAAGTGCTTCTGGACTTTATTTATTGTTGAGCCATTTGTGAGAGTATATACAGAAATTGTCCTAGTTAATGTAAGCTCATGAGTGGTAAATATTGAACTGTATATCGTTTTGTGCATTAGATATCCATATGACCATGATTAATGCTTTTAATTTGACTTTGATTTAGAAAATCTAGATCAACCAAAGTCTGAACACCTGACTGCAGAGGAAAGATTCTCAAAGTATAGAACTAGCAGACAAATGCATTTTATAGTGGTTGCTCACATCATTTCCTAAGCAATATAGCCATGATTCTTTGAGGTATTATCACCAGGGCTGTAATGTACAGTATAGGGATTATAGACAATCTAAACTAATAAAAGGGAAACGTGCAAATTGATCGTAACTTCGTTATGCCCCAAGCCATGCCCACCAGCCAATCAGAGCGACTATATGCAAATTAACCCAACCAAGATGGTGGCTGGCAGCCAGGGAGCTGGAGCAAGCAGGAGGCTTGGTTGCCCCGGTGATGGAGGAAGCCAAGCTTCTCCCCTGTCCTGGCTGGCTGTGGCCTCCGCTAAAGGCAACAAAGTTTCAATTATAGAAGATAAATAAATCCCAGATACCTGCTTCCAGCCAGCCTCCACTGGGAGCTTGAGTGGCTGGGGGCTGTGGCCAGTCTGCAAACAGCCTACAGCCCCTCACACAGGCTGGCCAGGCACCCCAGCAAAGACCCCCAACCCGAAGGGGGTGTGGCCAGTCTGAAAACGGCCCTCAGCCCCTCACCCAGGCTGGCCAGGCACCCGAGCAGGACCCAAACCCTGATCCGGAACACCCTTCAGGGCAAACCAGTCAGTCCTCACCCGTGTACCAGGCATATAATAAAAGGGTAATATGCAAATTGACCCTAACAGCAGAACAACTGGGAATGACTGGTCACTATAACACACATTGACCACCAGCGGGTAGATGCTTATTGCAGGAACTGACCCATGGTGGTCAGTGTGCTCCCACAGGGGGAGCTCTGCTCAGCCACAAGCCAGGCTGACGGCTGCCAGCACAGCAGTGATGGTAGGACCCTCTCCCGCCTCCTCAGCAGTGCTAAGGATGTCCAACTGCAGCTTAGGCCTGCTCCCTATTGGCAAGTGGACATCCCCTAAGGCTGCCTGGCTGCCAGAGGGATGTCTGACTGCCAGCTTAGGCCCGTTCCCCCAGAGAGTGGGCCTAAGCCAGCAGGTGGACATCCTCCAAGTGGTCCCAGACTGCGAGAGGGCACAGGTTGGACTGAGGGAACCCCCGAGTGCACAAATTTTTGTGCACCGGGCCTCTAGTCCTATATAATAAAAGGCTAATATGCAAATGGTGGTGACACCCTAACGCCGTAACGACTGATCAGCAGGAGGCTGCATGTGTGGCAGGCCTGCGTGGGCAGGGCTGTGTGTGTGGCGAGGCCAGGGGACATGAGGCTGTGTCCCCCACCTGGCGCCGGCTAGGGGATGTGACACTGTTATTGTTTATTTATTAATAAATTTATATATTATTTTCATATACATTTTACTAATTTTCTTTCACCTCTGACACTTCTATTATAGAGAAAGGGCAAATAGCAATATTAAAATATTTCCTCTAATTAATTCCCTTTTAATGTGCACGAATTTCATGCACTGGGCCACTAGTAATATCATAATAAACTTGTAAAATGACAGATGCTTACTAGGATTATTGTGGTGATCACTCATTAAGTATATAAATGTTAAACAGCTGTGTTGTATACCTCAGATTGATATAATATTGTATGTTACCTATACTTTAATAAAAATAATAAAATAAAAAAAATTAAATAAATAATTACATTTTAGCCGAAACCGGTTTGGCTCAGTGGATAGAGCGTCAGCCTGCAGACTGAAGGGTCCCAGGTTCAATTCCGGTCAAGGGCATGTACCTGGGTTGCGGGCGAGTCCCCAGTGGGGGATGTGCAGGAGGCAGCTGATGGATGTTTCTCTCTCATCGATGTTTCTGACTATCTCTCTCTCCCTTCCTCTCTGTAGAAAATCAATAAAATATATATATTTTTTAAAAAGAATTACATTTTAAAAATGAAGAAATATCATCACTTGTCAGCTTCACAAAATAAGTTCTGAACAAATGCAGAATGAAAATCTTAATCTTTTCATTTCTAGCTCAAGGCTCTCTCCAAATATTAAAAGCTGCTAAAAGTATCTGTTGTTTTAAATGAAAATGTCTCCTTCTATGCCTAAAACTGATTGCAGAATAAGCTTCCTCCTGACACATTCTGTGAAGTTGAGTTTTCAAGTCAGAAAGAACTTCATTCATAGAGCCCCTGCTTCAAAGAACAATATTGTGAGAAGGGGATACTCATGCAAAAGCAAATAGTTATCCATGCTATTATACAGTGGATCAAAATTTAAGTGCCAATGGTCTGGTAAAGAAAGATAAATTTCAAAATAAGTGACTTAAAAACAAAACAAACACTGTTCTTTAAATTCCCCAAGCATTTCATTAAGTGTTCCTTAACATGTCACCTGTGGAATTAATTAAATATGCCACTTCAGTTTCTGCAGTCCTCATTTCTTTCTCTTTTCCCTCTCCATACTCTATTCTGTACAATCATCAATTTATATTGGCTTCAATTATCACCAATTTGATTACAACTTTTCACATGGATATTTCCATCTACTAAATTTCCCTCTTGCATTCCAGACTCAAATGCATTGGAATTTCCTACCTAGGATACCATAAGTGACTCAAGTTGCACATGTTAAACATGGAGCACATTATGATTGTGTTTCAAAGTTTCCTCTTCCTTACATTTCCTATGTATGCCCTTTGATAGAACTGTCACTTGCACTTCCACTACTGCCTCAGGCTTCACATCTACTCACATCTGTTAATTCTAGCCCTAAATCGTTCTCAGATTTGTTCCCTGCTTTTCATTTCCAACACCTCTGCATGACTCCGGAAATTCATCCCTTGTACGTGATGTCTGCTTTCCCTTCCCATCTCTCGCACAACTCCTTTTCTTTACCCATTGTGGAACTGGGAAAGTCACATTATGCCCACTATATGATATTCTAGACCTCTTTGGTTGGCAAAAGGTCCTTCACAATTGGGCCCTGACTTTTCTGACTTGGCTCACCTCACACTCCTTACCTTTGACTTTACTCTAGTTACCTGTACCTCAGCCCCTCTAAAATTTTCAACAGTTCCCAAATGAACTCAGCCCTTTCATGCTGCTGAGCATGCTTGATATGATATAGTCTCCCTTCTCATGTGATGAAATATTATCTATTCTACAAAACTTGGTTCTCTTGCCTTCTCCATGAAGCCTTCATTTGAAGCCATGAGACTAGTAGAACAAGACCCTCTCTCCTTTATGTTCCCACAGCAATGTGTCTGTTGTGACACTCACCACATGCATTCTAACAGCGTTTGTGCGTCTAATTTTCCCAAATGCTGTGAGCTCCCTTAGGTCAAGAACTGTATCAGATTCCTCTTTGCAAACAATCAAACTGGAAACAAGCATGGTGCTTAGGGACCAGGTAGCATTCAGTATATGTGTTTGCTCAATAACGCAATAATGACATCTGAGTACATACAAAGATGAATGAAGGAGTGATGGGTGAATGAAACATAGCCTTTGATTTCCTATCTCAGGGCCAGACTGTAGTAGGGAATAAGTAAGAAGCATACCTAAGCCTGAACTATGCCATATATGGGCTATAATATCAGGCAAACTAAAAGGCTCTTGTCCACAAATATTTCTCTTTGAGATCTTCAGGGAACTTATAAGTTTTAAAATGAGGGCAAAGGTTTTCATCATATAATTAGGGAAGAAGTTAAATTTGAAAGTACCATAGCCACTAACTAGTGCAACATGGAGTTAGGGATCAATGCATTGAAATTAATTTTTGCCCCTTATTGAACACTACTACTCATCTAGGCTGCATGAGTTTAAGACCCAACTCAATGACGTACTAGTCTGATCATTTCATGAATTTCTTTGCCTCAGTTTTCAGGTATGTAAAACAGGGAGTGTAATAACAGAACCTTCTCCTAGAACAGCGGTTCTCAACCTGTGGGTCGCGACCCCTTTGGCGGTCAAACAACCCTTTCACAGGGGTTGCCTAAGACCATCCTGCATATCAGATATTTACATTATGATTCATAACAGTAGCAACATTAAAGTTATGAAGTAGCAACAAAAATAATTTTATGGTTGGGTCACAACATGAGGAACTGTATTTAAAGGGCTAGAAGGTTGAGAACCACTGTCCTAGAAGTATTATAATGATAAAACTCAGTAAGTTAATGCATGCGTGATTCTTAGAGGAGTGCTTTGCATTTAGTTTATGTTTAATAAACTATTATTTTAATACCAGATAATATATCATTGATGGCAGGACTTCTCTGGAGGGAAATTTGTAATAATAGATAGAGTAAAGCTTTGCAGGAGGTAGCATAGGATGCCACAGACTGGAGAAAGGGTCAGAGAAGGTAGAACTGGGGCTGCCAAATGCAATCTTTTCCCCCTCTACCAAAATCCTTAATTTGGCACAGCAATCATTATGTCATTTAATTTTTAGATGATAGTAAGGTGATTTTTTTTTATAATAAGAAGACTAGATGTTGATAGAAAAGTGTCCAATACTTAGTTTTAAAGTAGTTTGCCTTTTCTGGAGAAAAAAAAATATTGTAGAGAAAAGTTAGAAGACATTCATACTAAGTTGAAAAGGAAATAGCCACTATTAAAACAACAATAATAAAACCTATAAGGCAAGATGGAAAATAAGAAGGAAAAGACCTAAGAGTAACTCTCTGTGAGTGAGGGAGAGGGGGGAATGCCATTGAAAATGTCAAACATGAGTGTAATTATGTAAGAAGTCACTATTCTATTGGATTACTGTGGAAGAAGGAAAATGGTACCTTGCCTAAACAGCAAGATTGCTATGCTCAATTTTAACTATAAAATGTAGAGATAACCAAACAAAGCAGAGAGAAGAAAATAAAAGTGGATCAATAATATGGAAATTTTTCAAGAGAAAAACTCAAAGGTTTTTTATAGTTGACTAGAGGCCCAATGCACGAAATTGTGCAAAGGGATCAGCCCTCATGGCCCTGGCTGCCTCAGCCCTCAAGGCCCCGCTGCCTCACAGCCCTGCAGCCCTGCCCACTGGTCGTTCCAGAAGGTCATTGCCGTCTGGTGTAATTAGCATATTAGCTCTTTTTTATATAGGATGGGGCTGACTTCTGTTAACATAGATTCTAGAGCTACAAACTAACTTATCACTTATTTGTTACTTCTCCACTGTCCTCTTTATGCAAATTAAGATAAGAAACAAGACATAAATCTCCCCTTTTTAATAAAAAAGACCAAAATGGTTTTACTAAGGGCTTGGTCTATGTTCTAAATTTGTGTTCCTTACACATAGGAAAGCCTTTCAGAGACCACATTGCTTTCATTGTAGATCCTTCCTGTTGACACAATTCAGACTGATCTGCTTCCTTTTAATACCATAAGAGATAAATTAGCAGGATATTGTAGGAAATTCAGTGGAAATATATAATCTGTATAATATTTTATTCAATGCATAATACTACATATAATCATATGCAATATTACATATTAAATCTAAAATATCTGAAATGTATAATGGTAATAATGTAGCAAATTGAATCAAAGGAAAAACAGTAAAGAGCTATAAGAGATAAAAATAAAAATTCAAGACACATAAGCAATCTGAACTGAGTAAAGCAGGGATTGGATTTCTAACCTCTTTAGTTCTAGAAGGGCAGTGCTATATTATTTAATAGAATAATCCAATAATAAATATTCACACTTACAAACCTAAGACATCATGGAAAGTTTAAATTATAAAGAAGGAATGCAAACTAAGAAAGATTTCTGCCCTGGCCAGCTATCTCAGTTGGTTAGAGTGTTTTCCCCATATGCCAAGGTTGAGAGTTCAGTTCTCGGTCAGGGCACATATAAGAATCAACCAATGAATGCATAAGTGGAATAACAAATCAATGTATCTCTATCTATCATCTATCTATCTATCTATCTATCTATCTATCTATCTTTCAAATCAATCAATAAAAAGAAAGATTTCTGCTTTTTAATTACATTTTTTTATTTTCTATGTAGAAATTTTATCTACATAGAATGTTTCATTTGAGGACAATGGCACGAAAATGAGCTACTAGTGTATCTATCAGTACTATTATAATCATGGCAAGATTGTAGATTGCCTTTCTTACATTCTAAGCAGTCAAAACTAGTGCCTGTTCTATTTCTGCCCACTTCAGAGTGTCACCATGCATTTTAAATGAGATAATACAGGATAAAATGCTTAGCATGGTGCCTAACAAAATATTTAATAAGCAGGGGGGTATTGCAACTAGTTTGGTAATTAAGTATCATAAATACTATTCAAGGGAGAGAAAATCATGTCTGAATAGCTTTTATGACTATACAAGTGCAGACTCTCATCTCAATATAACCCAAATGATAATTCATTTTCTTTATTGTAAAACTGCATAAGCTAGAGGATTCTTACATGTTGGAGGTTCAGATAGTTTTAAATGTAAACACACACCATCAAATGCGGTCAAACGTCTCAAAGTGAGGAAGAAGGACCATCTTGTGGATTACCTAACACATATACCTAGACACACGCATACACACATCCAAACACATACACACAACCTATGGAGTGAAGCTCTTCACCAAAAGGCCCCCGTTCTCTACTTTGCTTAGTTAAGGCTAATGACTTAAAAGAGATAAAAGAAAACAATCACCTTACTGACCTTAAGAAGGGGATGTGTATAAAATATTTTAGGTTTTTGACGGTAAAATTCTAGTTCTTCTTATTTGAGTTCTCTTATTCCACAGATAAGCTAAAAGAAATGTACAGCCTACTAAAAGCAAAATGTCATCCTGTTTCAAACTCTCACACTGAATGTCAACATTGTAATTATATAGCTTATAGGTCTCAAGTACACTGGAGTTAGATTCAATACCGGTAATGTGAAATAAGCAAGACCTTTCTTCTTTTTTTGTATACCTTTCAAAAACAAATTGGAACATGCTTTTGTCTCCATCTTTCTTTAGAGTTATTAGTGCTATTTTGGCTGGCGAGATTTTTATCCCACCCCACCAGCTCCCCGATTCCCACCCCTTCGATTTTTCTTTCTTCACCATTGTTCCTCTAAACTACAAGGCCATCTGTTCACTTGGCAGACGCAAGTGAGTTCTCTAATTGTTGTCATTCTTAGCATAGTGCAAACCCTGCACAATCCCGAGGACGAGAAGTCCCACATTCATGAGTTAGCCAAATGTATATTGTTGTCTAAATTACTTGTCAAAACGTCAAAGGGAACAATATTTGATTTTCAAAGCACAGCATACATCTACCCAGATTACAATATGAGGGCTCTATTATGCTGTTACTTATGCAATGCATCATCCAGATTTTGACTAAAGTAAATGGCATGAGCACTGGCAGGCTTTGATTTCTATTGTGTAAAAGGAATATAGGAGTCAGTTACAAAATCCTTTGTTCAAGCAGAGAATGGAGAGGTTTTTTTTCAGAAGTATATCAAACACATACTTTTGGAAGACAGAACTCTCTGGTATGAATGCACCTTACTTTTAAACAACCCCAAGATGTGATCATCAAGATTTAAAGATAATTGGGAGATTTTCAAGATGAAAGGCAACAAGATATTGTATTAGTTTTCTATTGCTGCTGTAACAAATTACCAAAAATTGAGTGTCTTAAGAGCACACAAATTTAATTACATATTTGTAGCCGAAGAGTCTAACAAGGGGCCCCCTAGACTAAAATCCAGGTGTCAGCAGGGTTTCTTTCATTTCTGAAGGCTCTGGCAAAGGATTTATTTTCTTGCCTCTTCTAGCTGCTAGAGACCACCCTGAATCCTTGGCTGAGGCCTCCTTCTATCTTTAAAGCTATCAACACTGCTGCATCTCTCTGACCATTTGTCCAGTCACTGTCCCTCTCTGACAATAGCCAGGGAGTGTTCTCTGGCTTTAAAGAATCCTGTGATTTGTTTCAGCTCACCTGAATAAATCAGAATAATCTCCCCAATGTAAAGTCTCTAACCTTAATTATACCCACAAAGTTCCCTTTTGTACATAAGGTATCATATTCCCAGCATCTAGGGGTTAAGCTATGGACATCTTTAGGGACTATTCTGCCTACCCACCACTCTCTTCCATCTCAAGTTCTTTTATTATAAATGAAAGACATAAAATAGGTTATAGTAGCTCCAATTCAAACAAATACTGAAAAATTAAAATTAGAACCCTAAACTCCAGTTCCCCATTCTAGTAACTACAATATACCGCATTTCTTCATAATTTTACATAATTCTTCTTGTGAAACAAAAGTGAACCCTTTGGTTTCTTTAAACAGTATTTGTACTTCTTGGCTTTAATAGCAGAATTAAACTATTATTTGATGATATAAATCTATTGTACATGCAACTTTTCAGTAATGCATAGATCACCCAAGTTAGAGTACATGTTTAATATATATATATATATATATACATATATATATATATATATATATATATATATATGCCTAAGTGACCATCCAACCGTTCGACTGTCTGACCAGTAGCTATGAGGAGCAATGACCACCAGGGGGCAGATGCTCCATCCAGTAGCTATGACATGCACTGACCACCATGGGGAGCAGATGTTCAGATGCTCAACACAGGAGCTGCTGAGCTGTGGTGACTTGGCAGCTGCGGTTCTCAGGTGACGCACCCGGAACCAGAAAGGAGGGAGACTGATTCAGGTGTCACCCAAGAACCACTCTCTTGCAATCTGGGACCCCCTCAGGGGATGTCAGAAAGCTGGTTTCAGCCCTATCCCTGCAGGGCAGGCCAAGGGACACCACCGGTGCACGAATCCATGCCCCGAGGCTCTAGTTATTATATATGTGTGTGTGTGTCTATATATGAATGTCTGTACATTTAAACCTTCTACAGATACTTATTAAGTGGCTACTCCAGGTGAAATGTTGTGCTAGATGCTGAAGATAAAGGACAAATAAGGCATGGAACTGCCCTAAATTTACTCCAGTGATTGGGAAAACACATATATATGATATATGTATAACACACACACATGTTTATATATATACCTATGCATTTATTCTATATAATAAAAGGCTAATATGCAAATCAACCAAACAGAAGACGACCAGTCGCTATGATGTGCACTGACCACCAGGGGGCAGATGCTCAACACAGGAGTTGCCCCCTGGTGGTCAGTATGCTCCCATAGCCAACTTCCTGGGGCCGGCCAACCACCCACAGTCCCTCCCCCTGGCTGACTGGCCCTGATTGGCCCCTATAGGCCTCAACCACTGGCCAGGCTGAGGGACCCCATCTGAGCATGAATTCATGCACTGGGCCCCTAGTGTGTATATATATATATATATATATATATATATATATATACTAGAGGCCCGGTGCACAAAAATTTGTGCACTCGGGGGGGAGAGGGGGTCCTCAGCCCATCCTGTGCCCTCTCTCAGTCTGGGACCCCTCGGGAGATAACAACCTGCTGGCTTAGGCCTGCTCCTGGGTGGCAGAGGGCAGGTCCAATCCCTAGGTGCAGCCCCTGGTTGGGCTCAGAGCAGGGCTGACTGGGGAGTTGGGGCGCCGCCCCCTGTCATGCACAGAGCAGGGTGGATGGGGAGGTTGCGATGCCACCCCTAGTCACGCTCAGGGTAGGGCCGATTGGGGGGTTGGGGCACCGCCCTCTGTCACACTCAAGGCAGGGTCGATAGGGAAGTTGCGGCGCCACCCCCTGCCACGCACAGAGCAGGGCCGGTCAGGGGGTTGGGGCGCTGCCCCCTGTCACACACAGAGCAGGGACCATCAGGGGTTTGGGGAGCTCCCCCTTGTCATGCACAGAGCAGGGTCAATCAGGGGTTTTGGGAGCTCCCCCCTGTCATGCACAGAGCAGGGCTGATCAGGGGGTTGGGGAGCTGCCCCCTGTCACACACAGAGCAGGGCCAATCAGGGGGTTGAGGAGCTCCCCCCTGTCACACACAGAGTAGGGCCAATAGGGGAGCTGGGGCACCGCCCCCTGTCACATACAGAGCAGGGCCCGTGGGGGGGGGGGGGGTAGTTGAGGCGCCACACCCTGTCACACTCAGGGCAGGGCCAATGAGGAGGTATGGCTCTACCCCGTTTCACATAGAGCAGGGCCCTTGGGGGGGTTGGTGCGCCGCCACTGTCACACACAGAGCCGCAGGGCAATCAGGGGGTTGGGGCGCCGCCCTCTATCACCCACAGAGCCGCAGGGCTGATCAGGGGGTTGGGGCGCTGCCCCCTGTCACACACAGAGCAGGGACCATCAGGGGTTTGGGGAGCTCCCCCTTGTCATGCACAGAGCAGGGTCAATCAGGGGTTTTGGGAGCTCCCCCCTGTCATGCACAGAGCAGGGCTGATCAGGGGGTTGGGGAGCTGCCCCCTGTCACACACAGAGCAGGGCCAATCAGGGGGTTGAGGAGCTCCCCCCTGTCACACACAGAGTAGGGCCAATAGGGGAGCTGGGGCACCGCCCCCTGTCACATACAGAGCAGGGCCCGTGGGGGGGGGGGTAGTTGAGGCGCCACACCCTGTCACACTCAGGGCAGGGCCAATGAGGAGGTATGGCTCTACCCCGTTTCACATAGAGCAGGGCCCTTGGGGGGGTTGGTGCGCCGCCACTGTCACACACAGAGCCGCAGGGCAATCAGGGGGTTGGGGCGCCGCCCTCTATCACCCACAGAGCCGCAGGGCTGATCAGGGGGTTGGGGCGCTGCCCCCTGTCACACACAGAGCTGCAGGGCAATCAGGGGGTTTGGACGCTGCCTCCTGTCACACTGATCCCGGTGCCGGGAGGCCTCGCGGCTCCGCTGATCCCGCCCGGCAGGGTCACAGATCCGGGTCCCAGACCGCAGACAGCCTTGCCTGCTGCTGCCTGCCTTCAGTATGCAAATTAGCCTCCATCTTGTTGCTTCAGGGTTGGGGTCCCCACTGGGGTGCCTGGCCAGTCTGGGTGACGGGCTGAGGGCTGTTTTCAGGCTGGCGGGCGACTGAAGCTCCAAACCTCTCCTTTTTTTCTTTTTTTTTTATTCTGGCATTTATTTCCCTTCTATGGCTGTCACTGGAGCTGAGAGCCGGCTTTCTCTCTGAGGCTCCACTGAAAGCAGGTTTCTGGCCTTTGTTTTCTGTATTCGAAACAATGTTGCGACTCCAGCTCTGAGATCCGGGCTGACTGACAGGAGGTTTCTGGAGTTTTTTTATCTTCTATAAATGTTACTATGTTTCCAACTGAAGCTCAGAGGCTTGTTTCCAACTGAAGCTCAGGGAACGTTGGAGTCCACAGCAAGCAAGCCTCCTGTTAGCTTCCAGCTGCCTGGCTGCCGGCCGCCATCTTGGCTGACAGTTAATTTGCATAAGGATACGCTGATTAGCCAATGGGAAGGGTAGCGGTCGTACGCCAATTACCATGTTTCTCTTTTATTAGTGTAGATATATATATCAGCTCTGGAGAATTTCCAAACAGATGCTTCTTAATAAAATTTTGACTTGTTTTCAGGAACTGCTAAGCCACATTGAAACTAGGGACTTTACTTTGAAAACATTTAATAAATCTTATCATTAGCAAGGAGTAAGATTTTATGGAATCGTTTGGAAAGTCCCACTATCTCAATATGCATTCAAGTTTTCAATAAATATTTATTAAATTACTACTATGTTCCAGGCACTCTTCTATGCTTTGAAGATGTGAATATATACTATGGCAGATGATAAAAAACATGATAGAGACGGTAATAGCAAAATGGTATAGTGGTATTGTTATAGACAGGATTCCTAGGGAAACATTCTCACGTGATGCTTGAGTACATAATTGAGTTAACTGAACGAAGAACCCCTTCCAAAGGAACAGAATGTACAAACGCCATAGAGAAGACCAAGCACAGTGTTTCTGATGCACATGAAGAAAAGCAATAAGATAATCACAGTGCACACAGGGAGAAAGGTGGGAGAAGAGCTCAGAGAAGTAGCTGGTGCTCCCACCGAGGACCCTGATGGATTGTTTTCAGTGCAGTGGGAAGTTACTAGAGGATTTTTAACAGGACTGTGACAGGATCAGGCTTACATTGTAAAGGGATTTATCTGGCTTCTGTGTGGTAAGAAGGTAAGGAGAAAGACCGTTAGTGACCCATTGTAAATGTCCAAGTCAGATATGAGGATGGCTCCTCCATCAATGAGTCTGCAGACTGGTTAAATGGAAAATGTATTCCTGCAGTTTTTCAAAATGGAGATAGTCGATCTGTCTGTACTGAAGTAAAATGATATTCAAGTTATATACATGTGGCCAACCAAAGTTTTAAAACTTGTGGAATTTTCACTACCTAAGATATGGCTCTGGAATATCACAAATATATTGATTAATACTGTAAACTGTGAATGTGAGTTACACAGTCATTATTTGTAGGGCATTGTTTACAAACTATCTATCTATACCCAATTAAATTTTACACAATTAATTCCTTTATTTTAAGTATTTGTGTTGAATGGTTATTTTTCAGTAAATGTACTTGTCAGTTATTTTGTTATATTTAGTAACATACATATTAGAAAAAATTGTGTCTTAAAAATACTGCAACTTGTATACGTTGCTAAATAACATTTTCAAATAAAACTCTGTATTTTCTTTGGAAAAAAAAATCAAGATTTGCCAGCTATTATCTTAATGGTTAAAGCCCATAAACTATGGCTAATGTGAACTGATACAAAAAAAAATAACATCTAAACATGTACACTCCTAAGTTATTAAGAAGATCTTTAATAAATCCATATGTTTAAAGTCCCCTGTGGATGCTAATTAAATATTTCTGATATTTAGTTTCTGAGCCATATGTACAATCGCTTCGACAATTTCTTGGTGACATGGATAAAACTCTTTTTAGGAGATTGAGTATCGGTTGCTAAGGTTACAGCCTTTTTTTCTGTGCTAATAAGGGACTATATTGGGTCTGTAACATGAGTCTCCTGGGCACTCCGAATCTAATCGCCCAGAGTTTCATTTTCTAGGCTCTCTTTGTATCCAGTGCAGAATTTTCAGATCCCTGCCCTGTGTCAGCTGACACCAGCGCTCTAGCTAAGTGTATACACCCTTGTCCTCAATGAATAAGGGCTTGATTGTGCATTGATTAAAATGGCTTATTTTACTGTTAAAGTAAATTACACAGAAATGGCATTTCCTACCAAACAAAGAAAAATAATACCATAATAACACAAACTTGACACTTCCCTAATGCTTTAATCTGACAATCTCGGCACACTTAACAAACAGCAATTAATTAGCCCTTACAACATTCCTGTCAGAAAGGTCTGATTACACCCATTTTGCAAATGAAATGCTAAGAGGTAACATAACTTGGACAAGGTTACAGAGTTTGCTCGTGACAGACCGGGGACCATAACTCAACCACCTTGGCCCTGGGCTCCCAGGCAGTCAACAAGCAGTCAACAAGTACTAATCAGCAGAACATATTGCTTCTGCTAGGCTAAGGAAATCCCCATTTCATGAGAATCCCTGGATGGCTATTCAGACAAAGGCTTCATTATATTCTGTCATAATTCTCTTTCAAGTTTATCACCAAGAGAACTAGAAAACCCATAAGTTCAAAAATCCATAAGCACATCTTGTCAAGGGTACCTCTGTCTTAAATTAAAAAGAAATAGGTGTGTTAAATATTAGCTAGAAAAATATGACTAAGGAAACAAGGAAGAGGTTTAATGGAGTGCTAGTACCCAAGGGTGAAATCGGGGTCTAAAGCATCAAGTAGTCAATGCAATCAATGCCTGCGATTTTTCTGATAAATTTTCATTCCTGTCTTATAATATGAGGACTGGGAAATGTTTTCTTATGATTCCCAGGCACAATCAAACCCAGTTGGGAACGTAAAGCCATTTGGGAACACTACCAGATACATCCATCCAGTTAGAAAGCTCTTCTTTTTCTTTGTTTGTGATACATTTATTGACTGAATTGCCAGTCATGTGACCTCCTCCAAAGCTGTGCCAGCAGTTAAATTGGATTCCACGGCATCAGCACGGGTGGCTTCTGTCACATGGTAGCTACTAAAGTGTATAATCACCAAACTTCCGTTGGCTCCTGATATCACGGGCAGAGAGCCCACATCGTTTCCCTTCTCATACTGTTCCAGAGAACATGCAAGCCCCTCATTAAAAGTTATGTTTCCTCAGAAGTGTTTTTAATGAGAATCTGATTTTAGTAAAATTTACATATTCCATCCCCCGCCTGAGAGCCTTGCTTATTTAGTCTGGGAATGATCAGCCCCTGACTGGCACATAGGTCATTCTCACAAACACAATGGAGAAATATATTCAAACTCTGTTGTTCCTCTTCTTGACCACAGCTCCTTTCAAATATATCTTTTATTGATTTCAGAGAGGAAGGGAGAGGGAGAGAGAGATACAAAATGTCAATGATGAGAGAGAATCATTGATCGGTTGCCTCCTGCATGCCCCAAACTGGGGGTCTAAGCCCACAACCTGGGCATATGCCCTGACCAGGAATGGAACCGTGACCCCCTGGTTTATAGGTCTATGATCAACCACTGAGCCATGCTGGCCGGGTTACCACAGCTCCTTTCTACATGTCCCTCTTCTTTGACCTGGAAGAGGTCCCTCTTCTGCCTCTACATGATTTTGATTCCCTTGGTACTTTCCCGTTACCCAAGTTCATCAGCCCCTTGTTGGGACTACATCTTCAGACCACCAGTACCCTACATTCTCTCGTTCTCCTGAAGTTACTACTGTAGCTACTTTTCCAGTCTCCAATCCAAAGGGAACACCACTCTGTTTTCTGTAGCTTTTCCACATCTTTCCACCCTTTCAATCTGTGACCTTTCATCAAACCCTTATCTATCATCCTTTACGTGTCAGGTCCTAAATTGTGATATGGGGATTTCCTGGGGAATCTGTCGTAGACTGTACCCCGAGCCAGCTCTCTCTTTAGTGGTACGCCAAATGTGTTGTTTACTTAGCTAAATACGAGATGGGAATATGCACCACACTTTAGGAATGCACAGTTTATTTATGGGAGAGCAGTGGGAGGAGCCAAGTAGAATCCCCACAACTAATTGACTCCACATGGGCTATTCCAAGTATTTCCCACTTTCCTTACCCCTTCCTCGGTCTGGTTATGAATGCTTCCCATATGTTGATGAAAAGCAAAGTCATCTGATGTGAACTGGCACAACACGTTTCCTTCCTATTTCATAATTTCTCTTTTGTTATCCTCTTCCTCTAGCACCATGAGGACAGAAGCTTGATCTTAGTAGCCTTCACATAAGTGTATTGATGTCATCTTCTGCGTGAGGCCTTTCCTGAGAACAACACTCTCCATTTCCCTCATCCACAACTATTTCCTTGACACGTCATACCATCCAAAGTCCCAAACTTTGCACTGATTTGGGCACTATGTGTCTACGGCATGTGGTAAAAGTTGAAGAAGTATTTGTTGTATAAATAATTGATCTCATCTCCACTTTGGACTCTGAACCAATCTTGCTTTCCAATTCTGAACTAACACTTTTCCCAATCAGATAAGGCCATGCACTAAATTCTCCTGAACACAGAGAAAGCAGAGAACTTAATAAATGAATACATAATAACTAGTACAATTAAGCTATAAGATCAGATAATGCTAATTATGATGAAAAATGAATCAGGTGAAAAAGACAGAGAGGAATAGGATTTGCTATTTTTACCTAGAGTGGTCAGAAGAGTATTGAAAAAGATAAGTGAACCCTAGCTGGTTTGGCTCAGTGGATAGAGCATCAGCCTGCAGACCAAAGGGTCCAAGGTTCAATTCTGGTCAAGGGCAAGTACCTCGGTTGCAGGCTCCTGGTCAGGGCGCATGCAGGAGGCAACTAATTGATATGTTACTTTCATATCAATGTTTCTCTCTGTCTTTCTCTTTCAGTTCCACTCTCTCTAAAATAATGGAAAAATATCCTGGGGTGAGGATTTAAAATTAGAATAATAATAATAATAATAACAACAACAACAAAAAGAAAAAAGAAGTGACATATTAGTGGACTTGACTGGTATAACTCAGTGTAACACAAGGTTATATTCACACAAGTCTCCTGAGGCTCTGGCTACAATGCAGATTCTGATTCAGTAGGTCTGAGAGGGGCTGGAGAGTGTGCACTCTTGACAACCTCTGGATGATACCCAAGCTGGGTGCTGCGGAAGCAGGACCTAACATAAATGAGAGAAAAGTAGATTATAAAAAATGGCAATAATGCTAACATAGGAGCTGAAATTCTTACTGCATACATTAAAAAAAAATCTATAACTTGACATTCACTTGACTAGAAATAGGCTATTCTAAGTTTTAATAGCTGTTTGGACTCATAGATATTTGAGCATATTTTTAAAATAATGGGATTTTTATTTATTTTATATTCTTTATTAAAACATTAAAAATATATATAAGAAAACAAGAGAATCTATTTATAAATTGATTCACTAGCAATCATATTTTGATTTATGCACTCCAGTTTGTTTCTGGGTTGTTTTTTTTTTTACTTCAAAATATGCTCTATGTGTTTTGTTACTATCATTTAAAAATTTAATATGGCATGCACAATTAAATGTCAATGAACATTAATCTGTGTAAATTTTTTTGCCATAGCAACTGACATTTTAATTACCCATTAAATGCATGTTTATGATGGAAAATTAGGAAAAAGGGATAAGCAGAAAAAACAAATCAATCATAATATTTCTACTCAAATATATATACATATGTAAAATATGTATTTGCATCTTTTCATGTATTTTAGTACTTCTACCTAAATTATAATTTTTTTAAAAAGGGATTTACTATATACATCATTAAGTTTGCTTTTAATTTTTGAAATATTCTGAAGGGCAGAATATTTCATTATATGAAGATACTATTCTTATTCAAACTTTTATTTTTATTTTTATTTTTATTTTTATTTTTTTAAATATATTTTATTGATTTTTTACAGAGAGGAAGGGAGAGGGATAGAGAGCCAGAAACATCGATGAGAGAGGAACATCGATCAGCTGCCTCCTGCACATCCCCCACCAGGGATGCGCTCACAACCCAGGCACATGCCCCCGACCGGAATTGAACCCGGGACCCCCCCAGTCCGCAGGCCGACGCTCCATCCACTGAGCCAAACCGGCCTCGGCCAAACTTTTATTTTTAGCTATTCAGTGTAGTTCTAGTTTTGAAAGAAACATTTCTGCATTCTGGACCAATTTTTTTTTAGAATAAATTCTTAAAAGTAAAATTGTGTCAACACACTCATTTTTTAAAGTCTTCTGTGTTTTTTTATTTAATTTATTTTTATTGAATTATAGGGGTAACATTAGTTAATAATATTATATAGGTTTTAGGTGTACAATTCTATAATACTTCATCTGAATATTGTATTTGTGTGTTCACCACCCCAAGTCAGATCTCATTCTATCAACATTTATCATTCCTTTACCCTCTTCTACCTCCCTCATCCCCTTTCCCTCTGGTAATCACCGTACTATTGTCAGTGTCTGAGTTTTTTGTTTGTTGTTGTTGTTGTTTTTCTTAATCCCTTTACCTCTTTCACACAGAGCCTAAATCCCTCCCCTCTGACAGCTGTCAATCTGTTCTCTGTATCTATGAGTCTGTTTCTATTTTCTTTGTTTCTATTTCTGTTTATTATATTCCACATATAAGTGAAATCATCTTATCCCCCAATTGTATTTTTCAAATAATCTATCTCTTTCCTGTTAACCAGAGGTATCAACTTTATTATAGTCACAAATTTACTAATAATTATTAATTATTTTAAACTTTTTCTCATCCATCAATCTTTGTAATCTATACATATAAAAGCCTAAGCGACTGTTACTACCAAACGACCGGAACGACCGGTTGCTATGACATGTACAGACCACCAGGGGACAGATGCTCAATGCAGGAGCTGCCCCCTGGTGGTCAGTGTGCTCCCACAGCCAAGCTCCTGTGGCCAGCCAACCTCCCACGGTCCCACCCCCTGGCTGGCCAACCTCCTGCAGTCCCTCCCCGCCGGCAGCTGGCCCCGATCGGGACTGGGCCACATGACCCTGATCAACCTTGATCATTGGCCAGGCTGAGGGACCCCACCCCGGCACTAATTCACTCTCCATGCCTCTAGTTTAATATATAGAGAAACATATTTGCCCATATTGCTTTTTTGTAATATTTTTGGCTATAAATATTACATAGCTATTGTTTACATCCCCATAACTAGTTCTTGACCTGGCAATTTTTACTTCTTAATCCCTTCATCTTTTTCACCCATCCATCCACCCAAACCTCCTACAATCTGGGAACTATTGGTTTGTTCTCTGTATCTATGAGTTTGTTTCTGATTAACTTGTCTTTACATTTATTTTTGCTTCTTATTATTAGTACCAGAGGCCTGGTGCACAAACTTTGTGCACTTGGGTGGGGATCCCTCAGTCCAGCCTGAACCCTCTTGCAGTCCGGTAGCCCCTGGGGGATGTCCAACTGATGGCTACGACTGATGGCGTCAGCTGCTATTTGGTGGCCTGTCGCTCCAGGGTGGTGGTGGGGCCTTGTCCTACCTGGGGGAAGCTGAGAGTTGCTTTGTGGGTGTCAGGTCCAAGGTGCCATTTCTCTGTAAATGGCCAGTGCACATCACAGCAGCTCCTGCACTGAGTGTCTTCCCCTGGTGGTCAGTGTGCATCATAGCTATCAGTCAGATGGTCAGACACTTAGCATAATCAAAAGCATTAATTTTGTATATAAATTTTATAGTTAGATATCAATTCAAAGTACTAATTATAAGACTAAATATAGTATTTCTTAGTTGATTTGTTCACTTTTTTCAAGGTAGACTCTAAAATTTGCATGTAATAATAAAATAAACTTCTTGCTTTCCATCCAATTCTTATTTATTCCATTGTCTTATTATATGAATAGCAGTTCTAATATAATGCCAAAGAAGTAAGTGCCAGCAGCATAATTTATTAAAGTTTCTAATATAAAATATCTGATGTCCTGCCATTTAGCTGGTGGTTGTGACTATTTTATTGAAATTGGTAATCTTTACCGTTTAAAAGACATTTCCTTGTATTTGTATATTTATAAATTAAAATTTTTATGAAATATAAAATGAATTTTAAATTTAATTGAACACCTTTATAGCATGCACTGAAATGATACATTTCCCCCTATGGTCCCTGTTATATAATGGGTGTTATCAATAAATTTTATAAATATTAAACCACCCTAGAATCCTGGAATAAATCCTACTGTGTTAAGTTATATGTTTGGTTTGCTAATATTACAGCTAACCTCTTTGTATTTATATTTATGAGGTTGTTTTCTGTTTGCTTTATTATTTGACATTGTCAGATCTACTTATAAGATGTGTTGATTGAGAGGTTTTGCATTTTCCTTCAATCATTTAAAATATCATCGTATAAATCTCTTGAAAGTTATTAGAAGTAGCCTATATTAGTTTCCTGTGGCTGCTGTAACAAATTATTACAAAATGGGTGGCTTAAAATAATTGAAATTTATTGTCTCAGTTCTGGAAGCTCTAAGTCTAAAATTAAGGGCTATACTCACTGTAAAGGCCCTTAGGAAGAATCCTTTGTCCTTCATCTTAGATTTTGATGGCTCTCAGCACTTCTTGACAATCCTGGGTGAACAGTTGAGTCACTCTAAACTCTGCCTCATCTTCACGAAGCATTACTTCCCTGTAGTATCTCTATGTGCCCTCTACTCTTCTTACAAGGATGCCATTATTTAATTTTGGGCCCACCCTAAGCCAGTATTATTATATCTTGACTAATTACATCTGCAAAGGCATTATTTCTAAATAAGGTCACATTCTGAAGTTTCAGGTGGACATAAATTTGGAGCGCACACTATTCAACCCATAAAATCTATGGGTTTGATGCATTTCCTTTCTGCCTATATGTAAAGAAAAATGTTATTTAAAAGAAAAATAAGATCCTTTCTGCCTATATGTAAAGAAAAATGTTATTTAAAAGAAAAATAAGATAATTTTTAATCAATATGTTCTCTCTAGACCTCCCGTGTTTAATAGATTAATAGATCAGGTAATTAATTAAAAGATAATTCAACAGAACTACCATGACTTTTAAATTTTATTATACTGACAAGTATGTAAAATTATTCAAATTGGTTTGTAAACACAGATAGGACCTCAGTAAAAAATATTTTGAAGCTGTTCTTAAAATTTGTCATATTATCTGTTCATCATTAGATCAGGATACTAGAAGCCATTCATTGTGTTCCAGATATAAAGAGTTTGACATGAATTAGTGCTTACATTATCATGGGAAGGGCTGAGAGAGTAGAGGCCTGGGAAGCTGCCATCAAAAGTTATGGAAGAATTGCTATCCGTGGTCATACATGTTAACATTAAAAATCTCAGATTGAGCCCTGGCAGGCATTGCTCAGTGGTTGGAGCTTCTTCCTGCACACCAAAGGGTCATGGGTCCCATTCCCAGTTAGGGACACCTGGTTTCAGATTCAGTCCCACCTCCAGTTGGAGGCGCTTGTGGGAGGCAACTTATCCATGTGTCTCTCTTACATTGTGTTTCTCTCTCTCTTTCCCCCTTCCTTTCCATTCTCTCTAAAAATCAATTGGGCCAAAACTGGTTTTGCTCAGTGGATAGAGCGTCGGCCTACAGACTGAAAGGTCCCAGGTTCGATTCCGGTCAAGGGCATGTACCTGGGTTGCGGGCACATCCCCAGTAGGAGATGTGCAGGAGGCAGCTGGTCGATGTTTCTCTCTCATCGATGTTTCTAACTCTTTATCTCTCTCCCTTCCTCTCTGTAAAAAATCAATAAAATATATTTAAAAAAATAAAAATCAATTGGGAAAAATTATCTTCACTCCTTGGGTGAGGAATAAATAAATAAATAAATAAATAAATAAATAAATAAATAAATTGCAGCTTGAAACACCTATGTGAGTGGATCTTAAAAGCTTGCTGTGTGCCTTTTTTGATTCTTTGTCTACCTGAAAGCCTGGCTTTGACCTCCTCTAGAAAATATGGCTTCTGGTTCACGTCTACCTACAAAATTTAATATGAGCTGCTCTCATGGACACTATTCAAACCAGAATCATACAGAAAAGGCAATTCTGGAAAACAGAGTTTCCTTCCTTCAAAGGAGTAGTGGGGGCCAAGTTGACAGTATGTAATATAGTGTATCTAGAATCCTATAGATTAAGCCTGGTGCAAAGCATGGTCATGGAATTAGCTATTGATCCTTCTCTAATTTTCAAAGTCAAGTGACCGGAACGAACAGAACGACTGGTCGCTATGACATGCACTGTGGCTGGCCAACCGGCCCAATGGGGCCGTACCAGCTGGCCAACCTCCCATGGCCCCTCGCACCAGCCAGCCTGGCCCCTGATCACCCCTCCCACCCCTATCAGGGGCAGGGCTGGCCAGCCACCTCCTGTGGTCCCTCTCCCCAACCAGCCGGCCCTGATTGGCTGATTGGGGTGGGCTGGCCAAACTCCACCTGTGCACGAATTCATGCACCGGGCCTCTAGTTAAACAATAAGTCATAATATATTAGTTGTAAAAAGTATAATATAAAATTTTAGAGCTCTTTGCTTAAGTGAAAATATCAATATAGTTACCACTGATATTGATGCATTATATACTATGTACCAGTCACTCTCTTAAATCCAATAACTTATTCAATGTTATCAGTCACTCTATTAATATATTTTAATTATGAGGCCTATGATTATGGAAAAATAAAATGACTCCTAGAACTCAAATTAAGGGGTATTGGTCTTTCTATTGATTGGACATATAACTACTATTCATTAAGTCATATCGCTTATTTTGTAATGGGTTAAAGGCCTAAGTTGCCAGGCATAATTTGATGAAACTCTTCTTAAAAAATGTCAGATGTTGGGTTTGTGTGAAACATTTACATTAGGATTCATGTGTCCAATAGTCTGCTCATTATATATCAGTCCCTTTAGAAAATGAGCAAATTAATTCTGCTTTCCTAGATAGAGAAGAACTCTTCTACAGTATATTTTATCTCTGGTGAAGAAAGGAGAAAATCAAATCATAAGAGTAATCCAGTCTCTTATTTTGAGGTCTTGACCTCTTTGGAGGATAAACAGAGCTACTTTCAGCAAAGGAAGGAAAGTGAAGAGCTCGCATAATTGAATGTCAAGTGTGCCATTTTAACTGGAAATGTTCAAATCTTAATAGACTGTAAATCAGAAGATCCTATGACATAGTAATTGAGTTAACATTAGCCTTTCACCTGTATGAGCTTGCGTATGAATCTGACCTAGGTTAAAGGGAGGAAATTCTATTAATTTTCAGGTGTCTACTGGTCTGTGATCCAAAATTGCATTAGCCCCACTTTGGTAACAATGGCTTCGAGTTAAGATGATTTTGAACAACTTGGGTCAGTTTTTTCAACTGCTTGTAGATGTACTGACAGTGGAAAGTATTAAGATACTGAAGAACACTAACTCAAAAGTTGTCATTCACTTTTTAAGCATATTTTAAAAATAAGGTAAATTTAGAAACATAACCATTCAACAGTATTTTTCAAAATAAATTTCCAGTAAATACAAGGTATTTTTGTACTGAATTGTTTTCTAATGCAAACATTAAAAAAATTAATTCATATAATCTTTAATTCCATATGTTGATGATATCAAATACATGCTCACAGCAAACAACACAAACCAACAAGTAATGGGAAAATAAAATGGACTAAATGTACCCGTAATATGTCCAAAGTTATATATAATCATATACATGCAAGTTAACCTAAAAAAGTGCTATGTTTTGCCAACAAAATAATAATACTTTGGGTTATAAAAACAGATATAAGGAGTTAAAACTCTTTTTACTTCTCATCAAATTATTTTCCTTTTTAAATAGTTTCTTAAGAAAATTATTCAAAATGTAGATGTATATATTGTATATTGAGTTTGTTTGATTCAGCATTCTCATAATGATAAAAGTATACAATGATCTAGGAAGGTTGATATTTATCTGAAAAATATAAAAACACTAATTTGAAAATATATATGTACCCCTATGTTCAGTGCAGCATTATTTACAATGGCCAAGATAAGAAAAAAACCTAAGTGTCTACGTATATTTCATGAAATACTACTTAGTCATATAAAGATGCAATGTTGTCATTTGTAACAACTTGGGTGGATCTTGAGGATATTATGCTAAGTGAAATAAGTCAGACAAAAATTTTAAAAGATAACCATATGATTTAATTTATATGTGAAATATAAATTGAAAAAGTAACAAACAAAAATTAAAACAAGCTCATAAATATATACATCATATTGTTGGTTACTTGAGGAGAAAGGTGGGGGAAGGGCAAAATAGGTTAAGATATTCAAATATATGGTGACAATGGAAACTAGATTTTTGATGGTGAGCGTGCAATAAAGTATACAGATATCTAATTATAATATTGTATACCCAAAATGTATATAATGTTATTAACCAGGGATACTCCAATTAAAAAATGTAAAAAATATATATACAACAACCTAAATGTTTAAGAAAAGAGTAAGATTAAGATACATTAGAGTACATTCATATAATAAACTATGATGCAGCAAATAACAGAAGTTTGAACATATTTATAAAAAGGTAAATGTGGGCAAGGTAATCATCACTGAAAAATGTGTAATAAAAATTACTTTAAAGATATGTTCTCAGATTTGTAAAAAATTAGAATCTCTTTTAGAACAAATAAAAGTAATCAAAACAAATGTTTAATAGTGACTATCTCTAACTTGTGAAATTGTGGGAGTGTTTAAGTTTTCCTTTTGTGGCATTTTTATTTTGAAAAATAAATACATGAACATATTGTGCTTTTATGTTCAGCAAATAAAGAAAGCCTATTAAAAATGTCTCATTTTCTAATCTTGTGTTTCAAAATGGCTCATTATCTTAACCAAATGCAAAGGTTCAAATATGGGACTTATAAAAATTATATGGGCGCAAATGTATTCTTTAAACTCTTTTTAAAAAAATAGAATATACAAACAGCAGGACATGAAATTTTATCAAAATTTGTCAACTCATGAGCTATCATGCCATAAAGAGTATAAACAACAAAATGTCGTAAATAACATTGTGTATTAAATGTATTATTATAAAAATCTCAGTGAATGTTATACAGCATAAACTGAATCTATAAAATGAAACTTCTATGATTCAGTGGTACCTTCAAATGTGCTCATTACATGTGTGAGAGCGTTCTCCCCTCTTAACTCAAGAGTTGCATAACCTAAGCTCACAGTGAGTTTCTACTGTTTCCAGGAGAAAGAGCTGAATATATAAAAGAATAAATCAGACCCCATGATTAAGTCAACCATGTACATTCGGTGAGGCACAGGACAATTTTTTCCCCATATAGTGAAAGATATATTGATGATGGTTAAATGAGCACTATTCGCCACAATTAACTGTGGCATAGCACTGACTACGGTTCTCCCCATCCACTCAGAATGACATGTCAGAAGGTTAGCGGCCAACAATATGTCCGGGAAAAGGGTTTTATAATATTTTGAAAAAAAATATTATATTTACTCCTTTCTTCTTTATGACTCAATCATTAGAGTACAATAAAGCCTATAAGGTAAGCCATGCGCCTTTTCAATGTTTAATAGTCATTACAATTTGTAACTGCAGAAATGAGGGTAGTGATGATATTCATGGACATACTTGAAGGAGGGGAAAGTTGGCTCAGAGGGTAGGTATAAGAAAAAGTATGTGAACAAGAAACACAGAAGATGACTTTTATTCATTCACCTCTTGAAATAAGATTGTGAGACTGTGGATAAAAGGAAGTTAGAAAAGACGGGTAACAGAGAAGAGGCTTTTCTGGAGAGGGAAGAAATGGATTTCTGGCATATGTATATTTTAAAAGCTCCTTTTTATCTTCTCTGTGCCTGGGAGAGTTTTTCAAATGTCCCCAGAAGCCACCTGTTTGCACTTACCTGGTAACAGGTGGACGGAATTAGGCATTCGTCTCAGAATGTCACTGCAGATTATGTTTCCCATATGCTCTTTTAGTCTTAGCAAGTCAGCTGCCACGAGGGTGCAAAACAAGCACATTTTAGTCTGCCTCTGATTAAACTAATGATAAACCAATAACTGCTGTTAGAAGAAGAAAAAAGGAAACAGCGCTAACGTTCAGTCTGCCAGGATGATTCTCTCTCCGGTTAAAGATTTTCACTCCTGATAAGATTTCATTTGAAGCAAAGATTAAGCCATATGTCCCTTTAGTCATTGATATTTTAATTTGCATATGCTGATCTCATAGAGAGGAAAACTGTTCTAAATCAGTAGAGTGGGTGGTACTTAGCAATTCAGAGGAAATGCAGATTGGTCGTCAAATGACTTAATCAGAATTGATCTTCCAGAAGCTCAAATGTTGTTGTGATTGATTCTGCCTTTCTGTTACATAAAGGTGCTCTCTTTCTTTAAATCCCCTGCTTAACCACTTCCCACCAAAGCTGGTGAGAATTAAGATGGCATAAAGGACTTATGGTACACTGTCAATGCCCAATATACACTTTATAGGGGTCACACAAAGGAAAGAATAATACAAATAGACAAAGAGGGCATAAAGCTTATTTATAATAATAATAATAATAATAATAATAATTTCAAAAACTTCCCTAACCCAGAGAATGAAATAGAAATATGTCTAGGAAGCCCAAAAGGTGAAGATGAGTCCAAATGGACCCATTCCAGAAAGACACATTATAATTAAATTGTCAAAAGTTAAGAGCAAAAAGAGAATCTTAACAGTAGCAAGAGGAAGGCAATTTGTTACATACAAGAGCACCCCTATATTTTTTTCAGCAGAAACCTGGTAGGCCAGAAGGGAGTGGAATGATATATTCAAAGTGCTGAAAGAAATAACTCACAACCGACTATACTCTAAGCTGGCAAAGCTGACAGTATTGAAGGGGCATTAAAGAGTTTTCCAGAAAAACAAACACTGAAGGAACTCATTACCACAAGACCAGACTTACAAGAAATGTTTAAAGAAGTTTTTGAAGTTGAAATTAAAGGATGGTAATTAGTAACAGGAAAACATATGAAAGTATAAAAGGTACTTATATAGTCAAATTCAGAATAATCATATTGTAGTACAGTGAGGAAATGATTTATAACTCTAATATAAAGATTAAAAGACAAAAGTATCAAAATAACTACACTAATTCGTTCATGTATACCCAATGTAAAAAAAGTAAACTGTGACATCAAACCATAAAATATACAGGAAGGCCCTAACCAGTTTGGCTCAATGGATAGAGCATCGGCCTGCAGATTGAAGGGTCCTGGGTTTCATTCCGGTGAAGGGCACATGTCCAGGTTGCAGGCTTTGTCCCCAGTAGGGGGTGTGCAGGAGGCAGCTGATCAATGATTCTCTCTCGTCACTCGTGTTTCTATCTCTCTCTCCCTCTACCTTACTCTCTGAAACCAATAAAAAAATACATTTCAAAAAAATATGTAGGGATGAGTGTAAAAATGTAGTACTTTAGTATGCATTCAAAATTTAATTGTTAATCAGCTTAAATAGGTTGTTATACTACAAGATGTCTGATGAGAGTGTCATGGTAACTGCAAAACATAAACCTAAATAGATACACAAAAGATAGAAAGAAAGAAATCAAAATACACCACTATAGAAAATCATAAAATTACAAAGGAAGAAAAAAGGAAAGAAAAGGAAAGGAAAGGAAAGGAAAGGAAAGGAAAGGAAAGGAAAGGAAAGGAAAGGAAACAACACTTCAAAACATCCAGAAAGTAATTAACAAATGGCAATAGTAAGTCTATATCTATCAATAATTACCTTAAATATAAATAAACTAAATTATCCAATAAAAAACATGGAGTTGTTTAATGGATTAATAAAAACAAAAATAAGAAATGACTATATGCTGTATACAAGAGACTCACTTCAGCTTTAGAGACAATCATAGTCTGAAAGTGAATGGATGAAAAATTTAATGCAAATGGAAACCAAAAAGAAATCAGGAGTAGCTTTAAATATTTCACGCCAAAAAAAAGACTATTGTAAAACCAGTACAAAAGAAAGAAAGGTCATTATATAATGTTAAAGGGGTCAATTTACCATGAGGATCTAATAATTGTAAATATTTATGTACCCAATTAGGCAAGAAAAATAAAAGGAACCAAGTCAGAAAGGAGGAAGTAAAACTGTCTCTGTTTGAAGATGACATAATCTACATTATAAAAGACCAGGGGCCATCACGACCTACATGACCAGATGGATAACTGGTCACCAGAAAGTGCATGGAGCACCTTTCAGTCCCTCCCCCGTGGCCCACAGGCTCCTATCACAGCAAGGTGGTGGCCAGAGGGGGAGTGGGCGTGGCAAGGTGGGTGTGGCAAGGTCATTAGCAGAAAGAGGCCTGGAGAGAGAGGCAGGGTCTCATCAGCAGTTGCTGCAGAGGCTGAGGATCAGGCCTGGAGAAAGGCCCAGAGACACTGACTGGCGTAGTAACTGATCAATCAGAACCAAATCTGGGTGAAGTGCGAGGAGCCAATGGGTGCCTAGGAGGTGGAGCTTTTGACACTGACTGGCATAGAAACCAACCAATCAGAACCTAATCTGGGTGAACTGGGAAGGCAGAACCTAAGGTGGGGGCTGAGGAGAGGTTTTAAGGGCAACAGCTATTTGGTGCAAGGGGTAAGAAAGCAGTTCAATTTTTTAATGACTGGTTTGGCAGTATAGTGCATATGGCTGGCTATCAGTCCAGATATAGGGATTATGTGTTTTTGTCTGCCAAGAGCATCTCCTCCTGCTGTAAAAGGCGTTCCCCCCCAATTTAAGCAATCCTATCCTATATAATGTATCTATATTAATAAAAGGGTAATATGCTAATTAGACCGAGGTCGACTGGCCATCTTCCAGGCATCCGACTTCCTTCTGGACAAAGCCATGGTGGTGGGGGCCAAGGCAAAGGCAGTTAGGGGCGATCAGGCCAGCAGTAGAAGACAGTTGGGGGTGAGATCAGGCTGGCAGGGGTTTAGGGGCAATCAGGCTGGCAAGGGAGGGCAGTAGAGGCAATCAGACCAGCAGGAGAGCAGTTAGGGGTGATCAGGCATGCAGACAGAGATAATTAGGGGCAATCAGGCAGGCAGGCAAAGGCAGTTAGGGGTGATCAGGCAGGCAGGCAGAGGGGTTAGGGGCAATCAGGCAGGCAGGCAAAGGCAGTTAGGGGTGATCAGGCAGGCAGGCAGAGGGGTTAGGGGCAATCAGGCAGGCAAGAAGAGTGGTTAGGGCCGATCAGACAGGCAGACAGGTGAACTATTAGGAGCCAGCAGTCCCAGATTTCGAGAGGGATGTCCATCAGTCGGACATACCCAAGGGATCCCTGATTGGAGAGGTTGCAGGCTGGGCTTAGGGAACCTCTCCCCACTGCATGCATGAATTTCGTGCACTGTGCCTCTAGTATTATATACAAAACTCTAAAGACTCCACATTAAAGCTGTTAGAACTAATAAACAAATTCAGTAAAGTTATAGAATAAAAAACCTATAATAATAAAAACATAATATGACTGAATGACCTTCTGGACAAAGCTGGGGCTTTGAGGGAAGCCCAGGTCCCAGGTGCCTGTTGGGGCTGTGAGGGAAGCCCAGGTGCTGGGTGCCAGAGGGAAACCAGTGCTGGCAGCTGGGGAAGGAAGGCCTACTCTTGCACGAATTTTGTGCATCGCACCTCCAGTCAGCATATAAAAATCTGTTGCATTTCTAACAACAAACTGCCAGAAAGAAATTTAAGACAAAAAATATCACTTACAATTGCAACAAAAATAATAAAGTCATAAAGAATAAACTAAGAAAGTGAAATATTTGTACACTGCAATTGATAAAATATTGACAAAGTTTCAAATAAATGGAAAGATATTTTAAATTCATGAGCGGGAAGAATAAACAAGAAAAAATGACATGTGGCACTGATACTGATTTTATAAAAAACTTGAAAGAATTTTATAAGTTTATCCATGATACCATTTGATGAGTTCAAAAACATAGGGCCCTTCATCTGTCACTGAAATGACTCTGAAATTAGTATGATCACATAATAAGTTCAAATAACGCTTCCCACTCTTATCAAAACACAGCCCAGTGTGAAAAGCAAATTTGAAACAGCCCTAGTGTTTGGTGTCTTTCAAGAAGATGCTCAAAAAAGTGAATGGATGCCTCAGTTTATCCAAATTATTTTTTCACCAAAATGTGACATAACCATCAGTACATGAAAGCGTGTTTTTTTGCCCACAATTTCCACACATGCTGTGCCCTTAGGAGGAAGATGAAAAGGAAGAGGGTGAGAAGTCCCAGGTCTGTTAGTTCCCTCACTTTGAAAAGCCTCAAATCAAGAAAATGACATGTAGCTTCTTTTACAGTGGGATCAAAAGAAACAACAGACAGCTGTGTTTTTGTGCACATGTATTTTTTTAAGCAAGTTTATAGTTCAAATTTTAGGTCTCAAAGACCAGATGTTGTAGATACCAGACACTCCCATGTATACTTGAGTGGGAGAATGAAGAAAGAGAAAGAAGGTGCTTTACCAGTGTTTACTTTTGTAAAAAAAATCACAAACCATAACAGCTGAATATAACACAACAAGTAATCATTTAAAAAACATGAACGTCCACCAAGCTCTTGGTCCTAGAAAACTATAGCTAGAATCATAGGTAAAATAATAAGAAGGTATTGGTCATAATTTAAGCACGTGATCAGAAATATCAGTGAGCTTGGCTTTGGACTTATGAATAAAATATAACACACAGGTTTTATTGGTGAGTTTATATGTTTAGGTTTTTTGTTTTTTTCTTCTAAGAGGGAAAAGGATGTGTAAAGATTAGATGAGCTCTTTCTATATTTAGGGAGTGGCATGAGAGAAGTTGGGAAAACCAAGAGGAAAAAAAATGTACACATGTAAGGTTAGGAGGTTGCAAAGGGAAGACAAGAAGGTAAAAAATAAAATGGAAACAGAGTTGGAAGGTGGGGGAGGGGCGGGCCAACCCCTAGAAAAGGATCAAGGGTGAGAATAGCAACGGCTTTGATCTATAAGCATGGATAGTTTTGAAACAGAAACAAAGGAATATCTTTTTTTTTTCTAAAACCCTAACAGTATTTTTATTCCCTCTTTGAAAGATAGTTGGTGTATCTTTACTTGATTTGATGAGTGGTACAAGTCAAAGATGGAGAAAAGGTGTTGTAAAAAGCATTTCCCAAGATCCTGTGATGTTGATTACATCAAATCCTTAGATCTTCACTTTGCCCTTCACAGTGTTATTCCTTGTGCACATATATAGAAACATCTGTGAAAAAGCACCCTTTAGTACACTTAGAATTTTCTATTTAAGAGCTTTTCTTAAAAAATAATAATATTTTCTTTGAAGGCCTGAACACAGATAATTATTTACCAAAAATGACACCACTATTTCACCAAGGAGCTACGGGAAAAATATTACTCTCCAAGAACTGCAAACAACATATTGGTTTCAAATGCCTGCAGCATCATTAGCTTTGCTTCCTGAACTGATTGCCATAAGTCTCTGAATTTCAGTGTTGGTATGTCTTAATTCACTGGAAGGAAGGTTATCTCATATGCCAAGCAAGATTGTTGCAAAGTGTAAATTTAAAAATTATCTGGGAAAATGCCTTGGAAACAAAAACCATTGCTATATTATTACATAGGGCACTTTTTAATTAATGGAGGAGAAATATCACTGATATTTGACAATACCATTTATGGTGTTCATCGCTAAGAACTATTCTAATTAATGGGTAGATAGGTAGGCAAACAGAAGGACAGCTGGATGGGTAGATAGATGACATATAGATAGGTAGATGATAGTTTGATGCAGGTATTCATAATACACACACACACACACACACAGATAATTATATGGCATTTTATTACCATATGTTATATAGTATTTTATTGGAGAAACAAATTTAAGGAGAGTCAGGTCACTTGCCCAATGTCACACAGCCATGAAATGACATAAACTGTTTATCCCTGAGGCCTAATGTCTTTCCTTATAGTATATGAGTCAAAGAGTGGCTTCAATAAAAAAAAAAAAAAAGGTTCATTATTTATCGTAATTCTATGGATCAGCCAGGTAGCTCTTCCTTCTGGTCTGGTTTGGCTCAACTGGTACGTGGCTGGGGTTCAGCTGGCAAAACAGGGCTCACTATGTCATCTGGGGAGCCGGACACTCCCCGCACGTGGTTCAGACCAGCCTGAGCTTATTCGAATGATGGCCGAAGAGTTCCATAGAGAGGCAACCCTAGTACACAGTGCCATGTAAGCTAATGTCTCAATAACCAAACAAGTCATACATGTTCAAACCCAGGTTCAAGGGCAGAAAAATAGACTCTCTCTCTTGATTGGAGAAGGGACAGTGGATGGACATAAGGGAAAGTAAGATTTTATGTCATTTTTGAAATCTACCTGACCATGATCTACAACACCATAGAAACCACACTTCATATTTGTATATGGATGTGACACATTTACGCTTACATATTATGTATTTCTATGTGTGTTTTTCTTTGGGGGCTTAGGAGGCAATGAAAGGAAACAAGGAAAATATTGCTAATATCTTATCTTTATTTATTTAAAGAACAAAAGCCATTAAGGAAGTTCAAACTAATGCCTCCTGCATGGAGCTTGACATGTCCCTGCAACTATGTGCATGCACTTGTTTTTGTCATTATTTTTACACCCTCAGAGAACTGACCCATACTCTATTTTAATTTTGAATTACTGTTAATATTTTTAAAATATGGGGAATACATGTAAACATCTGGATTTCTGGCTTTATTTGAAATATTAGAAGATCTAATAACACATGACAAAAATTCACTGAAGATTTTTTTAATGGGGGTGAAAGTATCCCCCTGTGTTTCCCTCCTCACACTAAGACGGAAGGTTTTGGCAAGAGAAGGCACAACATGGAGGACTGGAGATCATTTTAAAATATAGAATTTGTAGCCTCAGTGAACCTGACTTGAATTATCATCAAGACAAAAAGCCCCTGACTCCAACTTTAAAAATATACACTTAGTAATTAACAGCACTAACTTCTTTTGAACTTGGCATCATCAATTAATTAAAGGTAAGGTTTTGTTTCCTGGGAAATTTAGTAAATTGCATGTAATAAACTCCTGTGTGTGTCTGCCAGTGGCTTCATAGAGACACAAGAGATGAGAGCTTCAGAGAGAGGCAAGAGATGAGAGCTTCAAATAAGCTCTGTCTCTCACTGTCAGATCTGAGCCAGTCTCTTAGCACCCACCTGCTTCCCTATCAGTTAAGTAGGAATAATAAAGGAGACTTCATGCCCTTCCATGGATGCCTACGGTCTTAAAAAATAAATGACAGATGGAATGCACATATTTCTTGGAGTGGGGAGAGGGGGAAGGGGGTCTTGGAATCTTAAAAGTGTTCCTCAGATTCTGCTAGGTTTAGTCATACTATTTGGATCTAATAGAGGAATCAACACTAAGACTCTTAACCATTACCTTGGCTTGTCAGACCTGCACTAAACAACACACTCAGGCTTATCTGATTGCACCTACACTCAGGTGCACAGGTACCAAATTGCCAGACAAGATCAAAGGGATTTTTTTCTCTTTTTTAGGCATAGTGCCATAGACTTGGCCAGACAATTTCCTACCCCACCCTACTTTTTTTTAACTCTACTGTTTACTGTCTCAGTATTACAAAAAGATGGCAACATTCTAAGATGAATGTATATGAGCTCATCCTCTAAGCCTACTGCAGTGGGAAAATGCACATATATAAACATTTAAAGGATATTTTTGAACAATGTATTCCTTCCAGCTTAAATAAGCTCTTTAAAACAAAACAACTGAAATATACATATACTAGAGGCCTGGTGCACGAAATTTGTGCACTGGGGAAAGAGTCCCCCAGCCTGGCCTGTGCCCTCTCACAGTGTGGGAGCCCTGCAATTGATTGCCCCAAAGAGGTAGGCCCAGACCACCCATCTGGGGCTCCTCAATGGATTGCCCCAAAGAGGTAGGCCAGAGCCACGGGACCCCTGGCTTCACCAAGTGGAGCCATGGGACCCACCTCGGTGCTGTGCATCCAGTGTCAAGCCCCCATCCACCTATGTGTGCACACAGCCCTGCCCACCCAAGCACGCATGCAGCCTCCTGGTGATTGCTCATTATGGTGTGAGGGCATCACAGTGTGAGGGTGTCACAACCACATAGGCTTTTATTAATAGGATATATATCTATACCAGTGGTCAGCAAACTCATTAGTCAATAGAGCCAAATATCAACGGTACAACGATTGAAATTTCTTTTGAGAGCCACATTTTTTAAACTTAAACTATATAGGTAGGTACATTGTTATTAACTTAATTAGGATACTCCTAAGGCTTAGGAAGAGCCACTCTCAAGGGGCCAAAGAGCCGCATGTGGCTCGTGAGCCACAGTTTGCCCACCAGTGATCTATAAAAAGCTAATATGCTAATGGTCGATACACTGTAACTTAACGACCAGGTCATTAGCACATTAGCTGGGGCGTTGATCTGGAGACAGGGCAGAAGTGGGGAGGTGCCCGGAGGAGGCAGGACCATCCCCTTCCAGGGAGGGCTGAGGTGAGAGTGCATAGCGCCCCCCCTCACCAGTCCTTCGCCACCCACTGCTCACACTCTGAGTGCCCAGCAGCCCAACTCCCAGGGGAAGGCGCACAGTGCAGCAGACGGGAGGCTTCCATGCTCTCCTCTGGTGCCATGATGTAGCGGTGCTGCTGCATTGCTCAGGGGATGGGGCAGAAGCAGGGAGACACCCAGAGAAGGCGGGACCAGCCCAAGGCGACTTGAGGGACTGAGGGTGGGGCTTGAAGTGGTCAGAGAAGTCCAGAGGGTTTGTGGGCTGGGCCAGGCATGCTGGAGCTCTGCGTGGAGAGATTCACGTATCAAGGCAGGGTGATGCTGTGCGATTTCAAATAGCGCTAGGCTCCTAGAATATGCTAATTGTCCCTCATGTCATCGCAAAAATGGTGGTGTCCACAGCCAATAAGGAGGGAATATGCTAATTGACTGCCCCACCTTCAAAGATGGTGGCACCCACAGCCACAAGATGGAGGCTCCCAGTCCCCTCAACCCCACAGGGGGGTTAGTGAGGATGACCAAACGACTGAACAGCAGGCTACGTGGGATGACCAGGCTGGTGGGGTGCCATGAGGGGCTACCAGGCCAGCAGGGGGGGCAGTTGGGGGTGACCAGGTCAGCAGAAAGGGGCAGTTAGGGGTGACGAGTCCGGCAGGAGAGGGTGAAGTTGAGGGGGGTGCAGTTGGGGGCTATTAGGCCAACGGGGGGGGGGAGTTGAAGATGACCAGGCTGGCAGGGAGGGCAGTTAGGGGCTATTAGGCCAGCATGGGGCGGGGGGGGAGTTGGGGGTGACCAAGCTGGCAGGGGCAAGTAGTTAGGGGCAACCAGGCTGGCAGGCAGGTGAGCAATTAGGAGCCAGGGGTCCAGGATTGTGAGAGGGATGTCCGACTCCCGGTTTAGGCCCGAGGGGTCCCAGATTAGAGAGGATGCAGGCTGGGCTGAGGGGATAACCCCTGTCCCCAATGCACAAATTGTGTGCACCAGGCCTCTGGTATATATATATAGTGTTATTGTGTTGACTCTTAGAACTTGACTATATGATGGTACCACAGGTCCTTTGGCTCTTTTGAACATTCAATGTTTAAATAGAAGTCAAAAATCAAACTTAAGGAAGCAAATATTGAGTTTCTAGAGCTAACTTTTTATCTGGTTTTGGTCTCACAAGGCAAGGCTGTAATGGATTAAAAATAGTCACAGATTCTTTGCTACTTATTCTTTTGACACGTGCAGCTTCTTTCTCTTCCCTTTGAATTTGGGCTGATATGATTGACGTTTTTACAAATTCATTTTTCAATTACACTTGACACACAATATTATGTTAGTTTCAGGTGTACAACATAGTTACTAGACATTGACATACTTATGAAGTGATCATCCCAGTAAGTCTAGTACCCGCCTGGCACCATACGTAGTTATTACAATATTGTTCACTATATTCCCTATGCTGTACTTTCCATCCCCGTGACTATTTTTACAACTGGCAATTTGTACAAGGATTGGCTTTGACTAACAGAATGGTCTTCTGACAAATCAGAAATGAAGGCTTACATCTTGTGAGTTCTAAGGCATCTGAAGTGTCCTCTCCCATCCTGCTCGAAATGCTGCTTCTTGAAAGCCAGTGCCAAGTGTGAAGAAGCCTAACCAGCCAATAAGAGAGGCCATGTGAAGGACAACAGGAGCTCAGCCTGCACTCCCAGCCTGCAGCCAGGGCCACCTGCTAGGTGTGTGAGTGAAGCCACAATCCCTGTGCCCATCCCTGGGCCATACTGTACGAAGCAGGGAATTTGTAAAATTGGACTCTGCCCACATTCCTAACTTGCATCACCGTGAAAAAAAGTAACATCATTGTTGTTTGAAGCCACCGAGTTCAGGTATCACTTGGCACAAAGCAATGGAACACTGAAACACTCCTCAAAGCATTTTCTCAGGACTGGTGAGAAATGGTGGCCCATTCTCATTTCTACAAATGTGATGGTGATTAAGTTTTTATACTGTCTCCTGGTGAATGAACACAAAGTGGATGAGCCTCACATATTCTGTGTTAAACGCAAGAATCTGACAGAGCTGGTCCAAGGAATTCTTCTGTTATGAAGAATATTTGCTTGTATTTACTTAGTCTGTGAAAAGGCATTCTTTTGTTCTCATGTGAATGAGTTTGTTTGAAGGAGAGGGTGTGTGAAGGAGGAGGGGTCGGCTCACTCATTTCCAGAGAGGAGCTCCTTTTCAATGGTCCCCATGGGACCTATCTGCAATAACATGTCTGGGACAAGCAAATCAGAAAGGAGCAGCCCCGTGTTCCTATATATTCTTTCGGCAGCACTTAATGAAACAAAAAGCCTTATTAGTATCTCCTGTCTGAAACGTGTAAGTCCACGAAAAGGAATTCAAAGCCCAACAAAAGGTGTGCAACGGCTCTGTGAACCCACGGATTCTTCGCTTGCAGCCAGTAAATGAATCCCATAATTATCTTTTCTTTCGTATGAACATTTCAACTGAGAATGAAACATACAGGAGGGGCAGGCAGAAATTCAGGATGTAACTTTTTTTTTCAAAACACAGTATTTCCAGCCTACGTTATGGCATCTGTGTTCCCCAACTCAAAGCCTAACTTGGCAGGGAACACAAATACATTCACATAAGCAGACAAAGCCACAAGCACGAACAGGCTGATTTAAAAGCAGGGTTTTCGGTTAATGGGCGTATTTGGCATAATGTTCACATCGACATTGTAGTGGAAACTGTGGCTTTGAAATTACTTAGCTTCCCTACTGCTATAAACTGTCTTTCTCTGCAAAATCCTCGGAGTGACAATCCTTGTACAGTGGGTTTCCGGTATTACCAATGCCTTGTAAATAATAAAAAGCAGAATCATTTTATAAAACAAAAACCGAGACCTTAACAGACATGACAAAATGAGTTAGTGGCCACAGTCAGGGCAAACGCATTATGACAATCCAGGTGCTTCTAGTCTATTGATCAGATCTCAAAAATTGCTCTCCAATCAATCATCTCTGACTCAAAGTCATGCAGTGATTGGTTGATGACAATAAATAACTTCGTCTACCAAGAAATAACCCATTTTACCCTCTCCACCCTGGGGACTTAAGCCTCATCAGCAAAACTGGAGTTAAAATCGGTGCGATTAGTCTTGAGTAATACTTTAATTATAAAGTAAAATATGACAGCCAACAAGAGAAAGAAAAGCTCAGTTGATTTGTTATTTTCTTGTGTTTTTAATGTGTTAATAATGAATTGAATATAAACATTATTCAAATCCGCATGGCATTTAATTGTGCAGCTTAAGAATGCTTTTGCTGAAGAACTTATGACACCACATGACTTTTCTGAGTGTTTACGATGCACCACTTGTTTTACATGTTTTTTTCTCCCTCATTAATTCCTAATGAGAACCCTCTTACTTAGAAATTATACTTGTCTTTGCTTATAGTTGAGGAAATGTAAGCTTAGCAAGTTCAAGTAGCTTGGCTAAGTTATTGTGAGTAAATGACCGAGTTGGGATTTGAACCCAGACCCCACTGACTCCAGGCTTGCTATCCCCAGTCTTATATTTACTGCCTTCCTATTGCTAGTACTGAGTCTTCCTCACCACCCAGCTCTTTCAGGTTCAGTCAGTAACTGAAAGCATTTATTATTTTTTATCCCAAGTAATTTTAAAAATATCACTGGTTGCTTAGGAAAACTTGAACATATCTGGTCAGGAGTGATTCTAGAGAGACATCTTAAATTCATTGAGAGTGGGATTCTGAGTAATTTGGAGACATTAGACCCTGGAAGTACACGTTCAATAACTATTGCAGCAATAGAATGAGCACAGATGTATTTTCTCTGCCATTTCATGAGTACATATAGAAATGCCATGTGATGGAAGGGTTGAAGCCTGCTTCTGGAATTCCGACAGACACTGTCTTCAGGTCCTAACATACTGCTACAGACACTATCCCAACAAGCTCCATGCAGCTCCATGCTGGTGCTGGCCTCCTCATCCCTAGAGCTAAGAACCACTTCTGTGTTTGACAACATCATTATTTTAGGCTTGGATATTTTCAGAATGATGGGGTTAATCTGAGGAAAATTCAATTGGGCATGTCAGGAATCCTGGCATCTTTAGGCACTTGAAAGAAGAAAATAGAGCAGCTTTATCAAATCTGACAAGCCTGGTGATTGTGTGTGTGTGGAGATGAGAGAGAGAGAGAGAGAGAGAGAGAGAGAGAGAGAGAATTGGAATTCTTGTCCTTATTTGTCCCTTTAATTGCTTCTCATCAGCAACATGAACTGTTGTTCATCAGCCTCTTCTTATTGTCATTGCCTAGATGCAGAGTATCCAGCTGGCAATTTCGAGCATTTGCTGTTTATAACTGAAATTATATTGCTCTTTGATGAGAGACAAAGAGAAAAAAGGATGGCATGTAGGAAATTAGAAACTGAGTAAAAAGGATGATCATTTTTGTGACTGAAAATAGATTGGTTCTTAATAAGTGGTCAAGGTAAAAATATCTCAGTACTTAGTTAAAAGTATACTAATTCTCCTATGCTGCACAGTAACATGGTTTTAATGCATGCTCAAGATTAACAGGCCCGGATCTACCTCTATATTATCTGAATGTAACCCAAAAACTTAGCTTGTCTCCATTCCCACATCCACCCTCACCCCTGAATGGCACACAAATAAATTTGCATCAGTGAATATCAGCCATTGGTCAAAGGGTTTTATTTGAGGCAGTCTTCAACTGTGGGGTTTGCTATGTACATACCTCAATGTTCCATTTGCCTTAGCTTTAGATGAATTTCAGTTGTACAATCATTGAGGTAGTTGGTTGTTCAGTGCTTGGAGTACTGGTTTAAATACTCAAGATACAAATGGTCAACCTTCAGACTAACTAGTAGAACTTGGCACAGTGCCAGTTCTCAAAATGGAAATTCCAAAAGTACATACAGAGAAGGCATCCTATCTAATAATAGACAAACATGGTAATTGGCCATACCTTCACTACACCTTCCATTGGCTAATAAGCAAGATATGCAAATTAACTGCCAACAAAGATGGCGGTTAATTTGCATACGTAGGCACAAAACGGCGGAGCAAAGACTGAAGGCAGCTCCGGCCGGAGCGAAGGCCTGGGTCCCAGGTGCCAGAGGAAAACCGGTGCCGGCAGCCAGGGGAAGGGAAGGCCTATTGCACGAATCTTTTCATGCAACAAGCCTCTAGTGGATTTATAAATGAACAGAGATAAAACTGTCCTCATTCTTCTCTTATTCTGGAAAGAAATGAAGTTCAGAAAGAGTAGGAATGAATACTTTATCCACCTGCAGTTCTGGAAAAACAGAAACTCAGCTCCACAGAGGTGGACATCATTGAGGAGATAAATGTGACAGGCATTCCTAAGGCCCCTTGTGATTGGACCAGTCCAACTCCTTAATATTCCAGAGTATAGACTGTCTCTAATAATGGTGAATTTTGTTATAACTTAGCCAGGTGTCTGTGAAATGATAAGCAGGATTTTTCTGTTCAAATGAGTTTTACTAATTTACAGAGGTAGTAGAGAACTATGGCGCCCTGTGCTTTAATACTTACTAAGGCTGTCACAATGCCATGGGTTATCAAACATTTGTTCTTAAAGAGTTTTCCTAATATTGCCGGGAGCCAGTCCATCCTTGCTGCTTGACACAGTCGCTGCAGGAAAGAAACATCTGCACAGCATATGTTTCAAGGGACCTGGCATATATAGCATATTGTTCTTAATATGTTTGCTCTCCTTAGTGCCATGTGTTTTAACCAAGGTCACCTCTCTGAGAAAGGTTGTTTCCCCAGGTGGGGATTTTTGCCTGAGGTTAGGGAGGGGATACAACCCTTTAACTAAGTGCCAGGTGGGTAGTTAATCACTTTAACTACAAACAATCACGCTTAAGCTACATAATCTTTACTCCCTGGAATGGAGATAAGAAACGCCCTAACCTTTGCAATAGAAATTGACAGGATTAAAATTGACTGGTATAAATACAGATGTAACAAGACAATAAACATCAGATCCTAATCAGATCCTAACCAGAACTTGGCTGGAGTTCCTGGCTAGAGATCCTGGCTAGGCTGCTGGTCAACTGAACGCTGTCTCCGTGTCTTTCCTTCCTTGCCGACTCCGTCCACAACTTGGGGAACCCCTGGACCTGCTGGGGTTGGAACCCAGCATAATATCAATGAGCTCATTTTTTTTTTCCAGCTGATTCTCAAGTAACACAGTGAGATTAGGTGGATAAACATGTATATCCTGTAATATGGATGAGGAAACCCGGCATCAAGAACTTTGAAAATAATAGGTTGCATTAGGTTTTGGCAACAGGGAACACATGAGTGGTACTCTATTACTGATTAGTAGGATAACAGGTGATGGGGAATAAAGGAGCCCTTAGAAGTGCCTGAAGATATTTTGTGTACAAGAGATTTTTGCAATTGGATGTTGAGAGCCATAACAAGAAAATAAATGGTGTCAAGTTGGATCTGAACTTTATGGTATTCATTCCAAAAAGCTCATTAGTTGAGAATGAAACAAAATTCAAATGTTTGTCTCAAGTGTATCCAGAAAAAGACTATACTATAGCTCACTTCAGCTCATCAAAAAGACTTGTCAACTGTCATACTAGTTACCTGGAGGCTCAGTTGCTCAGAAAGCCACTGTAAAATACAAAGGACATGTCCATGGGTTGGTCAGACCAAATGTTCTGCGTGCAGACAGAGACTCTATAAAATCTGTGCCTGGAATTTGGGTTTTTCATGGAGCACTTTTCAAATTATCTCATTCTTTCCTTTTGTTTGAAAAGGGTAATACAGATATATTTCTACAGGATTCATTTTTCCTTTAAAACTTACAAAGTTTTACCAACCAGAGGTGTTTGAATGAAAGGTCATCCTGTGAAAGAAGTAATTATTCCCTTGAAGTATTTTTTCAAAATTCTTTATTGTAGTGAAAGCTCATTGAGCACTAGTTTTTTTTCTCTCTAAAGAAATTAAGCTCCTAAAGCTTATGAATTCAAATGCAATACAGCAGATTCCCAGACATTTAAAGATCCATTAGGTTATCAAGCCTGTCCTTCTGTAGCCTACTTTAAATTCTCTCTGCAAGGTGATTAAAAGTAACATTTAAGAAGAGGTCAGTTGACAAGTAATTATTTAGCACCCACAGGGTGCAGAGCTCTATACAAAACGCTGGGAATTAAAACCTTCAAAGTTACATAATGGGAAGGGAGACAATAATATCTTTTTCTCTGAGCATAGAAACAATATTCAGTCCTATTGTCACCCCCACCCCCATATTTGGGGAAGATAGGCTGTCAAAAATTTTTTGCAAAAAGTTAATAACTTCCATTTTTATAGCATTCTCTCCTTTGTAAAATTTCTTTTGCATTTTGCTGTATGATCAAAACACTTCCTATGGAATAGCGAATGCATTATGCTCCCACATTTCAAATAGGAAACTGAGGGTCAAAATGGTAACATAAATACAGCTCATTCTTACTCAACCCTCAGCTTGCTGAAATCCACCAAAAGAGATCAGGTCTTTATTCTAAGTTATCTTAACACTGCATTTGTTGAAAGTGTTGATCACTGCAGGTAAATTATAAATTATTATGATTAAATTCAGGATAAGTCACCAGAATACCAGGGCAGTAATCATCTTTTATGTTTTGCTCACTATTGCCTCTCAGTGCCTAGCATAGGGTGGAAAGCATTATTAAGTTTTCAATAAATATTGTGTGAATGCTAAAATAAAAAAAATGCTTTTGTATTAACATGACTTTCAATCCAATTGGGATCCAAGTTCGTCAGTCATAAATGGTCTGTTTTTCCTCTCAGCACATCTAATGGTGCTCAGCACATTGCAAATGCTTAATAAACCTTTTTTAATGAATGAATTAATGTTGAATGCATTTCCCACAAATAACATTCAAGTCACCCTATCAGGAGAGGGCACGTGGCAAACTTGTTTATGCTAAATTCCTGCTAATGGGTATTAGTTTTGTTGTTGTTGTTTATGTATTTGTTTATATTGGTTTGAAATAGGAAATTATCTTTGTTGTAGATCACCTATTTTATATAGTTCAACAACCTCATATTTTCTACCACAAACTTGATCTACCTACTATAGTATATTTGACAATAAAATAGAGAAATATATGCTGCACATTTGTTAAATTATAGAAAGTAAAAAACTACAGGAAGTGAAAAACTATGAACCCAGCCCCCTTCAGTCTGCAGACTGACACTATCCTCTGAGCCAAACCAGCTAGGGCATTTTAGTTGTAACAATGTATTAATAGATTTTGTTATTATACTGTCTTTAAAATAGATATGGTCTTAGCACAATTAAACTTAGGTCTGAATTTATTGATGAGTAGGACCAGAAAAGAAAGCATAATAGATTCAGACTCATTTTAGTGACCAAGTTTAAATGCTTACATTCTACCCAATTAATAATCCTTTATAAAATGTTGTGATATTTAAATATTAAATTCAATAGCCATAGTTTCTCTCTTTCCATTGATATTTCCCCCCAGAAATCAGGACTTTGGTTCTGCTCATGAGTAAAATATTGAGCTCAAAGTAATTATCAAGATGTTAGTACTAGAAAACTGTTTTATTGAGAAATAGATTTATTTCTAGATGAGTTGATTTAGCATTGCTGTCCATGTTTATGACATTCACCAGATATCTTTTTAATTGTGGCTTGGCTCAGGATCTTTATTCAAATATTTTAACCTAGCTAGAAAATGTCCCCTGGTTTTCATGGACCTAAGTGTCCTAAGCTACATTTTAACTTGCTTCTCTCAGTCCCATAAGCTTTCTTTCTATCTTCTCACTAACAATTAAACTGATATGTGCTTCCAAATAATATTTCATCCTTGGATCCCAATCTCTTCCCAAGATTCAATTTATTTTTACAATAAGATGTTAAAAAAGGTGGGATGGCTTCTAAGTTTAATTTCATTTCTTCTAAAATGAAATGCAAAGTTTTCCTTGGAAAATTGGACATAAAGGAGGCTCAAGAGAAAGGAAAAAATAATCCATATGAATGTATTGAGTTGAACAATGTTCCCCCCAAAATCATATCAACTCAAAAAATCTGAACATGACCTTATTTGGAAATTGAGTCTTTGCTGATGTAATCAAGTTATGATAGGTCATTCTGGATTAAGATGGGTTTTGGTGACTGGTGTCCTTATAAGAGGAGGGAAATTTGAGCAAGATACATAGAGAGGAAAGATGGCCATGAGAAAACAAAGGCAGAGATTAGACTAAGGCTTCTACAAACCAAGGAATTCCAAGGATTGTTAGCGACCACCACAAGCTAAAGACTTCAGGGGGAGTCTGGTCTGGCCAACACCTAGATTTGAGACTTCTAACTTCCAGAAAATGGAAAAAAGACATTTCTCTTATTTTAGGCCACTTAGTTTGTGGTACTTTGCTTTTATGGCTTTAAGAAACCAATCCAAGAAGCAAGAAGTGGAAACTGTGCTTTCTTTCCTTTCCATTACCTAGATTTCAAGACAAGAAACACTGCTCAGGCACAGGTCCTTCACAATCTCCACACATGAGAAGGATCACCAAAAATCAGAAAGTAGAAGACCTAAAAAAAAATTTAGCCTTAAGCTAAAAAAATAGGGGCTAGAAGTTGTTTCTTGGATTAATAATAATACCTAACAATTGTGTAGCACTTTCTACTAATTTGATCTTTGAGGCACCCTTTCATGTAGATAAAGCAGATAATAAAAATCTCAAATGGCCAATGAAGAAATAAATTCAGAGAGATTAAATGACTTGTTCGAGGTATTCAACAAATCAATACAAAAGCCTAATCTGGAACCTAGGCCTTCTCACTCAGCGTTTTATTCTTTATGGTTCTGCCATGAATTTCACAAGTAGGTATGACTAGCTTATGATTTTCTGACATGATATTTGACCTTCTATTTAAAACTCACTTCCAGTTACCCTAGGGGCTGAGCTGCTTAACCAAGGAGGCATTCATGTGGCTATGTCTGGAGGGCGAGATCCCGCACCTTCTGTCAACTAACTCATATTGAGTATCTGCTATAAAATATACTTGAGAGCACTATAAAATGTATGTGGGCTGGGAATTAGATCCCTAAGACAGGCAAAGGGCAAGAGGAAATGAGAATTTAAAAGAAATAAAAGAATGGAGTCCAAAAGTTGCTGAAAGTGCTCTTGGGAATATGATTTATGACATGAAACATAAAAGGGCCATAACAAATAACAGAATACAGAACAGTGGCTAGCAACTGTCAGGCCACAGAAAAGTGCCCAGCTAAAAGCAGAAGGCTCCTCTGAGGAACGTATGGAATAGAGCAAGACCGGGAGTCATGTCCAGGGGATTCTGATTCAACAGACTTAGAGTCCCTTGGGTGATTCTGATGCCTACGCACATTTTGACATTATTGGTCCAGAAGAAATCTAAGGTTGTACCTTTTCTAACCAGGATTGCTCACTCAATCAAGCTCTTCTTGCCCTCATCAATACCTATCCATTAATGCCTCATATCCCCATCTACCAGGGCCCAAGGAATGTCAGATACATAACAGAGAATGATGGGGAAACTGAGGCTGAGGAATTAATTGATTCCTCTCCCATCAGGCACAGAGACAAAAACTCCTGCTTTTTTTGCACAATGTCTTGGTCAGCCTTTGGCATCCTTCCCACCAACACACAGAGGCTATGGGATGGCATTCTTAGTTTTATCTGAAATCAAGTAGTCAGTCCACTGATGAAATTGTAAAACAGAAAATATGAAGGACCTGTCCCTGTTCCCTTTCAGTACAGTTCTTCTATCAAAACCCTCCGCAGCCTGTTGTGGAATCCCCAAGAGAGAGGCAAAGCAAAGGAGAGGACACGATATAGCAGGATCGACGAAATTAGCTCAAAATAGGAAACAATATTGTTGGCATTTGGCATGAACTAGATCTATTGAATAGTTTTATTATTTTATTCTGAATTATATATTCCAGAGATTCCATAACTTTTTTAATTTTCCTGGCTTCTAAATGTCCTAACCAAGCCTGTTCTTCATGTTGTGTCAGCTGTCAATCACGACATCTTCTAGATCTTGCTCCTCTTTTGTGACTATTTATAAGTTCAAAATATATATGTATATTCCAAAATTAAATTGGCCTTGAGTGGGACTTAATAAACTAATTCACCTGGAACAAATGTCACAGGAACTGCCTCTTCCAGGGATGTTCGCTGTATGTACGGTATTTTCTTCTCTTGAAGCCCAAGACTTTGGGCATAAGTGGCCAGAGCTGTTTTGAAGCCCTGTTGCTTTCCAAATTCTCCTCAAATTATATGGGAAGACAGTCTAACTGAGCCACTCTTGAAGCCATGCCTGTCTGCTACTACAACAAACAGATGCTTCTCTCACTTCACTTTTTTTTTTCAATTTTGTTTTTCCCTTTTGCTAATGAGCTGCCTTTAGCTCTATGTTGGCTTAACAAATGCTTAATTTACTCCGGTTGAAAGCTATTGGCTACATTCACGGTGAACTCCCTTTAATATTGCCTTTCAGAGGATTTGAAATGATTTGGTCAGAGTTCAAATGATGATGATGATTGAGGGATCTGAAAGTCTCCAAGAAAGTCCTAATACTTAGATATTCTTCTGAGCTGTGGCTGGCAGAGCCTCTCTCTCTTGTCATTTTTGTAGTATCCACAATCACATTGAAAACCAGAAAATGTATCTTGTAGATTTTCGTGGTCTTTGTCTGCTGGCCCCAGTTACAATAAGAAAACAAATAACAGAAGATTTAATTTGGTGTTATGACGCTCAAAAAGTGTTTGGCCTGGATCACAGAGACAGTCGGGTTTTACTTTTCCTTCAGGCTCCATTCGATGACACACACGTGCGCGCACACTACACACACACACACACACACACACACACACACCACATGCAGAGCAATGTGGCTTTACAATCAAGAAAAAAAGCAGTCAACTTCTGTTGCATGGACTGAAAATCCCTTTAAATATTAATAAGAGAATGATTCTGAATCCTGGATCTTCAAGTTCTGGAATCTGTCCAAGACAGAGTTAGCAGCAGAGCAATAGGTAATACGCTAATGATGGCTAATTAGCCCCTGCTTTGCAATTTCAGTTCCCATAGGATGTTCCAATGATTATTCTCCACTACTATTACCTGCAGAAGCTTGTATAACTTGAAGGGCTGAATGTGATGAAACCAGCTCTTTCCAGATGCTCTGACTTTATTGTCATCAATGTGTGTTTTATAAAAAAAATAAAGCAACTTTTCCTAGCTCAGACCTGGGAGCATATAACAGGGTGTTTTAAATGTGGACACATATACTCTTCCCAAGACACACACAATTGGAAATAGTTAACCAGTTCCACCAAGAAACAGCCTCTGTAAAGAAGATTGGATAGTGTACCATGTATGAAAGACTGGCATAGTTTGTCCGGGATATACAATAGAATTTGCATCTTTAGATTGGGGCAGGCCAAGCTAGTTAACCAGAGACCCTATAATTTACAGTAGTTGTCTTTAATGAGGCCACTGAGAGATCTGGGAATGTATGCAGAAAGCAGGGAGAGTAAAAGTGGTTCTATAATAGAAAACAGAGGTTTCTAAATGTAGTTTGGGAAGACAGAGAAGGGCACAGTAAAAATTAGCATAACAGCCATGTCTATAGAAACATTCTTTACTCCTAAGCTTTCATTAAATCAAATACTAAGTGGCAATTAGGGAAATACAATAGGCACATTCAGACTCTGACAACTCTTAACCTGTCTGGGCTTTATAAACCATTTGTCCCAGGTCACATGATGTCCCCATCATATGAGGCGACCGTTCAACCACAGGTTTGAATGACATGTGGAATAATCTAGAATTCAATGAATGGCTCAATTATATTGAGGTAATTCAAGACATCGCTGTGGAGGCATCTAGTATTCAATGTGTGTTTAAATGGACCCCTAGGTTCTGAAAAGCATAAACTTAGGCAACATACAGGTTTTCATTTGTTTCAGAGGGAGTAGGGCTTATGTCCTAATTCAGAAATGTTAAATTGGAGGCACACCACCACATAGGATAATCGGCACAAGGAAGCTCAATGCTGCAAATATTTATGATGCAGTGGGCTTCAGAGAGACCTGCACTACGGCACTGAAAAATAGGCAAGTGAAATCAACTGGCAACATTAACAATGTATATTTATCTTTTCTGGTTAATACTGTCATATTGTCCAATGTAATGTCACTTCAAGCAATATTAAAATATTTCATGGTCATATGAGGTTGATCAACAATTACATTTGTATCTACCAATTTGAAATCTGAGGCTCAGACAGGAAACTAACTTATTGGAGAATTAGCTCTAAATTTCTTAGGGGATATAAGAAGAAAGAAAGTAAAATGGCCTGGCCTGTGTTGCTCAGGGGTTAAGCATTGACCTATGAACCAGGAGGTCACGGTTCGATTCCTGGTCAGAGCACATGCCTGGGTTGTGGGCTTGATCCCCAATGTGGGCCTGCAGAAGGCAGCCGATTAATGATTCTCTCTCATCACTGATGTTTCTATCTCTCTCTCCCTTGCCCTTCCTCTCTGAAATCAATAAAAATATATTTTAAAAAAATTAGGAAGGTGGAGTATAAGAGTTCTCTCACCAGGTCTCAAATCACCAAGATGTTTCTGACCTTTGTCCTTTTTACCCAAATTTGATCTTCATGCTTTTCTTGGAAAGTGGAGGAGTCAGCCACAAGGGATAGCATTCACAGAGACGTTAGGGACGCCTAACTCAGGAAAGTCTTGCCATCGAGTGGCTATTTTAAATGTCTAGACATAATCTGAGTCATGGCTGGGAGTGAGCTGAGGTGAGTTTGGGGGATTGGAAACAAGAAGTATCACTACTTAGTCCAAAGCATGAATTGGGGCTTACATATCTGCCTTTTTGGTTAATAGCCTGGCAGCATGTTCTACACCCCCACCCCCTTCCCTTCTACACAAACCTGGCAGACTGTTCCATTGTGAATTTTTTTCTCATTAAGACTATCCTATGTGATAATGTCTAACAATGTTTGGCCTATATAAAATTCTTTGAAACTTGAATAAAGTTATGGAAAGAGGAAGCGTCTAAAAGTTCCTGGGCTCCAGATGGATTTTTCCACCTTTTCCTATAATCCCAAAATCCAGGGTCTGTGTTCTTTCCTTTTACGTGAGTCCTCATTGATCTTCAACCCAATGTAATATAGCTAAGCCCACGGAGGTTCATTTGAGCATCTATTTAATATGTAGTGCTATATAAAACGGTGGGATTCAGGGAGTGTAGTGAGGGAAGATATGAGAAGCTTTAAAAAATAAATATATTTCAAAGCCCTTGGGCAAACTATAAGAAGCATGAGAACCAAATAAAAACAGCATAACTAATTACCAATATGTGTGTATACATAGGCACCTACGTGTATATACACACGGAATAGTACTTTCTTTGATGATCAGATCAATATATAACAAAACCCTCTGGAGGAAACCGTTTTGAACTCTGGATGAGTCCAGAAACTGGAGCTTCATCTCTAAGAGTATCCTCCCTGCAATTGCAACAAAGGTCACGCTGCCGTTTCTCCCTGAGAGTGAGCGATTGATGTTAACCCTCCACAGCAAATGCTTCAAATCTATGTTCCTAGTCTCAGGAGTCTCACCTTGTTTCTTTTCATCCTTCCTCGGCATCAGGAACCACCTGATTTGAACATAACCACTCAGGAAGCTTTACTTTTTTTTTTGCAAACATATAGTAAAGTTAAAATCATCCCCCCCTACTCCCCATCATGACGTTTCAGTCATTTCAATTTGTGGCCACCTTATTTCATAGAAACCCCCATTTACTTCTCAATGCCCCCAATTCATTTGTAGCAAATCTCAGATATTTCATCATTTCATCCAAAAAATATATTAGTGAATATTTCAGAAAAGGAATATTTTGAAACATAATTACTATTATTATACCTAAACTTAGCATTAATTCCTTGCAGCTATATTGTTTCATAAACTATTATTTTAAATGTTATTTGATTGTATCAGAATTACAATAAGGGTCATATATCCCAGTTTGTGGTGGTTGATGTAGATATATCTTGTCTCTTCTAAATAAAAGCCTCTCTCTCTCTCTCTCTCTCTCTCTTACTATTTTAAAAAAAAACATGTTGTTTTTCACCATCTAGAATTTTCTGATTATCTTCTCTATGTGTCATTGTGTACTTATTCTGAAAATCAATATAGTTGTTAGATCAATTTCAGGTTTGAGTTTTTTGGAAGGTACAAATTATGCCATGTTTCATGATCTTTTTTGTGATGTAAGCATTAGCTAATGATTATTACCTAAATTCATTATGTCAATAGGAGTTGCAAAATGAATCCATGCACCAGGCCTCTAGTGTATATAGAAAAGCTAGTGTGATTAGGGGTCCTTTTCTCTTTCTTACCAGTTTTCAAAATAATGAATTGGTACCCTAGCATCCTTTTATAGTGACAACTAAAGTGTTGTGTTTTATTACGTATTTATCTTTAAAAAAAAGAACCAATAATCTCATAGACTCAGACAACAGTATGGTGGGTATCAGAGAAAAAGGGGTGGGAATAGTACAGGGTAGAGGGCTCCGAATATATGGTAACAGAAGATGATTTGATTTTGGGTGGTGGACACATAATGCAATATGAAGATCATGTATCAGAGAAATGCACACATGAAGCCTATATGATCTTTTTAACCAATGCTACCCCAATAAATTTAATAAAAGTATATTTTAAAAATATAAAATGAAAACAAGAAACCCACTTAAATTTACTCATTTCTCCCAGGGTCTTTGTTCCTTTTACCGGGAAATGGTATTGAGAGACTTCAATCTGATGCTAGGAATGCTAATTGCTGCTGAGATTTTGTGCATTTTCAGTAGTCATAGTTAGAAAGTATATAATTGTTTAAAAGATAAATAAATTATGACTGATAGAGAGTTTTACTTAACCACATGAATCATATATCTGTATATTATATTTTTTACATTTCTAAATCCCAATTTTTCAAAGATATGAGTATTTATTCATTTACTTTAGCTGAAAGTGCGCATACAACCATCTCAGAATAGTATTACCACCACTACCACCATTAATGTGATTACTAAAAACAATCCTAATAGACACATAGAGTGTCTTATTCAGAGCAAGCTGCTATATCAGCATACCAAGACCAGATGGATTAAAAAACAAAATTCTACTTTCTCACAGTTCTGGAGACTGGGAAGTCCAAAATTAAGGTATGGGCCAATTCAGTTCCTGGTGAGGGCCCACTTTCTGGCTTGCAGCCAGTCCCCTTGCTGTGTCCTTACAGGCTGAGAGAGAACGTGCTCTGTTATCTCTTCCTCTTCTTATAAAGGCACCAATACTGCCATGAGCACCTGACCTTCATGACCTTCTCTGTTTCTAATCACCTCCCAAAGGCCCAGATGCAAATACCATCACACTGGAAGTTAGACAGTGAACGTAAGAATTGGGGGCGAGGTAACAGAGCACAGCTCAGTGTACAGAGTAAGGTTAAATTACTGTATTTTAAAACCGCCTGGAATAGATTTTCTGTTCTGCCACCAACCCAAAATACAAATAGGCATATTATTTAATTTTGTTTAAGATATTTAGAAAGGGTTATTTTTCAACTGTTATGTAATTATGTAGAATAGCTCCAAGAATCCAAACTGAATGCCACAAAAATAGATATCATTCAGGAAGACTATTTTCTCTTTGTTCCCTCTATGCTGTATCTTCCTGCTACATAGAATACCATTACATTTTGTATTGCTTTTCTTTTTAAGAAGTGCATTGAAGAGACACATTCTTAGGACCTACTTTCAATCTACCAAGTGAGAATATCCCAGAGGGAGGCCAGGTGGTTCGGATGCACATCTCTGGTTACAAACCCCACACTCTTTCTCAATGAGTTCACCCTTTCCATGCTGTCAGCGATAACGTAAAAGCCAGTGCCTCAGAAATATATTTCTAAACTTCAATCTCTTCTGGATAACAAATTATTAGAAACTCCAACCAGATAATATATCTTCCTGTTTTGTTATAGTCAAAGTGATTCTATGAAGGGAATCTAAGCGCCTATTTTGACACCTTCTCAGAGGTCCTTGATTCTTTCCTTTTTCTTATATTTTATATCAATTGTGAAATTTCTTCAAATTTGTTCCTCTAGGTCCGTGGTCAGCAAACTGCGGCTCGCTAGCCACATGCGGCTATTTGGCCCCTTGAGTGTGGTTCTTCCTAAGCCTTAGGAGTACCCTAATTAAGTTAATAACAATGTACCTATCTATATAGTTTAAGTTTAAAAAAATTGGCTCTCAAAAGAAATTTCAATCGTTGTACTGTTGATATTTGGCTCTGTTGACTAATGAGTTTGCTGACCACTGCTCTAGGTCAGCCTTCCCTCTATCTCCACTGTCATAGCCAGAGACCAGGTTTCTCAACCTCAGCACCATTTTCATTTTGGACTAGATCATTCTTTGTCATAAGGGGCTTTTGTGTGCATTGTAGGATGTTTAGCAGCATTCCTGGCCTCTGCTCATCTGTTGCTGGTGTCAATTTCCTAGTGAAAATGTCTCCTGACATCGCCAGATGTCTCCTGTGTGTGTGTGCATGTGTCTGTGTGTGTGTAGGTGGTGGGCTAAATGGAGAATCTCTCCCTGTTGAGAATCACTGGTCTAAACCATCACCATGTAGCTCTTAGACTACTACAAACCCGCATGCTTAATATCCCTGACTCTAATAACCTCAACCTTCCACATTGCTGTTAATGCTATCCTCTATGTTACAAAGTCTATTCTTACTACTCTTATACTTTAAATTTTTGTACTAGAAATACACGAATTCCATAGAGGCTATAAAGTATTCCTCACTAAGAATCCTTTCCACCACCCCAGTCTGTCTCTCCCCTCCCAACTCTACCCGACATATGTTCATTCTCGACTCTACTGATAGATGGCTCATTTATTCCCTTTCTCCAAATCTTCCATTTATTTCTGTTTCACTTCTCTGTATACCTACTTTTCCTTCAATGACATGTCACCTCTTTTCTTAAGATGGAAAACCCTTAATTACTTTTTAGGAGGTTCTCAAAACTTGTTTACTGAGTGAAGCTTTTCCTGTCACCCACATCTCAAATGTAACGCCAAGCACATTGTGTTGTAATTTGTTTATACTTTATCTCGGTCCTTTTCTCAGCTAGCTCCTGGGACGACGGAGTTTATTCACAGTGTTTAGCATTGTGTACAAGAGAGGCACTGCATGTGTCTTCACCCATGCCCTCCCAGAGTACTTCCATGTTAGAACAAAGAGAAAAAGGACCTGAGCAATGAAGTCATTCTTTTGAAGCTTGTCGGCTGCTGGGCTTAAAGGGTGATTGGTTGACTGCATGTGATCCAAAAAAGTGCAATAAAAGAAACAAAACCAAAACAAAACAAAACACTACTTTCATGGTTGCTCTTAACTTTAAAATGCATGTCATTACTGCTAGAATTTAAAGTAAAAGTTAGCAGTCCTTAGCATAAGTAAATGGCACCCTTGGCATTTCCAAAACTGAATGCAGAATACTCCTGGGGTGCCAGCCAAGGTCTGTTCCTCCTGACGGCCCAGCCTCTGATCTGTAACATTGAACCTCATTACTCTCCTGGACCTTTCAGGAGTGGCTGCTGACTATTGGCCCGTGCATGCCCTTTCAGGGATTCGGGAGAGAGAACCAGCATAATGTTGAGATGTAGTTTCTGCTGGCCCATCTGGAGAGAAAATCATACTTGATGTAATAGAGATTAGGTGACCAGAAAGACACAGAAAAGTGGGGGAAATAAACTGTATTTGAAACCCTAGTTAAGCTGCCTAAGATAAAAGAACACATATGTTTTTAAAAATTAAAAACAAAAGGAAAAGAAATAGGAGTTCACCACTGATTAAGAGCTGTCTTTCTTTAGGAAAGTTTATACTTAAATTTAGCTTTTACTGTTCTTGGTAGGTTAAGTTATACAAGCTTCCTATCTTCTACATAAAAAAGGAAGAAAAGCAATGAAAATTAACATTAGCTGAATATATTTTATTTGCCATCAATAATGCTGCATAGTAACATCTCTGCTCTATGTTATTTGGAAACCAAGATTTTGTGAAGTCAAGAATGTGCTTATGGACACAATACCAGTGAGTCTTTATGTATAAATTAATGTAATTTTTTGACTCTAAAGTCTTCTCACATTTTTTATAACTCTTACTTTCCCCTAAATTTGTAACTTTTGAGGTATAAGAGAAGGCCTTTGTTTCTACTATTCTTTGCATTGGTACATAAGCCTGTGTTCATGATGTCACATGGATAAAAAATTTAAAAAAATTTCCTTCAATTGGTTGACCCTTCTTCATAACTGGTTGAGGATTGGGGTGGGCAAGTGAAAGACTACAAAAACTCTTTTCTAGAACTGGTTACCAGTTATGAAATAATTAAAATAAAATAAAAACCTGGTCAGATACAAATATCCTAGGAATGGTTAAGTCTAAAGGAATTATGTTCATTGTAAATAAAGCTTGATTTTGGATTATAATATTTTTGAATCTTTGCTCACTGAGCAAAGGAGAGGGTCACTTATATTTAGGGCTGGATTCAATCCTTATACATCCTTTTATAGTTCTGAAGGTAAGACAAGGCAATGCAGAGCTGATGTTGTACGTAAGAGTGGAGGATCTGAAACCAATTTTGGAGAGAAACTTTGTCTACTGGGGCTTGAGAAGGTGACTTTCATCAATCTATGGGAAGCATTTTCACCCTCCATGTCTAACAAAAACATGGAGGAGGGGAAATATGGCCAAGGGAGAATGTGTAACATGAAGGGGGGTGAAGACCAATATTTTCTTATTTTTAATTTTTCTAAAATCTTAATGAAAACAAATGCTACAGTATCACTAAAATCCACCTCATGTCGTGTAATGATATTAGATATGGCCATCTCCCCATCTTCCTCTCTACAATTAGTTTGCTATGTTGGTAGCATGCATGTAGTTGCCCATCCAAAATAGTTTTACCAGCATTGGTTAAACTCCACATATCAGAATTACCTTAAATGCTTGTAGAGCCTGTCAATTCCCAAACCACCTCCTGCTGAATCAGACTCTCTATAAAGAGCCCCAGGAATCTGCTTTTAGTAGGCTTCCCTGCTGATTTGAGAGCACGCAGATACTACAGAGCCACTAATTCAGTTGATATGCTCTCTGGGCTATTTCTAGCTCCATTACAGTATTTCTTTTTTAAGGGGCAGCTCTCAGGCATGTATATAAGGTCCAGAGTTAGTCTCATCAGCATATGTCCATTAGGAATATGAGAGGCTTAAAAACCTCCATTGGCCATGGAAGGTGTTTTACACCTATTGAGTTATAAGCAAACTTAGAAATCGTCACCCATGTTAATGTATAGGCATGCTCATTAAGTACACAGGTAATTAATTTCCTCACAGCCCCAAGGCAAGGAATACCCAGAAAATAGCATAACTCTACTCTAAGGAGAACAGGGCCAACTCTAAGAACTAGGCTATGTAGTGGAGACTAGAGTTGGAGATATCCATGGAGAATGGACCCAGGATCTACTCATGATACTTCCCTTAGAGATTTATATGAGCTAATCCGCGCGCACACACACACACACACACACACACACACACACACTATGGAGCTACTAAAACTGTTTTAATTACCTCCTTTTTATAAACACAGAAACAGAGCTTCAGAAACAAATCAACCTTCTCAGAAATATTTTACTACCAAAAATAAGAGCCCAAGTCCAGGGCCTTATCTATTTGTACACTATGATTTCACACAATTGAAAAATAGTATTTCTGTTTGATTTTTATATGTGTCTTTCTTCCTGATGATGCCTGGTATTGTAGGAGCTTTGGAATACATTACCCTAGATCAATGTGTCTAAGAAACTGTAGTTTATTAACCAAGAAATCAGCTCCTTGCTAAGTTACACTTGGAAAAAAAGGAGGTTAATCCACAAGAAATAATAACAATAATACCACATCTTGTGATCATTGGGTAGCCCTAATCATGTTCTAGGGAATAATTCTCCTTTGATTCACTCAGAATTTCATTTTGTTAAAAGTCCCATTGAATCTTAATTAATGTTACAAAAAGGAAACTTAACAAGAGCTTTGGGGCAGCATTTAAAATATACAGTAGCTAATTAACTATAAGTATACAATTTCCAAATACATCTATTGAAAACTTGAAACTCTGCTAGTCAATATATTCATTTATTGCAGAGAGTACCTGTTTGCTCCTAAAATTATATTCAGTCATTTGCTGATATTTTAAAATTTATTAAATAATGGGTTTAAAAGAGAATTTTTCTTCCTTTAAAATGACAAGAAAGGATGTTTAAAGCTTAATAAAATATTACTTTATGACAATTGAAAACTAAATCTGACTGAGGATATAAAATGCTGATAAAAATTAAGCAGTTAAGAAAGTTTTCTCCAGTAACTGTCACTCTCTCCCAGGGTGGAAAGGCTCCAAGTTTTAATGATACCAACTCTCTCTCTCTCTCTCTCTCTCTCTCTCTCTCTCTCTCTGTCTCTCTCTCTCTTTGTATATTCTCTGGGGGAAAATGTTCAAATGATCACTTTGCTGGTTACATGCCAAAAGTCACTATATTGAAAAATGTTCATCGTGTGTGTGTGTGTGTGTGTGTGTGTGTGTGTCTTTCAGTTGCTCATTGTCAGGACATTTTCAACACTTAAAAGCAAGAGCAAGAAGTCTGCCTGCTTGGGCACAGCTCCCAACTTATGCCGACTTACAGTTCACGTTCAATAAACATATGCAATTTGATTGACTAGTTCTCAGTTTGGCAGTTAGTACAATTTTTGGTGCTATTCAGGACCACTCAAAATCACATGAAAGGAGAAAGAACTAACTTAATAGAACTAACTTGTCATTCATAGGCAAGTTATATACATAGAAATAAGCTTCTAGCACATACCCTAACTTGTCTATATCAAACTTATTTTTCTTAAGGATAAATATTGATTTACTGAGCTTATAGCATGCCTAAAAGTCTTGGCTAAAGGGTGCTACATATGTCACTTCATTTAAATCTCAAAAAATGTCTTGAGTGGAAAGCATATTTCCAATTTTATGGGTAAAGACATTTATATTCAGAGGGGCTAAGCAATTTGTCCAAGGTCAAAATTAGTTAATTTAGGGGGGGAAATGACAGCGAGAGAAATTATGATTACATGGCCAGCCCAGAGTTCTTTGTACAGCCCATCAGTTCCACCTCTTTATGGTAGCATGACATTTTTAGGCTAGAGTTCGAAAAGGAGAGGTCAAAGGAAGAGTAGATAATAAAGCACCCTGAGATTTCTAAATTCACTCTGACATCTACTGATGACTCTCCCAGAGCCTGTGTGGATTCTTATGAGTGAGTTTGTTTCCTGATACCACTTCCTCCCAGATATCTGAGCTCATTTTCCTGTTACTTCATTGGATTCCTTTCAAACTGGGACCTCCGTACTCATGGCCTCTATGCATTTCCCTGACTCTGATCCACTTTTGCAACTTGGTTTGATGATTTACTGGCATTTTTAACATTGATCAATGCACCAACTGCAATGTATTCGGCCTCTACAACTAGAAAAAAACAAAACAAAACACAGACAATTTGAGAGTTTAATCTCAACATCCAGGGAAATCTGATCCTTGCTCTTGATTTTGTGCTCACTTTTAGTACCTTCGTGCTTTCTCCCTTGACTTTCTGTTCTCCTCAACATTTCACATGTCACCATTGTGCTTTGCTCCATGTTTATCTTTTTCCCCATATGACTTCTTCCTTTTTCTGCTATTTGCAATAGTTTAAATTACTCAATTTTGACAGCAAAGTCCATAATACCAGGGAACTGTTTAATAAAATAAGTTTATCCCTAAAAAGGAATTTCTTGAGTAAAATTGTAGTATTGGTAGTAATAGTGGGGTGTTGTTGATAATCCAATAAAAAAAACAGCAAACATTTGTTTTGTGATTTACTACAGGTCGGGTGATTGACTAAGTACTTGATATTTATTATTTCTCTTAAGTTTCACAATAACCTGCAGATAGATAGTACCTCTGTGTTTAAAATGTGGACAAATGTAGCTGAAAAGTGTTAATTGCCCAAGATCACACAGCAAAGTCAGGATTCAAAACTATGTTTATCTAAATCTAAACACAGAGCTATTAACCATTGAAAGCTACTTCCTCCCTTTTAGTATCTCTCTCTACACTCGACCTTTTCCTTATTTCACTGGAGAAAAGTGAGACCCGTGTCCTGTTAATAACATGTCCAAGACCACACGTAATAGAGACGAGATATCACTTTGCCTGCCTTGGTCTTTTCATGCCACTAGGTGAAAATGGTCTGGAAGAAATGGTCATCTTTCTAAATTTTGGATAGGTTGCAATAAAAAAATCATAAATTCCCTAAGACTATCTAGCCTTGGTTCAAAGAAACAACTGTGATCACCCCCTATCAGGGGTCCTCAAACTTTTTAAACAGGGGGCCAGTTCACTGTCCCTCAGACCGTTGGAGGGCCGGACTACAGTTTAAAAAAAAAACTATGAACAAATTCCTATGCACACTGCACATATCTTATTTTGAAGTAAACAAACAAAACGGGAACAAATACAATATTTGTATTTGCATGTGGCCCGTGGGCCATAGTTTGAGAACCCCTGCTAGAGCCACTTTTCTCCACAGGCAGCCTGAGTCGACTTAGCGACCCCGTGAAAACAGCCATTTCGATGCTTGGCGCCCTGGATGAGCATCTTTTACAGCCTAGCTGAGTGCCTAAGTTAGAACCCTGCCAGACATGTTCATGGCAAAGCTTCTGTGGGGAAGCCACCAGGAGATGAGTGAAAGACTGCAGAGACTCACGTGGCTCTCAATTATCTGCTGTCCCAGTGAATCAGCCTCACCTCCCAGGGACAGACAACACAAGACCCTAGGAAGAGATTCCAGAGGGTGGCCCTACAACTATGACATTGCCACAGAGTGTGTAAAGGCCTAGCTTGCTCAGAGCACTTCAACTTGGTCTTTTGTATCTGGGACCTCAAGAAAGCAACTTGGGCTAGGATATGGCAATGTAGAAAATCAGTAATTGCCTCTGGAGATATCCCTCAATAACAAGTGGCCATTGAATAAGAGCCCAGGGAATTTGTAGGAAATTGGCTGCTTTCAGAAAACAATAGGCACTGAGACCAAAAGGCAGTTGATCTTGGGATTAAAGGGGTTTTTTTTTTTACAAAAACAAACCAAACACAAGTTTTATGAATTTTCCTACTGAGACCTTGTCATTTTTTCTTGATGTTAAAGTAAGGTATTACAAACTTTAAATTGAGTAAAGTGCTGAATTTTTAAATACTAAGATGGTTTAGGATCTTGAGAAGGGTACTTACTCTCTCTGAATCTTCGCTTTTCTGTTGAAATGAAGAAGAAAAATAATGTTTGCTGTTGAGTCTAAGGAATTGTCATCTAAGGCAGGCTGTATTACTTGGGCTGCTCTGTATTACTACAGCCTCTCCAGTTATAAGCATGGGTACTGATGACACCTGTACAGCTTATGACTGAGCACTCGGTCACTTTCTTCTTAGGTGCATGACCTTGGACTAGACACAGAACCTCTGCCTGCATTTCCTCATCTGTAAAATGGAACTACTAGTAGTTACCATCACACAGGGCTGTTACTTAATCTCTCTTACTTTCTCCATCTGTAGAAATGGGAAAAGAATTGCCTGATGTATGACTACTTTGAGAATTTAAACAATGCTTATGAAATGTACAGTAAATGCTCAAATAGCTTTCCGCTATGATGACAATAACAATGAAGGGGTTACTAAGGAAAAATGATGACTGTGCTGTAAAGTGTCTACAGCAACATTCAGGTCTTAGCTGGTCATCAATATGTGTTCATTTCTCTCCCGTTCTAGAATGATGTACTCACTAGCCTCAAGACAGACATATTTCTAGGCAGAATTACAGAATAACCTGAAGAAAACTGACTAAGACTCCGAGGGAAAGAAAAATAATCGAGAATGCAAGAAAGGATCGCTGCTCCAGAGAGAACTCTTCCACAGTGGTGATATTGAAGAAATGAGTTAGTTATTCATAGTTAATGGCTGCAAACAAATTTTTTCAGGCTGTCATCTTATTGGAGTCGATATCTCTTGTCTCTCAATAGGTTTGCATTTCTTTTCAAACTGTTAAATTATGTTCAATTACTTTCTTTTCTTTCCAGGCCTGAGTAAACATAATAAGATTGCACAGGGTTGGGAATGCCAATACTGAATACAGAAATCAAGACCAGGTAACTGTCTACCCTGAGGTGAGGCTCCCTGCCCAGTTCATAGCAGCGCTGTCCCTCAATTTTCTCAGAATCAATGAAGATGTAATTTCATTGTCCTCCAATGTCCCTTAGGAAATGGCCTTTACTGGTCCAATACAATTTGGCACTCGTTGCCCACCTTCTCTTCTTGGTGACTATCATAGTGTCTTGTCCAAAGTCAGTGGCAATGAATCCTATTAGGTTTATCACGTTGAAAAGAGAGCCACATGCTCTCTTTTCTGATGTAGCAACACAAATAATTAATCAGAACTTAGCTAATCAGATTCTATAGTCTAAAACATATTTCATTCCAGCAATTAGCATTTAGAAATTAGGACAGGGTTCTCTGCATAGGTTCTTACGAAGCTGAACAGACGCCGACCAGGCTGTAGTTCTTCTAATGCTTGAGATCCTCTTCCGGACTCATGTGGCTTTTTCCAGTTCCTTTTGGCTATAGATCTGAGGTCCCCACTTTGTCCCCAGCTGTCAGCTGGTGGGTGCACTCATTTCTTAAAGGTTTCCCACAGTTTCTTCGGGAAGTCTCTCTCATAGTGCTTTTCCCAGGCACTCTCACAGCATGGCAACTTGCTCCTTTGGCCAACAAACAAATCATGTTCTGTATTCTTAACATTTAATATGTCCTAATAAGCAGCACATTTCAACTTTGTATCTACATGTTTTAATATTTTATTTGAATATTCTTATTTTGTTTGTCAATTGTTTTTTTTCTCTGACATTTGAAACATTGTAAGGTAAATGTAATTGATAAAGATATGTTAATTTATATATATTTGCCTTTTATTTTTCTGGTTGTATGCACTTTTATTTTTTTGTTCTTTTTTTTTTTAGATTTTTTATTGATTTTTTTTACAGAGAAAAAGAAACATTGATATTAGAATGATACATAAGTCAGCTGCCTCCTATATGGCTTCACCCACCAGGAATCTAGCCCTCAACAGGGGAATGTGCCCTGACTGGGAAATTAATCAGCAAACTCCTGGTTCCTGGGATGATGCCCAACCAAGTTATTACACCAGCCAGGGTTTTTTTTTCTTTTTTATCTGCTTTTTGAACTAATTGTGTAGATGATGATGATGATGATGATGATTTAATTCCCAACAATATGAGATTAGTAGTTTTATAATACTAGTATAAAGGTTACAATGCATATTCATCTTACCAAAAATGAATATTATTAGCAACTTTTACCCTATTAATAGTGAAAAGTATTGTAAACCTCTAACTTTATGTTCTCTTTTGTATCTTAATTTTTCTTCTTTTCTAGGTAATTTTTTAAATTATTTTTGTTGGGGTAACATTGGTTAAAAAAATACAGGTTTCAAATGTGCAACTTAACAAAACATCATCTGCATACTACATCATACACTCATCACCCAAATAAAGTCTTTTTTCATCCCCATTTATGACTCCTTTACCTTCTTCTGCCTCCCCTCACCCCACTTTTCCTCTGGTTATCACCATACTGTTGTGTCTGTATGATATATATATATATATATATATATATATATATATATATTCTTAATCCCTTTATCTTTTTCACCCAGTTACCTAACCTGTGTATCTGTGCTTCTATTTTGTTTGTTAAATTATTTTGTTCATTAGGTTCCACATATAAGTGAGATCACATGGTATTTGTTTTTCTCTGACTTGCTTATTTCACTTAGCATAATACCCTCCAAGTCTATCCATGCTATTGCAAAAGATAGGACTTCTTTCTTTTTTATGGCTGAATAGTATTCCATTGTGTAACCATAGCACAGCTTTCTTTCTTTTTTTTTTTTTTTAAATATATTTTATTGATTTTTTACAGAGAGGAAGGGAGAGAGATAGAGAGTTAGAAACATCGATGGGAGAGAAACATCGATCAGCTGCCTCCTGCACATCTCCTACTGGGGATGTGCCCGCAACCCAGGTACATGCCCTTGACCGGAATAGAACCTGGGACCTTTCAGTCCGCAGGCCGACGCTCTGTCCACTGAGCCAAACCAGTTTCGGCAGCACAGCTTTCTTTAGCTACCCATCTACTGATGGGGACTTGGGCTATTTCCACATCTTGGCTATGTAAATAACATAATGTTGCAATGAACATAGGGGTACACATATATTTTTCAAATTATATGTGTTTCAGTTTTCTTTGGATATATCCCCAGAATAAAAAGGCAACCCCTTGAATGGGAAAACATAATCACCAATTATATATCAATACAATCAAAGTGGACAAAGAACCTGAATAGCCACTTCTGCAAAAAGATATACAAATGGCCAACAGACATAGGAAAATATACTCACCATCACTAATTATTAGAGAGATGCAAATTAAAATCACAAGGAGGTATTACTTCAGGCCTGTCACAATGGCTGCCATCAGTAAATCAACAAACAACAAGTGCTGGCGAGGATGTAGAGAAAAGGGAACCCCCTTTCACTGTTGGTGGGAATGCAGACTCTACCTTAATTCTTTATAATTTGTAAACCTTATAAGACATTATTGATATTGTCATATATCAATATCTTTTGAGTTTAGATCATATTTACTTTTTTCTACTATCACTCTTTGCTTTTTCTCTGACCACCATATTCATTCTGCCTACAGAACCTCCTTAACACTTAATTTACTGTGGATTTGCTGATGACCAGTTCTCCTGGGTTTTGTTTGTGTGCAGTCTTTATTTTACTTTTGTTCTCAATTTAATGTATGATGGCTATAGAAATCTAAGTGATTTCTTTTCAAACTGTCAAGGTGTTTTACTTCGCTCTAGCTTGAGCTACTGCTATTTGAACATCAGCAGACATCAACTGACAACTGCTCCTTTGAACATACTGTCTTTTTTTCTAGACGTTTTTAATGATTTTCTCTATGACTGTTTTTAGCAGTTATATTACATGTGCCAAGTGTACTTTACTCTTCATTTATGATTCTTGGATTTCAAAGGCCGTCCTAAATCCAGTGGTTAATACCTTTCTATATTTGGAAGAGTTCTGTGATTACCACCTCAAATATTGCTTCTATTCACTTTCCTCTTTAAATTTAAACACCAGTTATGCATGCGTTGAACCTTCTCATATATTCTCTGTCTCTTATGCATTCTTCTCTCTTTCCTATCTTTTAAGATATCCATGTTCTGCATTTTCCCCTCTCTATTCTACTTTATCTTCTTTTTGTGTTGAATCTTATTCAAAACATATATATTTTGGTTAATCCTCACCCAAGGATATTTTTCCATTGAATTTTAGAAAGTGTGGAAGGGAGGAGGAGAGAGAGAAAGAGAAGGAGAGAGAGAGTGGGAGGAAGGTTTGAGAGAGACACATAGATTGGTTGCCTCCCCCACACACCTACTGGGGCCGGGGATCAAACCTGCAACCCAGGTATGTGCCCTTGACTGGGAATCCAACCTTCAACCCTTTGGTCTGAGGGCCAGCTCTCTGTATAAGTACCATGTACTAACCAATTACTCCACTAGAGCTACAAGAGGGTCGACTTTTTAACCACTGAGAAACACTGTTTAGGACTGATTCAAAACATATCTTAGGGTTGCCAGATTAAGTCAATAAAAATAGAGAATACCCAGTTAAATACAAATGTTAGATAAATATGGATAATTTTAATATAACTATGCTTCAAATACTGTAAGGAAAATAGCCCTGTACTTCAGAATATGACTGTACTGTATTAGCAGGTGGGATATTTAAAGCGGGAATTAAGATAAAATGAAGTCATTTTCATGTGTCCTAATCCAATATGGTTAGTATCCTTATGAAAAAATGAAATTAAACACAGATACACAATGTGGGAAGAGCATGTGAAGACAGAGGGGAAAGCTAAGGAAGAAGTTAACTCTATCACACATCACTTTGAATTCATTCCTACTCACCTACTGAGGGCTAGGACACCACCCTGTCCCTCAAAGGTGGTACCTCCATGCAGCAGAAACCCATCTAGGGCTGACCTGTATTTTCTGCTTTTGTTTTTTCAGCATTAAATGTCAGACGCTCTGTTTGAAAGTTTTAGAGATAAGTCATAGCTCTGGATGTTTTATAATTCGCTAAAGATGTTTCAGCTTTGCTTCTGACCACTGGCCAGGCTAAGAGACTAACATTCTGGGGTCACCTTAGTTTAATTTACTTCTTGGGAATGTTGTGTTAAGTCTTCTTTTATTTAACTCTTCCTTCATGACCCCAACTCACAATGTAAGGATTTATCAGACTCTTTCTAACCTTGGTGGGCTCTGAACAGCAACTTTGTCTGCCTTGTCCTGTGAGACTTCCAATAGACCTGCTCAACTTTTCTGCCCATCAGACAACTTTTTCAGGATCAGAAAATGACACCAGTGAAAGACTGCCTCAATTTATGGGCTTAACTCATTGCCCAGCCTTCTTCTCCTGGACCTTTGCCTCCTGATTCACCACCACCTTCACCTTCTTTGATGTCTTCAAGAACTTTTTTTTTTACTTTTAAATGTTCTCATTTGAAATTAATTTAGAAATTTTGTGTGAGTTAGCTTAGTTCAGAATCACTAAAAACAGATGTATCCACAACTGTTTCCTCTACCTCAGAAAATTTAGGTAGTTAAATCACCAAATTAGTAAGTGGCAACGCTTAAAGCCTATGTTCTTAAACATCATCCCATACTGCCAAAGGAGGAAGGTGAGGGTGACAGGAATTGTAAACAGGTGTAATTGAACTCTGGACAACATTGCAGTCCCATAGAGTTTGTAAAACACTGCACCAAAACCAATGTTGCTACAAAGCAAGCTGTACCTTCAGTATGACATGAGTAAAGAAAGTGTTGAAGATTATATTTGCAGAAGCTAGTGTTACATGGCTGTAGTGTATGTATGGATGATAGCGAACACACTGTTCATCTTGCTGGTGAGTCCACAGAGATTCAACTTGAACAGCATCCTTTTGGTTGGGCATGAAAATAAAAAAGATGCTCAGAACAACGGAGAAAAAATGAAACTTATATTAATGACAAAATAATCAACTTAAATTCTTGTCCTCTTCAAAAGTTGGCAAAATGAATGTGAAAAAATATCTAATGAAACATAAGAAAATGCAAACTGGCTGACACTTTGAGGGAACCAAATGAATCACAAAGTAACAAAAATCTTCTAGAATGTTAAGGGACCCCATTGTCTTTACATAAGCAATGAGGATGATCCTGAGGAAAGCTTGGGTCTAGAGGTAATGGGCATTGCTATCAGATATATTATTGAGTTAATGCAAATTGATGTCTCTCTGAGACACAAAAGTGAAAAAAAATAAAAAATGAATATTTGCCTAAAGGAAAAGCACCAGATCAAAGAACAAAAGTGATATTCAATCTTCTAAAACTTTATTCTAAACAACAAAGACTGGAAAAGTAAAAGCTTAAAGTCTAAGAAACGACTTGACACTATCTATTATATTATCCTCAAAGCCATACTGTTCTGAGAATCACCCTCACAGCCCCACATGTTTTCAAACACTAATTTTTAAAATTACAAAGCATATTATCTTAAGTTTCTAGTTAAATATAAACGGAATGGATGTAAAATTGTACCAAAAAAGATTCCTCTATAAAGAACACAACCCTTTCTTTCTGTGCTCCAAAAGAATGAGAACCAAAAATCTTCAAAAGATTTTGCAAAGTGAAACCATCAGGAAAGTATTTTTTTTATGCATTTGTTGTGGCATTTACTTGGCATTTTAAACATTTTTCTTGGTGTGACACATCCATTTTGCACATATGGGTTATTTTATTATTAACACATAATGGAATAGTTAGGCAGACAATAACATTTCATGAATCAGCATGTGAAAACTAATCTAGCTTTTCAAATAAATCTATACTTGTTACATACATTCTGTTTTCCCTTTCTAACACTCTAACCTGTACCTAATGTTGAGCTCAAATTCCTTGTCCCATATTTTTACATGCCACAAATAAAAGTAAAAATCACAATATTTCTTCCAAGATAGAAAAAAAATATTTTATCTATTGAACTAGTCTTAGGCAAAAGCATATACATTCATTTAAATTATTCTTGAAAATTAGTGGTACCCTAAATGGTCTTATGAAATTCTACCTGCTGAGTCCAGAATGTCTGCATCATTAGTTTTTGAGTAATACCAAAGGTTGCATTTGTGCAATATATTTATATATGTCTTCCTATATTTGCAGTATTACGAGAAAGACTTGTTATTGTTTCACCCTTTACGCTAATGGTTTATCTGTAGAGAACAGCATTTGAAAACACCCAGAGAGAGAACAAAACCAACTGAGTCAACCAATAAGCTATCAATATATTAGCAGAGTGAAGTTTCTCAGATCAACTACTGTGTTTAAAAGAAAGAGTCAGAGAATGAGACAGCTCTTACAAGTTGTAATTGCCATGTGATGAAATTAATGGGCTCTGAGATTTACTTTCTATTCAAGGTTTGGAAAAGTTAAACTGGACCTGTTAGTCTCCTGATTAAAACTGTTTTAAGGCATCATGAAACCTACCAAGTACAAGTTTCTTAACATAAAAACCCTCCAAGATATTGCATATGCCTTCTGCTTTCCCCATCAATCTATATAGCACTACTCAGAGACTTGAACTTGACACTTCAATAATATTCTGCTTTTTGTTTGCTCCATGGTCATACTGCTCCATTCCTGCAACTTTTGTACCCTTCTCTGTTTGGGGAATTCTACTCTCCTTCATTTTTCATAAAAACTTGCTTGTGTCTTCCATGCCAAATTGTGTTCCTATCTATATTCCTATAGTTTTAGATAAATATTTCTGTAATGTCAATTACTATATTTTATTACTAGAGGCCCGATGCACGGGTGGGGTCCCTAAGCCTGGCCAGCAATCAGGGCCGATTGGGGCCAGGCTGATCAGGGCTGGGCTGGAGAGGAGGCTACGGTCACCAGGCCGTGCGTGGAAGGAACAGACATCAGATGCAGACACCGCCATTGTTGGTGCCCCACCACCACATGGTTGTCGCTATGCCACCACTGTGGCAGGTGGGCAGCAGGCTGATCGGGGCCCGCTGGTCAGGAGGAGGGACAGGGAAAGGGAGGTTGGCCACTGGCCCCGAGAAGGGAGCCCCCCCTCAGCCTCCCTGGGAAAGGGGCCACATCTGCTGCCACCCACCCCTGGTTCCCTATCACAGCCTGGGGCCTGGCCCCAATTGGGCCATCTGGGCCTTCTGGCCAGGGGGAGGTACTGCAGGAGGTTGGCCGGCCAGGAGAGGTTGGCTGTGGGAGGGCACTGACCACCAGGGGGCAGCTCCTGCATTGAGCAGCTGCCCCCTGGTGGTCAGTGTGCATCATAGCGACTGGTCATTGTGGTAGTTCCAGTTGCTTAGGCTTTTATATATATACTAGAGGCCCGGTGCACAAAAATTTGTGCACTCGGGGGGGAAGAGGGGGTCCCTCAGCCCGGCCTGTGCCCTCTCGCAGTCTGGGACCCCTCGGGAGATAATGACCTGCTGGCTTAGGCCTGCTCCTGAGTGGCAGAGGGCAAGCCCAATCCCTAGGTGCAGCCCCTGGTCGGGCTCAGAACAGGGCTGATAGGGGAGTTGGGGCGCCGCCCCCTGTCATGCACAGAGCAGGGCGGATTGGGAGGTTGCGATGCCACCCTCAGTCATGCTCAGGGTAGGGCTAATTGGGGGGTTGGGGCACCGCCCCCTGTCACACTCAAGGCAGGTTCAATGGGGAGGTTGCGGCGCCACCCCCTGTGATGCACAGAGCAGGGCCAATCAGGGGGTTGGGGCGCTGCCCCCTGTCACTCACAGAGCAGGGCCCATCAGGGGGTTGGGGCACTGCCCCCTGTCACTCACAGAGCAGGGCCAATCAGGGGGTTGGGGCACTGCCCCCCCCCTCATCACGCACAGAGCAGGGCCCATCAGGGGGTTGGGGAGCTCCCCCCTGTCACGCACAGAGTAGGGCCCATCAGGGGGTTGGGGAGCTGCCCCCTGTCACGCACAGAGTAGGGCCGATAGGGGAGTTAGGGCACCACCCCCTGTCACCCACAGAGCAGGGCCTATCAGGGGGTTGGGGCGCCACCCTTGTCACACTCAGGGCAGGGCCGATGGGGAGGTTATGGCTCTACCCCGTCACACACAGAGCAGGGCCCGTGGGGGGGGGGGGGGGTTGGGGCACCACCCCCTGTCACGCACAGAGCAGGGCCGATCAGAGGGTTGGGACGCCACACCTTGTCACACACACAGCCGCAGGGCGATCAGGGGGTTTGGGCGCTGCCCCCTGTCATGCTGATCTGGTGCCAGGAGGCCTCGTGGCTCCGCTTATCCCTGTGCTGGGAGGCATATTACCCTTTTACTATATAGGATAGAGGCCTGGGGGCTGGCTGGTTTGCCCTGAAGGGTGTCCTGGATCAGGGTGGGGGTCCCCACTGGGGTGCCTGGCCAGCCTGGATGAGGGGATGATGGCTGTTTGCAGCTGGTCACACACCCTTCAGGGTGGGGGTCCCCACTGGGGTGCCTGGCCAGTCTGGGTGAGGGGCTGAGGGCTGCTTTCAGGCTAGGGGTTTTGACTGAAGCTCCCAACCACTCCTTTTTTTCTTTTTTTTTTTTCTTCTGGGCCAGCTTTAGCTCTGGCTCTAGCTCTGAGGCTTCCGCTGCTGGTTTGTTTGCCGTTCTATAATCGAAACAATGTATAACTTCAGCTCTGAGATCCCAGCCGGCTATATTTGTTAGAATGTTTCAAACTGCCAGCTCAGAGTCCGGCAAGTCAGGCGGGAAACGTTGGAGTCTGCAGTCACTGGAGCAAGCAAACCTCACGTTCGCTTCCAGCTGCCTGGCTGCCAGCCGCCATCTTGGCTGACAGTTAATTTGCATAAGGATATGCTGATTAGCCAATGGGAAGGGTAGCGGTCGTACGCCAATTACCATTTTTCTCTTTTATTAGTGTAGACTAGAGGCCCAGTGCACAAAAATTTGTGCACTCGGGGGGACAGGAGGGCCCCTCAGCCCATCCTGTGCCCTCTCGCAGTCTGGGACCCCTCACGAGATAATGACCTGCTGGATTAAGCCTGCTTCCGGGTGGCAGAGGGCAGGTCCAGTCCCTAGGTGCAGCCCCTGGTTGGGCTCAGAGCAGGGCCGATTGGGGAGTTGGGCACTGCCCCCTGTATGCACAGAGCAGGGTGGATCAGGAGGTTGCGATGCCACCCCTAGTCACCCTCAGGGTATAGCTGATTGGGGGGTTGGGGCACCGCCCCCTGTCACACTCAAGGCAGGGTCGATAGGGAGGTTGCGGTGCCACCCCCTGTCACGCACAGAGCAGGGCCAATCAGGGGGTTGGGGCGCTGCCCCCTGTCATGCACAGAGCAGGGCCCATCAGGGGGGTTGGGGCTCCATACCCTGTCACACACAGAGCAGGGCAGATCAGGGGTTTGGGGTGCTCCCCCCTGTCACGCACAGAGCAGGGCCGATCAGGGGGTTGAGAAGCTCCCTCCTGTCATGCACAGAGTGGGGCCAATCAGGGGGTTGAGGAGCTCCCCCCTGTCACTCACAGAGCAGGGCTGATCAGGGGTTGAGGAGCTCCCCCCTGTCACTCACAGAGTAGGGCCAATAGGGGAGTTGGGGCACCGCCCCTTGTCACACACAGAGCAGGGCGGATCAGGGGGTTGGGGTGCTCCCCCCTGTCACGTACAGAGTAGGGTCGATCAGGGGGTTGGGGCACTGCCACTGTCACACTCAGGGCAGGGCCGATGGGGAGGTTATGGCTCTACCCCGTCACACACAGAGCAGGGCCCATGGGGGGGCGGGGGGTTGGGCGCCACCCTCTATCACCCACAGAGCAGGGCCAATCAGGGGGTTGGGGCGCTACACCCTGTCACACACAGAGCAGGGCCGATCAGGGGTTAGGGCGCTAAACGCTGTCACACACAGAGCCACAGGAAGATCAAGGGGTTGGGGAGCTCCCCCCTATCAGGCACAGAGCAGGGCTGATCAGGGGGTTGGGGCATCTTCCCCTGTCATGAACAGAGCAGGGCGGATAGGGAGGTTGTGGCCCCGCTCCCTGTCACACACAGAGCCGCAGGGCGATCAGGGGGTTTGGGCACTGCCCCCTGTCACGCTGATCCCGGTGCCGGGAGGCCTGGTGGCTCCGCTGATCCCGTTGCTGGGAGGCATATTACCCTTTTACTATATAGAATAGAGGCCTGATGCATGGGTGGGGGCCAGCTGGTTTGCCCTGAAGGGTGTCCTGGATCAGGGTGGGGGTCCCCACTGGGGCGCCTGGCCAGTCTGGGTGAGTGGCTGAGGGCCGTTTTCAGGCTGCCAGGTGACTAAAGCTCCCAACCGCTCCTATTTTTTCTTTTTTATTCTGGGCCAGCTTTAGCTCTGTGGCCTTTGTTTACCTTCTGTATTTGATAAAATGTTGCAGTCCGGCTGGCTGAAGCCCGGCTGACTAAAGCTGGTTTCTGGGGGTTTTGTTTAGCATCTATATTTGCAACATAGTTGCTTAAAGTTGCAGCTGAGAGGCCGGCAAGTTAGGCGGGGAACGTTGGAGTCCACAGTCACTGGAGCAAGCAAGCCTCCCTGTTCGCTTCAGTGCATGGCTGCTGGCCGCCATCTTGGCTGACAGTTCATTTGCATATCACCCCGATTAGCCAATGGGAAGGGTAGCAGCCGTACGCCTAATTACCATGTTTCTCTTTTATTAGATAGGATAGATAATCACTTATATGGCTTGCTCTCCACATACAAGAACTTCCTGAGAAAAGTGACTTCTTTTTATTGTTTTATGTCCCCTGGACAAGTATTTTACAATTGAAAAGAGATGGTATTCTAGGCTGGTGTGACAATATAGGTGAAAGTAAGAGACAGGAATGAGAGGAAGGTATCATTTGAATTACAAAACACAGGAGTATGTAAACATGGTTTTGTTCAAAATATACATTGAGCCCTACACTTTGTCTCTATTATTGCAATGTAATAGAGACAAAGTCCTGCCCTTATGAATCTCGAATTCTAATGGGGACACTAATAAATAAGTGAGACCAAACTAGTAAACAGCCAGAAGGTTAAAGTATTAAGGTGAGTAATAGGGAGTCATTTTATTGTTTTCAAAATTTCTTTGGAAAAAAAAAGTGTCAAAATTAAAAAAATAAAATAAAAGTGAGCTAAAGTATTTAATGAAATTACATACAATAGAGTATGTGAAATAATTTTCAGGTGTTGAAGTATGAGTTTATTTGGTATATTAAGAATAAAAGAAAAGAGAAAAATCTAAAAATAATATATAAAAAGAAAGACCATCTACTTTATCCAAAACAACTCTGAGGAGAATTGGAAAGGTGGTCTTGGGGGCAACTTCTAGGTATACAGAGGAATGTTTAAAATATAAACAAAAATGTAATCAGAGGAGAAGGAAAATAATAAGTCTATAGAAAATTAGTTGAATTAATGGCCCCAATATTTTACTATCTCCCTATATCTTTTGATGATATCCTTCTACTCTGACTCTGGGTATGGCCTTATGACTTGTTTTGGTCAATGGAACAATAAAAATGTTGATACAAGCACAGACCTAAAAAAGCACGTGTGTATTTCCACATCCTTTTTTGCTGCATAGATGAGCCTGCTCAACATGCTGCAGAGGAGAATCAAGCCAGCTCAGGTGTTCCAGTCAAGATCCAGACTTATGAGAGAGCCCAGGCAAGATCAGCAAAGACTTCTTGTCCCCATACAGCTGACTGTAAGAATATGAAGAGAGGGAGACCCCAGAGCTCAGTTCAGATCAACAGAATCAGCCAGTCCTTAAATTCATGAGCAGAAGGAAATGTTTTTTACTGTATGTTAATGAGATTTTTGAAGCTGTCTGTTACACAGCATGATTTTGGCTATCAATCACTCATGTAAGGATCATGGATGCTAAAGAAGATACTTTCTGTAAAGGCAATATATTATAGGTTGAATTATGTTGAAGTTCTAATGCTAGAATCTGTGAATGTGACCTTATTTGGATATAGGGTCTTTGCAGATGTAATCAAGTTATGTTCCGGTCATTAGGGTGGGTCTTAATTCAAAATTAGTGTTTTTCAAGCAGCAGTTCTCAACCTGTGGATCTCGACCCCCTGAAAATACATCCTGCATATCAGATATTTACATTACGATTCATAGCAGTAGCAAAATTACAGTTATGAAGTAGCAACGAAAATAATTTTATGAATAGGGGTCACCACAACATGAGGAACTGTATTAAAGGGTCGCAGCATTAGGAAGGTTGAGAACCACTGCATAGGAAGCACAGAAGAGGGTCAAGGGAGAACATCTTATGAAGACTGAGGCAGAAATTGGAGTAACCCATCTATAAACCAAGGGATATACATGAAGGATTGCCAACAACCACCAGAAGCGAGGAGAGAAGACTGGAAGAGATTCTCTCTTAGCCTCCAGAGAAACCAACCCTACGAACACTTTGATTTCAGACTTCTAGACTCTACAACAGTAAAAGAATAAATTTCTGTTGCCTTAAGCCACCCAATTCATGATAATTTGTTAAGGCAGCCCTGGAAAACCAATGTAACATAAGATCAAGGATCAGTAGTTTCAAATAACAAGGTATTATAAGAGAAGCTTAATATATAGGCATAGTACTTGGCTAAGATTTTGAAATTCTTATATATTATTCTAAAGAAAAATAAAATATTATGCCTGAACTTAGTATACAAGACTCAGATCCTTATTACTGGGAACATACATGTATTCTTTCTTTTGTAAAAATTCAAAGCCTGCTGAAAAATGGGGTACAACCAGCAATTTCAACTTATATTTTTCTATTATTTTTCTCTATGAATCAGTTTTCTTATGCTTCCTTCCATTTTATTTGAGGTCCTATTCCTTCTGCATAGGAATCCTTTCTTATAGTCTGGGCTAGAAACCATATTTAAGTTCCCACACCATTCTGTGCACTCATCACATTGGTAATTCATAGTTGACATTTTAATTTATCTATTTTCTACCATCATGTTCTAAACCCTGTGAATTCAGTACTGTGACTATATTCAGCTCTTACAGCACCTCAAACAGGTGCTCAATACAGATTCAAAGTGTGCATTATATAATTAAATTACTAACCAGAATTGTTCCTTAAAAAGCCTCCAGTTCTAACGTGTATTCTTCTTTCCTAGTTTATCATCAGTTGAATGCTAAATATGACAAGAGGTAACTTCAATCAACAAAAATAATCTTTTCTTGTTTCTCAACAAAACTTCGACAGTTATTTTACCATTTGAATAGCTCATAAGCAATCTTTTGTCAAAGATAGACACATATGAATATAGCATAATTATTAAAAGAAAAGTTTAGAGTGAGGCATAGCTACTTTCAATATTTGTCTCAGTTACATACCTAATTATTTAAGCTGTGTGAATATACCAAATTAAACTCTTAGCCACATTTTCTTCATAACATTTGAACTAATAATACATGAATTATAGAATTACCATAAGAAAAATAAGAACAATATGCAATTACCTTGAATGCAAAAATAAAAGTTTTGAAAAAAATCATGTATGAATCCCATTATAATAGTTTGCTATGGCTGTTATAACAAAGTAGTAAGTGTGAGATTAAGGTACAGTTGATATCTTGGAAGTCCTCACTCCTTGTTTTGTAGGTGTTTGTATTTCTGTATCTTCACATGGGCTATCTCCTGCACATGTCTATGTCCTAATCTCCTCTTTTTATAAGGACACCAGTCATATTGGATTAGGATCCACCCAAATGACCTAATTTTACCTTAATTACCTCTTTAAAAGCCCTGCTCACAAATATAATCACATGCTGGGTCGGTCGCATTCAGATTGTTAAAGACTTCCACATAAGAATTTTGAAGGAACAATAATTCAGCTCATAAAATCCTTATTCTAGTTTCATGTTGTAAGACCAAAGCAATGTTTCTAATGTTCAAGATCATTCTTATCATTCTTAGTTTATTTTCCTAAAGTTTTGGCTTCATATTTATTATTAGGGGTATTTAGCTTTTAATCTGTCATCTATGTTTTAAAAATGACTGAGAGGTAACATAACCATTTTTAAAATAAAATTCAACTTGAATCTTCCATTTTAAGAATGAATTTTGACAAAAAGTTATAAAACTGTTGTTACAATATTATCACTATATCTTATAGGTCCCTATGGAAACAGAGTCCTTCTCTTTCCTTTCCATTTCCATCACATTTTATTTGTGCCCTTTAGTACTGTGCACTGGCATAGTACTTATTACAGGCAGCTTGGGTCCCTATGGGTTGCCTGCCTGCTCAGTTGTGTAGAATTTCTCTCCCTGACTCCCCCAGGACATTGCAAAGAATATTTTTCTTTTTGGCAGTCAGCACTGGGTGCATTATGAATTGTATATGTCACTAAATTTGCTGCATTTCACCATGTCTAAACCAAAATATACTAATGTACCTACCTAGTTGAAGAAAATTTATAACAGTCTATTGCTGGCTAATTATTATTAATTAAAGTACAATTATAATAAAATCATGACCTAGTGTCTGACCCCAGGATATTGGACCCAATTATTTTGGGGAGTATATAGCAACTTCTTTTCTTGTTGTTAAAAAGAAGAATTGAGTCTCCAAATTCAGTCAATCAACTAAAATTCCTTGAATGTCTACAATGCTCTGGCTTTCAATTGCAAGGTGTGAGTCACAAGGAAAAATTACTCAAAGAAACTACTTTCTCATCACTTAAGAATGAAGCTAAAGTCCATTTCCTATATGTGGTAGATAATAGCATCATCGTAGCATTCTCATGACAGCTGTTATCAGTATGTCAATAATTGTTGCCTAGAAAATCATCTTTGACTGGATAATGGTAAAATTTGTATATGGAACATTTTTTGCTTAAGTAGAAATATAGATTTTACTGCAATAAATTTCCATCTTAGGAATTTAATTTGCACATGTAATACAAAAGTGTTGACAAGTTGAAAAAGAAAATTCAAAATTTTTTTTTAAAGATAGTAAACAATTTCATTATGTAGCTTAGGTAGCTCTGCATTCTACTAACAAAAAAAGCATTTTCCACATCTTTCTCAACCTAACGAATTATATATAGGTTTGTGATTTTTATCTACATCGCTACAGTATTTCTCTACTGAAGAAAACCTTCTTTTCATTTGTACTTTGGTACAACTACACAGTAGGTACCTCTTTTTCCAAAAAATAAAAATATTCTTAACCTAAGATGAAAACGGAACAAAGACATTAATGCCAAGTTTCTTGCACCACTTGGTAAAAGATTACAATAAAAGTCAAAACTGGATGCTGCTTAACACAAACAGCATGAGACTCTGCCAGCTTCAGTCAGACCTTGTAGGAATGGCTTAGCGTCCGGTTTATCTTTACTGCAGTTTTCACATATGACAGGTGCGACTGTACCATCATGAAGAATAGTCACACCCTTCACTTGCACAAGAGATTCAAATATTGGACTCTCACACGGGAAATGTCGCTTGGGGCTTAGCAATATACAAACAGATCAAAAATATTATAGCCTTAGGAAAAATGTCACAACTGTTTGACTAAACATTTGAAACACTTTTCATACAGCTTCCTATATTAAACAAGTTTCCTCCAGAGATGCTTATTTATGAAATAAAACCTAGTCGCTATCATCTGACCCATGTTCTGAGCCCCGACCCGAGGCCTCGTTGTTGGATCCCTCTGGTTTTGACCCGTTTCCGGAAATTCGGCCGGAACCCTCTCCGATCCTCTGACCAGATCCTCTCTCCAAAGCTCGCTCTGACTCAGCACTCGGGGAAGCGGGACGAGAGTCCACCTCCGAGCTGGCGGAGGGGCTCCTCCTAGGCTGCAGAGCTTCATTGTCCAACTGTTCGACCCCGAAGGCCTCCTCTTCCTGGACGCTGGTCGCTGTCTGATCCCTCATCTGACCGCTGTCTTCGGGGCGCGGGCACTGCCCCCCTCACTGCCCGACGTATCCTGGTTCTCCTCTGAATCGCTCTCTGAAGAGGCTCGGGCCTTCCCCCGCTCACCCTCGTCGGAACAGCTGTTGCTGTTATGGGGGATATCCTTCATTAGCCATCTTCAGTTTATCCTCATCCCAAGAATCATCACTTGATGATATTATGGCTTTGGACTTTATTTTTCCCTTCACTGAAGGAGGCAGGCGTTCTGGCTTGGGCGCCCTCTTCTTCTCTGCCCTTGGTGGGCGGCACTTTTTCGGTTTAGGGCAGGGGTGGGCAACCCTTGGCACGCGTGCCAAATATGGCACGCCAGTAACTTTTGCTGGCACGGGAAACCCTTTCTTATAATCTTCCACTTACAATTTTTTTCTTAATATCGACTTTTTTGTTTTTCAGATAAATTCAGTGTAGGTGCATCTTAGATAAATAAATGATTTTACATAACAAGTTATCTTAAAGACCATAGACATGGATTGACGAGAGAGGGGAAGAGCAATTTCAATAGTGTTGAAAATGAAACATTGAGGACTTGGAATGCCATTCCAGAAAATTTGTTCTGTTTAAAAAATTTTGCACAGCGTTACTCCCATGTTTTTATCCACATATGCTTGTGAATCTTTGTTCTCAGTGATGAATTTTGTTAAGTCTCATAATAGGAGTAGCCTGACAGATGAAAGTAGTAGCTCGTGCATATCTCTGAAGGTCATGGAATATAAACCTGATGTAAAATCTCTGTCATCAGTGATGCAGCAGCAAAAGTCCCACTGATAATAAAGTTTTCTGTCGGACTATCAGTGTACATGTATACATTAAAAAATAAATGTATTTTTCATCATCATATACTGTTTTTGTCGCTCGAATGAATTCAAACTGGGCATGTGACCTGACTGTGAACCAAACCGTGACCTCCTGGTTCATAGGTCTACACTCAACCACTGAACCAGGCCTGCTGGGTCAGTCCTATTTTCTAATGAATGAAATAATTGGTGTTGGGGAAACATGTTATCCATCTGGGGGAAAACTCCCTTTCTTATGCAGAAATAGATTTTTTTATGAATAAAAATGTTCATGTAAAAATGAAGCTATAAATAGGAAATAATAGATCATTTTTTCTTTAATAATAATTGATTAGAATAAGCCTTTTTAAGCAAGAACAAATGTCATGCCTAAATACCTGAAAGAATGCAACTGATAAAATCATATACATATTTAATTATTTATGGTTATAAAAATTTCCCTTAAAACACCAAAAGGTAATTGAAAAAATTAGTTAACTAATTAGTTAATTATTATATTTTTTAAATCACAGTGCATTTGAGGCATAAGAGTATAATTTTCCTAATATAAAATTAGTTTTGAAACCAATAAAAATAATAAATCCAGGAAATATATGCAAAAAGAAATAGAGATAAAATAAAGGAAACAAGAAAAGTCAAAGAAATACCCATTTCCTTAAAAAAAATTTAAAAAATGTTCAATCTCACAATAAAGAACACAAGTAAAAACATTTTAAAGAATTTTTTTATGTAGCCCTAGCTGGTGTGACTCAGTGGATAGAACATTGGCCTGTGGACTAAAGGGTCCTGGATTTCATTTTGATCAAGGGCACATGCCAGGGTTGGAGGCTCGATCCCCAGTAGGGGGCATGCAGGAGGCAGCCGACCAATGGTTCTCTCATCATTAATGTTTCTATCTCTCTCCCTCTCCCTTCCTCTCTGAAATTAATAAAAATATATTTAAAAAATAATTTTATGTATTTGACAAAGTCATTTTTTAAAATATGCCATCAAGCATTCAAATTTGTACATTTCAAGAGTTTGTTCAAGGTAACAATACCCCAAAAATCTAAATTGTGCATTTCTTTGGCTCAACATTTCCAGTCTTAAGAATTTAATCTGTAGATAAACAGGTAGGTAGGATGTTCACTGAAAAACATGGAAATTGTTTATCATAATTAAATAGAGTACATTTTTCTCAATGACCCAAGAGAACAAAATTTAGATAAAATTTTGTATGACATAACTGATAAATGTCACCACCCTCTTGTTTTCCAAAATTTGACACCAGCAAATAATAGAAAGGAAGGGATACTATTATTATTGTAATCATTTATGTTAGGTTAAAAAAAATAGTATTATCTCTTACAGAAGAAAAGAGACCTTAAACTTCAGAAAATAATATTTTTCTTCCTTTCTAGGCATGTCTAAAAGTAGAGAGCTGCTATACAAATGGGTCATCATGGCATCACACAACCTGAAGAAAATACGTTCATAGCAGAATGAAATATATTTGCTTTGATCTTGTTACAGTGAGAAAGGGCCTGAACGGACAGAAAGTCCCATTCATCATGATTTTACGACGAAGGCATTAATCAAGATAACACCATGTCTTGTGTAGTGAAAACTTCGGATCAAGAAACATACGGAAACAGTTTCAGAGGAGTACATATTTTCTTGAGATCCTCTGCATTCAAAATCAAAACAACCCCTGTCCAATGCACCTCGTATATTTCCTGCCCAACATCTCCATTTGTGTTTCCCAGAACCGCAGTTAAAATGAAATATTAGCTCATGTTGGGTGATGTTTAAGAGCACCCCATGAAATATTCTGGCAGCCATGAGCCTTCTAGGATAGTGTGGGAAATCGTAACATCTTCCCCAGGGGTATGAAGTCAACTCCAGCCACCACAGCCTGCCTGTGCTCTTGGCAACTGAAAAAAAAAATGATGGTTTTACTCACCAAATGGCATTCATCTGAGGTCCGGGCATGGTGGTTAGGATTGGGATCATTGTTCATATGAACTACTAGACTTTGTAGTGTAAATGACATTCAAAGCCAAACAGAACACATATATCTATTTGCTAACATTCACAGCTATTTATCAATTAGCTCTAATCTAGAAAAGATGCTCCTCGCAAAAATCAAAATATTATAGGTCATACACTTTCATTAGTTCCTCATCATTATTAGCTTCTTAGCTGAGTTGTTGGTATATTATTTTCAATGACTCAGAAAACTATAGCTGGTTGTCTATGTTCCCATGCCCTCTGTCCACTGTTTACCTTCTGCTCATACACATGCATAGATACCACAAGTCTAGGACAATAATTTTGAAAATCAGACTTTTAAACTTCGTGAGCATGATATCTCTGTGTTATCATCACAACTGATGACCTGCCTAGGAAAAGATGCTTGACTGGGATGCTTATTCAAACACTAGAGACCTGGTGCATGAAATTCGTACACAGGATAGGGGGACACTCAGTCCAGCCTGTGCCCTCTCGCAATCTGGGACCTCTTAGGGAATGTCCGACTGCCGGTTTAGGCACGATCCCTGCAATCAGACATCTGGCAGTCGGAAATCCCTCTTGCAATCTGGGATCACTCGCCCCTAACTACTCACTTGCCTGCCTGATCGCCCCTAACCTCTCTGCCTACCTGCCTGATCACCCCTAACTGCCTCTGCCTGCCTGATCTCACCTAACTACCTCTGCCTGCCTGCCTGCCTGCCTAATCACCCCTAACTGCCCTCCTCTGCTGACCTGATCAAGCTCCCAACTGCTCTCCCCTGCTGGCCTGATATCACCCCCAACTGCCTCTGCCTGCCTGATATCCCCTAACTGCTCTCCCCTGCTGGCCTGATATCACCTCCAACTGCCTCTGCCTGCCTGATCACCCCTAACTGCCCTCCCTTGCCAGCATGATCTCACCCCCAACTGCTTTCCCTTGATAGCCTGGTTGCCCCCAACTGCCCTCCCCTGCCAGCCTGATATCACCTCCAACTGCTCGCCCCTGCCAGCCTGATCTCACACCCAACTGCCCTCCCCTGCAGGCCTGAGCTCACCCCCAACTGCCTTCCACTGCCAGCCAATTTGGTTCTGATTGGTCAGTTTCTATGCCAGTCAGCATCTCTGGGCCTATCAAAGGGGTTTGATCAGAAAGGCAGGTCTGTCAGCAGCCCCAGTGGAGGCCTGGAGAGAAATGGAGGCAAGGCTGTTGGCCAGACTGGGAAAGAAAGAGAGGCAAGTTCTGATCAATGGCTGCCACAGAGGCTACGGATCAGACCCTGCTTCTCTCTCTGCAGGCCTCTCTCCAGGCCTGATCTGCAGCCCCCTACGCAGTCAGTGCTAGGTCACCATGGCAACCCAGCACTGACTTCCGGTCTGGTCGAGCCTTTGGTCATTACAACCCTGGCTCTTTATTATATAGATATCTATTTCATTTGTTTTAAAAGGTCTTAATGTGGCCTGGGTCAGATAGCTCAGTTGGTTAGAGCATCCTCCCAATATGCTGTTTACAGGTTCCATTCCCAGTCAGGGCACATAAAAGAATCAACAAGTGAATACATAATGCATAAATAAATGAAACAACAAATTGATGTTTCTGTCTTTCTTCCCTCCTCTCGCTAGAAAAATCAATAATTTTTTAAAATTATGTGACTCAGCCCTAACTGGTTTGGCTCAGTGGATAGAGTGTCAGCCTGTGGACTGAAAGGTCCCAGGTTCGATTCCGGTCAAGGGTATGTACCTTGGTTGCAGGTAAATCCCCAGTAGGGGGTGCGTAGGAGGCAGCTGATCAATGTTTCTCTCTCATCGATGTTTCTAACTCTCTATTCTTCCCCCTTCTTCTATGTAACAAAATCAACAAAATATATTAAAAAAAATTATGTGGCTCAGTGGTTGAGTGTCAACCTATGAACCATGAAGTCACAGTTTGATTCCCAGTCAGGGCATAGGCCTGGGTTTAGGGTTCAATCCGTAGGGTGTGTACAGATGGCAGCTGATTGTTGATTCTCATCATTGATGTTTCTATCTTTCCCTCTCCCTTCCTATCTGAAATCAACAAAAATATATTTTTTAAAAAGCCTTAATGTGAAAGTGGTTATGGATTTTGAGAGCTTCCTTTTGTCCTCATTAGAAGATAGGGAAAATGTCCAAGGACCCTTAAAAGGTGTTCTTCTTGCTCACACTGATTGCTGAATATTTTCGTTAAATGGTGATGGAGATTTGAGTAGTCAAGGAATGGGCTTTTGCATTGACTGACCTGGGTTTGACTCCTGTCTCTATGACTAACCAGCCATATAATTTTGGATAATATGTTTAACCTCTTTGACTTAAAGAGAAAGAATTTTTTCTAATTGAAAGTTACGGAATTTAACTTCAATTAACTTAAAAAGGAAATTAAAATGTCGGGCTACATGACAAGAACACACTAAGACAGAAGTGAAGCTGAATTTAGAAATGACTTAATACAAATGGTTCACACTGTCCATTTTCCTCTTTTCTTTCTTTGAATGAAACTCACTCTCTTTTAATACAGAAAGGCATTTTCTATGCAGAAGAAATATTCCATGGATCACTTCAGATGTACAAACAGAAATCCCTACTGGAAATGCAGACTGGGGGGGAAACTATTTATTTCCAACTCAAGCCAGAAAAATATGTGTGAATAACTGATCCAGCTGAAGGCAAAAACCCAATGTTGAATAGATTCCAAGGGTGATGGAATATACCTAACCCCATCTAAATCCCAAATCCTTCTGTGGCTAGGGATGCAAATGTTCCTGTGGTTAGTGATTCATCATCTTTTACTAGAAGAAAGATAGGAAAGAAATGCTGGATGAAGAAAATTTTCACTTTTGTTTTTCCTCAGTAGTCTCAGCTGCAAATTGGGAATAATGGAACTTTTCATAGAGGTGCTGTGAGATGTCAATGGCCTATTGTATGTAATCATGATCACAATTCTTGGCTAATGGACTAGAGTCAAGAAGTAGTAAGTATTATTATATTTGTGTTAAAGGAGACATATGAAATAATTGTTGGTGGCATGATCAATTCTTCTATTCCATGAGACAGGACATATTCCCACTTGCATCATTTGAATTCCATCATAAAACATAATATTTCTCAGCCTTAACTCTTGATTTTCTAAGCATCTCCATGTGCTTTCATATCACTGATGAAGTTTATTCATTTTTTATAATCATGAAATATGTGATTGTGTTTCTGACATATTAATTTTCAAGTTGATGGTTTATTTAATAATACGTATTGGCTATTTAAAATCTCTGAAGCGTTGAGCAAATATTTTTTTAAATGCTGTTAGCACACCAAAAAGAAATATAATATTTTTAATATTAACTATGAAATAAAAATCTGATGCTTTGATGGTTTTAATGAAGATAGGACATAACAATTTGATAAATGATTCAAAGAAAATAAATTAACAATAATTTACATATTATTAATAAGTAACATTTATCACATGCACTCATAATTTTTGGCAAATATGTAACCAATGTTCACTATATACAGGAAATAACAATAATAATACAATTATAAGAATAAAGTCACTTTTTAGTAAGTGTGACCTGTATTTCAGAGGCTTTGTGAAGTGTTTTACACATATTTTCCCATTTTCTCTTTTCTCAAGTCCTATGAATTTAGGTATTATTATTTCTCCATTTTAATATTGAGCAAACAGAGGCACTCAAAAATTGAGTAACTTTTCGAAGTTACACAAGATAATTAATAGCAGAGCTCATATTTGAATCCAGCTCTATCTGAGTCAATAGCCTGTGCTACTGACTTATAAAACACTAAGCAAGGGCTTACAGATCAAAACACCAGGGCTTGTACATCTGTGCATTTTTTCTAGCATCTTTCCTATAAGCCACTCATTCAAACCACTCTGGCTCCTGAGAAGGTAGTTAAAAGTTATGACTTCAAGGGACTTCCTGCTAGGTCACCAGCTGGATTTCCACGTGTTAACAAAGATAATATGAAATATAAATACACAACATAATTAGGCAAAAACGGGTGTTTAAATTAGGAGCAAAGGACCCAGTTTTCTAAGAATATGCACAATGACAAGCAATTACCCATGTGGAATGTGCTGACACTGTCGTTTCCCACCATGTCTGACACATGCCATCGCTTATAAAATCTTCTGTTCTTTAGTGCTTAGAGTTTTTTAAACTGCCATTGCTGTTCAAATCAAAGAATGGTTAACACTGACATAATGCTTACCACCTCAGGATGGTCCTCCTGCTTGTAAAATCCCTGTGTGTTTCACCACCTGTAACCCCCCTTGATTCTAACTTGTCTTTCTTTTCCTACAATTAGCACTTTACCCCAGCAATGTGATGGTAAGTGTGGGATCAGCATTTCCCAACATGCTTTGCAAAACAAAAGTTCTATAGGACATAATTGTCATTGTATGAGATCCATATTTAGCAGGTTTTAAAAAGACTGGGAGGAGATGTTTGAAAAGATTTTGCAAAACTTCTTAAGGATATTGATATGCAAATAGGCATATTCACAAAGGAGATATAAAAGGCAATGATTCCTAGATGTATTTGATCCTAAAGCAGTGCTTCTTAGAGCATCCCTCTAAACTAGTGGTCTATTACACACTGGACAAAACAATGGTTGGAAACGCTTCAGTGTACTCCTCTTGCCTCTCTTTCTGTCTCCTTTTCATTCCCTGTTTTCTCACTCGGTCAACAGATTTAGTTCTCTGTAATTAATATGTATCCATATCCATAGTTGCTAACTCTTATTACACACTTAACTATGAGATGGATCCTGAGCTAAGAACTCTTACTTGAATAAACCCAAAACAATCATTTGAAGTGTTATGATTAAACCCACTTTATAGATAAGAAAATTGACAATCTGAGGGGTTACAGGAAATACTCAAGGTCACTAGGTTATTAAATGGTAGAGCAGAGACAGGCACTTGTACTATCAGATTCTAATGTGAGAGTTCAAACTCCTTAGCAAAGTATGTAAAGCCTTTCATGTCCTAAATACAATTCACTTTTCAGTTTTTGTACTGTGCCACCCACCTTTCTGACCATATTCTCTCCATCAACCACTTGGTAATAGGACAACTTGTAGGCATTTCTTACCATATTATATGGTTCTACTGTAATATAAGTGAATGTATCAATGGTTTAATAAAGAAATCATTAGCAAAGTTGTAAAAAGTTGTCTAGATGATCAATATTTCTAAACAATATTCTGAATTATATTTTATAATGGACTTAATGCAATACTCTACAAACTATATATGTATGCAAGGGCATATGAATTTGTCTATAGGTGAAAATAAAAATAACAAAAACTGTGTGAACAAAAACATTAAGAACTTTTTCTTGGTCTTTCCAGCTTTAACCACATTAGAAAGAAATGCAGCAATTACTCTTTAATCCAAGTTTTCAATAAAATGGTAATGAAATTTTTAGCCATATATTTTCCATGTGGGCTTATGTAGTTCTTTTTTTCTTAATATGCTTAATATTAAGCACCAGGTACAACCTAAGGGATTGCAGTCCTAGAAATTTTTTTTATATGAACTGAGAAACAGCATTTTCTCTGGAATTGCTACATGTATATGGCAAAACAAACAAGTAAAGGGTATTCAAGTATAATCCAAAGAAATAATGAAAAAAAATTATTATATGTCTTGATCATGGGTGTGTTTTTTTTCAGAACAGAAAATGTATACATTTAATTGTAAGGTGTGTCTTATTTTTAAAACTGTTTATTTTATTTTATTATTTTTACTGAATTTATTGGGGCACATCCTATATAATAAAGAGGTAATATGCAAATTGACCATCATGCCCTTGCACAAGATGGCTGCCCCCATGTGGTCACAAGATGGCCAGCAGGGGAGGGCACTTGGGGGTGACTGGGTCAGCAGGGGAGGGCAGTTGGGGGTGACCAGGCTGGCAGGGGAGGGCAGTTATGAGTGACCAGGAGGACAGTTGGGGATGACCAGGCCATCAGGGGAGGGCAGTTGGGGGCAATCAGGCTGGCAGGGGAGAAAATAAGCATCAATCAGGCTGGCAGGGGAGTGATTAAGGGGTGATCAGGCTGGCAGGCAGAAGCAGTTAGGGGAACTCAGGCAGACAGGCGAGCAGTTGGGAACCAGCAGTCCTGGATTGTGAGAGGGATGTTCGACTGCCTGCCAGGGGGTCCCAGATTGGAGAGGGTGCAAGCTGGGCTGAGGGACAACCCTCCCCCTCCCCAGTGCACGAATTTCATGCACCAGGCCTCTAGTTGTTTAATAAAATTATATAGGTTTTAGGTGTACAATTCTGTACTATATCATCTGTATGTTGTACTGTGTGTTCACCACTCCAAGTCAAGTCTCCCTCCATCTCCATTTATTCCCCCTTTATCCTCTCCTACCTCTTCCCTACCCTCTTTCCCTCTGGTAATCACCATACTGTTGTCTATGAATGTTTTGGGGGTTTTTTGTTGTTTGGGTTTGTTTTTTTTTGCTTAATCCCTTCACCTTTTTCACTAAGGCCTCCTTACACAAAAAAACACACAAAAACTTCATGGACAATGATGAGGTTTGTGGACTAAGAGTGCCATAAACAACAACAAAAAATCTGTTTAAGGAAAGCTTCTCAAATCCGCAACAAAATGTGGTTTCAACATTTCTTAACAATAAATACTAAATAAAATCTCCTTCAGGGCAGAAAATGTTCTTTTTTCTTTCTTACTTATTTGATTAATTGATAAATCTCAAACACTTAGAATGGTGTTGTATTGTAGCCTCTCAAAAAACATTTGCTGAAATTGACATTCAAGATCAAAATAAAAGATTAAGATAACATATAGAAATTCTGAGAAAAGAAAAAAATATTAGTTATAAAATGAGTTACAAAATATAAATGCTTATGAGTTCCAATAAAAGAAAGCTTTTTTAGTACAGTGGTTTTTAAAGTTGATCCTCAGACAGGCAGTATCAGAATTATCTGAAAATGCAAATTTTGGGATCCCACCTCAGACTTACTGAATCAGAAACTCTGGTGGTAGGGGCAATCACTTGGCATTTAACAAACCAGGTAATTGTTATGTATAAATGTTAGAGAGTCATTGACTCCTTAGACCATAAAGAATCAGATCCCCAAGGAGCTCATGCCTCTTATAAAATATCAGTTCCTGCCTGGTCAGCATAGCTCAATGGTTGAGCATCATCTTATGAACCAGGAGGTCATGATTGCATTCCCACTCAGGGAACATGCCCAGGGTTGTGGGCTAGATCCCCAGTATGGAGCATGCAGGAGGCAGCTGGTCAAAGATTCTTTCTCATCATTGATGTTTCTATATATCTCTCTCTCCTTCTCCTTCCTCTCTGAAATAAATAACAATATATTTTAATTAATTAATTAATTAGTTAATTAAAATAAAATAAAATATCAGTTCCTAGTTTTTGCTCCTGGTATATGAAATACAATTATTTTTTATTGATTTATTTTAAAAATTATTATACACCACCCAGGTTGCAGGCTAGATCTCCAGTAGGAGGCATGCAGGAGACAGTCAATCAATGATTCTTTCTCATCACTGATGTTTCTATCTCTCTCTCCCTCTTCCTTTCTCTTTCTGAAATCAATAAAAACATATTTTAAAAAACTTATTGTATTAACCTAAGTATAATATCCAATTTGTAAATTATTTTGAATTTTCCTCATAAACAATGATATAGTTTGAAACAATGAAAGTCTCATTCCTGTCTTTCATTCCTTATGCCTTCTATCAGTTATCTTGTTTTTTGTAACTAGTATAGCTCATAAGACATCTTCTTTCACCACATCATGATTATTATAATTATGGTCTGTAGTACCATTTCTCTTATTGTTATTAGATGATATAGTCTATTCATTTGTATATGCACACACTTTTACCCTTATCAATACTTGCTATGCCTTACTACATTTCTATTTTTTTATCTCGGATTATTTTTTTTCTGCTTAAAAATTTTTTTTTCAGTATCTGCTTTATAGTGTGGGTCTACTGGTGACAAATTCATTCACTTTATATATGTCTAGACATGTCTTCATTTTTTCAGCACTTTAATTATTTTATCAACTTAAAAATTAATAAGAAAAATTCCACTCTTTTCCACATTTCATACTGTTCTTGATCTGAAGCAATGAATCTCCACCAGCTGTTCATATATTTTCTTTTTGACATTGGAAGTCAGTAGTATTACTTTAATTAATTAGATATTATTTCTTCCATATTTAATCTATTTGAGTTCTGAAGTGCTTTTTAGATTTTATAAGTTAAATAGAGGCCTGGTGCATGAATTCGTGCATGGGTGGGATCCAGCTGCATTGCTCTGATCAGGACCAGGCTGGCAGGGGAGTAGGGGGACGAGGGAGGTTGGCAGGCCAGCCCCACTCCCAATTGGGCCAGTTGGCTGGCCGCAGTGCACATCATAGTGACTGGTCATTCTGGTTGTTCTGGTCATTCAGGTTGCTTGGCTATATATATATATCTTCAGTTTTGAGAAATCCTTGTTCACCTGTTTTTAAATACTGCTTCTGCTCCATGTTTTGTCCTCTACACTTCTGGGACTGCAAATAACATGTTTTCACCAATTCTACAGATCTTTTATATGCTTTTACATATTTCTCACCTTTTTGGCTCTCTGTGCTTTAGACTATAAATTTTCAGCCAGTTCATCTTCCAATTAATTGTCTAATTACCTCTGCAGATTATGGTTGGACTCACCTATTGAGTTTTGAATCAATAACTACATTTTCTAAAATTCCATTAGATCATTTTTCACTGATTTAAATGATCTGGAAAAAAGTATTCAACATGTCACCCATTTTCTTGAACATTTTAATAACAGTTCTTTTTTATGTCTATGCATGATTACTCCAATAACACGATCATCTGTCTATCTTTTTATCTCTCTTGAATTTATTTCTTCATATGCCTAGTAATTTTTTATTGCATGCCAGACATTGCATTTGATAAGTTGTAGAATTTCATAAATGCATCATTTTTCTCCAGGGAGAGTTTATTTTATTTATTTTAGATCAGTTGGAATGGGAGCAGATAACCTTAATCTAGTCAAAGCCAGTACTGACACTAACCAGTTTTGCAGGTTTTGTAAGAATCTATCTACTTCTGATTCTTTACTGCTCTGAAGTATAGCTCTTCTTGGTTCTCAAGAGAGCCTGGGATATTAATAATCTAGGTCCTAAACTATTTCTGATGTAACATTACCAAGGACCTATCCTGACTTGATACTTTCAGGATTTTATAACAAATATTCTAGGCTTTTATACATTAGTAACAATTGTAGTTTAAACACTTTGAAATGAGGAGTCACTGGTTAAGATTAGTTCCATATTTTACTATCAAGGTAATGATAGCAATAAGAGTCATCTTTTGAAGTACAATAACCAAAAATGACTATAATGTATCGATATCAATGTGTAGTAGTATTTACTCATGTAGTGCAAAATAATAAAAATAATGACCGAAGTTTCAGTAATTATCGCAAAAGTACAATTATGCAACCTCTTGTACTCAGGCAAATTTTTTAGAAAACTCTTTGGAAACTGTCCATGTCCATAAAATTTTGCAATTTTAACTTCATTTCTTCCATGAATGAAAGTCACAGTAGTGTTTGGTTTTTTTTCAAAACTAATTAGAGAAAATAAAATCTGAATTTCCCCCTGCTTCTTAAAGTTTAAAGTGTATATCAGAGTTAGAGTATAAAGATGCAGGAAAAGAATCATCATATTGTGAAAGCTAACTCACCCAAAGGTCTATCTCATCTCAGAGGGAAGGTGGCTGGGTGGGTGAGAAGAGATTAAACAAAGAACTTGCATGCATATATGCATATACTATGGACACAGACAATAGTGAGGTGAAGGCTTGGGGTAGGAGGGCAGGTGTAGGCTAGAAGGAGTCAATGGGGAAAAAAGGAGACATCTGTAATACTTTCAACAATAAAGATTTTAAAAAGTATTTTATAAATATGTAATTGATGAACTTTCTAGATTTGCCATGGATAAATATTATAAGGTGACTAAGTATTTGAATAATTTTAAAATGAGATGTAGAGAAGTCAGAGATCATCTGTGCAGAATGAAGTTGCCTGGCCCAAGGCCCTTAATTAGCTCTTGAATATATGAAATGTTAGATTTAGTTGCTATCTCCTGTATCTCCTGCATGATTAATAATTACTTTTTCACATAACAAGAAGCCTTTTATACTGTGGATAATGAGCATTGGCTTTCATCAACACAAAGGGACAAAGATGAAAAAAAAAGTGGATTTAATTCACCTGAATAAAGGGTTAGATGAGCTAACATGTACATCTTCCCCTAAATAATCAGAAATGTTTTCTGAAAAGAGCAGCCTAATAGTAGTTACAGAGTTCTTTAAAATATAAAAGACTGAACTCTATCCCTGATGAAAGACCCTATCTTACCAGTTTAAAGCATGTTTAGGATGTCTGGGGGCCTGGGAAAGGACTGGTGAGAAGGAAGGGCACACATTTGGGGATGGAATTTTGTTCCACCATTTACAAGCTGTGTGAACTTACACAAGTCATTTACGGGGATCGAAGTCTCAGTTTCTTATGTTATAAAATGGTGGTAAAATGACTTTCTCACATGTTTGTTCTTTGATTTAATGAATTAATTTGCATGGCTTGATATATGATCATAATTAATACATAAAGAGCTTGCATTTGATCTTCACAACTATACTATTATAAAAATGTTATTAATATTTTTTCTAAGCCTTTACGGGGAGAAATGAGTCACAGAGATGTTACCTTACATGCCTAAGGTCACCTAGTTAATAAGTAGTGGAAACAAGACGTGAACTCAGGCAATCTGGCTCCAGAGTTCATATTCTACATCACCTTTCTGAATAAGCAATCATTAACAGTAGATGCTATATTATCATGATACTTGTTAATGTATTGCCTGTATGCTAAAGAAGGCACATGGACTGATTGATGTGACACACCATTTGGTTGTTGCAACAAGAGGACCGTCTGGCATCTATGAGAAGAGGTGCCTCTATAATATCATTATTCCTTTAGACAGGGGTGAGGAACCTTTCTTCTGTCAAGGCCCACTTGGACATTTAAACCTCATTCTCAGGCCTTACAAAATTATCAACTTAGCCCTAACCAATTTGGCTCAGTGGATAGAGCGTTGGCCTCCGGACTGAAGGGTCCCCAGGTTCGATTCTGGTCAAGGGCATGTACCTTGGTTGCGGGCACATTCCCAGTAGGGAGTGTGCAGGAGGCAACTGACCAATGTTTCTAACTCTCTATCCCTCTCCCTTCTTCTCTGTAAAAAATCAATAAAATATATTAAAAAATTAGCCTGCTATATTTCATCAAACATTTAGTTAACTCACCCTTAATGCCTTGGCAGAGCCAGACCAATTGATTTTGTGGGCCTTATACAGTCCGAGGGCCGGGTGTTCCCCACCCCTGCCTGAGAAGAATGAGGCATTACCTTCAGTCATTCTCTCTAAACTTGTTCAACCCTTTACCAACAAGGATAATCATTTGTCACTTCCCACCCTCCTACTCTATTTGCTGTCATACCCCATCCCTCATTTCAGGAAATTAAAGCTAAAATTAGGAATTTACTTCAAGAAATAGGACAACATTCTCCATGTTTATTCCTAAAGTTCACCCCACTCTTTTATTCTTGCTTGATGTGCCATTTTACTCTAACACATGTCTTTGGAGAACTTAATTGTTTAAAAGCTTCTCATTCCAGAGCATCTATTAGGTATATGATATAACCATGCTGGGACAGCCTGTGAATATGATGCAAACTTTTCTTTTTTACGAAAAAAAATATTGCCGAAACCGGTTTGGCTCAGTGGATAGAGCATCGGCCTGCGGACTGAAAGGTCCCAGGTTCAATTCCGGTCAAGGGCATGTACCTGGGTTGCGGGCACATCCCAGTAGGAGATGTGCAGGAGGCAGCTGATCGATGTTTCTCTCTCATCGATGTTTCTAACTCTCTATCTCTCTCCCTTCCTCTCTGTAAAAAATCAATAAAATATATTAAAAAAAAAAGAAAAAAAATATTAAAATATACTATGTATATAAAAGTGCACAACTCATGAGAGTACAGCCTGATGAATTTTCATAAACTGAACATTCTTAGAATCAGCCCTTAGATCGAAAGAGAAAACATGACCAGCACTTCTGGTCCCAGACACTTTCCCAGCCTCAAGTTTTCTTTGGACAAAGAGAGGAGGATGTCTGCCCGTGCAGCTCTGAGTTTCACTCAGGGTATTTTCAATTATGAATGATAGGAACTACAACAAAACTGGCTTCAGTTACAAAAGGAATTTACTTATTTAATCTATAGAGTATATTTAAAAATAAGCCATTCAAGGCTTTATCCAGTAGCTGGAATACGTACATTGCCTGTTGTTCTTAACAACAATCTCTTCTCAGCCTTCAAGGGGCCAGTTCGCTACACGTTTGGCTTCAGGATGTCTGCAAGCAGCTGCCAGGGCCAAAATGCTTTCTCTTTTGCTCATTTCTACTTTGCTAATGAAAGTGAACTGTTGCTTGGTGGTGTGGCTCATTGGTTGAGTGTTGACCCATGAACCAAGAGGTCACTCACTGGTTTGATTCCCAGTCAGGTCACATGCTCAGGTTTTGCGCTTGATCCCCAGTAAGGGGGCATGCAGGAGGCAGCTAATCAATGATGTTTCTCATCGATGTTTCTATCTCACTATCCCTCTCTCTTACTCTATCCAAAATCAACAAAAACATATTAAAAAGAAAGCAAACAAACTTCTTTCTCCCTACAATCCCAGGACAAAAAACGTAGGCTTCACTGAGTTCTCTGTGTCCATCTTGAACCGATCACTTTGAAATGGGGCATCTGTTTCCAAAGATTACTTTAGATCAGTGAGGGAATGAGGATAATTTCACTCAAACCATCAGTAGATATATAATGGGAGATGCAGAGAATGGATACCAGAGAGGCAAATATATTTATTACTGTGATAGGAATCGCTATGGCTAAGAAGCCTGGAGGCTCAGTTCTGCTAGCAACTAGTTGCGAAACTATAGGTACATCACTCAAATTCAGCTAAATGACCACATTTGTGAGACAAGGGTAATAATTCCTGAACTACTCTTTCTACACACACACACACACACACACACACACACACACACACACATACCACTTTGCCACCAGGCTATTTTATATATTATAAATCAAAGGATACAGTAAAGGTAAAACTATATTGGAAAATAATGAAACATTACATGCATTTTACCTCCCATCTAGTATTAAAATATACTCCCAATTCGTCAGATCTATATTTAAGTGAGGCCAACAGCTCATAAATTATCTAGTAATCATCAGTCAGCTTCAAATATTGCAGCATCAAATTGTTTTGTGTTTTTTTGTTTTGTTTTGTTTTTTATCTCCTCTCACTGTCCTTCTGAAATCTCCTGCAATTATCAGATATTTTCTGCTCAGGCAGTAAAGTCTGTTTTTCTAATGCTAAGGAAACAATTATTTAGAGCTCACCACATGCACAATGAGACAACATGCTTATGTATGAGATGGGTAGAAGACAGCATTAATCAATATTCTAATTCCAGGCACACAGGAGAAAATAAATACTGGGTGATTTGATTACTCTTTTCTTCCTAGTATCAAATGCTCTTTAAAATTTCTTACTGACATCACTTTTTATCTCTCCCACTAGATAAGCTATCGGTGTTAGCCAAGAAAGTAACGGTTTTGTTTGTGTAGTCCAATAAATAGAGTTTAAAAGTTTATTATCAAAATATTGCATGCTAAAATAAAAGTGATCTATTCTCCTGGAAACTACTCGGCACACAGGGAAAAAAAATGCTGAAAGGCCAGACCGGGTGTTTGTCAACGCCCTGGAAAAGCAGCTCTTCACAGAAGGAAACATCAGCTTGCTGGAATCCATTCTCCCTCCATTCTCAAATACAAAATCAGTTCCAATTGAAGATGCTTTAGAGAACGTCATGCAAATAGAATGGGGTTAGCATTTACTGAGTGACTCAAATCCGCCTAGATCTGAAACCACATACTGAAACCTAATTCCATTTGTTTCCTCCAAGTTCTTATCTCTGCAGGCCTATGGCACCCTTCTCTTCACCCTCAGAGGTTGCACTCCCATGGTAGAAGAGAGCATTCTTATGTATGGGTAACGCATTGCTTTAAATTCTATGGTTTGGCTTGAAGTGTATATAAAAAAAAGACTGAACTAGCAATAAAGGTATTGAGAGCTTTTATTCTAAGATTCAGATAGGAGTTTCTGTGGAAAAGGCAAAGATCTAGCCCTCATGGATTATATTCCTCACAGTCACAATAGCCGCTGTCCCTGGCAGACCAACGGGGGACCAAGCAGGTGGGTCTTTCCTGGGTCTCCTAATGGAACGTTGAGCAGCAGTGGAGGTTTGCCCAGGTGCCAACATTATTGCCTTTTTTTTTTTTACAGGAGAAATTGTATTACTTTGTGCCCATGTTACACAAAGAAAAAGAAGAAAATAGAAAAAGGAAGGTTTTTCTTTCTAGAAATGAAACATATTTCTACTAGTTTGATAAGCAACTTTTTTGAAGTGAGTGCTTTTAGGAAAATATTCTCCCAGCTTGCTTTTCTCATTTGCATACCACTCTTGCCCCACAAGGCATCTGAGTTTGCAAAGACTGTCCTACTTAAACCAGAATTCCACAGAAAGTCACTTCTTCTCATGTCCTGTATTTTCCCCCTTATATCCACACAGTTCTCAGTTCCTGACACAACCTCCTCACTTCCTTCATCCTCTTATGACTGCAAGTCCCTTCACTGAAAGGTCATGACCCAGTTCCTCTTTGAAACCTAGATCAGGCCCATGATTGACTGGAAAGTCATGGTAAACATGGTGACTTACATCTAGGTAACTTACATGTTATTTAACCTCTTGTTTTATCACACCCCCAGGATTATAAACTCCAGAGCACAGGCGCCAGTTTCTGCTTCTTCCCTGTCTGTGCATTCCCAATCATTGTTTGACTGATTTTCCTCTCCTCCGCCTTTACAGACTGAAATATCGTCCAGACACTAGCGCATTCTGTATTCCCATCCTCAACCCGTCTGGTAAGTCACATGAACCCAAACCTGGATGCATGGCGTGAATTTGCTCTTATAATAGACAATACAAAGAGTAGCTGGACATGTGTAAACATACAAAGCGACTAGAGAAAAGTGACCCCCTGAGGATATAAACTGTTCGGTCTGTTTTGAAAACATTCAGCAGGAAGACAATGCCAAAGGGATTTCAGTAGAAACTTTTATTTTATTTCCATGGCTTCTTGAGTAGCTAAGATTTAAATATGTGGGTTTGGGGACTTTATGCCCGGCCATGTGGCCTGTTATGTTTAGTATCTATCTTTTTATAAGGTAATGCCAAAAAGAAATTGTCAAGTTTATCCTTTGACAAATCACATCCAGTAATTCTCATATTTTGCTGAAGTTTCTTGTTTATTAAAAGAACCTGCAAATATTATAATATGAAGAACTTTGCAGAGTTTGTAGGTCTGCTTAGACTCTTTGATCGTGAGAACAATGCCATCTTTCTTACTGTACTTAGGTATTTGGGAGGATTCCATTCCTGGTTCCAGAATAGGAATAATTGACATGTACAAAGAAAAAAAAAAGGCAACACATTGAGGACCTCCCAAAAAGTTTGGAGTCTAGTTCCTTGTGGTTTATTTTTATTTTTGTTTTATTCAAACCGGTTTGCCTATTCTATCAGCCTATGCACCATATGCAACCAAAGACTGTTAAAAGCTTTTTTAAACAGAAATCCCAAGAAGGAAGAAATGAAACTGAACCGAAAGAAAATGAAATTAGCAGTTCTTTGCAATGTGTGTTTAGAGAGGCAGGCTGATAAGAGAGAATTAATGTCCCTGAATTCTTGGTGGACGCAACACTACATTTACAAGGGGTGGGTTGAAGAGATACATTTAAAATCCTTCTTTTAAAAACATGTCTCCCTCCATGGGAGCCAAGAATAAACACAGAGATCTGCTGCCTTGTTTTTCTGATAGTTGGGTTAGAAGTTGCATAATCTGGTAGGATACAAAAACACAGGGCTGAAATCATCTGACATTTTTAATTTGTTCTTTAAAATATTGAAGATGTGCAACCCGTAAATATTGATTCAAAAATCCAGAAGAAGCCAGATTTTTATCTAGCTGCCCAATAAATCAGGATTTGGGGGTTTTATCTTGTGGTCTTGGAAGGCAAGTCATGCAGCTCACTGGTGTTAGTTTCAGCTTATTCAAAGAGGGGAGAGAAGTCAATACCTAAGGAATTTGTGAAGGTAAGTGGCAGTCAGCACAGATTAGGCACTCATTAACTAGCTTCTGAAACAGATTTTAGACATGTAAGCTAATATTTTGTAAACGCTTGTCATTGGAGAAAGTCCTCGTCACAGTCATCATGGTGTGGTACAATCAATAGGTTTAGTTTCGAGGTGGAAACTGAATACAATAACTCAATGTCACCAAGAAAACTGAGGCAGAGGGCAACATAGAAATTTCCCAAAGTCATACACGTAAGGGCAAAACCAGAACCAGAAAAGAAATGTTGCCACTTTCAAACTATATCTAATCCTACCCACCGGTCCAAGTATTTTTAAACACTAAGTAGGGAAAATCAAACAAATAAACAAAAACAAAGCATTCATATAAGATAGTATGTTTGCAACTCACCTTGTTGTAGTCTTTGACCCCTAAATATGTGGACAAGGAAGTAAATTGCTGAATATCTATAGGGACCAAACACAATGCTTCACTCTGTAAGAGGCTGGATATCACAGGGATTAGGAGGGCAAACACAGAGGGCAGTCTATCCTGAGATTAAAACCCATCTAAACACAGGAGAGGCCACGTGAGCACACAGTGTGAAGATGGTCATCTGTGAGCCAGGAAGAGAGCTCTCACTAGAGCCCAACCATGCCAGCATGGTGGTCTCGGAATTACAGTCTCCAAAATTAAGAAAAAGTACATTTCTATTGATTAAGCCACCTAGTCTATGGCATTTTGTCATGGCAGCCTGAGAAGATTAAGATACATGTAGTCCATACATTTTCTCATTTCATTTTTATAATACCGTTCAGAGATGAATAATACAGGCTTCATTTTGTGGAACCTCAGGGGGACTAATGAAGATAACCACATTCCACAACTCACAGGAGCCAGGAGTTGAACTCAAGTCTTCTTAATCTGCGTACCTTCCATCATATCACAAAACCAATACCTTTCTAGGCTGAAAATCATGGCTTATTGTGGCCTAGTGTTGATATATAGCACAGATAGCACAGACAGCTCATTAAAATATTACCCTTTGCTCAAGAAAAGGACTTTGAAGCAGAAGATTTTGAATTCTTGAATCATGAATACATGCTTGGTTGGAATTTTTTTATAGACTGGATTCCACTACAGAGCCTGTAACATATTAATAAGTTTTTAATACATTTCCATATGAATGAGGTTCAGTGTGATTGCCCTTGCAAATTAGGAGAAAAGAGTGGGAAATAATTTTGTTCACTAAGAAAATGAGTCTTCAATTTTCATAATCACATTACATGGCAAAATGTACTATAATGGTTTTGGGGGGAAAAATTCAACTCAGGCCTCATGGGAAGGGACATACTTGCATAATTAAAATAGCAAATCTATTCAATATGAAGAAAGGAACAGTAGTCTGGACATTTTTTAGGGGAAAAATGAAAACAAAAATGGAACAAGATAATGACTTCTAACAATGAATTTGTAAACTTTCAGCATTATACTACATTTTCTCTCACTATCCAAAAACACAGCTGAAATGCAGTTGCCTTTCACAATTGTGTTTTGCTAACCAAGAACTGACCAAGATGTATATTTTACCATTGTGTGTTAATCTCCCCCACACTTTCTGTTCCCTGTAAACATCCTTGATGCCTACTTTCACCTGAAATAATCAGTGTGAAAATTATGTGGGGATGGGTGGGGTGGAAGAACTCATAATTACTTATTCTAAGCCTTCTATTTATTCTTGAAATTTACACTCACCCCTCCCAGGAACTGCCTTGTGTTTCTTGTGATTGTTTTCAACATTTAATTATCTCCACATTTATTATATATAGTGTATTCTTTTCTTATACTTGTTTGAACTATTTGGATGACTCAAAATGTAAATAATTTTCAAGATATAGAAATGAAAAACTTATAGTAAATATATATTTGGTTCCCAAGAACGTTAAGCTAGGTCTTGCCCTATGGGCCAATGTTATACAAAGGAAATTTCCAAGAAGAGGGAAATCTCTACAATGTCTGTACTGTTCAACAGAACAGCCACCAACCCCATGGGATACTGAATTCATAAAATGTGCTAGTGTGAATAGACCCCTCTGGCTATCGGCTGGAATGTAGGAAATCACAGAAAGGTACTTGTAATAGCTTCCATTATTATTACTCCTATCATTTAGGCTAAGGTTTAGTTCTGAGTAATCATTGACTAAATAAGGCAAAAGTTGGCCTTCTTTCAAGGTCAAACATTTCAGAGGAAATCTGTCGGAAATATCCTGAGAAGGGTGGGATGGCAATTTGGATGTTAGTGACTCATGCTCCATGTAACTATTGGCTCCACCCTATGTGATTCCTACTTCCAGAATCATAGGACAACCCAAGATGGATGGGATTCCTCATTCCAGCCAGAAATTAGGTAGGGTCTCTGAAGAAAATAGATCGGCAGCTACATTTCAAATATGGTTCCCAGAACCTGCCCCAACACGTCTGCTCACATCCCATTGTTCACCACAGCAAGAGACAATTGTAAACAGAGTTTTAGGCATTTGTTCAGGAAAAAACAATAAGGCCTTGGCTGGTGTAGCTCAGTTGGTTGGGTGTCAGCCCGTGCACCAAAAGGTCACAATTCCTAGTCATGGCACATGCCCGGGTTTCAGACTTGATCCTGGTGAGGGGGTGTGCAGGAGGTTACCAATAGATGCTTCACTCTTACATCAATATTTCTCTCTCCCTCTTCCTTCCTCTCTCTCTAAACAGCAATAAATTCTTCTTTTTATAAAATGAATCAGGAGTTCTATTGTTTTAAAAGGAGGGATAAATGGAGATCAAAATGACTGTCAGTTTTTTCATCATTCACTAAGAAATATAAACTTGAAAAAAGGAAAGAAAAGGACTTATACAGGGAAAGGCTGCTGCTAAGAAATGCAAAAGAGAAAAAGAATATCTCTAAAGATGAGGTAATATCACTCAGTGAAACCCCTCAAAATGGATTCCATTTTATATTTATAAATTTTACAAAGATGGATTTGGAAGCAGTGAGATGTAATTGCCAGTGTTTCAGAGTATATGTTTCTTTGGCTGTTACTGTTGAAAATTTCAGGAAGATTTCATTTTCTCCCAGATTATGGACTATTGTTGGATATAGTTCTGAGCGTGAGCGCCCACACATGCCCGCATACCCATACACACACACACACACACACACACACACACACACACACACACACATGCTTAGTTTTTCGGCTCTGAATTCTATCAGCAGCTACTGCTCTAGTGACTAAAGGACAATTTCTCTCCTTTTAGAGAATTCCAAAGGCAACTTGAAACAGAGAAACAGTGGTCATTTTGACAATGTAGAGTGTTATATGCAACTTTCTTTTTTAAATTGTATTACTTGCCCTGGGATTGTATGACTGTTTCAAGAATTCTGTAAGCCTGTGACACTCCAAGTGTGGGCCTCTGATGGAAGCCTTTCTGTAAAATGTGAAGATATAAGTATGGAAGGTGGAAGCATTTAGAAACCTGTGTAGCATCTTGAAATAACAAAAATATGTCTGTTGAATCTAAAACAAAAGATTGAGGAATTATATTTTGTGTGCCTTTTATCTCATTTTCTAGTAACTTTTATTGGATTTTTACAAAAGTTATGGTCTTCAACATATTGGAAATTTAAACAGAAAAAAAGCTCAAAAACTAGTTAGCATAGTTTGAGAAAGACTGATCTAAGTGTTTCTTCCCATATTGCATTTTGGTTATGGATTAGACTTTTCCAGCAAAGCTTCATTTGTGAAAGCAACCACGATCAAAAAGTAGTAGTGTTGTTATTATTTTTCAAATGTTAAAAAAAAATGACAAGGAGAAACTGCAAATAATCAAATATCTGAATATAAACCCTTGTGTTTTGCACAAAGAAAGCATAGTAGCCTGGTCCAGCCTCTGTCCCTGTGGAGAGTGCCTGCATTGTTGAACTTGGGACTTAATCTGAAAATTAAAAGAGAAATGGAAAAGTTTAGATTTGCAGGGCTGTGATTGCTGCACAGGTTTGCTCTGACATTTTTACACATTCAAATAGCGCTGTGGAAAGAAAACTCCCAGAGCTGGCTTCTTGCTAAAGGCAGGCACACGGCCCATGTGTCCTAGTTTGAGATCACAAGATCACATCACAGCCTCTGGTCCACCCTGTTGACTCATCCACCACCAATTAGACAAATGTAAGCCACAGAGACCCAGCGTCCCCACAGAGTGCTTCTGCATAGGCCAAATTTCTCATTATCACTCACAGTTTAGAATTTTCTCTCTCAAAACTTAAAAAAGTTAAAGAGGGTCTAAGATAGCAAGCCTAGAATCACTTCTAAAGATCAGAAAAGCAAAAATACATTTTTAAATGTGCCATGTCCATTACAATAAAAATGTCTAAATCAGTGTGCATAATGAATGCACTGTAATGAATTTATCTGTTTCACAATCTTTATAAAATTCTTGTCCTTTATCCAGCTTCAGATTGTCTTGGTCTGTTCAGGCTGCTATGATAACAATATAAATGGATGACTTATAAACAACACACATTCGTTTCTCATAGTTCTGGAGGCTGGAAAGTCCAAAATCACAGCCTTGGTAGATCCAGTGTCTGGTGCAGGCCCACTTCCTGGAAGGTGATCTTTTGCTATAACTTCACATGGTGGCTGAAGGGCCTCTATTATAAGGACATTAATCTCATTCATGGAACTCCACCCTCATGACCTAATCATCTCTCAAAAGTCCCAACTCAAAAGTACCATTATATTGGGGATTATGTTTTCAACATATGAATTTTGGGGAGACATACACATTTGGTCTACAATATAGACAAAATATATACAGATGAAATATAAGAAAAGTAAATAAGTAAATCACTTAATACAGGTTTTTGACCTTGTACTTATTTGTCTATAAAAGAGAGAGTATAGTTAATTAATTTATCAGTCTTACAATTAAAACACTCTAGAAATTGGCTCCAGTCTATTTTTCTAATCTCTCATCTTCCCATATCTATGTTACATTTTACCATAGCTACTTAATGCCATGTAAGCTAGGCTTAAATATTTGGATTCTGCCTACATATAGTTACTTATTCTTATTGAGTTTCTTGAGGACTGTTCTTTTTTTTTATCCTTGTGTATCTAGCTAATTGGATAGGGTCTGGCTCATGGAAGATGCTCAATGAATATTTTTCAGTTGAACATTTTTCTTTTCTTTTTTCTTATTTAAGTAATTAGACAATTCTTTCTGGGCTAACTAAAATTGCAGCGAACCTTTCCCAACACTACTTTCTCTCCAAATTATTAAAGTAATTAAATATGCATACTCACACTCGTGCGTGTACACACACACACACACACACACACACCCATCTATTAGATGTGAAGAAAGCAAAACAAATTAAAATAGCACCAATTTTCCTTCCCTCCCTTAGTTTCAGAGAATAATATCTTCATGATCTAAGCATAGTTTTCTAAGACAAAGTTATGGCTGGCAACAAAGATAGTGTTAATGAAGTTATTTGCATGAAGAATCTAATGGGTGGATATTCATTTTTAGTTGCTTAGTTTATTTCTAAAGGGAAGTGGCAAGGTTAAAAAATGCATTTCAAAGTATCCTTAGGCCTGCAAGTTGTTTACTGAATCAGTGTGACTTCCCAACTTTTTTTGCACTTTCACTCCTAGCTCTTCACTCTTGTCCCTTCCAGTCAGGTGGCTTTACAGGGGTGCATCTCCCCAAAAGCAATTAAATCAGACAAAGGAACCTTATCTCTACTGTGGTTTATTTCATTCTAAAATGTGGGGAAAGGACAAGATGTGCTGCTAATTTTGGCTCAAATACTTTAACTTAAATAGGGAGACACATTTATTAAGTCACACTATTCTTCTCCATGAGTCATTTACAAAAACATAGTTTTGATTCTTGATATATTCTGAGTCAAACACGTTAACTATTTGAATACCGCCCATTGATTTGATCTTGGATTTTTTTCAATCAATATTTTATGAAGACAGGTGTGTTGAGAAAGGAACAATTTCTACAGAAAAAATATAATCTATTTCAACCCAGCTTGCAAAAGTAGAATATTCAATCAAATCTTTAATTCATATTTTTAATTCAGTTTTTTATATCTAGTTTAAATTCTAAGTCATGTCTATAACCTTAATGATTTTATGATATTTGCATCACTTCTATGACTTTCTTTGCTGTTTAGCTTTCAGTGAGACCCTGTATGGTGAATGTCCTTTGGTTTTCAGTCAGGGGGTGGGACTGGGAGGCATGGTGGTCTTCTAAATATTGTGGCCACCTTGGAAGACAAGGCTTAGAAAGCTCTTTCTTAGTGCCTAGTGAATAATAGGCACAAAATAAATATCTGATAAATGAAGTTGACAGAAGAAATATATGCTTACGTAACTATCTAAGTCACTTCCTTGTGGCTGTGCCTCATCCCATCCTCAAAGTTACACCACTCACTAATGGAGGGAGTGCCTGGGTGCCCCACAATCCAGAAAATTCAAAAATATTGCTACTTTTCTAATGCAACTAAGACTCACATAGAATAAAATTCACGAGCCACACTGTCAGACTGCTTAATTTCAATGTGTTTTTCCATCACTCACGAAGCAGAACTTTATCAACTAACTTCACTCCCCTGTACCTCAGTATGACCTTCAGAAAAGATGGAGAAATAAATAGTATGTCCTTTAGAGGGTTGTGAGGATTAAGGGATCTGATGGATGGAATGTGTTTAGAACGGCACACAAACAGTCCCTCAGAAAATGGCTAGTGTTATCATTACTGCTGTTGTTGCTTTACTTTCTGAGAAATTTAAAGCTACTCCCTGGTCTCATGTCTATTAGGTAAACGTACCTGCTCTTAGCCACACAGTGCACGCTCCGAAGGAGATGCAGTCCATCCTTCCCCGGGGTTCTTCTTTTCAAACCATGACCTTTGGAATACAGTAAGTCAGTGATCAATGCATTGTCTCCCCAACATAAAACACCACACCAACTATTCTCTGTTTTTCTTAGTTTTATTGTTGTTTTTACTTTATGTAACATGTCTTTTTGTTATGTTTCTATTAGAACAATGCATTATCCAAAGGAAACGTCTATGAACAACTACTCAACATATTCTGTGGCACCCGAAATAGCCAACACAATCTTGACAATGAAAACCAAAGCTTGAGGCATTGAACTTTTTTTATTTCAAATTATGACAAAGATATAGCCTTTGAAACAGTATGGTACTGGCATAAAAATAGGCATGCTTGTACAAAGGCACAAAAATATACAATAGGGAAAGAATAATATTTTCAATGTCTTTCCAATATTGGGAAAACTAGATATCCACATGCAAAAAAAAAGAAAGAAAGAAAGAAAAGAAACTGTACTCTGATCTTACACCATATACAAAGATCAGCTCAAAATGAATTGAAAACTTGAACAAAAATGTAAAATTGCTAGAAGAAAACAGCTCTTTGACATTAGTCTTGGTGATAATTTTTTGTTGTTTTATACCAGAAGCAAAGGAAACAAAAGCAAATAAAAAGGTGAGACTACATGAAACTAAAAGCCTCTGCACAACCAATGAAACTACCAGCAAACTAAAAAGGCAAACTACGGAATGGGAGAAAATATTTGCAAACCATCCTATATAATAAAAGCCTAGTATGCTGTGTCCGGTTGACCAGTCGGCCGTTCAACCAATTAGAGCATAATATGCTAACAATATGCTAAGGCTGCTCAACTGTTTGCTATGATGTGCACTGACCACCAGGGGGCAGACAGTGGACCAGTTGCTATGACATGCACTGACCACCAGGGAAAGAAGGTCTGACCAGAAGGTTAGCTTGCTGCTGGGGTCCGGCTGATTGGAACTGAAGGAGATGGGCCAGATATGCCCTGGAGCCCCCCATAGTCCTTCCCCAGCCGGCCAACCTCCTGTGTCCCTCCTCAGCCCAGATTGTGCACTGGTGGGGTTCTTCGGCCTGGCCTGTGCCCTTTTGCAATCTGGGACCCCTCGGGGGAAGCCGGAAAGCCGGTTTCAGCCCGATCCTGCATGCCAGGCTATGGGACCCCATTGGTGCATGAATTCGTGCACCAGGCCTCTAGTATATCTGATAAGGGGCTAGTGTTCAAAACATAGAAAATTATATAACTTCATAGCAAAAGTAGAAATAACCCAAATAAAAACAGACAAATTACCTGACTAGACATATTCAAGGAAGACATACAAGTACATGAAAATATACTCAACATCACTAATCATCAGGAAAATACAAATAAAAACCACAATGAGATATCACCTTAAGATTGTTAGATGCCTACTATCAAAAAGACAAATGATAACAAATGCTGGTGAGGATGTAGAGAAAAGGGTAGCCGTATGCACTGTTGGGGGGAATGTAAAGTTGTGCAGCCACTGTGGAAAACAGTATGACAGTTTCTCAGAAAAGTTAAAAATAGGGCTACATATTATCCAGAAATTCCACTTCTGAGTATATATGCAATGTGGGGCAAAGTAGGTTTACAGTTGTGATTATGCAAAGTACAGAGTTTATTCCTTGATTATTATTTGTCAACTATTGTATTAAAGGAAGTGAAATAACAACCTTGAAGAGATACATCTTCACCTCAGGGTTATTCAAAATAATCAAGATAAGGACTATTCAACCAGGTAAAAAGAAGGAAATCTTGTCATTTGCAATAGAATGGGCGAACCTGGAAGGCATTATGTGAAGAGAAGTAACCAATCAGATATAGACAAATACTTCATGGTATCACTTATATGTAGAATATTTTTTTTAAAGTCAATTTCATAGAAACAGAGTAGAATATTGCTTATCAGAGGCTGATGATTGGGGGAAATTCAGAGAGCTTGTTAAAAGGGTACAAACTTTCAGTTATAAAATTAATAAGGTCTGAGGACCTAATGTATAATGTGGTGGTTATAGTTAATAATACTCCTTGTACAATTGAAACTTGCTAAGAAAGTTAAACTTAAATGCTTTTGTCAACTAAAATAAAAAAATATATATATAAAATGATGGATGGGTTAACTCAACTATAGGAATTCTTTCGCAGTGTGTACATAGACCAAGTCATCATGTTGTACACTTTGAATACATTAAATTTCCATTTGTCAATTGTACCTTAAAAAGGTTGGAAAGAAAAAGAGACAGTCTTTTATTGAAATAAATTCTTTGCAAATATACTAGTAGTTAAGATAACGTCATGCTTGATTAAGGCAGGTCCTAATCCAATGAGGAGTGTCCTTATGAGAAAGCAGAGACACAGGGACACACACAGAGGGAAGATGGCCCTGTGAAAACAGAGCCAGGCATCTGAGTGATGCAGCTTCCAGCCTAGGAATGCCAACGTTGCCAGCAAACCCCAGTAGCCAGGAGGAGACCGGAAAAAACTCTTCCCCGAAGCCTTCAGAGAGAATATGGCCCTGATGACACTTTGACTTCAGACTTCTGGCCTCCAGACCTTGGAGAGAATAAATTTCTATTGTTTTAAGCCAACCAGTTTGTGGTAATTTGTTAAAATAACCCTAAGAAACTAACACATCAGTATACAGATAAACAATCATTTTCTAAGTTATAAATATACACAGTATAAATTAATTGCTTGAATTTTAGATAGGTTATGTCAAATATGCTTCACTGATTTGGAGACTGCAATCATTCTACTTACCCAGTCTAGAAGGTAATGGTAGCTAGTTATTCATTTTTTATTTTATTTTTTTATGTTTAATCCTCACCCAAGGATATTTTCCCATTGATTTTTTAGGGAGAGTGGGAGAGGGAAAGAGAGAAAGAAACATTGATAGGAGAGAAACACATCAATTGGTCACCTCTTTCACAAGCCCCAACCAGGGCCAGGGCTGGGGAGGAGCTTGTAACCAAGGTATGTACCCTTGACCAAAATCAAACCCAGGACCCTTTGGTCCATAGGCCAACGCTCTATCCACTGAGCTAAACTGGCTAGGGCTAGTTATTTATTAAATAAATAAATATTGAATACTTAATTACCTACAAAGTACTTACTTACTAAGTGTTCATGATACAAGAATGACTGTGTTAGGGATAATTCTTACCGGAGGGAGTTTAATATAATGTAGTGAAGTTGAAAGATCTTGAATATTGCACTCTTTGGGAAAATGCGATTCACTTTGCACTAAAAACAATCTATTTTGTACTCTCCCATGGACACCTTAAAAACAAGACTATAATTATGATACAGAAAAAATATAGTTATATTGGGCTGCATCTCTATCGATTAGTGAGACCCAGCTCTCAAACAGTGCAGAGTACTGGCTGCTTTTCCATTTAAAAGCCCCATGCACATACTTCTGAAGCTATTAGTTTGTTTTTTCTTTCTTTCTCTGATGCTCAGTGTTCGCTTTCCCTTTAAGGATATGGAGTTCTGTTTTGTCCACTGCACTTTCTATGGTAAACAAAATGAGAATAAATCCTACAGTAGTTAGTGCTCCATTTTTAAGGGACTCATTAAAAATAAACAGTAAAGGAGAGGCAATTACTGTTAACAAACATAGGCATTAAAACCACAAATAAAGGGCCATTAACACAGAAAAATAATTACTCAATCTTTCATCCAGACGCCTTTGTCAGTTTCATTTGCTGACACTGACTAACAGTTTTATGAGCGGCTGCTGCTGGCTGCATGTTGTCCATTCAGTATTTTCCCATGAGTCTCAGCAGAAGAGAAAAATGATCAGCAATGCCAGTGACTTCTACTAAAACCCATTTAAAATGTAGCCATGACTCCTCTCTGTCTTTCTTGCTGCAAGTTTTTTAGGCTTTTTGTAATTTGTGAATACAAAGAGATGGTGTAAAAGAAATTCATTATGGTAGTTGTTTTATTCCTGAATAAAAAAACAAAGTAAAATAAACTTTCGTCCTTGTTAGGGATATAGGATTTGCTAGAAGAGAGGTTTGAATGTGGAGAAAAGCACAGAAAATAATATGCAAAATATATTTCATCATCCCAGAAAATACTTTTAGAATGGCTTGACCTGACATATTTTATAAATAAGCCTCACAAGTTACAGGTGAATTTGTGTGTGTCTCTGTCTGTCTGTCTTTGGGGTAAAAAAAAAGAAAGAAGTAAGATATCAAGGTTAACACAATTCTAATTATCTGGAAACGAGCAAACAATATGAAGTTATTTTTTGGTTCATTTGGTCAGTTCAGCAAATTGAACCCATTTAGACTTCACAACTAAAGTTGACACCAACCGTCTCAGGCTTCAACCTGCCAACAATCCCTGCGTTAAATCACCTTCATCGTTGCCACATCACAAAGAGGAACATCCTGTAAGCATCCAACTCCTGCACATGTTCCTGAGTGATGTTATCTCAAGATTTCCCAAGAATTGTACACTAAAATGCCATCAGCAAAGATGTACATGATTCATTTATTTTAAACATGCCAAGAATTGTGATAAAAAATAAATAAAACACATCCTCAGATCAAGCTGTTCATTGTGCAAATAGTTGCAATATCTGTCGTTCCTAGCTCCGATGATTCTTACCCGTCATGATAAGCAGGTGGCAAAATGAAGCAATTTCCATAAAAATAATAAGTGTTTTTTTTTCCAGTATCCTGATAGCACATATTTCAATAGAGAATGGAAAGAGCATGCCACTAGAAATTATTCAGTGACCCAGGCTTTCCTACTAACTTAGGATTAGTCTTGAGCAGAGAGCATTATCTGTCTATAGTCTTGAATGTTTTCTCCAAAATAAGGAAAGTCAATATCATCTTCAATATCTTCCCAAGTCTAACTAACATTGTTTGGTATTAACAATATAACTTAAATACAGTTAAGCCTTCAGCCCAGTCCTACACCCAGCTTTTGGGCTCCTGCTAACAGCTAAGGAGGAACATACTGAGAGGGCTGGAGCCTGCTGATCTCTGCCCCGGGGCTGCCACCGCTTTGAAGAGCAGCTGAATGTGTAAACCTATACATTAAATTCAACCCTAAATGTTTATACAGAAAAATGCAAGTCACTTTATATGCCGCTATGACTTAAACCCACAATATATGGTAATTGAAGCTTTTTAAAAGAAAAATATACTTTGCACACAGTTCTATGAAAGAAGTCTATGTACAGTCAAATAAACAGCCTTGTTTCAATTGTGCACTTTGGCCATCTTATCATTGCATGAGTTTGTTCGGTATTCTCCATGATCGTACAGGAGGAAAAAAGGCAGAAATTGAGCTTTAATCCTGGCCTGACACTTTACTGCCTCTATGACCTTGAGGAAATTACTTGTTCATTCATATCTTCATCCATAAACCAGGAATTGCAGTGCATACCATGTGAAAAGAGATACTGTTTAGAGGTTGTCAAAGATGACTTAGAAATAGCAGACCCTCAATAAATGATAGCTGTTATTGTTACTATAAGTCTCTGATGTGGCTAGAAAAATGTCACATGTAGCCCATGTATTTCAGTCATGGCCATGCCATAGGGTTATTCTTTGGAGTCACAAAGACATTATTGGAAAGTGCTCAGTTATTCAGGCTATTCTTTTCAGCACCATTAAGTGATCATCTGCAAGACAAGAAATGAGTGAATCTTTTACATCTGAACACTGGGATATAAAATCTTTCAGAAATTTCCTCTAAACAGCTTATGTACTGCATTCAAAACTATATTCTCTTGATGTGCAAGTGATGAGAGAGTTTAGAATCTGGTGAAAATGAAAGGAAAATCTTTCAACCTGAAAATAATGGACATCAAGTTGGCAAATTAGTTGAGAGAACAGTGGCTATAACAATTCGACCAAGTGTCTGAAACATTATCGCCATCCAATCACATACCGGAAAGTGTATAAGAGGAAAAGCAGATATTCTTTGGTAAATGATATTCAGTATTTTAGCAGGTGTGATTTTTTTTCACAAATGCTTCCTTTGAGCTAGCTTTGATGGGTTATAAAAAGGGGGGATGACCTGCCATGTCGAGAAGCAAAAGAAAGAAAAAGAGAGAGGGAGAAAGAAAGAGACAGAGACAGCAATCTAGCATAATATAAAATCCATACTACTATGGAATTTAATAGTAATCTTTATACTCAAAACCTGTAACAGAGGGAAGTTACTGTGGGGACTTAAGCATTTGTTCAGCAGCGTTTCGGGGAAATAGACATTTTATTGAGTCTAAAACCTTCTGCTGAAACCAAGAAACACTAGGCTGTCATTTCCACTTAGAATTCTCAGTTTTGTAGACAATATCACCTGTAGCAATTAAATATAGTTTTAAAAATTATTTTTAGTACTAGCCTTAACACACTGGTATAGAGAAATCAATGTCTTTTTTATCAATTATTAGGCAAAAAATAACTAACATCATATATTTTTTAATTACATATGATTCTTTTTTTTAAGAATAATTTCAAGTTAATCTGCAATTCAGAGAAAAGACCAGAGAGAGAGAAATTGTCACCATGTCTTGTCATTCCTCCGGCCATAGCTATAGTTCTGAGACATTAGATATATCATTAGTAAGTCTCCATCACCTTACTAAAATTTTATATCATTTTTTTCTTGCAACAAGATGGTTCTTTAGTCAGTACAAGAGCCAATATCTTCATCTCAGTGTTCTCTGGAATATAGATATTCAGTGGCTGGCTCACGTGTCTCTGCCCCATTTACAACCAAGAAATAAAAGTGTGAAAGAAAATTGTGCAGATCAGGCCAAGAGAGGCAGAAAAAAAGAGAGCTATAGGTGTTCTTGCCTGAGAGAGCTTAAAGAGCCAGTTCTGGCCATGTCAAACATCAGTTCCACCACATTCTAGTGCTAGCACTGTCTCTGACCACACCTAGTTGCTAGGAGACTGTAACAGATCTTCTGAGCTTCTGTCTGTCTCTTCCAGCATGGTGTTCTCTCATTGCTTTCGTTGGAAATAATCACTGTGCCAAAGATCCAAAACCAAGCAAACCCAACCAAAGAACTCTCCCAAGAGATAAGCTAAATGGTCACATTTTCTTTCCTGAGAGCTCAAAACCAAAGTGCTAAAATTTCTGTATGAACACTCACAGACTTTGGGATTTCAGGAACAAGAAAAAATTTATAATATTTGATGTTTTGAAAATTACTGCCATTAGGCTCACAAACATTTCATTAAAATGGAGGGGGTATGATCGATGCTTCTAGACCATCAAACCTCAGAGGGAAGGTAGGGGAGAGTAGGGGTAAGGGGGAGAGATCAACCAAAGGACTTGTATGCATGCATATAAGCCTAACCAATGGACACAGACAACCGGGGGTGGGGGGGGGGGGGGGGTGAGGGCATGAGTCGGGGGTTGGGGGGATAAGGACACATATGTAATACCTTAATCAATAAAGAAAAAAAATATATATATATATAAATGAAGGGGGTATTTTAGCAATTAAATATAGGAAGAATCTTATAAACATCATTCCTTGAAATTGAACAAAAATAACTTCACGGAAAAGCCATTGGGTTCATTTTAGTTTGTTATGAAGCAATATCAAATTATCATAGTCCTGCAACTTTTGGACCAACATTGCAGAGCCTCTTCTATGACAGTTACCCCAACAACCCATTGCATTTTTAGGTAGTTCACTTAAGGTTTCCTACATAGTTAAGTGAAGAGGTTTTTGTTTTGTTTTTTCAATCTTAACAAATCAAATGCTTTGGCCAACCAAAAATTTGCTGGAAGCATAATGATCCTCTGAAATTGGCTCTTTCCCTCTCTTACCACAGGCAAACAGTTATGGAGTTCCTGTCGATGTTAACTTTTTGGTATATATTTTTATGAATCATATCCAGTCATAGCATTTTGTGGTCAGAAAATGTGACCTGCAAAGTTTCACTTTTGAGATATTTATTAAGATTGACTTCGTTACAAAGTTAATTATTTTCTTGTGAATACTCCATGGATGCTTAAAAATGGTGCTTGTGTGCACTAATGCTCAAAAATATTCACTCCTATCTCTTAACCCACATTCCCATGAGCATTTACTTCTCTACTGCATTGATGTTGGATTCAATCACGTGACTGGCTTTGATTCAAACTATTTTGAGTATGCATACCTTTCCTCTTGAATATGGGCTTAGCCTTGTCTGATTAGGTCCACGGAATGCAGGTAGAAATCAGGACGAGTCACTTTCAACATTAAGCATTAACAAGTGTTGTGTTTTTGAATGCCACTGGTCTACTACCATCGGCATGAGAAAATATGCTGGCTACTCTGTGTATTCAAAGATGATGAGATACATGCCAGACAGACCTGACTCAAGATTCTAAGCTCAATCAAGTTCATTCTAAATGTGCTGATCCCCAACCAACCTAAAGATGCTGAAACAAGTACAGATGAAATTAGCACAACGGTCCACATGGTCTGAAGACACATAACCAATAACTTTATTTTTATATGGCACTGAGATATTTGACTGAACCTTAGTCATCAGAAGCTGACTGATCAGTGCTACAATGCTCTATTTCTTGGGTAGAAAATTGTATACATGTATTCAATTAAATATTCTAACATGATATGCAAATTCTCTAATTATACTCACCTATTTTATCTCTAAGGACTAAGGAAGCTATATCAAGGTCTTAAATAAAGTTAATATTCTTTCAATAGATCTAACAGTTTTGCTTTATGCATTTCTATGCCTAAGTATTATCTTTTCAAGGTGTTTCAAAGATTTTGGCTTTTCCTAATTCTGCACATTGTAGACATCAACCTAAAGAGATATAGTAATATTATTATCACAAATCTCCTTTAGTGTTAATTGCGTTTGAACTATGATTTTTGAAACATGAAGACTGTAAGTAAAGGATACACCTGAAATAATGCAATTTCACAGCCTCTGGAAGGCAGATGGAGGATTTATTTTGAAAAAAGTGTCTTTCACTATCAGATCTCAAGTTATATTAAATATGTGACCATTTAGCTTATCTCTTGGGAGAGTCCTGATAATAAAATCTGGAGACATATGTGAAATGGGATAGCTTTGGAAGGAGAAATTCATTTACCGGATAGAACTGAAATTGAATTCTGTGAAGTACATATTGAAAATATGGGCATTAAGAGAGTATTGGACGTTTTGTTTTTCACATAGGTGTCTACCTAGTTTGCTTTGTGTATATTTCATTGTGGCATTATAAATTAGGAAGGGAATTGTCCTTGGAACAAAAGCTACATTTCAGTGCTACCAATTTGTTTTCTTAGGTTGAATTTTCTCTTTCAATCTGAGTCGTATGATTTAATACTAGTTGTCAAACATTTAAACTAAATATATATTAATTTTTTTCCTAACTGTTGGTGTATATATTTGAGAGTCTTTACTGGTACCTGGACTCTTGAAATATTTCCTGGCTCCTTGATTTGTAACAAGTGCAACTTTCAGAGGTGCTAAGACATTCTATGTAAATAATATTTATTAAAACTTTATATAATTATCACAGTTTTCACCTAATAACATTTTGGTTGGGACTTATTTCAGTTTCAAATTATGTACACATCCATATTTGCTTATAGTGAAAAAAAGATTATTAAAGCACTCACTCATGTAATTATATTCAAATACCAAAAATACAGATATTAGATTACTATGGCCCAAAATGAGAATACAAATTTGACTATGGGTCTTATAAATAAAATATTTCTCTTGTATTAGATTCAGGTAAATGTCAAGAGCTAACATTTATGAGTATGTAAAAAGTCCAGTTAATAGTGCCTCCTATTTGAGCAAATAAAGTTTGTTTTTCTTATTAGAAAGTTAGCAGCTTTTTTAAAAGTTGTAACATATTAAAATTTAAGAATTATTTTCTCTAGGATTAAAATATGTGTTTTATAGAGGGCTTCTTTATGTGGTATGTATCCTTAGAACATAGTAGCAATAAGCTGGAATACTTGCATGGGCATTCAGAGTTGCTGAGGTACACATTGTGCCTGTCAAATTAGATATATTTCCAGGAAAAACCAGGCTACTGTCCAATCATAAGTACTACTCTTTTATTACAAAATTTCTTTAAAAGGCAGAAGATACAAAATGACCCTAGATCCAAACCTCTCCATGATCTATGTCCAAAACAGTTGTGTCGGAGACTGTTGTTCACTACAACATTTGGAATCTGCAATTTCTTTGGCACAGTAAGATTGAAGTCTCCTGTCTTTCTTGCAGTTAAATACTGGCAAATAATGGTATTCTCTTTAATAGGACTCAGTTCCCATTCAATAGATTAGTGAAAACTCCACTTTTTTAAAATTGAATGTCTTAAGCACAGATGGCTAGAAATCATTTTGTGTCAGATGTTTGAGCTTCCCGTTTTGACAAATCTTGGCACACTTTTGGAATTGGGATTTGAGTGTTAAAACTGTTATCCATCCATGCATCATTATTATCTTAAACTAGAGGCCCGGGGCATAAAATTCATGCACTCTGGGTGTCCCTGCACCCTCTTGCAGTTCAGGAGCTCTTGGGGGATGTCCGACAGATGGCTTAGGTCAGCTCCTCGGAGTCGGACATCCTTAGCGCTGCTGAGGAGGTGGGAGAGGCTTCTGCCACTGCCACTGCACTTGCCAGCTGTGAGCCTGGCTTCTGGCTGAGTGGCACACCCCCTGTGGGGGTGCACTGACCACCAGAGGGCAGCTTCTGCCTTGAGCTTCTGTCCCCTGGTGGTTAGTGTGCCTCATAGAGACCGGTCATTCCTCCATTCAGTCTATTTGCATATTAGCCTTTTATTATATAGGATATAGAATTTAAATTACTCAAAACAATAGAAATATGACAAGAAAAGGTGGACATCTCTAGGCTTGACTCATGGAAATGTCCCATGAAGTCTCAAGAAGGAAGATGCCTAAGTCACAATTGGAGAAGAGTCTCTGCTAATCATGAATGTCTATGACAATTTTGGACTTGGCATGAATAAGAAAGAGACTTCAGGGTGTAGATTTTTTCCAAAGGTGGCCACAGTGATCCCTTTCATCTCCCATGTGTAGGTACACACCAGTTGTAAGAGACCGTGCAAGGATATTCCTTACACATTTTACTATTTCTCCCAATGATAACATTTTACAAGACTATCATGTAATATCACAGGTGGGATACTGATAATATCATCTAACAATATTTGTTAGATTTCAAGTTTTCTTTCAACTCTTAGTGTTTATGTGTATGTGTTTGTGTGGGTATTTATGTGTATGCAGTTTATCACAGGTGCAGATTCATGTGACCTCCACTACAGTCAAAATATAAAACAGTGCCATCATCTCAGGAATTCCTTGTTGCCTGGTTATAACACCCTCCCCCTGTCCCCCGTACTCTCCCAAATTTGTTCCTAACCAATAGCAACAATTAATCTGTTCTCCCTTTCTAAATTTTATTATTATTAATAGTATTTTTATAGCTTAGTCGGTATGGCTCAGTGGTTGAGCACTGACCTATAAACCAGGAGGTCACAGTTCTATTCTTGGTCAGGGAGCATGCCTGGCTTGCGGGCTTGATCCCCAGTGTGGGGTGTGCAGGAGGCAGCCAATCAATGATTCTCTCTCATCATTGATATTTCTATCTCTCTCTCTCTCTCTATGTTCCTTTCTGAAATCCAATATATATATTTAAAAGAGTATTTTTATAAATGGACTCATATAATATGCAACCTTTTGACAGTGGTGTTTTTGACTCAACATAATTTCCTGGAGATGAACACAAATTGTCATGTATATCAATAGACCTTTCCTTTTGATTGCTGAGAAGTATGCCATAGTATTGATATGCCACAGTTTAACCATCACCTGTTGAAGGACATTTGGGTAGTTTCAGTCTTAGGCTATTATTAATAGACTAGAGGCCCGGTGCACAAAAATTTGTGCACTCAGGGCCGGGGAGGGTCCCTCAGCCTGGCCTGTGCCCTCTCGCAGTCTGGGACCCCTCAGGAGATAACGACCTGCTGGCTTAGGCCTGCTCCTGGGTGGCAGAGGGCAGGCCCAATCCTTAGGTGCAGGGCGGATAGGGAGGTTGTGGCCCCGCCCCCTGTCACACACAGAGCCGCAGGGCGATCAGGGGGTTTGGGCGCTGCCCCCTGTCATGCTGATCTGGTGCCAGGAGGCCTCGAGGCTCCGCTGATCCTGGTGCTGGGAGGCATATTACCCTTTTACTATATAGGATAGAGGCCTGGGGGCCAGCTGGTTTGCCCTGAAAGGTGTCCTGGATCAGGGTGGGGGTCCCCACTGGGGTGCCTGGCCAGCCTGGATGAGGGGATGATGGCTGTTTGCAGCTGGTCACACACCCTTCAGGGTGGGGGTCCCCACTGGGGTGCCTGGCCAGTCTGGGTGAGGGGCTGAGGGCTGCTTTCAGGCTGGCGGTTGTTGACTGAAGCTCCCAACCGCTCCTTTTTTTCTTTTTTTTTTTTTTTTATTCTGGGCCAAGGCCTCTGCTGCTGAAAGCCAGTATCTGATTTGTTTCGGTTCTATAATCGAAACAATGTATAACTCCAGCTCTGAGATCCCAGCCGGCTGAAAGCTGGTTTCTGGGGTTTTGTTTATCTTCTATATTTGTTAGAATGTTTCAAACTGCCAGCTCAGAGGCCGGCAAGTCAGGCAGGGAACATTGGAGTCCTCCTTTACTGAAACAAGCAAGCCTCATGTTCGCTTCTAGCTGCCTGGCTGCCGGCCGCCATCTTGGCTGACAGTTAATTTGCATAAGGATATGCTGATTAGCCAATGGGAAGGGTAGCGGTCGTACGCTAATTACCATGTTTCTCTTTTATTAGTGTAGATTCTTGTATGAGCGTAACTATTCATTTCTCGGAAATAAATACTCAGGAGTGCAATTGCTGGGACACTTAGTATTATCATTTTCATTTTCTTCTGCTGCTTACATGGGGTTAATTGTGGTCTTATTTTTTCTAAGGTTTTGTGTGTGTGTGTGTGTGTGTGTGTGTGTTTGTGTGTGTGTGTGTGTGTGTGATAGGAGCATAGATTATTGAATGGAGATCTTTCCTTATTTCTGTCTGAACATTTCTTTTTATAATGTGACTTTGTCAGTTCCACCATCAAGAGTTGAAATCTGGTTCTCCATGTGAATCTCATCTGGCTCTGTGACTCTCATTAGTCATTAGAAAGCATAGAAATCATGCTCTGCTGGGACTAAAACTTATGAGGACCAGCAGCACTGTTTTTACTCTCATGAAAGTCAGGCACCAGGTAAAGAAGTAGCGCTAGATCTCTGAATGATGAGAGACCATGTAGAAAGAAAAGCTACAGGAGAATAATAAGGTGCAAAAAATTAGTAAACAAATACAAGTCCATAAAATGTGACTATCCCAGGTCCTCTAGCTCTAGCCATGTAGATCAGAGATGAGCTTTAGCATTTGTATCCTGATGGAATTTTTGACTCAAAGAAGATTCAACAATTCAATGGTAGTTGTCCTAAGTCACAAAGTTCTAGAGCTGTTTTTTATATGGCAATAAATAGTAAACCAGTGTTTTATGAAGCTACTAAGACTTCTTGTTTGTTTGTTGTAGTGTCTAATAATACCTTAACTCATGCAAAGGTCAGCCAACAAATCCTCCAAATTTATGTTTTGATATAGCTAGCACAATTTTATAAGCAGGGATAGGCAAGTTTATAATAAATTTTAAATATTTTTGTAGTGTTGGTGAAAACTATCCTAGCTATAATCTCCAAATACTTTAAGTATCTTAATTGTAAGTTGAACATAAATGGCAAAAAATGAGACTGTGGCAAATCCTTAAGTTTTGCTTATTTACCAGTACTTGGCTTACCTTTGAAATTTGGATTTAAGTGCTTAAATTAATATTATATTTTAGGTAGTGACATTATTATTATTTAAAGATAAAATGAAACCTCAAAATAAGAGAAAAAAGTGGAAAACAAGCTCATCAAGGTTTAACAGTCAGGCAATCTATTAATTTCATGGTTAGACAAACAGTGTTGGAGCATGAGGGTAGGGGAACTAGTATTAGCATTATAAGTATCATAGACAAAGTTTCATAGGTATGATTAACTCCTAAACTATTTAGTCATTTTAACTAGTACTAATCCTATAACTATAAGGAAGGGGCCAAAACTCTAAAGAATTCGTGGAAGCCAGTTTACAGAACTAGCTCTGATGTTGCTGTCTGTTTGAGTCATATAACCATTTTGACCTGAGTTTTCTAATGAGTCATGCTCCTTAATTTTATGTTTCTAAATATTTTAATCCTAACCACTTCTGAGGTCGCACATCTTTAAAGAAGGTTACAGAAAAAAATATTATCTGCTGATAATTATGAGGTATTTTTAAGATATCAAATACAACCAATAAAAGAAACATTTTAAATACCCCAAATGTATATTTTAACTTTAATAAAATGTAAAGGTCCATTTAATCTATGGCATGATACCATCAATATTTTCTAATTCTTTGTGTAACCTTTAAAACTCATATCCCAGCATCATTGTAACTGGATAAAATGGATATAGATCATCTCACCTAAGAAAATGGAGACCCATCTGTTAAATTTGAAATATATCTGTTCATCTGCTAAGTCCATTTGTTATATTCATTTAAGTTAACAGAGATTTCCTCTCAGTACATAAAATAATATGTGAGGAAAAGAATTAAGACAGAATTCTGCTTTACTTGATACCAGGGGATAAAAGCTTATCCAAAGCCAACCATTTTTCCAAATGTTTTAAATGTTTATTATATATTGCACCTGAATTGTAAAAGGACATTTCATTTGTTTTGTGTGTTTCTTTAAACTGCCTTCAAGTATGTTATTTGCAAAGGATAATTTTAAATAATGGAAATATTTGTTAACTTTTATTTTTAAACATATTTATTTCTTTTACTCCAAGAGAAAATTAAAATAAATATTGTATTTAGATATATAGGAGTAAGATGAGGGCAAGGAAAGTTCAGTCAGCCTTATGAAGGTATTCTGGACCTTCATTAGTTTGAATCAGAGGGAACTTCTGAAACAACTAGTGGCCCAGTGCACAAAATTTGTGCACATTAAAAGGGAATTAATTAGAGGAAATATTTTAATATTGCTATTTGCCCTTTCTCTATAATAGAAGTGTGAGAGATGAAAGGAAATTAGTAAAATGTATATGAAAATAATATATAAATGTATTAATAAATAAACAGTAACAAAAGGATATAACAACAGAGGCATGATATAAAAACGACAAAAACATGATATAAAAACAACAAAAACATGATATGAAAACAACAGTGATGCAAACAATGACTGATAAAGTGATTAAACTTAATCTAATATCTCCCTGTACACCACATTAAGAGTGAAAACACTTTCAGAGTGCTTGACTAATTTCCCTTGTGATGAAGTATTTAGAACTTTAACTTTAACGTCACATGCTCTTCGAACTCAAGAAAAAGCAACATATAACTGACCATGTGCGAAAACAGGTTCAGGTAGGAATATGCCTACTCTATCTAGAGTTTGTCCTTGTGATTTATTAATAGTCATTGCAAATGCTGGCATCACAGGAAACTGTCGTCAAATTAATTTAAATGGGAGGCCAGTGTCAGATGGGGACAAATCAATTCTTGGAATCATAACAACCTCTCCCTCTGCAGATCCTATTAATACTTCAGCTTCAATAATGTTAGGTTGTAATCTTTTGGGTGGGGGTCCCCACTGGGGTGCCTGGCCAGCCTGGATGAGGGGCTGATGGCTGTTTACAGGCTGCCAGCACCCCCTTCAGGGGGGGGCCCCACTGGGGTGCCTGGCCAGCCTGGATGAGGGGCTGATGGCTGTTTTCAGGCAGGCCAAGCCTGCAACTGAAGCTTTTAGTCTCTCCTTTTCTTCTTTTTTTTTATTCTGGGATTTATTCACCTTCTGTAATTGAAACTTTGTTGTGGCTCCAGCTCCGAGGCCGACTGGCTGAAAGCAGGTATCTGGGGTTTGTTTAGTTTCTATAATTGCAACATTGTTGCATCTGGAGCTCAGAGCTGGGTCGCAGCAGGCGGGGAACTTTGGCTTCCCCCATCACTGGGGCAACCAAGCTTCATGTTTGCTTCAGCTGCGTGGCTGCCGGCCGCCATCTTGGTTGGCAGTTAATTTGCATATCACCCTGATTAGCCAATGGGAAGTGTAGCGGAGGTATGGTTAATTACCATGTTTGTCTATTATTAGATAGGATATGCATTTAGTGTGAATGGCATATTTTCCACTTAAATATTGAATTTCAGACAGGATGAGTATTCTGCTAAGGCCCACAGATTTTTGTAGAATACTAAGAAGGTCGGCCCAGCCCCGCCAGCGTGGCTCAGGGATTGAGTGTTGGCCTATGATCCAGGAGGTCACGGTTCAATTCCTGGTCAGGGCACATGCCCAGGTTGTGGGTTTGATTCCCAGTGTGGGGTGTGCAGGAAGCAGCCAATTAGTGATTCTCTCTCATAATTGATGTTTATCTCTCTCTCCCCCTCTCCCTGCCTCTCTGAAATAATAAAAGTTTGTTTTAAAAAGGTGGGTCTAGGACAGTGGTTCTCAATCTTCTGGCCCTTTAAATACAGTTCCTCATGTTGTGACCCAAACATAAATTATTTACGTTGCTACTTCATAACTGTAATGTTGCTACTGTTATGAATCGTAATGTAAATATCTGATAAGCAAGATGGTCTTAGACGAAACCTGTGAAAGGGTCGTTCTACGGCCAAAGGGGTCGTGACCCACAGGTTGAGAACCACTGATCTAGAAGATACCAGAAGTAGGAAAATTGATTAGCTATTCAGATCATCTCCTGTACATTATGCAAATGAGCTTCCCTCCTACATTGATTTCACCTGAGATGACCTTCTTTCAAGTTCTTACCCAGCTTTATCTAATTTAACTGTATTTTTTCAAATTCAACTAACAGATATCAAGCATCTAGAACAGTGGTTCTCAACCTTGGCTGCACACTAGAATCACCTGGGAATCTTTTTAAAATCCTGATTTCTGAGCCTCGTCCTCTGGAAATTCTGTTTCTTTGTTACTAATGTTTTGGCTCCACCCCATAACAAAGAAACAGAATTTCCGGAGGATGAAGCCCAGAAATCAGGATTTTAAAAAGATTCCCAGGTGATTCTAATGTACAGCCAAGGTTGAGACCCACTGATTTAGAAGTTATTCAAAACCTGATTTCTGAAGGAAAGAAATAAAGAATTCTATTATTAGGCCATTTCTTCTTATTTTAAATCTCTCCTGGACCTAGAATATTCTCCTACACACTTTAAGATGGGTTCTCTTGCCACTTGTATCAAACATGACATGATTTCTCAAGCAGGAAGTGAAAGGCTCTCTTTGGTGTGCTCATAATATGTTATTTATAGCTTTTATTGCCATTGCTGAAATTTAACCATCTCCTCTTCCCCATGTTTCATGTCTTTTAAAATTTTATAGTCCTAAAGATAGGGACCCCAATTTCAAATGCCAAATGGGCCAGACACCCAAAAAAATAAAATGGAACAGGGTGGTGTTAATAACAGTTACCATTTGTTTAACTTTTACTGCATTCCAGACACTGGGATCTATTAACTCCTCACACCAACCCTCTGTGCTAGAGAATATTTTTATCCCATTTAAAAATATACTGAAGCACAGAAAATTTAAGTAATTTGCTAAGGAGGAGGAGGAGGCAGGAGTTTAGTCCAAACAGGCTTGCTCCAGAATCTGAACTCTTCAGCAGTAAATAATGCTATGAAATAGACTAGGAAGGAAGAGGCTATGGGCTACTAAAGAGCAAACACATACCTGGAAATTCACTTGTTGAACATGATAGTTATAATAACACTCAAGCAACATCCACAGTGGTGAGGTGGCTCTCCAAAGTAATTTTTAAAACTATGTCAATTTGACTAAAAATCAGAATATAATATCATCTCACGAGAAAGAAAACCCTATTGTAACTTCAGTTTCGTAGGGTAATTGGTAAAGCACCAGCACATGCCTATCCATCTATAAAATGCTCCCATTTGTTGTATAAAATATTCCATCATGAGTTCAAAATTCATTTTCTCCCATAAGTGAAAATTTCCCATTGTTTCTTTCATGTTTTTTAATTGTTTCTGATCCACAGCGAGTATCAAAAGCTTTTTAAATGACTAAACAGATAAGTAAATAGGCAAAAAAAAGAGGAACATATAGGGAATATCACATATTTCTCCATTTGGAGCAGAATAATCTATAAATGACTTTAGAAGAAATATATAAAGAACCTTAAAAAAAAACTTCATATTTGTCTTTGTTTCCACCAAAATCTTCTTAATTTGGAATGGGGATGGAGGTGGTAGCGGACATGTTTTTCCCAAACTTAAAATGGGGTGTTTTATACAAAGTAACAATGAAAATTAGGATAGGTACTTATTGTAAACACTAAGACTTTCAAAGGTAGTTCCTCAAGAGACACATATGAAAATTGAAAATTAATTAATTTAGATAAATATTTTGATTATCAGAAAAATGTCAATAATTATTCAGTACAATTCTGATATAAACAAGTCATCCAATAATTATAATGTTTTTGGTTCAAAACCCACTCCAACATTTGCCAATTTTTGTTGAAAGCAGATTAATAATGTTATTCAATCTAGTTTTTATAAAGCATCATCTTCTTTTTATCTTATTTGAACATTTCTATTTGTTTTTCCTCCAAAATACTAGAAAGACTTCTATTTCTCCTAAAATTTCCAACTAATTATCCTGAGAAATAATATTCCAGAATAAATTCCATTGTGCACACACACACACACACACACACACAAAAATATTCTGGAGAAAACATCTTTTTTTAATAAACACAATTTTAGATTTTTAATTTCACAGCAAGTAAACATACTTTTTTAAGTTATACATGAAATCTCAATAAATTTTTAAATGTTCAGTTTGGATTTTTTCTGATGGCATTTATCAATTTCAGTAACCGGATCTTTGGTTTCAAGGTTCATATAGAGGACAGAATATAGAAGCCTTTGTTCAAAACAAAATATAGTGTTAGATCTATATTCTCTAGTCCTCCACCAAACACACACAAAAAGTCAGGGTCCTTGAAGGCCTACACCATCAGTAAAAGAATAGTCTACAGAACAGTCTTCTATTTGCAAAAAAAAAAAAAGAGAGACAATGAGTAAAAATAGTATTTCTACCTTAACCCATGATCTGAGTGGTAGAAAAAACATCTTTTTGAATATTCATAATATCAAGATGACAAATAAACTTAAAGGCACCCTGGAAGAAGCAAAAGCAAATTCTGCCTAAATAAAAAAAAACTGCAACCTATGCCTATCATGATCCCCACATTAAATCCCACCAAAAAGGGGTCCAGACTGCAAAATTACAAAACTGATAGAAAAACTAGTTTTGCTGAGTTAGATCAACAAATCTAAAAAGAAAATTAGTTAACTGTGAAACCCAGCTGGGGAAAAAAATGATTTTCTATGCTTCAGAAAGTATCAAAGACAAAAAAAATTATGAGAGTGCAAGAGACAAAAATCTGTAATATATATCTAATTAGAGTTCTAATTGAGAAGATAGAGGGAATGTAAAAAATGCAAATTTAGTGCTCACTTCGGCAGCACATATACTAAAATTGGAATGATACAGAGAAGATTAGCATGGCCCCTGCGCAAGGATGGCACACAAATTCGTGAAGCGTTCCATATTTTTTTTTAAAAAAATGCAAATTTAGGTAATGGGTGATAATTTTTCAAAATTGGTAAAACCCATGATTCCTTAGATTTAGGAAATACAATAAATCCAAAACTATATTTAAAAAAGTAATCTATATTTATTTACATAATAGTGAAATTGAACAAAGGGTAGAGATTTGAATAGACATAAAAGTGCATACACGTACAGAAATACCAAGAGAGAGAGAGAGAATTGGTCGGGGAGAGAGAGAACACGTTGAGTTTTGGAAGAGGGGTCTGTAAACAGGTATCTGACTGCATAACTACTTTTCCACACGTCTGTTTTGTGACTTTAAAGACTTTAAGTGCATCTGAGCCAATACCACTTATCAAACATACTCTTCTTTCATATTCCATGTTTTCCATGCGAGCCCATTATTCATTTCTTGGGCCTAATCCTCCTTGACTAACAAAAACTTGAAACCCTAGAATTGCACAATTCTGGTAAATAAGATTTTTCTCATTCCAGTACCAAAGAAACTGGTTGTCAACACAGCATTATCTGACTTTACTCCATCCTGTTTTAGCACCTAAATCAAACCAGTACTTGGCTCTGTCATTTGAGGTGTTTTTAAAGTTATTATTTTAGACATTTGAAAGGAAATAAAATTCTTTTTGTTACAGGTTGAGAAATGGAAGCACATTTGGACATTCTGAACTGCCCTGCTGTTAATTGTTCCCTAAATACACTTACCTTACATTTCCACACCTGACTTCCAGGCTACTTTATCTCTCCATCGGCAAGTGGCACAATGCCCATCAAACACACTGGACTTGTCTTAGCAGGTAAGTTCCAAAGCCTTTCCTGGGGGAGGAGGGGAGGATAGATGAGGTCTCCTCCGAGGAATGGTTCAACACGGAAGTTGCTGTGTGGAGACACACACAACAAGAGCATCCATCCCTCTCCGAAAATGTTATGCCTGTTGACTGTGCTTCTTAGGGTGATGTGCTTTTTTGCTATTTAATGGCTCCACAGCCCCAACATGCATGACAGGTTTTATCAGCCTTGACAGCTGTCTAGAAGAAACAGCAGGCAACCTAAAACTTCAAGGCTTGTACGCAGCTATCTCACAGGTCCTGCCAGAGCTCACAAAGCTGAGTCTGATCAGCACAGAGATGAAGCCCGCCTTGCTGAATGTCTACAGGCTCCTGAAGGGCAGGGCTGTTTTTGTGCAGGAGCCCGGGTTTCAGATTATAGTGAGACTGTATTCACTGGGACCTGAGTGATGACAGTCAGGGCTGTTAAAACAGTCAGTCCAAATTCTTGTCCTTATTCCAGGTATCTCTATGTGCCTGGCAGGGCGCTATCTCTTTGCATCCCCTTGGGATAGCAGTCATGCCTATTGGGCAGCTTGGAGTCCAGGGAGTTCCATCTCTTCATCCCAGTGCCAACTCTAACCCTGAAATCTCCGTCTCCATGGCTCCTGAGACATTCTCTCTGTAGGTGCTACCAGTGGAGTCAGGGACACCTAAGGATTGTTCCTGGTTGGAACAGTCACACTATTGATCTGTGTGACTTAAACTCCCTAAGCTTGAAATTTTCCTCAGTATAAAAACGTTTATGATATCCTCTTTGGAGGGTCACTGTGAGTGTACTGAGGATGCTTTAAAATGCCTAACAGCACAGTGAATGTCACATAATGGTATATAGGTTTATATATATTTTCTTGCCTTTTTATTCATTCTCTCTCTCTCTCTCTCTCTCTCTCTCTCTTTCCCTCCCTCTCATTTTCTCCTGCTTCATTATCTGCTCCTGATCCTCTTGAAAAAGAAATGTGTCATAGAGTATAAATTTCTTTGCTTCAAAGGCAGAGAGATCAGGTTGCAATCAAGCATTGGTTTTTAAAAATTGTATCTATACATTTTTATTTTAAAATAAGATTCCTGAGGAGGTGCAAAAGTAGTACAAATAGGTCCCATGTACCCTTTAACTAACTTTTCTGTAATGATAGAATTTTACATAATCATAATACATCACTCAAAACCAGGAAATTGACATTGGTACAATCATATTATTAACACAATGACATAACTCATTTGGATTCCACTAGTTTCTAGTGCGCTTGAAACACTACTATTTATTGTACCTATAAAATTTTTGCTTAACCTGTCTGAATTCTGAAACACAGGAATAATTTATTAGCATCTTCCTGAACTATTTCTGAGTTCTATCGTAGGTACCTATTGTTAATTATAGCTTAAAGCCATGACTCATAGGTCAGGTTCTGTGGTCACTAAGAGTACAGTTTCTAAAGCCAGAGAGCCTGGCTTTGCGGACCTGACCTCCACTTCCTACATAACTTCTCAGACCCTCAGTTTCTTCATCAGAGAAATGGAAACAATAATAGTACTTGCCCAAGTATAGTTTTGAGAGAATAAAGATAATTTATATATTTGTAAATCACTTCAAGTCGTGCCTAACATATAGTAAATATTGAATGTGTTAGATCTTATTATCTTTATAGTATCTAGTAATTAATAGGAAGAAAATAAATGTCAGTTTGTATTTGTACTTTATTATCCTCATATTCTTAAATATTAGTTTACTTGTTTCTGCCCTCAGTCTTCTTTCTTAATGAGGACAAAAAATTCCTATAAATTCTCATCTAATCCTAGGATTTTAGATTGCCAGATCTATACCTTTGTCTCATTTCTTTCTTTTTACTTCTAGATATGTACTACTAGCTGGAAACTGACATCTCTAAATGAAACTTATTTTTTTTTCCCTCTGAAATACTGTGACCTTGGTAAGAATTCACTATGAACTAACCTGTAGGCACGGAGTGTAATTTCCCTGCATACAGCAGACAGGAGGCAGTGGGAACCCCCTCCAATTTCTCACCTTTCCCTGTTGGCTCCCATAACCTATCCTCACCCTCACCTTTAACTACCCACCATCATAGTCAGGGAGGAGCAGGTCAATTGGACAAAGGGAAAGACAAGGGAGAACTAACCACCTCAGGGTTGGTAAGATGCAAGATCAGGGGCTTCTGGACAGGGTATGGAAACTCAGTTTCTGTTCTGTGGGTGTTGATGATGTTGCATTAACAAGGTGCTCTTCAGTCCATCCTTAAAGGAGGGTAGATCAGTTCCTAGGACTGCCGTCATAACCACAAACTGGGTGGCTTACACAACAGATATTTATTGTCTCATCCTTCCGGAGGCTAGACGTCTAAGTTCCAGGTGTTGGCATTGTTGGTTCTTTCCGTGGATTATAAGACAGATCTGTTCCATGCTTCTTCCCTACATTCTGCTGGTTTGCTGGCAGTCGCTGGCATTCCTTGGTTTCTGAAACGTCACCCAAATCTCTGCCTTCATCTCCTTGTGTATATATTTGTCACCAATGTCTCCCTTTTTATAAAGACGTCAGTTATTTTGGATAAAGGCCCACCATAATAGTCTCCTTTTAACTTAATTACCTCTGTAAAGATTCTATCTCCAAAGAAGGTCACATTCAAAGGTCCTGTTGGGTAAGATTTCAACATATGAATTTGAGTGGGAAAGATAATGAGCCACCAGGTGGGAATGACTGTGTTTCTTTTACTTTCATCTCCTCCTTTGCAAATAGGGGAGAACATCAATTGGCATTACCCTTTAGAAGCAAAATATCATTCGGAGTCAATGTAAGTATTTATGTACAAGTGCTAGAATTTCTTTCTTAAATCTCTTTATGAACTTCAAGCAGGAAACAAGTGTGAGGAAAGAAAACATTAAACTTTTTTTAAATAACGTTGTAAAGAGGGAATTAATAGATATAGAGATAGAGTTGAGGAAGTAAGTTTGGTTCAGATGTCCAAGCCTCAGAGTAGGCCTGCTGTCACCCTATAATCCTGAATGTGCCTCAGAACAAGGAACAAGAAAAGGGACTGATTTTGTGGGACATCGTTTATGTGACCAGGAGGTGTGATAAGTAAAACAATCCTCTGAAGCAAGTAGTAGAGATGGCTCCCCAGGGAAGGTGGGACATTATGGGAAGGAAACACCATTATGCCTATGAGTAGTGTCTTTTCAAATAAATGTATACATACACAAACATATGTATGTATATACATACATGCATGCATACACACATACATACGTACATACATACATGTTTACCCCTACTCTGTGTACCGTTTCTGAATCTCTCCAGTGTTTTCAGCCTAAATACTCTGGGGAGTGGGCTGAGTACTCCCTCACCTTTAGCTTAGAGCTTTTCTAGGTTACCCAAAGAGAAGACAACATGTGACATTGGCATTAGATTATCTACTAGTGACAAACACTGGATTTGATCTGAGTCAAAGGAAGGTACAAAAAATTAGAGTTGAACATTGACAGGAAGGGTTTCTGGGATTCAAGTGACCAGAGCAGATGTTTCCTAGTGATAGGAGTTCAGAATTTCGTTCCACCTAGAAGAATGTTTGATAAGACATCAGGAACAGGGGCTGAGGCAAACAAACAAGAACAGCACATGGGAGACTTGGGACACCTGTGCTCACTAACCTAGAGCCTTCTCCTAATGATCTAAATACTAGCTTCTCCAAATTGCGTTATGAGTACCCTTAATCCCTAAAAACATTTCGAAACTGGATCTCCACAGCACATCAGTTCTGTGGGATGTTCATAAGCACATGTGAAAACAGGATTTGATGGTTAAAAAAATGTATTGCTGGGTTAAGCAGTTCTCTTTAGTACAGAGTATCTCAACACTTTTAGAGTTTGTGCATTAAATTCATATATCATAATTAAAATGTACACAAATAGAACTTACTTTATTTTGAGCACTTGTTTTAGCTGTTTGTTATGGTAGCGCTGAACTACTTCAAGATGCTAATTGTTGTTTGCAATCCCGACTACTATAATAGATACACTCCCAGATCTAAGTGGCCTAGTAAACCAAAGTTAATTCATCACACAAATTCCAAAACAGGTGCTTAGGATCAAAACATGGTTCTCATTTAGTAGTGATTCAAAATACTTTCACTTTCCATACACAGTTTGTAAGAAAATAACTCAGAGAATTGAGTATGGCATGTTTTATGAACTAGGTTTAGAAATGGTGTTTTAGTCAACTCAGGCTGCCATAGCAAAATACAATAGATCGGGGGCTTAAGCAACATAATTAATTTTATCACAGTTCTGGAGACTAAAAGTCCAAGATCAGGGTGCCACCATGGTCAGGTTCTGGTGAGAAATCTCCTCCTGGCTTGCAGATGGCTACATTCTTGCTATATATTTACTTGGCAAGAAAGAGAGGGACATTTTTTTTTTAAATTTTCTTCTTAGAAGGCCACAATCCTATCACATTATAGTCCCACATTATGACTTCATTTAACCTTAGTTACCTCCTAAAGACTCTATATCTATAAATAATCACTTTGGGTGCTAGGCCTTCAACATAAGAATTTTGGAAGGATATAATTCAGTTCATAGCAAGTGGTAAACATCAAGATTCCTTATTTTACAGAAATTTATCTCTATTATTAAGTCATGGATTTTATAGCTAACTCCAGTAGACTCTTGCAAAAGTTTACTTTATCACAGGTAAGGTCAAATAAGAGTATATCCTACTACCACTAAAACAGATCAGTGATACAATATTGAGGAGGACAGAAAGACCTCCTATTGGCTTTGGCTTTTTGATCTCATGCATAAAATTTAAATTCTTAGAGCTTCAGTTAATTCACCTGAAAAAGAAAATGACTTAAACCAGTGCTAGGTGATCACCTACTAGTACAGTGTTCAATCTTTTCCATTCTTGTACTTCTGTTTTAGGTTAATATGGTGTATAATACTGATTAACACTTCATCTTTAATGAATATATTTTTTCAACATACTTTTTTTTGTTTCAATTCCCCCAAAAGTAGATACTAAGGCAAGAATTTTGGACCAAGTATTTCGGTGAAGAATTGAGATTAGCATATAAAACATCCCTTCTTCAAATAAAAAAGAAAGTGATAGTACAAGCAAAGAGAGTTTTATTTACTTACAGCACCAAAGGAGAACACTAACAAAGACAATTTTGAACAGTGTATCATTAGGGAAGTGAGTGTATAATAGTTATTGCCCATGGGTTGGATTCACTAGTTCTTAGGGTGGAACATCAGGAAGAGATCAGTCTTTGTATTAGTTGATTTCATAAGACAGAAGTCTGGTGCAAGCCAGGCAAAGATCCTAACAAAGATTATATATATATATATATATATATATATATATATATATATATATATGTAAGCCACAAGACCTCTGTGGTTTAATTACATGACTGAGAAGGGTGATTTTAAAATTCTCACTCTTACATCATTAGTAGGCATGTTTGTTTTGGTTGTCACAGGGAAGGAAGGAAACCAATAAAAGGTGGAGTAATGCATAAGTTACCCAAGGAGGGACAACCAAAACTGGGGTATTAATCCTTTCATCTCTCATTGATTAAGGATTGCTTCTGGGTTATTAGCTCCGTAGCAGTTCAGACTACCCCTTGCAGGCAGGAGATGGGCAGGGAGCATTCTCATCATTCTCATTCAGAGAGACACAGGAAGCCATGGAAAAGTTTGGGAACTCTATAGGTCATGCTTAGGTTAGAGTGAGGGACATGATAGAGGAGAGGGAACCCATAATGTTTTCTATATCATTTAAAGACAAATCTAAAAAAGTGATACAATTCAGATTGTATTTTTAATTATAGACCTACATTTTATATTTCTTTTTAGATTGCACAATTAAAATATAAAATGCCCTGGCTCAGGGTGACTGAGAAATTATTTTGTAGTAAACACAGAAAAATGTGGAATCCCATTGCTATCTAAACTCAACCCCTGGTCACTGTTAAACAGTTAACCACACATAAAATAGAAGAGAACTATGCTTTAATAATATTAGTCAAGGGATAATAACATCTAAGTATTACCTAAAGATATCTATTACGATAAAGCTTATAAAGCATAAAATACTTTCAAATTGCCTAGTCAAATTGAGAAGTCTTAAATTTGTTAAGATTAAGTTAATTGAACATTAATTTACCATGCTTGTTAAATATGTCTGGAGATTAGTGCACATTAGAAAAATTTAGATTCACCAGATTGTTTATCCAGTAGTTTTCCAAGGTTTGCATTTTACTTATTTGCTTCCTATAGTAGTATACCCCAGACCACTGAAAAGGCCTAGGAATAATGATCAACCTGGTAGCAATGAACAACTATTTCAGCGCTCAGATTATAACCTTGGAAATCCATTAGACACGAAAACCAGAGAGTCTTAGAAAAATGAGTAACTTTAGATCTGTATGATAAAATGTGTAAGGTGATCTTGGATCATCTTCAATGACCAGATTGCAAGAAACTATCAAATATGCCTAGAATCATGTCATATGACTCAGGAGGCAATTTAAACTCCCAGCACTGGCTGGTTTGGCCTGGTGGTTAGAGTGTCAGCCTTGGGACCAAAAGGTCACAGGTTAAATTCCAGGTCAAGGGCATGCACCTTGATTGTAGGTTTGATCCTGGACATGGTTAGTGCTCATGCAGGAGGCAACCAATTGATGTGTCTCTCTCACATCAATGTTTCTCTCTCTCCTCCCATGCCTACCTTCCACTTTCTCTAAAAAATTCAATAGAAAAAATATCCTCAGGTGAAAGTTAAAAAAGAAAAAAAAAAAGAAACTCCCAATGGTCAAAGATGGAATTATATAAGCATCAGTACAGATAATAATTTCAATAGATTTGAACCCATCAACTATGTTTAAATTCCATGATTATATAATGACTAGAGGCCTGGTGCACAAAATTCATGCACTGGTAGGGTCTCTAGGCCTGGCTGGCTATCAGGGCCGATCTGTGGGGCGAATGGTGGGGTGATCAGGGGGGCCCCACCGGCACCTGCCTTGACGAGCCTGGCACTTCCCACTTGCTGGCCCTGCCCCCCGCCAGCACCTGCTCAGCAGCTAACCTCACCCCCCACCAGTCGCCTCCCTCTGTGGGGCGACTGGTGGAGCAATTGGAGGGGCCCCCGCTGGCACCCACCTTGGATGGCCTGAGGCCTGAGGGCTGGGGGAAGCTCCTGCATTGAGCGTCTGCCCCCTAGTGGACAGTGTGCATCATAGTGACTGGATTGTCCCACCAGTCCTTCCACAGTTCGGTTGATTTGCATATTGGGCTTTTATTATATAGGACTAGAGGCCTGTTGCACGAAGAGATTTGTGCAATAGGCCTTCCCTTCCTTTGGCTGCTGGCATCAGTTTTCCTCTGGCACCCGGGACCTAGGCCTTCACTCTGACTGGGCTCTGGCCAGAGTCCCCCCTCCTCCCCGCAGCTGTCAGGCTTCTCTGCTCCGCTGATCCCAGGGCCGTGAGGCCTCGCTGCTCTGCAGGCTTCAGGTACGTTTGGCTTCGCTCCACCACTTGGAGCCTAGTATGCAAATTAACCGCCATATTTGTTGGTGGTTAATTTGCATATCATCCTGATTAGCCAATGGGAAGCATATCGAAGATACGGTCAATTACCCTTTTTGTCTTTTATTAGATAGGATAGGACAACCAACCCAGACAAAAAATGTAATGTATCCCTTTGGGATATGCTATGAAACCAACTATTTTAAAACAGATAAAGGGAAAGAATGAAGAATTTATCATATCTTGTCTAACTAAATTGCACAGTTGACTACCAATTAATAAATTTGAAAAAAGTTTCTAATTTTGAAAGTATTTCTCAAATAGGAAAAAGGACTGTCCCATTGGTAATCCCTTGCTGGGAACATCCATGGCTCTAACATTCCAAAACTAAGATAGCCAGGCATTACATGCCATTTGATGAAAAACACTACCACCTATGAAATAGCTTTGCAAAAAAAAATCAAACCTCAGTATGATTTAGCTTCTAAATCCAACAACCAATTCACAGAAAATACCAAGGGAATAATGATATCCTGATGCAAAAGAGCTTTTTTTTTTTTTTTTTTTTTTTTACTAAGAATCATCATTTTCTTTTACCTCTACTTTTTCTTCACTCTCTTTAATGAGCACTAGCAATGGCTTTCATTTTAGAGTTATTTCAACAAAAAATAATGCTCTTTTTCTTACTTTATACAAGCTACCACATAAACTACAATCACCAAGGAATGGCAATACCTCCTTGAAGTGGTTGCAATATAGTCAGTCGGCTCCTTCATTAGTTACATTACTCACCATCCTTTCAAAATGTGTGATTCAAATTTATGCCACAGCTCAATTATAAACTACTACAAGTGTGGACCTCTAGGGTCATACTTTATTAGTAGAAACTGTGAATGTTAAATCAACAAATATAATTGGTCTGATTTAACATCTGCTGCAAAAGAAGCATGGTATCATGTGTGAGTGTGAATGGGCCTTTTCCTCCATCCTGCAGACAAAATCTGAATAAATTCATTACTCAATATATATCATTATTAATCAATCTCATAGACACAGAAGAAATAAGCAAATATATATGTTTTAAAATAGCCTATGTGGAGATACATATTTTCAGTAATTTAAATTTTGAATTAACCAGGTTTTCTTCAAGCACTTGTTGCCTACTCATACTCATGTGAATTTTATGAACATGTCTTTTAAGAGAATAAAAATGAATATTTTAGGTCTTCATTCGAATATATTAAAAACAGATGTATTATTTTATAAGGAAAGACTTGTGATTTTCAAGATCTAGTATATGACACTTGAAATTATAAGTTTTTAAGGAATCAAGACATAAAAGTTAAAACCGTAAGTAACGGAGTGGAAATATTTTAAAACTTACTCTATTTCTGCCTTATCTTTTCCTATCATCAACTTTTTAAAAAATGATGGATGAACTTCTTCTGAATAAAGTTAATAGACTGCATACAATCCTATCCACAGAAATTGAACATATAATTTAGTCTTCCACTACAGTGAGTTATTATTGCACATGTCAAAGACAAGTCTACATCACCTACTTTATTACCATGTTTCTACAAATCCACAGGTAAAACCAGCCCTTTTTATTAAAGATATAAATTATGTGATGCTATTTATAAATATATTAAAGCTAATACTTTTAACATTAAACTACTAAAAGTAAATGAAAAACGTATTAACACATTTAAAATTTTTAAATATTATTAGTTGGCTTAAATTTAGCCCCAAGGAGATTAATTAAGACAGATCAAAAGGAAGGTCTGGAGAAACTTTTGTTAATGATGGTCAAAGACAAGATTTTTTTCTTGCAAGAAATGCAGAACTAACAGTGGCAAACACAGTCATTCATGTATACACACACTCAACCATACAACACACATATAAAATCGGGTGTCCCAAAAAAAATATTTGCTCTTAGGTTTCAGGAAAGATAAAAATCAGTGAAGCTCTGGGTGTATCCTCAGCAAAAAATTGTAGACATTTTCTCTAGGATCTTGCCCCACCTTGTAATTCCTTCCGTATTGTGCACAAATTCTCATGATAAGAGACAATCTGATTGACTGCTAAGTAACCAATTATGTTTTTTTCCTTAGTCAAGGGTTTGTCACCTGGCTATAGTAAAGGAAAATAATTTCATAGTGAAGATAGGGGTAGTTCTCAGAGAAAAGATCCATGATTTAGTAGGGTGATACCCCTAATAACCCTAATATCCTTGCTGAGGGTCTGCTCATCCTATGAGTATAATTTTAAAATATTAGCAAAATTATGTGACAAGAAATTATACGAATCATTGAAAGGCAAAAGATTGTTTCATGTGAAAAAATGAAAAAAAAAATTGGCAAGTTTGCCATAAAAATTGAGAGTTTGGAGTGTGTGTGTGTGTGTGTGTGTGTGTGTGTGTGTCTGACTAGTTTAAGTGATACAATATAAAACAAATTAGAATAGCTTATTTATATGACACCAATGATTAGGAAAGAATGAATCCTATAGGAAAGGCAGGAATGATAGGTTTATCTGGTTGGTTAATATCTGTATATAAAATGCATTAATAGCTTAATTTCTAGAGCCCTGTCCACAGAAAAGTGGAGAAAAAGTAGTCATCAACTAGAGAAAACAAAACAGACATAAAAAGATGATCAGGGATATAAATTTTGCCTCAAATTTGGCAATTTATTTTGCTGCCCTAAGAGTGCACAAGACAAATTCACACATTCTAATATTTTCCCTCTTTTTTGCATAAAATACCTTGAGTCGGTTTGTTACATGCAACCAAATGCCTTTGAGAAATATTGCTAAAATTCCAACATTTCCTACTTTAAAGATGCTAAATTAATTTAAATGGTATAAAGTCCCACCATTTATTTTTTAATATATTTTTATTGATTTCAGAGAAGGGAGAGAGAGCAATAGAAACATTAATGATAAGAGAGAATCATCAACAAGAATAAAAGGCAAACATGCAAATTGACCATACCTTTGCTACTCCTTAAGCCACGCCCACGAGCCAATCAGAGTGACTATACCCAAATTAACACAACAAAGATGGCGGCCGGCAGCCACAGAGCTGGAGCAAGCAGGAGGCTTGGTTGCCCCAATGATGGAGAAAGCCAAGCTTCCCCACCTGCCACGGTGGACTCTGAGCTCCACTCAAAGCAACAAAGTTTCAATTATAGAAGGTAAATAAACCCCAGATACCTGCTTTCAGCTGGCCATGGCCACGGAGCTGGAGCGAGCAGGAGGCTTTTCTCCCGCCTGCCCTGGCCGGATCTAAGCTCCTCTCAAAGGCTACAAAGTCTCAATTATAGAAGGTAAATAAATCCCAGAATAAAAAAAAAAAGGAGAGGCTGGGAGCTTCCAAAGCCAGGGGGCTTGGACAGCCTGAAAATGGCCCTCAGCCCCTCACCAAGACTGGCCAAGCACACCAGTGGGGACCCCCACCCTGAAGGGGGTGTGACCAGCCTGCAAACACCCATCAGCCCCTCACCCAGGCTGGCCAGGAACCCCAGCGGGACCCCCACCCTGATCCAGAACACCCTTCAGGGCAAACCAGCCAGCCCCCACTCATGCACCAGGCCTCTATTCTATATAATAAAAGGGTAATATGCAAACTGATCATAACAGCAGAACGACTGGGAATGACTGGTCACTATGACACACACTGACCACCAGGGGGCAGACGTTCTATGCAGGAGCTGCCCCCTGGTGGTCAGTGTGCTCCCACAGGGAGAGCTCTGCTTAGCCACAAACCAGGCTGACAGCTGCCAGTACAGCGGTGGTGGTGGGAGCCTCTCCTCCCTCCTCAGCAGTTCTAAGGATGTCCGACTGCAGCTTAGGCCTGCTCCCCGCTGGCAAGTGGACATCCCCCAAGGGCTGCCAGGCTGCCAGAGGGATGTTTGACTGCCAGCTTGGGCCCGATCCCCCAGGAAGCAGGCCTAAGCCAGCAGGTGACATCTTCCAAGGGGTCCCAGACTGCAAGTGGGCATAGGCCGGGCTGAGGGACCCCCCTGAGTGCACAAAATTTTGTGCACTGGGCCTCTAGTTTAATGATAAAAGAGTATCATTGACTGACTGCCTCTTGCACATCCTCTACTGGGGATTGAGCCCACAACCTAGGCATGTGCCCTTGACTGATATCAAACCTGGGACTCTTCAGTCCACAGGCCAACACTCCATTCACTGAGTCAAACCAGCTAGGGCCCACCATTTATTTTTGACATGAAAGTTTATTTCTTAACTCAGATAGGTGTCATATGTGTAATTCTATCTTTCCAAAGATCTTACATATATTTATTAATAACAAATAATGCTCAATATATTGTGGTGTTCAAAGGCCATGTAAATAAAATAGATAATGATGCTCAGGAGAAAACATTGATACTTCATTATAATAGAAAACATTTGACAGCAATGAAGCAAAGGTCTAGTCTACTTAGTCCATACATATCTAGTTTTAGATAAACATGAAGTACTAGTAAAATAAGATGGCATGTGTTTTCTTCTTTAATTAAATTTAAATATGTTTTCCATATTTTAATGCAGGTCACAATGAGACACTCATTTTTTTAAAATTTTGTTTTATGGCTTAAAGTGTTACAAAGAGTATTACATATGTCTCCTTTTTTTCCCCCTTGACCTTTAAAAATGTTATTTTCCTTTTCTTTATTAAAGACAAATAAAACAAATGTACAGTTAGAAAATCTTGCTTTCCTTCTACTGATTTTATCTGTTACCATGGCCAAATAGCTTAAAGAAGACTTAGAATAAGTTTTATCAAATAAAATACCAGCTATTGTCACCTCATATGGTTGAGTTAAAAGTCATATGAGGTAATATAGCACATGCATAGTCATTTGCACAAATAAAAACACTTTTGATTGATTGCGTGTATGCTATGGTGGCAGGCTCTTAGCTGCATGATAATTCCTTCCTGAATACAAAGAAGGAATAATATAGTTGGGTTTATACTGCCTTAAATATTTTTGTAATTTTTTCTTACAGAGAATTTTAGTATTAACATCTCTACCATAAGAATGTTATAAATTTTGACTATTTTCTCTGAGGGGAAAATCCATGATATCATAATGAACTATAATTGTAAGTAATCCCTTACAATATTCTTAGAAAACTGCCTATAATTACATGAAAGAGCATAAGGCAACTTGGGGCCTTTTACCAGCTGTTTCCTGTCATCATGTCAGTCCTTGGAATTAACAAATTTGAGATTCAAATGGATTTGATCAGACAAGGATATAGTGAAACAAATGGAGACTTTGATAGATTTCTCCAGTGGCGACATGATGAATTTCATTCTTGGTACAAGATCTCACCTAATTATATTCCAGACAAACTGTGACAGGTGGACTCCACTAACTGCACTACAGCCTGATGACATATTTGAAAGCATAATGCCTTCCCAAAATTTATTTTAGTATAAGTATAAATTAGGAAAAATATTCTTTTAAAAAGTATTGAAAAATACTTGTGTTACACTGCCAACATTGCAGGATGAGGCAGAATACTATCTAAATAATCTAAAATCCTCCATGTTTTGAAAACAAGAGAGCAGCTTGGTGGGACTACGTAAGACAAAGTATTGGCCAATACATACAACTGCAAAAAAAAATGGTGATCACTATTTCCCACCAACCCCACACATGTGAATTTACACACCCTTTCAAATGATTGAGGTTATGAAAATAACTGTGTAGATCAAGTCTCATTTCATCCCTGGAATTACCTCAAGTCAATCTTTTAATATCACGTCTTGGCTAAGATTATAACAAATAAAATGCCTACTACTATAGATCCTCTTATACTAGTTCTGATGTTAATTATGGGCATTGCAAAACATTAGAGTTGAATTCAATGTTTTTATTTAACTTTTAAGAAGTGATTCTATTTTCTTAGTTTTGTTTAGCTGCTTTATAACAATATGTATTCTGAGTTTGATAGAAAAAGAGAATCAAATAAGGATTAAGATTGAAAATAAAGAACAAAGATTGTCAACTTAATGCACAACTTTGTATAGTACGGTGAGCCCTTTCTTTGCCTATAATTACGCATGTGACAATAATAATTACTAAGAAAAATTAGGAATTAACTTTGATAGGCTACATAAACTACCCTAATAGTATTGTATTATAGTAACATTTGAAAATTAAGACACTACCCATAGTTTATCCCCATATAATAATAAATAAAAAATACTTCATAATACCATAATCATTTCCTTAGTAATATCTTCAAACATAGGAAAATTTAGAATTAAGTATAAAACCTAAGTTGATCAAAGAGTTTAAAGAATTTGCATATTTGATCATTTATATATGTATGATATTCAAGAGAATGTAACCTGTGAGTTAAAAGGCAGACTTGTGATTAAAAGTTGAAATATTTTAATTGAAAAATTAATTTAAGCTTGAGTCATATGCTAATTTTATATATAATACTGAAACATTTAAAAGAACTTTAGACTTATCGTATTCACAAATTAATTAGGCTTAGATTCTTTCAAGGTGATTGTTAATATTTGCTGAGTTTATAAATAAAACACCAAAATATAAAAAGAAAAACTAAACAGGGCGCAACTTTCAATAGAACTAAGTGTTTAAGAGAAATTTAGCTTTATTAAATCACACATACTTATTTGAAAAACAAAATAACCCATTGAAAATACTTTTATAAATACAAAAATTATTTTGAGTGTATCATAATAAAAACTAACATTATTAAATACCTGGAACATAGAGTGATTGTATCCATTCATTCACTGATTTATTTGACAAATATTTATTCAGCACTGTGTTATGTGTCCAATAAAGGACAAATAGAATAGATTACATGCTGATGTTGGTTATATCTGTTGGTTTGGAAAGTTAGCAGTTATCATAAACTTGGCTTATGGATAAAATTAGCTTATATCCCTGATTGTTTGGGTCAACCTGAATAACCAGAAAGTCAAACATTTTTATCTCACATTGAACAGAATGGAACCCCAGCTCCTAATTTATGCTTATTGTTCTGGCATAGTTGCCAAAAGTTCTGCTTTTCCACTCCAAATTTCAATGGTAAATTATGTGAATCTACGTTTCAGTGATGGCCTAAGCCCCTAACCTAGCAAATTACACACATACATTATAATCTAGGGTAACTCTGTCCACTAGAGATAATGTAAACCACAAATGCAATTTTAAATTTTTCAGGAGCCACATGTTTAAAAAGAGTAAAAAGAGAAAGGTAAAGTAAAAAACATGTTTTATCTAACCCCATATTTCAAAGAATTATCATTTGAACATTTAGCACTAACCACAATTCAGGTACTCACCAGACACATGCGGCTAGTGGCTGCCATATTGGACAGCACAGATAAGCTCCGCCAGATAAAGGTATCTGTGCCCATGAGTAGAAACATAAATCTTTCCTTATCAGTTGCCTGCTGTCAACATATAGAAAACTTATTCTGCAAGACTTTCTGTGGCTAAAAGAGTTCAATCTGTTTCCATTTTGAGGTTCTCCACCCTACATCATAAAGCAGCTCCTTATTCAGTGCTGCTGTTTTTTGTGGGCAAGAACTGAATACAGTAAGAGATATAAATTGCTTGGCATTCAAGTCTGTGCAGGGCTGTGAGCTAATGGAGACTCACAAACCAAGAGGGAAGGTTGGTTATGGTTTTCTTCACTGTGTTGACTTCCTCACTGAACATTGTTCATTCTAGAACAGTGTTTAGAAATTGTTACAATCCATCATTGTAGTTACAAGAACATCTAAGTATAAATTGAATATTATTATCTATAATTTATATAAATGGCCTTTTATTAATGTTCGTATGGCCTTCTAGTCCCTGGGAATGTTGTTAAGCAAAACGTTGCAGAAACAAGCAACATAACAGGAACTACAGGCTCCAAAGAAGGTTCAGAAGGAAGAAATCAGGAAGATCTACTTTCAGTATCTCTCCAATGCCCAGACCTGAATGTGTGAGGTCCTGGGGAGTAGGACGTACAACCCAGAATCTCTTTCTTGCCTTTGTCAAAACAAATGGTGAAGGACTATCTAATATGTGTAGTGTAAACTGTGTGTATGCATGCAACACTTAGGTCCCATCATCTAAGTATCTTGGATCTAACACTCAGAGGGTACATTTCCACTTTTTATTTTAACTAGAGACAATGAGGTATATCAAGACCCCTCAAATTTATACCACAGAAGAAAGTACAATTTAAAGGCATAAATCTATGAATATAAGCCTTAAAGGAAACCAATTCATGCCAAATGCATTCAAAGTCTCCTGTTGTATCCTAAAAAATGTTGAGTTAATTTCAATCTTATTATATATCCTATATAATAAAGGATAATATGCAAATTGACCAAACAGAAGAACGACCAGTCACTATGATGTGCACTGACCACCAGGGGGCAGACACTCAACACAGGAGCTTCCCACTAGTGGTCAGTGCACTCCCACAGGGGGAGTGCTGCTCAGCCAGAATCTGGGCTCACAGCTGTGGAAGGAGGCTCTCCTGCCTCCATGGCAGCGCTCAGGATGTCCATCAGTCGGACATCCCCCGAGGGCTCCTGGACTGCTAAAGGGGGCTGAAGGACCCCCAGTGCATGAATGTTGTTCACTGGAGATATATATATATATATATATATATATTGGTTTAAATATACAAATAATGTTTTACCCCAAAATGCTTGAATGACAACCATGTTAAGGCAAGATGGGCTGTGTCTCCCTGTTCAGACCCACTTGGGTTCTTGTCCCAGTATGTGAACTTGGATAAGTCACACCAGTTTAATGAACTTTAATTCCTGCATGACTAAGGTAGGAATAATTTCAAATGAATAGGGTTTCTGGGGGAGTGGGGGGAGGGGAGTCAAATAAAGTTACACAAGATTTTCTTTAGGAAAGAGAACAGCCAGTTTTTTTGTGTGTTTGCTATTGCTCCTCTATTTCCTACCTCCTCTAGGCATGCACTGCACTGTTGAACAAATGGTTATAGAGCTCTTTTCACATGCCAGGCTCAATGCCACTTCCTGGGAAAACAGTGCTGTCTCAAGCATATCTGTACACACACTTATTCATAGAACTCCTGGCTCAATATTTTCTACCAAAAAGATATATTATAGATGTCTGCTGAATTGATGGGAAAAAAAAAAAAAAAAACGATGAAAAAATATAAATTAATATGTAGAAGGAATGTAAAGTTCTGCCATTCTAACCACTCTCTCTGGAATGTCTTCCTTATGTTGGGATAGAGAGTAAAGCATTAAGCAATTCCTCTACCTTTTGAAGTGGTTACTTTAATCAGTGACATCAGTGGTGGTGCAGTGATTCCCACAGAAGAGCATCCAAGGTAAATGCAGGCCCTCCCATCAAAGATAATCCAAGAGTTCACCAAGAAAGGGGCAAGAGGCTTTCTACACCTCAGGATTCAAGGAGTAACTCTCATGTTTGTTGCAAATAAACATCAACACTCAATAGCAAAAGCAAAGAGTGTATTTTCACATGGCTTTTGCCAGCCCTTGGGGAGCTTGGTGGGCAAGCAATCTAATACCAAAAGCGAAGATGAAAGATAAAAGGAAATATGTAAGAAGATTCATGAAAAAAAAAACTGTGAAACCAGCAAAAGCTTGGACATCTGTAGCTAAAATGAGAAAGGCTAAGGCATGTGGAAGGTTTTCACAATGGATTTCACAGAAGTTCTGTAGCTGGGCCACAGTCCTATATATCAAACATCAATATACTCTTTACATATTGGGACATTGAATAAGATTCCATTTGCAAAAGAGCCCACAATATTTCTACAGCTTTAAAAAATCAAAATCTGCAAGCCTAGTGTTCCTTAGTTTTCATCACATTCTAAAAGGAAAAGTCTACATTTCTAATGAGGAAAAAGAAGCAGACTCTTCTGACCAATCTTTCATTGAATTCATGATTATATGAAAAAGTGCCCTTTGCCCTTAATTTGTAATTAATGAGAGGAAATTATAGCCCCTTATTAATCTAATTTAAGTCATTGTGTGGACTATTTTAAGTGAATAAAAATACCCATTAGTCCAGTCTTAAGTGTTGAAAGCACTTAGCTTTGTAAAGATAGGTATTCATTAAGCAAACATTTAGCCTGTCTATGCTGGACTCCCTCCAGGATGAGGTGTGACTCTCCCCTTAAGTCAAACTTAATTATCTAATGGGGGCAATTAAAAATAGTGGATGTTTTAGGTTACGATTTATGAGGTATAAAGTTACATTACTGTACAGCTATGCATCCTGCAAGGCTTCTTTGTGTCCATAAAGGGTGATGAAATTTTCTTCTAATTTGTCTAGCCAAAGCTGTGGAAAAAAAATTACCCTGCCTTCAGAAAATGGGAGTCATTTCTTCTGAATATAGTTAAACTTTCATCTTTTTAGTCTGTCATTTCTATCTTTAGGCAGAAATAATCTTATATTTTTAAAAAATCTTCATTAGGCTATGGAAAATAAATTAGCTATAGCTTTCTGAGGTGACAATTGAATGACAAACTTACTTTGAAATTGAACTAAACCCCAAACACTGATAACATTCAAAACATGCTCTTATGACAATATACTCTACTCTGTTATATGATTTATAAGACATATGATAAAATATCGATTGACTTCTCATTATAAATATTGGAACATATTCCTTTACACAAAAGGGAGAAGCAAACATCTTAAACAGCAGGCAAAAGGGAAAGGAATTGATTGACACTCTTCTTCAGTCTTGACTCATTTGACCCAACCTAACCTCTAGCTTGTGTTCTGAACTCTAAGCTATGCTTCCTTAGTGAAACAATGGTGACCACTGTAGATTAGGGACTTGGCTAAGTCCTTTGACACATATGTAGTTGATATATTTCACTTCACCAGATTGAGGAACAAGAACAAAAATGTTGATTCTTCTAATAATCAAATTAACGTGATTTTGATTCCCATCTCAGTGTATTTCTTTTCCAAAAGAAATACTTTCAGAATGTATTGAACACAAATAGGGCTTCCATGAGCACTAAGCCCTTTGGTCTGTATGAATTAAATTAATCCTCACAAAGCTATAAGACAGATCATATTACTATACCATTTCACAAATGGTAAATTGAGGCTTAGAGTAACTGACCCAGGCTCTCACAGATAGTACATAGGGATGACAAAGATCTAGAATTTTAACAACTACTCATCTCTCATATAAATAATAGCCCTGAAGATAGTAATCTATGTCTGTGCCATAATAATGTACTAAGTGTAAAATGAAAAGATACATAACTGATTTCCCATAATTTTTAAATGTCTTGGAGATTATATTATAAGATGGTATTCAAACATATTTTAAGTGAAACATAGAAATTTTGTATTGTATGGAGGTAGTATTTTATTATGTCATAAATACATCTATAAAAACCTGACATACAAAAATCTGATGATTTAATAATTTATGAATACTTAATTACATGCTAGCTGATAGTTAAAAAGAAGTTGTAGAGTATAAAAACAAATTTTTAAGACATATATATATATATATATATATATATATATATGATGTGTATACCCCAATGTTATGTAACAATTATTTATCAGTGGTTGGTTACATTACAAATGATTTATGTGTTCAATATTAAATACATTTTCTTTCCATGATGCCACCTTGCCTTATTTGTTCTCCCTGACTCTAGCCAGGCCCCTAAGAGCTCTCCTACAATGTCAACTAATGCAGAGAGCTCCAGGATCCCTCCTGGGTGCTCCTGGGACACTGTAGAGCCCACTCCTTAGTCAACCTCCCACTTCCTGCTCATCCTCACCAGCTTGCTTCCATGACCATAGAAAAACCCCTCCTCCATCCCCAACCCCTACTCTCAACCCCTGAGGCAGAGATCCAGGACACTGTCAATCACTGAATGGCCGAGAAGTCACTGTGATGGTAGAATTTGCTGAACAATCTGCCTTCCCAGGTACTGGAGAAAGGAAAAGCTGTTCATAGGTAATAACTAACCAGAAACATATCATTACAAAACGTTCCAACATGGATGCTAGGAGAAATGACTAGCCACTGGGTTGAGCAACTAGGTGCTGGAGAAGACATCTGCATGTAGGAGCTGAGCATTGGAGAAGTTGCATGTAGTGCAAGATCTGGGAAAGCTGCTCATGGTAGGAGCCTGATAACTGCTGAGCTCCTGCAACAGAACAAGGAAAGATAGCCCCTTCTTCCTGGAATGTTTCTTCCATGCTCTCTACTGACAAAGTTTAACATTCTGTCAAATGACAAAGGGACTCTCTTTAAAGGGCCCGACTCTATTTTCCAAGTGTGGGTACTGGCGCGTAATGGATTTAGGGATATTGCTAACTGGCCCAGTTGTCAATCATGATTTTGCACCCACTCTTGAGCCACCGGAGTTAGCACTTGGAATTTGGACCAGCATGGACTGCATTGATGTATGGGAGAGAGAAATTCCTTTTTCTCTTTGTGGTGCTGCTAAAACTAGAAGATACGAATGGAGGGCTGTTAAAAGCCATTTTTTTCTGCTGTGGAGAGAGTTTACCTGCAAAAATAACAGCGCAGTCACAAACAGGCTGTGAAAAAGACAAGGAAGTAATACTCTCATGGGACCATAAGACTCCCTTATCCCACTTTACCTAAACCATTCCATTCACCTCCCAAATGCCTACATATTTCTATTTTTCCACTATTTGAGTTGAATTACTGACACTTTAGCCAAAAGTATCCTAACTACCAGATGATTGTTTTTCTATAGCCAGGTATAGTTTCCTTGGCCTGTTCTCCAGCATACTATATTTGAAAAGTATGTTCTTTGGACTCAAGTGAACTAGGCTTAAATTCTGCTACCTTCACCCTAACCGGTTTGGCTCAGTGGATAGAGCTTCGGCCTGTGGACTGAAGGGTCCCGGGTTCGATTCCGGTCAAGGGCATGTACCTTGGTTGCGGGCACATCTCCAATGGAGGGTGTGCTGATCGATGTTTCTCTCTCATTGATGTTTCTAACTCTCTATCCCTCTCCCTTCTTCTCTGTAAAAAATCAATAAAATATATTTTTTAAAAAAATTCTGCTACCTTCACTTAGTAGCTGCTTTCTAAGTGATCTTCAGTTTTATCATCTCTAAAAATGGATTAAGCTCTCTCATGAACTGGAAAAAAAATATGTTTCAATGTTACTTGATTCTCTTCGGTCAATTTCTGCATTAAAAAATCAAACTACAGCCCTGACCGGTTTGGCTCAGTGGATAGAGCATCGACCTGGCGACAGAAGGGTCCCAGGTTCGATTCCCGTCAAGGGCATGTACCTTGATTGCGGGCTTATCCCCAGTGGGGGTGTATGCAGGAGGCAGCTGATCGATATTTCTCTCTCATCGATGTTTCTGGCTCGCTACCCCTCTCCCTTCCTCTCTGTAAAAAAATAAATAAAATATATATATTTTTTAAAATCAAATTACACAGTTACCATATTAAACCATACTTCTCCAAGTTTAGAAAGTAAAAATAAATAAATAAATAAATAGGTAAATAAATAAATAAATAAAACATGTGTGGAACATTCACTTAATACAATGATGGAGTAAAAAAAATATTTCTGTGTTCACCATACTTTTTTTTTTTTTTTTAACGCAGTTCCTTCACTCTAGCTGGCGCACTTTCACACCGTGATGAAAGCTCCAGCAGTAAATACTCCCTTCTCCAGGGTCTCAAAAATTTGAAGAATGCTCTTCCTACTTGATTTTTTTATTCTTCAAAATAATGTTTTGAGCTATCGAAGGTTAGGAATTGGAAGCTATGGTAGTAAGTCTTATATTTGCATATACCCTTTACTCTGAGAGTCTATTGACTCTTCAAAGGTCAAACAATCCTGAAGAAGCCTTCTGACCTTTAGCCCATTCCTGTCCACAGCAGTCTGCATGGTTTCCTCTCATAATACAGCAAATGTTTTCTTTTCCCCCCAACCTCCCAAATTCCACCATTGCAGGCTTTAATGTTATTACCACATGGCTTTAAAAATATGGCCAAGTCTTCTCTCCGCACAAACTCAGACAGTTCTTGGAATTTGGGCCAACTCATTTTGTTTTGTTTTGTTTTGTCTTTTTTCTTCTAATTTCCTTTAGTGAAGTTGGACATTGGGGGCATTTTATGCCTGTTATGTAATCAGCCAATCTAATTATAAATGATAAAGTTGCCTTTTTCCCTCTTTCTTAAGAAATCCCTTAAAGGAAGGGTTTGATTTTAAGTGTTTTGAATAGCTTCCCTTTACAATTTCCTTGCTTGTGTTTAAGACTGAAATACTTTGACAAGTGCCTGATAGTGTTTGCATTTGCAACTATGTAGTAGTACCAATGAAGTTCTGGCTTTAAAGATAAGCAAAAGTTCTTGCTGGATTCTTGAGTAGTGATAAGAAAAGAAAAACAACAAAGTCTTAAGCAACTCAGACATTTTTCCTGTTTAGTTTCTAGGACAATCTTACACGCTTTACAGGAACTAGACAAGGTCAGCAGGTACAGTGAGAGTTGTTAAAAAAATTCTTTGAAACGACATAATGAAAATAATTTCAAAATAATTAAGATCTATATAAAGACAAAATAACCCTACCAAGCTTAAGCCTAAGTATTATATCATCTGAAGTTGTGATCATACATTTACTTACACCTGTTTCCCTGAATTCCATTTTCCTGTATTGAGTTTATAATTAAGTCATATAAACGTGGTCTTTCTCTTTCTTGTTTGAAAGTCTATTTCATGAGTTTTATTGAACTAAAAAGGTTTTCTTAGCTGCTTGCCAACTAAGGGGCTTATCTACTGCTTATGGTGGCATTAATGATTTCATAAAGAAGTTGGTAGCGCTGAATTTCCAGCTGCCTTTAATTTAGGCTCTTATCACTTGTGTTTTTAGATTTCTAATTTAATTTTAATTTCTAAGTTATGGTTACTATACTGTACTCATATGGTAAACTTTTTCTTTTTAACCTAGTAATCAGATCTTCCAAGACATTATCCCTAAAGCAAAACCCAAAGTGCCCCTTTTGGGGATGTCAATGAATGATGAAACTGATAACATTAACATTTTAAAAATATATAACTAGTAAATTTAGTATATAAATAATGATATCAAATTTTATTCAGAGTCCTAGACAGAAATTTATTAGTGATCAGAAACAACATACAATTTCTTCTACACAAAGCACTCAAAATGTCTATTTGATCCTCACCCACCATTATTTCCCAGGCCAACTCTTTTCTACACCATTAAGTTAATCCCCTGGTAAGATAGTTTTGAATAGCAACACTACTATTAGAGGCAATTCATACATGTATCTATTCAACAATCTCTCTTCTTATTTTTATTTTTTTCTGTTTGAAGAACAACATGGCAGGCATTAAGGAATATGTAAGTTTTGATCAAAACACACCTTATTTTTAATAGCCTTACAGTCTAGAAAGGACTAATAAATGCATATGATTAATTATAATGCAAGAAATTATATTGAAATGCTATACACAAAATGAAAAGGGAGTTTCCTAGCTAGGAAGAATTATGAAATCCTAATTGAAAGAGGTAATGTGGATAAGATTACAAGATTTACTCATGTATCAGGTAAGGCATTCCACACAGAGGAGGTCACATAATTTGAATCAGGTAGGTGGCAGGCGATGGTCATATGCTTCTGGGAAGGATTAGATCATCTACTAGTTTGAAAGTTGTAGGAGAGCAGACTGTTTATTAGTGCATCTTTGGTGCCTAGCCATATGGCATGTTATCAATCATGTATTTAATGAAAGAAGGCAGGGTAAATGAGTAACAAGATTGGAAAGACAGATTGGGGCAGATTGTAAGTCCCGAATGCTAACCTATAGAGTATGGATTTTATCTATGGGAAGTAGAGCTGTCTCTGAAACTTTTATTAGCAGAGGTCTGCAACAGTAAGCACTTTAAGTTAGAAAGATTCACCTGAAAATAATGTGCAGATATGAAGATGTAAGAAGACAAAGGTGGAGCCATCAACATGCACATTTTAATATGATGGAGGAGAAAGTTACCTTAAAAGTTCTGGGAGAATGAGATAATCAACAGGTTGTTTTTTGACTTATAAAATGATCAGAATAGGATTCGAGCATGCTTTGTTGCCTTTGGAGGGATAGTCCTGATACCAGAATTGAAAGGTAGACACAGTAAGGTAAGGGTAAAAGTCATTGTGATCTGACCATGTGTTTCCAACTGGGCTTCAGTTATGTTAACTCAGTTCATTGTTACAATGATTCTATGAGTTAGATATTATTACAGTATTCACTCTGAAGGGAGGGACACATCCTTTCTGAAAGTTGCCCAAAGTCTCCCAGCCAGTAACTTGGATAAGCCCTGATGTAGGAACTCCCTTGTAGTAGTGATTGCTATATAAGTACCTGCATAATCCCTGGCCCCCAACTATTCATCTCCTCAACCTTTTAAAATTTATATAAACCTTCTGCGTTTTCTTTTCTCATCTGAAAATTATACAATTAAATTAGATCACCTCTTACCTCTTCTTCAGTTTGAATATTCTATTATTTATTAACTAGTTCTAAGGCATAGGTGATAAATGAGACTGTTAAAAAATACTTTGCTGTGACTTTTCATGCAGTCCAGTTTATGCTGATCAAACAATCCCATTTTAACATTAATCACCCTAAAACTCTCTAAATTCCCTTATTTCTGGGATATGTGTAGAATAGGGAGAAAATTAAAGAAAGCAAACAAAAAAATAGGTAAAAGAAAGAAAAGAAGTGAAGAAAGAAAGAAGTGAGAGGATAGGAGAGGTTAGGAGAGAAGAGAGGTGAGGAGAGGAGAGGAGAGGAGAGGGGAGGGGAGGGGAGGGGAGGGGAGGGGAGGGGAGGGGAGGGGAGGGGAGGGGAGGGGAGGGGAGGGGAGGAAGAATGGAGAAGAAAGAGAGGAGTGCCACAGAGGAATTTAACATCTGAGTAACCTCAGGGTCTTTGGCATAACCCTACTCCAATAAAGGTGAAGAGCTTCAAAATTGAGCCAAAATTAAATCATTCACATAATATATTATTATGTTTAGCTCACTGTGCTAATGGTAATCAATTATCAGCACTATAATTTTGGCACTATTATTATTCTCTTTAGCATCATTATTATTATTGTTGTCCCTTTTACCTTTTGAGACTTCCCCAGATAAAATTTTCCACTTATTTCCCCCTTCTTTCTCTGTCTCAGTGTCTTCTACCTATTTATTTTTTTCTTTTCTTTTAAATCTATCATAGTTTTCCTGTAATCATGCCAACTGGATGGATGAATGTTGGGGTTAGTAAACTGATTTAAGGCTGATTTTGTCTCATTTTAAGGATTTTTGCACTATAATCTGTAAACTGGGTCTTATTTTACCCACAAATCCTAGTTCTATCAAACAAAAATTTCTACTTTTGCATGAAGAGATTATTTCTTAAATATGAAAATAGAATTTAGTACCTCCTAAAGATTTCCCTTTCCCCTGACTTTCCTTCACCTCAATTTCTAAGCTTAGGCTTTTCTAAATTAAAGACCTGATATCTCAGGAAACTTGACTCTTTTTGGAAAAGAGACCCAAAGTGGATGATGGGATGTGCCATTAGATCACCCTTGAGGACAGAGTTGCTTATTCTCCAAACTGCTGACAGCACACCGGTGGAATCCTTCCTCCTCCCCTGGGAATTCTCTCACCCCATAGGAGCTCGTCCCCTCGGGCCAGCCTGCTTCCAATGACCGCGCTCTTCTCTTAGGAGGGACGCAGACACCAGGACTCCTGGTTTCAATTCCAGATATCTTTGAAGGATGACGTCAGAGCTCCTTCTGTTCAATCCCACTCGCCTCTCTTATGTCCACAAGTGCTATTCCTAAGATCAATCTCCAGTAAAACTTGCACACACAAATTTTTGCCTTCGAGTGTATTTCTTGGCCAACCTGACCAGCAAACTTTGAGGATTTGGAACGACCTCTGACGTTTCTGGTTTTCATTTGGTCCTGAGAGTGAAACCGCAGCGATTCAAATGCCACTGGAAAAAAAGTGGTGGTCTGGCTGAGAAGTACCACTAGCCTTTGAAAAGAAATGACTCCTGAAGTTATGCGACTTTATAGGAAAGTGTATTTACTTGTTCCAAATGAGGTCGTGAAACTTGCCAGATCATCTGAAGCAAGTTTGAACTACAAACATGTTTAATGCCTGCTCATCATTAATCTGATATTCCATAAAACCAGTATTCAATATGTTAGCTACAAGAGTGGAATTCCCTTATGAGTAAGGTGGAAGCAAACACTCCCAGGCTGGACCGATTCATCTGGTTTGCTAAGCTCAAATAGAATAGCCTCCAATTACACGCAAAGATACCCTGGACTTTGACGATTTTCCCCAGGAGGTTTTAATTAATTCTGAAAAATGTTGTTTCCTTGAAAGTACAAAATGGCCCGGCCAGTATTGCTCATGGTTGAGTGTGAATTCATGCACCAGGAGGTCCCCTGGTTCTGTTCCTGGTCAAGCCAGCTCCATCCCCAATGGGGGGGCTTGTCGGAGGCAGCCAATGGATTATGTTTCTCTCTCATTGATATTTGTATTTCTCTCTCTCTCTCTCACCCCCTCTCTCTAAAATGGCAAGAATAAAACAATGTAATAAAAAAAGAAAGAAATTACAAAAATGTAAATGCATCCACTTCGAAGGAGTTTGCAACCATGGGACCACTGTGAATGACAGACACAGTCCATCTGTTTCAAGTTGGATTTTAAGAATGACTTCAAAGTATCAATCCTAGCATTTTCTTTTGCAAATTAGGTCAATAGAAATTTGCTTCCTTTGACTTTGCTGGAATTATGTAGACATACGACTTTTGTAAAAGTAAAAGACTTTTATATTCAAAAGTAAAAAAAAAATGAAGTACCTGTCACCTTTCATCAGCCTTACCTATTGCCATAAGATCTTCTTGTTTTCTGGGACACTATTTCCTATTTCCAGGCTTTCTAACTGGATGTCTTACTCTAAGAGGGCTTTCTATGGTTGTCCCTCAAGGTAAAGCCTGATCTAAGAATATTTAGAAGTCACTAGAAAGGATAATCAATTAAAAATTAAAAATTTTAAATATCCTAAGATGTAAATGAAATACATTTTTTAAAAAAGTAAAATGTAAATGTACTGATCACATAAAATAATAAATATACTTACACATTCTTTGAAAGGCAGCAGACTCAAGAGACTCTAAAAGCATTTCTTTGCAACATTCAGGAATGGAGAAAACACATTCAAAAGTGATATTCCACCTCAATCATTTTAAGTATCTAGATATATATCTCAGTATGTGCACATACATAAAATAATGAAGGATTTTTTATGTATCTGCATGTAGAGCTAGCATGAATCATGCGTACAGTGATCTTGTCTCTTAGTTCATTTTACAACTTTACAAAATGAAATATTAACATCAAGTTATTTTTTTCCCCTACAAAATAACCCTGACATTCCTGCCCCTCCTTTTCCCCTCATCCTAGACTAATTATTTTAAGATCTGGCCTTTGTTAAAGAAAACAAGCAAATGTGGGTGAGGCTATGTGGAAAGGGATTTTATATAAAACAGACATCCTATTTTAGGGAAAGGAACCGCAGCATCTTTGGAGCTGCCCTGCAGAGGTAATATTCTTTACACAATGAAACAAGGAAGTTTATAGAGAGAATAAAGAGGGAAATAGACAAAGTCAATGCCATTTGCCAAAACATAAAGATCCTGAGCTAGGTATCAGCAATCACTAACTGAAAGAAGCCGCCAAACTATACATGTTGGTCAGCCTTGTGACCCAGGGCCTGCTTAAGTGAGTTCTCTTATCAGCTTGGGGATCCTTTTGCTCTGCTCCACACAAGGATTACAGCTGATAAGTTATGACAAGCACTCGGTGCAAACCCATTCAGCCAAGAAGGTTATCACCCCTTTTGGTGTATGCCTTCACATTACTTTGGCACTTCTTATTATCATTTAAATGTAATCTCACCCTTGAAGGGAAAAAAAATCCCCCTATTTGCTGCCAACTTAAGCCTGACAAGGTAATTGAAATAACTTATTAAGGCTTCTAAATGAGGGGCTCCAGATAGAAGAGCTGGCAGCGTTGCAGAACGGAAACATCACATGCCTCCCTTGGTGACATAACCTCATTAAACCATGGTCAACCACATACACACACACACACACACACACACACACACCATGGAGGAAGGAGAACAGGACAACAATAAAACCCAACCCAGAGAAGAAGGAGCAAGTTCATATCTAGGTTTTTAGACATTGCTCAACATCTAGACAGTCACAACAAACACCACAACTCAAACCATATTTCTCTTTTTTACCAAGAACAATCTGGCAAGTCAGGCAGAAGTGGGGAAAAAAACTTCTGATCACTGATAAAACTTGCAAAATAAGCCAGTCAGTGGAAGTTAAATATCACATGATCTCACCCATTTGTGGGATATAAAGAACATTACAAACTGATGAACAAAAATAGATACAGAGGCAGAGAAGCATCGAACAGACTGTCAAACTACAGTGAGATAGCAGGGGAGGGTTGGAGGTGAGGAAGTAAGAGATCAACCAAAGGACTTGTATGCATGCATATAAGCATAACCAATGGACACAAGACACTAGGGGGGTGTGGGGTAAGGACATGTGCCGGGGAGTAGGGGAGGCCGGGAGAAGGTAAATGAGGAAAAAATGAGACATATGTACTACTATTCGTAATACTTTAAACAATAAAATATAATAATGATGCCGTGTTTTCTTTATCCTGACAGAGTAAGGTAATAGCAGGAACTAGAGGCATGATTATATATATATACTCTCAAGGGGTAGACCAATCAACCAGGCCAAGTCAGTATGTGTCTGCTATAGGGTGTGACCCTAAAACCTGGGTTCTCACAAACCAGGATCTCCACACCAACTCTCTAGACTGAAACAAGAAGATGAATATTCTTATTAATGCAGAAAAGTGATCCAAAGACATTTGAGTAATTCCTCTTATCTTGCAAGAGAAGCACAAGGGTTATTTTTTAACATCCTTATCGTGTTCATCCATTGTTAGGATGACATTTCTTTATCTTTTTAGTGTTCGAATACTTGTGGTAGAAAGTTCAAGTGGTTTTCCAATCACAGGGTAACAGATCTTCAAATGTGTCTTTTCCTTTATCTTGTAAGTTTACCAAAGTTGGATTTTCTTGTCTTTCCCTTCTTGTTTGAAGGGTCTATTTAAGGAGTCCTATGGAAAATGAAACAAGTATCAGAGGTCAAATGGCAAATATGTATAGAGTGCCTACTATGTGTAAAGTAGCATGTCTAGAAATCAGTGGAAGTCTTAGTGTGGGCAAAGAATAAAGGAGCTGAAGCTCAGTGTATTAGTCTATTCAGGCTGACATAATAAAATATCAGAATCTGGGTGACTTCAATAACAACAATGCATTGTCTTGCAGTTCTGGAGACTAAAAGGTAAAGATTAAGGTTTTGGTGGGACTTTCTTCCTGTATATAGTCACCTTCTTCCAGTGTCCTCACATGGCCTTTTCTCTAGAGAGAGAAAGAGAGAGAGAGGGAGAGAACATGAGCCTAGTGCTCTCTAATGCCTATTTCTCCTCTTTTACTCTTCTGATGGGATTGGTGCTCCACCCTAATGACCACATTTAAATTTAATTATCTCCCCAAAGGCCCTATCTCCAACTATATTTCCCCTTTACCCTTAGATTTCCAAATTCCCTTGCCTTGCCCTATGATTCTCTTCCACTATAATGTACGCTCGGGAGGGTAGGGATTTTGTCTCTTTTATACTTTGACACATATGAGAACCTAGAATAGTGCCTAGCACATGTTTGGCACTCAATAAATAAACAATCATTGCTACCCTTCACATTCACTCCTTGTGCACAGACTCGCTCAATGACAGTCCCTTGCTATGACACATATTTTGAATTTTTTAAATAAAATTTTCCTCTTACATTTGCTTGTTAAAGTAGTTCTATCCTTTATCTACAAAATAAATACACTTACTTGAACATTTAAATTGTAGAGTGGCAAATAGCTTGCTCTTTGAGATGAAAACCTGAGTTCCAACCATCTCAGTGACATTTGGTGGCACAGCCAGACAGTGTCATATGTACCATGCCCATTCCTTGTGCCTTTCCTGGTCACATACAAATGTTATCTATTTCACAAACAGGCAAACCTGCTAGAATATGTCACAGTCCTGTGAAAATATTTGCATCCCATCTCTCCCTGCTAGACCTATCCCAATGGGACATTTTGTGTACTTCTGATTTAATTGGAAGCAGGCTTGGCCACATGATAAGCTTTGGCCATTGTAATGTGAGCACCGTTTTAAGGGTTTTGCCTGGTGCCACTATCTCTCATTTTTTTCTGACACAGGAATGTCAATACTCAAGATAAGTTCTACTTCTTTCTCCTGGGTGCCAACATGAGGAAGATAAGGAGCAGAACTTAAGTTAGGCCTTGAGCACCATGAAATGGGAGTGAGAAGTGAATGTTGTTTGTGGTCAGCAAAGATGACTAATAGACCACATGCCATTTACTATCCCTAAATCCATTTCTTGAATACTTGCCTTATGTGTCAGGAGTTGGGCAAACGTTGTTTTCTTGATTTTCACAACAACTCGATGAAGCAGGTATGAGAATTATTTTTCCCTCTGGATACTGAATTACATGGAGGCTAAGTTATCTAAAACTCCATAGCCAGAAAGTTGCAGAGCCAACATTTAAAGAAAAGGCGATCTGGTCTTTAAACACAAACTCTTAGTCTTTTCCATTCACATTTGATGTTGATTAAAATAATAATAGTAGTAAGCATCCGAAAGTGAAAGCTAGGTACTGGGAGAGATTGAACAGATTGTGTTCAAAGCCCAGATATCTGCATACAGGATCTTTGCAGTCCCCTGCTCAGATTTTCCAAAGAAATACATATAGTCCCTGCAAGAGAGTTTTGACTAATCACACAGCCCAGGCAGCACCTCCCAGCATGGGTGGCCAGTGGCTTGGTTTTGTTTGTTTTCCAATATGTTAGAACATTGCCAGCTAACATTTTTAAACTTTTTTTTCCCTTTTAGTTAAACCAATTCCAAATGTTTGAAATGTTAAATTGTGGGAAGAACTAAGAGTAACCAGCAGTGATTTTTTTTTCTTTTATGAAAAATAAACAGTATGAAGAAAAGCAAGATTCATCTCCTCACTTCAGTGGGGAAGGGAGGAAGGCAAGTCGTCACATATCCCACCTGTGTGTTTTCCATACCATTATGTTTCTTTTTAATTTTTTAAGATGTCTTTAGACATTGGATGAATAAAACTATAAATGATGCCTAATTTATAAGGAAAAGTAACCTGAGTCTATGTTAAATAGGGACCCGTTTAGTTGCAATACCAGGGAATCAACATAATTCTTCATTCCTTTTTTTTAAAAAATATATTCCATTGATTCTTTACAGAGAGGAAGGGAGAGGGACAGAGAGTTAGGAACATCGATGAGAGAGAAACATCGATCAGCTGCCTCCTGCACACCACCCACTGGGGATGTGCCCGCAACCCAGGTACATGCCCTTGACCAGAATCGAACCCAGGACCCTTCAGTCCTCAGGCCGATGTTCCATCCACTGAGCCAAACCGGCTAGGGCTTCATTCCTTTTTTTGTCCATGCCCTTTGCCATGTAACACTGCAGTGTTCTCTTACTGTGAATTGGCTGAACTCTCTTCATTGGCCCATGGGCTTACTTTGGCCAAAAGAATGAGGAAGTGCATGTCAACTCCTGAAAATCATAAGGCAGTTTCATTTTTTTTAATTTTTTGATCCAATTAAGGCCCTTCCATTTTTAATTATTTGATTTTCATGTTTCTTGGCCCCCCTCCTGGAATCAACTGGTTAGTGTGGACATTTTCTTCTCATGGAAAAAACAGAAGTACAAAAGAGCCATAGAAAAAACAAGACTCCCTGAGGGTTAGGCTGTTAGCTGGCATGCACTTCTTCATCCTCTTGGCCAAAGTAAGCACATGGGCCAATGAAGAAAGTATGTCTCATTCACAGTAAAAGGACACTACGGAGCTACATGGCAAAGAACAAAGGTACAGAGAGGAATGAAGAATTGGTTTGATTCCTGTTATTGCAACTAAGCCAGTCCCTAATTAATATAGACTCAATTATGCTAAGTGAAATACGTCAAAGAAAAACAAGTACCATGTGATTCTACTTATATGTAGAATCTAATGAACAAAATAAACTAACAAACAAAATAGAAACAGACTCATAGATACAGAGAGAAGACTGACAGATGTCAGAGGGGAGGGGTATTGGGAAGCTGGGTGAAAAAAGTGAAGGGATTAAGCAAAAAACAAAAACTCATTGACACAGAAAACAATATGGTGATGACTAGAAGAAAAAGGGGGTAGGGAAAGTAGTAAAGGGTAAAGGGATGATGAAAGGTGATTGAAGGAGACTTGACTTGGGGTGATGAACACACAATACAATATACAGATGATATATTATAGAATTGTACACCTGAAACCTATATAATTTTATGAATCAATATCACCCCAATAAATTTAGAAAAATAAAGAAAAAAAAACATGAGGAAACACTAGATACTCCTAGCCAATCCAACCCTGGCTAACTGGTATACTTGAGGTAAAAATAAAAAAATGCTAATGGTTATTTGTTTCTGAGATGTCTTAGTTGTTTATTATATAACAGTATCTGATTGATACATCAAATCAAGATAGCTTCAGTTAAAAAAAGATGTTTATTGGGATGGTAAGAAGGTAGCTCATAGAATCTGAGGCAGAGTGATAAAAATGGGCCTAGGGAAGTGTCAATGCCACATTGTGAATCAGATCAATAAAGTTAATGGACTTTCTCTATAGGGTCATGCCACAAGTCCCAGCTCCCAACTCCCTGTCTCTCTGTCATTATCAAATTCTCAGAAGAGTTGACGTGATCGGCCCAAGTTGGTTTACTTGACTTTCTCTTATCTAACATCATGGCTTATTGGCTATTAGAGTGCCACTCTTTTGTAGGCATGCAGTTGCAAGACACTAGTGACTAGAATGATAGGGTAATAAGGGTCCAAACTAATTGATTTAAAGAGAAGAAAAACATGTAATTTTATCCAAAGTTATAGATGAGCCCAATTCTTTATTGTTTTTACGTGGTGCAGTGTCTCACTCAGTGTCCTGTGTAAAGGAAAGGGTTATGAGAGACTCTTAAGATGCTTCAATGTAAGGATGCCCATGAAGAGACTGTTCTACAGCTCCTGCCTCAGATTTTGCTTTTTACTTTTTTTTTTAATTACTCACTCTTCTCCATATTCCCAATGACCACAAACAAACAGGATATTACAGCTCAAACCACATTTTATCTCTATCTGCCTGAAATTCTATTCCAACAGCTTACCTCAGATGGGCATGAATTTCTCAACACAACACCTTGTCCACACCCATTTCATAACCAATCAACTAAATTTACCTTGAATGTTTCTCCCCTAACGTTGTCATAACAAATTCCCACACACTGGTGGTTTAAAAGAGCAGAAACTTATTTTCTCATAGTTCTAGGCTAGAAATCAAGGTGTCATGGGTCTGTGCTTCCTCTGACGGGTCTAGGGGAGAATCCATTCCATCCCCTCTCTCCTAGTTTCCGGTGTTGCTGGCAGTCCCTGGTGTTTCCTTGGCTTAGAGATGAGTAACTCTGACCTTTCATTCTCACATGGTGCCCTTTCTCATGTGTCTGTCTTTGTGTGTATTCTCCTCTCTTAGAAGAACACCAGTGCATTAAGGGCTCATCTCATTTGAGTATGATCTTATCTCAACTAATTACATCTGCAAAGATCCAATTTTCCAAATAAGGTCACATTCTTAGGTTCAGGGGAAGATACAAATTTTAGGGGGTAAGAAGTTGGGAACACTCTTTCAACCCAGTATATCTAGAACAGTGGTTCTCAACCTTCCTAGTGCCGCAACCCTTTAATACAGTTCCTCATGTTGTGGTGACCCCCAACCATAAAATTATTTTCGTTGCTACTTCATCAATGTAATTTTGCTACTGTTATGAATCATAATGTAAATATCTGATATGCAGGATGTATTTTCATTGTTACAAATTGAGCATAATTAAAGCATAGTGATTAATCACAAAAACAATATGTAATTAATATATGTGTTTTCCAATGGTCTTAAGCAACCCCTGTGAAAGGGTCGTTTGACCCCCAAAGGGTCACGACCCACAGGTTGAGAACCAAGGACCTAGAATAACAGAATCTTTGGGTCAAAAAATTTCACCATTGATCAAGTCATATTATATCAGTTCCATTATTCTCTTTTGAATATCATTCATTAGTGGAGTGCTTAATTCCTTGGAAAGCTGTCAACTCTAATATTTAAAGAGCTACTTTTTAGGAATAAATTCAAATATCCATCCATAGAATGTTACACAAACAATGTATGCTACGTTCATAAAATAGTATACTATGAAATCATTGAAATTATGAAGACCTATATTGACATATAAAACTTTCACAATGAATTGTTCAATCAAATGCAGACTATGAAACAAGTCAATTTCAATTATTTAGGGACACGTGTTACATGTATATTTCAAAGGATAAGCATTTTTTAAAAGCTTAAAATTGTATTTGGTTGCTGAAATTAGAGTGATTGTTCTTTTTTTTCAAAATTTTATATCATGCCTGATTTTTATTTATTTTTAAGTAATAATAAAGATTATTTTAATGAGAAAATTATTAGCAAAATAAGAGAAAAAAGCTATGTTAGAAATGTTCTTTCTAGTAACTTTCTTTCCTTGCTCAGTCTGTGGCTTCAGAGTATTATGAAATAACATCTTTGTGAGACTTTAAAAAAATCTCCAATAAGATATTATTTTCAAAAACTAATATAACTTATATATTCTATGTTGTCCCATTACTATCTTTATTGAGTACTATAGCAAATACAGTATCTTTAGCCTGGCAAAAAAGGAAAGTAAATGGACAAGATTGTCAAAGGTCATTTTTTATAATACTTGCTTTTGTTATTCCTTTTCATTCTTACTAATTTAATAAGTTGTATATCTCACAATATTTTAGCTTGAATTTTTATCAACAGTGACATTAAATATATTTTCTTATGCTGATTATTCATTTTAAATTCCTTCAGTGAATTATTTATAGTTTATTTTGGCCTTTTAAAACCGATATAGAGGAACTATTTATACATTCTGTGTAATAACCTTGCCATATATGTGATATATACATATGTGATTTCCTAAATGTCATTTGGTTTTTGTTTTTCTGACTCTCATCATTTGATATTTTCATTTTCAGGTTCATGAACCTGTGATATTTTCTTTGATATTTCTATTTTCAGTTCTGCTTGGAAAGAACTTCTCTTTCCCAACATTATAGGTAGTATTCTCTAATACTGTCCTCCTGTACATCTTTATTATAAAGGCACAGTGAGTAATATAAGAAAGTTATGGCTATCTATGCCAAGTCCCTCAGTCCTACTGGTTTCCTTTCCATTTCTTCAAAATCTACCACTTCATTATATCAAGGTGGTGAGGGGCCAGCAGCCAGCAGAGATTCAAAGACCAGTAAGTCTAAATACTTGCCAGTAACAATCAACTCACAAAATACATTGTGAGATCCTAGTCTGTAAAATATTTTTTATCACTTTTACAATTTCCTGGTTGTTCATTCTGGCCAGAATTCACCTTTAATAAGACAGAATATTGAGAACAACTTAGATAAGCCATTTCATTAGGGAGGATTGTGTTTGTTATTACCACATCCATATGAACCAGTTCCATATGAAAGCGTTTATGTAAAATATTATCACCCTCAGTAGATCTAGAGCAAGTGTTATTAGCATTACCATCCTGTGTAACAACAGATAACTTTTTCTGAGTGATGTTTATGACCCAGACAGAATTAGTTCAATTAATCCTTAGAGTAGTCTATAAGGAAGGAATTATCATCATCTCCATTTTACACACACACACACACACGGCATAGAGAAATCAATTTGTCCACAGTTCAATAGCTGGTGCATAACAGAACCAGTCAAATACATATTCATTGAAGGAGAAAGCAAGTTTTACTTATTTTATATTATATACATGTAAATGACCACCATAATGACCAGAATACACTGTCAATAAAGGAGAAATGGTGTTTCTATAGTCTTTTATAAAAAAGTTGACTCATTAGTGAGTATATAAGGTTCATACTTCCCTACTGAGAGTCAAATGGTTAGAAGGTTACAGGAAATTACATTCTACAGTATAAACTAGGGAATACATTAACATTTCAAAGCTTATGTGTGTCTGCAAAGGAAATCTCTAGGACAGATCTACACCATGCTGCACAAGTTGCTGATTGATGTTCAATGAAATAAACAAGCACATTGGTCCCCATAGGCTTCTCACATATAATCAGACCAGCTAAATCATCCTCTCCATTCTCTATCTACAACCCTGCCTGTCCGTTCTTTCTACTTGGGAAGCTCCCCACCCCCACATCCATGAAGCCTTTAACACATCTACGTTGCATCTCTATGGACCATTTGTTCCACAGTCTATACGCACTGTTTTTACATTTTGATGTATTATATCTAATATTTGTATAACTCTTATTTTATAAAGTACTTGCCCCTACATTTAAGTTCTCCAGATAATTCCATCAAAGTACAGATAGAAAAGTGACACTTTCATTTTATAGGTGAGGAAATCTATACTAATAATAGCCTACGTGGTCATCACACGCTCATGTCGTCACAAGATGGCCGTCACAAATGGCCACGTACACAGCTGAGGTGGGGCCCATTGGCTGCTTCTCGCGGTGAGGCCTGGGAGTCCTGTGGCTCCACACAGCGTGGAGAAGGCTGGGCCCAGCATCACGTCAGGGGAGGGCAGTTGTGGGTGATCAGGCCAGCAGGGGAGAGCAGTTGGGGGCAATCAAGCTGGCAGGCAAGCGGTTAGGAGCCAGTGGTCCTGGATTGTGAGAGGGATGTCCGACTGAGATCGGGCCTAAACGGGCAGTCGTACAGCCTGAGGGGTCCCAGATTGGAGAGGGTGCAGGCTGGGCTGAGGGACACTCCTCCCCATGCACAAATTTTGTACACCAGGCCTCTAGTATTACATAAAAAGCACTTTGACAAGGTGATGGCAACACACTTCTTCAGCCTCAGATCCTAATACAAGAATCTTGTCAGCAATAGTTCAGGACAACTTACCCAGAAACTCTCTTTGCCTTTGGTTCTGCTGCTCCAAAAACATCCCCCCTACCCCAGAGCTTCTAATTCTAGATCCTAGAGCATTTTCGGATTAAAACACAAAATCTATTGAAAACACACACAAACACACACACACACAGACACTCTATTAAAATATATGTTTTTACATGTGTGATTGGGCAGAGGGTATTTGGTCATATCCAAAATGTCCATGGAGACATTTGGTTCACACTGAAATCTTCTTGAAATTTCGTCCTGCCCAAAATGCCCACACTTAAGAAAAAGTCCCTGGGTTAAATAAACCCATAATGATTACTTGTACAGTTGGCTTATAGGATGAATTCATAAAAAAATACTATAATGTTTTCCTAGTCCAATAATTTTGTTTAATGACAACCTTCTTGCCTCAGTAGCCTAGTTAAGTATGGGGGTCAGTGTTCAAATATTGCAAGAGAGCAGGATTTATATGCACTATGAACCAATTTACATTTTGGAGAGGACTAAATATCAAGAAATGCTGGCATGGGCCAAATGTCTCTGTAGACCAGATTTCCTGCAAAAGTGTGATTGTTTAAATATCTTCAATATCTGCTAACTCCAGGAAATACACCTTATCTCTATCCTTTTTATTTTAACACTAGTGTCCCAGGGCCCAGATTCGTGCACATTGAAAAGAGATCAATTAGAAGAAATATTTTAATATTGCCATTTGCATCTTGCTAATGAAAAGAAAACAGGATTCTACTGAGTCTCCTATCTACCTACTCCAGGACTTCTGTGAGGATCAAATGAGATGAGGCATGGGAAAACATTTGGTTAAACTGTAAAATGTTTGCACCTGGCTATAAAGCAAGTTGGGTTTCTGGGCTGAAGAAACTCCAAGGATGCTAGTTGCTAGGGAGAGGAAGCTGGGCCTTGCTACATGATTACCCTGGCGCCTACAGAGACTGTCTCTGGGCTGGGCTGGGCTGTGGGCTGCATTTTGCTCCATAGGGTCTTGCTAGCATTGGCTGCAATTTGGTGGGTTGTCACTCCTGGGTGGTGGCAGGGCCTGTGTCTCACTTGGGGGAAGCCGAGTGTTGGTTTGTCGGCACCAGGTCTGCAGTGCCATTTATTTTTAAATTGTCAGTGGGCATCATGGCAGCTCCTGTGTTGAGTGTCTGCTCCCTGGTGTTCAGTGCGCATCATAGCTACCGGTCAGATGGACGGACACTAGTATATATATATATATATATACTAGTGGCCCAGTGCACAAAATTTTGGGGGGGTCCCCCACGCTGGCCTGTGCCCTGTCACAATGCAGGAGCCCTACGATCCATCACTCCAAAGAGGTAGGTCCTGCCCACCCATCCAGGGCTCCTCGATGGATTGCCCCAAAAGAGGTAGGCTGGAGCCAGGGGTCCCGCCTCCATGCCGTGCGGAGCTGAGGAATCCCCATGCCTTGCCACATGGAGGCCTCTGCTGGGCCCCAGGCCTCCTGGTGATGGATTGTGATGGCATGATACACGTCCCCAACGCTGCAAGTCCCCGCCCACCCACACCTGCTGCGCACACAGCCTGCTGATTAGTCGTTATTCGTGAGGGTGCCTGGACCATTTGCATATTACTCTTTTATTAGTATAGATAGATGATTTTAGTATTGAGGATGATAGGCAGCAGTGTCCATAACATGAGAAGTTGCAAAGATACCTTGATTGCTACAGTAAGTTAAAATGTTGCAAGCCAACTACTTGGAAGCAGAGCTCTCATTTAAAGACATACATTCTGCTTATTTTGCTGTTAAAAAAAATGTTAGCATTTTATGGTATCACTTCAAAAGGCACTTTATTTGATTGATTGGCAGAAATGTCAATGTCAGCAGGTCTATAAAGAAAAATGGAGAGACATGCCTTTGGGAACTTCAGTTCTATGCCCTCTGATCCTTGAACTCCAACTGCTATTCCGAAGGATAAATACTCACATCTGAGGCACAGGAGGCTTTATAAAGAAAAGCACATCTGCATAAACAGTTCATGTTCTCCTGCAATGTTCCTGCCTACAGGTTTCATCAGCGTTACTGGTTTCCTTTGATGTGATGCTCTCTTTGCTCCTGTTGCTTTCTAACCACATTCCTTGCTTTGTGCTCACTTCCCCTCACAAGGGCGTGCCAGTTGGCAGGCTCAGAGATGGCTTTGCAGTCAGAATCATGGAAAAACGCATACAACTACATTTCCCTCTTTTCTCGCTTAAAGTTATTAAAATGTTTCCTTATTTAGAAAAGACCTTGATTTCTTTTTTTAATTTTTTTTTTCAATTACAGTTTACATTCCATATTGTTCTCTATTAGTTTCAGGTGTATGGCATAGTGATTAGGTAATCATATACATTACAAAGTGTTCCCCTTGATATTCTCAGTCTCCACCTGCGACATACACAGTTATTACAATATTATTGGCTATATTTCCTGTGCTGTACGGTACATCCCCGTGACCATTTTGTATCTGCCAACATGTACTTATCCATCCCTTCACTTTTTTCACCCAGTTCCTCAAGCCCCCTCCCTTCTGGCAACCATCAGCCTGTTCTCTGTGGGAAGATCTAGATTTTTAATGCAGAGGATGCTTAATCATAATAAAAAAATTTAAAAATCTAATGTCAGTCTTTTAAGAAACATTCAGTTTAGCTTGTTTCTTTCATCATGGTGACTAAACTTGCAAAGACCAAATGCAGTAGCAGTAGCATATGCTCTGCTGCTGTGAACGCCATGCCTAATGCACGCTCCATGAAACCAGGAGTAAGTAATGGTTCTGATTCTCTTCACTTTCTGAGACAGTACAAAGAATAAGCTCTCTGGATTTCAAGGAGGAATGAAGAAAGGAACATCTTACTGGAAATGGAGTCAGCTCTCTACAGACTGAATCTTTGTAGATACCAAGTTTGGGTTTAACCACAGTATGAAAGATCTATTCTTTCTTTTTCTTTTTTTTCACCTATAAGAATGACTCAACCTATATTTTTTAAGCTATGGCTAAAAACATTTATTGTGTTCAATATAACACATTGTCATTCATCACCAAGGTTTTCAAAGACTGATATTTAATTCATGGTTAAAATATATCCAGGACATTATTTGCGCATACAAGGTGGAAAATTCGGATATTCAGTGAGACCAAGGAACAAAAAATTATTTTACAGGCCAATTTATGTAGCTTTATCTTTATGCATACATCTATATTTATATCTATATTTATACCTGCACCTGTCATGAAATAAAGTAAGTAGCAATCAATCATGCGGTAGTAGAATACTTTATGAGTGTGAAAGTGAGTTATAGCAAGTATAACCTGCATAGGTAGACATATATTTTCCTAGCAGTTACTCCATTCAAAGAACTTCAAAATTCACTTGAAGAAATTACATATTTCTTGAAGACTCTTTTCTCTTGAGACTCTTTTGTATTTTTCTATAGTAATTTCTTGGGCTTGTACATTGGCTTTGGAACAAATATCTGTCTTCAATGCCCATTTCCTAGTACTCACTTGAATGTATTTGTCTACATGATTCTAAAAAAAATTACATTATCTTTCTTTGGAATCATCAGATTTTTGGGGGAGAATTTCATGCTATTTGTCTTTGCTTTTTCTTTCAGAATGCAATGCTTTCTGTCAGCTTTTAGTACTTTTTTCAATGAAATTTATGGCTTAAATAGCATGAGCTCACCTAGTGGTTGTTTTCTATACAAGTAACTTCCTGTGAGTTCTCACAGCCAGTTACTTTCAATGTACCTGTAAATCATAAATCTCAAAGGTCACATAAATGTTCTCAACGTATGCTCCAGTGTGTAAATTCCATGGTGGATAGCCTTCACCTGAGATTCTAAAAGTTGATTTTATCTCCCTTTTTTATTTTTCATTACATATGATTTCTTAGTGTCTGAGAATGGTCTTTAAAAAAGAGCAACAAATCTTGACATTTTTAATTTTTCTGTAATGTATACACATTGTGAGAGTGCGCTTTTAGCCAAGCTTTGTTTTCTAAATATCATCAGGACTTCAGATACAGTAAAGGAAAAAGCGATTCATAGAATAAGGGAATAAAGAAGGAGAAATAAAATCATTAAACATATCTCATCAATTCTCCAGTGTTACACAAATAATAAAGGTTTACCAACAACTATTATTGTATTCCTTTATTTTAAAATATGTTTTCAATTTAAAATTTTCAGAAATTAGCCCTAGCCGGTTTGGCTCAGTGGATAGAGTGTAGGCCTGTGTACCGAAGGATCCTGGGTTTGATTCTGGTCAAGGGCACCTACCTCAGTTGGGTTTCAGGCTCCTTCCTGGCCTGGGCCCTGGTCAGGGTATGTGTAAGGAGGCAACCAATTGATATGATCTCTCTCATTGATATTTCTCTCTGTCTTTCCCTCTCTCTTCCACTCTCTCTAAAAATCAATGGGAAAATATCCTCAGGCAAGGATTAAAAACATTTTTTTCAGAAATTAGAATACATCTTATGTCACTTTCCATGTCATAGTGTTTCATTTTTTCCTGAAAGACTTACTTAAAGGAAGGTATTTAGAAGATAATGTCTTAATATGGTGGAAACCATGTATTCAAGTTCAACTTTTTCCCTAGACCTGGCCATCAACTGAAATAGACACAGTATTAAGGCTTGTTTTGTGAGCCTAGAAAGCCAAGTTCAATATTTATAATGGTTCATGACATAGAACTAGGAACCATATAATTTGAGAAGGAAACATTTACAAGGTAGTAAATGTGATAAACTTTACCCCGGGAGGTAGAGGTGAGGGAAGGAATTTTGGTTGAAGCAAACATTAGAAGAAGTATGATTCTGCTAAGAAAACTTCTCCCTGAATAGCAGGCTGGGTGTCAATTATTTTATTTTTGAATTTCTTTGTTTCCTTGCCTCAGGGTTAAAATTGACAGATATAGTTCTAATTGTTAGTCCAATTTGATGTTAGATATTTGTAAGAAGATATTGATGTCAGATCATCAAAGTAACACACAAGATGTTGAAAACGTATTAGATGGAATAGCCAAAAAATAGCATTGAATAGTAAACCAAAGGCTTTGGGAATCGCTCTTTTAAGAGTGAAATACTAATTTCAAAAATTCAAGTGTCTGAGGCAGTGTAAAATAGTAATAATAAAGACAGCACAACCTGATGAATATTTACACTTGGTGGAACATAAGCTAAAGATCCATTGAAATGTGTAGATAAGAGAAAATGCTCAAAAGTTTTGCATATTAAGTTATATTATTAACTGTTTCAAAAGATGCACTTCACAATATGCTAAAACTTTTCAAAAGGCCATTTGAACATGCTTCAGTCTCAGGATGAGTTACAAGCATGAAGTAACCCCAAAATTGCAAGTACTTCTCTATCTTTATTCACTCCATTTCCACTTAACTAGTTATGGTGTGGCAATTAATTTCTAGTTTTCCAATGAGGATTGTTTAAGGATTTGCTCCCCCCCCCCATCATTTACAAAAAGATAACTTTGTTGTAATTATTGTGAAGGGTGGTTCTAAAACTTGGCAACAGTGGGGTACATTTATGATCATTTTTAACATGCAGCATTAAAAATAATTCCCTTCTAAGCAAAAGGCATAGAAAACATGATGAGGAATTGTAAACATGCCAATAAAAATAAAGAAAGTAAAACACGACAAAGGTATCGTGCCTCTTTATTTATTCAAGTGTTTGTTGGGTTTGGTTTTTCTTTGGTTATGGGTGGTGAGGGGTACTCAGGTACCAGTTTAAAAATCTAGATTCTGAGTGTGCTGATTTGGACCACTTTATACTTTTACATTTTCCATGATTGAGTACAAGAACCAGTTGTTAATTCTCTGTAAACTCCAAGTGGATGACTCATGATAATAATACTTATAAAAAGGAAAGGGAATAAGAAAAGAAAACAAGTAGGAAAATCAACACAGCTCTGACATCTGGCCCTATAGAGCTATTCTGCTCTGTGTGGCTGCCAGTTGCGATTCAATCTGGAATCCCACTGGTTAAATTATGAACTACCAGCACCAGGGCTGCTCTATTCATTGTGCACACAAATGGGTTACCTCTTGGTTAACAGCACTCCTTAGAGCAAAAGTGAGCTAGAAGAACACTGGACCAACTGAAGAGGTTGTTACTTATGTTCACACAGTTCATCCCAAAGCAGCATATAAATTATCATCTTATATATCATATACAGTCACAGTAGCCAAGCAACATAAAGAATAAATAAATAAAGTTTTGCCACTGTGAGGTGCATACATATCTACTGCCTTAGCTTACATTCTAGAATGTTATTGTGGGCTAAACATATGGTAACTCCTAAATGTGAAATAAATGAATATGCAAAAAGTCAATGGGGGACTAGTTTCTCAAATCTAGCAAATGCTAGTAAAAGCACAAAGAGTTATTTCCCAAAGCAGCTTTCCGTTAGACAATAAACTCATTTTTTAAAAAATCTAAGAAAGTCCCTGACTTTTAAGTTTATCATGGACTCAGTGGCAGATGTGAATATGAATTGTACCAATTACCCTTCTAAGGTGGTTGATCTTATCCAACTCTTAGACTTAGAAAACTAAGATGGAATGAAATCTCTGTATCTTCAAGAATTCTGACTCTTCTCATATAGTCTCAAAGCAAAATAGAGTCATTATTGAGTGCCTGCTCTGAATATGCATTATTCTAAGCTCTATAAGAAATAGTAACAAAAAGCAGCGTTTCTGTAAAGCTTACATTTAAGTAGAAAGACATAGGAAAGAAGGAAAACAATTCCTCTATAGTGTGTTAAAAAGTATTGAAAACAGGGAAAAAGAGATTGATTAGAAGTCTGGATTAGCTACATCAGAGTAACCTTAACCTTGAAGCTGGATACGACCACTGAGATGGCATAGAAGCTATAGAAAATACTAGTAGATAGAAAAGAGATCTGATGAAAGAACTCTAGGGTTGTTAAAATGTAAGACATAATAGTGATAAGGAGGTTCCCACAAAAGAGACTGTTAAAGAGTGAGATAGGATGGAAACCAGAGAGTGTGGTTTCCTGGAAGTCAATAATAAAAGTGTTTGGAGGTGGAGGTAGTGGGTCAAAAGTCATGAAGAGGTCAAATACAATGAGTGCAGAGGTCAAATACAGGAGAACCTGCTGTAACTATATTTACTACCACTGTGGTCACTCCATGATGCCAGAAAAGAGAGGTGAAAATATGAAAGTGAAGCCGTAGCAACTTAGCTCAGTTTTTCAGGGGACTGCACATTCTTACAGTAAACTATCTGGCATTTCTGTGGACAGGTAAGCTGATTTGTCTTGTCTCTTACCTCTCCCTGGAATGCCATTTGCCTGCAGTGGTTCTCAACCTTCTGGCCCTTTAAATACAGTTCCTCATGTTGTGACCCAACCATAAAATTATTTTCGTTGCTACTTCATAACTGTAATGTTGCTACTGTTATGCATCGTAATGTAAATATCTGATATGCAGGATGGTCTTAGGCGACCCCTGTGAAAGGGTCGTTCGACTGCCAAAGGGGTCGCGACCCACAGGTTGAGAGCTGCTGCTCTAGGGTAACTTCTTATAGGGACTGCATCCTGTCTTTCTTTTTACCTACTTGCTTAATTGTCTGTCTTCCTGTCCAGGTCATAAGGCCACTGAGCACAGAACTATGTAACACTCACCTTTGTTTACCCCAAACATATCATAATGCCTGGAGAAAGCAAGGCCTCGTGGTATATATTATTGAAAAGGGGAAGGAAGGGGGAGAGATGATGGTGATGGTGAGAAGTAAAGAGAGAAAACAGAGGAAGGGAGGGAGGGAAGAAAAAAAAGTAGGTTTGAGACCACTAAAATGGGCATCAAGCCAGTTAATACAGTATTTAGACATCTGGAGAATTCTTCAGGGAAAAGGGAATGACACTGAGAGCAACACACATACTGAAAGACTGTCCTCATTATCAGTGAATGACCATTTGTTATCTGCTTTATAAGAGTTCCCCTGTTAGCACTATAATTAGTCAAGGGTCAGTCTATGGGGTCCTTCCAAAATCCCTTCAGCACTTGGAAGAGGGAGTGTTTAATGTCAGATAAGTGACAAAAAATGTTGTTTTTACGTTAATATTTTTATTGCTCTTATTCTCAAAAAAAAATTCAAGGTCTTCTCGTGAGAGGAATTATAAAGCTGGTGGTTTTAATGAAGTTGAGTAAAGACAAGAAAAGTTCTTAACAAAGCTCAAGGAGAAATAAAAATAAAATTCTTCCAAACAGATCTTCCAAAGGAATTTCCTGAAAAGATTTAATAAATACTTATTTCTTTCTCTGTATCCCATCTGAAACTACTCTCCATTTTCCTACTAAATATCTGAAGGAAGTGTTTCTCCATAAAACCCAATAAGCCACTTACCATTTTTTTCTAGTAGATATTTAATAGGTGTCTAGCCAAAGTGAGGTGCTATAGTAATTACTCGAACCTTAAAACATATAGAAATATTCCCTTCAAAAATTAGATAATGGCATTCATGGGACTTCTGCTTAAAATGAATTTGTTGGCACGTTCCCAAGCTATGGGCATGATTGTCTAGTGAGAAAAAAATACAAAATAATATTCTTAACTTTCTTATGTCAGTGCTCATTTAGCAAACATCTATTGTCCAAAAATTAGTCCAAATTCTGTGCAAAATACTAAGAATATAAATATTAATGTGTAGTTTATAAGTTCACTATCATCAATTTCATAATCAAGATCATTATCATCATAAGTAGTATTTATTGATCACAATATGTTAGGCAGCACAGGACATATATTAACTCATTCTAGTCTTCCCAACATTTCCGATTTGTGACATAAGAAAATTGGAGCTTTGAGAATTGGAGTCACATAGGTTGGAAGAGTGCAGCTGAAATTCAAACCAGACGATGCTATAGAGCCAGCATTCTCATTGACAGCATGGCATTGAGTTCCAAGGCAAAAGCTTGGATTTTTAAGTAAAACAGACTTAGTTTTAAGTCCTGCCTTGACCACCTATCAATTATTGAATTTTGGACAGAAAACTTAGACACTAACCTTAATTTTTTAATTGAATTTATTTGGGTGACATTAGTTAATGAAATTATACAGGTTCCAGGTATACAACTCTGCAATGTATCATCTGTACATTCTGTTGTGTGTTTACCACCCAAAGTCAAGTCTTCTTCCATCATCATTTATCCTCCCTATCCCTTCTTATGCCTTCCTCCAGCCCCCTTCCCTCTGACAATTACCACACTGTTGTCTGTGTGTGTAAGTGGGTGGGGTTTTTTTTGGTTGTTTTTTTTTGTTTTGTTTTTTTGTCATTTTTCTTAATCTGTTCACCCAGTCTCCCAACCCCTTCTCTCTGATGGCTGTCAGTCTGTTCTCTATATCCATGAGTCTTGTCTTTACTTTGTTAATTTATATTGCTCATCAGATCCCACATATAAGTGAAATCATATGGTACTTTCATTTGTAAAATGAAATTTTAAAAATCAACCTCTTGGTTTGTTCCAAAGGATAAGCAAAAATTGGTTGGCAAAAGACATTGCACAGTGTCTGAAATACAGGAGGTATTCAGTAAATTGTAACTATTGTCATCATCACCAATGGTCTGATACCTCCTGATTGCCAAAGTGAGCTTTGTAAATGGTCCCTGCTTTTTTGTTAGAAAACATGAATGAGTCTTTCCATAATGTCAGGCCTGAATTTGAAGTCATCAGATTCAATTCCCACATCCCCCAGCAATTCATTTTCATCTACTTCTTCAAAGCCTGGCACGTAATGTATTTATTTCATGAAGCCTTTCCTTCAGCACTAACATGACTAATTCCAACTACTTTACATCGAAACGGGTTGACACATTGATGTATAGTGGTTCCTGTACAATTTCTCTGTCTGAAATTGTTCTCAACAAATAAATGTTCACTCATTTCACTTAGAAAAATCCCATCTGGATTTTCTTAAATTAGCAAAGAGGGAAGATTCTCTAGGTGAATGGCAGCTATAGTACATTATCCATGTATTGAAGTAGAAATTATAGGGAAAGGGACATGAGAGTAACACGTTATCTGTTTGCAAAAGGGCTTACGATCTATAATGAGGGGCTAAGTCAGTATAATCAGTATGATATTGAAAGGCAGGTGTCACAGGAGACCTGAAATGAGAAAACTTTTTGTCATCAAAATGCGCCACTCTGCAACGGAACGTACCAGTTTTTGAAGTCCCATGGGTTTGGAATGAAATTCTGACATAGGTATTTTTTATGTTACAATCTGATTCTGATCCAGGGCAGGTCACTTAACCTCTTTGAACCTGTAACGTTGCATCTGAAAGATAAAAACAGTGAAACTTTCCTCTGAGATCGGTGTCGATAAAATAAGTTCAAATGAGGATGAATTGGAAACACTTTACCATGATGTGGCACACATACCCAGCACTCCTCGAAAAGTCTGTTTCTTCCTTTCCCCTCTAATTAAAAACAAAGCAGAACAAAACAAAACAAAAACAGAAGTTGACCCTATAAATACTCAAATGGACAGATTGCTGGACGTTTTGAGAACTTATTCCTCTGGATTTTCATACCTAAAGGGAATCCTCTTTCATACTTAAAAAGAATACAAAGATATTGTTTAGTTGAAAATACAATTTGCTTTTTCAGCCTTAACACTCATTTAACTTCCACAAAATCACTGTTGAAGATATTTTCTATTATGTCTCTCAAAGTGATTTAAATTAATGTCCATGTATAACTTGTGTATAGAATCCAGTGCCAAGAAATTGTCTTCTCTGGAGAAGTACAATGCTTCTCTTTACCTGACAGGAGAAATATTTAAATGGTAATAGTGTCACTAAGGGTGGTCACATATTGATTATACCCTGCAGCCTCACCACCAGGATCTATATCATCCCTTGTAAAGTCAGCCCTCCCAAAACAATCCTGATGATGGTACTTGATACGGAAACTGTTTGTTTGATCAATGTCTTGTTCAGCCTGTTAATCTGTTGCAAGCAATTGAGGTAAAACTACTTTCTAGGCAAATGCAACTTGGAGACACGTCTAGCCTGCCTGCCTTCTAAGCTTTTATTCCACAACTGAGGGCATTCTGGAGTCAGAAATGGATATAGGATCATCCTGTTTCCCTCCTCTAGGAAGTTTACAGGAATTTTTTTCAACTGTAGAAAAAATGTTCCCCCTGATTTAAGTCAGAATCAAGTTTCACAGGATCCCATGAATTTCTGAGCTCTTTCTCAAAACAGCAATCAAGTTGGTCTCTGTTGGGAAAAGTTTAGAAGGGGCTTGATTTCTTTTTCTTCTTCCCGCCCCAGTGTAGAATGTTAAGATTTTCAGGCATCACTCCCATAAATAAATGTAAGAATAATTTGATGCTCAATTAAGTAACCATCTTGTCCAGCTTCCTGTTACAACTACCCATTTATTTTTAAGTCTCCTAGATTAAATAAATGAGTCCTTCTGAGAAACCACTTGAAATCTTTTTTTTTTTATTTTGTCAAAGGAAATTAAACTAAAATATATGAAAGAAAGACACTGTAGAAGACTATTACAAGTTTAGAGCTGAAAAAATGTTAAAAGTCAGCTAATATAATCTTCAACTTGATTTATGGATCCTCTCTAAAAACTCTTAAGTTTGTTAGGGTAAAGGTCCCCTCCATCCATTTTATTTCGTGTGCCCCCGCAGAGCATGAAGTTCACCCATCTACACACAATGGGTTCTCAATAAATATTTCTGACAATTGTTGAAATATATAATATATAACCTTGTAGGACCCAACGTGTCATTGCCTACTGGTTAATATAAATTATTTTCTGTGCTGACTGTCCACCTTTATAAACCGTAAATACTGCATGTTGATGCTCAAACCAAGAGTAGAATCTCCTTCTCAGAATTTACTAGATCATGGAGGGTGTAACTCAAGAACAGTAACATTACTTTAATGTAACAGTATGGGCGTTAATATGATATATTCCTGCTATTAAAGTTTAACAGGCTTTAGGAGAAAAGATTTTAGCACTGGGTAGAAGACATTTTACAACATCTGGTTTGGCATTTCAAGAAATATTCCCCAGAAAGTCCTGCAGTCCACTCATGAAAAAGGAGAGGAAGATGTCTGGCTTTTTTTTTCCTGACCTCTATTAAATGAGAAGTTTCCTATAAGGCTAAACTTGCCTGTCTCGGGACCAACTTCCTAACAGTGAAATGCATTGAAGAATGTAAAAGAAAATGAGGGAAATGGAATGGGGTTTAAAGAAATAAAAATGAAATAGACTGAGTTAATAGAGGAATGCTTTGCACTACAAAAAAAATAAAATAATGGAATACTGCATTTAGTCCAGTCCAAGTATTGCTGTTCGAAACAGCACAGCCCATAAAAAAACGCAAAAATCTCCAGTGCACTAAGATGTAGATATCAGCCTCCTCATTTGCATGTGGGGTACACTGGGGTACATATACTCACACAGAGAGCATAGGTGGTCAGTGACCACACTTGTTAGAACTTCAACATCATGTGTAAGGCATAGTTCCTTGAGGACAGGATTCTCATTAGAACAATATTTACATTATTAAGATGCTTAGCACAAAGAAAAACTAAACTTTTGTGACTGAATTGATAACATATTCATATGTTGTTCTTATCATTGAGATTTTGTGGTTTGTTTATTTTCTTTTTGCTCCAATAAAAGTAGAAAACTAATATACTAGAACCCCAAGTCTAAGATTTTCCTTAGACTATAGATGAAAGACTGTATTATGGCATTAAATTTATCAATAATTTGCAGTGCTTCACTATTGAACAGCCGCATAGAAAATAATTAATTCCATGAGTTCAGAATTCGACAGGCACTTCTTTATCAACTGAATGCTTGGACATATATGATCTTTCTGAGCTTCAGATTCTCTCTCAGAGGGTTGTTGTAAGGATTAAAGCAGATACTGCATATAATTATTTATCATGTTTATTGAATCATTTTAAGTGCATAAAAATATTACCCAGTTGAATTGTTGTTGTTAGAGTTAAGTGAAGTACTCGTTTGAAGTGTGTACTCTGAACGTGGTGTGTATGTAGATATGTTTGCCATTGTTTGTGCTATTACAAAATAACTTCAGGAGAAGTTAATTGACTTTGATCATATATGAGACTTTAAACATTATGATTTCTGGATACTTGTCAGCTCTCAATTTCAAAATAAAATTTTATATTAACTCAGTCTATTTCAATTTCAAATAAGATGGCAGTTAGTATGTTTAAACTGGCATGTTCCAGTGATTACACTGGTATAATGTTAGATAGTCAATGAAGGAGTTTAAATATCTGAGGTATGGTTCTGTATGTGCCACGTCCACCTTCTTTTGTAATTTGTTTCCTCATTTGCTAAATGAGCACAGCAACATATACTCAGAAAGCACAAGGGGCCGTTTTGAGGACTGAATCAGTTCACACATGTGAAGTCACTCTGGCCATATAAAATGTCTTCTTCAGATTCATATTGGTTTCTATCATTAGTCAAAAGAAACTGGTCAATAGCTGTAATTTTCTTGATTTAATACACATAAACATTTCTCTTTAACTAAATTAGATGATTCACAAAAAAATGGTTCCTTGTCCCTATTCCATCACCAGCATCTTTTATTGATCAGTTAGTATACAAAATACTGTGTAAATCATGTGTACTATGAAGTAGTAAATGCAGATAAAAGATGCAGAGAAAGAAATTAGAAATTATGTACTATATAATTATGACAATAGATGAAATAAACTATTAACCAAAATGTAAGAATATATATACCCTATATGGTAAAATATACAGATTGCAATCCCTTTTATATGTGCACATATCCACATAAAAGACTAGTGGAAGAATATAGACCAAATTTCAATAGTGATTACTTTTAGTATAGGGGTAATGGAGGATCTTCCTGCACATGAAAAACAAAATAAGAGCCTGATTCATTTTATAATTAGCTGGTATTATAATCAGAAAATAAAATTATATTAAATATATGCTCTATTAATATATTTGCTGGAATATTTTAAGCTATAAAAACTTTTGTTCAAAGATAAGTTCACTAAAAATTTAGCAGGACTGCTCTTTAAATATATATATACATATATATATATTTCAGAGAAGAAGTGAGAGGGAAAGAGAGATAGAAACATAAATGATGAGAGAGAATCATTTATCAGCTGCCCCCTGCACACCCAACACTGGGGATCAATCCTGCAACCCCTGGCATGTGCCCTGATCAAGAATGGAACCATGATCTCTTGGTTCATAGGTCGAAGCTCAATCACTGAGCCAGGCAGGCTGGGCATGACTGCTCTTCTTTTAAGTAGAGCTGAGAAGTATGGAGCTTAGATCTCTGAGCCAACTTCTGCTTCTTCTACATTTCAGAGGAAATCTGGGCTCTGGGCTCCAAGGGATGCTCTTGGAAACCAAGAATTAAATTGCTTATAAACAACATGATGGATTCCTTCAAAATATTTCTCTAGAAGAAAACTGAAGATCATACTTTGTTCAGCATTATTTTGAATAATATATATATATATATATATATATATATATATATATATATAAATGTAAGGTTATATTCAAAGTTTAGGTAAATAAAAATTACATCTCATCTATATATATAAAAGCCAAGCAACCAGAACGACGGAATGACCAGAACAATCGGTCTCTATGACATTCACTGCGGCAGGCAACTGGTCCGACTGGGGCCCAATTTGGCCCCCCAAACCTCCCGCAGCCCCTCCCTTCAGCCAGCCTTGCCCCTGATTGGCCTTGATCAGGGAGGGCCAGCCAGACCCCACCTGTGCACGAATTCGTGCACTGAGCCTCTAGTATTTTTATAATTCTTTGGGAAAAATTATTTTACATGTTGTCACATTTAACTTCATGAGAACTCTGTGAAGTCGAGCTTTCTTATGGCTGAAGAGAAAGTTAATTTTTTTATGATTATTAGGTTGTAAAACCTGAACAAAAATTAAAAACCTTTATTTTTAAAGCACTAGTGATTCTCAATAAGGCAACCAAGTTACCCTGCTGGATGTATTTTAAAATGTGTGGGTCTTTTTATGTTGCCATAAATATTGAGGGGGTCACTGGCATTTAGGTTTAGAGGCCAAGGATACTAGCCCTGAAACAGAACAAAGATTTCCATGTATGAATATTTTTCCAACACAATGTCAGAAACAACCATCCTATTACTGTTGTAAAATAACTTTTCTATATTTCATATACTGTTGATTTCCTCAAAATATTATATTACCATGTGCATTTATGAGATTTGTAGAATAGTTTGATCTATGTAGAACCAAAAAGCTCACAAGAGCCTCCCAATACATCTGCTTCTGATATTACTCTACTGGCCACAGAGTGGGAAAGAAAGAAGAAAGGAAGGAGAAAGAAAGAGAGAAAGATAGGGAGAGAAGGAAGCAGGGGAAGAAGAGAGAGAAAGGAAAGAAAGCAGATGGTGAGAGAGAGAATGGAGGAAGGGAGGAAAACAAGTTGAACTTAAACATAATAGAGAAGAGGAAAATTGACTCAGATTCATTTCATCTGACAGAGTGTCCCCTATCCATCCTCTAACACCTCTTTCACACTGTTAGTGATGTATTATATCACTAATATGTATATTGGAGATAGTCCTTTGATAATGGAAAAGCTGCTGGCCTGGAAGTCAATGCATTGTAGCCCCAACCTCACTATTAAATATCCAGAGATTTTCATATGGATACGTGCTTGTGCAAAATGGGTTGCATGCTATATACTTCACATTGTAGGCTGTATATCTTGCCAATTCTCTATAGAGTCTCTTCCTTCCATTTTCATAGTTAATCTATATATAAAAGCCTAAGCGACCATTTGAACATTCAACCATTTGACCGTTTGACCACTAGCTATGACACTCAATGACCACCAGGGGGAAGACGCTCAATGCACAGGCATGGAAATATGGAACAGACTGATGAATCTCAGAGAGAAGGGGAGGGCAGGAAGAGATTAACCAAAGATCTTATATGCATACTAGAGGCCTGGTGTATGAATTCAGGCACCAGTGGGGTCCCTTGGCCTGGTCTGCCGGGATCAGGCTGAAACTAGCAGTCCAACATCCCCAAAGGGGTCACAGATTGCGAGAGGGCACAGGCCAGGCCGAGGGACCCCATCAGTGCATAAATCCATGCACCGGGCCTCTAGTATAGTATATAGTTTTCTAGATTTCCTTTCTCTGCACTTAATACCTCATAGCACATATAATTTGCACAGAAATGTCCTCCATTTCATATACTAATTGAGCAATAAAAGAGATGTTGTTGACAGAATAGAAAGACAAGGAAGCAGACCTTGTTGACCATCTAACTTAATGTTTGCAACATTAAATGACTTAATGTTACTAGGATTCCCTACAATGAGAAATGAGATAAAGAACTGACTACAAAACGTCTAATTTCTTTCTGTCTCTAATACTCACTTAAATGTCTACACCTCATAGGTAATATCATCTCTCAATTGCCATTATCCTGATTTCTTTCCACGTGTTTTCAAACGTATTTTACTTAAATATGAAGATGAGCTCAGCAGCACAAATCTCTGTAGTCAACACTGAAAGGAAGGTAATATTTACCCCACACTTTAATTTTTTTCAGGTTCTGCAGATTTTTTAGTGGAGTATATAAAAATCCCACTTACAGCATTAGCACACTGCCTTCCACCTAGTAGTCATACAGTAAACATTTTTTTTTTCTGATCAAAGTGAACTTAGACTGAAAGATTCCAAAGAGAAGGCAAAACTAAAACAATTTATTTTTATATTATCTAACTAGTGTTGAAAATTTGTTTGTTATTCTATAAAAAGTCAGTAGCTGTTTTTTATATTGGCAAATTGAATGGATTCTTTAAAAAGTGGATTTATGCATGGTAATTATTTACACTAAATCAAATTTGTTGCCAGAATGACATAGTATAGAATGCCCTTAATTATATTTTCATTTAAAAAAAACCCTCTAAGATTTTTCTTTCTATTGCCTCCTTGCTAAAATAACATTCAAAGACATGCATTTTGTCTTATGGTTTATTGCCAATCCAACCATCAATATCATTTCATCTCACTTTACTAGCCTCACCTTACTTCAACCTGCTAATTATTTCCTGCAATCTGTTTAATTTATCATGTACAATTGGCAAACAAGGTTACTAATTAGTTTATGCAATAATTACTTTTCCACCTGTGCTCCCTCTTAGAGAACCAAGAACAGCAATGGCAGGTAATTAAGACTAACTATAGCCCATTGCCTCTTCCCTGGTTGGTTTTCTTTCTAACCCACATGTTCTTTGTTGCCAGACATGTGTGGGAGAACCACACCTTAAGAATAATTTCATTAAATCCTGGTCAAGTAAATCTTCACTCTGATTCTCAGTTCCAGCTTATTTTAAGAAGGCAATTTTGCTAGCCTATCTGGCTCATTGGATAGAGCAACAGCCTACGGACTAAAGGGTCCCTGGTTTGATTCTGGTCAAGGGCACATACCTTGGTTGCAGGCTCCTCCTAGGCCCAGGCCCTGGTCAGGGTTCCTGCAGGAGGCAATCAATGGATGTGTTTCTCTCACATCGATGTTTCTGTCTTCCCCTCTCTCTTCCATTCTCTCTAAAAATCAATGGAAAAATATCTTCAAGTGAGGATTAACAAAAACAAAGAAGAAGGCAATTTTTACATGTACATATACATATAGGTATAGTATAGACCACAAACTACAGCCCGAGGGCCGGATCCGGCCCCTTTGAAATGAATAAAACTGAAAAAAAAAAAAAAAAAAAGAACGTACCCTTTTATGTAATGATGTTTACTTTGAATTTATATTAGTTCACACAAACACTCCATCCATGCTTTTGTTCCGGCCCTCCGGTCCAGTTTAAGAACCCATTGTGGCCCTCGAGTCAAAAAGTTTGCCCACCCCTGGTATAGACCAATAGTTATCAAGCAATAAGCATATTTTATATAATATATGAGTAATATATATTAAGCAATAATATTATACATATATAATTATATATTATATACACATAGTCATACTGCTTATTTTAATAGTTTTCCTTTGAGAATAAAATACATATTAAAATTAAATTAAAGTACATATTTGGATTTTTGAAAACAATTGAAGGAAAACTGCCTGTATCTAGAGTTCCTATGATCTAAACTCAAGATGTTTGTTTTTTTTTCCAAGGGGTGCATGTATGTGTGGGAGTCTGGGTGTGAATAATGAATGTATTTGCACTTGTAGAAGGTCAGAGAACTGGCTGAAATGAATTATATTTTATTCATTAATTACCTTTAAAAAATATGAATAGTAATACCCATCCATTATAACCATTATAATAAGAAAATTTTAAATTAACCATAAAAGTTATCTCCAACCTTCCTCTATTCACATATCTCACAGCAACCACGGATAAAATGTCATATGCAACTTCCAGAACTTTTCCCGTTTTACCTAAGAAGATGATAAACAAGTAGGTAGATCAATGCATGGATAAATATCTTTATGTACATGTATGTTTGTGTTGTTGTTAAAACCTAATTAAATTACCAGAGGCCTCTGGCAATTAACGCGTAGTCTGACAAAATCGAATTTCTTGACTGAAGGAAACAAGATCCGAGATCCAGGTGAACCATGGGATGCTGCTTGCCAAGCAAGAGCAGGGAAACCCAGTGTTTTGTGTGGGTTCTGAGGATGAACTAAAGGAATATTGGCTGGGTTCTGGACTGCTTGTTGCTTCCAAGGTGGGGTTAGGAGAAGTGGGACTGAGTAGGGGTGGAAAGTTGTTGAGTGTAGCAGGTTACCTTTTGGGTATCCCCAGTACTAGATGGCCATAGTAAAGCAAGTCTGGGGGCCTCACTGGAAAGAAGCAGTAGTGCCCAAAGAGGGGTCTCTGTGGCATTTTCCAGCTGCCACATGACCTTGGGAGAGTCCGTGGTTCCTGGTCATTGGCACTGGCCTGTATCTGCATCTGTGCATCCACCCAGCAGGAGCAGGACTGCTTTTTTCTGTGTCATCCAAGCAGATGTTCATCATCCTTCCCAGAGTTTACTCTTGTGAGATACATACTTTATACATATGTAGATATAAAGTATGCTCTGTATAGTTTTAATCTACAAAATAGGAAATTAGGTCATATGTGTTTAATGCCATTTACTTTTTATATTTAGCAATCTGAATTCACTCTTCTGAGTGAGTATATAAATGTCTATGTTGTTATTTTAAATGGCTATATAATATTAAGTGGTAATTTAGTCCTTTACATTACACTTCCTGCAATTATTCAATATTTTACATCACCCTGATATATCAGGGCATATATAGTGGAGATTCAGAGCTAGCTGCCAACATAAGAAAGGTCCAAACCTGTAGAAAATTTTTATAGAAGTTTATTGGAGCCAAACTGATGAGGACATATGCCGGGAAGCAGGATCTCAAATGCTCTGGAGAATAACAGGTTTGCCCGTATTTTGTTTGTTTGTTTTTAATGTGTTTGAAATTAAGGAAGGGGCTTAAGGAAATTTAAAGCAAGGTGGGGATTGGATTGCAAAATAGTTAACAAGATTATGTGATTTCTTGAGGGTTAATACCCCCTTTGAGGGGTATTACTTCTAGTTTTTTAAAGATATGTAAACTAGATGCACAAGAACAGTGAACAGGCCTGGCTGGTTTGATTCAGTCGATTGAAGAATCATCTTGTACACCAAAAGGTGGTGGGTTCAATTCCCAAGCCGTGGGTTCCTTCTCTGGTCCTCACACATGTGGGAGGCAACTGATCAATGATTCTCACATCTCTCTCTCTCTCTCTCTCTCTCTCTCTCTCTTTTCTTTCCTCTTTCTAAAAAAAGAAAAATTAAAAATAAATAAAAATGAACAATAGTCAGGACTGGTTTAAAAAACCTTTCACTAATGAATTTATAGGCCTAGGGTGTGACTATACACTATGACCTGCCCAGTTAGGAATTTATGATCACATCCCCTGTGATATTCCTTTCCAAAGAACCCCTTTCCCACATATTCAGCCCAGCATGTGCTTCTGTGGTATGCAGATTGTTTTGAGCTAAGTTGCCTATGGAGAAATGTCCACCCCTCCCTTAGCTACCTAGAAGAATTTGAGTTAGGGGCCCTTCCCATAATGAGAAATAATCAGAGATAACATGTTTGACCTGTCTATAGGGCAGGACTAACTTTTATTTACTAAACATCTGCTCTTATCATTCTGGAATGGGGCCTTTGAAGCACTTAAGCCACCTTACCTCATCTCTAGCGCAGAATATCTTATTTACCTATGTTCCCTCGATGTCTCTGAACCTCTCCTGCGTACGGGGTCTCTGACTATTTTCTGCATGTGGGGTCCCCATACTTATATATGTTTTAAATTTGGTTATTTTCTCTTGCTAATCTGTCTCATGTCTACTTTATTATTAGACCAGCCAGAAGAACCTTGAGAATAGAGGAAAGTTTGTTCCTCCCCCATAATCCATATAAACATTTACATATAATTATTATATACTAGAGGCCCGATGCACAAAATTCATGCAAGAGTAGGCCTTCCTTCCCCCAGCTGCCGGCACCAGCTTCCCTCTGGCAGCCAGGACCTGGGCTTTCCTTGCAGCCCCAGCTTCATCTAGAAGGACTCAAGGACGTCTGTAAGGACATCTGGTCTAATTAGCATATTAGGCTTTTATTATTATAGATAGTATACACGCAACAAAAACACATATACATATATTCTTAACACTTCAGCAGTTATTTTAAATTATAAATTTCTAGAAATAAATTACCAAGTAAAAGGATATATATATTTTAAATTTTGATTAAAATTTAAAAGTGTTGTAGTTATTATATTTCCACCATATGGGAGTCACTCTTTCCCCATATGCATACCAATATTAGATTTCATAAATCCTTTAACTTTTGAAATATGATAGGTGGAATTGTTCATTAATATAATTTGAATTTTTCATCACTAAGAAGTTTAGTACATTTTCATGTTTATTATTTAATTATTTGCATGTTTTCTTCATCCACTTGCCTTTTATATTCCGCCAAAGAAACTTGAATTTCAGAGATATTTCGGATAGCCTCTTTATTTCCTGAGCAGTAGAGAAATGTAGCCGTTCAAAGAAGAGAACCTCAGATCAAATACTAAAATTCTGTCTCTGTGGCTTGTCTTTCCATAACCAGTGGCAAAGCTCACTGTAGGATAGATGCCAAGAGCAAGGTGTTTTAGATTTGATTTCACCACTGACTTAGGGTGCAAATTAAGTTTCTCCATTTCAGAGTGGACATGATACAAATTGTTTTACATATGACAAAATAAGATTAGAAATGTGACTTGATTCAGGGATGATATATTTTAATTATTTTAATTGTAGTGTCTATTCTAAATTATGTATAATTGTATTGGTACCATGCTGTAGACCTAATAGGAAGCTCTAAAGTTCTCAAACCAAAGTCATTTCCTATAAATTGAGTTTGCGCCCTGGTTTATCGCACAGTCAGTTCATATATTTGTCTATTTATGAATATTTTATTTAGTAAATCCATATTTTATTTGTTCAAATACTGAAATATTTTTATTATTATAAATATAACTGATGGTATATATATAGCAATTGTGCAAATGTATATAACAATTACCATAAATAGTAAATTGAATACAAACCTGTTGTTATACTTAAAAATGTTTCTTTGCAGCTAAATTATTTTTTTCTAAATGACTCAAAATTCAGATTGTTAAGATAAGAAAATCATACTATGATTTTTACTAGATTTGCATAAAATCTAAAAAGGGAAGAGTGGCTTATCATATTTAATTTTCCCATCTGTGGATTTGGTATTTCTCTCAATTTTAAAATCTTCTTTAAACTATTCAGCAAAAGCATTCAGATTAATTCAGTTTAGAAGAGTTTTTGTTATTATTATGACTTCCAAGCATTTGTTATTGTTATTGTTGCTCCTGTTATGAATGGAAACTTTTCCCACATTATGTTGACTAACTGATTGTTGTTTACATGAGACATCAAGTTTTGTACCTTTATGATATATGTAGATAAAACCAAATCTACATTTAGTTCCAACAGTTTCATTCTCTTAAAATTTTCAGGAAGAAATTTTTGTCATATACAAATAATGGTAATTTTATATTTTCCCTGATGTTAATCATACACATTTCAGTTTCATGCTTTATTTCACTGCTAGATAACCCATAACAATATTGGATAACTTCCTTTGCCTCATTTTAATGGGATTGCTGCTGTCCTTTCAAAATTATAAATGATCTTCTGTATTAATTTTAATGATTATACTAAAATTCTTTCTACTTTTTTTTTTTGTCCTGGAAAAAAGGTAAAACATGGTAATCACATGTAATGTTGAAGTTTGAAAGTACGCATTCCTAAAACTATCAGTCTAATGCTGTCACAAGGCTTAGAGTTCCTGGGTCACGTTTTACCTGCATTGGTGCCTTTATTCAGCCTTTTTCTCTTACCTAAGATGGTATTCCTGGTTAGTTTCTGTACTTCCTTCAAAAGGAACCTCTGCACTATCTCCTCCAAAAAGCCTTCATAGATAGGTTGTTTCCCTTACCCAGTCTGTGACTAGAGCAAATAATCCTTGCATGGACCTAATCCTTTTACAAACAGATCTAACTTTGCAATTAACGCACGACTTTGGTTTCCATATCTGTCCCTACATTCCATGGCCTCTTTGAGGAAAGAGACTTCATGTTATTCAATGACATATATCCAGCGACAACCACGGGACTGGACAAAATATTTTTAAATTGTTTCTAGAGCAACAAGTTATCATGACAATGATATGTTTGAGTTCAGAAGTTGGTTCAAATATATAATGCACCATTTGTTATGCATTTCACTCTAGTAGGTACAATTCATCTCTCTTTAGATGGTTTGTATCCCAACTTCTCACATTAATGAAAGAGGTTTTCATGAGTTTAGTATTTACAACATGCTCTGTGCTTTGGAAAAATAATCAAACCCTCATGACAAATAAATAAAGAAAGCATTATGACTTTTTTTTGGATTCCACATATAAGTGATAAGTGAGATATACATTATTTCTTTCACTTAGCATAATGCCACTTAGGGTTCATCCATGTTGTCAGAAATGGCAAGATTTCATTTTCTTTTATGGCTGAATAATACTCCATTATATAATAACTAGAGGCTTGTGCACTGGAGGGATGTCCCTCAGCCCAGTCCACACCCTCTCCAATCTGGGACCCCTCAGGGAATGTCTGACTGCTGGTTTAGGCCCAATCCCACAGGGATCGGACATCCCTCTCACAATCCAGCACTGCTGGCTCCTAATCACTTGCCTGCCTGATTGCCCCTAACCACTTTTGCCTGACAGCCTGATCGCCCCCTAACCACTCCCCTGCTGGCCTGATCACCCACATCATTGATGTTTCTATTTCTCTCTCCCTCTCCCTTCCTCTCTGAAATCAATAAAAAATATATAATTTTTTTAAAAATTCTATTTTAAAATTTTCTATTTTTACTGCAATAGGTGCATGCCTTAAAGTAAAATTAACTTTATTGTCTTTCTAAAACCTACACAGATTCTTATTAGATCCTTTAAAACCACTATTCCAACTGTGAGAGACAGAATTGCCCTCGTACTATTCAGAATTGACCTAATATTTGGGTTTGAGACAGAGTCAGGCAAAGGAAACTTATCTTCTCAACCATTCAGCTTTGTTTTTGGTTTAAATTGCCAGTAGGAATGAAATTGTCTTATTTCAGATGATCTTCATATTTTTATTTTTTCAACTTAATATCACTTCTTCTCTGTAAGGTAACTGCTTTTTAGAACAAGTTGGATTTTCTGCCAGTCAGTAAATTAACTGAAATACCACTATTTTTCAAGTTCATGTTCTTTCTATTTTTAATTTGCTACAGAATATTTTTCCCCCGCTAACTCCTTCTAGCACTTCCTAGGAACAGACGGAACTTTGTTGAAATCTTTGCTCGGTTATTTTATTCCACCTACTCTGTATAGAAAATGAGAATAATACTGCTCTTGAGGCGATTTTACATTATTTTATCTCCAGTGTATGATGTTCTTCTTTTGTTTTACATGTGCTAACTTTCTTAGACTTTACTTTCACAGTCAGACTGCATCTAAGATCTTACTATCTACTTACGTACTATCCTTGACCAGACCGCAAATCCTCAGAGGAACAAAAGATAGTCCTGTGGGTCAGATTCAGATTCAATTCCAGCCTTGTCTCTTTTAATGGAGCTCAGTGAAAATGTTTAACTTGGGGAAAACAAGGCTAAGGGAATGATGGATATTTTTAAATATGTAACGGTCGCCATGCAATAGAATAGGCTCATTCCATGATTCTGGAAAGTTGGTCAGGATGCAATTTACCAGAAGATATATATATATATATATATATATATATATATATATATATATATATATATATATTATTGATTTCAGAAAAGAGGGGAGAAGGAGAGAGAGAGATAGAAACATCAATGATGAGAGAGAATCATTGATTAGCTGCTTTCTGCACATCCCACACTGGGGATCAAGCCAAAACCCAAGCATGTGCCCTTGACTGGAAATCGAATCTCCCAGACCTATGATCTCCTGCTTCGAAGGTGGATGCTCAACCTCTGAACCACACAGACAGGCAGGGGGAGGCAATTTTTATTGGACACTATGAAAGAGCAATAAGAGCTATAAAAAGTGCAATGCGCTGCCTCTGTAAACACACATTGTCAGCATTGACGTGTTCAGACCCCTTGCTTGGGTAGACTGCTTTTCACAGCTTCTTGCATCTAAGGAACAGATGAGTCTGAACAGGGCTTCTGCCCAGCTCTTGTTTCTTCTTGCCCGTGTTTCTCTCTCATTTTCTCTAACTGCAGACCAGGTGTCCATGTGGGAGAGATTGTGGATACAGCCAGCCCACAGCATAACCATCTAGTAAAAAGAGTGTGTCCTTTCCCCCAGTGTCCATATTTCTTTCCAGGTAAAGACCCTGGTGTAGGCATGAAATGCTTGGACTCTCTGGCTCTAAGCCCACTTCATTCAATAGCTGCATCTTACTTAGTCTTATAAGTAGACATGTTGGTCATTAGAGGAATTCTGCTTGGGACTTGAGTTTTACAAAAATCGTCTTTTACCAGGAAGTGCCTCTCAGAGGAGATAAGGGAAGTACGTATTGTTTGTAAAGATTTTCAGGAACCTTATGACTGGACTCATTCAGCTAGGGCCAACAGACTAAACACAATCTTCCTGGGACCCCTGGTGGCACCCAGATATGTGCAGTTGTCAATCATCTCTTGACCGTCCCATTTTCCCTTTCCTTGACATAAAAGAAGCCTGAACTCGGTACTTTCTCTAGATGGATGTGAGGCACCACTAAGTCTCCCATCTTCTTGGTTGGGGTCTTCTTGATCAGTAAACTTCTCCTTACTTCAAACGCTGACATTTTGAGGTTTGGCTATTAGGAGCATTGGATACATGGACTTAGTAACACTGCTTGGTTCTGAGCTGACTTTTTAAACCAGTTGTTATTTCCAGTGGACTGGATGGTAAAGTTGGCTGAGACTTGTCCATATGTAGCTGAGAAGGAGGGGAAAGGCTATGATTAAGAAGCTTCCAGGAGCATGGCTCAGGGAAGAAGGATGCCAAGGTGAAGAAAGCAACATAGACCAGAATAAAGACAGCAGAGTAATATTTCTACACACAGCTAAAAGACTAACATTAAAAATATTTTTGTGTGTGTTAGAACTGGAAAGTACTCAATTGTTTTTTGGGACAGTCACAGTAATTCAGAAGCACTATTAGCATCTGTTTTCAAATGATTATAATCTGTGTAAAACACTTCAGGTGTGAGAATGAATTCTCATCTTTGTTTTACTTAAACTCCTTTAAAAAATGTTTCCAACTTTTTACTTCCCTGTGTGCCACATACATGCTGGATGTAGGCCCAAGACTGAGAACCATTTTCTGAAACAATGAGCTTCTGCTTGGTCAACCTAGGGAAAACAATATGCAATCCAGCTGAATATTATGATTTCTTCACTAGGAAATATAGCACTTTGTTTTCCAGTTAACAAATGAATTATTAAGACATGACACTATTTGTGAGAGTTTAGGGCTTTGTTTGCCATTTAGTAGATTGAGAATTGGATATGAACAGAGTGAGAAAGTTTGACTTCGAGGTCCCAGGGTTCCTGATAAGCAGTTGGGTGGAAAGAAGGACAAAGTGATTGACATAGGTGGTGGGGAGGGGAGAGAGACAAATAAACAAACAAACAAAAACCTGTGAGGAGTATTTAGTGTAACAGTTCTTGACTGACACGCTTTTTTTGCTTTATAACAACTGCAAAGGGAGACTTTTTTGAAGAAAGTTCTAATTAGCATTTGCTGAAAAGTGCCCAAATTTGTATTTAAGGAATACACGAGAACTACCAAATCTGTTAATAGTTTCAATGGTATCAGGGAAATATTAGCCATATGGAACGGGGGTGGATTACTTATTTTTATGGTTGATAGTGCTGTCAGCAAAACACAGGAAGTTTTGTGAATATAAAAAGCTAGTTACACAAGAAACATAATTTGTTTACTGTTTTTGGATTCATTTCTAATATGAGAAAGTGTTAATCCATTAAAATATTATCTTTTAGTTGGCAGTAGATAAATACATAAACCCTCTAAGATTCTTTTTCTTGCTATTCACTAATACTACTGGGTTTGTTGGAAGTGGGGGTTGAATGGAAGTGGGATTGGGTATGATGTCCATAGATGTAAGTATCACTATTAATTTATTTGTGTAACGAAAATCTAAGAATTAGCCATTTAACCTGAAAGAAAAGCAGAAATTGCAAGGCACAATCTTGACTTTAGTAGAAAGGTTTTGGATTGTTATTTTAGAAGGCACATAAAAATCATCTGGGGCTTTGTCTATGTAAGCAACAGTTTTGTACAATTCTATTTTTCAAAGTAATAGACTCAATATCCTTCAGGTACTATGAGATTCCCACAGGGTTTCAGCGTTCCACTTTCTTCATAGAGGTGAGACTCTACAAATGACTCTACAACACTTTCAAGAAAAGACCTTAAACAAAACCTTATAAATGGTTTGTCTCTTGGTATTTTGTATGGATCTGACCTGAGTTACCTAGGCCTTCACCTTTCTATTGCAGGGTAACTTGGATGTCTCTGGAGATGTGGTTTATGTTGGGTTCAGAACATACTCTGTATCAAAGATGCCAAACAGCATTTTAGTGATCCTTGGGTTTCATTCAGTTGTCATGAAGAAAAGCTTGATTCACAGCCTCTGAAATATGGAGGGTTCAGGGGAACCTTTTGGTCTATAGCTGACCTTAGTCTAGGCAAAAAGATAATGTATAACCCATGGTATAATATTTGTAGTTGGACAATGATGAGGGGATGTTCTATATTCTCTTTTTATTCTGACATATTAAAAGTGTTGGCATCTTCTAACACTGATAAAGAGTCACAAAGTTGCCTTTAATTGAGAATTTCTGAAAAGCTAAAAAAAATTCCCTAATATTTAGTCACAACCTAAATGTACCTGAATATTTTGTCATTGTTGAATGGATAGATACTGCATTCAGATTAGGAAACAAAATATTTCTAGCATCCTGGAAGCCCTCCTCGTTTACTAGGATAACTACAAACACACACACACACACACACACACACACACAAACACACACACACACTCACTCTACAGTTTCTACTTTTTCTCTCTGGTCTTTTTCACTTAACATTATATTTGTGAGTTATTAACGTTATTGCATGGAATAGTAAGTAGTCTGTTCATTCTTTGTGCTGTATACTATTTCATTTTGTGCAAATATTCCAAAATATACTTATCTCATACAGCTATTGGTGAGAATCTGGAGAGTTTGTAGTTGGTGCTGCTCATATATATTCTTGGGGAGCATCTGTACACTTTTCTGTCAGACATGGACTTAGGGTTGGATTTCTGGGTTGTAGGATGGCTATACATTCAAAATTAGGAGATCTGCAAACAGGCCATCCAGACCAGGCCAACACTCCTATTAATCGGTGTAGCAGAATTCCCAGGGCGTCTAAGTCATTGCTGCTCAATACCCGCACCAAGGTAATGCTAAATGTAATAATCCAAGATTGCAGGTGGGAAAGAGTTCATCTCTCTATCCACTTGTGTGTTATGAAGGCCTGATACACAGAGGTCATTGGATTAATGCACTTATTTGGAGGTTATTATACACTGGTCACATGTGTTTCCACAGAAACACTGTTAACTTGAGGCCTTTCACCTTTCTTAACTAATTTAATTTAGTTTCTTTTTCCTAACTGATGTAGGAATTCAAATTTTCTGTAAGTAAAATTCATTGTAGAAATTTAGAAAATTTTGACAAAATAAAAAATGTAAATCCTTTGAATTTTCTAATTTACAAGTTTAATGAGCTACCATGAAACTCTTAAAGGGACAAGGGATCTCATTTGCTCTAAAATATACTCCTTATTCCTTAGCACAGTCCTGCATGATCAGATCCCTGCCTCAATGTCTTTCATCTCTGCTTTCATTCTCTGTGAACCACTTCTTTTTCTAGGAATATACCAGGCTCCTTCCCATTCTGTTTCTTGAGCATCACTCTTTCTGTTCCTTCTTCTGAGGGAGTATTACGCATCCTGCTGTACAACACAGAAAAACATTAGAAAGGATGCGTGACTATCAAATGTCACATAGGAAAGCCAAACTCAAGCCCACACCTCTGTCTTCCCATGTGGAGTTATTTAAGCATTCTACTCTCTTACCTTTCTTTTCCCTCATAAAGATTTTCCAGACCTCCCAAAATTGGGTAAAAGGTTTTCTCATTTGTGTTCCCCTACCAGATCATGTAATACTAATGTACTCCACTGGCTTATCTAGTGTTATCTGTATTAGATTTTAAGATAGTTGAGGCAGAGCCTGTCTTTTTCTTTAGTACATCTAGAACAGCTACAGCCAAGTCATGCACTGTCTCATCATCTGCTTTTACTTTCTCTGTAACTTACTCCCTGAAATTATGTCAGTTATATGTTTGCTTACTTTTAAATTATTGGTCCTATACTGTGAGAACTGGGGTTTTACTGGGTTGTACACCACTGCTGCCTTAGCACTGACAACTATGCTAGGTACATAACAAATCCTCAATGAATCATTTAAATGAATCAATAATGGGCATTAACATATTACATGAGTAAATGTACTATATAAATCCGTATCTGTATTCCTTACTAAGGCCCTAGATTGCATCCTCATGAAATTCGGGGAAATCCTTGAAGGAATGGGATTTGCAGGGTTGTTTACTTTTTCTAAAAGGAAACGGGTAGTAGTCTTCTAGCTCTTCAGAAGTCCTAGTAAATGCTTATTTCCTGGTTCTGACATGTGAGAGTCTTGTTTAACATTAAAATATTAATTATTAAATGATTTCTGTTTAAGTAATTCTCACCGGGAAAGCATACTAATGAAATCCATCAAGCTTTCTAATTGTGATGAGATCCCCCTTCTTGGGATAGACACAGGCATTTCAGGTGAACATTTTGTACTAAGAGGCATTTAAGGGGCTGTTGGATGGGTCATAAACTCCTTCAATATTAAAATGCCCTCAAGTACTACTTCATGTCTGCCTATTGCCCCATATCACTGGGAAATATGGAAGGCAAAACTTTTGGACTTCAATGAAAGCATTACTGGGCCTTGGGAATTGGTAATTTCCCCATGTTTTCAAGAGAAGTGATGGAATGGTCATTTCTTGAAGGCTTGGTGTAACTTCAGCTGATAAGTAAAGCTATAAAAGATTGACAAATAACAATAATGAGGAGGGAGTGGGACTGTTAGTTTAGGAAGAACGTTGCAAACACCTCTCTATGGAAAGCATTATGCAACTAGTAAGGACCTCTTTGGAGAGTAGAGGATTGAAAACAACAACACTTATGAATACTTATTTCCAGCAGTACAATATTATTTCATTACTAGAGGCTTAGTACACGAAATCCGTGCACAGGGGCAGGTGTCCCTCAATCCAGCCTGCACCCTCTCCAATCTGGGACCCCTCGGGGACTGTCTGACTGCCGGGATGTGGCCTAAACTGGCAGTCAGACATCCCTCTCACAATCCAGAACTGCTGGCTCCTAACCATTCGCCTGTCAGCCTGATCGCTCCCTAACTGCTCCCCTGCTGGCCTGATGTCCCCCAACTGCCCTCCTCTGCAGGCCTGTTTGGCCCCAATTGCCCTCCCCTGGCGGAATAATAGCCTACAACTGTCCTCCCCTGCCAGCCATCTTGTGGTGGCCATCTTGTGATGATGTCACACGAGGGCATCACATGAGGGCATGACACCACCTAGGCTTTTATTATATACTAGAGGCCCAGTGCATAAAAATTTGTGCACTTGGGGGGGGGAGGGAGGTCCCCCAGCCCAGCCTGTGCCCTCTCGCAGTCTGGGACCCCTCAGGAGATAACGACCTGCTGGCTTAGGCCTGCTCCCAGATGGCAGAGGGCACTCCCAATCCCTAGGTGCAGCCCCTGGTCGGGCTCAGAGCAGGGCCGATTGGGGGGTTGGGGCACCGCCCCCTGTCACACTCAAGGCAGGGTCGATGGGGAGGTTGCGGCGCCACCCCCTGTCACGCACAGAACAGGGCCGATCAGGGGTTTGGGGAGCTGCCCCTGTCACTCACAGAGCAGGGCCCATCAGGGGGGTTGGGGCTCCGTACCCTGTCACACACAGAGCAGGGTCGATCAGGGGGTTGGGGAGCTCCCCCCTGTCACTCACAGAGCAGGGCCCATCAGGGGGTTGAGGAGCTCCCCCCTGTCATGCACAGAGCAGGGCCGATCAGGGGGTTGAGGAGCTCCCCCCTGTCACTCACAGAGTAGGGCCGATAGGGGTGTTGGGGCACCACCCCCTGTCACACACAGAGCAGGGCGGATCAGGGGGTTGGGGCTCTGCACCCTGTCACACTCAGGGCAGGGCCAATGGGGAGGTTATGGCTCTACCCTGTCACACACAGAGAAGGGCCCTTGGCGGGGGGGGGGGGGGGGGGGGGCGGGCGCCACACCCTGTCACACACAGAGCAGGGCCGATCAGGGGGTTGGGGAGCTCCCCCCTATCAGGCACAGAGCAGGGCTGATCAGGGGGTTGGGGCGCCTTCCCCTTTCATGAACAGAGCAGGGCAGATAGGGAGGTTGTGTCCCCGCCCCCTGTCACTCACAGAGCTGCAGGGCGATCAGGGGGTTTGAGTGCTGTTCCCTGTCACGCTGATCCGCTGATCCTGGTGCCGGGAGGCATATTACCCTTTTACTATATAGAATAGAGGCCTGGTGCATGGGTGGGGGCCGCCTGGTTTGCCCTGAAGTGTGTCCTGGATCAGGGTGGGGGTCCCCACTGGGGTGCCTGGCCAGTCTGGGTGAGGGGCTGAGGGCCGTTTTCAGGCTGGCAGGTGACTGAAGCTCCCAACTGCTCCTTTTTTTCTTTTTCTTTTTTCTATTCTGGGCCAGCTTTAGCTCTGAGGCCTCGCTGCTGAAAGCAGGTTTCTGGCCTTTACCTTCTGTATTTGATACAATGTTGTGGTCTGTCTGGCTGAAGCCCGGCTGACTAACACAGGTTTCTGGGGTTTTGTTTAGCTTCTATATTTGCAACATAGTTGCTTAGAGTTGTAGTTGAGAGGCTGGCAAGTCAGGCGGGGAACGTTGGAGTTCGCCATCACTGGAGCAAGCAAGCCTCCCTGTTCGCTTCAGTGCATGGCTGCCGGCCGCCATCTTGGCTGACAGTTAATTTGCATAAGGATATGCTGATTAGCCAATGGGAAGGGTAGCGGTCGTACAATAATTACCATGTTTCTCTTTTATTAGTGTAGATGATAATCAATTCTGTTTTATAGCAAGGTTAGTTTTTGCAGTCATTCCTGGGTATTCATATATATATCACAAAAGGATTAGAAAAATGTACACTAAAATATTAGCTGTGGTCATCTCTGAGTAGTAGAATTATGAGTGATACTTATCATCTTCTTTAGACTTGATGTTTATTTTCCTAGCATGTTAATAAATGCAACTAATTTTAAGCTCATACAGGTATCTTTAATAGTGTTGCAGGGTAGGCATTGGATTGATACAATTGGGATGGAAGAAAAAGACAAATAACTGACAGTATAATCACTAACCAAGCAGAAAACAGAAAAGTCAATTTGATTGATCAAATTTTGCCCCAAACCCAGCTAGTGTTGCTCAATGGTTGAGTGTCAACCTATGAACCATAAAGTCCCAATTAGGTCCTGGTTTGATTCCTAGTCGGGGTACATGCCTGGGTTGTGGGTTCCATCCCCAGTAGGGGCATGCAGGAGGCAGCCAATCTATGATTCTTTCTCATCATTGATGTTTCCATCTCTCTCTCCCTCTCCCTTCCTCTCTGAAATCAATAAAATATATATTTTTTAAAAATTTTTGTCCCAAAGGAGGGACTAGATAGTTGCATGCTTGTCTGCCACTTTATGGACACTGAAAGACCTGAGAACGTGTGGAATTCCTTTTCAGTTTAATTGACCGATCATCCAAGGAGCAGGATGAAATCCTAAGGAAAGACCTTCGGAGAGACAATTATAAGCAAATGCATGCTAACCATGAGTATCTTACGTTACTGTCCAGAGGAAATGGAAACACTCCAGGAAGGGGCCAAAGCCACATGAATAGGAAACCGGGATGCCTGAAGGAAAAGAGACAAAGGCATGGGAGAGAGAGGAAAGGGCAAGCAAAGAAATCCTGGGGGAGATTTAAGGTTCTTGTGGCTCTTCAAATTATATATAGCTTTATTTTCACACAGGGTTAAATTTAGCTGCCAGAAAGGAATCTACTCCTGCCCCCTTCCCCTCTTAAAGAAATAGTACTAAATGTATTTCGGCAGGCTGTCTGACCTGTTTCCTATTGTTATGAGCTGATGAAAATTCATCATTAGCCAATGATAGCCCCTGCCTTATCCTGGCTCCCATGTAAAGCCTGAGTACACGCAGCTGCAGCAATCATGTCCAAAGTCAGGCGTGCCAATGGCAAGTCTCCCTCTACTAAGATTAAAACTTGGCCTCTGTTTCCACAGCCTGGAGTCACCCGTCAGAGTCACCTTTCCAAGTGAAGAGACATTCCTTCCATCAGAGAGGTGTGTTAATGTCCCTGGAACCAGACACACTCTGGCTCTGACCTCATCTGTCCCCACAGGCTAATCAGAACCAGACAGGATCTGAACGTAAAGGCCATACGGAAGAGTGATTGTTGCCCATGACTCATTACCTGAATCATGCCTTTCCTTGTAGGCAATTGAGACTTCAGCAGAGATTTTTTGTTCCCCCAAAAAACACACACCTCTACATCCTTCATTTCCCCACCATTGTCACCATATGGCATTTCAGTAGTCTGCTCTACTGAAATCTAGCAGAAAATGCAATGTTTGGCACTTGAGTCGGAAGACCTGGGATGAGTTAAAAATGCTGATAACTGAGCTCCAGCCTACCACTATGCCCACCGAATCTGAGTCTGTGGTGACAGCACCAGACAACCTGGAGTTTGGCGAGACTCCTCAGCTGATTCTGATGCAACCACATTCAAATGCCACTGACGAATTAGTTAAGAATCTGGTGTTCAATGCACACAGGTCAATGACCTGCGTGGTGTGTGAATTTTGGGGAATTACTATCTCAGAGCCTCAGTTTTGTTGTTGTTGTTTTGTTGTTGTATTTGTTTTTGTTTTTTAATCTATAAAACAAGGATATGATTACCTGAACTCCTACTACAATTGTGGATTCAACTATTTATAAGTCACTCAATCACATAGCAGGTCAATAAGGGTTAGTTACTCTTATTCACAGTGATGATGATAACATTCTTTATGTATATGGCAGCTTGGTGAAAAATAAATGGATGGATTTTAGAATAAAACTGAATTCAAATTCTAAATTTGATACTTGGGGCTTTCTAGAGACCAGTACAAGCTACATACATTTTAAGAAAAATATAATGACTGAATGCATATGTTACAAGAGCTCTTCCAAATCTTCAGCATATAGTGAAGAATGAGATAAATCAGTTGCTTACTCTCATGGTGTATCCCTTTTAGTAAGGAAATAAGGAAATAACACACACACACACACACACACACACACACACACATACTAGATATTGAACAACTGAGAAAAGAGAACAAATATTTGACTAGAACGTATTAGAGCTAAATAAGAGATAACTTTGGATAAGGTAGCCCAGATCATTCTCTAAAGAAGTCACATTTGAGTAGATCATAAATGATAAAGAGGCAGCTGTGTGGAAGAAGGTTTGTGGTGCACGCACTCAATATGGCTAATCACTGGTGATGTTATACTTTAACTACTTGGTTAAGGTAGTGTTTGCCATATGCTGTGGAAGTGAGTGACTAGGTTCAGTTCACTTTCAGCAATATTATACTAAAATATCATTCAAATGACAAACAAGCAAGAAGAATTCAACAACAAAAAAGTGTTGGGTATAAACCTATAGGACAAAATTCCCATCTCAAATTACACTTTGGATGGCCTTTAATTTACATAAAATAAGTCTCTTTATTATCATCATAAAACCCCAGACAAGCTATTTCCTGATCTTATTGGGGCTTCTTGAAGTGGAAATCCATGTCATTCTTAAGGCTTTTTATTTCTTTTCATCAGTTCAAGTGAAATGATATGTTCCTCCTGCTCAGCACTTACTCAGATCATAGTTGGACAAACCACAAATGCGGTCTTTCACCACAGGGACCTCGCACCAGGCTAGGCATCCAGATGTCACCTGCATGCATAGCAGAAGCCAGGTGAAACAGGCTGACAGTCAAGAAAACCTGATAAACTTCATCTACGCCAAAACCTCACTTATGAATGTACTTCTTATCTGTCCTTTTATAGACTCAACCAGCCCTATAATTTTGAAAAATTTAAATAGCTTTTTCCCCCCAACTGTTGAATTATGTCTTAAAAGTCCTAGGTCAAAACAGTTCTCAACATTTAGAGGGTATTAGAAACCCTTGGAAGTCTAGTTAAAGCATAAATTGCTGAGCCCCATTCTAGCACATCTGATTCCGTAATTCTAGCATGGAGCCCAAGAAATTGCATTTTTAGCAAGTGCCCAGCTGATGTTGATGCTGCTGGTATGAATATTACTACTGCCCTACATAAATCATTGGATACTAAAGTTTTGTTTTTTTTATCAAAAAAAAAAAAAAACTACACACACTAAAATGGCCCTTCTGGTGTGGTTCATTCAGTTGGTCGAGTGTCATCCAGTGCACCAAGAGGTTACCAGTTCGATTCCTGGTCAGGGCACATGCCCAGGGTGCTGGCTTCATCCCCAGTAGGGGGTGTGCAGGAGGCAGCTGATCCATGATTCTCTCTCATCACTGATGTTTCTACCTCTCTCTCTCCCTTCCTCTCTGAAATAATATATATATATATATATATATATATATATATATATATATATATATATATTTGAACAAGAACATGACTGAGCATCCGTGCACAGAGGCGAGCGCAGGAAGAGGTGACCTGGTGGCTCTGCGTGACCCTCTGAGGTTCTGGCTGAAAAAACCTCTCCCGCTGGACACATCTGAGGTCGGCCAGCTGCAGCTGGGGACCTAAAAGGGTTGAGAAAAACGTATTCCTTCTCTACCTTACAGTTCCATTTCTCCCTCTGCCCCATCCGTGTCTTCTTCACTCTCCCGAATGTGTTGATCTCAGACTACCCCCCACAATGCTGTCTGCATGGAAACGTCTGCCTCAGCCTGGGGATGAGACCTGGTCAGTACTTGAATGGGTGACCGGTGACGGTTTTATGTGTTTTTGTTGGTTGCTGTTTAAGGTTGCACAGACACTGAATTCTTGCCACGCTGATAAGAAGCAATTGGTTCAAATCAAATATTACATTACTATATGTTCACAGATCATCCTAGTTTGATTCAAGACAGGCTAAGTCAGAATTCTTAGGTGGTGGCATTCTTTTCGCTCATCTTATACATTCTGGCAAAACAAAATAAATTTCACATATTACTATAAACAAATTCCCTGTTGATTTTACTCTGTATAAAGATTCAGCCAGTTTAATTGTTCTTTTTAATTAAAAAAAAGAATGCTTATGGAAAACTTTTTTTAAATTGTTTTATTGCTTAAAGTATTACAGAGAGTATTACATATGTCTCCTTTTTTTCCTGCCCTTGACAATCCCCTGGCCTCCCCTACCCCCCAGTGTCTTATGTCCATTGGTTATGCTTATATGCATGCATACAAGTCCTTTGGAGGGGGGGTGGTAAGAGATCAACCGATGGAAAACTTTTAAGTAGTATATTAGGCATATCAATTGATTTTTTTAAATATAAAAAAATATTTTAATGTTCTAAACAACTGTTGGTGTGTAAATGCCTCCGCCTAGGACATATATACATTTGGTTGGAGAATTTAGTTTGTGTTTTTGAATTGCATTTACATTTATAATTTGCCTTTCAAAGATACTTTAGCCAATTAAACATGTTGTTTTATATGCCAGGCAATGTGACCTGTGTGTGACCACCAATCTCCCCAGAGAAGAAGCTGACCTCTGCTATTCTTTCCTCTTTCTCATTTTTCCCCTGAAAGCAGGTGTCACATCTGTCACTACTTGGCCACAGTAGACTGTGCTAATTAACTTATAAATTATGTCCATGTGGCCTTGCCTCTCTCCTGTGAAGCAGCCCTATTTGTTTGTTATGCTACATTGGAACAGGGTTAAAGAGGGCCACCAGTTTTGCATAAACACTGACCTAAATGTTTGGACACTGAAGAACATGTACACTGTTTCTTTGTATTCCCGGCTGTGTTTTTCCATATCTAGGGGGCAATTGTACTCGTTGAATGAAGTGAATAGTCAAGGGAAGTTTCTTTGTATATATTGGATATGGCAGTTGAGGGAGCAACAGAGGTTAGCTGTAAGACCCAAGGAAACATATAATTACTGCTGATTTGGAGAACACAAATTTGACCATTATGTTTCCACTGTTGTCACCAATATTGTACTACCCTGTGGCCCACCCTTCAGCACTTTGCTTTGAGTTGGATGATGATCTGATTGAGGCATGTACACTATTGTATTTGAGAATAATTGTTGCATTTCCTCTCCAAATGAACAGATTTTTAAGCATGGAAATTCTTTTCTTTAGCAAGAGGTAAGGGATTAAGCTATTTAATTGTCTCTCTCAATCTGTTCTGACCAATAAACCAACATGTGCATTTACTGGTATGGATTTCAACCAAGTATTCATAGCAACCTCCTAAATTTTGTCTAATAGCATGCATCAACAAGGGACTACAAATGGCTAATTGAATCTTCCTAGTAAAGGTGAACTTTGGGATAAAAGTAGGTAAACCTCATAACAGTACATATAAGTATGATAAACCTGTTCTAGAATAGAGGAAGCTCAGCTTTTTTTCAAGTTGCTTTCCATGGAATACTTGCTTAGAAAAAAGACTACAAAATGTGAAGGAAAGGTGAATACTGGATCTTTAAAAATGTCTTTTATTATAATAAAGTATTGTAGGATATTACTAAAAGTTGATATGCCATGGTCTAAAGTACACACTGAAAAAAATAAGCATAAGTACCACAACTAGACCTTTGCTATACCCAAAAGAGAAAAAAAATAACATAGTGATTTTGATGCACCACTTGCATTAACCAAATCCAGGCAATACTGCAGCAATAATATGCCAAGATGTGAAGGTTCAAAGAGCCTGCTTAATTCCATTTGGATTTAATTATAAATGGTTTTCCTGCCCAGATATTTTTCAATGCTTGTTGAATTAATCTTTTAAGAAAGAATTAACAGATGTAGATAGAAGTAATCATCAAGGCTAATTTTGAAACCCTAACTGTCATATTTGACAAGATTTCTATCAGTTGAAGTTGTCTATCAAATGTAACCTCCACATCTAGTGCTAAAAGTTATAAAAACCACCAGCATAACCCACCTGATTTAGAAAAGTGTTATTTTTGATGCAGTACATTAAAAAAGTGCATGCCATGTAGTAGAGTGTGGTATGAGCTAGGCCAGAAACCAGCTACATAAACAAAGATGAATCACTCAAGCTCTCTACACCTCTACAACTTCATTTCAAAATTGGGGAGAATAATAGCTACTCTAGGTTTATTGCTTTATTTTTAAAAATTAATATAGAGAGCATTTGAAATGTTGGGCAAGATCTGTGAAACCATAATAATATATGTGTCTAATAATTTACTAAGATTATAGCTTTCTATAACACTATAAAATTTGAGAGTTTTATCATCTACAAAAATATGCATTTTGTAAATTTTTACTTTAAGGCATTTCTTACATCCATAAAATTTCCTTGTAATTATACTTCTGTACTCTAAAGATTTTTCTATCCTTAACCATCAAACATTCCTGTGGCTCTTTGCAAGTTAGTGATAAATTAGACAATAAGGCTTGATCTTCAATGATAACTGAGTAAATTTATTGTCCTTATTGCAGAAACTACATATAACATTAGTGCTTTCAATATTTTTAACACCTTGATGGCTTTGGAAGTATAATATTAAATCTACTTACCCCACTGAATAAAATCATCCATACATTGTTATTCCAATGACCACTTTAACATTAAAATTCAAGTATCTATAGGAATTTATAGACTTTTTTGCAACTTCCTCTGAGTCTATAGAAAGTTTTTTTTAAAAAAGCAAGACACAAAAGTTAAAATGTAAGTGCCTTGAAGTAAAGATCAGAGTGAGATAAAATATTAAAGTATTAATTATTTTAATGAGATACAATTATGTTGTTTTGGTGTATTCAGTAACTTGAAATGTTCTTAAGTAAAAGATTTTGGAGATTTTTTAAAAAAATGATGCTGAGGTTACCAGATTACCAAATGAAGCTGTTAGGCCTGGGCCATCAAATTGAGCCAATTTGTCCTATGGAATATAAATAAACTTTTGAAAAGCATTGTTCATATTTAGCTTGTTTAGTTCCAACAAGTCCTGTCTGAGATTTAGAGGCAAGGGAAAGAGAAGTAATCTTATTCTTTTATTTTTTTTTCTTGTAAAGTGCCTGTTTTCCAAGTTGCTTCCTCTTTACACTAGTAGTGATGAGGGTGGAAGGTGCTTACTGTGATCTTCATGATTAACTATGGTACTTGAAAATAGAATAAAGGCTTCATAGCTTGTCGTGGCACAATTTCTAGTGTAAAAGGAAGCTAACTACAACTTTTTCTACTGTCTCAGAGTCTGGTCTGAAAAAGAAAAAGAAAAATATCCAATATTCACCCATTCAAAGTGATGCGTTAACCCACTTAGGCATAGGATTGAGTCGCTATTATTATTATTATTATTATTAGACAAAACCAAGGTATACGGTCACTTATTAAAACCTGGCTTTGCAGCTTTTTGCTCATCTTCCATGTTGAAGATAATATAAAGGGTGGTTAGAGCCGGAAAAACCAGAGAAAGGGCTACACCAGAGCAAATTGCAATTCACAAATACCAAGGCTAAGGCGCATGTTCCCTATGAACCAAATATAACTCAGGTAAAGGCAGATGAAACCCAACCATAACAGAAGATATTCTTAAAATGGGCTAGCCAGGAAACGCCTGCCCATGTCAAAGGCCTCCAGCATGGGGATTCCTCTTAAATCTATCAGCAACCCACAGTGTCCACCACCCAGTACACTGACACCATCAGTGCTGTACCACTCACATAAGAACTTTTCTCCTTCTTCCCTTGTCTCTATCTATCCTCTGCCTAACCCTGTGGGACCCTAAAGCAGAATTATGGACTAAAAGAAGAGATGAAATGCAGGAAGAGAGAAGCAGCCAACTACAAATCTCATGTAGTATAAAGTTCTGAGGATGAAACTGGCTTAGCCCAATGATGGTATATAGAAGGCACAAATTGAATGCATTCTTCTCTGTTTCTTTATCCTTTTTCTTTAAGTTTATATCTGTGCTCTGCCTCTATCCACCTTTCCATCATTAATGTTATTTTTCTCATCTTTATCCTTTCTTACTTTGGTGGAGTGAACCACGTTAATGGTATCATTGAATTCTCTTATCAGCATCAGTACCTGCCATTCTATTTAAAGCTGGATGAGATTTCATGAAGTCCAGAACTCTTATTAGAGGAATAAGCTTCAATGGGAAGCATTGAAACAAATAAGGATTGGGATGAAAGATATCAAGAAATGAAGCTATAGACAAGTCCAGGACTTAAAACTTAACTTTGCAAATAATTGCCTTTCTGATCTTATTATGAACAGTTTGTTTTGTCTTGTTTTGTTTTGTTTTTTACCTATTTTGGCCTCAGTTCTTACCTCAAATGCTGTTGTGGGACTTAAATAAAAGAGTGCGTATAAATGATTAGCATGGTTCCTGGTTTAGGAAACCTCCATGCATTCCTGTCAACCTTATTATCATTGCCATCATTCATGTCTTCAAAATCCAAATGTTAATGGTTTAGTCTTGACAGAGAAAGGGAAATGTATGCTTTGTAAGTTAACATTTATAAAGCCCAACAAATTATACCTGAATTTTCATGGAGAAAAGGGAAGGAGAAAGTTGAGGAGACAACAGGTAGTCAGGAGAAGAAATCAAGAAGGTATAAAACTGACCAGTGCAATTAATTGAGTTCCTCTACCTTACATCCTGCACCTAAGTCACTCCATGACTGTGGCAGATGTAAAGGACTCTTTGCCTGGTTCAAATATTTTGAATCTATTTGCAAGATTAAGTCTAGGGAAGATATGATGCTATTTACCATCAGTAAAGTTGTCCCCAGTGAAACCCTCAAGAGATTTGGAGACTGGACAACAAAGTAAGTTTACCGACTTTTCTCATGACATCTAGGGAAGAATAATTGGGTAAGATGGATAGACTAAGACTGCTGCAGGATTCTCAAGAATATGCAGTATACTTCATTTTAGCTCATAGATAATCCACAGATAGGTTCTTGATTAAAATTTACTTTGTAAAAATAAATCTATACTAATAAAAGTATAATATGCTAATTAGACCGGATGTCCTTCCAACGTCTTTCCTTCCAGACAAAGCCACGGCAGGTGGGGGCCGAGGCACAGGCAGGAGATGAGGCAGAGGCAGGGGCCGAGGCAGAGGTGGCTGCCGCGGCGGCGAGGGCCAAGGCCCTTGCATGAATTTCGTGCATCGGGCCTCTAGTATTATTATAAAGATAAAGAAACGTTTATAAACATGAAGATAGGTAAGTAGCTAAAGTTGGAGACAGAAAATCAGTAGGAGCCGAGAAAAACCTACCATGTCCTGATTTTCTCTCTGTCCATCTGTTTCATTGTTCTCTCTCTTCCCTGTTTTAGTCAATTTTCTTTTCTGGGCAGGTGAGACCGCTGTCCTAGACCCCTAAGTTCCCATCACTTCTGTTAAAGCAATCCCAGTTTCCAATGAGAAAGAAGACAGAAAAGGCCCAATATGTCCCCACCTATCTAGTGTATTTAGAAAGACCGATCACATTTATGTATATGAATACACACACACACACACACACACACACAGCTGCTATCAGACTCAAATCAGGAGCAGTCCTTAGAGAAAAAGAATTTCTATGAGTTGGGCATAGTATTTAGTTTTCCACAATATTACATTTGCATTTATCTTGTGCCATGATAAACACTATCATTTAGAGTTATGTCATACTGTAGGTGTGAAGTCTTTTGTTCTTCTTCCATCTCACCCTATTTCTATACTGCAGTCATTTGTTTAATATTATTTAAGACATGAAAAACACTTTCTTGTCTTATTTCAACTTTACATACCTTTATATTCATCCATATGTAGAAATGAGCCACCTGGTCATTGTATTTCCGTAGGTAGAGGGCTCATTTTTAATTTTAATCCACTTTAATCTGTATCCAAAAATGTTATACTAGTCTATTTGTAAAAAAAACTTTCTTTTCTAAAAACCATGTGAACTATTGGTGTGTTTCATTCCATAGTCAGTCACCTCACCCTGATATGGCTCTGTAAATTCACACATAGCTACTACTCACAAGGAGTGGTCCCGGGGAGTTAGCTCTGGTCTTTCATTTGGGACAGCACCACTGCATATATCACTTGGGCTTTCATGTGGTTCTGTGTATGCCATTGTTTAAATGCATTGCCTGTCTTTGTTCTGCCCATTGGGTTATAAAGTAACCAGCAACGATTAGATGACAAGACAATTCATGGGTAATGCAATGTTTTGAGACCGGGGGGGGGGGGGGGGGGTGGGAGTTTGTAATTTGCAAATATTAAAGATATTTTCAGCCATGATGGATGTACTCAAAAGAACCGCTCATTTTTTTTTTATTCTAAGGGTGACATTTAGTGTATTAATTCAGCAACCTCAGAAACTTGAGGCCCTTTAACAGCTGTAAGAAGTTGGAGAATTCTAGAAAGAGAACAGAGTTTAATTGAAGCAACTCTTGGTGGTATATTTATTTTTTTAATATGTTTTTATTGATTTCAGAGAGGAAACGAAAAGGAGAGAGAGATAGAAACATCAGTGATGAGAGAGAATTATTGATCAGCTGCCTCCTGCATGCCCCACACTGGGAATGGAGCCCACAACCCTGGCATGTGGGAATAGAACTGTGATCTCCTGATTCATAGGTCAACGCTCAACCACTGAGCTGCACATGCTGGGCCATGGTATATTTATTGACCATCAACAATCACATTCTTCTTTGCTTAATAACTCTTTATCCCTTTTCTTTTTCCTGTTCTGATTTTAGATTATTTAGTTGGTTTATGTCTAAGGGACAGGAAGGCTGAAATCTGAAACTCCACCCGGTTCACTGTCCTTTTCCTTTCTGTGACTGTGAGGGGAAGCAGAAACTTCAGTAACACCATGTTTCAATTATTTTTATTTTAGACCACATGGGCAGAGACTATTCACCACTGTTTGACAGGATGTTGCTATGTCTTCTTAGTAGGGGTCCACTGGCCTTCAAAGAGAGAGAATTGGATTCCTTTGACTCAAAAAAAAAAGAAGAAAACCTGTTAGCCACACACACGCAGACAACAGCTCACAGGGATACATGTCTGATAGAGAACTTTTGAATGAGGCATGCTTTCCAGCTTTTTTTTTTTTTTACTGAAGAGGAGAATATATTACTTTTTGTGAATTCTAGGAGCTCAAGTTCCTAATATTATGAAAGCTATAGAACCGTGATACCTTACACAAAACACCTAAGGTAAGAGGTAATTTATAATTCAGAATTCCTCAGATTGCAAATAGGGTATGTTATGAAATACCCCAGACAGATGTAGGCAGAATTATAGTAAAGCACCTTAAAAATTCTGCAGCAAAGTATGTTACTATCCATACCAAAGAGGATAGGTAAAGATTAAAAATACTTGTATATCAATTCTGGTTAAGTTTTCCACAAAACTAGTTCAGGCCAAGTCAGATTTTGCTTCCACATAGGTTATACGAGCTTTTGGTGTTTAGAGCTTTGTGGATTTAGGAATTGCAAGGAAGGGATCATATGTCTATATTCATAAGTTCCAGGCATATTGTAGATGCTCACTAAATACTTATGGAAATGATTGGTTGAATGAATGGTTGACTAGTTAAATAAATGTGTGAGTTAGCAAATGAATGGTCTTTATCTTTTAAGGTAGAAAATAAAGAGGAGGCAATATTTTATGATTCAGTAGGATGCCCAAATATGAAAGCAGATTTTAATGGTAGAGGTAATAAGACCTGGGTAGTCAGTCAGGTTTCATGTTAGATTCTATATACACTTAACTTGCTATCTCTGGTTACATTCTTAACCTTTCCTTAAAGCTTTGTGTGGACCATTAACTACAGGTTATATTTTCACCCATAAAAACATGATATGTAGGAAAATAGATGGCTAGGAGAACAGGCAATTCTTCTTCAGAGCAAATGTTGCTGATTTTGAAGAGGTTTTGCCAGTATTTAGCCATAAAAAATATTTTGGCTCGCAAAGTTTGTCACAGCCCTGTGATTCTTCCATTGAAAAGTGTTCTGTGCATTTAAGAGGTTGTTATGCTTTAAAGATTCATTTTATTGTATGTTTAATACTATTCAGAGAAAGAATATGACTAGAACACAAAAGCACACTGAAACAAATTATATATGCTATCTTCACCTTAAAGAATTCTCTCATGCCTTTAAAGTGCCTTTCAGCTTACTGCTCACAAATAGAGACTACCTTCATGCCTAGTCAGTGGTGAATTACTCCCAGGCTCATATATCTTCAGGTTTTTCAAGGACTATCTTAGATTATACTTCTTGTCTCAACATATTTATTCATAGTGCTCCATCCAATTTTCAAAAGAATCCTTGTTTGGATGAAAATATATAAAATCACATTGGTTAATAAAAATTCTCATAATTTGTATTAAAAATTCATGTTTTCCAGCAAATTCACTTATTTTCTCAACCTTACTATTGGACCCCATGACAGACATTTCTGGTCTGTGACTCCATTAAACTCGAATTTCTAAACAATCTGCCCTCTAGGAAAAGGATCAGCAAATCATCTTATTCCATTTTAAAGTAGGTTGGATCTTTCCCTTCAATCAAGAAAACAAAAATCTTTCTTCACACACAGGATCTCTTAAAATAATCTTACCATTTAGAAGTCTTTCACTAAAGCACCAATTTCCATATTGAAACAAAGCCATTGGAACTGCAATAAGAATGGGTGTAAGTTCAATGTGACAGAGGATTGAACGCTCCCAAAATGTTTGCATTGCGGGCCACATGAAAAGGCATCTTCTTTCCTACTAGCCAACATGTTTCAGCATCTTCACAGTCTGCCAAGATTAACAGAGGTGTAACAGCCATGTGCTCAACACTGAGTCTACTTATTAAGGAGGGAGGTGTAGAGAAATAAGTCCTGCGAAAGAGTTGTTGAGGGGCAAGGTTGTTCTATCGCTGAGTAAACAGAGAAAAATATATGTGTATATATTTTTTTTCACTAGGAAAAAAGCAAGGATTAGCTAAACAGATTGATGTCTCCATTTTTATCTACCAGCTATCCAGATATGCTGACCAGTGTGATAAACAAATAAAACATTCCATAGTGGAAGGGAGTAGGCAGAGTAACAGGATCACAGGTATTTCTTTCTCTCTAAAAGGAAAAATTATTTTGGCTTCCCAAATGCCACTAGAGATTTCACTCATTGTATTCATATTTCATGATTAAAACTGGAAAACGAAGCTATTGGCTCTACTTCTTGGCTCCCAAAACATATTCATTTCCTACAAAACAGATTAATCCCCTTACCTGGAGTAGGAGACAGATAGATTAACTATATGGATTTTACCATTAACACCAACAGAATGAGGCTTTGTCTAAAAGAAAGGAGTTTCCTCAACATGGACTCTACATGGAATCATTCCAGACCTCAACACTCCATGTTTGGATCTAGCAGGATTTGCAGACAGGTATTGGCTGCTAATAACTGCTATCCCCTTAGCTTTAGTGGCACTAGAACAATGCTATCCCAACTCCTCCCAACACATCCTAAAACATTTTCCTAAATACCAGAGCCACCATGCACTGAAGGTAATGATCAAAGGAACAAAAGCAAAGAGGAGAATGCTTTCTCTCTGTTCTAAACGAGACTAAAATAATCTCCCTACCATTCTGGCATCCCAAGAATCTTATATGTCTTTAGACTTGGCTGGGAAGATAGATTAGTGATATACTGACCATGCTTTACTGACTTAAAATTAGGATATATGGTTTGTTAAATATAAGTTCACAATCAGAATATGAAAACATAGGCAATGCCAGAAAACTCCGGACATGCAGGCTAAGATCTTTTAGTTCAAACACATCATTTTTTAAAGGAGGAAACTACTAAAGTGAGTCAAGCAGCTACTAACTGACTAGTCGGAAACAGGCATTTCGTTCTCTGGTCTACTGAGGCCCTATCCAGGGCTTTCTCTCTTTTATTTTTTTTTTTATTCAAAAAAGAAAATTAAAAGCTCCAAGTACCAATGTCATGAATATATCAAGTAATCAGAGCAACAAGGAGAAGAAAACAATGTTCACAGCCAGGGAAAATGCAAAGGTAGCCCTTGGAGGTAAATACAAGAGAGAAAAACTAGAACAGAATGATTTTCTCCTCTGACACAGCGGGGAAATTATCTAAGAGGAAGTCAAAAGTATGCAAATGTGATTAGGTGCTGAATGCAAAGAACTTTGAAAGAGATTCTGAGAGGAGTTGGTGTCTGGGGTCTTAAAGAACTCTTTGGTGGATTTCAGTGAGCTAAGGGAAAAGACATTCTTCTCAGGCATTTGCTAGGGTTGATGATTATCAGAGAAAGTCAGTAGGTACAAAGGTGCTTGTCATTTTATGCTCATGTTTTCAATTCTTCTGCAGAAACTAAAAGCACCTCAAATAGTAAGGCATTTCTTTACCTTTGCAGATCTTTGTGGAAAATTCCTATTTTAATTCAGTCCTTTTTAGCCACAAATATGTTGAGCCTTGGATATATTGGTAATTTAGCATATTCCCTAGAGGAGAGAGGAATCTGAATGTGTGTTTTCAGGCTGGGGCCCAGTGATTTAGAATTATAGACACTTTGACATAGAAGGGGGCTTGGGGAGTGTTAGTGGTTCTCAATAGGTGTAATGATTTTGTCCCCCAGGGAACATTTGACAAAGTCTGGAGACATCTTTGAGTGGAGTCACAATTGAGTAGGAGCAATAGTAGCATCTAGCGGATAGAGAGGCAAGATATGTCGCTAAACATCTTACAATGCACAGGCCAGATCCTACAGCAAGCCTGTCAAAGTCACGGCCCACGGGCCACATGTGGCCCACAATGAATATTTTTGCGACCCAGGCAATATAAGGGTATGTAAGAAACGTTTTAATAAAAATTTCATTACTTAATTTTTACAATATCCTGTTATACATAATTATTAACAATGAACTACAACATTCGCTAATGACTGATTACTATAATCGTGTTGCATTCATTTCCCTTATGCGCCTTCCACGCAGGCGCACCATTTCTCTCCACTAATACTAGCAGCGAATATTTTAACAGCCCACGGCCATGGCATGAGTCTTTGACTGACTTGTTTGGTGTGTGCAACAGGAAATATTTCACTTTAGGAGAACAAGAAAAATAGGTTTATTTGTGTTACGCCTATTAATTTGTACAGTTATTCACTGTCTGGTAAGTTAATGTTCAAGAAAAAATATTAATTTTTATTAAAATGTTCTATCATTTTATGTTAACGATGACTCATTTATTTCAGCCCTTTGTATTCAGCATTTTCCTATCAAAATAAACGTATGTTTCTATGAAAATTGAAGCTTTGGTTTTTTGCGGCCCACATAAACTTAAACCTCGTTTTTTGACCCGTGTTAGCCTTTGAGTTTGACATGCTTGCCCTACAGTAAAGAATCCCCAATTGACAATAGTGTCTAAGTTGAGAAATCTTTCTGTTTTATAAATAAATGGAGGTTCAATGAGGTAAAGTCATGTTCCACGACGTTAACTCCAATCCTACAGACCTGGTCTCTTGACCCCCTTTCTAGTACTCTTTTATATAATTAAAACTACTGTTGGCTTTGTTAATTCTTGAGACTAGTTCAGATTTTCTATTTAAAATTCTCAATATCTTTAAAAAGAATTAACTCTATTGTGTTTGCTCAATTTGTTAAGCATCTCTGAAAAAAAGTGATTCATTTGCCTTCTTTTTTTAAAAAAAAACATTTTTAAAAAAGCCCTGGCCAGTGTGGACTTTAGAAAGATAATCTTCTTCAGGAAGGGAGCTAGTATCATAGATAACTACAGTCTAATGTGAACTAGTATACAAATATACAGGGAGGAACCCAGCAAGTTTCCTTTTTTTTGATTCAACTCCTCCCTGTGTCCCATTGTTGAAGATGCTCTAGCAAACATTCGTTTACCAAATGTTTGCTTCTCTATCTCCATGTGAATTGTCTTCCTGCCCTTTGAAATTCCAAACCACAACCCCCCTCTCCTTGTCTCCAGACAGAATATAAGCCTCGACTGCCTAATGTGTCCCCGGTCACATGTTCTTAGGGAGACCTCCTGTTAATCTGTCTCCTCTCAATTTGATGATGTGTCCAGCCAGAACTGAGGAAAGTAGGAGGAAAACAATTTTTTTTCTCTCCCACACTGGCTTCGTAAGAACCAGGTCCTTCCACAAGAAGGGGGAGCAAAGTTTGTCACCCCAAAATATACCTCTTTGGCATAAGAACTATTTTAGGCTGATTCTTTTTAGGAAAGAGTAGTCACAGAAGAAGCTCTGAAAACCTAGTAGAAGAAACCCTTTTATCATAGAAATGTACACCTATGGGAGAAATCCCAGTTTGTAAGGGTGCCTCCCTCTCTGTACCAGGGAGAGGAGGATAATAAAATCTCTAGAAACTCTTATTTATGTGCAGAGCAGCTATATCCTTTTTTATTGTGCTTTTCCTGGTAATTACTCATAACTGGCCTCCCCCCCACTCCTAATATCTTTCTTTTGCCTTTAGCTGGTGGCTTTGTATTTAAGGTGGTGGCTTGGGTCAGTTCTAGGAGTTAGTTAAACTGTATTTTATTATAGGGGCATCTCAGCCAAGGACCTAGAAGGGTAGAAGAGAAATTATTTTCCTCCCCTACACAGGCTTCAACTTGTCAAATTAAGAAGAGACAGCAGAATGAATTTCAATTTCTGAGAATGGCTTCTGAATAAACTTATCATCTTACTTAAAATAATATTAGTGACCTACACTTCACTTCAGCCTTTATACATGCTACAGAGAAATTGCTCAGGAAAGGAAGAGTTTTATTTGAAGAAATTGCCACAGCCACCCCAACTTTCAGCAACCACAACCCTGATGTCTCAGCAGCTATCAATATTCAGGCATGACCCTCCATCCTTTTATTATGACTTGCTGAAGGCTCAGATGATGGTTAGAATTTTCAGCAATAAAGTAAATTTTAATTAAGGCATGCACAATTTTTTTGACATAATGATCTTGCACACTTAATAGCCTGCAGTATAGTGTAAACATTACCTTTATATGCACTGGAAAAACAAACAATTTGTCTGAGTCTCTTTATTATGATATTATTGCAATGGTCTGAAACCAAACACACATCATTCAAAAGTATATTCATTTATTTAATATTTATAACAACTTCATAATGATGGATATTATAATTATCTGCATTTAACATATGAAACAAGTGAGGCACAGATAGGTTTAGTAATCGGCCCAAGAAACACAGCTAGGATTTTGAGCCCAGATAACTTTTTTAAAATATATTTTTATTGATTTCAGAGAGGAAGGGAGAGGGAGAGATAGAAACATCAATGATGAGAGAAAATCAGTGATCAGCTGCCTCCTGCACACCCCACACTGGGGATTGAGCCCACAACCCAGGCATGTGCCCTGACTAAGAATCTAGCCATGACCTCCTGGTTCATAGGAAAAGGCTGGGCAGGCCCAGGTAGCTTTGACTCAAGAAAAAGTTCTCTTTATTATGATACTAGTGTCCCGGTGCATGGATTTGTGCACAATGAATGGAAAGTAATTAGAATAAATATTTTAATATCGCTATTCGCCCTTTCTCTATAATAGAAGCGTCAACCAAATTTATGATCGACAATGACATATCAAAACACAGACATGTAATTGGCACCAGTGAGAGCTTTATATGTATCATGCATGCGTGAGTCAACTTAACATCATATATATAACATTTATATATATATTTGCTTAATTAGACCTGCTTTCTGATTTAGCTAAACTTTTTCCAGCCCAGTGAAGCACCCCAACTTCTCTTTCAAGTAATTGTCAGCAACACAGCAGTAAATATCAACATGAAGCAGATTATTATTGCAGATCACACAGGGAGAAAAAAAGGGTAAAATATTTAACTGCAGCAGTGTTTAACTATATTCTATGCAGTGAGAAACCTGAAGTCATTTGCAAGGTCCACCATTTCTTACTTTTTTTCAGTCAGGTCAAGTTTCTAAACTTTCTAAATCTCTTGTCTTGCTAATGAAAAGAAAATAGGATTCTACTAAGTCTCTATCTACCTACCCCAGGATTTCTGTGAGGATCAAATGAGATGAGGCATGGGAAAATGCTTCACAAACATTTGGTTGAACTGTAAAATGTTTGCACCTGACTGTAAAGCAAGTCGTGTCCCTGGCTGAAGAAACTGTAAGGAGGCTAGTCACTAGGGAGAGGAAGCCAGGCATTGCTATGTGACATCATTACCCGGCGCCTACAGCCACCGTTTCCGGGCTGAGCTGGGCTGTGGGATGCATTTTGGGCCATGGAGTCTTGGCAGTGTTGGCTGTGATTCAATGGACTGTCACTACCGGGTGGTGGTGGGGCCTATGTCCCACTTGGGGGAAGCCAACCATTGTTTTGTTGGCACCAGGTCCATGGTACCATTTATTTTTTAATGGCTGCTTATCATGGCAGCTCTTGCATTGAGTGTCTGCCCCTGGTGGTTAGTGTACATAAGTACCTGTTGGAGGGAAGAACGGACACTTAGTCATATATATATATATATATATATATAGACTAGAGGCCCAATGCACAAAATTTGAGCAAGGGTAGGCCTTCCTTCACTTGGCTGCCAGCACCAGCTTCCCTCCAGCACCCGGTACCTCTGGTACCTGGGACCCGGGCTTCCCTCCAGCTTCTGGCAGGCACCTAGGACCCGGGCTTCCCCTGCAGCCCTGGCTTTGTCTGGAAGGACGTCCGGAAGGATGTCCAGAAGGGCATCCAGTCTAATTAGCATATTACACTTTTATTATTATAGATTTGGCCTCAGAGTTTAGTAAAAAACAAACAAACAAAAAACCTGTAATGACATTATCATAAAATATAGTCCTAAAATTATGTACTTCATCATTATACATCAAAGATTCTACTTAGTTGGCTTTTTCTAAAAAATATGTATCCTATATAATAAAAGCATAGTATGCAAACTGTCCCCTCAACTGGGAGTTTGTCCTGGAGTTTGACCAGGGGGCGGGGCCAGCTGCGGGAAGGGAGGGAGGCCCCTGCCGGAGGCGGCAGCGGTGGCAGGAGGCCTGGGCTGGCAGCGGCAGCATCAGGTGGCTGGGGGAAGGAAGGGAGGCCCTGGATGGCAGCAGTGGTGGTAGACAACCAGGGGATGGGAGGGAGGCCCTGACAGTAGCAGGCAGCCCGGGGAAGGGAGGGAGTACCCGACTGGCAGCCAGCAACCACTAGGGATCCTACCAGTGCACGCATTTTTTGCACTGAGACTCTAGTATCTTTATAATTTGGAACATGGTATCTATCTGAAAGTTTAAATGTTACCAAACCTCACATCAATGTTTATTTATTAGTACATGTTATAGTTTCTTTCCCCCAACTTTGCACTTCATTGATTTCTATAAGATTTGTGACACAGTTTAAAACATCAAATATAAAAAAAAATAAAACATCAAGTATACCTTAGTCTGATTGACTATTCAGTGTTTGATTTTTTTAAGGGGAGACTTGGATAGAACTTGGAAATTGATTTTTACATTAAATTATTAGATTAGAGTAGCAACTGTGAAGGTCCAAATGCCTTCTCCGAAAGGATATTAGTCAAGACAGGCATCCTGTGGTTATATAGTCATATGATAAAATGGTATGTGTGTGTCTATGTGCATTTGCTGGAGAAAAGGGAAAAATGGCCAACAAAATTCATACCCATGCAAAGATTAGAATATTTAAGTTAAGAGGAATAGAATCTTTCAAATATCATGCTCTAGAATGGGGTTGGGGCTGGGCACAAGGAGTGGGAGTGTGTGGGGAAGTGAAGCTTCCCAGATGATGTATTAAATTGTGTTAAAATACTTTGTAGCTTTGCATTTTGACCCTGGGAACAGCTTATGCTGGGTAAATAAATTAATATACATCAATGGTTACATCAACTTTTCACGTAAAAGAATAGAGTATTACACCTAAACCTAATATCTTTTCTATTAATTAAACAATATTCTTTAATAGCCTTGGACTATCTACTTTTAAGCAAGGGACTAATCACTAAATAACTGTGGCCTAAAATAGACAGATATTATTACTGAATAGCTTGCCCATTTCCTTTTTCAAATGCATAATTGTAGGCTTTTATTGGTTTTGTTTTCATCTGTTCAGAATGCTTCCCCCTCCTTCCTTTTGGTTGGTTTGTTTGTTTTAAAGACCAGCACCCCTGGGGGAGTAGCTAAACACACATATTCTGAAAAGTCTTTTGTGTCTGTTCATCTTGGCTAAGGAACCAATCCCAGAACTGACTGTTTGTATGACAATGTTGATATCTGATTCTGTAACTCAAAAGAAAATAGGAAACTTTCTCTTGGCATCAATATTTCTGAGTTTTCTTGGACTTAGAATTTCATTTTTTTCCCTAAGAACAGTTAACTTTGACAATTTAAAATCCACATATATTATGAATATACATTTGACTATATATTTGAAAAGCTCCAAAATCAGGTGAAACTAACCTAAAAGTTTCTGAATCTCTCCTACTAATTAACATTGTTAAGTTTCAAGCTATCCGTCTGTTATTCACATTTTGTGCTTGTATCTTTATTTCTTTTTTCCTTCCTACTGTTTCTAATCTTCTTCTTCATCTGTGCTATTTAAATTCTTTCATATTAAAAGGTCACTATTAACATAATGGTATTGTGAGCACTGTTGAAGAAAAGCAATATGCAAATAAACAACCCTATCTTATCCTACAATAACTTTGGTTGACTAGTTCATTAACTGCTATTGAAGTTACAGAAATTAGGTTCAAAACTGCCTGATTTCACTGTCACAACTACATGAAGACTGCATGTAAACTGAGAGCTCATCTTAAAACTAGCTCCCTGAAGGTGCAATATAAAAAAATGCTAGTAGAAAAAAGGGTCAAATTGGACTATGAAAGCCCAGCTTTAACTTGTCTCTTTTTCATAAACCTCCTTCATTTTATCTTATCTAAACCCAGGCTGGAGAAAACTTTGTGAGAAGTAATGTAAAAGGACTTTTAAAGTTTTAAAGTGTTATGCAAAGCAAAAAAAAATAAAAAAATTAATGTCACCATCAGTGCAGGCCATATAAAATATCCATGTGTATATTTAGCCTGTCAAGAGATTGAGAATTCATTAATTAAATTTGATTTAGGAATTGTATTTTCTTCTTCTCTGCATTACAGAATTTTACAAGCTTCTTTTCAGATTGTAGGTTCAGATATCAAGTTTTATTTAGTAACTAGAGGCCCGGTGCACAAAATTTGTGCACTCGGTGGGGGGGGGGGGGTGCGTCCCTCAGCCCGGCCTGTGCCCATTTGCAGTCCAGGACCCCTTGGGGGATGTCCACCTGTTGACTTAGGCCCACTCCCCGGGGGATCAGGCTTAAGCTTGCAGTCAGACATCTTTCTGGTAGCCAGGGAGCCCTCAAGGGATGTCTGACTAAAGGCTTAGGCCCCCAAGGGATCAGGTCTAAACTGTTAGTTGGACATTCTTAGTGCTGCCATGGAGGTGGGAGAGGCTCCTGCCACCACCTCCACACTGGCCAGCATGAGCCAGCTTCTGGCTGAGTGGCACTACTCCTTGGTCTGACCTAAACCCTAGAGATTAGTACTTCATTTTACAACTTTTTCTCGGTTTATAGGCAGCAGCAAACTCAGACCACACAGTCGGGTGTGCGCCTGGGCCCTCCTGCCCTCCGATGCCATGGCGATCCTGGGCGCAGGCCAGCCAGCAACCCCGACCCCAGTGGGGTCCGGGGTTGCTGCCTGGCCTGTGCCCGGGCCCTCCCACCCTCCGATGCCATGGCGATCCTGGGCATTCCCGCCCTCCGATTGCCATGACATCACTCCTCGCAGGCCAGCCGGCAACCCCGGACCCCACTGGGGTCGGGTTTGCTGTCGGTTTTCCAATGGCGATCACCGGCTGGGGGTGGGGAAAGGCAGCCTTTGCCCACCCCCTAGCTCTTGCCTGCTGCCTGGGTTGCTGATCACCATTCTTCAGTCCTTCCCCTTTCGCCTCCCATCATTGGGCATATGCAAATTAGCCACCATTTTTGTTGGCGGTTAACCGCCATCTTAGTTGGCAGTTGATTTGCATAAGGATATGCTGATTAGCCAATGGGAAGGGTAGCAGTCATACGCTAATTACCATGTTTCTCTTTTCTTAGTGTAGATAGATTGTAACAAGTAATCAACAATATCTGTGGCATAAAAGTAAAACTTTATCTTGTTAAGCAAGACATCTATATTTCCTTCTTATTCCCTTCATGTTCTCCCAGGAAAGTACCTGTTTATCTCTCTCATTAGAAAAATGAACAGGACTTGGAGAGAATAGTTCAAAATTGAAATAATGGCTTAGTATTTGGTGCATGGTGGGTAGGTATGCAATAGGAATTTTTGAAAAGACTACTCAATAATAATTGTTAATAGATTTGTGTGCTTTTTAAAGGCTGTTGACAATTGGTCTTCAAAGTCTTACTCCAGTCACTTGTGCAACCTTACCTTAGATGGGGGCAGGGGACACAGTGTGCAGGGCACCTCCTGAAGCCTGCTCTTGGGAAGAAAGCAGGGAGAACCTCCCTCCAAGAAGCACAACTTTGGTTCAGTATAAGCATTTCCTTCTTTTCCTGGTTCTCTGAGTGTTCAGATTGTTTCTCTTGTTTTCTGGCTTTTTTTTTTTTAATCATGGTTGGCTAGCTCCAAATCCTCTGTTGTTCAAGTTTGTTTGTGTTTTTGTTTTTTGTGTTTTTTTGCACAAGATATAAAATTTTAATTTGAAAAGATATGAGATAGGAAACACATTTTTTTGTCTAAAGTTTTACATATGTTTCCTTTTTCCCAGATTGGCTCCCCTTCACTCCTCCCACCCCCATTCATTCAAGCTTCTTGACTGTGCTCCTGGGTCCTGAACAAGTGACAGGGACCTCTATCTGACATCTGCCTACCCTTCCACACTCTGCAGTTTGCTATTCAGACTTCGCTGTGCTCAAGTAACATGCATGCATTCCACCATGCATGATTCTGATTATTAGGCCACTGTGATAGGTTCCCTCTGACCCGAGGCCACTCTGATTAAGTTCCTCTCTCTTCCCCATGCCAGTTCTTCCTTCCAAAGACTCCTAGGCCTCTGGTTGGGTCTGTTTTGCTTTCCTGGCAGAAATGACTCCTGGAGCTCATGTGGAAATAACCTTGATCCTGGCCTGCCTTGTATCACATCTTGAGCAAACAACTTCAGAGAACCACAGAGATGGTTTACAGATTAAAGAATGAGAGTAATAAGGAAGGTTAAAGAACAGATATTATTCAGCCTGGGAATGTGAGTCTGAGGGACAACTTAATGATGGTCTCCAATTATGCTGAGGATTCTGTTAGCATCTTGGTGCTGCAAATTGCAACCAGCTGTTTTTAATCTCTACTGAGGACAGAAATCATGGATATGAGTGTCAAGTATGGCACAAGAGATCAGGGCTAGGCATCAAGAATTTCCTGGTGGAATTTGTTTATAGCAATCTCCATATAAACAGAAAATGTGGAATAAAATGAATTCAGTCTCATATCTTTGATTTCCTTTGGGTGAACTGGAATACTGAACTCTTGAGTGGCTCAGGTTTTCAACTGACTTACAGCAACAATATTCAAGGTCATCTGCTTTCCAGGTGATAAGAATAAAGATTGAAGCTGACATGGACACTCTGAGCATTCACATGGGCTCCTCCCATTTCTCCATTATCTTACCACACCTCTTCCATCATATCTTCTGCTTCAAGTGCCAATTTTGTGATGAGGATGTAAGAACTGAATAAGACAGGGTATCTGTTCTTGATGCCAGTTTACATAGGGTTTTTTTTTTTTTTCAAGTAAATCATATTGCAAAATAATCATATAAATGGAAAGCTTTGTGCTAACATGCAACTTTCATTCATTTGTTTAAAAGATACTCTTCATCTTTCACTTATTATTTTAAACTAGGGGCTCAGTGCATGAATTTGTGCACCTTGAAAGGAACTGTAGGCCGTGAGGCTGTGGTGGGCATAGGGGCGGGTCTCGGCCCATCCTCTGTGCCCCTGCACAGCCCCTCCCGCCATGGCCCCTAGTCCCCTGTCTGTTGGCAGCCCCCTTCCCGCCACCCCCACTCCCATGCACTGACAGGACTGGCCCTGCTCACACCCACTGACTGCAAAGAGCAATTGGGGCAGGTGCCAGCAATGAGTAGGAGAGGAGCAAGGGAAGGTGGAGAAGCCCTGAGAGGCAATCGGGCCAGCAGCCCCTGCTCCCACCAGCTGAAGGTGCTAAGTGATTGGGATTGGCGTGGGGTGCAGGCAGCGGGTGCAAGTGCCCGGCAGGACCATGGTGCACGGGAGCAAAGAATTTTCAGTAACCACCAGAGGCTTGCCCTGATGATAGCGACTGGTGCCCCGCCTTGGTCTGGCACCCCCGCTCACCTGCTCCACCATCCTGCCATAGCCAATGCCCATCATGCATCATGTTCCACGCACACCCACTGATGGTCAGTGCATGTCTATTTGCACCGTTTGGTCTATTTGCATATGAGGGATTTATATATATATATAGAAGATATTTCCCAAGCAAGGTATATGGTGCTAGGCACAGTGCTACAAATGCAAATAAAATTGCATTAAGTTGTGGTATTATTCATTCTTTAAGTATCTTAATGGAAAATGTTTTTAATCATTTATTTTTTACCCTATATAAATTTGCAAGCATTTATTGGGGTCTTAGCTCTTAATTTAGTAAATGCCCAACCTCTATAGAGGAACATTCTCTGATTTTACAAACCCCTTATTTTTCTACTGGCATTTTAGATTTTTTTCTTCAATTCTTATGAATTCAGAACATATTTTTTGAGGGTTTTAGAATGATCTAATATTTGTCACCTATGGCATCTGAGACGTAGCCTGTATATGTGTCCATTTTATTCTTCAAAATTACCTGTAAAGATTGCAACAAGCCAGTTTTCAGAAATCAGTAAAACTTATTTCCCTAAGTGACCTGCAGGAGTGCCTCCTAGGAGGTAGATTGTGCTGTAATGCTGATCGTTTTTCCAGCACTCCTGAGGCAGATAATGGTCCCTCTCATTGAGGCAAGTCAAGGTGGTGAGTAGTTCATTACCATATAGAGAGGCTTTGCTTCCATTGCTCACCTCTATCAGAAGGCTTGCTTTGTTTTTTACAGAATTCTGATTAAATCTATGATTATCAAAAAGTATTCCCTCTATCTCTTCTAGTTCTACCTTATACAGGCCTCTGGTTTAAAGGATGGGTCTTTTTTTCAAACAGTCAACAGCATGGGCAGCCAGGGATTTTCTAATGTGTGTCCACCTGACATCTGCCAGACTGGATTACAAGTACCATTCACCTGGGGCTGAGCATGGGCCCTCTTGTTTATTTACCTAAAGCACTTCCTCCTCTAATTGTCTTATTCAGGGTAAGTCTTCTTTTTCCCCATTGGCTTCCATATCTACGACATGCCTCTCTTTTGAATCTTAACCCCAGCCATTCCCTCCTAAGGACCCAGACCAAGTCTGTAGAATGGTTTCAAACTTTAAAAATGTTTAGTCTTAAGGTAACACCCATCGTATCTAAGTCTTTCCCTATGCTAGTAAAATCCATTAAAACAAACCAACAATTATAGTTGAGCTTCTGGAAATTTGGTGCATTCAAATCCTTACCAATATCCTAGCAAGTACTGATATCACCACAGTTTAAGAAACTGAAGCTACTGAACTTGTTGATCATGATCCCTCTTAAAGACAACTCAATAGAAACTAACTTAGAAAGTTTTATGATAGCGTTTGAGGATGTCCAACCATTTTCTGTCAGAAATCACTGCTCTTCTGGTTCAGTGGGGTATGCAAACATACTGATCCTTTCTGTACTTCCATTGTAAGTCCCTGTGCACATCTTGCTCGCATATCTTCATGCAAATTCTAGAGCTTTGCACATTTCATTTGGGTCTATTGTCAGACTTCTTCCAGAAGAAAGATATGTAGAGTGTGCAAATATTATTGTAAAATGTGTTCATTGTAGTTATACCAACAATAAAAGGAAATGTCTGTTGGCTATTTGGTCCTTGGTAAATCAAATTTTTAAGTCCAATAATTATTGTATGTCCATAGTGTGTGAGGTCTTGATGATCAAGAAGTTTGGGCTTTATTGTGGGATGTAATAAATCAGTAAACAAAAAGGTCAATAGGCCCTAGCTGGACTGGTTCAGTGGATAGAGCATCGGCCTGCAGACTGAAGGGTCCCAGGTTCGAATTCAGTCAAGGGCACATGCCTGGGTTGCAGGCTCAATACCCAGTAGGGGGCGTGCAGGAAGCAGCCGATCAATGATTCTATCTCATCATTGATGTTTCTATCTCTCTCTCCCTTCTCCCTTCCTCTCTGAAATCAATAAATATTTATATATTTTAAAAAGGCCAATAGTATTTTTATCCAAAAGAGCTAATAATTCCATATAACAAAAGAAGATTGGAGCCAAAAGTATAGAAGGCATTTTATAAATTTTTTTTAAATAAAAATAAGTAAGTGCATGAATAAATGAATAACTAAGGATAAATTAACACATAATGGTATAAATGATGCTGTAGAATTTTAGGTTATAAACTATTATTTTAGACTGGCATGATTCCAGAAAACTTTCTGGAAAAAAGCAAAAAATGAAAGGAAAAATGTCAAAAAATCTGGGGAGAACAGGTTAAAACATTACATAATTATTCAAACAAATAATACGGTTAGTTAATATTTAGTAGAGTTTACTTATTGAATTAGTGGTAAATAATCATTGAATATTTGAATATAAGGAAACCTGACCATAGAGTTAAAAATTGACAGACAAGTTTTTTCAACCCACATTTTCTCGTCTTAATTTTGTTTTTGGGCTAACACACTGTGGCAGAGTAAACATTTTAAAAACATCATTTGTCAAAGTTCACAGCAAAACCCTTCATACATAAACCAATTGAGGGAGACAACAAGACAGTAATAGGTCTATTGTTTCACTAAAAGTCATATTACCCTTGAAGAGAAAGTCACTTCAAATTGCTTAATGACCTTTGGCAAAATAACATCTTGAGTCACTTTCACTTAAGTGTGTGCTCTGACTTCAAGAACAAGACTGAAATATAATGGTTCCAGAAATGCCAATTTTTACCTGCTGAACACACTCACTGCGCACATAAATACAGTAAAGGAAAAGGGAAAGGAAAGGAAAAAAGAAACCACAGCACTCATACAGCTGTTGCTGCTTTCCGCCTAATGGGCCTTATTTGAGAAAAAAGCAGCAATTACACATTAAACTCTGACTGGATGTGTGCAGGGCAGATTCAAAAGTGTCAGAGCTCAGGAAAACACCATTATCCCCTCCCCGATCTGTTTAGTACAAAGAAGTTCCCCCACTCCCCCCATTCCCACCCCCCGACACACACCCCCTCCCCCCCAGAAATATCTGTCTGTAGGGTTGGGGACCAGGGGAAGAAATTAAACGCCTAGGCTGGGCATTTATGCTTTCCTTCCCAGCACTGAGGAACTTTGATGATTTACTACACACTACACATTTTCATCACACAAAACATCACTTACAGCACTTATGTGATTACCTAATTAAGTCATTAGACACAAAGGTGCTTATCACGAGGTAATTACATCCCCAGGATAAGAAGGAAGAAACAGAACCCAGCTTGAAGGAGTCCTCCTATGACATGGGCTCCTTCGCTGTGGAATCGGTATCCAAGCAGGCGGCGGGGGAGACGGGAGCTGGGCTGCTCACGGAGAGAGTGGAGGGTGTAGGTCAGACTGAAATGCCCTTGACATCCAGATTAGACTCAATTATGCTGACCCCAGTGATTACTGCCAGGGCACCCAGGGCCTGTGTGCATGCCGTTTCAGAGTGCAGAGCTGCAGAGATGCTCCAGAAGGCGGTGCAGCGTCAACCGCAGAGATGAGTACACTTGTTGCAACTCCCCTGGAGATCTCACTGTGACAGCATTAAACATACAAAGTGATAGGTCTGTGTGGCAAATGTGGAAGTCAAAGATTTCTATTTTTAAATATATTTGTATTGACTTTAGAAAGGAGGGGGGAGAGAGAGAGAGGAGAGAGAGAGAGAGAGAGAAACATCAACGATGAGAGAGAATCATTGATCGGCTGCCTCCTGCACGCCCCGCCCTGGGGATCGAGCCAGCAACCCAAGGATGTGCCCTGACCTGGAATCCAACCTTGAGCTCCTGGTTAATAGCTTGGCCCCTGGTCCCCAACCCCAGAGACAGGTCTTTCTGGGAGGTGGGAATGGGGGGAGTGGGGGAACTTCTTTGTACTAAACAGGTCGGGGAGGGGATAATGGTGTTTTCCTGAGCTCTGACACTTTTGAATCTGCCCTGCACACATCCAGTCAGAGTTTAATGTGTAATTGCTGCTTTTTCTCAAATAAGGCCCATTAGCCAGACTCAACCACTGAGTCACATGGGCAGGGCAAAGATTTTTTATGTGGTTTTGAAACTTTCAGATTATTTGATGGTAGCTAAAGGGACAGAAATTCCCCCTTAAGTGATTATCTTCATTATTAACATATATGCATCCACAAATTCATATGCCTGTGTGTGTATAGATGATTATACAAATACAGATCCATGTATACAGGCACAAATCAACATGAAGATACAGATGGGCCAACATTTAACAGTTACCCAAGCCTGTAAAATTATAACCAATGCACTGAAGAGTAACGTTACCTATCTCCACTGACATTATTAAAACACTAGAGGCCTGGTGCATGGATTCGTGCACTGGTGAGGTCCCTCAGCCTGGCCTGTGCCCTCTCGCAATCCGGGACCCCTCAGGGGATGTCGGACTGCCAGTTTCGGCCTGCAGGCCAGGCCAGGGGTCAGGCTGAAACCGGCAGTCCGACATCCCCTGAGGGATGTAGTAGTGTGCAAAGTGGCAAGCAGGGGGAAAAGCCCAAGTCCGGGCTAGGTGCCGCTCCCACTCATCCGGCCTCCCTGAGCTTGCTGCTGCCGCTCAGTAGCACTGCCACAGAGGCCAGAGAGGCTCGCGCTGTCATAGCTGCACTCACCAGCTGTGAGCCCATCTGTCAGCTCAGTGGCACTTCTCCTGTGGGAGCACACTGACTACCAGGGGGCAGCTCCTGCATTGAGCATCTTTCCCCTGGTGGTCAGTGAGTGTCATAACTACCGGCAGGTTGGACGGTTACTTAGGCTTTTATATATAGAGATCTTTAATTCTGTAACCTACTACATAAAAGCATACCCATATAAATACAAATATTCACACACAAAGACACATTAAGTTCTACTAAGAAGCTATGGGGGAATCTCTTTTTAAATAGATTTTCTGATCCTTGTAGGTTTTATTTACACATTGATAAGTTATAGGAACCCCTATAGTAAATGCAATGCACTGCCTCAAAAAAATTAGTGTAATGACAACTCAAAGTCATATTATTTAGATATTTAATAGAAATCATATTTTCAAGTGAAGATGACTGTGGAAAAGAAAACATACAAAGAAAAAATCATGCCGAAACCCGTTTGGCTCAGTGGATAGAGCATCAGCTTCCTGCGGACTGAAAGGTCCCAGGTTCGATTCCGGTCAAGGGCATGTACCTGGGTTGCGGGCACATCCCTAGTAGGAGGTGTGCAGGAGGCAGCTGATCGATGTTTCTCTCTCATCGATGTTTCTAACTCTCTATCTCTCTCCCTTCTTCTCTGTAAAAAATCAATAAAATATATTTTTTAAAAAATCATGATGGCTATTTAAATAGAAGTTATTTGGTTTAGGAGAAATAATGAAAAATTGAAACTTGGTGAAGTCCCCTGTTTTTCTTCCTGAAATGTTTATAATTCAAGTTTGAGACTAATATATATATATTTTCTGAATACCTTGTGTATGAAGAAATATAATTGAAAAAAATATATAAATTTTAAAGGTGTAGTCCGGTGGTGTGAAACTAGGAAGCTAGCCCATCTAAGTTCTACACTCACCTTTCTCCAATCAACTTTCTGTTTGAAGCAACACACTTAAACTTATCTTTCATACTGAGAAATAGGTCATCCAGATCTCTCCCTTTCCCTACCCACACAACCCCACAGCTCTTCAACATAACACACACACACACACACACACACACACACTCACACAATCAAAGGTCACAACTTTCCTTTCTAAAATCATTCAGAAAGCTACCGGACTAGAGGGTAAAAAAGAAAGTCTACAAAATGTTCAAAATGTGGTTTGTTTGTGGGTTTTTTTTCAGTTACATTCTACTTTTTGTTAGAACAAGCAATTATCTAGGTGGGACAAAGCCAGTGGGATTATGATTTCGTGCTATTTTCTCTGTATTTCCCAAGGACCTATGCAATGTAATTTATATATTTTGTGGATGATAGACTGGGACTAAGTGCCTTGGTCTTTACTCTTAAGATCTTGCAACCCAGGTAAGTATGTTACTGACTGTTAAATTGGGTATTGTGTAACAGGCATTGGAGTTTTCAGAAACTGTAAATGACTGGACGACGTTTACAATACAGCGCTTTGAATACAAGCACAGTAGCAGGCATAGCACAGTTGGGTAACAAACAACTCAGCCACCAAGGCAGCACATAGGAAGCTGTGAAAGTCTGTCCTACCAAACACAGTATCACCTGCTGCATTTAGTTCATTCGGGTTTTACGTCTAGTTTACAATAGGATGCATACATGTTTGGTTTTAAAATCTGCTTTTTATTGTACATGAAAGATCTATGGAAACTATTTGAAAATGTAGATAAAATTCGGGAGCCCTCCACACCATTGAGGTTCTTTCAGAGTGCTGGAGGAAATCTAATCAGGCTGTGTTTCTGGAAAGCACTTTGACACAATGTGTCAATATCCTTAAAAGTGTTCATATTTATTCACTCATATTTGTTTTATATTTGGACTATGTTCCTGGAGGGAAAAAATTACATACAAAAGTTTTAAGTACAAAGATGTTTATTATAGCAATTCTTAAAAGAAAAGAAAATAATTATAGTAATTTAAAGTGTCCAATGATGAGTATCAGCTATATAAGTTATAATACAGCCACACACTGAATAGTATAGTCAATAAAATATTCTATAAGTCATACAGTACATGTCCTTTTCAACAAAAAATAGGTTAATTTACATGTGTATATACATGGACATACATACAGAAAAATCCTAAAATCATGTAAATTTGAAATGTTTTCATCTATCAACTCGGAAAGGCTAAATAAAGTTTCTTTCATTTTCAGTTTTATATTTTAATCTTTATTCCATAATAAATCCGTACTATTTGGGCCCTAAACTTTTCTAAAAGTAAGAAGACCAATTGAGGTATTTATAACACATTTTATAACATGAGAAAAATAGAATTAAATTTTAGGCCAAAAAAAAGAAAATACAAAATAGCAACTGCATTTCATTTGACATTTTATTGACATTATTTCTCAATCTGTGCTTTTCAAATGGTCTCCTATTCACTTCCCACCTCTGCTCAGTCCTTTTGTTCCCAGATTGGCCCTTGTCTGTCTGCCAGTCCTTTAGATTGGGATGTATTTTCAGGTTCTGCTTTTGTCCATATTCCTTATAGCTCCCTACTTTTCCCTTCAGGGTTCATCCACTACTGAGGTTGCAGCTATCACCTATCTATACTAATAATAGAGGAATATGCAAATTGCCCAGGATGCCGTCACAGTAACAGTAACAACTGAACAGCAGGCTGCGTGGGGCAACAAGGCTGGCAGGGGGGTTAGTGAGGGATGACCAAACAACTGAGCAACAGGCTGCGTGGGACAACAGGCCAGCGGTAGTTGGGGGCAATCAGACCAGCGGGCAGAGGCAGTTAGACATCCCCGAGGGGGCCCGTATTGGAGAGGGTGTAGGTTGGGCTGAGGGGACCCCCCCATGCACAAATTTTGTGCACCGGGCCTCTAGTATATTAATGACAGTCTAAATTTTAACTTCAGCTGGGCCTGCAAGTTATTTCTCATAGATAGCCCACAATAACAAGTATTTGACTTACCAAAACTGAATTAACCTAAAACCTCCTTGACTCCATTTTTTTGGTCATGCCCCCAAATCCATAAACTGAGCTAGGACCCTGGAAGCCATCAGTGGTTATCCTCTCCTTCAACCCTCTGATTAAACACCAACTCTGTTGATTTCACCTCCTAAATATTTCTGGAATCTCTCACTTCTTCTTCTTAAGTACAACTGTCCTGAATCAGCTCATGTCATCACTTCCCTGAACCCACTGCTACAGTCGCCTATCTGGTTTATGTGGCTCTAGCCTTGTTCCTTCTCAAATTCATTCTACAAGGATTGGTCAGAACATCATTCCTCAGCCATAAATCTGAACAATTCACTCCCCTGCTTTAAATCCTTCAGCAGCATCCCCATGGCCTGTAAGATAAATTCCAAGCTCCTTAATGCAGTTTGCAGGATCTTTGCTATCACAGTCCTTGCTCTCTGAGAGTTTCAAGTTCAAACACAGAACATTTTATATTTCTATTCACACATTATGCTCCTCTCACTACTATATGACCCTTCTGCCTTAATGTGTTTATCTTCCTTTTCATCTGCAAATTTGTTTGGCAGCGGATTCCTACTTACCTGTTAAGACTCACCTGAGGTTTCACCTTCTTCAGGAAGTGTTACTGACTCTAAGACAACTAGTGGTGTGCTGGTTGCTGCTCTTATGAGTTTATGAGTAATGACTATTCATTTTTTAGAAATTAGGCCAGTTGTTGAACATGGCCATTAATAAACATTAATTTCAATAAATGAATGATTAAGTTTGCATTCTATCTATCTATCTATCTATCTATCTATCTATCTATCTATCTCTCCTGACTAGACACTTATAGATTTTATTTATGTTTTCAAAGAACCACCTTCTGGTTGTATTGAGTTTCTCTACTGATTTCCTGTTTTCAATGTCATTGATTTCCACTCTAATTGTTATTTCTTTTCTTCTCCATTTTTTGGATTTACTTTGCTCTTCTTTTTCTAGTTTTATAAGATAGAAAATTAAATTACTGATTTTACATCTTTCTTCTTTTCTAATGGATGCATTCAATGCTATGAATCTCCCTCTAAGCAAAACTTTCACTGTGACCTACAAATTTTGATAAGTTGTGTTTTCATTTCGTTCAAAACATTTTTAAAATTCTCTTAAGATTTATTTTTTGAGCCGTGTGTTATTTAGAAGTATATTGTTTAATCCATTTATTTTGGAGTTTTCCAGTTTGCTCTTCTCTGTCTTTTTACATATCGTCTTGAAGACATGTGTTCTCTTGCTGTGTGAGCTACTTTGGTGCCCACGTCCTCTCATAGAATGTGACCCATTGAGGTTAGAGAATGTCTCATTCACCTTTTTCTCCAATGTCCAGCCTATGATCTAACACAAAGTTGGTGCTTAGCAACACTGGGTGAATGAATGAATGCACTCTGTAAAAATAAATTCACAAATTAAATTTAGGAGAGAATACACCAAAAAGTAAGTAACAAACATTTCTGGATTGTGAAATTATGGTATTTTAAAAAAGATTTTAATATATTAAAATAATAAGCATATTTATATTAAAGCGATTTGTCCACTTCAATTTTTATTCCAGTCCTGCTGCTCAGAGTCATCTACTTTCAGTGTTTACAGCTGTTTCATCTGCTATTTACATCCATAGTCCTGGAGACTATGCTCATATTACTATATCAATGCTGTTTCTTAATATATATCTCTCAATTATTTGAAGATATAGCTTTTTATTTAAGAAAAACAGCACCTAAACACACACACACACACACACACACACACACACATTCCAATATTTAAATCACATGTCTTGATTTAATCAACATTAGGTGTCTGTAATATTAAACTATGTAAATACTGTTCACTACTGAGCCAAGTAATACATTTCAGCTTTGTTTCCTTTATTATACAAATTTCTGTTTTCCATGGAGATATTATTTGTTTTACTTTTTTCTGCTTGGACCAGGAGGCATGGATAAAAGCACATATCAAAGAAGATGAAATTACAGAATGTGGATGCTTGATGACCATAGGCTGCCTATTCTCATAGTTCATTTAGGTGACAAAATAAATACTTTTACTCTTAAACCACCATTATTTTGCATTTTCTACTACATGCTTTTGCACTTCATCCTAAAACTCTAATTTGTACATTTTCCTTACTTATTCATATTCTCATCCTCTCCCTCCCTCTTTTTCACTCACATTCTCTCCTTAACAATTATCACTTTCTGAAGTCATAAAACCTGTGCAAAAAACAACAACAACAACACATAATCACATTACCTTGGACAACTAATTTATTTCTCTAAGCCACTGCTTCTTCATTAATAAAAGTGGGATGCTAACACCTACCTCAGAGTCATATTGGAGGTTTGAGAGATAAGATGCATTGAAAGGGTTTAGCACAGTGTCTTAAACACAGTAAATAAACTCATAGTAAGTGGAAGGTAGAGAGGGGCTGGTAGTTGTGGTTAGTTGCAATAGGTAGAGTCGAACTAGTAAAGGTCATAGGAGCAGCCATGACAAGAGGAAGCCTTCTCTCTCTCAGACCACCATGGTTTGCTATCAGATAGTTCAACCATCCTCCTCATTTTATTATCTAGTTATACCCATAATGAATATTTGTCATATGCATATTTTTATCTCATTGAATTTTCTCTATTCTCTGATTTTTTTCCTTCATCTTTTTTTTTCAATTTTGGGAGTTTTCAATACCACTCTATGTAAGCAAACCCATAAATATTTCTTTCTTGAATCTTTTTTTTTTTTTAATTTCCTTGGTTCTGGAGATATCTCTGGGCTCCCCATAAACATTCCCAATCAGAATAGTCTCATGTGCAAAAATAAATTGGAGACTTGAAAATGTGACCTTTCTCAGCTTGACTCTGATCATGCATATCAGAAACAAAGTGAACAAGGTGAATATTTTTCTTATTATTTGACATTAAGGTTTATTTTCAGACAACAACCTTGTTTCTGTAAGTAATGAGCTCAAATGCTTTTAAGCAACCTGATTATAATCTATCAAACCAACTGTGTGAGAGTTGGCAAAGAAGAATGACATAAACATTCAAAAATATTAAAGTATATAGCTTTCTGTATATTAATACTATAATGAATGGGATGTTTTTTTGGACAAGTAGAGAGCTGGGTTACTCTATTTATCATGGGTATTTAAATTTTAAAATCCCCTCTACATTATAATGTCAAATATAATACATAGGACTTAAATAAATGGTAACATGTTTGTTTTGTTGCTTTTCTTTTCTTTTATTTATTTATTTATTTATTTATTTATTTATTTATTTTTTGCTGAACTCTTCCAGAGAATTTCTTTTCGAGTCCCAATCCCCAATGTAAAATGGGTTCATTTCTGGCTTCCTATTTTATACCTCACTATCTTTGTAGTTCTCAGGAGTAGTGTAATATCTTATGCAGCCAAACCTAATCTTAAATACAGAGGGTACATGGAGTTAAAACAAAACAGAAAATAAAACACTTGTTTTCCCATGTAAAGAAAGTGTGAGGGGTAGGGAAAGTAGAGTTTAAGGCAATAGTAGGTATAAGTAGGCCAAAAAAAATGAGATCCCAATATTTATTAAGCACCTTCTATATATCAGTCATTGAACTAGCTGATTGACAAATAATATGCATATGACAGATCATTATGGGTATGACTAGATAATAAAATGAGGAGGGTGGTTGAACTATCTGATAGCAAACCATGGTGGTCTGAGAGAGAAAAGGCTTCCTCTTGTCATGGCTGCTCCCATGACCTTTACTAGTACTACTCTACCTATAATCATACTTAATTTCTGATCAACCCAACCCCAAAAAAATCAAGATGTAAAAACATTGTTAACACTTTGTAGGTGTGAAAATTGAGTCTCAAGATGTTTAAATAACCCTAACTCATCAAAACTATACCAGAGTTTTAATTTAAATCCAAATTTGTTTAGCAACTATTTTTGTATGTCTGAACTATTCTATAAACAAATAAAAATTACTTAGAAAAAAAATACTACCTCCTCTCTACTTCAACAGCAATAAGAACATGGAAATGGTGAAGGAAAAAAAAGGAATATGATCACAAGGCAAGCATATAGCACTTTTCAAATAAAGAAAACTGAGAATGGGGATCATTTCTATCTTGTTCTTCAAAGAAAACAAACACCAAAGAAGAAGAAAATCACATTCAGGACTTGTTTTTAAAATAATTTAAGAGTCTTCAAATTCCTACTAATCTGTGCATGAAGTTTAAATGTTTCTCAGGTAGTAATATTTCTAATTACATATCATAATAACATCCTTTATGGTATTTTATAGAGGGTAAAAAAAGAATCAGAAACAAAACACCTATTAATTCATACATACAAAAATGCAGACCAGAAATATTTAGGATTTATCTGAATGTACTTCAAACTGAAACTCTTTCAAGGTTTGCCTTTATCTGTAGTCCTAATTTTTGCTGTTTAACTTTTCTGTTCTTCAGAACAATCCAAAATTGATGAGTGTTTTTTTTTAATTTCTGGTAAAATTTAACAGTGGAAACCCATATTGTTTGTAAAAGCAATTGAGCTGCTGATAAAGAGGTTACACTAATTCAAGCCAGAGTTCACAAATTTTCTTCAACAACAGTAGCAGTGGGAAAATCATGGAATTTGAGCTGAAGGGCATACATTTTTATTTTTGCAATATTGATCCATTGGAAATGAAAATGGAAGTCCCATTTTTCTCTTGCTTAACTAAAATGGTTCCCACAGACTCTGAGCCCATTATTAACATCTTCTGTCTTATGTAAATTAGAAGTTAATGAACATAAAAACCATTAGTCGTCACTTATGGTTTATAATTGAATCAATGCCATTGATTTTAAGTTTAGAAGCACTCCATGTTTCAATAAGGCATGTAGAGGCTTTTAGGACTCTGACTTAGCTCTGATTTAGCTCCATAAACAAACGCATCAGATTGATAAGAATTCCCAGAAGAAATGAAACACGGCATTTAGTGTGTTTAGTGCTCAGAATTCCATATTCATGACATGAAATCCCACTTTTTTTCATACCCTCAAGCCTGACCTATTGAGGAAAGTTTTGCAAAACAGAATACAATAAGATTTGCATGTTAAAGCAACATTAAATCTCTCTTCTTTCATAAAGTCTCCCCCCGCGCCATCTCACCGCTACACACACACACACACACACACACACACACACACACACACACAGAACTGTGTAGGGTCTAGAACATATTCAATAACTTGTACAAAACAAGATGAATTTTCATTGCAGTCTGGGGACAAAGGTTATGGAATTGTGGTCAATGGGGACCCAGTAACTCTTTCTGAATGATGGTACTTTCTGCTCCCCCACTGGGATTGTGGGGGCCCTGCACTTACCTCACAGTGGTGTGAGCCATGTGGTCACATTCTATAAAGTCATCACTTTCTAAGGTCAATAGATATATGGAGCAAAGGCCAAGAAGCCTTCTTACTGAAGTCTCTAACGAGAAAGTCAACAGCAGCACACCATCAATTTAGTTAGAAAAAAAAGTGACTTGGTGTCTAATTTCTGAACAGTGGTTTCCACTGAATTAAGCCTACTTTAATGAAAAAGGAGTGCTACCTAATTGGATCTGTAGTTTTCTCTTTTAATAGATGCCATTGATTTTTCCCAAATAGGTACTATTTTGCTGAAGTTTATTTATCAAGAAATAGGAGTTCACATTTTAGCCACTGCCATTACCATTGGATTGGTTTTCTAGATTACCTTTCTTTTTCTCCTTTTTCCCCACCATGTGGTTCAAATGGGACAGTGAGTTAAATATATGGAATTTGACCACCTGGCCATCTTAAAAACAACTATAAGTTCAAGAGGTTTTATCTTCTGTATTGTCTACAATATTTACAAGAAAAACTTATGAAGGGGAGGGTATAAAAAATCAAAATATTTCTCTAGAGCAGCCCTGGCCGGTTTGGCTCATTGGATAGAGCATCGGCCTGCGGACTGAAGGGTCCCAGGTTCGATTCCGGTCAAGGGCATGTACCTTGGTTGCAGGCACATCCCCAGTAGGGGGCGTGCAGGAGGCAACTAATTGATGTTTCTCTCTCATCAATGTTTCTGACTCTCTATCCCTCTCCCTTCCTCTCTGTAAAAGTCAATAAAAAAAATATATTTAAAAAAAAAAAAAATATTTCTCTAGAGCAAAAATCCATACTTGTCCATAAATAAGAATTATACACACACATACATATATATATATATATATACATACACATATATACATATACATATATATACACACATATGTATGTATATTAAAATGTATTTTATTTAAGTGCCTTTATTCAATGTGAAGTTTCACAAAGACTATCATTTCAGTACTGGTTTTATACTGCCAAGACTTTATGCTTGAAGCCACTAGCTATAAGGGCTCCCCCAAATTTCCAAAGGGTCATCTCCCTAGAAGTGTGGGGGAGGAAAGATGCACAGCTATGTCAAATAAATGCACCAAGCAAAAAGAAAAGCATTTTTACTCTCTCCCTGTTCATAAATTTCTGACAATGACCAGGGCATTCACATGCATTCTGAACTCAAGTGTCTACAGCCTGAAACTTGCTCAACCCTCCCAACTGTTCAGTCCCGGGTATTTGTTACAGTGATGCAAGGCTGCACCACTCGGACTTAAACCACACGTTGCTTTTCCCTTTCATTTGTGGCCAGCCGCCCAAAGCCACGCAGCAGGTGCTGTCTCGGGAATGTCACCATCTCATAAAAGTCTTGTAACAGAACACAGAGACAATGGAGTTCTCTTTGGACGCACTTTGCTTTCCTTGACAGATTACATTCCTAATGAGACAGTGTCTCAAAGTGTAAGGCAGAAGAACAGTATATATGTTTTATCATTCAAAAAAAATTAAAAAATCACTGGGCAATGACCCCAGTGCTGAGTGACTGGAGTTAAGAAAGCAACTGCCAGCTGCCTCACTGGCTGGCGTTGAAGGGGGAAGGTTCAGGCAAAATTCTCCAAAAGGCAGATATTTGCACTCATTTGATGCTTCATAGGATGACACCTCAATTGCTTTCCTAAGTGGGTTTTGGGGGTAATGATAGTTTTAAAAATATTCAAGGGAGCGAATTTCAATTCCAGTGATTCAAAGGAGTAAGAGAGCAGAAAAGTTCAAGTATGTTAATGAATAGAGTCTGAACCACGACAGTTACAACTATGAGATGCAATCCCTCTACTTTGGCATCTAAAGGCTGTGGGTGTAAGGACTGGATCCTGGCTATGTCAATGTCCAGCTTCCCTGAAAAATCATGAAGTTGTGTTTTTATGATACTCTTTGGGGGACTGTGAGGTGAAAGTGAATGCCCCCCCCAAAAATAGTTTAATTATTTATCTTAGAAACAGATATCATATTGTAGCAAACTATAGCATAGTGCACAACCCAGATACAGAGCATACAGCCCTAAAATTCAATGGGAGAGATTTTATTTTCAGTTAAAAATTGGCCTCAATTGTTTTTACTTGATTTGTCTTGGGGAGATGATCCTTTTTGGGGACTGGGTCTCAGGGCACAATGGCTGATCCAGTAATGATCATATCAAAGCTGTCTCCTTATGTGGATTCAAATGCAGCTCAGCTCAGCTCATGACCCTCTCCAAGCATTACTATTTTATGTGATAAAAAGATTTCAGAGTATTGCCTATGGGAACTGAGTATTCCTAACAGACAATATCATTATTGCCTCCTAAGCTATGCAAGCTGCATCCCTAGAGTTAATCTTTCCTCTTTTAATGGGGGGGGGGGGGGCTTAAGTAAAAATTGCTATGCATTTTTTGTAACAGGCAGCCTCTTACGCATCTGCCTTGCAGCTGTCTGTCATTTTATGATCCTCATATACAGCTAAAGTTGGTGAGGAGAAGACTGAGCACCTGCCATGGTCTGGGACTTTACATTCAATAGCTCATTGATCCTTTCAACCTGCTAAAATAATTGGTTTTATATTTTAGATGAGGAAACTTAATATCAGGCAATCAGTAAGTATTCCTAAGTCACAACTGACAGGTGTAGAACCAGCATTTGAATCTATGTGTATCTGACACAAAAGCTTATGTTCTGTGCATTATAAGACACTTCCTTTGGGGGAAAATGCACATGCTAAGTTTGTTCCCTTAGCATATCAATTGTCATACAATAGGGTGTGTGTGTTATGTGCCATTGAGTGGGCTCCCACACCTGGTGACCTGATGAATGAGTGATGTCTACAATGTACTCATCACGTAAACTCCTTTCCTACTTAGAGGGTGTGTGTTGTTGTTTTTTCCAATTGAACTAAATTAAGCTGAATAAAACTCAGTGTCAAATAAGTCTCAGAAGGTTTGGGGATTGAATGGAAGTGGACATCTTGCCAAATTTAACAGCCCACTCTAAACCTTCTGGGCAGTAAGTTTAGAGCGCAGATTGAGTCGTTAAAGCTTCAAGATTCCTTGTGCTTGACAAGCTGTGGTGTCCTGTACAGAAGCAAAATGCATGTTAAAGAAATTTGTAGACATTAATGGTCTCATACACAGGACCAGGTAACATTTACCCTATAAAGGCTTTTTTTTAACCCTCACCTGAGGTTATGTTTATTGATTTTTTTTTAGAGAGAGAGGAAGGGTTGGGTGGGAGAGAGAGAGAGAGAGAGAGAGAGAGAGAAATACATTGCTGTGAAAGAGAAACATAAGTTGGTTGCCTCTCTCATATGATCCCTATCTGGGAATTGAACCTGCAACCTAGGTATGTGCCCTGATCAGGAATCAAACCCTCAGTCTTTTGGTATATGGGACAATGTTCCAACTAACTAAGTCACCTGGCCAGGGCCCTATAAAGGCTTTCAAATTTGGCATCCATTCAATGGGTATGCATAATGTTTCTTTTTCTTAATCAGTTCTCACTGGAAATTTCATTTACTCTATTTATCCGTAAAGATTTTCCTTAAAAAAATCAATGTATAAGGATAATAGAGATAAATTAAGGAGTAGAAAGAAAACTGTAGTTTCTAAAAAATGGGGTACATTTATGAGCAGTTGGTAGTGTGTATTTTTAATTATCATGCAAGATATCTGGTAAACCCCAAACCCAGAACACTCTTTGTTCACCATTTAATTGTGGGTGGTAATTTTATTTCAGCTACTTTTCTTCTTAAACTCTTTGGCTTGACAAACTGGGCTTTGTGTCCTATGACAGCAGCTTTTCTCAAGAGAATTCTGGTACTTTCTGATTCTGGTTGGACTGGAAATACCACAAAAACAACTTTCCTTATGGTATTTTGGCACTTGGACCATCAGGACCAGATGGTACGCAGAAGTGCAGAGGAAGCACTGACTATGAATAATGATACATTTTTAAAAATCATCTAATCTTCTCTAACTTTATTGCATTTCAGAGGAAGGTGCATGCCAATTTACACTCTGATCAGAACATGTTCGTCTCTTCCCATGGAGGGAACCCGGATGGCAAGCTACAGGATGATTTGGAGTTAGAACAACCATGAGACTCAGTTCTCCACAACTTTTGTTACTTTTTTAGACGAGGAGGCAGAGCCCTGAAATGAGGTCTTCAGAAGAAAGTGGAGAAAAGACTGCAGATGCAGTACTAAGTTTGACCATCAAGCTAGACAAAAGGATAAACATCATCTTCACCCACCAAGGACAGCGATGATGTGACTATTAGGTGAGCATTAACTTTGGTCACAAATGTGTGCAACAAACGTTCCCTATATTTAGTGCAAGTGTGCGCCAAGTTCTCAAAAGAGAAATGCCACTCAAATGTTAAATGTGGTGTTCTACTCTTACACAAAAGAGGTCGAAATGTTACATTGGATGCTGCTGTTTGTGCAGATTTCTTATCATTTCTGTCTGTCTCATGCTCTGGGTTCTGGGATAGTAAGAAAAATTTACCAGTGACCTATCCTCACTGAATAATTTATAAAAATATAATGAAGAAAAATCTAAATGTTACCTCCTGTCCTGTTCACACCTCTGACAAAAGTGATAAAAGAAAATTAAGTAGTAAGGAGTTAGGAAATAAGACTTAGGATGTAATTAAATCAAAGTGAGAATCAAATAGGAGAGTGGGACTAGATATTCTGAACTATTTTTTTTTTCTAAAATTTGTTACTTGCAACATTAGATTCACAAGATGTTAATAGCTTTGAGACATGCTGGGATAAATAAAATCAGAAGGGTTTTTTTGTGTGTTTTGTTTTAGAATGTGTATTGAGACTGTCTGATAAACTGGGTAGATTTTCCAAATATTAAATGTCCATGTAATCTTGGAAACTTTGTTTTCGGGAACACTTTGCAAAACTAATGACCCAAGTTTTTATGATCAAAAGGATAACCAACTTTTAAGATACCACCTTATTTACACAGAACTACATATTAAAAGGTCAGCCACATTTGTATACCTTTAGCAAACAAGTATTAAGAAAAGTTCTTCACTTATTAGATGTTCAATGTTGCTTCAATGAGACATTTTTTGGAGATACAAATTCAGGATTAAATCTGAGAGATGCAGTACCTCATGTCCTCTGTCAGAGATCTGAGAGAAGAGTAGGCATCAAAACCTCACCTTCCCCACTTGCCAACAATAGAGGGGAAGATGGTAAACCAAAATGCCGTTACTATATGGTTTTAGACAATTTGATCTTTGATAATTACCTTTGTATAGTTGTTGATCCTTCTTAGTGTTTCAGTTATTTAACATCACTTCATATTTACCAAAAATAAATAAATAAATAAATAAATAAATCTATATATATAAAAGGCTAATATGCAAAGTGTCCCCTAGGGAGTTTGACTGGGAGACCAGGAGTTCGATCACTCGCTATGATGTGCACTGACCACCAGGGGGTGGCATAGAGCATGGTGGGTGACCAATGGTGGTGGTGGCAGGGCCCAGAGGGAGAGAGGGAAGGGGGAGGTGAGGAGGCAGGGAAGAGGTGGGAACCACATGGTAGAGGCAAGGGAAGGAGAAGGCAGGGAGGTGGGGAATCTGATCATCACTGATTGCTGGCCAGGCCTAGGGACCCTATCCATGCACTAATTTTGTGCACTGGGCCTCTAGTAAATAAATAAAGCAAAGCAAAACAAGAACATATTCTTGTCTATTTTTTAAACTTTTTGGCATAATGATGAAAAGGAAAAGTAATCTCAATATCTTCCAGTAGAAATAGGGGAAAGTAGGTTTCCTTATAGTAATCTTTGTTGTGACAAATGAGAGCTTTCATTAACAGAGATTACCAAAAGTGAATGAATGCCTGAAAGGAAAGAAATTTTCACTTTGAAAATTTCCTTTTAATTTTTGTGTTACAGGGAACTAACAAAGTAAATATTCCTAATGGTCCAAAATACACCAAAAAAACATGTCTGACTAAAAAAAGTTAACTATTTAGAGAATCTACATCTCATATAATGAGAATCTGGTCCTTTCTCCACTGATGCTTTGATACAAAAGATATTTTAACATGGTATCCAGAAATATAATGTTTAATTGCCTCAGACTAGCTCTGATGAAATGATTTGACCACGCTTTAACTCAAAACAAAGATTTATAAGTGTATAACTCTTTATTAAAAATAACAATTTTATTTCAAGCATGACTTAATTTAATGAAGCAACTATTTTGCATTGGCAACTTTCCCCCCAAAAAAATCAGTACTAAAAATTATAACAGAATTTTGTAAGATTCTCTTTAAGGAAGAATTCATTATATAGGAAGATCATGTGTTTGATGATCTTAAGAACAACCTTTTGACTGCTCCAAAATGCACAAGATTAGATATGATGAAATTTTGAAGTATATTTCTCTTGACAATAAAGAATATGCTTAAAATATCTAAAACAGGGTTCTCAACTCCAGAACTATTGATGTTTAGGCTGAAAATTATTTGTTATATGGGGCTATCTTATGTTTAACGGTATCATTGACCTCTGTCCACTAGATGTCAATAACATACTCTCCTACCAGTTATAACAACAAAAAATGTCTCCAGACACTACCAAGTGTCCCCTGGAGAAAAATATTTCCCCCAGTTGAGACTCAATGGTCTAATATATTGTCCTCTCTGGACATGAATTTATAAAGAAAGTAATTTATAAAGTTCTGGAAACAGTTCCTATGTTCTTCCTGACCTCTTGAGGTTTTAAAAAAAGAAGCCTCTTAGAATACTGTATTTCTGTAAGGGTACTCACTTCTACTAACACTGAACTTCACTATTGTGTTGTTTCCAAGACTTGGTTGTCCCTGTTTTATACATTTATCACTGTACAATAGAATTTTTCATAACAATATTTCTACACTCTATAGCAGTGATGGCGAACCTATGACAAGCGTATCAGAGGTGACACACAAACTCATTTTTTGGTTGATTTTTTTTTGTTAAATGGCATTTAAATATATAAAATAAATATCAAAAATATAAATGTTTGTTTTACTATGGTTGCAAATATCAAAAAATTTCTATATGTGACACTGCACCAGAGTTAAGTTAGGGTTTTTCAAAATGCTGATACGCCAAGCTCAAAAGGTTCGCCATCACTGCTCTATAGCAATCCCCAAGAAAACAGAAATTGTTTCATTTCTGACTAGCAATGCACTTTAATGGACAACTTCTGTGCCCTTTAAGTCTTTGGACAATTTATGTGTTTTTAAATGTAATACTTGTACAGATTTTTAATTTATAAAAAGATTAAAGTCAACCCTCAGTGGTCAGCTTTGATCACATCCAGGTCAAAGCCCTTGTTTTTCATGAGACCTTTAAGGCCTTCTGTGGTCAAGACCTAGCTAACCTATAGTTTCATCTCTTTCAACGCCTTGTCTTACAAATTACACACTGAAAATGTTTGGGTGGGGTAACGCCCTCCTCTGTCTCATTCATTGTTGCCTTTGTTTCTGCCATTCCCTCTTTTAGGACTAGGAAGATTTTTATCCTCTTCCTGGCTAAATTTTAAACAACTTTTTAAATAAATAAAGTTAATATTTTTCCTGCAAACTTGATTAGTTACATGGCCTTACATATGTGTCATGAATAGAGCAGTAGCACTTGGTCAAAACAAAACAATATCATATATATATTAGAGGCCCGATGCATGAAATTCGTGCAAGAGTAGGCCTTCACAAACGCGGCTGCCTCGATCCCATGGCTGCAACCACAGCTTCATCCCAGAAGGACATCCAGTCTAATTAGCATATTATGCTTTTATTTTATATATATATATATAAAATGAACCGCACACTGTATTTTGAGTCAACAATACAAACACAAGTGGTAATGTGCAGATCGAAAATATATCCTTCAATTAAATAGAATTCAAGTGAACTACTTTCAAAAATCAAAATTTTTTTTAGCTTTTCCGGTTTTCTTTGGTGGTTTCCAATATTAAAGTACATACAGTTTACTTAGAAACTTACTTAGAGTTCTCAGGAAAAAATATTAACAAGTGATTTCATAATCGCATAACCGCATTTAAAAACAATCAAATGAACAATCATATTAAACCACTGGCATCACCAAGACATTCTACAGATGTTTAGAACTGATAGATGAGAGATAATTTCTAATTTTTCTGTGTTTACTTAACCTAAATCTGGAATATAATGGCAAAATACATATATATAGCAGCTGTGATCATTTAAGCCACTGGCTGTTTTTGTTTTCTTTGTCTAATTCACATATTTAGATGTTTTTATAAACAAAATGATTTCCCTGTAGCAGTTGGGTGAACAACCCACTGATGGTTGTTTTTTAAAACAGAGCGGGTGGTGTGTGGAGGTTTACGAGCTGCTTCTAAGAGGTGAACAGAGGTCTGTGACTATTTTTCCATCTGTTCTTTTGTGATTTACACAGATTCCACGCAGATAAAGAGGAGCTGCTACATCTGACAGAACTCCCCAAGCTGCACTATAAACAGCAGGGGAGGCCACCTGCTACTCTCCAACTTATGTTACATCAAAGCGGCCTGGATGGCTCATCCTGATTGGCTGACAGGGGTTCAATAGCAAATGCCTGCCCTATTCCACAAAAAAGAACTTAGTTGGCCTCAGCTCATTGAAATATCACCTAAAGGACTGTAAAATGGGGGAGGGAAAGGTGATTATCTACATTTTGTTCATTTATGTTTTAGAGTTCCATAAATTTTCGCAGCTACTTCTGGTAGTTTATTTTAATTTACTTTTAGAAGCTGCACCCCCAAGCTCTCTCTGAGAAGCTGCACCCCCACCCCCTTTTTAAATGTAGATATCATGGAGTAGAAGAGGATACTTTGAAAATGAGGGGGAAAGAAGATGAAAATGTTTTCTTACAATTGTCTTTTTCTGTTTTTATTTTCCTTGAGAACACAGGCAAGGGAATTGGATGTTTTCTGTTGTTTTGTTTCAGTATTATTTTATTTTATTGAGGATCAATGATTCTACTTGTGAATGAAAAATGTGAAAATTGAAGTGATAAATGCCTTCTGAACCCGGTAGGAAGGAAGCCCGGTACCCCAAAGCTGCTGTTTGCACAATTCCACCAGCCTGGTCCCCCTCAACTCACTGCATGGCCCTGTCATCAGCTTTGAAAGTATCTTCTTGTGGATGTAAATGTTCAAACCTGTAGAGAATTTTTGTAAGAGTAATTTGAGCCAAACTGATGACATATGGCAGGGGGCAAGATCTCAAATGCTCCAGAGAAAGATAGTTTTGCAGTTTCTTTTATGCATTTGAAATTAAGGAAGGGACATAAGGAAGATTACATGGAGGTGGGAGAAAGCAAGGTGGGGATTGGATTAAGATTATGTGTGCTCTTGAGGGAGCTTTGAAAGGGTGGTCAGGTATTAGAAGGAGGGGTCTCAGAGGGGATATTTCAAATTTATGTTAACCTAAATGCAATGACCAGGGCTTGCTTAAGGCAAATATAAGCCTTTGACTAAAAAGTTATATGACTGGGATGTGACTACCCACCATGACCTGCCCAGTTAGAAATGTATGATCAGATCATTCTAGGAGGTCACTTTTTATAAAAGTCCTTTTTGGTTCACATTCCTTTCAACAACTCTGAGTTATTTCATTTTCCTCCTTGACAAGTTGATCAATAATGGCGAAAACTACAAGATTGACCACCATGATGTAAAATCAACCTGGAATAATTTTAAGACATACAAGCTATGTTAAGGCATGTGGGACTCATGTCTTCCCAATTATAAGTTTAAAATCCCCTAATGCATAAAAGCAGAATATGCCAAATATAATTTAATATTTACAATCACCCTTATTATGGCTATTTTCAAAGTTCACACTCAAATTACCTGCCAATGAACTTCAAGCACCAGATTTAATTTTCAGTTCCAGGTGAGGTCCACTAAGTGTTGAAGGGAAGCATCCCCTGATGTCTTGAGTGCTTGACACATCGCTTAGGGGGTATAAGGAATTTGTATTGAATAGCTAAATTAATGGATAAATAAATGTATCTAAATGGTAAACCTCTGTAAGGGCATGTTTTACTGTCACAAGTGCCCATCTACAGTATTCCATTGAAATCCAAACAATTATAGCTCTCTGTCTCCTGAGGGTTTGAATCCTAACAGAGACATGTCAGTGTGCAGATGTTTCTGTCAAGTTCAAATCATCCACACCCCGTAAATGGAAATACACAGCTTTGTCTATGTCACAGATGTTCCCTGAATTCCTAAGCTTCCTCAGAACTGGCCGTGTCTGCCTGGGGCTGCATATCTGCCCGGGAACACTTTAGCAGAACTGTGGTGGCAGCCGGGGAGCAGGAGTGTTGGGGGTGCACTGGCAGCGAGGTATGGGAGACGCTTGCATTGTACCTGTCCTGCTGTCCAGCTCGCGTGTGATCCTTGCATAGATGTACTCCTGAGTGGCTGGAGAACACATGAGACTGCTTTTAAAGGAGAGGAAGCAACAGCAGCAAAAGAGACTCAATAAAGGCAATTAAGCAACCTTCCCTTAAATAAAAGAACAATTTAACACACTAAAGGGACAGATCATTATTGAATTTGGAAGTGGACCGCCTGGTAACCTTTGGGATTGCTTTGAAATAGGAATCTGGGTGTTGCATAGATAGTCATTGAGAAAGAGGAGTTTCAGAATTCTTTTTTTTTTTTCATTTTTTTCTCATTTATTGATTAGTATATTACAAATGTGTTCTTATCCCCCCAGTGTCCCCTCATCCCCCCAATCCTGCCCTCACCCTCACCCCCTGTTGTCCACATTCATTGCTTATGCTTATATGCATGCATACAAGTCCTTTGGTTGATCTCTCCCCCTCACCCCCACCCTCCCCTACCTTCCCTCTGAGTTTTGAGCATCTGATAGATGCTTCTCTGTCTCTACATCTGTTTTTGTTCATCAGTTTATGTTGTTCATTATAATCCACAAATGAGTGAAAGCATGTGATATTTATACTTCTCTGACTGACTTATTTCACTTAGCATAATGCTCTCCAGCTCCATCCATGCTGTTGCAAATGGTAGGAGTTCCTTCCTTTTTACAGCAGCATAGTATTCCATTGTGTAGATGTGCCAAAGTTTTTTAATCCATTCATCTGCTGATGGGCACTTAGGCTGATTCCAAATCTTAGCTATTGTAAATTGTGCTGCTATGAACATAGGGGTGCATATATCCTTTCTGATTGGTGTTTCTGGTTTCTTGGGATATATTCTGAGAAGTGGGATCACTGGGTCAAATGGAAGTTACATTTTTAGTTTTTTGAGGAAACTCCATACTGTTCTTGAATGAAGTTTTCAATTTGCATTTTTTGTAGAGCTTACAAAGGTAGCCTCGGGGGAGAAAAGGAGCAGAACATTCGTGGAAATGGTTTCCCCTGCAGTCGTTGGCAAAGAAAGAGAAAAAGAAATGGGCAGGCAAAGAAGCTTATCTATTTCAAACATATTTGGGCATTGGGGACACTGAATATAAGAGAGATAAGAGAAACAGACAGAGAGGGGAGAAATGAGGGTTCCAAGTGCACTGATTTTTTTCCATACATAAATCCAAAGTCAGAAAACTGTACTCTTTCTGAATTAAAACTCCTTGAATAGGTCTATTTGTTCTTAGCAATCCTTTTGGATCATACCTAGAAGTCAAGAAATAAATGAAAACTTAATAATTCATTTGTGTATTTGTTTTCAGTAGGAATGTCCAGGGAAAACAAATTTTCCTTGCCTGCTTCATCTCAACACAAATCAGATGCATAAATTTGTATCTGAGTGCTAAGCTGTGGATCTAAATTCTGTGTTCCTCCAGCGAGAAGGTGTCTAGTTCATGGATTTGTCTAGTCCTTAGCAGTAGTTCCCTGTACCCCATGGAGATGCTGTGGTATTTGGGATGTCAGTATCTATGATGGTCTCCTGCACCTGGGACCACTCAGCGGAGCTCCCAAAGGGACGATGAACAGGGGATGGGCAGGAGCTGAGCTGGGTCCAGAAGTCATCATCACCAACAGCAGTGCTTCTCTACAATCATTCTGTACATCATTGCCTCCTGAAAATGTCCCTCTGTCCTCTTCGAAGAGAAAATGTAGTCAGAACCTCTTTGCCTAAGAAATGTCCCCTAGGAGTTAGTGTTTTAATTCATCAACTGGTGATTAATGGGATAAATGGAAATACCCTTTGATCCTCTGATATTACTTCTCAGGGTAGATATCATCAGGTCTAAGCTTTAAGTAGCCACTCCAACAGACTATTTGGTGGTTTTTTCTGAATATTGAATCTCCAGCCATGGATGGGTTTCTCTAAGGTGATACATTCTCCCCATCCAGCCTTATTTCTCATGCCTCCTACCGGAGGGCCCTCAAGAATCACTCCTTTCCCTGTTTTGGTTCTGGCTGCCACATACTAGCCAGAAGCTTCAATGCCTTGAGCAGGTAAGTAATTCCCTCCTGGAGCAGGAACTGTATTTTCCCGCCTGTGCTGTGTTAAGACCTAACACTGGCTATCAGACTTATGTTGAAGAGGGACAGGACAGCAAGGGCAGATCTTCATGTGCTCAAGCTTAATCCTGCAAGTCACCTGCTTCAAGGGAAGTCTCCAAGCAAAGGGAGGCTGCTCTCCCTTGTCAAGTGGAAGGCACTGATTATGCCACCCAGAGGATTTAGAAAAACTGGTGTTTCAAGATTTTTCAGTGTCAACCATTTCTATAGCCCTGTATGATTCCTGGCTTGGACATAGAAGACCTATCAAGTATTGACATTCTGTCTCTTTTGCAACTATGCCACCCTTATAACTACATCCTGATCAGGAGATTTAGCATAGTATGCCCAGGGTTGCAGGAAATTAAAAAATGTCTTTAAAAGTTTCCATAGAAGAATATTGACTTTATTTTTTTCACCTTTATTGTCTAAAGTATTACATTTACATCCCCCTTTTTCCCCATTGAGCCCTTCTAACCTGCCCGCCCTTCCCTTCAGGCCTTCACCACACTATTGCCTATTGACTTTCACCGCACAGTATGGGTTGACAACTGACTGCTCCGAGCCTATCATTATGACTAAGACTTTCAGTGCAGTTAAGAGAGACGAGCTCACTTCACAATCCTTATAATTGTTATTGTCCTCATGCATCCCAAGTACCCTTGCTGCAGCACATCCCAATGCCTCACCTTCTTCCTGCACCTTACCCACAACTAACCACAGATGGATGCCTGGGTAACTGGGATGTACATTGGGGACTATAGATGCCCTAGTCATACCAGCAGTGAAGGGCTTATCACCATGAGTAAACTAGCCCCATAATCTGACCCTGAGGGTTTGTTTTCTAGATTTACTTCTGTGGGCCCACTTTTGTAGCCCGCATTCACTAAAAGAGAAGCCTGAAGCAAAGAGCTTCTGTGCTGTTACTTTACTCTGGAGTGAAAACCCAGGAAAAAGAGCTTAAAGTAGGGGAAGGGGGGAAGCCAATTCAGGTGCTGCCTCAAAATACAACTAGTTGCTCAACCCTATGGAGCCATCCTCTGAGGAGCCACATGTCAGGACAGTCAGCCTCAGAGAGGAAAGGAGGAAGAATTTATCCATCAGCTCCCAACTTCCACTAGACAAAAGTTCACCCCATAGAATATTAAGCTGCCACACTTGCATGGACAGGGACCTGGATTCCATGGTGTCTCAAACATCAGGGTCCAGTTAGGTGACCAACTGATCTGGTGTGGCCAGGACAGAGATGTTTCACAGCATGATAGACTCACAGTGCACAGAGCAGGAAGGTTCGGAGTGAACCAGAACAATTTGGTCACCCTATTAGAGGAAGCCCAGGCTGGGGGAGCGGTGTTGGAATAGAGACACTAATAGGTTGTGCTTGTGTGAAATTAATCAGAGATCTGGTCATCCCCATGGCATTTAGAACAAAGAGTGGTGAGCTAAGAAGACATAAAGTGACACATAAAAGACGTCTGAAAGGGTATTTTAATTTCTCCCAGAAAATTGATTCAGCTTTTGAATAAAGAAATCTTATTTTAATACATCTGTCTTGCTTTATTAACATCTACGTTTCTTGTTTTATTCCTTCTAGGGCAGTCGGATTCTTAATCCATAGTTTATTAGTAATTTCTTTATGCTTTTTCTCAATCAGCATGGACTTTTTTTTGTTCTTTTGCTTAATTTATGGGAAATCAAGTTATGATAGAAATATTTAAAGCTTATTTTCCATGGCAATCAGTGGATAATATTTTAGTCACTTGTGTCATTCTGTTAAGCATTATTAATGACTTTTTTTTTCAAGTAGAAAGAGAAAATAGTAAAAAGTCTCAGCAAATGCAAAGAGAAAAAAACTTGAGAAGGCTGTGCCAGGTCAGCCTCGCATAGCAGAGTGAATGGTGCCCTGACCCCTTCCTTACAAGGCTGCAGTTCAAATTACAGTGTTTTATGTGCTTGTAAATGAAATCATTCGAGGTACTCATGGCCCAGATCATGTATGATTTGCAGCATTTGGAACAACTTTTACTGTGTTTGGGAAATATCTTACATGTGAGTTAGGATCACTGGAGTGAGTTTTGTCTGTCTAGGACAGGAAGTTAGCCGTCCCAGAACTTACTGAGCTGAGGAAACAAGGAGGAAGTGGCAACCAAAACTCCTTTCCCTTGGGGGTTGGGGAGAGGAGGGGCGAGGAAGTGAGCACCACTAATTTTAATTAGCATTATGGATTTTTCTTCTTCTTTTTAGTTTGCAGATTTTAGTTGTTTAAGAAAGTGGACAGAATTGGGGTTAGGCACATAATTATGGAAAATGGAATATAGTAGAAATAAATATGCTATCATTCTACTTATCTACTTTGCAAAAATTTTACATACACTACTCAAAATCATAATCAGCTTCATATATGTTTTTTAGAAGTGAGATCGTAGGTGATTTTTAAAATCCAGGTTGTTTCCTTTACCTCCAAGAGTTCTTTCCAAACAGCAACATCAAAAAACATTACAATGAAAGCAGATATTTCTTCAAAGATGGAAGCAGCTTGGTGTTGTCTAAAGAGCACAGGACTAAGTACATGCTGTGGATTGAACTGCATGAAGTTCTAACGCCTGGTACCTATGAATGTGACTTTATTGAAAATAGTTTTGGAAGATGTAATAAAGTTGAGGTAATACTAAATTAGGGTAGGTCTCAAATCCAATAACATATGTGTTTATAAGAATGTTTGTGAAGACACAGGGACACAGAGACACACAGGGAGAATGCCACAGGATGACAGAGACAGAGATGAGAAAGATGTAGCCATAAGCCAAGGATTAATGGCACCCACCAGAAGCTGCTTGAGACTCATTGAGCAGATTCTCTTCTAGAACCTCTAGAAGTAACCAACCTGTCAACTGGTCTGAGACATCCATGGGGAGAATAGATTTCTCCTGTTTTAAGCCACCACTTTGTTGTGGCTTTTGTTTTTGTTTGTTTGTTTTTGTTCTTTTGGTTTGTTGGTTGGTTTGGCAGCCCTAGGAAATACAGTATAGAACCCCAGTTACTACTAGAATATGTGCTACTGAGCTACATTAAGACCTTGGGTTAGTCCTGTCACTTTCTGGAGTCTCCTTGTACTCATGTAAAGAGACTGGAGTGCTTCAAACAAATCATCTGTAGCAACCTTTTTTTTTTTTTTATTAAATTTTTATTGTTCGGATTACATTTGTTCCTCTTCCCCCCCCCCCATAACTCCCCTCCTTCCAGTTCCCGCCCCACCCTCCGCCCTCACTCCCCACCCACTGTTCTCATCCATAGGTGCACGATTTTTGTCCAGTCTCTTCCCGAATCTCCCATTCCCCTTTCCCCCCCAAGAATAGTCAGTCCATTCCCTTTCTATGTCCCTGATTCATTATAAGCACCAGTTCATTCTGTACATCAGATTATTTATTCACTTGATTCTTAGATTCACTTGTTGATAGATGCATGCTTGTTGTTCACAATTTGTATCTTTACCCTTTTCTTCTTCCTCTTCTTAAAGGATACCTTTCAGCATTTCGTGTAATACTGGTTTAGTGGTGGTGAACTCCTTTAGCTTTTCCTTGTCTGTGAAGCTCTTTATCTGACCTTCAATTCTGAATGATAGCTTTGCTGGATAAAGTAATCTTGGTTGTAGGTTCTTGGTATTCAGCACTTTGAATATCTCTTGCCATTCCCTTCCGGCCTGCAAAGTTTCTGTTGAGAAATCAGCTGACAGTCGTATGGGTATTCCCTTGTAGGTAATTGAGTCTCTTTCTCTTGCTGCTTTTAAGATTCTCTCTTTGTCTTTTGCTCTTGGCATTTTAATGATGATGTGTCTTGGTGTGGTCCTCTTTGGATTCCTTTTGTTTGGGGTTCTCTGCGCTTCTTGGACCTGTAAGTCCATTTCTTTCACCAGGTGGGGGAAGTTTTCTGCCATTATTTCTTGAAATAGGTTTTCAATATCTTGCTGTCTCTCATCTTCTGGCACCCCAATAATTCTGATATTAGTCCGCTTGAAACTGTCCCAGAGGCTCCTTACACTATCTTCACACTTTCGGATTCTTTTTTCATTTTGCTTTTCCAGTTGGGTGTTTTTTGTCAAATCTTTGGTTTGATTCTTGTGCTCCTCTGGTCTGCTATTGGGTATAATATTCTTTATTTCAGTCCGTGTATGCTTACTTTCTAATTTCTTTATCATAGCATCAAGGGTCTCATTAGTTTTTGTGAGGCTCTGCTCAAGTTTATAGCAAGCCTTCAAAATTTCGATTTTTAGCTCCATATCCTCCATTTCTGTCATGTTTTTTTGTCTCCGCATCTTTTATGCTTTCTTGGTACACCTCCTTGTGGTCTTTGTGCGCAGTCTTGTTCTAGCCAAGCCTTAATTGTTGTAGTTAACACTAGAGGGATTTGACCACCAGGCCGACTGGCTGTAGGAATCAGCTGTGTGGAAAACTTCAGTCCTCTGGCGAGGTGCTAATCCAGCCTTTGCCTGAGGCGATCCGGCAAATGGCTCTGCGCAGGGCTTGGGCGGGGCGGGCTCAACAGGGCGGGGGGAGGGAGCAGCTATGGCTGCTCTCAGTCCATCCCCAGGGACTCTGCCTCTCTGTCCCTGCAACCGCTGCAAACCTCGGAGGGACCGTAGCCAGACAGTCCCGCTTCTCCCGTTTGAGTCTGGGTCCCTAGAGACTCGCCCGGATCTGTAGCCCAGAGTCTGAGACTCACTCCTGATTGAAAACGACACCCACGCCCTCAGCCACCAGCCCGCTTTGCGCGCGCACCGCCGCACCACCATACCTTTAAATTTTCCACACTGCGCCTCCTCTGAGCCTCGTAATGCTGTTGTTTTTCCTTCTAGTTGAAGAGTCTCTCCTCAGCCAGCCTTCCTGTGGTTCTGGTTGATGTCCGTTCAGTCTTTTAGTTGTATTTTTGAAGTGGTTGTTTACAGCGGCATAGCCGGTGTTTACCTATGCCGCCATCTTCGATTCTCTGTAGCAACCTTTTCAGTTCTAAGTTTCCTGGAATCTGTCATTTCAACAAGAAGAAAATAATATCTCTCCCTAGCTTAATTTTTCTGTTGGAAAAACTGAAATACTGGAACACCAAAGAACCTGGGTGCAGACACTTCTTGAACAGATGTATTAGGATGTAAATTCTACCAGGATATGACATTTGGTGACTTTATTCATTGTTTCCCTGGTGCCTAGAACATTGTCTGGTATGTAGGAGGTGCCAGTGCATTTATTTATTTTTTAATAAATAGATGTATCAATAAATAAATTAATCTGTGTGCAAACAGTCCTCTTTGTTGGGACTGTTAACTCAATGACTCTTTCCTAAGTTTGACTGCCCTAGTGATTGGTTCTTAGGCACAAGTTTAAAAAGAAAGGTTATAAAGGTAAAAATAAAGAGAAATTAATTCTCTTATTTCAAATAATCTTGCCTTGATAATAATATCTTTTGTCAAGTTTTAGAGGCAAACATATTCATAACTTATTCTGAACTAGCAGGCTAAGTGCTTCAGAAACATTTCCGCTAAACACTGATAATGAAGGAACACAATTAGTTTAAAACATTCACCCCTTCTTGTGAGAAACCCATTAATTTCCAAGCAGATAACTGCAATCCCATAATAATCATTCATTCAATGCTTGAAACTTACCTAAGCCAAATGCACGAAGATCACTGAGAGTCTACGCACAGATTAAGTTGAAAATTGTGTTCCTGTTTCAAAAATAAAAATTCACCAAGTAGTGCCTGCCAGTTGGTCTGCAGCCCACCACCTTGAGGAGAGAACTCTTCCAGGCAATGGGCTTCCTTTGTTTATGGAGACAGTTGGGAAGCCCCGGCACTGGGTGCTAATTGATAAAAGATAGGAAAGCCACAGTTTGTTTGTTATTCACAAAAGAAAGGAGTGTATAGGAAGTTATCTCTAAGGTTCTTCAGCAATGTTTTGTATGAAACTCCAGTCTAAATCCTGAATTCCAGAAAATGACTTAGACTCCAATGCAGTTTTTACAGAAACAGTACTTTCCTTCTGCTTTATTACAGTCACAGAAATGGCTCTATCCCCAGGTCCCCCTTATAAGTGGATGCTTCAGCCCAGCAGGCTCACCTCAGTGGTTGAGCATGGACCTATGAACCAGGAGGTCACAGTTCAATTCCCGGTCAGGGCACATGGGTTGTGGGCGGGATCCCCAGTGTGGGGTGTGTAGGAGGCAGCCAAATAATGATTCTTTTTCATCAGTGATGTTTCTATCTCTCTCTCCCTCTCCCTGCCTCTCTGAAATAAATAAAAATAGATTAAAATAAAATAAAAGTAAGTGGATGATGCACACCTCTCCCTCTGGAGACATACTCAGATAGAGCAGATCTTCCCCTGTCACCCTGCCCATTCCCCACACCATGTTCTTCTCTGTTAGTAATAGCACCACCAGGAATTCTGACTGTTTCTCCCAATGCAGACTCATCAGCTGGCGTACAGTCTTCAGGGGCAAAAACGCTGATGTACGGCACTGATTTCCCAAGTCTGACGTTATAAGGAAGTCATTTCTGCTCTTGAGCTTTCAAAGAATTGAGTGATCTTCATACGGAAGAGGCACTTCTGCTTAGCTAAAATATCCCATAATTGCGCGCGGTCTCGCCATTCTAACTGAGATATGGAGCCATTATCATAGGACTCCTGTTAACAACAAAGCCGGGTGCCATCCTTCACTCTGAAGGTGACACCTGCGACTTCCTCTCCCTCCCTCGCCGTCCGCAGGGAAACCCCGCAGCACCAGCGACCTGTGAAAAGTAGCACCAGGCAGGATCTCATTCTGCATTCCAACTGCCCATCGGAGGTTTCGCTTTAAAAATGGTACCAGACAAATCCGAGGGAAAAGCCAATAACATCTCCCAGAGAAAGGCAGTATTACAGACTCGCCTCGCCAGCAAATCCATCATGTGCCTCTGCGAGTTAACTTTCATATTTAAATAGTTCGACTTCTAGAAAACAATCACCGCTGTACTAACCAGGGGGTTTGAAATGCCCTGGGAAACAGAGGCCTCTGTAAAAGTGGGGAGCAAGGGGGTAGGGGCCCCCTGTGCATTTATTCCTACCTTGTTCAATGTTAAATGACCTTCAAAATGTTGCTGGAATAGAAATAAGAGGAAGGACTAGGCAGTGATGGCGAACCTTTTGAGCTCGGCGTGTCAGCATTTTGAAAAACCCTAACTTAACTCTGGTGCTGTGTGACATATAGAATTTTTTTTAATATTTGCAACCATAGTAAAACAAAGATTTATATTTTTGATATTTATTTTATATATTTAAATGCCATTTAACAAAGAAAAATCAACCAAAAAAATGAGTTCGCGTGTCACCTCTGACACACGTGTCATAGGTTCGCCATCACTGGACTAGAGGAAGCCAGCATGTAGGATGCCTTCCAGGTGTCAAAGTTATGTGGGTCTGTGAGTGTGTCTGTGTGTATGCATGTGTGTCTATATGTCTGTATGTATAAGTGGGGTCAGAAAGGGGGCCCAGGAATCTTTCACTTATATGACTAAATGCACATTTACATATATTTTTTAACTATCAGAATAACCCTAAGAGCTCATTTAGTAGTCAAACTTTATAGATGAATAAACTGAGGATCAGAAAAACAATTCAAAGGAAAAGAATCAATATTGAAACCTTTAGTGGTGGGAATGCATTTATCCGTCTGCCCTCTACTTCTCTAGAGCACTCAAATGCTTCATGTTGTTAATTATCTGAAAAGAAAATGTTTGAGCAACACTCACTCAATTCAGGCTGTGTCTCTACTTCCTCAAAAATAACACTCTAATAAGATAGAAAATAAAATTATTATGATACTAGAGGCCCGGTGCACGAAATTCGTGCACTGGGGAGGGGGGGGTCCCTCAACCCGGCCTGCACCCTTTCACAATCTGGGACCCCTCAGGTGATATCTGACTGGATATCCCTGATATCCCTGATACAGGGATCAGGCCTAAACCAGCAGTCAGACATCCCTCTCACAATCTGGGACCGCTGGGTCCAAACTCACCCCCTGCCTACCTGCCTGATCATCCCTAACCACTCTGCCTGCCTGCCTGATGCCCCTAACTGCTCATCTGCCTGCCTGATAGCCCCTAACCCCTCTGTATGCCTGCCTGATCACCCTTAAGCCCTTTGCCTACCTGCCTGATAACCCTTAAGGCCTCTGCCTGTCTGCCTGATTGCCCCTAACCACCTCTGCCTGCCTGCCTCATCACTCCTAACCACTCTGCCTGCCTGCCTTATCGCCCCTAACTGCTCCCCTGCCTGCCTGATCACCCCTAACTGCCTCTGCCTTGGCCCCCGCCGCTGCGGCTTTGTCTGGAAGGACATCCAGAATGACATCCGGAAGGTTGTTCAGCTGTCCGGTCTAATTAATATATTACACTTTTATTATTATAGATACTCTTGATGAGGGGATATTTTTGAGTCAAAAACAATAAAAATAAAAACTAACATCATCTTAAACAGTCTAAAGCAATACGTATAGTAAACATTTCATACAAAATAGTAGTATGTGCTTTCTAGATCACTCTTGGAATTACAGAATAATGATTTAGTGACTATTGATTAGAAATTTGTAATGTAATCAAAAGTAGAACACTTGGGGAATTTTTATAAGATACAAGTCATTATTGTGCTTCTGCTATGGTGAAGCACTATTTCAGATTTTGTGGATACAACAGGGAATAAGACAAAGACTCAGACCTAAATTCTAAAGAGGGAGGGACAAAGAACAGGAACAATTATATAAAAATAATTTCAAGTAGTGATAATTGATTTAGGGTAAATTAATCTATAAGAGAGCAGTACAGACACAAAGAGAAGGCATCTTTGAGTGATGTTTGAACAGAACGTTTCCAAAAAGAGAGAGTAGCCAGTGCAACAGCGGTTGAAGGTGGGCAATGTTGTCCTTATTCCTAAAACCCCAAGTGAAGGGGAAACTAAAAGGAAGAGATGGAAGAGATAGGCAGCTTATCAGTGACCTTCTTAGCTGGATCCTGGATGGAGGGAGACCAGTTAGGTGCTTGGCATGTCAAGAATGAGAAAATAGCAACCTTGACTTGGATGGTGGCAGTGGAGGTGGTGAGCAGTGGCTATGTTCAGATGTTTTGAAGGCACAGGTATAAATTTAGGTGGCACATTGAATATGAGATTGAAAAAAAAAAATAGAGGAAGTAACTCCCAGTTATTAGAATGAGCAACTAGGTGAATGCTCAAGCTGTTTCATCTATATGAGTGCCTGAATAAGAACAGGTTTTGGAAGGTTACTTGGTAACTGAATTTGGAGGGGGTTCAGGAATTCTCTTCTGAGTTGCTAAGGCTGAGATGTTTATTGGATTTGCAAATGGAGCCTTCAAATAAGCTATTTGTAGAGAAACCTGGAGTTCAGGATTGAGTTCACTTATTCTTCAGAACACCCTGGGAACAGGATTTTTAAAAAAATCCCCATGCTTTAAGAACCAAGGTTCTAGCATATTCCAAATGTGATGGCTCCCAGCATGTGGTCCAAAAAAGATTCATTTTTCCTCCCTCATAAATTTGCCTGATGGAAATCTATTTTTTTTATAAATTTACCTGAAGGTGATGTATTTTTTAACCTTAATTCCATGGTTTGATTATATCTCCCTGAACATCAGCTTGCTCTTCCATTTGCTTTTATTTATTTATTTGCTGGATCTGACAGCACCTGTGATTAGTTTCAACTGCCTGGACTCAGGATGCTTTGGTTTATTTGTGCAATACCATTCTCCTGTCAGCATTAACAAAATAAATCCAAGGCCTATTTGTTGAGTGTGTCTGAGAAGCACAGACAGAGTGGTCTTTTCAAAGACAGAAGCTAAAAGCATATGCTGCTGGTTTCACGGAGCCTTCTGAAATAATGTCCTAGCTTAGACATCCAAAAAATGTCAGGCTTATGGATCTGGTCTTGCAAATAGTTTTCCAAATTCATTTGGCCGATAAATATGTCATCTGGCTTGAGGAATCTGCCTTGGCTCTGTTTGTGTTTACCCATGCCACTCAATGTCACTCATACCTTTCCATAGACAGCAAGCAAAACTTTAACCATAATAAAGCACCAAATCATTTTTCCAAGGAGAATGGAAATTAATGTGGTAATGACACAAACATCTTTTTATGTCATTTGGTGAATTAATGCATTGCTCTGGATAGACCCTCTTTAGGTTTAGGGCCATTGTGATATTTCCCCCCACATCCAACTATTATATCTAGACTTTAGGATTACAGTTAAAACTATAATAAAAAAAATTGTTTATTTATTGAGAATGCAAATGACTGCTCCTACTAAGCAATTTTAGGAAAGTGGATAAGAAAGAGGAAGTGAGAGTCTATTCATTCCAGTGCTAGAGAGAATGTCCGTGAGTGATTGTGATGTATGGGGACCCAAGGAAAAGAAAACTGAGGTGGGATGGCGATAGGGAAGCAGAGGATAAGGTCCTTTAAATTCCCTTTCCCTGAGCCTTCTCTAGCAGGGCATCTCCTCCCTCCTGTCACCAAGAGCTAAGAGTTGAGTGAGCTCCAGCTCTCATCTGAATCAGTCAGGGACTGCTATGCCACAGCAACTATATCTTTGGAAGCAATTCATGTTCAGTATTAATTTAAGGAGCAAGGCATGACTTTACCACAACAAAATGATTTCATCAGTCTGATTGCCTACACAACTGCGTGCCTAAGATTCTTGGGTTCACAATGGAACAAGTGACATATAAAATTTCTTCAACATAGAAATACTTTAGTATGATGATATTGTAATCACAATAAAATATCTCAAGGGTATTGCAAGTAGAAATGTTGAGGGCAAATTAGAGATTATGGAAAATAAAAAGAACAGTTAAAAAGATTTTGAAGTCCTATTCTTAAAGTTAGTGGAACTCTAAAAGGAAAAATTGCTAGCAACTTGATAATAAGAACGTATTATCGCCGAAACCGGTTTGGCTCAGTGGATAGAGTGTTGGCCTGCGGACTGAAGGATCCCAGGTTCGATTTCAGTCAAGGGCATGTACCTGGGTTGTGGGCACTTCCCCAGTGGGGGATGTGCAGGAGGCAGCTGATCGATGTTTCTAACTCTCTATCTCTCTCCCTTCCTCTCTGTAAAAAATCAATAAAATATTTTTTTAAAAAGAGAACATATTATCAAACAAGGAAGACACAAGTCATTTTCCTGTTGCAGTCAGCCAATCAAGGGCAAAGTTCAACAGTATAGTCTATCAGTCTATATATATTTAATTAGATTACAGGTTTTATTCAGCCCCTAGTTTATTAGTGTCACTTTCATCTTTTTTTTTAACCATTCTGGGAGCAGTGAGATTTTTCCACATTCTGTTTCCTTTTACTTCAAAACACATCCCCAATAAATATTTAAATGAAACAAAATAAATGAAAATGGAGTATTACATTCAGACTTGGATTTATCCAAAACTCCCATTGAGAAGATTTATTAGAAGAAAACATCAGCTGAGGAACCGAAGAGATCTTAAATTTAGTAATTTTTCTTTCTTATCAAACTGAACTAATTTCCATCCTCAGGAAAGAAAAATATTTATGCAGTTTTAATGTATATTGGTCACAGATTATGCTTTCTTCTTATCACCCTGTTCTTGAGTTTCAGTTTTGACCTATAAATTTCTTTACATTTTAATGGCCCCAATAGGCACAGCTTCATTTGATCTCCCGATGTCGTGATCATGCCTTTCACCACATATACAATTTGGGTCACTGTAGGGTTAAAGAGGAATAGCAACTTGAACTTCCTCCATGAAAACAACAACAAAAAGCAGAGAACATTTTTACTTTCTCTTTCTAGGACTCATCACTCTCCAGTCTTCTAAGTTTTCTTATTCACACTTAAAATTACAAATTCATCCTCAAGAGTGAATGCCAATCAAAATGACTTCTGCTTTCTCAATTTCTTACTATCTAAGAGTGTCTGTTGTTAGCTGGCTAGGACTGCATGCTCAGAAATAGAATGAGTTAGAGAAAAATAGACTTTGGGATGACATCAGCATCAGATCTGCAGCTCCTGATGTGTTACTAAGTCACTGGATATATTTGAGCAAACCATTTCCCTCTTTTCTAAAAAAAAAAAAAAGAGAGAGAGAGAGATACTATTTATATATTTTATTTTTCACATGTTGGGAATACGAGTGAAACGTGAAGTATTTCTTTCTTGCCTTTCTTTTAGCTAACATTTCTTTTGAGACTGCTGAATTTGCTGTATTAGGTTAAGTGCGGAGAACAGAAGACAGATCACGCATAGACATGGTCCTCTCTGAGTTTAGAGTACATTAGTAAAAATAGAGCATATACATATATAATAAAAAACAAGATAGAGTGTGGGAATTGTTCTGGAGCAAGAACTGGGGATGTGGTAAGATGAAGTGCTATGGTAGTACCATGGAAAGAAAGTCACTTAATTTCTGGGGTTCTCAGAGATTCTTTGGAGGCAGTGTCATTTAAGCTGGATTTGATCAATAGATATTACTAAGTTTTGTGGAAATAGAAATGAAATAACAGGAGTAAATCCAGAGGTTGGAAAATACAATGTATAAATCAGAAAAAAACTATTAAAAAGCATAGTACTATTTATTAAATCTTGAATATCTACTAGGAACTAATCTAAGCCCTTTCTGAATATTACCTACTGATCCTCACAATGACACTATGAATAGAAGCCATCAATATTATTCCTATTTTAGAGACTAAAGATGTGAGGCACAGAAAATTCAAGTAGCTTGTCCATTTCACTCAGCTAGTAAGTTGTTAAGCAAGGTTTTGAATTTAGGCAATGTAATGGCAAGACTCACACTCTTAGCTACATCTCTATAGGGTCATGTTAGACTCACATATGGTAATAATGAAAGGAAATATGTGAAGGAGAGTGAAGGGAGTAAGTTCATAATAATGATATTTAACTCTTGATGAGAACAGCCCAGGAAAAAATGATGCTTAAATTATGTAGTATAAACAAATGCTTGGTGTCATTGGGGGTGCAAATGGCAAAACAGACTCCAGTATAAGGGGGGGGGAATGAAGATTTGAAAAACTGAGCCCAGGAAAAACAGAAACTAGACAGGCTTGGTCATCTCCACTGAAGGCCTTGCTTGGTGCAACTTCTCATCCAAGAGGCAGTCAATAAAGTGACAGCTGCCAGGGGCTCATGCTTGTGATATCTTTGTCCAATTTTAAGTTCCTGGGAGAGGTTGGGTCAAGAGTCTATCCTTGAACCACTAACCTTTTCTATGTGAAGGTCCAAAGATACACAGTATAAATATGTCAGTATCAGTGGCAGTTTTCAATACAGGGAAGATGATGAAGAGCTGGGAAGCTGCCCTAGCCAGTTTGGCTCAGTAGATAGAGTGTCGGCCTGCAGGCTGAAGGGTTCCGGGTTCGACTCTAGTCAAGAGCACATACTTCTGTTGCAGGTTCCTCCCTGGCCCGGACCCTGGTCAGGGCACGTGCAAAAGGCAACCAATCAATGTTTCTCTCACATTGACGTTTCTCTCTGTCTTTCCCTCTCTTTTCCACTCTCTCTAAAATCAATGGGAAAATATACACAGACAAGGATTTAAAAAAAAGAGCAGGGAAGCTACACCAACTCTAGTACTTAAAGATTTTTAAAGCCTCAGCATGGAGAATGAATTATAAACAGAACACACTGGGCGTGGGGAGAACAGACATTTTGTAATGGTGATGATCTCACAGTTAACTAATAAGTGTCTATATTAGGAAGTGTGTGATAATGTGATTTGGGCAGGGATTAGGAAAAAGTGAGAAGTCAACAGTCATGTTGAAGTTTTAAGCACAAATAACATGGAAGATGTTATTACACAGTTCATATAGTTTAATCTTAGCTGGTCAAACTCAGCCAGAACTCATAGACACCACTCTGGATTAATGGCACCCATGGTGGGGTTTAATTGCGGACTACCTTTCTGATATATTATTTAAAGTTGACATACATGTTAAGGTATGCATGTTATATTTTATATAAGGTTCCCCTATCACAGTCTTTTTAAATTATCTAACTATGGGTCTTGTGTGCATCAGATGCCAACAACATATCAATAGAGACATTTATTTTTAAGTCCCCGCTATAAGTGGGACATTGTGAAAGGTATTGGAAATCAAAATATATGAGACAGTATCTGTCCTCAAGTGATTTGTAGTCTAGAAAGGAATCGGGACATAGAGTTAAATTGTGGGCCACATGACTACAATGGACAATAAATGATGCAGCCATTTGCAGGATGCTGAGACAGACAGGAAATAGTTTGTAGGAAAGAGGGGATTGGAACTGGGCCTTATGTGAGGGATTCCAACATGATTATCCTATGGATGTAGACCACTAGACCACTTGATCCCTGCTGGTATAATGGGCTGACATAGGAAAGTCCCGGATAATAATGCTAGAGATAGAGACGGACAGGGGTCCATTCTGTGTGTCAAGCACAGTGAGAGATGCTTCAGTAAGTCTTGCCACTCGATTCTCCCCCAAATCTCAACTAAGATGCAATTTATTTTCTCCATTTTGCAGAAAATGAAACTGAGAAGTCAAATGTTTTGTTCAGCTCACAAAGGTAGTGAGTGTCAGAACCCAATGGCAACAAGCCATATTCTTTGGGCTCTGCCTCTGGCTTCCCATATAACAGGCTAACAAAGATGAGCCCTGTTTTCCTTTGTCCAGGTTTCTCTTTTGCTTCTCTAACAACTTCTCAGATATTCTTCTTCCCCTTCCCACCCCAGACCATCAAATTTTCAACCGCAACCCTCTGTGTACCCCAGATATTTTATGTTTAATTAAGGTTTTGACTTACAAGTCAACATCTTCAGCTGCAGGATCTCTCTCTAGTTTCAAACCTACAATTCTAGTTATGCATTAGGTATTTTCATCTCTCCATTCAATGGGCTATTTTGCTTTTAGAAATTCCCTCTTGCCCAATTTAGTTATTTCTGCTAAAGAGTATACCAAGCTCTCAGTAATCCAGTTCCCCTAAATCACTCAAGTTGGTCCCTTCTTTTTCTCTTGCCCTCTTAGATTTAATAAATTAACAGATCATCTGCAGAATCTATCTTTACAACGCCTCTCACACTCACCGTGCCCTTGTAATTTCTATTAATTCCCATGATTACCTCCTAATTTAGACATTCTCCTAGTTTCAGTTGCTTAAAAGGCCATGGAAATAGCCATCCCTGGAGCCCTGAGTGAATCTCCCCTGTTTACTACCACAGCATCCTGTTTCTTTCCTAGCACAAACTGAAATCATTGTACTTTACTTGTTTTATCATTTATTATCTACCATGTACTAAAATATAACCATTGTTAAAGCAGAGATTTCTTCTCCGTTCTACCATTTGTGTCCTTCTCAATGTCCAGCATGGGAAATGTGCCCAGTAAAATACCAACTGAATGGTATTTTCAAACTCCTATTTCCCACCCCTCTTCACTCTAATCCCTCCTAGATTTAGCTGTCAAAGGAATGTTAAAGAAAGTTTACTTCTATGAAGTCACTTCTCAAGTCAAAACATCTAGCATATATATATATATATATATATATATATATATATATATATTGCCTATTAAATTAGGCATTAATGACTACTAATTCTAGCATCCAAGATCATAAGGTCTTCTACAACACTGACACAAACTGCATTTCCATGCACATATTCTCTTATTCACTTTGTCCCTAAGTCAAATGTATTATTTCAGTAGCCACTCACAACTGCTCCTTCATTTTCTGTCTCTGTGTCTTGTGTGTTTGATGCCATCTCCCAGAATGCCCTGTCCCAGTATCAGTCAGCTTAAACTACACTTTTAGTTCTAGCAACAAATAGCTCCCAAACCTTGATTTTAAAACAACAAAGGCATATTTCCCATTCACATGCATGTTCCTCATGTTGTGCCTGTGGCTTTGCTTCATGTCCCCTTCATGCTCAGTGTAGGGTTTATGGGGTAACTCCTATGTACAGTACAACAGTCTTGGCAGAAGTCAGAGAGAGACAGTGGACCATGGGATGGCTCTTAAAGCTTCATCTGGGGAATTATTACTATTAACCAGAGCAAGTCAATTGATGGCATATGACATCAGTGGGTTGGAAGTATAATTAGTCCCCAGGGACTGGCCCAGCAGGAAAGACTTACTTTATTAAGATGTTTTTCCATATTCTTCCAGCCACAAACCCTTTGAAAATATACTCACCCCAGGATATGTTATTGATTTTATTTCATTTTAGAGAGAGAGAGAGAAAAGGGAGAAGAGAGAGAGAGAGAGAGAGAAAGAGAGCGAGAGAGAGAGAGAGAGAGAGAGAGAGAGACATCCACTGAATGCCTTACAAATGCACTCGACCCTGGATCGAACCTTCACCCCAGCTATGTGCACTAACTGGGAACCAAACTTGTGACCCTTTGTTATATGGATGATGCTCCAACCTACTGTGACACCCAGCCAGGGCAAATCTATATTTTAATCTTTTCTTTTTTTAACTTTTCTTATACCAATCTTCCTGGAAATCTTGCATACAGATTACAGGTTTTACTATTATCTAGTAACTATGGCTATGGCATGTAACACTTTGCTCAATGCCTTGCACATAGTAGATGTTAACAAGTATTTATTGAATTGAATTGATTGTATTTTTTAAGAAATAAGTGGACAGTGAGTATTTTCATTCTGAGAAGAATATGAGCAAAATTTATTTCAAGCTGATTAATGTGATAGCTGGAACAATATTTGCATCTTCAAGCAGTTGGCTTATTTTTTTTCTTTTTGACAAATGTGTTCCCATAATACACAGGGAACATAGAACAAATTATCTTCCTTAGTTTGGTGCCCAACAGATCAGAAAACCTAAAATTACTTTAATTCAAGTGTTCTCAAAGTCTTCTCTTGGACCCATATTCACTCAGTAGGAGCAAAAATAAAATTTGCATGACATTGATAATTCTTTTGCTAATGAAGTAAAAAAAAATACAACAGCACTATATATTATATCCAAATATTTGTGTTCAGGTTTGTACATCACTGTCAATGCATACTTTACCTCTAGTGTGAAGCTGTTAAAATAGTGCCTCAAAATTGGTCAATGACTGGTTAAATGAATAAATAAATGAGAAATAACTTAATGTTAAAAATAATAAACTTCCAATGAATAAGTGTACATACAGGTATAGCAGCCATTGCAAACATAGTATTGTATCAAATATCAGACCTAGTTATGCCCTCTGTGTGTGAAGTTCAAAAAATGATTCTATACTAAAAAATATGGAAACTCTAGATGCAGCTGTCTTTTATTTGACACTGAGATCAAGAGAATAGTTCTTTTTTTACAAGAATACCCATATATACACATAAACATATTCATATATTTTAGGGTTTATGATGTATTTTTAAAAGTATTTATTTTAGGGAAGAAAAACAAAACAATATAAAACAGAACAGACAGCAAACATCAAGCTGTCTTTATGGGGTCTTCTTTACCCACCTGAACCTGAGCAATATATATTATAGTTTCCATCTCACTGTCTAAGTCTGCAACTTAGTAAAAGTTAATCGTGTGTTTAATTTATGTCACCATACAGAGCGCCCCCAGCAGCACTGCGAATGACCTAAGCCAGTAAAATAAAACATTTCAGAGCCTGTCATATTTGTATAGAACAATTTGTGTAAAGCAGATGAATTCCAGGTTTCCAATCAGAAACAGAACAATAGTCAGGAAAAATGCCAAGTCCCAAACTCATAAACACTAGGTCAAAACAATAATAAAAATATTGTCTTGCTGTATTCATAAAAAAAAAAACCATCTGTAGAAAATTCCTTGCTTGAAATCTTTGTGACTATCAAGGGTTTCATTTTCCATTAAATGGTCAGTTTCTTATTTAAAATCCAGCTTGAAGTCAATATATTTGGTCAGAGATAGTAAGACTAGATAAGCCTTATTTTTTACCTCAATATTTTCTTCTTTGAATCACTCAAACCACAGAAACTATAAATAGATTACTGGGAAAATATTTCTGTTTTACTGTGTGTAGCTGGTAAATTGTAAAAGCCAAAATGACATCACTTTTATTATTGAAAAACATAATCTCAGGATATGGCCTACATACAAGCAATTGTCAAGACATTAAATAAATCCAAATCCAATGGGAATGTTTGCCAAATTAGTCCCATTGAGATCTTAACACTTTTGATAAACACAATGTTTCAATATATTTATATTTGTGATTAGAGTCCTGTAGAACAAGTCCTAAAATATAACAACAATAATAATAATGATGATTATGATTCATTGAGTGCTTAGTATAGGCGAGGTACACCTCCACGTCCTTTGCATGTTTCATTTCATTTAATGCTCACAATCTCCTTTTAAAAGAGGAATTAAGCCTTGGCTGGTGTTGCTCAGTAGGTTGGACATTGTCCCATGTACCATGCACTGAAAGATTGCTGGTTCGATTCCAGTCAGTGCACATGCCCCCAATTGTGGGATCACTTCAAAGTAGGTGGCATGCAGGAGACAATAGATTGATGTTTCACTTTCTCATCAATGTTTCTCTCTCTCCCTCTCTCTCCCTCTCCCTTTCTCTCTAAAAATCAATTAAAAAATAGGAATTAAATGGATGGGAGAACTAAGTCACAATTTTGTTAAAATTTTTGTGCATGGTCAGTTAGCAATGGATTTGAACTCAGGAAGGTACCTGAGGGTGCATTCTTAACCACAATGCTACTGTCATATGCCTCACCTGTCTCTGCAGTGAAAAAATAATCTACAAGTTTTATATCAAATAGTCACATTGCAGTTTGGAAGCACGTATTAATCCTGAAGATGGAGGCCTCTTTATCATTATAATCCTTGTCACAGAATTGCCATCAAAAGAAACAACAAGGACCTATTTAAAAAGCATCTATATTATAAAAGGTTCATGGCCCTAATGCTGTAACGCTTTAACGACCAAACAACCGGTCACCAGGAGGTGCATGGAGCACCTCTCAGTCCCTACTCCGGCCCCGAGCTGCTCGCCATGAGGGGGGATGGCAGCAGGGCGGGACTGAGGACTGTTGAGCTTAGGCAGCTGGGGGTAGTTTCACGGAGCAGTCGTGGGGCGGGGGGAGCCTCACAGAGCAGTCGAGGGGCAGTGGCTGGGAGCATAGCGGAGCACCCCTGGGCAGGGAGCTTCACGTAGCTTCACAGGGTGGCAGAAGCCATGCGATGGAGACCAGGCTAGGCCTAGGGACCCTACTTGCTCACGATTTCATGCACTGGGCCTTTAGTTAAAAAAAATAAGTGTCTATGAATATCAATTCACTTTCTCATTAATTTATGTATTAATTATTTATTAAATACTACTTTATGCCAACCCTTAAGCAATGTATTCTTTCCTATAGTTGCTGTAACAAAGAATCCCTGAACTTGTGGCTTAAAGCAACATGAATGTATTCTCTTACAGTTCGGGAGGTTGGAAGTCTAAAGTCAAGGTGTTAGCAGGGCTTCATTTTTTCTGGGGCTTCTGGAGAGAAGTTGTTTCCTTGCCTTTTCCAGCTTCTACACACCTCTTGCATTTTTTTTTACTGCTGGCTCTTTGTTCCATCTTCAAAACCCATCGCTACAAATTCTGGTTCCATTGTCACATCTTTTTCAGATTTTGTCCTTATTGCCTCTTTCCTGTAGAAACCTTCAGATGACATTGGATCTACCTGGATAATTTTTAAAAAAATGTTCTCATATTAAGATTCTTAACTTAATTACAGCAGCAAATTTCCTTTTGCCATGTAAGTTAACGTATATTTATAGGTTTTGGGATTGGAATGTGGACATCTCTGAGGGAGCATTAGTACGTCGGCCATCGACATGGTCCAAACCCAAAGGGCAATAAATAAGTCCAGATATTACCTTAATGGTATGGGAGGAGCGATTGAAGGATGTAACACAGGAAGGGACACAATTTAAATTAAAAAGAATATTTTGACAGCCCTGAAGAAGAAAGCTATTGGTGTGATCCTTCTGAAGACATTTAAAGCTTAAAATCACAGTGAAAGTAAGACTAGAGAGAAGGGCAGTGATCTGACGGATGTTTAGAAAGTAGGATCAACTAGAACACAGTGAAATCATCCACGAGTAATCATTTTCCTTTTGGATCTGCATTTCCACATCTGCAAGAAATAAATGCTGCCTTGTATAAAAGGATTTTAAGCTTTTAATAAAATGCATCTTTATCACGTTTTCAATTTAGAATAATATAGAAGATGCCATGTAGCAGAATCTCAATAATATATTCATTTCCTGTAGAATAACACCAATTCACCTACTCTTAATTGAAACAGAAGTCAATTATTCTCACTTATCCATGCACATATCTGGTGTAACTATTCCGAATCATTTGATGATATTAGATCTAAAAATCTAACTATAGGATGTGAATTGATTTCTGGCCTTAGAGAAAGTTCTCTTTTTATCTAAAATGATGCATTCCAAGATATATTGCTAGATCTGTATGAATTAACTCCATTTAATATACTAACACCTGCTAGATTAAGGCTTCCCTGACTGCAAATATCAACATCTCTTATCAATGCTCAGTAATATTGCCTTTTAATATCACATGCTGTTCTTGGTGGTATTTTTTAAGACGGTTCATCACAGGTGCAGTATATTATATTCATAATGTTGCCACATTCAATAGACAACATTCAAAAACATGTCCATCCATTCATAGAAATTAATTCCAAAGAGTCATTGCCAAGATTTGTACCAATGAAAGGAAAAATTGAATTAGAAGAGAAGAACTTGCAAGAATTTGTCAGATGGCTGGTAGCTGGAATTTGTTTTAAGCATTTTTTGGACCAGATCTCATCTAGAGGAAATATAAACCAACACTTTTATCCTTCCATCATATTTGTGTTATTTATTTTGGGAGGAAAAAATGTAATCTATATGCTCATGTAAACCCATGTGACTCATTTACACTTAAATTCTTTGAAAGGTTATTTTAGAAAGAGAGGGTTGGTATCAAAAATAACAGCTCAGCTTGGATAAGGCTTACAACCTTCTTGAGAGGATGGCAGAAGGGAGGAAAAGAAAGCTTCCAAAATCCTGTTGCCTCATTTTACAAGCTTAGACACAGGAAGGTCTTGAGTGTGGCAGGAAAGTCTAAATATCAATATTCCAGTAGCTATGAAGGTTTTAAAGCCCATGTTATTGGGTGTTGGGTAGCCTCCAATAAGAGTACCTGGTTCTGCTACAACACTTCTTTAGGGACCCTTTCCCCTCCCAATTTATTCCAGCCTGCAAACACTGGCCATGTCCAGTGTCCAGAGCACTAACCTTGAACCAGGGCCTGTCTAGCTTTCAAAGTATCCATATTCTCTTATTGTCCACTGGACACGTTTCTCTCTGATGAAACAAGAGATGAGGAGACATATAATATTCTAGTTTATGTCATTCCATTTCAAGCTTTCACAAAATCTAGTAGAAAAAGGCCTTCTGAGTTTTCAGGTTAGTGGTCATTTTTATTTTAGCTTCCATATTCAGCAACTACAAAAGCATGCTGGAATTCCTGTTATTTTTAAGAGGCTAAATATGGCTTAGCATTCCTTCACTATACTTTGGGTCCAAAACATTGGGATATAGACTTATGAGGCTCCTTTATCTAGAATGGTAACTTTCTTTGCTCCAGAATATTTATGGGCTTTAGATGTAAAAAAAATCCATCTGGATGTTTTATTTATATCCAATGTTCCTACAATGCCCAGGGAAGACTGAAAATATTAAGAGTACTTGTTAGACGAGGTGGTTAGTTATTTTCAAGTTGTCAATGAAATATAATTCTACTTCTAAAATGGCCTAGGTGAGGCAAGCAACTGTAGTTCTTTTTTTTTTATGGCAATGATCTCCTTTTAAAATTTTTAAAGAAAGCTAGCAAAGTCTTTAAACCATGCATACCCCCAAATGAAGTAATATAAACCAGCTATGTTTTTATTATTTCTGTTCCAAATAAAAAGGATTTATTTTCTTAATTTATCAGTTTAGAAACCACTTTTTAAAAAGTTCAGTGGGGAAAAGTTGGAATGGGGTTGCAACATTTACTGGGAAATGCAGGCTGCCTGGTGGAAGCTCGGGGCCTTGGTAAGTCACTAAGCTTACAGGTTTTCTACCTCCCTGGGTAGAGACCTGGATTAGAGGACCTGCTGACGTCGTAGGTGCATGGAAAATAGCTTCTGTCAAGAGAGTTTGACCTTTGGTATTGTATTGCATCCAACAAAAGTTATTAGGCATAATCTAAGGGCCAGACACTATGCTAGACATTGGGGATACAAAGATGAGTTCCCTTCAGCACCTGCCATCTGGAAGTTCACTTTTCAAATACACACACACACACACACACACTCACTCACACACATGCTGGAATCATTAATAACAAAAAGCTAATGGGTCAAAATCAAGCATTTTAAAGCATACACTTTATAAAATCAATTACAGCGCTTATTAATTATTTTATGTGTAATTGTTAAAACATAAATTTACTGAAACATGTTTCCCAGGGTTCAGGGTCTATGTTTTCTTATGGATACACATGGGAAAATATGGTAGAGATAGTTAAATGATCCCTCAGTGAGATTTTGATCTAACTGATGATTTGTCTCATTATTCTAGTCGTATTAGATAATTTCAAAGTCTATCATTTCCTAATTGATGTAATTAAAAATACCTGCTCCTGTATTTCCATAGGGAAATGGTTTGCAAACTGTGATACAACCACACCATGGAAGACTACTCAGCAATAGAAAGGGACAAGCCATTGGTATGTACAGCAACATTGGGTAAATTATACTGAGATGGGGTGGGAGGAAGAAAACTAATCTCAAAAGGATATAAATTGCATGATTCCATTTCTACAACATTCAAGAAATAACATAATTATAGAAATGGAGAGCAGATTAGTGGTTGCTGGGGGTTGTATGGGAGTGTTGGATGTGGCTAAGAAGTTACAGTGTAAGGCAGCGTTGTCATGATGTGTAGCTACGTATCCCAATTGTGGAGCGGTGGACAAAGCTACACATGTGATACAATTGCATGAGCACATGATTACATACTCTAACTGGTGAAATCTGAATAAACTCTATGGATTGGAACAGGTTGGGGTAGCACCCTGGACCTGGGATGCTCCTGCATCAATCTTCATCACAGCCTCTTAAATGACCACTGCCATGGATTGTTTGTGTTCCCTCAAAATCCATATGTTAAGTCCTAACCTTTGATGTGATGGTATTTGGAAGTGGAGCCTTTGGGAGGTGATTCGGTGATGAGAACAGAGGCCTCCCTTATAAAAGAGACCCCAGAGTCTTCTCTTGCCCCTTTTTAAAAAAATATATTTTATTGATTTTTCACAGAGAGGAAGGGAGGGGGATAGAGAGCCAGAAACATCGATGAGAGAGAAACATCGATCAGCCGTCTCCTGCACACTCCCCACTGGGGATGTGCCCGCAACCAAGGTACATGCCCTTGACCGGAATCGAACCTGGGACCCTTGAGTCTGCAGGCTGACGCTCTAGCCACTGAGCCAAACCGGTTAGGGCATCTCTTGCCCCTTTTGACATATGCCATTATAGCAGGTACAGTCATCTGTGAACCAGGACGTGGGTCTTCACCAGACACCAAATCTTCTTGTTCCTTGACCTTGGACTGGAAAGACACGTATGTGTGTTGTTTATAAGCACCCAATCTATGGTATTTTTCTATAGCAGCCTGGAAGGCTATGAAAACCACATTATACTAAAATCGATCATTTGGTTTTTATTCTTTAGACTATTATCTAATCACCCACCTTCTTTATGGAGGATAATTCCCACTGTGGCCAGTGCTTTATGCAAATAATTTTATATTTAGGAACACATTTAATCAGCAATTTGTGATAAGGAGACACTTAATCTAACTGGGCCCTAATGTCTTCATCTGCAAAACCAAATTCATATCTCACAGGATCATTCTGAAAATTACAAAAGTTAATGTCTGCAAAAACATATCAAACACATGTCATTGGTAAGTATGCACAAAATTAACTTTTCTTCCTGTGGCCCATTTTTTCCTCACCTATAATATAACAAAGCCCAAATGCAGAGATAAGCAAGAAATTCACCAAAGCACCTGACCACCACAAAAAGAGAGGCACCAAAATTCCTATAAATTATTCAAAAAGAATCCCCAAAGATGCCTACTCCCAATAGATTTTCATCTTCATATATTCAACAAATAGTAATTGAATACCCATCCTTTGTTTGGTAGTAAGAAATATAATTATAAATAAAATAATATCGTCTTATATTTTCTGACACTTCCTTTCTACATTAGCTATTGAGTGGCATTATGAACTAAGCATATACAAGGGGTGGGGATGGGTCTTTGAAAAGCCTTCATACTTCTCACCACATAAGTTTCAATCTTGTCATGGAAACAGTGGTAGATAAATTTAAAGACCATTGGCTCCCAGTAATAGGACTCAAAGAAACACACAAGAGGACCGACTGGGTGGGAGAAGCACAAGGTATGAGGAAAGATATGACATTAAGATGGTGACCTGAAGGATGTAAAGGATTGAGGAAGGAGAAAGTCAGGGAAGAGAAGAAAGAAATTGTAAGTTTAGAAGAGGGCATGGCGGTGGAGCAATGAAGGATTTCAGCAGAGGAAGATCATGTTCAAAGATCATTCACTGACAAAGGAGCAAGGCAAACGAGTGGACCAGAGAAAGTCAGGAAAATGGCAGCATAGAGTGTATGAAATGTTCAAAACCGAGTCTGGAAAAAGAAGCTGGGCCCACATCAAGGGCCTTGTCAGCTGCCTGAGGGATTTGAATATATAATGAGCACAACTGAAAACCACTGAGTGATGTTCTATAGGAGAGTAACATGAGCAGATTTGTGCTTTTTATTGCACACCCAAACCTGCGCACCACCTTTGTCTACTTTTCAACATCTAAGCATAGAATTTGATCTTAAACTTCAGAGAAAAACAAAACAAAACACAACACTGGGCAGGAGAGGAAGAAACAGAAATACATGCATAATCAACAAGCTGTTTCAAAGGCAAAGAAGCCTGTAGCTTTTGTTTCTTTCAAATATACCTGTGATTACTAAATAAATATGATTATTAAGTATATATGATTAATATCTTATCCCCTTCTAGACTGTGTGATCATGAGGGTTGAAACCATGTCACCTGGTTCATTGTTGTATCCCCAGTAATGAGGACAGTGAATGGAACTAACATCTAGTTTTTGACTGAGCACAGAGATGGAAACAGCATACAAAACTTCATGTGCTTTAGGGCAACATCGTATTACAGCATGGTAAGTGTTAATAAATATAAATTGTCTCTGGAGTTTTAAATTATGGACAGAGCATTTCATTTGAGAAAGAAGAATAGTACATAATGTATTTTAGAAAAATCTCAAAATGTATAAAATGTTTTTTGTTTGTTTACAAAGTAGGTGAACTCTAACCTCACCAGAAATTTGGCTCCTCTATGCTATACACCTAAAGGGTCTATTAAGCTGAGGTTTGGTAATTTTTGTTCTTATTATTATAATCATTTTAGAGTGATATATAAAAGGTATATTCTCCTTTCTTTCTTTGTTCCATTAGGCTTTGGAACTTATGAACAAGGTCTATTCTGAATTCTGAGGAATCGTTCAGTGTGTAAAAATATTTTTCATGATTTTCATTTTAAATCAAGCTTGATAATTGTGTCTTACACTAAAAAGTCCAAGAATGCCTATGATTATGGGTATTGATTTGCATGCACTGAAAGCAGCTATCTCTAAGTAGACATGTTATAGCTGTTCAGAGTATTAGAGTACAATGAAGCAGGAAGTGAAAGATTCTATGTTGGTTTTCTTTAAATGCAAGAGAATTGCATGTAAACAGCTAAAGTATGTCCCATTGGGAATTTAGCCAAAGCTACAAACCCCTTCAGAGAAATTAGTCTACATCAGCCCATTCAAACACACTAGGATTCAGCTCTTAACAGAGAATGTGGAAACAACAATTACAATGTGAATATAACTTATTGCAAAAGGCATCAAAATTAAGCATCTGGTCTATTTATTCATCAAAATAGTCCTTTAATCTTCCACTTAATCAATATTTTATTTTTTAAAACCTGTATAATTTTTTTCTCCTTAAGAAGTGATTCTGGGTATTTAGGGAAGAGTGTGAGATTGCTTGCATTTGAGTGTTTTGAATTCTAAGAGGCAGGTTTCTTTGTTGACTTAATCAACAAGCTAAGCACAACACTTTCATCCTTTCCAGTAGAAAGCAAAAACCACAGTCATCGCTTATTGATGCCACATAAATGGCTCTCCCTTTAAGATCAGAGCTGGCCTCCTGTGAAGGATTTTGTCCTCTGACTTGCTAATCATTTCAAGGTTAAAGTGTCATGCAATCTCCTTTGGCACATCTGGAGTGTTGTTTACCAATGCTATATGCATATTCCATTAATATTATTATTGCATGCACCATTATTATCAGCAAAATTCTTATTAATTTTACAGTGCTATGTACGATACTTTTTACTGCACTTTAACTCCTACAACAGTTTTGAATGCAAAATAACATAGGAATAGCAATTCATTTTTGAGCTGACATAATGCATTTTAATAGATATGCCCTAACTCACGGTTAGGAGAAAGGTAAAATTCATGAATTCTACAAACAAAACAAAATCAACATAGACAAACAAAATGATGCTGAAGTAAAAAGCAATTTTATGTAGTAAAACTAGATAAATAAAAGCCAGTTGGATAGCTTTCTCATGGTGTTCTCTAATTAAGATATTTTTCTTGCTTTTATTTGTCTTCAAGCAGTTCATTATTTTTTAAAAAGTTAATTGCTTTGAAAATAAAAATTTGGCCCAGCTGGCATGGCTCAGTGGTTGAGCATAGACCTACGAACCAGGAGGCCACAACTCAATTCTGTGTCAGGGCACATGCCCAGTTTGAGGGTTTGATCTCCAGTGTGGGGCGTGCAGGAGGCAGCCCATCAAATGATTCTCTCTCATCATTGATATTTTCTCTTCCTATCTCTTCTCCTCTGAAATCAATATATATATATATATATATATATATATATATATATATATATATAAATGTATATATATATATATATACACATTTGAATTAATGTTTAAATCCAATGTTTTTCATTTTTCACAAAATGAATATCCAACATTTTTTAGATATTGCTTTATTAAATACATGTTTATTGTTTTGACTGAATGACCCTAAGAGAATCAGAGGTTTTATCATTCTAATGAAGTACTCAACCAATTTGAGAAAATGTAATGTTTTTTTGTAAAGGAAATTCCAGTGAAAATAAAGGAGAACCTACCTTTCTTTACCTAAGACATGGGGTCATACAAGATCTTAGAATCTACCACTCAGAAAAACATCACTGTTAGTCTGGATCATGGCTACCGTCTAACTGGCTTAATCATTTTGATTAACTAATCACAAGTTATTTTTCCATGTATAAGACAACCTCAGGTACAAGACGCCCCCCACTTTTCCAACCCAAAATTAAGAAATCAATATTTTAAACATAAAACAGAACACATTTTTATTTAATAATCACCATAAGTAATGTTTACATACTAGTACTATGATATTATGCAGCATATCACTTTATTCAGCCTCTGTTGCATCACTGCTCTCTTATTCATTCTATTAATTCCAGATGTATCATTTTCTTCAACTTCTATTGTATCACTGCTGTCTTCTGAGTCACTGTCTATATATGTGAGATAATCCTCATAAATTGGTGGCATTTTCTGAACTAACTTTGTTCGTGTTCTCATGGCCAACCCTTCTCTCCTCATGAAACTCAAGCACCATTTTGCCTCTCTTATAAAATTAATAATGTTCATTTCGCTTGGAAACATTCTTGCCTGACATTGAATAAGGTTGGTTGACACGCATAAGCCACTCTGGTGCTGCTCCAAAACCCAGTCTTAAGCCTCTGCTCTAAGTTTGAACATTTTACTGATTTTCCTCTTAAGGCCTTCTCCTTCCTTTTGGCATCTTAAGGTGCTGTTCTTCCTGTTTTCTCCACTGTCTTGTCATACACTCAGTGGGAGGAGGTCCAAATGATCTCTCTGCAGCTCTAGGTTCATGCTCTTTTGCACAGCTGATTACATTCCGTTTGAATTTTGCAGAGTAAGACAATCGCTTACGGGTATTTATCTTTTTATTTTTTGACATCTTTATAGCTCAGAATTCTCAGTCCCTGTTGCATCTGCAAACTATCCATTTCCACCTCCAATTACAGCATCAGTTGACATCAGTAACAATAAGGCTCGTGATTGGAGGAAGCCTGTTTGACAAGGAATGGGCAGCTATGCACCCACAGGGCTCCTTCCTCAACTGACTTCCATGTATAAGACACCCCTGGATTTTCAGTCTAACTATTTTAGAAAAAAAAATAGCGTCTCATACATGGAAAAATACGGTAACTAGCACGTGAAATCTACTGTCTGATGGTTAAATATTGGTTCTAGTTATATTTCTGTACAGGCATAAACAAAGCTACAAGATACTAGTTGTTTTTATATCAGTTAAATACCTAAATTTCTATACTATTATGACTCTAACTTCTAGAGATATGACTTCTTCTGTGTTATAAAATATTTTCGAGGCTATACCCAATGTCCAAGAAGAACTAAGACTCAGGAGACCTCAATTCTAGTTCTGGTTCTGTACTTAAGGTCTGTGATTCTGGAGAATCACTTTGATTTATAAAATCTAGGCAATAATATGTGCATTACAGAGCTGTTGTGAGTATCACATGTTAGTTTTTGGGACTTGGCTTTTCAGAAAAATTAAAATCCTAATATTCTGCAAAAATAAATCACTTTGGATACAGAGAAATAACTTCTTCATTATAAAATGGTGATGACAACTATAATTTATCATATACCCAAGGTGGTAAAAAAAACCCTTATATGCATTATTAGCTAAAAATACTTTTCTAATATATTATTTCAGTATTTACACACATAAATCCATATTGAAAATCCTTCTGACCCCTTTATATACCAAATACAACACCTCTAATACAGAAATCTGTATATTAGGTACCCAAGATCAGAACAACTAGACCATAAACAATTTAAAATCTGATATTTTACATCATTTTTAAATAAATCCTTTAACTGTGGTACAGGAGTAGTTCAGGGACTGCCTTTTAAATTTGTGTGTTGTTATTGTTGTTGTTTTTTTGGGCTTAGCCTCTGCTGTGGTCCTTATCCTCTCTTCTCTAACTTCTGCTGCTCTTTCTTATCTCTAACCTTAGTCCCCAATGTCTGTTAAAGACATTTTCAAAGCCACATAGCTCACTCTTGTTTGTCCATCTCTGATTCCAGATCATTCCCTGGGAGTTTCAGCCGTGGGCATGAAAGCAGTGTATAAAGGACTTTTTCTGCAACCAGTTCAGTTGCTTCTTAAGAGAAACTTTAATTTACTCCCCCCCCCCCCCACCCCCAAGCACACTGACAACAATTCTATGAGATGAGCATACCTGTTATCCCTGATATTTTGCAGATGAGGTCATCAAGGCTCCAATAAGTCAGCAGTCCCCAGGGTCACGTGGCTGACTAGTGAGAGAGAGAGCCTTGCCTTTTCTTTGAAGATCGTCAGCTTTGTCCTGGGATTATGCCTTACATGCTGGCTCTCGAGTTAGTTTCTTCTTGGACTTGATCCTTCCCGCTTTGCCCTCCATCTGTCGCTGACTCTGCATTTATTCTAGAAAATCTTCTGCCAGCTTTTTCTTTCTTAGTTTCTGAATTCAACTTCACACCCTATTTTCAACATCTCTGTTAAAAACGAGTTTCATATCCACTAAAAATATGAGCTATGTCAGCATCAATCCAATGAGTTAATTCACATAAAAATGCTTTATAATCTATAAAACTCTCAGAAATATAAGGCATTACTGATGTTGAAATATGCTAGATATACCTCATTTGATCAATAAAAGCATGTGAGTTATTTTAGAGTCTGCACGCTGAATGGCAGCTTATAATATATATTCTTAGTGGAAATTTTTATGTGACAAAACATCAATACTTATAACAATTTATTATCACAGACATCTAACACAATCCTACCAATTATTTTAAATAAATATGTGGGATGTGTTTAAATGAAGCCAGGAAAATGATCAGAAGAACTAATCCCACATTTTATACAGGGAGTTTATTTATAACATGACTGCTTTTATTCTATGTAAGGGTTAGACTTTCTCAGGAAGTTAAAAAGCTTAGAAGTAAATGTATACATACTTTTTTAAAAAAAACCTAAGTAGAGAAATGAGATACCAGGTTTCTTGAGTTCCAAACAGAGATTCTGATAAGTTCAATGAAAACAAAACAAAATGCTAAATACAAAGGCCTTTTATTTTAGGTGGAACCAGTAAAAATATACAAAAACCCCTTATAGTTATGAACCTATGAGATGAATGAATTTCTGACTTGCTCAGGATGTAAAGTGACTTATATAAGATTTGAAACTTATCTGTGGGCTGAGCTTCACTCTGATCTAGTAATCAATGCCATGGATGATGGTGGTCAGTTAACATGAACACTCTGTGGTATATACCCTTCCATCTCCTAAACCTGATGAGACAGCTTGTAATGACAGAAACATCTAGCCCACAGTCTGGTTACTGAAATAAAATAAATCAAATGTCTGGTAACAGAAAAATGAAAGACTCATTCTTCCATAAACTTCTATAATATAATATGTCAGCCTGCAAAGTAGGATTATAATAAAACTACACTATCATTATACTTTAGTATTTTTATTTTTGATGTAGGGATGGTATGAGGAGAGTAAGCTCTTAATTATAGCAAAATAATCTGAGTGTAGGACAAAGTCATTGTTCGATCTTTTGGGGCTACCTAGAGAAACTGTGTTTAGTTTTATCTCCCCATAATTCTTATTATTGCCACAGTGTGAGGAATCATCTTTTTGCAATTTTCCAATAAGCCAGATTTGGAAAGAATCCAATAAATTACAATTGGTTAGTTGAGCCTATAAACAAATGGAGTTATCTGCTTTGAGCCAGAGAAAGATTTGACCATGAGAGCATATGCAGAGATTGATGGCTGATGCTTTACATTTGGATGTTAATGAGCATTGGAATATAGAAAGCAAGAGAGCAACCCAGAGCAATTGATTCTACTGCATGGTCTGCTACTATCATGGGCTATTTATTTGATAAGCTTACAGTAAACACTAGTAGATCAAAGAATAACCCCAATACAACATTTAAATGACTTGCATATAAAAATAATCATTTATTAGATTTTTATTGCTTTCAGTACAACTGCCTTAATCTAACTGAAGCACAAGATGGCTTTCCATCTAAAGTACTATAATAATTCACTAGTACAAAAATCATATTTTCCAACATATATCTGCATGAGTTACAAGTGAAAACTAACATCAACTGACCTTTCTAGCTGTTGTATGGGTCATAAAGGACAACACATTTTGATTAGTGTTTTGCCTCATCTAAAAATTATTCAAAGTGATGAAATGCAATTCAGTGAGGAAAATGATTGGTCACAGTTGTATCTAAAAGGAAAATGAATGAGTAACATGATCTCTATGTCCATCTGCTTTTGCAATAACCTCGTGCGTAATTTACACTTGAACCACATTGTATACACATTTGAACATTCAGTTATTGGAAAATTATAGGCAAAAATGTTTTGTATGCAAAAGAATATATGCATCATTATGTTCTCTGGGGTTAACCAAAACCACAGCAAATTAAATCAATAATGATAAGGCTCAAACTAGTAATTTATAATTTAAAAAATAGGAACATCTGAAAAATAAATAGCTTGAAACAAACTGTGCATTTTTCTTAAGCACATTGTGAATTTTTTTATAATTTGACTCTAAAAAGTTCACATCTTAAACATGTTAGTTTACAATCCATTAAGAAATTATTTCGGGTCCCACAAAATCATGAGCAATACATTGAGAATCAACAGGTGCAGATTTAGATTTTGGCAGAAATATTCATGCATTTCAATAAAGCAACATTGATATGTTATGTATCAGACACTATCTACACTAATAAAACAGAAAGATGCAAATTGACCTTACCTTCATGATGCCCATCAGCCAATCAGGAGTGACTATGCAAAGTTGGCAGGTTAATTTGCATACACCATTGCCTAGTGGCTGGGGGTGTTCCACACTGCCCCAGCTGCTCAGGGCCTCTGGGCAGTGTGGGAAGGCGGAGGAAAGAAGGCAGAAAGGCGGCTCTGGGCCTCTGGGCAGCGTAGGAAGGCAGAACGGTGGCTCCGGGCCAGAACAAAGGCAGAAAGGTGGCTCCAGCTGGAGCGAAGGCGGTGCCGGCAGCCAGGGGAAGAAAGGCCCATTCTTGCACGAATCTTCGTGCATCGGGCCTCTAGTCTATAATAATAAAGCATAATATGCTAATTAGACCAGATGTGCTTCCAGACATCCTTCCAGACCAAGCCAGTGCTGCAAGGGAAGCCCAGGTCCTGGGTGCCAGAAGGAAGCTGGTGACAGCAGCCAGGGGAAGGAAGGCCTACTCTTGTATGAATTTTGTGAATTGGGCCTCCCAACCTGGATACGACCCATGGGTTCTAAATCTGTCTGTTTAAAAATAATCAATTTAACTCACTTTTTTTTGTTTTGCCATTTGATTGTCAGATAATATTTGATAGAATTTATGCAATTAGTGGAGCATGTAAAACAAAAATAGTTACATAATAAACTAATTAAAACTAATTAAAAGCAGAAAGAAAGAAAAGGAAAAGTAGAAAATTTTATATAATAAAAGGGTAATATGCAAATCAACCAAATGGCAGAACATCCAGTTGTTATGGCACGCACTGACCACCAGGGGGCAGACGCTCAATGCAGGAGCTGCTCCCAGCCCACAGGCCTCAATCACCCGATTGGAGCCTGCCAGCCAACCTCTCAGTTCCTTTCCCCAGCCAGCAGGCTCAGATCGCCCAATGGGGAATGGGGAACTGGGGTTGGGTGGTGGCAGATGCAGGCAGTGCCAGGCCAAGGCACCTGCCCCTCTGGTCACCGCACACACAGAGGTTGACTGATGGCAGGGGGTGGGACCAGCAAGCAGACAGGAACAGCCAACCTCTCCGTCTCTCCCCCAGCCAGCAGGCTCCAATGTCCTGATGGCAAATGGGGAATCGAGGGTGGGTGGTGGCGGGGGGCAGGACCAGCTGCTGGCAGCCAGGGAAGATGACCGTGATTGCAGGCCAGGCCTAAGGACTGTATCCGTGCACGAATTTCGTGCGCCAGGCATCTAGTAGTTAATAAAGAAAAGATAGAATAATATAAGAAAAAATATTTCTCTTCTGGTGTTCTCAGAATATTCTAAGACTCAGTGTTTTCCTGCATATGAATGCATATCAGAGTGTATAAAGTACATACCATATGACATTAAAAGGCAGAGACATTCAAAGTTAGGAAGCCAAATCTTCTTGGGTTATATAAGCAGCAGAAGATCAGAGACTGATGATCTGCCCAAGGGCAGACAGATATTTAGTAGCTAGGATCCAGTTCTTTTGAGACCTGGTCCAGGGATGTCTCAGATAGGCCCATCTAGTAATACTGCTGACCACAATTTTCTTTTTGAAACTTTTCCCTTCTTTGTCTTTTTGACACCCAACAACCTGATTCTTCTACTGCTCTATTCTTTCTTCTTACTTCATCAGATACCCCTGATCATATATCTGAGAATCATACTAAAATTAGTTCTCACCTATACACTGTTGTCACTTAATATTTTTACATTTTTCACTGCCTTCTCCAAGTGGATGGCTATAAAATTTGTATGCTTAACTTTTTCAAGTTTAAGCCTTGGTGAGATATTTACACACAGATGTTTTTTCACTCAATGTTAAAACCAAAGCGCTTTAGACAACATCAACTTTGGCATCAAGAAGACAATGAGTAATGCTTTTAAAAGTCTAAAGGACAATGACATTCAACCTAGAAATCCTGATCTCACCAAATGATAAAACAAGTGTGACTAATTAAGTAGACCAATGGCACATTTAGAAATGGAAAAGTGAAAATATTTAATTTTCAATGTTCATCATATGAAGCACCCAAGAATAAGTATTCTAGCAAAATGAGGGAGGAAAACAATGACAAATGTAGATATGTCCACAAAGTAGGGATATTTGAGAGATCACAAATGGACGTGCTGGGATGAAACCTACAGCTGACTACAGAGCTTCGGTACAACTTGGAACAGAAAAACAAGCTCCAGGGAAAAGAAATGTAATTGATACAGTGTCTGAAATTTTGAATATTTGATTTTCAGATAATATTCGATAGAATAGATGCAATTAGTGGAGCATGTAAAACAACAAAACATAGTTACATAAGAAACTAATTTAAAAAAGAAAGAAAGGAAAGGAAAAGTAGTAAATGTTAACTCCTGGAAATCTAAGATTGGGTGAAAATACAGTAAGCCGTAGTCAGGCCCTCTGATCTATGAAAGTTCCTCCTTGTGGCCAAGCAATGACCACTTAACTTTGGCTATCCTTCCACCCCTGAGGCAAAGGAATCTGTGTCCACTTATTCTTCTCCTAGTCATAAATATATCCTTGGTCATGCTTGTTTGCTCGTTCATTCAACCAAGTCCAAGTTGAAATCCCACCCAATCAAATCAAATCTTGACCACTCTGTAGTTTTTCTAGAATTATCAATAACAAAGGAAGTATAATCAAAATCTACTACTTGAGTCAGCAATAGAAGTATGTATACAGGTATAATAATGTTAATTAGATATAACATTTTTGGGAGAATAGAAGAGGGGAGGCATTCTTAAGGCTGGAATGAGTATAAGAAAACTAACTTTTTTATATAAATTAACATGAAATGAATAATTTCTAAAATTAACACAAGAAAAAGTGGTGTTAAATATGTTATTTAGAAAAGCAGAGGTAAATATGAAAAGAAACATCAAAAATAGTTAAAAGTTATTATCTCCAGGGAACATGACCAAATCATGTTCAGTTAAAAACTATATGCTATGCTGTCCTTCCATTTTAAACATAAGCTTTACAGGCTTCCCTAAATTAATTTTAGAGAGAGAGGACGGGAGAGGGAGAAACATCCATATGAGAGAGAAACATTAATAGGTTGCCTCCCGTATAACCAGGGATCGAACCCATGACCAGGGTAAATGCCCTGACCGGGAATCAATCCCACAACCCTTTCATGTATGGTATGACGCTCCAACCAACTGAGCCACACCAGCCAGGTTTACAAGTTTGTTTTTATTTGTAACTTTATACTTCAACGTACTTATTTGCCTACAATAGAAATTTAAGTATTTGTCTTAGAAATGCTGCATAATTAAAAGAAGGCATTACCATTAGTTTTGCGGCATGCAAAATGGCTTTGCTTAAGCTTAGAGGTCTAGAGCAAAGCAGAGAGAAAGTGATTGAAACAAAATTAAAGCAAGAATTTGTCCCTGGAAGTTTAAAGACCCATTATTTTAAAGTGCATTCAGACTCCTTGCTTATTATCTTATTTTGCGTACATCTAATTTCCCTGCTTCTTCCAATGTTGACTACCCACACTTAACAAACTTAGCCAAATGCTTTACTTACCCTGCTTTTCTTCCAAAAGTATTTGACGTGGCATGCTTTAACTGGATTAATAAAATATAAATGTAAAGTCAAGACCACAGAAAACATATGCTAATGAAGGCCTTTATCTATATGTTATTAAACACTCATTTCTTTATACTTAAACTTAATTCTTTATATCTTTCTGTCCTAGGAAGAGGGGAAAAATAAGTGAAGAAAGGCAAAATAAGGATAGAAAAAAAGCAGTTAAAGCAGGATTTAAATTATTGCTCAAAATGAATGTGTAATTTCTTGGACACTTTGCTTAAAATAGACCCCAAATTCACAAATCTCTGAGTTTCAAGCCATTGATTCAGAAAGGATTTTCATGGTGGAAGAACTGAATTCAAAGTGTTAGTCTGAGCTGCCTGGCATCCAGGGCAAAAATAAAAACAGGTTATTACTTTTTAGAATTTAAGTACCACATTAATCATTGTATGGGAATGGTAGAGGATGCCACCTTTTGGGTTTGTACCATGATTTTTCATATACTTATGTTTACATAGAGTAGATTTGCCAGAAGAGAATATAGGATACTCAATTAAATTTGAATTTTTTATAAACAATAAATATTTTAAGTGTAGTTTTTTCCAAATATTTGCACTAAAAAATATTTGTTGTTTATCTGATATTTAAATTTAAATGGGAATCTTGATTTACCCCTTGAAACTGGATATTCTAATCTAGATTCTTAATTAAACTGTTTATTCCTTATCTCATAATACCTAGTGAATATAAATTTCCAATATAAAATACTGAGTGATCCAATAATTCCCTTAAAAATGCTATCCAACTATGTTTTGCAATAAACTTTTTTTTCTATGTATTTGATTATTTTCTACAACCCACCTGAAAAAAATTAGATCCTATACAAGAATATATACAACTAAGAATAAGTGCTTTATATATATTTTTCCCTGTGCTGGGAAAGCAAAAAGGGAGGAAAGATCAATTCTTTAAATCAATGATTTTATAATTGAAATGATTTATTCTTCCTATGAGGAAGACCAAAATGGAATTATTCAGAGAAGATGCTTAATAAATCAGTGGAGAGAAAAATGGTTGTTTCTACTACCTGAGCTTGGAAAAGATGATGCCAGTTCGCTGGTAAAAATGAGACTGAGTGCTTATACTCAGTTGCAGAAGGGAAATCTACATGCAGGTGAACAAGTGGCTACAAATAGGAAGAGGGGCGCTTTGTTCAGTCAAAAACACTGGAACTTTGCCCTGACTGGTTTGGCTCAGTGGATAGAGCGTCGGCCTGTGGACTGAAGAGTCCCAGGTTCGATTCCGGTCAAGGGCATGTACCTTGGTTGCGGGCACATCCCCAGTAGGGGGTGTGCAGGAGGCAGCTGAATCGATGTTTCTTTCTCATCGATGTTTCTAACTCTCTATCTCTCTTCCTCTCCCTTCATCTCTGTAAAAAATCAATAAAATATATTTAAAAAAAAAAACAAAAAAAAAACAAAAAAAAAAACACTGGAACTTTAAGCCTTCAGCACTGGAGCAGGATAGGTATATATATATTTTAAAAGAATCTGTGTTCTTCACTTGTAGGCATACATTCTTTTAAAAGGAACATAATTAATCCGTGCTACTGGATTTTTTTTAACTTGCTCATTTTATTCCTCACTTGAGAAGGGATTTCTTTAATAATGTGAAATGAAAGGCATATGGGATACTTAAATCCAAATTCAAAGAAACAAGAAGAGAATAATTGTTGAGGGATACCTGCTACCCAAATTCTAATTGCACTCTACTACCGTGGATTCTCTCTAGGATTAACAATAATAAAAGCAGTGTTTCATTTTGTTTCCTGAGATGCTAAGAACCTAATTTTGATAAAATTTCAAGTGTTTCATAATAATCCTTGTGAATAACATTCAAACCGCAAGCCTTCCTCCGCTAATAAATTTGGGAATGAGAAATATGTGAGAGATGAAAAAGTTTTAAAAACAGTCTCTAAGGCAGTAGTATCTTGTATTATTGTTGATTTTTTTTAAGCCAAGTTAAATTTCTATAGAAAGCTGCTCTTAAACTTCCATTTTCAACAAGCCAGCTGGGTTCTTTAGTATAAATGCATTCCTAACATTTATCTGATTATTTAACAGGGACACAAAATAGCGAAGAGTAAGAAAACATAGAAATGTAAATAATATTTTAGAGAATTAGGTCATATTTACTCCAATGTCTAAGCCACTCCTTGGTAACTTAGCTTTCTCATTGATTTATGTGTACTACCAGTTCCCTAGTGATTCCAGGGGGGAAAAGTCTTATATTGACATTCAATTTCATAAAACTCTCCAAAAACATTCAATTTATTGGCCTAAAGCATTTGACACAATAAATGTGTGATTGAGAACAATGAAGAGTCATGAAATATTAAATTATGCTTTATTTAACTCAACACACATATATTAAATATATACACTCCACCAAGCAGTGTTTTGGCTTCTGGGCTACAAAGATTTCAAAATAAAAACTGGAGAAAGTGCACCTATACATCAATTAATTATCACAATAACAAACAACAATACACATATGTAAGTTGAGCATATCCTATCCTATATCATAAAAACCTAATATGCAAATTATCTCCTCAGGTGGCCGTTTGACAGAGAGACCGGGAGTTTGCTCTCTATGACATGCTCTGACCACCCTGGGTGGGTGTCGGTGACTCGGTGCTGGCAATGCACGGAAGTAGAGGCACTGCCAGCCCTGAAGGGCCCCGATGAGAGTGGGACTGCGGCAGGATGATGGAGCAGGAGAGCAGGCAGCATCAGGCCAAGGCGGGTGCAAGCGGGGGCCTGATCGCCCCACCGATCGCCCTGCAGACTGCGACCAATGGCAGCGGTGGGGGGCAGGGTCACCGCACGGCTCTCAGGCGTTGAGGGAGCCAGGTGGGGGGCCCAGCCCCGACTGATCGCCCTGCAGATGGGATGTTGGAGCAGTTGGAGCAGGTGAAGAGGCAGTACCAGGCCAGGGCGGGGTGCCAGATGGGACTGGGGGTGGCGAGACTGGGGGCGCAAGCTGGGGCTATGAGGCTAGGGACGCCAGCTGGGGTCAGATCTTCACAAGCCACCCTGAGGGACCCCACCTGTGCATGAATTTGTGCACCAGGCCTCTAGTTATATATAAATTTGATGATATACTTTATACATACACACAATGTTTATATATAAAATAAATATATAAAACATATGTAAATACACATATTTACTTCTATATTGAAACACGTTATAGAATTAAAAAGATGAGATAGCAATCAACATAAAGTGCTATTTTATTTCACACCCAAATCAATTGTCTTCCTCACCTGGTGAGTACCTGCCTCACTTTGGAGACCAGTGATGTAAAGGACCAGGGTAACAAGGAGAAGTGCACCTGCCAAAGGAAGGCTTCCTGCAGAGAGTGACTCATGATCTAAGATTTAAATGTTGCCATTACTTTTTTTTTAAATAATTTTTTATTGTTGAAAGTATTACATGGGTCCCCTTTTCTCCCCCATTAACCTGCTCCAGCTCGCCTCTATACCCTCCCTGTCCGCCCCAGGCCTTCAGCATCCTATTGTCTGTGTCCAAGGGTTATGCATATATGCATTCAAGGTCTTTGGTTGATTACCTCCCACCCACCCACCCACCCTCCCCCACCTTCCCTCTGAGATTCCGCACTCTGTTCCTTCTTCCATGTCTCTGGGTCCACTCCATTCATCAGTTTATTTTGTTGCTTAGATTCCCACATATGAGTGCAATCATGTGATACTTGTCTTTCTCTGACTGACTTATTTCACTTAGCATGATACTCTCCAGGTACCTCCATGCTGTCTCAAAGGATAAGAGCCATTATTAACTTAATTAACCTCTTTGAGCCTACCTTTATCACCTTCAAAATGGTAGAGACAGTGTCCACCTTGCCATCTTATTGTGCGAATTAAATGAAATGTTACATGTAAATAGATTACATAAAAAGCTAAAAGACAGTAGGCATTATCATTTTGTTGTGGGACATGTAGTCACCTTATAAGATGTCCTCACTAAAGTTCAGAGGTCAAAGGACATTGGAAATGTAATAGAATTCATACTTATTGTGTTTTAGTTAAATGGCAAATACAAAGATGATCAAAATCCGTAACATCGAGACTCAAAGACAAAGCAGGCTGTGATGCTTACTAAATTGTAAAGGGAAAACTAGACTGAGAGGGATGGAGGGGGAGAGAGAGAGCGAGGCCAAGTGCAGTAATTATGATTTGAACTGAACGATAAAACCTAACTTACCTAAAGGTCATATATCATAAAACTTAACTAGAAATAGAGAAAAAGACCTCTGAGGGTTTAGAAAACAATGCATAACCTTCATATATCCTGTCTTCTTGCTTACTAGGTGTCTATTCACCCTTATTTCTGTTATTCAATTCAATGTATTTATTTACCTAGTTTCCTAGTATACAGAAGATTAATATGAAGACTTTCAGGCAAGATAGATTTTATTGCTAGTGGCCAAATTTTGAAAGCAAAGCAAAGTGACAGCTAATGATTTGATGGAAGATAAAGAAAGAGAAAACATTAAAATCAAGTATTAGAATTTCAAAATGAAAGCAGCTGGGTGGTTTTGTGAAAGAAAAGTTACTGCTAACATACCTCCTTCCTCTTTATGCATCAAACAACATAACAACTGTATGTTACAAACAACATAATAACTGCTGCTTGAAGTGATAGGTTAAGTCATCAAAAACAAGTTAAATTATTTACTATCTCTTTTAATAAAATTAAAGTGTAAGATGCATTGTTAAATGGTACTATTAAACTAATATTTCTTGCAAAGACTTAGTGTTAAATAATTGCATAAATGCAGGTTGCTTAATCTTCCTGAGACAAATTCCTCAACTATGATGTCCCCATGATAGTATCTACCTAGCAGGGGTTGTGCAAAGTTGTAAGATCCTATACAATAAAAGGGTAATATGCAAATTGACCAAATGGTAGACCGACTGGTCACTATGACCTCCTACACTGACCACCAGGGGGCAGATGCTCAATACAGGAGCTGCCCCCTGGTGGTCAGTACACTCCCACAGGGGGAGCACTGCTCAGCCAGCAGCCCAAAAGCCGGGCTCATGGCTGGCAAGCACAGTGGCGGTGGCAGGAGCCTCTCCTACCTCCTTGGCAGTGCTAAGGCTGTCGGACAGACCGCTTAGGCTCTCTCCCCTGAGGGTTCCCGGACTGCGAGAAGGTGCAGGCTGGGCTGAGGGACCCCCCTGAGGGCATGAATCTCATGCACCGGGCCTCTAGTAATAATTATAAATGTGCCTAGTACCTGTCCTGGCACATAAGATACCAATTAGTTAATTTCTGCTTTGGAAGGATTTGCCTTCATTATTTGGAAAATCCGTTACTCCTGAATTTACCATGGTGAAAGTTAAATTAGTAGTTATTTCATTTTTGTTGCACAGCCAAATAGTTAAGTGTGAAGAGATTACCGTATGTTTTAGCCTGTTAAACTGTAAGTTGTTCCCCTGGCCCAGGGGTTCTTTGAACATTCACAGTTCCTTTAACAGTTGAGGAACCCACGTGGTGCTAACATGGCAGAGCACCATTTGTTTTTCATGAATACAAGGTGTGGGCTGGATTTATCACACAACTGTGGGAACTCAGGTTCTCTCCTTGTTGATTCATTAGGCATGAGTGGTGGGAGTCTTAGCCCGCAAAAAGTCACGTGCATGCAAGTGAGCATGTTGGAAAGGAAATAGATTTGTCTCATTTTGCATGATATACACTGGGAAGGAGAATTTATTAGCAAAGAGTAGGTTTACTCTAGAGTAGTTGCATATGATTTTCTGAGGAAGCATATATTTTTTTAGACTTGGAGACCTCTAACAGATGAAACTTCATTTACACTGAAAGCAACCTTTTTCTTTTTGAAAAATAAAAAATCATTTCCCCTTTCATAGACCCTTTCGATTCCACCCTGAAGTACATGGCCCTGTCAGCATCATGTTTCCGCAATCTCTTTCACTCCAAAGGAATGCAGAGGGTTTCACTGAACTTGTCAATGGCTCAATTCCCCGCTTCCATTCCGGGGAAGATGAGGCAAGAGAACCTGTTACTGGTAGTTAAAGAGTTCAAGCTTCACAGCTCACTGCAAATGTTTAATCTTCCAGCTCAGTTAACCCAGGAGCTCAGTTTCTGACCCTGAGTTCCAGCCCTCAGACTGAGCAGAGGGCTAATGCACAGATCCTTGGCTGAACATTTCCTTTCTGTACTGCCTGCACCACACCATCTCCACCTACACACACACACACACACACACACACACACACACACACACACAACTCCTCTTCCTGAGCATCACACACAGATTTGAAATATCTTTCACTTGTATCTACTCATCAAATCTTATCTGACTTGTGCTTCATAATTTTTATGTGCCATCAAGATACGATTAAGTAACTGTTCCATCTTCTTTCAGTCTGGGCATAAGAATACCTTAGGCACCTTAATCAAATGGGTTAAAGCCAGACATACTTGGGGATCAAAGATGATCTCTTTAGAGAGGATCTGGAATGGTCAGAAACAAAGAGACATAGAGGGTCAAAAATCATTTCTACTTAAGAGTGTACCAATGATCAGATTACTAAGTCAACATTGTCTTTAGGAATAAGGAGCAAGTATAAATCCCAGAAAAGAAACAAAATAAGCAAGAGGTTAGAAATGAAGGTGAGGTGCTAACGTAGGAATGGAATAATTATATGTGGGACTTTTGACATGGCCAGAGCTGAGATTCTTGGCAGGTGCTGCTTGTAGGGGGTGTGGTGAAATCTGTCTGGATTTGAGATCAGAATAGTTCCAGGGCTCCCTAAAGACACAATGCATAAACACAAAACATGCTAAGAACATATGGTCAATATTGACACAGTACATAAAGCTCCCTAACCTATAGTATTCCCATGAACTGCATATGCCTCTACCATGGTAATAATACCAATATCTGTGTGTGTGTTTTTCTTTTTCTCTTTCTTTCTCATTCATCTGACACTTCCGTCAGAATGTGAGTTCTAGGGGAAAATTATCTTACCGTCTGTCTGTAACATCTAGTAGAGTACACAGCAGGTTTGCTGAAGTGGCTTTTGGTGTGGCAAACTGATCATCGGGAAGAGATTTACAAATCCTGGGTCAAAAATAAAGCCTAGTGACCTGGATAGCATAAGATCAAATCAGGGAAATGAAGTCAAAGGAGGGTGAAGGGGCACAAATGTACCATTTTATACAACCCACTTGCATTTGTTCAACATATATGTACTGTATATTAAATTTTTGTTGTGTAAATGGGAAACTGTCATTGATCGTTTTGTCTTGTTGCCAGTAGTTGATGAAGTTTCCTCTTATACTGTAAGTTCCTGAAGCCAGGGGTCAAACTTAATCTAGCCCTCTTAGGCCTCATTTCTAATGAGTTTCACATCTTCTTCATTAGGATTTTTAGGACAATGGTTTGTGAGGAAAATTAAAGATAAGTACACACACACAATATTTTAAGTGAATTATTAACATTGTTTTCATCTAATCTTTGGGAATGCATTGAAAGAATAAATTAGGAAAGAAGTTAAAATATGTGGTATGAGTCTATGAAATATGGTAGAGTATGTGCTTAAAATTATTAACTTAACCTATAGTTAATGGTAGAGAAAAACTTAATACCCTATATTTAATTCAGACAGCTCTTATTAACCCATGTTAAAAAAAATTGGGAGGCCTGGCATATAACTGTAGATTTGAAAGCCTGGACCAGGCCAAATCTAGACTGTCCTTTGCTCATGCATCTTTCTCCAGCTACGTCTATTTCAGAGCAACTCTTCAAAGGAAAGCCCCTCAAGAGCTGTGCTTTCTTCCTATCTCTTTACTTGCTGCACAGAAGCCTTGTCCTACATGGAAGACCAGGTGACTTGAGCTCGCCTGCTTCCCACTATCTCCTTTATCTTCTCAAACAGGCTTCTGTCTTACTTTACAGAAGAGACTTCTTTCAAGGTCAACAACTATTTACATTTTGCAAAATATCTATGACATTCAAAGCAGCTCCTGGACTTAACTTTGAAAATCCAAAGATGTACTAAAAGGGGTTTCTGGGAAAGGAGCTTCTTATTCCCTTTTGGATGCCATTCTCTACAACTAGCCAGTGGAGGCAGTGACATTAAATTTTACGGGCCAGATTCTACAGCAAAACTTTGACCCTTCCAGATTTAGCAGAGCCTGAGAATTAAGTTGGGTTAGCAAATATGTAATGATTTTTCATATTAAATGTAAAATATCTGTTAGTCAAAAGTGTAAAAAATAAAAACATAAGTAAACAAGAAATTAGACATAGATAATCTAGAGACAGTGTTAATATTTATGTAAAGAAGTCTTAGAAAGTAAAAACAAAATCTCAATAAGAAGCTGAGCAAAGCATGCAAATGAAAAATTCACACAGGAAAAAAGGAATACAAATGGTCCTTTTTCAGAGCTCCATTAATAAAAAGGCAAAATGAATTAATAATAGTATGCCAAGGTTTATGTTCTACATTGGCAGTAATTTTAAACTTTTCAAACTTCATGTGAAGAAGAGAATGTGGAAAGAGCTCTTTTTCACTGTAAGTGGGAATGGAAAGTAGTAGAAACCTTATGCTTGGGAATTTGTAATATATACCCCAAACTCTAAAATTATCCATTTCCTTTAACATTTCATTTCTGGAAATTTATCCTAAGTAAATTTATTATAAATGTGCACAAGTAGAGAGCTGGAAGAATGTTTGTGGTAATCCATTTCTACACAGCTGTCGGCCACCCAGGTCCCTTGGAGTATTGACAGGACACCAACCACCGGCTAACTCAAGGCAGAGCCTGACCTAGGCCACACAGGATCATTCAGTTGCTGGCACTGAAGTCTCACCCTACATGGAAGGGTAGGTGAGCCGAGCTGGCCTTTTCTTGCTGCTCACCAACACCGTTACCACCATACAAGCACAGCTGCCATCCTCTTACCAAGCAAGAGGTCAAGTAGTGCCCAGTCCCACAATACAACCATCTGAGCTCCTTCTCATCCAGATTACAGCTAAATTCTGTGAGACTAACGAATGTTTCTAGAGATGACTGAGACCAAATTATTCTTCACAGTCTTTGCTGAAGCTGTAAGCCCATCTCATCCTCTGTACTCACCTGACTTTTAGTGCCATGATACACTGACCGTTCTCTATTTTGACTCATACTCCCTCACTTCCTTTTTCTTCTGAATCCTATTATCGGGACTTGGGAACATCCACCACATAACCAAAAGATTCCCCCATATCTCCAACCTCTGCAGGTCAACTGAAATGGACTCTCCTTGAATCTATACTGTTTGTCCTACATTTTATTCAATGTGTCTTATGTATTCTGGATTGAAAAGTGATAAGTGGGGCAGCATCCTCTTTTTCTAGTCTAGGCACTGAACCTTTTCCCTAATAAATTCTCAGTCCCTTGTACATGCCCACTCTATTCCTTCTCTCCTCACTCCTCTCATCTTCTGGTTCTTGTGCACTATGTTTCATGCATTATCATCTTTCTCTGTCTGGCTGCCTTTCTCTCTTACTCAGATCTGGTTTTAGCATCAAAATGAGCATCACATCAACACTCTTGTTTCTGAAACACCTCCTATGCCATGGCCTCCTTTTCCTTCCAAGTTGCCCACTGGAACTTACCATGACTTGAATGGCTTCAACTCCACAAACACAACCTTCTGGCTAGTGCCCTATTTGTGCTGATCATGTTCTTTGGATCCCTCATCTGCTGCCTGCTCCACATTCTCTTGCCCATGAGCCCCTTCTGGGCTACTTCCTTCCATACCCAGCCTCATTACAATTCTTGTCTTACCAGTTCCTTAAATCTTCTGGCCCTGTGTGATACATGCCTACAAAATCTCCCACCCTGGATGAATTAAATTTTGGCCTCTTCAAGTCAATCCCGGGCTGTGGAATTGAAGCAGAGAAAACTTCACAAAGTAGCATTATGATGCTTCTATAAAGCCAGGGCCCAACCTCAAACAGGCCTGCAAACTGCTTACAATCTTTAGATGTTTCCCATCAGCTTGCTCTACCTCTCTCAACAACGATGGCCTTAAACTTGTCCACACTCTTTAAACACCTCATCTACCTCCCGACTTTCAGCAAATGACCTTGTAACTTTCCTTGCAAAAAAAAATATAGAATTTTTTTAAGGCAACTATTTTGACTTCTGTATTAAAATGTTTCAACCTGCCTGCGTCTGCTCTCATCTTGCCTTTTCTGCTCTTCGGTGGAGGATTCCTTCCGAAACTACAAGGTCAGCCCCTCCTGCGGATGGTTTTCATCCCATTTACCACCTCTTCTCAGGAAGCTTACCCTAACTACCCTTTATCTCTGTCCCAAACTCCCCATTACATCTTCCATGTGCTCAATAACTTCTTCTCATCAGCTCTGAGACAAATGCAAATCTCTCGGAAAATAAGCCTGATTTCTGAGATTTCCCATCTCTTCTGCCATATCCACTACTTCCACTTTCAGAACACAGCAGAGACGGTTTTGTGCCTTAAGCATGAGCTCTGGAATCAGAACGACGCTGGTTCAAATCCTGTTTTGACATTAGCTTGCCTGAACCTTACTTCCCTCATCTATGAAAGAATATCTGTATCGTTTCTGCTTTGTAGGGATATTGTAGGGACTAAATAAGGCTGTGCACCAAGCATACTGTCTGAGCTCTGGCCGGTGCTTTAAATGGTATTTAGAACTGTTATTTATAAGCCACGTTTCTGGAAACAGTTGAGTGCACATGCCATCTCCATGCCCTTACACCTTTTTTGTACCTCAAGGAACTATATACTCTGCATTTCACTCGGACACTCCACTGAAACTCATCTTAAGTTTGCCAATGTCTTCAATTTCCTTAACTTCGTGAGTATTTTTCAGTTTCCAACTAATTTAATTTCTCAGCAGCCTTGAAAAAATTACTTTAAAAAGATTTCCTTACATTGTCTCTTAAAATCCTTAACTCTTGCTGACCCTTCTCATCGTCTCTAACTGGATATAGAAATCTTATTTAAAATATGATTGTTATCTCACTTCCATGTTAAGAACTTACTGTTCTGTAAAATAATTGTTATTATAAGCCTAAAATGTATGCCATGGCATTTCTATGGAGTATAAAATATTTTTATACATATAAAATGAAATCCTTACAACATCACTTGAAGTATAATTTTTAAAAGTAATAGATTATTAAATTTTTGTTAAAAATGCCAAACGATACAAAAAGATTTTTAAAAATCTGCCACCTCAAGACCTTACTCCCTAACATAAATGTAATTAATAGTCTTCTTTTTTGTAAATTCCTAAACAACAAAATAGATCAAGCATTTTTTTTTAAGGAAATATATCTGAATCAGAGGCACCCAACTGTCAAGCTGTGTAGATTCTGATGCCTAAGGCATAAAGCCAGAAGACCAGGCAAATCACACCTCTTTAGGGCACAGGTTATTCATTTGGGATGCCACAGACACATTTGGCAGCCAGGTGAAGCCTAACCTGTTTTGGTGGTGTAGTGCTGCCTAACAAATCAACCCAGAATGCAATGGCCCCCAACAACACACGCTTTTTGGCTCAAGATGCTGGGGATCAGCAATCTGAGCTGCCTTCAGCTGAGCAGACTTCTTGCTGGTCTCACTGGGGCCACATGTCAAGAAACTCAATTGCAATGGAGCCAGAGACATAGAAGCATCAAACAGACCATCCAACCTATGAGGAAAGGTGGGGTGGGGGAGTCGGTAAGAGATCAACAGTGTGATGTTATGCATGCATATGAGCATAACCAATGGACACAGACAGTAGGGGGGTGAGGGCATGTGTTGGGGGTGGGAGCAGCCAGGGAGAGGTCAATGGAGGGGGGAAGGAAGGAGACTCATGTAATACTTTAAATAATAAAGAATTTAAATTAAAAAAAGAAAAGAAAAAGAAACTCAACTGCTATTAAATGGTAAGAGCTGGCCTCCCGATGGTGCTAGTGCTGGTCATCAGCAGGGCCTATCTCCACACGGTTCCCATTCTAAAGACAGTCAGCCTTGGCTCCTATATGGGGAGAAGGAGGCAGCAAGAATATGAGAATAGAAGCTGCCAAGTGTCCTATCTGCAACATTTTGGTGGTCAGAGCAAGTCCACGTTCAGACTAAATTCAAGGTGAAAAAAACCCATCTCTTGATGGGAGAAGCAACAAAGTCACAGTGCAAATGGGTACACCAACAAGAAGGGGAGGGGTTGAAACCATCTTGGCAAACAATCTATGTCAACACCATTTCTTGGAGTGATGTTTTTAAAAGCAAAAAATAAATTGCAAAGGAAACCAGTTGTAAAGTAATCCAGTTATCAAACAATTCAAAAGAATGACATTTTAATATGGCAATACAAGTTCTTTATTTTAATCATTAAGAATAGAGTATCTAATAGTGAATCCAATAACTACCATATTTCAAATTAGTATTTTGAGATATCTGCAATAACCATAATGTAGTTTTTTCTTTAACTAAACTTTTTAATTAGTGAAAAATTTATACTCTTGTGGCCTGTTCCTGCATATATAATCAGTTCAAGGAAATGAAAAATTTCAGAGGTTAGAGAAAATAATGATATAAGTTTTTTCCCCCATCTAAGTTCATGACCCCCCCCCCCCCATGTCCCAGGATACAGGTGCAATAACCTGTTTTAGGTATGTGAATTGTTTATTATATGTGAGTGTCACCCTATGTCCCTAAACTAGCATATGTAATTCAAGTACACCTTACTCTTGCATTTTTGGGAGCCATACTCAAAGCATTAAGATCTGCATCCACCCAATACTCGAATGTTCATGATGGTCAGGCTCTACATGTCTTAGATCCGAAGCTCCAGGAACAGTGTGATGAACTAAACAGTCAACGTCCTGCTTTTTCAGAGCACTCATTCTAGCAAGTGTTATCATGAATCAATGAATCGCTCCTGCTGTTACAACTACCATTAAAGGATCAGTTACAGCAGAGTAATTTTTTAGTACTGTAAACAGATGCTTCTCATTTACCTAATACATCTGCTGTACTTGGCAGATGTTAGAGAAGTAGGTCTTGAATGAGTGAAGAGATGTTCTTTACACCCTAGTAGTAATACTACCAGAACTTCAGAAAACATTGTTGTAGCTCTTTTTCCTTCTCTAAGTAGAATAATTCATGTGTACTTTTTTGTAGGATGCCTTGATCAGCAATAGAAACACACAAGATCAAGTATATTAAGTAGTGAAAGTTTACCTGGGCAGAAATGTTTCTGTGACTACCTGTGATTGAATATAATGGCAACAGGCCCTTTAATGATGTTTATGTGTTAGTGAGTATCCAAGGATATTATTTAACTGGGTGCTGTACCTAATAAAAACATAATTTTCTGTAAGGCAGTTACTATGTTTACCATAAAATAGCACCAGCCTGATCTTTGATAGAAGATGAAATTGGGTTTTCAACTAAAGAGGCAATAAACAGTAGAGCGCTCATTCCCAGCAGGTCCTTGCAGTTGACCTCATTCCTGGACAGTAATAATAGAAACATTTTTCTAACCTCACTTCTTTCACATAAGAGAGCAAAGTATAATTTTTTGTACAAATTTTGCCTAAAATTGTGTACTATTGTTAAAAGCTTGACAACTTGCAAGTTAAGTAGAGAGAGCATCTATGAGATTAATCAGCCTGGATTACTTATCAATCACATAGTCAATTTAATCAATAAGTTCAGATTTGATTGTCCTCCTGATTGACCCCCTTCCTTTCATTACAATCCATTTACCTTCCTCTGGATTTACTATTTTTTCTCTCTCTTCTAGATATCATGGTTCACATGCTATTAATCAGAACTACTATAATATTCTTGCCCTGGACCCCTTTCAAATGTATCAAAATCTATTCTCCTCTTTACCCCCTCCCATTCAATATCCAAAGATGAGGATTACACAGCTCCTGTGTGATGCTAATGTCTTCACATTTGCTCTACATTTACATGATCTTGAGGTTTTTCTGGGACCTCCATCCATCACTGATTCAGTGATTTCTTTTTTCTGTATCATCGATCTTTTTTCTTCACAAGAAGGTCTCCGTTATCCCACAAACAAAATAATTTCCTCCGTTGTTAGGAAACAAGCAAGCAAAAGTAAATGACATAATAAAGAAAGCCAGTGCTTAAATTCTGTGTATTCGTGCCAGGCCTTGTTTCAGCCTTCTCTTCACCTCCAAGCTTTTAGAGGGTATAATCTATCCTCTGTGTTTCTGGTTGCTTGCATCTTCATTCAGTCCTCAGTCTATTGTAAACTGACTCCTGTCCTATGTCCCCCACCCCCACTCCTGACTTATGTTTCCTACTATTTCATTCAAACTACTCTCACTAATGTAACCAACAAATGCATGATTCTTAACTATGGTCCACACCACTTTTCCCTACTCATCTTCCTTAACCTGTCAGCCATATGACATACTACTAACCCTGTTTAACCTGAGGTTTCTCTCCCATTGTATTTTCTGACATGTTCTTACCAGCCACTGGGTTTAACACCTATCATTCTGGCTTTTCCATCTCATTCTCTTACCTGACTTCCTCTTTCTCTGTCTACATATTAAATGCAATTTTATCCCATTTGCTTTTATTTTCTCTTCCCTTGAGTTCATAATCCCCTTTAATTCCATGGATTTAAATCTCATCTGATATGTCAGATTCCAAATAATTTATTCCACTCACATCTCTTTCTTGGGATTCATACTGTTTACCTCAATGCTGATATCGTATAAATACCTCAATATCATCATATCTAAATGGAACACATTGCTTTCTAATATATACATCAAGGACAAAATTGTTCTCCTAACTATGTTCCTATATTTCCAGCAAACTATTGCACCACATCAGATATCTGGGTCTCCCCTTCAACTGACTCTCCTTGTTTCTGGAATCCACCTCATATTCTCATCTACCCTTGACACGTTCAGCGGTTCTCAACCTGTGGGTCTCGAACAATGAAAATACATCCTGCATATCAGATATTTACATTACGATTCATAACAGTAGCAAAATTACAGTTATAAAGTAGCAACGAAAATAATTTTATGATTAGGGGTCACCACAACATGAGGAACTTTATTAAAGGGTCTTGGCATTAGGAAGGTCTCTTGATTAGATATGAGAGACATCAGTGCCCAGTTCTAATAGGTATAATTTCTGATCTCATTTATGTATATTCTCTCACATAGTACCTGACACTTCAGCCCTTTCAAGGACTTGTATTTATCTGAAAAATATCATGTTCTTACCTTTTCCCCTATACCTTAACTCACTGTTCTGTCTGCCTAGTATTACCTTCCCATTCTCTCCCAGTACTTGATCTTCTGGAAATTACTTGTTTATCCTTCTAGGCTCATTTAAAACATTACCTCCCTCCTGAAGACTTCATTTGTTTCACTGGGCAGAATTTGGAACTTATGATGAAAAAAATAACTTTTATGTACTTCTTCTTATTAATTTCATATTCTCACCTCCAATAATCTGCAGTCCCAATTGGAGAAGCTATGTCTTATTAACTTTCTTTTCCCTGAGGCCTACACACAGTGCCTAAGTCATATTAGACACTCTTAAACAAATGAAGGAAGCAAGGAAGGAACTTGAAAATAATACCATGGCAAATATGAAAATGTCTGTGCATTCCAAAACGGATAACAGCAGCAAATATGATCTTTAACACACACACATGTAAAGAGATTTTATAGCAGATTTTCTATAACACGTCCTTTCATGTTATCAGAAAAGCTCTAAATAAAGCCTGAGAGGGTGACCATCAAATATGAGCAACAAGAAGATTAAAAGAGCCCAATATGTGATTTTCAAATTATTTCCCCGTTATTGAACATTGATGCAGTCGCTCTTCTTATTCTGAGGATCTTGGATTTTGTTAAATTAGATAAAGTCTGGAGGATGCATGCCATTTTCAAGGATGAAGAAAGTAAAGAATGAAGCAATCAAGTAGAGGTAAGTTTATACCACCTTTTTCTTCTCACTCCAAAAAGCATTTAAAAATGCAACTAAGAATAAGGTTACTATTAGAATAACCTGTCATTTAGTCCAGTTTATAAATGCATTAACCATGCAAAAAATCCGAATACTTTATGGGAGTATATCCCTCCATTGACTCAAGAGTACCTGGGTGTCTTGACAGTAAAGTTGGACACCATTTCATTAGACAATTGTTTGGCTTGCCAAGCATCTCTCCTTTACTGGCAACCTCCAGAAATGTAAAAAAATCAAAAAGGATCTCTGTGCCTTAGTGTTCAGCTACACTTATATTCTTGCTACTAGCAAAGATATGTTTCTCAAAAATATATATTTCTCAAAAAAGGTTTTTTAATGCAATGTGGTATCTTGGATTGGAGTCTAAAATGGAAAAGAATATGAGTAGAAAATCTGGAAATCTGAACAAAATCTATAAGTTAGAAAGTACTGTTGTACATACTAATGTTAATTTCTTAGTTTTGAGCAATGTACCATTGTTATGCAAGATGTTAACATTAGTGGGAACTGGGCGAGGGATGTATGGGAACTCTATTATCTTTACAACTCTTCTGTAAGTCTAACATTATTTCAAAATAATGTTTAAATGCTATCTTATCCTTACAGAGGTGCTTTCTTGAAATTATTATGACTATGAAAATGCAACTTAATTAGTTACCATGTTCATTATATATTTATCCTCTGAAAATATGCATTGGGTATAACAAAAAGCCTAGACTATAGATTCCCAGCAAAGATCAGCATCACAAACTTTAATAAGTAAAGATGAACTTACAGCTGTTCCAGCATTGCTGTCTGGCCATCACAAGGAAAGGGAATGAAGTGCCAGGAGATAAAATTGATTTTTTACTCCCTCTGCTAGATAATAATGCCTAACATCTACCTTACTTTCAAGATCAAGGCCAAGAACTAAGACACAGCCTGGAGGGGAAAAATCAAAATCAATATTATGCATTATATCCTAGCCACATATGATTCATGCTAAAGTTAATGCTATGGATACAGGACAGAGCTGGTAATATCAATTCAGAATTATTCTTCGAGATTGGAGTTTATTATCATTGTCATGTGCCAAGGTTATGTTTCTCCCTTCCTGGGAGAATTCTGCAAATTAAAATGTTTGTGTGGTGTGTGTGTGTGTGTGTGTGTGTGTGTAAAGATGGGGGTAATGTGCTAGAGATTAGGCCAGAAATTAAAACAGAATATAAAACACGTGAAGAATGGATTTGTTTCATTGCCACCTTCATGTAAGAGACTGGGCGCAAACAGTGATGGTCAAATCTGAAGGACACATGAGTAGCATTAGCTATTCTCACATTATTTATTGAGCATGCATTAAACACCTTTGTGTGCTTAGAAAAGGGCATTAAAAGGAAAGAAATCTAATATTTCAGGGCACAAACACTTTACAGAGCAGTAGACAGAAATAATGATCTATTTTTTTTCTTTATATAAATACATAATTCTCATTGACATTAGGAAGATTTAAGAAGGAATGGGGGATGAAAAATTGAACTTTATTTCCATTTATGCCCTATCCTTAGCAGAACCTGCCCAGTTTAAATGCAGTTACATGATTCACAGCTTTAATGCGGGGACAGTGGCATCAGGAAATATTCGGAGCGCTTGTGTCAGAGCCTGCACCTTAGACTGATGTGATTCTTTTCAGCATGCTTGCATTTTAGATGGGAAATAATACAATGACAACACTCAGAGTGAGGGTTTGAATTTTTGAACGCTAAATGTGCTTTTTAGATCCAAAGACAGAAATGAGACCCACTCTCAGCATCACAGTTTGTAAACTTTCACAAATGTGACTGTCAGCTCCTCCTTGGAAGTTTTCATTTGAATTATAATGCGCACCTAAAATTCATAATGCCGACTGCTAATACTCATGGAGTCCTGCTACATGGGCAGCATGTTAAGGCTCATGTATTTCTCGCTCATAATACTATGCTGTGAAACCATTAGCATTCCCCATTCGTAACGTGGAGATACCACGTCTTAGGGAGGAAACGTAAATTACAAACAATAAAGCAGCTAGTAAGTGGGTCTCCATGGTTCAAACTCAGGCCGTCTGAGTCCAGAGTCCATACTCATAACCACTCCTCTGAACAATGCTGCTTTCTCAGTTCAGTAATTTAATTATGGCTACAGACTGTCTTTGCCTCTAAAATAATAAACAAAATTGTTCTCACTGTTTGAGTAGAAATTTTTCCCCTGAAAGACTTGTTATGACATTGCCTTTTTCCTCATTCTTTGACCTCCCTTTTTATTTTCCAGCATTTTTTTAAAAGCAAATGTTTTAGTCATGAAAGGGGCAAAGTGCAGAAGAAGTTAAGCAGTACATGCAGAAGAAGGGCTACACAGTAAGAGAGAGAGCAAGCAAAGGCATGGGGATAGCACTTGCCGGTCTGCATCATTACAGGCCTGATAATGCGATGACAGTGGCAAATATGATACAGTGAGGGAGCAGGACAAATGGTCCTTGGGGCCACATGGAACAATGGGTATCCCATGAGGCATATGGCACCACAGCTGCAAGAAGGGGCAAGAGAAAGCCCTACTTTATGCAGAGAAAGGAAGTATGAGCAGAAAGCCTACCATCAACATCAAGAATGGTCCTGGCATTCACATAATCATGTCTAAGGAAACAAACAGAAGTGTGATGTTCTGAGGCTGAGCCTCTCCTGATGCCCAAAATGCTACACTGGCAAACTAAGCATGATGGAGAGGGTCAACAGTGCCTCCAAGGAGGATATAGTGGGGCCTGCAGGGTGTTCAGTCAATTGCCCTTGGCAGTGACAAGTCCTACCACGTGGAGCCCTTGACATGAGGAAGGCCAAGCTGCCTCCCAAGGAGAAAAGTTTTTAAACAGAAAATAATCAAATAAATTTCAAGAGGAATGTAATGAAAGGGGGAAAATGCTTTCTGGAGAAGTGGTTCCAACAGTGCAAGCAACTGTGAGCACTGCACCCAGAGCTGGCCACCGTGGTCCAGTTAATAACTCCACATGATGGAGCACAAGGAACTAGAGTTCTACCTGAGGAAGATCAAGGCTGGGAAAGCAAAATCCCTCCTTTCTCCCACTCTAGCTCACGTAATAAAGATGCTCATTACTCAATAATTATTAAGTGTAATTATTACACCATTCAGGATCACTGAGAAATGATTGCTGAAAGTGGAAGGCTTTGCCATTTAACCCCCAAAACCCTCCTTTTCCTTCCACAAATTAACTGTATGGTCAGCTGGCAGCTGGAACGATCTAAGTCCACATCTCCTGAGTGGCCACCTCTATCATTTTGAAAGCTAGTGCTCCTCAGCATACTTGGAAAATAAGGAAACACAGATCCTTTCCCTTTAAGGAAGGAGTGGTTCTTCACAAATGCTTTTAGTTCTATTATGTTCAATGTGGCATTTTACATGACAAGTACCCAAAAAAGGGGGGGCTGAGGAGGGGGAAGTGTACCCTCCAAAGGCAAGCAATCAGCTGAGCATGATTCCAGTGCAGCGTGATCCCACTCTATCTCAATGCTGTTACTTATAGCAGCTTCTCTGTCTGTGAAACTGGAGGTGAGAAGTGTGTCAGGGAGAGGCCTCCCAGGCACCTCAGTGTTGGCGGGAAGATCTGCACAAACAGCTCCTATTGGTGTCAAAGCTCCCATCTGGGTACATAGTGTGGATGAAGCATCTGCTTCTCCACCCAGTCCGGATATGAATGTGTGGAATCTGGTACACATGTGTCAGCTTTTCCTCTGGGAAAGGAAGGAGAGCTGGTGGGGAGTGATGACGTGTGTGTGAGTGTGTGTGTATTCTGTGAAACAGGATTCTCATCAATGTTTCGGACTCTTCTTTTCTGTACCCAAATGATCTTTTTTTCCTTATTGCATTATCTTGATGATGGAGACCTGTCACCTCTTTAAATATGGTGTTTTGCTGTTGTTTCTGTGATTTCCATTCATTGTTGCATGGAGCACATGTTGCTCATAGATTCCATTCCCATGGAATCTCAACCAATGATTATGGAAAGACAATGAGCTTCAGAATCACACACACAAGGGTTCCAATTCTGAGCCAGCCTCATTCTCAATCATTCAGTGACACTGAGCACTAAGTGCCAGGCACTGAAATATGTGGTTGTGCAAGTCCCACACTCATGACACTTATGCTATAATGGGGGTAGCAGAAATGCCTAAGTAAATGCAACCCAATGTATGAGGTGGAGGCCAGAGCTCTACCGAATAGGAAATTAGGGACAAGGGTGGCTAGGGAAGAAGGTTGGATGATAAGATGACACTTGAGCAGACCCTTGACAGGAGGAGTGAGCTCTACAGATCTCTGAAGGCAGTGTGTACTCTACAGAGTAAATGGCAAGTGCAGAGGCCAGGAATGGGGGTGTCCTGTTGAAGAGTAAAAAGGCCAATGCTGATGAAAGGAATGAGCAAGGAGGAGTGCACACAAGATTAGGTCACCTTGGTAGATGACTTCCTTTAAGCATTCACTAAATATGGGAATAATAATACACATCTGAGCGTCATTGTGGAACAAAAATTTCTGAGGGGCTTGCTACAAGGTGGATCCAAGCTAATTATCTTCCATTTTCATCCCCTCCCTCTCCACCCTTCTGTGCCTGGCTCTATAACTGGGAAGCCCAACCACTATGGCCCACACATAGCAGGCTCCCTGGGGAGCCTTATCAAAGTCCAGGAAGAGAAAGGTTGAGATATTTTATTTCCTCTTACTTCCTGTTTTGGTGCTACATTTCTGTCAGTAGGTGCATCTCCCCTCTAATATTTAGCCTTCTGATATTTTGATTTATAATAATAAATATTTGTTTTTCATCTCTCTCCCTGGCACAGAGCTTCCAAAACATTTGGGATTTCCTAAGTGATAAGAGCGATAGAGCTGTCTTTTGTTATTCACATCAAGCCCCTTTCAACCACACCTGACTTTATGTTACTGGGATGGCTTTTGGAAAGTCCCTTGATAAACTAAGAATGGGGGCTGATGGCCAGGAGAACCAACCATGTGATTAGAGGTTTGACAATTTCAGTTCCACCCATTGACCTCATGAGAGAGGGCAGGGTGGATGGGGGAGGAGGTTGAGAAGCTAGAGATTCCCAGTGGCCAATGATTTAATCAATGGAGCCTATATAATAAAGACTTCATAAAAAGCTGAAAAGACAGTTAGGACTATTTCCAGGTTGGTGAACACATGGGGGTTGGAGAGAAGGGTGTGATCTGGGAGAACATGGAAGCTCCATACCCTTTCCCACATACTTTGTCCTATTTATCTCTTCTCTCTGGCTCTTACTGAGTTATATCTTTTTAAAATAACCAGTAATCTGGTAAGTAAAATGTTTTCCTGAGCACTGTGAGCTACTCTAACTAATTAATAGAAGTTGAAGAGTAAGACATGGAAACCTCTCATTCACAGCCTGTGGATCAGAAGCAATGGTGACAACCTGGTCTTGCTATTGACTTCTAAAGTAAGAGGAAGTGAGGTGGTCTCATGGGACTGAGCCCTTTACCTGGGGGATCTGACATTATCACCAGGTAGATAAGTAACAGACTACAATGTTCAGTCTCTCTGACTCCCTCTTGTCTACCCTGCTTTATTCCCACTGCCTTCAGGCTAAGAACTACTGCTTAGTCTTGCATATAGGAATTCTGCTAGTGGCTTTTTGCAAAAACAAACAAACAAACAAAAAAACCCAGCCCCTCCCATTTCCCTTTCTCTAAACATAAAGAAGCCTGGGCTCTCTATTTTGGTAAGATGGATTTCAAGTAACACTAGGGCTCCCATCTTCTTGGTTGATGCCTTCTCAATCAGTAAACCTTTCCTTTCTCCAAACTCTGACATTTTGAGTTTTCATCTTTTGAAGTGTCAGGCACACAGACTTTGGATCAATAACAAGTAATGTCAGAATTGAGTTACATTATAGAATGTTCAGCTGCTGTCACAGAATTACTGATGTATGTGGAAAACCACATATCTGGCATCAGAGATGAAATAGGTTGTAGAGAAGTATTTAGAGCAGAGGAGCCTACATAATGTGTTTTTGTCTCACATTAGCCCCTTTCAAGCAGTTCTTCCTCCAGTTCTCCTGGGCCCTTTCCACACTTTCCTCTCCATGACCTTTCAACCTTAGAGATAGCAATTGCTTACCACAGTTGGTTCTCTTTGGGTGAAGCACCAGCCCTCATTTGTTTGCTTCATTTGTTCTCTAGCTCTACCCAGGCCTCTGTAGGAAGCACTGTCATTAAAGTTTATTAATGTGAACCATTGGGCATAAATTCAGTTCCCTGCTAGGACCAGACTCTTATAGTAGGTATTCAATAAACATTATTATTGTTGTTGTTATTACTTATACTCTTCTCACCAACTTAATCCATATGCAAACTATAATCTTATCAGATTGTAGCTGTAATAAGAAGGCATAAGTCTCTTGGAACATAGCATAGGGGAGAAAAAAAATTTTCCCTTTACCCTTCTAGATTTAATTGACACATTTCTTTAATAAAAGAGAGATGAACAGGACAAAAACAAATGAAATGAAAACAAAAATAAAAGAGGTATACCTACTGTATATACCAGAGATACCCAGGAAAATAGAATAACTTCCAGAAATGGGAAGTTGGCCCAAGCCACCCCCTTAAATATCATCTGATAGCTTCATAGTTACATGGAGGCTAAAGAGACGAAAAATACACTCACCTGCTCATTCTTCTACTCTGTGTTAGTCTCCTGTGATTGTTAGAACATGTTACTACTAACTGGGAGGCTTAGAGCCAGGTAAATTTATTTTCTCACAGTTCTGGAGGCCAGAGTCTGAAATGAAAGTATAGGCAGGACCATCATTTCCCAAAGGCTCTGGAAGAGAATTTTTCTTGCCTCTGTCAGCTCTGGTGGCTCCAGGCATTCATTGGCTTCTGGCCACATCATTCAGTCTCCGTTTCTGTGGTCACTTTGGCATTTTCTCTTTGTCTTCTCTTCTGTGTGTGTTAGAAAGATAACTAAGATTCCATTTAAGGCTATCCAGATAACCCAGGTTAGATAAAGCCTTTCTCTCAAGATCCTTAATTTAATCACACCTTTTGCCATATAAGGTAACACTCACAAGTTCTGGGATTTAGAATCTGTACCTGTCTTTTGGGGTGTCACCATGTATTTCAATATACCAGTACATTTCACCCTTTGTTTTCCTATTTTTAACTGCTCTAATATTGTACAACCCTTCTCTCGTTGTCTAGCCATTTTCTTTGTGCCTTTCTTTACATTTTAGGTTTTTTTCCCCACCAAAATCAAGGTAATGTCTTTGTCCATTTCTTCTTCAACTTCTTAAAAGCTAAGTTTCCCTATTCATTTAATGCAAGGAAGAACTCTTTCTGTTTATTTTGTCCAAAATGGTTTTGCTTAGCAACAGAAATGATTCTAAAACATTTCCTAGAATTTTCCTAATGGAAAAAATGTCTAAAATGAAACTTGTTTCTTTTATCATCTGGAGGGTTAAACAAATGGAGGCTGAGGGACTCTATAACATTATTTTATATCATCACCTCAGAAAAGCAACATGTTCAGCTTGTCTTTGACAATATTGAACCCTGATATTTGGCAAGACATATTTATGTAAAATTCCAGAGATTTATCCTTCAGAACATAAACGTTTAATAATACATTTTTACCATAATAAAGAAAGAAATATTTTTTTAAATGTCTGTACTTCTTTTTTTTTTTTTTTAATATATATTTTATTGATTTTTTACAGAGAGGAAGGGAGAGAGATAGAGAGTCAGAAACATCGATGAGATAGAAACATCGATCAGCCACCTCCTGCACATGTCCTACCGGGGATGTGCCCGCAACCCAGGTACATGCCCTTGACCGGAATCGAACCTGGGACCCTTCAGTCCGCAGGCCGACGCTCTATCCACTGAGCCAAACCGGTTTCGGCTAATGTCTGTACTTCTTTTCTGAGATACTTACTTGATGTTGATGTTCCTTGTTTATTTTCAACCACACATTGAAAAATGTACGTACATTCTTTCTGCCACTATGACAGCAAAGGAATCAGTTCAGCCTTGAACCTTTCTGGCCCTCAGTCTCCTGTTCAATTAATTAAACAAAGGAGAGGGTACCAGTTGCCCATCCTTCTCTGAAATAGAAAGCCTTTTATTCTGTTTTGACCTCAATTTGAATGCTGTTTCTCAACCTGACAAATGATCGTTAATGCTTTTGTAAAAGTTCAAAATATTCAATTGTACTGATATTGACATTTTAAAAGCAACCTAAAAAACACTAGCATCTTCAAGCCAACATTTGTAAATTACTATGGCTCTTCTTAAGAATTCAAAAGAGACCAAGATTGTTTGTTTCTACTCCTCATTTATATTCATGTTGATCCCCTACTGTGCACGGTAGGGGAGAAGAGGCACTTTAGGAAAAAGAAGGGAAGATAACCCAGATGATCAATCAGATAACTGAAAGTTGTTTGTTTTGTTTTGTTTTGTTTTTTCTTTAACACAAAAATCCAGGTGCTAATTACTCAGCCAGCCTTCCTACAGGTTGTACAGAGATAATAGGTGAGCAAAGCTTCACATGGGGAATTCTAAAGTATATATAACCATGCGATTGCAGTCTCAGCTGCAAATATTTTTAAATGTTTTTTTAATAGTTGATTGCTTTTTAGAAATGTAGGGAAATGGAAAAAGAGAAACATAGATCTGGAGGCCTAACATTAATCAGTTGCCTCCTGCACACCCCCTATCAGGGATCAAGCCTGCAATCTGGTTATGTGCCCTGACCAGGAATTCAATCAGCAACATTTTGGTGCACAGGACAATCCCCAACCAACTGAGCCACCAGGCCAGGGCTTAAATGTTTTTAATACATTATTCTTTACAACTCTTTGGGACTATGTCCTCAACTTTCTCATTTCAGTCTTGTCTGTCCATCTATTTCCAGTGCCACCTGTTTCAAGAATTATCTGTTACTTCCCCAGAAACCCAAAATGGTGTCCCTTGTGTAAGTTCTTGAAATAACAGCTCCACAAATGCAAAACCTTTAGTCAGACTGCTGGTAGTCTTCTGGGTTAAGGCACTGTTCTTACAGAGTGAAATGCTCAGACTTGGACTCCATCATGATCCAGCCTGCTTTGTTTCTACAAAAACAGCCCCTCCCATCATCCCGTCCCCTGACCTAAAAGAAGCCTGAACTCTACACTTTCTTAAGAATGATTTGAAAAGGCACTAGGATTCCCATCTTCTCATCTGGCACCTTATCTCAATCAATAAACCTTTCCTTTCACCAAACTCTGACATTTGAGTTTTGGACTTACAAAGCATTGGCCACAGATGTTGAATGGTTTAATAGTATCACAGTCATTTCCCAGCAGAAAACAGAGAAATTTTGAGGTCTCCTCTTGATTTGGCTTTTGCTATAGACAAGGCAGCCCTACGGAAGCTGTTTCACTCTTATATCTCTCGTTTATTATTATATTACCTTCCCACACATAAAATTATTAATGAATCAATTCAGTCATGGACCAGTTCAGACCAGGGGAAATCTAGAGGGGATAACATCTTATTTCATTTTTTAAAACATAATTTTATTGATTTCAGAGAGGAAGGGAGAGGGAGAGAGAGATAGAAACATCAGTGATGAGAGAGAATCATTGACTGGCTGCCTCCTGCACACCCCACACTGGGGATCGAGTCTGTAACCCAGGCATATGCCCTGACCAGGAATCAAACTGTGGCCTCCTGGTTCATGGGTCCATGCTCAACCATTGAGCCATGCCGGCCAAGCTAGCATCTTAATTTAAATTGCTCTCCTATTTGGCCTGTTGGGAGCTGTAGATTGAATAGTCAATAAGACCTTTCCCACAAGATGGCATTTGAGCAGAGACCTGAAAAAAATGAGGAAGTTAAGTCATGATTGCATTTGAGCACTGGTCAGGGAATAATACATTTAATGTCCTCATAGGCGCGCGCGCGCGGGCACACACACACACACACACACACACACACACACACAAAGCCACCCTGAGATTGTTGGACAATAGTATAAAGCCTACTTTTTTAAAAAGAAAGATTTTCCTCAAGAAAGAGAAAGCCTATTTTCCCTTTTTAGGGAAATTTTAGTAAGAAACTAATTCAAAAAGTATGTGCACCCTAAGATTAGCTTATGCTATAGCCGTGACTATATTCTGTATGCATTTTAGTTATTGCTAAAGCATTATTAAAAAGAGCACAACAGGCCCCAAATGGAATTGCTTATGCTAAGTTCCATGTACCCAAACCAAGACTTAATTTAATTACAGTTTCAGTTCTCCCAGCTTAGGTAGGTCATCTGTCTGATAGACCCCTGACATCATAGAAAGGCAAGTATTCTTGCAATGAACAATTCACCTTTGTCTGGATATCGTCTTTGTATCTTCTCCTTTCTGTCTATAAAAGTCTTTCATTTTGTACAGCTCCTTGGAGCTCCTTTCTATCTGCTAGATTAGATGCTGCCCAGTTTGAATCAATTTTTATTCAAAGGAACCCAGTGTGTATTGGCTTATTTTTAAATAGTATAATTGTCCAAGAGGTGAAATCATGACTCCCATATAAGTGTGAAATTAACCATGAAGCCTTGTCAGTGATTTTATTTAATTATTTAGCTCATGAGGGAACCAGAAATATATTAAGATCAGTTTAAAGAAAATGTGTGGGCCTAGGTATTTATAGTCAACTTGATAAAGGAAAGTTGGAATAAGATTCCTGGATTAGATACAACAGTAGTTTTTTTTCCTACAAACAATAAACCAAACAGTAATCTAATAACTTTTGGATTACTGTTTACCAGACAAAAACGTTTTGCCTGTCTACTGGATAAAAACCTGCATGCTAATGTGGAACCTCACTAAATTGGGATCTTTAATCGATAATAAACAGAGCTTGGGATGTGTTCCTTGTTAAGCTCTTCCCTGTCTACAACATTTAGTTCATATTAAACTATAGAGATCTATGATAATATGTCCCTTCCTGGAGCAGGTCTTCTATCTAAATTATTTTAGGCAATTGGGGGGGGGGGGGGGCGGTCAAAGGTGTTTCCTGAGTCTTTTGTTTTTTGAAAACAGCCAGCTTAAAATAGTCAATATTACAAAAAGCATATTGTGGGGTGGCAAACTCTTCCCCTCAACCTTTACACATTACAGTTTAGACGAATCAAGTTCCCTCCCCCTCCCAATAATCCCTTCAGTTCCAACAATCTCTTTTGTTTTGTTTAAACAAGTTTGAGTTGGAATTTGTTTCTTTTGCTTCATGCACAGTCCTCAGAGCTCAGGAAAACAGCTAACAGAGGTCATTGCATGCCAGTATTTAACCCAGTTTAATGGACTGTTCTTATTAGAAACAATTTACTTCTTATTTCAAAGACATTACTTTGACCAGTAGTTCTTAACGGGTTGGGCTAATTAAGTCCACATAGACACAAGCATGCCTTGGAGACTCAGATTCTCTCTAGAGAATGTGTATAGGAATTCTGTGCTTGTAATTAACAATTGCCCAAGTCCCATTTCCTCCTAACTGTGTAGGGAGGTGAAGGGAAGGGAGGTTGACTTAAACTTTTGTATGTCTTCGTTTTTGAATTGCAAGAGCATTTTCCCCTTTCCTTGTTGTAACATCCGCATTTCTGCTACTTTCTGGAATTTAATGCAAGCACAGAAATAAAAAGAATTTCCTAACTTTTACTTCTAAGGAGTTGAAGGGGTGCGGGTGGGGGAGGGGGGTCCACAAGTCTTCAGTGTCTTTTATCATTTTACTGAAAACACTTCCTTTCTCCTTTCCTTCTTCAGATGCTTGCCTCAGCTCCTGCTCCAGATATCAATGAGATGAGGATCATAAGGAAACAATTATCTTCGCATGACAAGGGGGGAGTAAGCTTCTCACTATTAAAAATGAGGGTAATCATTAACAGTTGCTCAAAATGAATTGGGATGCAAGTTTATTAATCTCTGCTCTCCACAAAGACTTGCAAGCTTCTGCAAACTACCTAAATGAAGAGTAATAATGAGTTTACACAGCACCGTAAATTTCAGCTCCAGAGTAATTCCAGCGCCTCTCTGCAGACACAGCTACTCTGCTCAATGCCGCCTAGATGTGTGCCCTGCAGCAAAAGCATGGCTCCGGAGGCAACATTATAAGCTGGGCCTTATTCCTTTGACCAGCCTGCTCTGTGAAGTCATTTGCAATCATTTTCTTTTAATTGGAAACAAATTAGTACTGTCTGGAGAGAACAATGTGAACATTGAACCACAATCTTTTCTGGTGGAGCCCACCACAAACGGTATGAGCGAATTTTTTGAACGCTCCTTTTCACCTACAACGTTTGAGCCTCCAATTATTTTATGTGGCCTCTAGGGTTCCACTATAAGCAAGCCATTATTGCTAATGTGGAAATCTTGCAATGTTTGGAATAAATTAAGCCCATGCTGTACCCTAATTATTTTACAGGTATTACAGGGCTGCTGGCGAGGCTGTGAGCAGGAAGCTCACTGGAAACTTTTTAAATCATCTGGTAGACATTAAGCTGAAAAGGTCTCTGTCTGCTCCCCTTGCTTCAACTCTGTTTAGTAAACAGACTGCACACAGCTCACTGCTCTGACTTCTCTTTGAAATGAGTATATAAATAAAAGGCCACCACTGTTGTGTATATTTCCATTTATGAAGCTTATAACCACAGGGTTGTGCTATCATTAAGCGTGTGTGCCGTGGAAGTGACTGCGCTGAGGATAAATGCCAATTAGGGCCCATGGGACAGGAGATGAGTCAACTACCCACTGTCTTCAAGAACAGGATAATCACTTTACAGGGTCTAACTCAAAGGCCATTTTAAAAAAGCAGTAGGGTTACAGAAGAGATCAAAGCCTTCATTTACATAAAGCTGAAATCCTTAGGGGATGGCCCTCAGACCACTGGGATCGGAATTACCCAAAATCCTTGTTTCATGCCCAGGTTCCTAAACCTTACCTTACCCTTGAACTTCGGAACCAGAAGTATTGGATGTCCGATCCTAGATTCGGCATTTTGAAGCACCCTGGGGGATTCAGATTAACACTAAATTTTAAGAAGCACTGGGAGATGACTTTTTCTCACCATTCTTCCTACACAGACGGTTCTGGGTCTTTTCTCATGTCCCAGCCTTCCCTCTGCAACAAGGAGGTGACTGGACAGTCATGTTGGAGGAACACGCTTACCTTTAATAAGTCAATTACATCTATTAAAGTAGAAAGATCAACACCAGGTTGGTGAATCATTTAGAAAGGATTAAAAGATGAATCTTGAGAACCAAGATGGCGGCATAGGTAAACGCCTGTACTTGCTGCCTCCCACAACCACATCAAAATTACAACTAAGATACAGAATAACTATCATCCAGAACTGTGGGAAAGCTGGCTGAGTGGAAGTACTACAACTAGAAAGGTAAAGAAGAAAGCGCATTGAGACTGGTAGGAGGTGCAGAGGTGCAGAAAGGGCTGGTCTGGCACCCCGATGTGCTGCTTTTTTTAATCAGGAGGGAGATCGCCTCTTTGGAGGTGGTCTGGAGGAGCGAGGAGTCCCAACCCCACACCAGATCCCCAGCCAAGGGTTCCAGAGTTGGGGAGAGAAGTTCCTATGGTCAGTAAGAACTACGGACTGTAAAAACCAGTGAGGATTGAGCTAAGTAACTTACAGGATGCTAAAGACCCAGCTGCTCCTCTTAAAGGCTGGCACCGTGCACTGAATTTACAAGCTCCTGCTTGCTCTGAGCTCCAGTGCCTGGCAAGGCTCTGGGGGACCCAGACACATTCAGGGAGAAACTGAACTGTCTGGCATCAGGGCAGGAACACGGGGGCGGCTTTCTTCCAGATGGAGGTGCTCGCAACAGTCATTGTTCCTGTGCTGGGACCTCCCCAGTGCAGGGCTGACTGGCAGACATTTCTGTTCACTCCGCCCTGGATATTCTCTGAGACACCGCCCCACCCAATTTATAACCCAACCTAAGCTTTGCACAGAAGCTCTTACATATGAATGGCCTGTCTTTTCTCAGCCTAAAACCTGTCAAACAAGCTGCAGCTGGGTCAGGGAACCCCAAAGCTATCAATAAAAGGCCCAAGGCTGGCACCAGCACTAGCCTCTTTGCTTCACAGCTGGGCCTCCTCTGGGTACTTCCAAACCTGATACAAAGAGGAGAAATCTGCAGATCTCTTTGTATCTCTGCTGGGTGGCCCCAGGTAGTGGCTGACTTTGCACCTCCTTGGAGATCCAAGAGCCAGTGTACCCAGGGGACAGTGTGAGACCATACCAGATTACAACTCTTCACATCCATAAGTGACATACTCAAGGGGCAGACTCAGTGAGCATCAAAGCCCCACTAAAGCAAGTCCTGCCTCATATGGGTATCTCCTGCACAGTAGCTCTCCCAGTGTAGTCAAAACCACAATTATAACATTACTCAAGAATCTTTTAGAAACTTCCAAGGAACTTAGTGAGACCTTCAAGGATTTTAGTAAGAATGCCAAGAAAATAAAAAAATAGAAAAGGACCAGTCAGAAATTAAGCATACACTGACTGAAATAAAGAATTATACAGGGATTCAACAGTAAACTAGAGGATCCCAAGAATCAAATCAATGATTTGAAGTATGAGGAAACAAAAAACACCCAACCAGAAGAGCAAAAAATCCCCAAAAATCAAGAATCCAAAAATATGAAGATAGTATAAGGAGCCTCTGGGACAACTTCAAGCATACCAACATCCGAATTATGGCAGTGCCTGAAGATAGAGAGCAAGATATTGATAACCTATTTGAAGAAATAATGACAGAAAACTTCCCTTACCTGGTGAAAGAAATAGACTTACAAGTCCAGGAAGTGCAGAGAACCCCAAACAAGAGGAATTCAAAGAGGACAACACCAAGACACATCATAATTAAAATGCCAAGGACAAAAGACAAAGAGAGAATTTTGAAAGCAGCAAGAAAAAAACACACAAAAAAAACAGTTAGTTACCAACAAGGGAGTACCCATATGACTGTCAGCTGATTTCTCAACAGAAACTATGCAGGCCAGAAGGGAGTGGCAAGAAATATTCAAAGTGATGAACAGCAAGAACCTACAACCAAGAATACTCTACCCAGCAAAGCTATCATTTAGAATTGAAGGTCATTTAAAAAGCTTCACAGACAAGAACAAGCTACAGGAGTTCATCACCACCAAACCAGTATTATATGAAACTAGAGGCTCCATTACACAAAATTTGTGCACTGGGTGGGTGTCCCTCAGCCCAGCCTGCTCCCTCTCACAGTCTGGGAGCCCTCAGGGGATGTCCTACTGAGGGCTTAGGCTCGCTCCCTGCAGCAGCTCAGAGCACACCCCCTGGGCGAGTCTGTGGGTCGCTGGGGGCCTTGCTCCCAGGGCAGGTGGTGAAGCATGCCTGCCCGCAAACCCCCGGCGGGAGTGGCCTCAGAGCTGGGTGGTGCCGCAGCTGCTCAAAGCCTGCCCCCAACCCTGGTATGTGGTGTGTGGTGTGTGGTGTGTGTCTGCTGGGGCTGGGGGCTGAGCTGGTCGTGCCCTGAGCTGGTCATGATGTCTGACCTAATTCGCATATTTCTCTCTTATTATAAAGGAAGGATGCTGAAGGGTATTCTTTAAGAAGAGGAAAAAGAAGAAAAAGGTAAAGATAAAAAATTATGGACAACAAAGTGACAATAAATACATATCTATCAACAAGTGAATCTAAAAATCAAATGAATAAAAAATCTGATGAACAGAATAAACCGGTAATGGAATAGAATCAAGGTCATGGAAATGGAGCAGACTGACGATTCTCAGAGGGAAGGAGGTGTGTGGGGGGGGTGCGGGAAGAGATTAGACAAAGATCTTATATGCATGTATGCAGTATCTATGGACATAGACAATAGGTTGGCAAGGGCGTGGGGTGGCGTGGGAACCAGGTGAAGGGGGGTTATGGGGGGAAAAGATGGACATCTGTAATAATCTCAACAATAAAGATTTAAAAAATAAGATGAATAATGGATGGACAATGGGATGGATAGATAGGTATGTGATACAGCAAGTATCATAAACTATTAATGGCAAAATCTAGATGGTAGATATATGGATATAGACTGTAAAATTCTTTCAATTTTGCTATATATTTGAAATTTTTCATTAAAAATGTTGAGGGGAAAAAAAAGATGAATCTCACCAAAGAGTAGTTGAATTGTCCTACCCAGTTGTCTGAGTGAATTTACATATTTCAGGGACATGGAATACAGTAATAGTAATACTTGTAATTCTTATGAATGCTAATTTTCAGTTTACTTTGACAGGTATAACAAAATTCTGAAAGTGCTATTTGAGTAGCTTGGTTTACGGCCAAGACTTTGAGAACTGGGAATGCACTGTTTAACATAAGTTGCCCAGAATGGAAGGATGCCATGGCCCTAACATGCAACAACCAGATACTGGTTTCTGTCTCAAAAAGCTGCCCATTAGGAGCTAACTATCTCTATCTGTATGACCTGAATATTCTAGAAAACGTTATTCCTTTTTGTTTTACCCCATTTTAAATGTGTGTCGCATCATTATTATTACAAGCATAACATTTGCTCAGTAAAACTTACTTTGTCAAATTTCTCAAAAGACCCAGGTTTGGAGAGATGGCATTTAACAGTGATGTTTTTGTTTGATTTAAAAGTCAAGCATGTAAGAAAAAGTTTTTCAACCACTGCAGGAAAATGGAATTACTTCACAATCACCACCTAGGACATGTTTCTTAAGGATTACACATAGTTTACATGATCCTGCATTGTGTTTGTGGACGAAAAAAGCAGTTCTATGGAAAGTACCCTCACAGGGTGATGTAATCATAAATTCCTAACTGGGCAGGTCATGGTAAATAGTCACACCCCAGGCTTGTTAACTTTTTAGTTTAAGATTTATCTTTGTCCTAAGCAAGCCCTGTCCATTGTTTTTGTGCATCTTGGCTAATACACCTCTGAAATAAGTCATAACCCCCTCAAAACGGTACATAATCTTGTTAATTGTCCTGTAATTTGATCCCCACCTTGCTTCCTCCCACATCCTTTAAATATATATATATATATATATATATATATATGTGTGTGTGTGTGTGTGTGTGTGTGTGTAATTAAATTGATTTCAGAAAAGAAAGAGGGAGGGAGAGAGAGAGAGAGAGAGAAAGAGAGAGAGAGAGAGAGATCAGTGATGAGAGAGAATCATTGACCCTCCATTGCCTCCACTGGAGATCGAGCCTACAACCCAGGCAGATGCCCTGACCTGGAATGGAACCATGACCTCCTCGTTCATAGGTCTACACTCAACCCACTAAGCCACACCAACTGGACTCTCCCACATCCTTAAGATTCTTCCTTAATTTCAAATGCATAAAAGAAACTGAAAAACTGTTATTCTACGAAGCATTTGAGATTTTTGCTCCCTGACATGTGTCATCAGTTTGGCTCACATAAACTAATAAACATCCCCTACAGGTTTGGAAGTATTTTTACATCGACATATTTATTACCTAAGCAGTATATTTTATAAGAAGATTTGTAATTTTAAACGACACTTTTTTATTATTTGCCATATTTACAGATACCTAATTGATTTTTTATTCTGAAATATTAGTTGAAACTGTGATACGTGGTGATATTGGCTCAAATTTAGGTTTTCGATACTTAGAAATTTAATGTGACACTGTAAATTTAAGAATCTGCACCAATTGTCAAAAATCTATGACTTAGGAGGCTAACAAAGGAATTATTTCAATCAGCAAAAATTTTAGTAGAGCAAAACAAAACAAATAAAAAAAAGTACAACACACAAAAATACAGACATAACCTGTTTTGTTTTTTTAGAAAAAGGGACAAACTGTCCTGCTTAATGCATTGTTAGTTGCTCCATAGCAGTTACTCAAGGAAAACTTGTTATGAATGCTAAGAATTGTTTTGTTTTTTTTTTTTTTTTTTTTTTTTTTTTTTATATAATAATTTTTATTTCTTAAAGTATTACAAAGAGTATTACATATGTCTCCTTTTTCCCCCCCATGACATTCCCCCGGCCCCTACCCCCCGCCCCCCCCCCGCCCCGTGTCTTGTGTCCATTGGTTAATCTTATATGCATGCATATAAGTCCTTCAGTTGGTCTCTTAATCCCCCCCCCAACCCTCCCCAGGCTCCCCATTGTAGTTTAACATTCTGTTCAATGTTGCTCTGCTTCTGTATCTACCCCTGTTCTTCAGTCCATACTGGTCCCCTTTATTTGTCCCAACCTCACTGGAGTAGTCTCAACCTCACCAGGGCCGTCTGAGCCTCACCAGGGCCGTTTCAACCTCACCGGGGTCGTCCCTACCTCACGGGGGCCGTTTCAACCTCACCGGGGTCGTCCCTACCACACCAGGGCCGTTTCAACCTGACTGGGGTTGTCGCTACCACACCGGGGCCTTTTCAACCTGACCGGGGTTGTCCCTACCACACCGGGGCCGTTTCGACCTGACTGGGGTCGTCCCTACCTCACGGGGGCCGTTTCAACCTCACCGGGGTTGTCCCTACCACACCGGGGCTGTTTCAACCTGACCGGGGTTGTCCCTACCACACCGGGGCCGTTTCGACCTGATTGGGGTCGGCCCTACCTCACGGGGGCCGTTCCAACCTGACCGGGGTTGTCCCTACCACGCCGGGGCCGTTTCGACCTGACTGGGGTCGTCCCTACCTCACGGGGGCTGTTTCAACCTCACCGGGGTCGTCCCTACCTCACGGGGGCCGTTTCAACCTGACCGGGGTTGTCCCTACCACGCCGGGGCCGTTTCGACCTGACCGGGGTTGTCCCTACCACGCCGGGGCCGTTTCGACCTGACTGTGGTCGTCCCTACCTCACGGGGGCTGTTTCAACCTGACCGGGGTTGTCCCTACCACACCGGGGCCGTTTCGACCTGACTGGGGTCGTCCCTACCTCACGGGGGCCGTTTCAACCTGACCGGGGTTGTCCCTACCACACCAGGGCTGTTTCAACCTAACCGGAGTTGTCCCTACCACACCGGGGCCGTTTCGACCTGACTGGGGTCGTCCCTACCTCACGGGGGCCGTTTCAACCTGACCGGGGTTGTCCCTACCACGCCGGGGCCGTTTCGACCTGACTAGGGTCGTCCCTACCTCACGGGGGCCGTTTCAACCTCACCGGGGTCGTCCCTACCTCACGGGGGCCGTTTCAACCTGACCGGGGTTGTCCCTACCACACCGGGGCTGTTTCAACCTAACCGGAGTTGTCCCTACCACACCGGGGCCGTTTCGACCTGACTGGGGTCGTCCCTACCTCACGGGGGCCGTTTCAACCTGACCGGGGTTGTCCCTACCACGCCGGGGCCGTTTCGACCTGACTAGGGTCGTCCCTACCTCACGGGGGCCGTTTCAACCTCACCGGGGTCGTCCCTACCTCACGGGGGCCGTTTCAACCTGACCGGGGTTGTCCCTACCACACCGGGGCTGTTTCAACCTGACCGGGGTTGTCCCTACCACGCCGGGGCCGTTTCGACCTGACTGGGGTCGTCCCTACCTCACGGGGGCTGTTTCAACCTGACCGGGGTTGTCCCTACCACGCCGGGGCCGTCTCGACCTGACTGGGGTCGTCCCTACCTCACTGGGGCCGTTTCAACCTCACCGGGGTTGTCCCTACCACACCGGGGCTGTTTCAACCTAACCGGAGTTGTCCCTACCACACCGGGGCCGTTTCGACCTGACTAGGGTCGTCCCTACCTCACGGGGGCCGTTTCAACCTGACTGGGGTTGTCCCTACCACGCCGGGGCCGTTTCGACCTGACTAGGGTCGTCCCTACCTCACGGGGGCCGTTTCAACCTCACCGGGGTCGTCCCTACCTCACGGGGGCCGTTTCAACCTGACCGGGGTTGTCCCTACCACGCCGGGGCCGTTTCGACCTGACTGGGGTCGTCCCTACCTCACGGGGGCTGTTTCAACCTCACCGGGGTCGTCCCTACCACACCGGGGCCGTTTCGACCTGACTGGGGTCGTCCCTACCTCACGGGGGCCGTTTCAACCTCACCGGGGTCGTCCCTACCTCACGGGGGCCGTTGCAACCTGACCGGGGTTGTCCCTACCACGCCGGGGCCGTTTCGACCTGACTGGGGTCGTCCCTACCTCACGGGGGCTGTTTCAACCTCACCGGGGTCGTCCCTACCACACCGGGGCCGTTTCGACCTGACTGGGGTCGTCCCTACCTCACGGGGGCTGTTTCAACCTCACCGGGGTCGTCCCTACCACACCGGGGCCGTTTCGACCTGACTGGGGTCGTCCCTACCTCACGGGGGCCGTTTCAACCTCACCGGGGTTGTCCCTACCACACCGGGGCTGTTTCAACCTGACCGGGGTTGTCCCTACCACACCGGGGCCGTTTCGACCTGACTGGGGTCGTCCCTACCTCACGGGGGCTGTTTCAACCTCACCGGGGTCGTCCCTACCACACCGGGGCCGTTTCGACCTGACTGGGGTCGTCCCTACCTCACGGGGGCTGTTTCAACCTCACCGGGGTCGTCCCTACCACACCGGGGCCGTTTTGACCAGACTGGGGTCGTCCCTACCTCACGGGGGCCGTTTCAACCTGACCGGGGTTGTCCCTACCACGCCGGGGCCGTTTCGACCTGACTGGGGTCGTCCCTACCTCACGGGGGCTGTTTCAACCTCACCGGGGTCGTCCCTACCACACCGGGGCCGTTTCGACCTGACTGGGGTCGTCCCTACCTCACGGGGGCTGTTTCAACCTCGCTGGGGTCGTCCCTACCACACCCGGGCCGTTTCAACCTCACCGGGGCCATCCCAGCCTTACCGGGGAAACAGGATGTTTGGTCCTCTGTCCCCTGCCGGAGGCTCCCCACTAGACAAAATCTCCAGGCATTCCTGGTGGTTGCACATCCAGCGCTCCTGCCCTCCACCAAGTGCACAGACTGCCTGTCTGCTGACCCGCAGCGCCCCACCAGAGACTGGGACCAGTGGGCATGTTTGTGCGCTTGCTGGTACAGCAGTTCCACAGTGCCGGCCGAGTCAGGCCCAGCCCTGGCCGGCCCCGGCCCCGACTCTGCCCCCCGATTGCGTCCCTCCCTATGCAAGGAGCTGAAATCTGCAGCCTGCTGGGATGGGCTCTGTACTTGGTGCTTCAGCACATCCTACTCAGTCTCAATGCGCTTCTTTCTATGCGAGGAGTTGAAATCTGCAGTTTGTTGGGTTGGGCTCTGTACTTGGTGTCACATCCTACTCAGTCTCAATGTTCTTTCTCTCCTTCCAGTTGTAGAGCTTCCACTGGGCCAAGTTTCCCATGGTTCTGTATGATAGGTGTTTGTCTGATATTTGGTAGTTTCGATGTTGTTGTGTGAGGTAGCACGCACAGGTCTCTTCCTTATGCCGCCATCCTGGTTCTCCTGGGTCTGCTTCTTGAGTGTGTCTCCCATGGCTGCGAGCAGTTGAAGTCTGCAATTTGTTGGGATAGGCTGCAAAAGCGCAGGTGGGTCTTTTTGTGCACCTGGCACAGCTTGGATGGGGATGTAAATTGATTAAGGCTGAGACTCAGGGAGTCGCCATGGCGGAGCAAATAGCACTGGCTGAGTCTCCGCGGCCCCTTGACTCTCTGCCAGGGCTTTGTGTCCCCCAGTGCCGGCGAGCAGCTGTGCAACAGAGTCTCCCTCGCTTTCTGATGGCTGCAAGGCCGTGCTGCCTCTCCCCGTAGGGTCTGGTGCTTCATGATCCCGCCTGAACCAGCTCAGTGGATTTGAAAGTTTGCAGAAGAAAAGGCGCTTCTACTTGTGGGTCTGGCACAGCCCAGATGGGAATGTAAATTGCGTAGGGCGGGGATCACAGGGAGTCGCCGGGGCGGAGACTCAGCGGCCCCTTGCCTATCCAGGACACCAGGACTTTGCGTCCCCCAGTGCCGGCGAGCAGCCGAGCGCCAGAGCCTCCCTCGCTTTCTGACCGCTGGAAGGCCGTGCCGTCTCTCGCCTTGGTGCCTGGGGCCTCAGAGACCCGCCCGAACCAGCTCAGTGGATTTGAGAGTTTGTAAAAGCACAGTCATTCCCTCTTGTGCCTCTGGCACAGCCCTGAGGGTAGGGCGGGGTCACAGGGAGTCACCAGCGTGGATGAAATAGCGATGGCGGCGTCTCCGCGCCCCTCGCCTCCCCGGGACACCAGGATTTCTTGTCCCTCGGTGCCGGCGAGCAGCCGTGTATCAGAGCTTCCCTTGCTCTCCGACCACTGCAAGGCCGTGGCCGCCTCTCCCTGTGGGATCTGGGGCCTCAGAGACCCGCCCCGAGCAAGCCCAGAGGATTCGAGGGTTCGTAAAAAACCGAGAATCCATTTGCAGCCCGCGTGGCGTGTGACTGCGTACCTCTGGTTTTGGTGCCTCCGTAGCTCCCACTCAGTCTCACTGCGCTTCTTTCTTTTCCTCCAGTTGTAGATCTCCCACTGGGCCAACTTCCCCATGGTTCTGAGTGGCGGTTGTTTACTTCATAGTTGATAGTTTCAATGATGCTGTGAGAGAGCAGCACACACAGGTCCGCTCCCTACGCCGCCATCTTGGTTCTCCTCAAGAATTGTTTTATTTCTGCTTTCTACAAACAGAGGGGTGTGGACTCTTCTTTTCTGAACTTGACTTTGCAACTCCTCTTTGAAGATAATTGGAAAGTCTCTACTATTCCCCAATATGTTTCCTATAAACCATGACAATGATTTCAAAATAAACAATGCCAGTCACTGCAGAGATCATAAAGATGTACCCCAAATTCTCTTATTCTAACCTGAACCTACTCCCTGAATTCATGGACTCTAAGTGGCTAAAGGAGAGTCTGGAACCGGTACTATTGCTATGAATTGAGCCCACGAAGAGATAATAGTCAAGATTCAAAAAGCTTCAACTTTTTTTCTGAGAACACCAAAATAAGGTATTTTACATGAGATCATCCTAAAAAGTACTTCTGTTACTTATTTTTGATAGAAATCCACATTAGAGTGAAGCATTCTATTTGGGAAACAGATGCTCATTGTTAACAGCTTTTGAAAACATGAAGCAGAAGGCCCACATAAAAAAAAAATGAGAGTGGTAGGGAATGCCTTGTATCCTTATTGCCACCGAACTGGCTTTGCCGTGCAAAATGGTGGCCTTAAAAAGGACCCTCAAAAGAAATTTTATACTGAATTTTTATGAATCAGCACAGTATTGCAATCATAGAAGTGGGCAGCCTATCTCTTTCATAAAGAGTTTTCCCATGGTGCATTGTTTCCAATTCAAAAGGAGAAAGTTCAACCAACATCAGGAAATGGAGCACCTACAGCATTGCCCTGACATTTACTTCTGTTCTTCCTGTGCCATGATCTCTTTCTACTTGAGGGAGCTGGGGGCTCCACGTTTCCCGCCTCTGTCTCATCAGCCTCCGGGAGGAGCTGGCTCCTTAAGGCTGGGTGGGCCGGGTTTTCAAACACTGTTTTCTTTCCCACCGGTTCAGTAAGTGCTGTATTGTTGAGTCATGCGCTTTCCAGAAGGCAATTAAGACTCACAAAAGGGTCTCCATTTTTTTTTGAGGTGATACACCCTACTTCCCCCCACTAAGCCAGCCTAGCTCAGACAGAAGCTTGTAGACACAGGCTTGCATAGCCACACACACCCTTACTCACCAACGTCTTTTCTTCTGATCCTTGCTTTCTTGACTCTCAGTTTATTGTTGCTGTCAAAAGGAGATAAGCATGTTTGTCAAGATTACTTCCTGAAAAGGATCCCATTTCAGATTCATTAAATAAATCATGACTTAGAACAAATATAAGACAGCGACTATTTTTGTTTCTCCCTTCCTCCAGAAAGTGGTTTGCAATAGTGGAGCAGTTAATAAAACTACTTTGGTCAAGGCGGTATATGATTAGATATATCTCCTGTGTGATTTATAGGAGAAAGACATTTCAATGTTATACTTGCTCCTGGTGCCCAGACTTCTCATTATCATTGAATCACGGCACAACCTCCTAAAAAGTCTGAAATTTAATTAGAAACATGACTGCTTCCTTATGAGATCTGAGGTCCAGCCCTTTTCTATCAGAGAGTAGCCACTGTTAGACTTCAGCCTAGTGTAATTATTCTTGAAGCATTTCAATTGTTCGTGCACAGGTCTGAATTCATTAACGACGACAAAAAGAATTAAGAATGTACTATGCACCCAGAAATCTTCTAGCTGACGAGAGGAGAAAAGGGATATAAAAGATTTATTAATTAACCTTAAGAATATTAAAGTTAAATAAGCTATTGAAATATTTAAGGGATGAACTAGGAGGGTTTTTTTCCTCTAAATGTTATAGAATCCTGGAGATTTTATAAATCTGCTTGGGATTCGCAAAGTCTGTGGGTTTAAACTAAATGTTGAGATATTAGCACTTAAACATATAGCATCACAAGGGACAGAAAATAGGATATGAACCAAGGCCTGAATAAATGAGGCCTGTTGCAGAGGGACATCACCAGCCTATGTTGGAGTCTGCCTGCCTGCAGTCAGCATGGGAACGATTAAGGAATCAGTTTGAAGATGCTCTAGATCAGTGGTTCTCAACCTTCTGGCCCTTTAAATACAGTTCTTCATGTTGTGACCCAACCATAAAATTATTTTCGTTGCCACTTCATAACTGTCATGTTGCTACTGTTATGAATCGTAATGTAAATATCTGATATGTAGGATGGTCTTAGGCCACCCCTGTGAAAGGGTCATTCGACCACCAAAGGGGTCGAGACCCACAGGTTGAGAACCACCGCTCTAGATGATGATGACTTTAAATGCCAGGCAAGTACCCTGGATCATGGCCCTCTGACAGTTGGGTCCTACAGGAAGCAGAAGCCAAGGTAGAGAAGTATAGGAAAGGTACTGAGGGCAATACCTCTGTAAGATAAAGGGCAGAGAGATCTGGGGTTGGCAAGAAGGCCTTTTGACCATTGCAGGTTTGACACCTGTGAAAAAAGAGGGGCAAAGAAGGAAGATTGGTTAGAAAGGTTCTCTGACTGCAGAGTGCCTTGGAAAAAGTTCCAGACAGCCCAGTGGGTTTCTGGCACAAGGATCACCTGAGAAGGCAGAAGTGGCCAGGCTTAGTGCTGTGATCATACACAGATTTACTTGGAAAGTTTTTGGGGTTGTGTCCTCCAATGTTTTCAAACTAGATGTTACAAGCTTCAGGGCTTTCTGACATAAACCTTTCCCAACTCTCATATGATTACTCATGTGATTTTTAAGCATATATTTGATCTGGAAATCTTCGTAGGTAAGGTGATTTTTAGCATCATCTGGTCTATAAATGGTTAGATTTAGGCTTGATTCAATACCTTTGTCCAAAGGTTTAAAGATTATTCATTTTAATAAATTCACCAATAAAAATTAATAAAGTAAAAAGAAAGCCAGTGTGATAATATGCTTGAAATAAAACTCAAGATTGAAATATAGAACCATTGGGGTTATAGTGGTGAAGGAGGAGTGGCTGAGAAAATGGACTAAGTAAACAAGGTAAATAAAATGTTGTGATTAATTTCTGTGGAGTTTCATTTTGTCATGGTAGCAACGAAAATGACTTTCTTTCTACCCCTATTAGTAGAACTATAACTCCCAAGATAGTTAATAGAAATTCAATGATCATGATTGAGTTTCAATTTGTAGACATTTCCTTCTGTTGCTGCTAATAAACTGAGATGTTCATTTGTGAACTTCAATGTTTTTAGGTTATGTGTGAGATGATATAAAGTTTTCCGGATTTGGACATCTGAGAAGGGATATAGTTTAGAGTAAATCTAATCACAGGACCTTTAAAAGCTTGGCTGCGTTTACTGTGCTGGGAGCTGGGATTATTCTGCTAAGGCAGATGCCATGCTGTGTATCCGTCACACCCCTTTGCTTAGGGCCCTGGCCCACCTACCTTGTTCTACTGGGAAGAGGCAATAGTTATCCATCATTTCCTTAATTAGTTGATAATTAGGGAAGTCATAGGACAAATGCTTTCATTCCAGGAGCAGATTGCAGAGACTTCAGATAAAAATGGTCACTAAGAAGTGAGCAACTCTCCTCCTTCCTCATCAGGACCTGTCTTCTGGAATTCCCGTTCACTTAGCTCTTCTGTATTTGGATGTAATATCCCAGCAGTGCTAGTGAGTAAGTGAACATCAGAGCTCAGCCTTTCCTTAGCCAAACCTCTCCCTAATAAATGTAGTCGATGTGTTCTTCAAGTCATCCTTATCGAAACTACCATCATCATCATCGCCATCATTTTGATTTACAGAGTACTTACTGTGTACCAGGAACTGTTCTTAAGTTTAGCTGAAGTCTGAATGATTTATATGGACCAGAAGTACATAGGGAACTGTAAAGAGGACCATCTGGCAGCATGCTCCCTAGGTTCAGATCCCAATTTTACTCTTACTACTGATTACATTAGAACATTATTTAACTTTTCAGTGACTTAGGTTTTTCAGCTATACAATGGAGGAAGTAATAGCACCTACACCATAAGCTTAATGTGAGATTAAAAGAAGAATTAAATACCCATAGTGTTTAGCACATATCAAGCACTTAATAAGGGCTAGATAATTTCCTTATTGTTATGGGCAGGGACAAAGCCTTATTCATTTTTGTATCACTAAAACCTAATAGATAATTTACATTAAAAGAAATATTCAATACTTTTAAGTGGAAGAAAATAATGACTTGTAAATGTTCAATAGATATCAGTTGATTAGTGTGATAGGCTAAATAATGGCTGTCCAAAGATGCCTATACCCTAATCCGTGAAACCTGTGAATGTTACCTTCCAAGGCAAAAGGGACTTTGTAGACCCGATTAAGGGACTTGTGATGAGATCATTTTGGATTTTTCAGGTGGGCTCAATATATTCATAATGGTTCTTATATGAAGAATGCAGGAGAATCATAAAAAGAGATATGATGACAGAATCAGAGGGTGAAATGAGCTTTGAAGATGAGCCAAGAACCAAGGAATGTGGGCAACCTCTAAAAGATAGAAAGGGCAAGGATATGGGTTCTGTTCTGGAACCTCAGGAAAAAAATGCAGTCCTGCCCAAATCTTGATTTTAGTATTTCTAATCTCCAGAGTTGTAAGATAAGCCATGAAGTTTGTGGTAATTTGTTACAGCGGCAATAGGAAACTAATACAATTAGATTTTAGGCAACAGGTGAAGATAAAAAGAGTTAAGAACTACTCACCTCAACTCTCTGTGGGTACTATTACTCTCTTCATACATCTTCTGGCCCATCACTAAAATTATATCTGCTCATGAAAATCTTCTAATTTAATCTCTTTTTGGGGGTTTGGGAAATAATATGTGTTGCTGTGTCTTGCTTTTTCTATAGCTGTTTATATTCACACTAGTGGCTTGGTGCACAAAATTTGTGCACATTAAAAGGGGATTAATTACAGGAAATATTTCAATATTGCTATTTGCCCTTTCTCTATAATAGAAGTGTCAGAGATAAAAGAAAATTAGTAACATGTATATGAAAATCTTCCTCTTGTCAGAGTATGGGGCATGCAGTGGAACCCAGAGTCAAGCCAAGGCGCACCTGTGGTGCCTCAAAATCACGAGAGACTTAGATCGAGCCAGCCCCACCCTCATTGAGCGAGATCCAGATCTGGCCGGCCCCACCCTTGTCAAGCCCCACTGGGTGGGGGGTGCAGCCTCACATCCCCTGGGGGTGGGGGACACAGCCTCAAGCCCCCAACGCAACCTCAGGTCCCTTGGCATGGCCTGGGCCAGGGGGCACGCCTTAACATCCCCTGGCCCAGGTCAGGGGGCATGGCCTGAGGCCCCCTGTCAAGCCCCGACAGGCGGGGGGCACAGCCTCAGGTCCCCTGGCCCAGTGCCAGGGCGGGTTGCACGGCCTGAGGTCCCCCAACCAAGCACTGGGGATGGGGCCGTGGCCTGAGGTCCCCTGTCAAGCCCCAACAGGTGGGGGACATGGCCTCAGGTCCCACAGCCTGGCGCCAGGGCATGGGGTGTGGTCTCAGGTCCCTTAGCCCAGTGCTGGGGCAGGGGGCACAGCCTGAGGTCCCCCAGCCTGGTGCCAGAACAAGGGGGCGCAGCCTGATGTCCCCTGTCAAGCCCTGCCAGGCAGGGAGCGTGGCCTAAGTTCTCCCAGCCTGGCACCGGGGTGGGGGGTGTGGCCTGAGGTTCCCTTGATAAGCCCCACCAGGTGGGGGCGCAGCCTCAGATCCCCTGCACCGGCCCAGCACCACGCAGCCTAACGTTCCTGCTGATTGCTCATTAAGGCTTGTTATGGGAACATGGTCTCCACTGTGGGTGCAGCCATCTTTATTGTTATGGTGTGATGGTCAATTTGCATATTCTCTCTTCATTAGATAAGATGGACTTATTTCTTTAACGATTTATAATGATATTTGAATTTGAGTCTTTATCGTCTTCAAAGAGAATGTTTGTTTTGAGAATAGAGGTGCTGGAATAAGTGTGGATGTTGATCGTTGGGGTATTCTCCAGAGACTGGGCTGATAGAAGAAGCCTTAGGGAAGGGGATGTTCTGTGAATGACAAAAGCAAGTTCATGGGAGAACTTCATGCAGCTGGTGACAGGGTCTACTGATAGCAAGCTATAATTTGCAGGTGTTTGATAGCTGGGTTTCACCCTTCTACCAAGGTGTATTGGGAACTGGCACGTGCCTGATTGGCAGGATGCCTATGTAAATTGAAGTATTACTTCAAAAGCATCCTTTAAGAAAGTTATATCAAGTGTATCTCTGGTGTGTCTTCAGAATAGTTGCTGATGAGCCTTAAATGATCTGTTTCAGCCTGGACCCCACCCTCATCAGACCTCTGTTTGTCTCTGGGCATCTCTCATTCTGATGGAAATGGTCCCTAGGACCAAACACAGTGTTAAAATGGTCATCTGTGTTCCCTGTGAGCTCAACTCTGAAGGACAGCTGAATAGGCCACCTCAAAATATGCCTCTTTGGCATAAAAATTATTTTAGGATGATTATTTTTAAGCAGCACCAGACACAGGAGAAGCTTTGAAAACCAAGTAGAAGTTCCCCTTTTGTGAGACACAGTTTTATAAGGGAATTTTCATTTTTAAGGATGTCTCCCTTTCTATACCAGGGAGAGAATGACTAAATCTTCTAGAAACTCTTCTCAGCAGAGAAAGCAAGGACCTAAATCGGCGTAACATCCATGACACAACATCTTCTTTTTGTCTTTTGCTAGAGATTGTATTTACTCAGTTTTCCTGGGTATCTCCCATATATACAGGAGGTATACATGGTATTTAATTCTTTAAAAATAAAACACATGCAAAACCTTCTGTTTGTGTCTCTCTTGTTACTCTGTCTTTTATTACATTGGGTTCTAGCCAAGAACCTGGAATGGTAGAGGGAAAATTATTTTCTCTCTCTTACAATTCCTAGCATACTCCCCAGACCCAACTACTCATAACAACAACCAAGGGTTCAAACATTTCCAGAATTTTCCTATTACTTTCAGTATAGCCATTTCCTGAGGCCCCCACCTCTTCCTTACCAGTAGCAATTGAGAAGCAATTGCTTCACATACTTATATTGTCAATTCAAGAAGATCAGGATCCATCTCACATAACAGCACCCACAGTTCTGATGCAACCGGAAAACTGGGACCCAAAAGAAAGAGTTGGACACTATGATAGAATTACCACGTCTGTTTAAAGAAAAAGAAACAGAGGCTTAAAGAGGTTAATTGTTTGAAAACTGGGAGCTTGTGAGTGTTAAGTCAGGACTCAAACTCTGACTGCTCTGAATCCTGAACATAGCCAATAGCCTAATCTCCTTAACTCCTTTCATGGCAGCACTTAATAGAGAAGGAACTGGACCTAGATGACCATGGCAATGGCAAGAGAAGGGGTGCTTGAGGTGAATTCACAGAGCTCTTTAGACACCGGAACAGCACTGCCTTCCACTGAACAATGTTTGTCTTTTAGTTACAATGGAGCCTGTCTTTTAAATCGTATGCATCTTTTTTGTTTGTTTTTAAAGTGACAAGAAATTCATACTTTTATTTTTGGCATTTATGAAGGATAAAAATCGAACTCCATGGCCCACAATGGGAGAAGGACTCTGTCATTTACTTGGGTTAGGATCCACTTGCCTATAGTCCAGTGAAATTAAAAATATAAAAACTGAGCCTTGAAGAGGAGATCTATCACACATGCTCAGACCAGGGCTGAGTCAGTAACCTGGTCTATTTAATAAAGAAATAAAACAGCTTGAAATCTCAGAAATACGGGCCGAATCAAGTGCTGTATTTGGCAAATGGAGAACATGGCGTGTAGTAGATAAAAAGATGATCTTCAGGCTTCAAGCTAGATTTGAATGCCAGTTTTTTGTTTTGTTTTGTTTTTGGCTATAAAATGAGTTAATTAACTTATCTGTACCTCAGTTTTCTCATCTGCAAGATGGGGATTACAGTGCATATTTGGGTTTCTTGTGAGGAATAAAAAGAAAGCATGGGCATAAAGCACTTTAGCCCAGCGCCTAGAGCACCATCTGCAAACATGTCTACAGGATTCAGAAGGGGCTGCTCTGTGCTCTGCCTTCAAGGGCCAGTCCTTGGTTCTCACTGTCCTGCCTTGATCTCCCTTTAGTGCTTGGAGCTCTGCAAGGAAACTCTAGCACCATTTCCTTTACTACTCTGTCACAAGAGCATGAAGGACCTCAGAGAGTGTCAATTTTACACCTTTTTGAAACTCTAGATTCCCTTAAAAACCGCCCAAAATCAGAAGTCCCATAAATGTGTAACTGCAAAGCCCTAGTCCATCTGTCTACACTGTAATGACGGAACAGGTCGATATAACCTTAATTGTGTTGCTGAGGTCCCTGGGCTCCAAGAACAGAGTTTGCAGATGAAAGCTGAAAATGTTACATCTGGTCCTTCCCCGCCCCCCGCCCCCCCCCCCCCCAATAGCTCACCTTACTCTTTAAAAAGATTGCATCTAATTTTAAGACATAAATAACTTGGACGGGGACTAAAATGCATTTTACAGTGCGGTAGTGAAAATATAATGAACTTAGCTTGGTCCCGATACACCTAAGGCTTGCTGCATGTATTATGTCAAACTCATAAAGTATCATATTTATGGCATAGCTACAACAGTCAGCTCCCAGCATCTGAGTGAGGGCTACCAACAGTACTGTAGAGGGACACATTTCAATGTGAAGGCAAAGACATAAAAATTCAATGGTATTTGCTTTATAAATCACATTTGAGATATATTTATTTAAAACCGGAGGTTTTACCTTTTTAGTAGAGAATTACTTCTAGTAATATAATCATGAATCATAGAGTACTATCGATTCCCTATTTATATGTCCAGAAAAAGTTGTTCTCTTCTTTCTGGTATAGAAAGACTCATAAATAAGAATTTATAAATTCCAATTGATAAGCACTATCAATGTTTACTATATTTTTACTTTCTGAACTCAGGAATATTAAGCCAATTTATTTCACTTTTTTTTCATGTTTATTGCCTGTTGATTCAGCATATGTGCTATTTCTAGGAAGTAAATAAAATAAATGTAATAAAAACACACAAGTAAGCAGAATTGAGGTATAGTAGATCATATGAATAAGAAACAACTTAGTATATCCATACATTTCTTTATATGAGCATTTAATTTAGTTTAAAATGCCTTTCAGAGAGTCCTTGTATAATCTGGGAAACAATCCAATTCTGTCCAAAATCTGTATTTTTAGAATTCAACATTGATACTACTTCATTCTCTCTTTTGATTTAAATAAATAACTGATTAAAACTAACATTTAAATAAAGTAATAAATTCTAAGCTATATTAAGAAATAAGTGCTATGATAATTCAGATGATTGTTAAACATTAGACCAACTTTGACTAGCTAAATAAATTACTATCTAGATATAGTAACTAGATGTAAATTAAAACTAATGAGACTATTGTAATTCTTTTTTACATTGATGGGTATACCACTGAAGGAGTAAAAACTAGACAATGCTTTAATCCAACAACATTTATTTACCAATTACTATATTCCAGTATATAGATCCAAGGAATATGCTTGGAATCAATAGATATAGCACAATCAAGAAAACACACACACACACACACACACACACACCAAAAAGAAAAAAAAAAAGAAAAGAAAAACAGGAGAGCTGTGTGGTCCAATGTGAAAAATAGAATGAGTTAATATATTTAGAATCAGGTATTCTGTGTGCCTACTATTATTTTAAATATAAAATCTTTAATAAGATATCCCCTTTTGCAGTCTTCTAATCCAGTAGATGAAACAAGACATATTTTAAAAAGTCAAGGCAAACAGAACATACAAAATGACTATCACACTAATAAGATCTCAAAAACTTCATGATTAGGGACAGAGCATGGAATAAAAAACTGGCCCAGCACAGCAATAATCAACTTCAGGATTCTGATAAAGCCACATACCTAATATTTTACTTAAATGATTGAAGGAATGTAATTTCACAATGTTTTATTATTGTGCTTCAACAAGTAGCCATCTCCACTGGGAAAATTCCTTTCTCTCATATAATCACATCTTTTCTTTCAAGTGGATTATAGCTAATTTTCAGAGTAGTTTGTAAAACTCCCTCAACAAAGTTCTCAAAGCAGACGAATTACATTTCCCCCATGTTTGCTATTAACACAGATTGTCCGGAGATAGGATTACAGTCTCTCTCTCTCTCTCTTTTTTTTTTTTTTTTTTTTTTTTTTTTTTTGCCTGACATGAAAAACATTCTTGCAAGCTGGATTAAAAATCCAGATAAAATAATAATACTAATAATATCTTCAGCATCACTTCCCATGCTGTTATATTTGTTATCTAGCCCCAGTGACAGCAGCCACAGATGAAATGCACTTGAAATGAATAACACATGTAGGCTGTTTATCCCATGCAAAGTGGACCAGGAGCCCTGGAGTTTATTGCTACGACTTTAATAGAGAATTCTTTACATAATGTTACATAAAGTGGCAGAGCTAAAATATACAGTAATTGGAAGAGGGATACATGGAAAAATAAACTCTCCTGATGTTACATATTAGGTTCCGCAGTGGTCTCAGGGCATGTCTGATGAACTTAATTCATTTAGTGTGCTGGAATGATCTTTCTCGTAGGCTTCTATCTTCTCAATGTACATAAAGCTGTGCTACTGGCTCCGACATTAAAAAGGAGCCTTGTAAAATGTTTCTTACAAAAATAAATAACTTGAGTATACAGATATGCCAGGGCATAATTCTCAAGATCCGGCGTGTTTAAGATTCACATTCTTTGGGCTTTCAATCTAATGCAGAGAAGAAAACACTCTTTTGTGGCTGAGATTTGTGAATGTGTAGCCCATGAGCAGTGCCTAACGGCTTTCCTTTGCCTGCTGACCACGTTTTTTAGAATTAGTGGGAGGTAACAAGCTCACTTGAGACGTCAGACATTCAAATGCAACAGAATTTACAGATATTTGAAATGGTGCAGGTAGGAGACCATGGCTCAGATTCCCCGGCTCTATGTTTTCTGCCGCTTTCTCCAATTCCAGGTTTGAGGGTAGTGTTTCCATGACATCAGTAAACACAAGAATGCCATTTCAGAGAGGTTGGATCTTTGTCCTGGCGTATGAATATTTGTTCAACTTTTAATTTTCCTGAGTGGATCAAACTAATGCTGCTAGTAAACTGGTCTAGACCATAATATGAATTTAAAACAAAAACAAATCAAAACAAAACAGGTCCAGATTCCTTTCCCAGATTTTTAACTTTTGTTTCTATGATTATAGTTTACTAGAGGCCCAGTGCACGAAATTCGTGCACTTGGGAGTGGGGCGGGGAGGGTCCCTCGGCCTGGCCTGTGCCCTCTCACAGTCCAGGAGCCCTCACAGTCCGGGAGCTGCCACGGAGGCGGGAGAGGCTGCACTCACCAGCCATGAGCCCGGCTTCTGGCACACTGACCACCAAGGGGCACCTCCTGCATTGAGTGTCTGCCCCCTGGTGGTCAGTGCACATCATAATGACCAATCATTCTGCCATTTGGTCAATTTGCATATTAGCCTTTTATTATATAGGATAGAGCCAGACTTCTACCCTGTGGATAAATAAACCATTTGGGAACTTTCTTTTAGGGTGGCAGACGAAAGGAAGGCAGGAATGAGAATGCATTTATTTGGTATTTATTCTTTGATTTGGCCCCAGGCAAAACTAAGGACCTAACTCAATCTGCTATCCTTCCATCACTTGGTCTTTTTACCTTGTCCCTCCCTCATGGTGAACCACCTCTTCTCACTGTGTCCTTCCTCTCCCCTCTTTCTTGAACCTGTACTTACATAATACAAAGTTGACCAAGTCATTTGAGGGCAGAGAACTAATTGTAAGCTCCTTGCTTCTGCAATTACGCTGTGCAGGCCATAATCAGCTTGTAAAATTAACCATATCAGTGTAGGGCATTAGAAACCATCTAGAGAAAAAATGCATTCTATCTGGATAAACTGTGTCTCTTATTGTGTTTTAGTTAGAAATAAATGAAGAAGAAATGCTGAATAATTGAAAGCTGACATAACTCACCCAGCATGGGGCGATTTTCTATACAACGATAAAGGAGACCACTATATTTTCAGGGCTACGGACTTCAAATATCAATGACTCTGTCAAAATGTGGATTCCTTCTGGCAGCTTCTCTTCAGGATAAAAGTGGCTAGCCTGATATGTTAGTAAAGGTCATTCTGTGTGTTTTTATATCTGTCATACATATGTAGACCATGTTCTCGGGTTTGCACTTGCCCTTTAACTCCCAGTACAGGAAATCTGCTGTTGGGGAAGACTTGTAAAATGTTTATGACATTTAAGTCACGCTCAGGATTTCTTACTCAGGAAGAGTGAGCTATAAAATTTGCATATGGTGTCCAACATTTAGGCCCAAAGTCCCACATTTGGCCTTTCCCAACCTTGGTTATATAGCTGCTTCATCCTCTAGTCTTTTGATTATTTTTGAAGCATTTTGTTACCAAATGTCACATGGGTTGGGTTATTTTTGCTCTCTATTATTGACTAAGAAAATTATAAATTATGTCAGCATCCTTCTCATTCAAGTTGATCTTGTCATTATGACATGTGGAGGACTTTTTCCTGGACAACATGAAAAGTTTTAATGTGTGTTGCTTATTTACCTTCCAGAAGAAACTATACAGTATCAAGTGAACAAGACCACATGGAGTGCATGTGTGTAATGCATACCGTCGTAATTCCTGGAGATGCAAATTTGGTACCTCATTGTCACTAGTATTCAGGAGTCATATTTATACTTATTTATAACCAAGCACCAATTGTTATCAATAAACATGCAGAAAATATAGTCCTCTTAAGGGTGTTTTAAACATGCTTTAATAAGTATATTCATTTTATTAAGTATATATAAGAAGTTTTAATAAGTATGTTACTTTTTTTTGGAATAAGTCAATGGAATACATACACTGTCTTCAGAAATAGGGAACCCTGGGAAGGAGTTTGAATTTATTTTGGAACATAAATGTTATAGTGAAAAAAAAAGTAACATCAATTGTTATTGGAGCAGGGATGTGAAATAGAGATGGAGGCTATTGGCTCTGCTTTTCCTGAGAAAAGTCCCCAAAATTGTCCACTTTCAATGGTGAACAATTTGGGCTATGATAATAAGGGGAAGGGGAGTTTAGCAAATAGAGTGAGAGGTGAAGAATCAGTGGTTGAATCATAACCACCTAGAGGAGTGGCTTCCTCTATGCTTGCCGGACCAACCAGGGGCCCATCTCTCCCGCTCCACGTCATCTGGACTGGCTGGGCTCACTGATGCTGATTGTAGACTTAGGGTGATGGTACAGGGCAGTACCCTGGGTCTTTAGCTGTAGAAAACTGAGCATTAAACACACACACACACACACACACACACACACACACACACACACAATTTCATCTGGAATAAGTTTGAAATTAATGTTTGTCCTTCTGGATTCCATTTGATTTGTAAATACTACATACAAGCCACTACATTTTGAACACATATGTGCTAGTGGTCAGGATAATGGTAGAATGACTAGAGAGATTAAGATAAAGTGAGCATAGGAAGGTTATCTTCCAAGATTGAATTATCCAATATCCAAGCATGCATTCAAACATGCAATGCAACCAAATCAGAAAAAATATAAGCAAATGCACAATGAATATCCAAGGTGTATGAGCTATTACTATGAATTGAGGAACAGATCCCTGAGGCATTAAGCTGACTGGATTCACAGAGGAGGATCAAAATAGAATGGAAAAGGTTTGGGTAGGTAGAAATGTTGGGTAGCTCAGGCTCTAGAGAAGTCTGCCCATATCCAACCTCCCCTGACCTCTCTGTGCCTCAGTTGTTTCATCTACTTCAAGGGGGAAATAATAGAAGGTAACTAATAGATACATAGTCACTTCAATAGTGCTTAGCAACTAATAACTAATCAAAATTATTTGCCATTATAGTGTTAATACCATTCTGATTTTAGGAAAACTTATGACCAAAATATGCACTAGATGTTTTGGAAACCAGGGAAGGTTTTACTGAGTTTGAGATGCTGCTAAAAAAGTATAAAGAAGTCACTTGCCGCTGGAGGTCCAGGGAATCAGATACACTTGCAACAGTTTGTCAAATTCTCACATCCTCTCTTGTCTTTTCCTCCCACCCAATACATATTTAAATACAGCACACTACACATCTACTTAAGCACAGACACGTTATTGTTATTGACGGGAGTGTGGGAGTGTAAATGTGTTCCTCATGTGCATGGTGGAAGAGAAAAGGGTTGAGAAAATTCACATGTTCAGAAAATACTTAGTGAGCACCGAGAACAGGTCTGGCACTGTGTGCTACCATTGGCATAAGGAAAAATTACATTCAAAAAGAGAGATAAATTTTATTTGAGAGACCCAGTTATATATAAGCAGGAGAAGGGTACATGTTTTGCTTTTGTAATGTACTCCATGCCAGCACAGGGCCTGGCATACAGCAAACATCCTGGAAAAAATGCTGGCTCCTCCCTAGACTGATCACCCGCCTCATTTGGATTCCAAGCACCTGTGAAGATCAAGTTGACTAAGCCTCCCTGAATTTACTGAACACTACAGTGTCGGGTGAATTTCCCGCCAAAATATAAGATGGCGGTTCGCATACGCAGGTAGGTATCTTTGTGAACGGCAAACAAACAAATATTTGGTAATACGCAGTTACAATCGGCCCGAGTTTACACGTTTCCCGCACTCCACCGCAAATCTATATGAACGGAGTTAAGACGGTTCCCTCGGAGTACGCGCAATTCACGCGAGCCGACTTAACTCGTTTCCCGCAACCCAAGTGTGAAGTAGCTAAGGATTAATGGGGGCATGACCTGTAAGCTCTTAACTGGGGATGAGGAATCCTATTTGTATTCAGGTTTCTAGGCTTATGTGAGTGCAACAGGGATGTAGTATTGGGTACCCTGCTTTGCACATTGGCCTTTGCAAGAACAAAGGGCAAGAGAAATACTTCCTCAGTTCCATCAGAATCTGTGTCGGCATATGAGCCAGAATCTTCACATACTGGCAAGGAATGCAACAGGCGGCGACAGACACCTTGAATGGCCAATCCTGTGAAAGTGGGGATCGCCTTCAGGTGGTAAGATTTGCTCTAACTCAGAGACTGGTGTGTTCAAAATGAGCCTGCCTCTATGTTCTCCTAGGTGGTGAGCCTCAGAATGCCTCTAGACCAGGGTTTCTCAACCACAACACTACTGATATCTGGGGGCATGTAATTTTCTCTTGTGAGGCTGTCCTGTGCATTGCAGAATGTCTGGCAGTATCCCTGGCCTCTACTCACTAGATACCAGTAGCACTCACTCAGTTTGACAAGGAAAAATGTCATTAGATATTGTCAGATGTTCCCTGGGTAACTATACCCCCTCCCTCTGAGAACCACTTTTCCAGCTTGATAAGTTGTAAGCATCTACTAGTATATTTCAATGACCTGGTGACAGTGGTTGAGCCAAAGCCAGTTGCTTTAGAGGGATATCATAGAGGAGAAGCTGACAATGACAAGGACCATCGAGTGTTCAAGATGGCAACAAAAAGGATGTGTGACATTTTAGGATTAGGAGCAGACAATTGGACTCACTAGGGGAGGTGTGGGGGTGAGCCATGGTGGACTGTGGTGGTATTAAATCCTTGGTTGGATCCAGCTTAGTCGATGGTTGGTTCAGGAAACCAGGTATACTAGATGCCCCAATCTCTGCTCCAGGAATCCCTAACTTTATCTTCTTCCCCAACACTTCACCCAATGCTCTCTGCTTTGTGAAACTCCAGTTCCTTAATGGCCCACGGTGTAGTGGGTACTGATCAGCAGGCTGTGAAAATATAAGCCGAGTCATCCAGATTTCCTCTGTGTAGAGCAGGGGTGGGGAACCTTTTTTCTGGCAAGGGCCATGGGGATATTTATAACATTATTCAAGAGCCATACAAAATTATCGACTTAAAAATTAGCCTGCTATATTTGGTCAAACATTTAATTAACTCACCCCTAATGCCTTGCAGGGCCAGACCACATGACTGTGTGGGCCTTATACGGCCCGTAGACCTGACATTCCCCACACCTGGTATAGAGTAGACTGCAGAGACTGAAGTTGACAACTAAAAATGGATAGTGTGGAGCAGACAAGTAAGGGAATCAATTTAATGGCAAAGTTTCAAGTGAATATTCTATGGCCTGTTCTTCAGGCTGTGCTCTTCAGCTTTCCCAAGCCAGGTTGTCTGTTTATGGTCATACAATGCCACCCCACCCCACTCCTATGCTGGGCTAACTTGAGTGCATCTCTGTTCATTGCAGACAAATATGCTTATTTGAAACACTATGGTTTTACCAACCCCATGGACAATCTTAAGAAGGTATTGGGAGGCAAAGTTCACAAACATCAAACATTTTTCTTTTATACCTTCAGGGATGTCAACAGGGGTGTGAAGGTGTTACTCACGGTTGTTACCTTCATTTCTTTACAAACTGCCAGTCTTGATGTTAAAAATTCAAGTATGACACATGTTTCAGCGGTGACTGGAAAGTATATGTATAGCATTAATTTTTGTATGTGTGCTGCCCCAGTAAATTGAGTGTGAAATAAATGCTAAATTATGTGAGTACACTGCAGTGAAATGTTATTGCAAAAACGGCTTTTATTTCACCTGGAATAGTCTGCAGCCTGACTTAACACATTAAATTAGTCATGGCAATGAGAAGTAGACACTGCATTTACAGGGCGGTCAATACCAAAAGCTAGTGGTGAAAGGTACATCTGTGGCCTGGCTGCTTGTTTTGCCAAACACCCCACTGTTTTTTACATTCAGCTTCCCTGGACTGTGGCATCAGCAGAAGTTAAACCTCATCTCTCCATGGATGTATTCGGGGTGATATTGTCCTCGGCTGGAGGCTCAAATGAGAAATGTTCACTGAGGCCTGGAAAAGGCTGGTTTTTAAGGAGGGTCTTTGCACTTCCCAAGTGCACTCTGCTTCCTCTTCTCAGGCAAAGCCTGCTGCCACTGCAGACTGATTAATTGGAATTACTGTTCAGCATCCAGTGGGGACACACCAGCTGGGACAGTACAGATAGTCCTCCGGAAAAATAGAGCATTTAGACTAGCGCTAGTGTTTTGTATTTGAAAAACAACCAAAAAACTACAATGAAAAAAGTAATAAAACTTCACATGCCAATAATCAAAGGAAATGAAATATAAAATCTAAAGGAGCCCCATGTGTTCCTAGGCTTCAAGATTACAAGCTGTTACTTTGCCTTATTTTTAAATGACTTAATTAGGACAGATAAGCATACCTGCATAATTTGAAAATGTTTTGGTTGTGTGAGTGTGAGTGTGTGTGTGTGTGTGTGTGTGAACTGCACCTTAAATTAGGGCTAGTCTTTTCTAATGAGAACTATGCAAATTGCTCCATTAATTAAGCACTGCTATAAGAGTTGAGAACATACCCTTCTATAATGCTTACACAATCTGTCTGTTCATTTAAGTTGACAATAAATGTTATTAAAATAGAGGTTCAATATGACAGTAATGTTATACACTGCCTTATGTCTTAATGATAGAGCTGAATACTGCCTGACTGATGAGGAGATGAGTAAAGATTAAAGGACCATGCCTACCATTGATAATAAGGCCTTTCTTGGTATTTCTATTCTGGTTGCCATCAGTGGGAAGATAATGTCTTTGAGCACTAACCACCTATAATACAGATCAGAGGTCCCTAAAGTGGATTGTATATACATCAAGGGACATGTTTAAACTCTGATCACAGAGTTTGAGGAATTAAGTATTAGAATTTCTATTTTTTATTTAATCACATTCTTTTTTAATACTCTTATTTTCTATTTTCTATACATTATTAGAGGCCTGAAGCACAAAATTCATGCAAGAGCAGGCCTTCCTTCCCCTGGCTGCTGGCACCGGCTTCCATCTGGCACCTGGGACCCAGGCTTCCCTCACAGCCCCGGCTTTATCCAGAAGGTTATCTGGAAGGACGCTCGGAAGGATGTCCAGTCTAATTAGTATATTACACTTTTATTATTCTAGATAATGTGTTTAAGACAATAATATTTGTATAGTATGTAACAATGAATATATATCTGTATAGTAAGGGTGCTTTTCTGAAGAGCAAGGTGACTAAAAATATTTGGGACCACTGAAATAGCTTTCCCTTTGCTAGTGGGTACTCAGTAGTCTTTATTTACATGAACTCAAGTGACCTGTGATACATCAGCTTCTTTCCAGAACCCTCGAGAATGAATCCTCATGGACAGCTCAGGTTTGTACAGTCTGGCTAACCATTCATGTATGGAGTCTGATTTTGTTGTGTTGTTGATGCGATCTTCATTCACCTAAGCATTATATCTTGATCTTATACACAAGGTAATGGTCTTCTAGTAAGAATAATTTGCTCCTAATAGTCATTACTGTTTGTTGTGGTTACTCTTGTTTTTTCTCATTTATAAATCTCGTAAATACTGAACTGGTCCAACTAGGCAGGGATCCCAGAGCCATATACAAGGCTGACGCACATGAATGGGTCTTTCCTGGGAATGCACATAGAAGCATGCATACCAGCCTTCTTTCCTACCAGATCATCCCTTCAGATATATGGGATCTGAAGGATAATCTATCCTAGCAGCTGTACTATATCTCCAAGTAAATGGGCCATGGAAACTTAGATGCATTTATATCAAGCAGAGTCAAATACTCTTCCTTCTCTCATTATTAACTGTGACAATTTCATAGGAGCAGGCTGGCTTGGGTGTGTATGGCACCGTTTGATCTGTCTATAGCACTGTTATAAACTGAATGACGTTCCCCCCAAATTCACATGTTGAAGTCCTAATCTCCAGTACCTCAAAATATAGCTGTATTTGGAGATAAGGTCTTTGAAGAGGTAATTAAGGATACATAAGGTCCTTTATGTAGACCCTCATCCAATATGACTGGTGTCCTTATAAGAAGAAGATGCAGACATACATTGGGGAAAGACCATGTGCAGACAAAGAGAGAGACAGCTATGTACAAGCCAAGGAGAGCATCCTTAGAGCAGCGATTTTCAAACAGTGTGCAGCAAGAATTTTTAAAGCATGCAATCAATACCTGACTATTTAGTCAGGGGTACTGATCTCTTTTCCCTTAGATTGTCAAATAAAAAGATGACAACAATAGCAGTCCAGTGTCAACAAATCAACATTATACCTATTTTAAAATCAGATTGGCAAATACATATTTTTTGGTATGCCACAGAATTTTCATAATTAGTTTATGTGTGCCACAAGATGAAAAAGGTTGAAAATCACTGCCTTAGAGAGAAATCTACTCTGCAGGACCATGATCTTGGATTTCTAGTGTCCAGAACTGTGAGAAAATACATTTCTGCTATTTAAGCCACCCAGTTTGTGGTATTTCATTTTGGCAACCCTAACTGACTAGTAGAAGTAACTTACTGAGAAGAGTTTGAAACCACTACTTCAGATAGTATAAATTGTTTTGGTGCAAGAAGGAATATGAAAATTAGCTATAAGCCTTTGCCCAGAAATAACTATTAACACTTTAATGAACATTCTTCTGGCCTTTTTAATGGTATAATTTTGTATTTTTTCTGTGTTAAATATTCCTAGTAAAAAGCAGTAGTAAGGCTGTGAATAATTCATCCATAAATCTACTTAAACAAAATCTTAGTATATTGGATATTCAGAAAAAACTTTATTTATTTGTTTATTATGTTACTATTATAACTTTAGCTGCAAAAAGTAGTTTATCATATAAATTCTTTTACACATTTTTTATATTCTTAGAATAAAATCCAAAATGTATATTTACTGAAAAAAGAAATTTGAATTAAAGTTTTATGTTAACACTTTTACTATTATTTTCTAAAGTATTTGTACCAATTTTTTCTCATAGCAATTTCAGATAGTACCTGCCGAATTCAGATATAATAAATTTAATGTTTTCTTGAAATGCATTTGAGAGTAAAAACCAACATGTTATGTTATTTATAATAAAATTAAAGTTTTACTTTTTTAGTTATTAAAATTTTTTTCTTTGTAGATCATCCTTTTCTGTCTTTTGTCAATTTTCTAGTTATACATCTCACACTTGTCCACATAATTATTCCTATAATTTAGAAATAATTCTAGTTTTGTCTTCTTTCCAATAATATTTCCTCATTCTAATTGTATATCAGTGACTAGAACTTTTACAATAATACAGTGGGGCCTTGACTTACGAGTGTCCCGACTAACGAGTTTTTCGAGATACGAGCTGTCTCTTGGCCGATTTTTTGCTTTGAGTTGCAAGCTAAAATTCGGGTTACAAGCCAGCTTCAGATACCCCACCGCTAGTTGGCGTAGCGAACGTCACAGTGAATGCCACAACATCAGCCCAGCATCACGTGTCTCACTCGTTCACTTTAAGATTTGACATACGAGTAATTTGAGTTACGAGCTCCATCACGGAACGAATTAAACTCGTAAGTCAAGGCCCCACTGTATTGAAAACAATGGTAATACCAGTCACTTTTGTTTTGTTTCTATTTTGTTAATGTCTCTTGCCATGTCTTACACATTTCTGATGATCAATCATTAGTGGATTATAATCTAAATTTTGTAGTTTATTCCTAGTTTTTATTATTTTTTCAAATAAATGTAAATTCAGATGCAGCTGGACAAAATATTTCAGAGATCTCTAGTACCCTTCACCATATTTCTCCCAATGGTACTATCTTATATAACTATCATACAATTTCACAACCAAAAAGTTGATATTAATACTAATATAAGCCACCAACCTTATATGATTAGCTTACAAATCACTACTGTAAGATAGAATAGAAAGTAACACAATTCCTTCTATGTAAAGACAAATCTTGTTTCTGAAACTCGATTTGGTTATATGTGTATGTTATATCTATAATTAAGTTACTATGCTGCATTTCCCCATTAATAACTATGTTCTTTGTTAGTTAAATAGAAATATTTTATATCATATGGAAGAGTTACAGAGAAGTAAAGACTGAATTACAATTTAGCAGGTTTATAGATAGTTATTTACATCTGGTTAAGTGATTAGGTGTGTTAAGTAATTCAAAGTGTTTAAAACTGTCATCAAACTGTCAGCATTCTGTTGGTATTCTACTGCAAAGATCTGAACTACTCAACATTTTTAATCAGTGAATTTAACAAAGAATTATAAGAAATAATATCATATTCCATCTAAATCCTAACAGGTAGGTGCCAAATTAATGGGTGTGATTCATTAGATAAAATGTAACAGTAAAAATTAAAGCCTTAAAATTAGTTTGGAAATTAACTGAATATGGTTATAAAGGTAATGGGAATGAAACCAGCTCACCCCCTTAAAAGAGAAAAGTAAGTTGATAAGGAGGTTCATGGGTTTTATTTAATTACTAGGGGCCCAGTGCACTAATTCATGCACCTTGAAAGGAACTGTGGACCGCAAGGCTGTGGTGGGCACAGGGACGGGTCTCGGCCCATCCTCTGTGCCCCCACCTGGCCCCTCCTGCCGCAGCCCCAGTCCCCTGTCTGCCGGCAGCCCCGCTCCCATTGTCACTGCTCCCATGGGCTGACAGCACCGGCTCCGCTAGCACCTGCTGACAGAGTGGAGCTAATGGGGCCGGCGCCAGCAGCAGGTGCCAGCACCAGGTGTGACTGTGGTATGCAGGAGCCCACCATGTTCCACACTCTGCCGCCGACCCCTACCGTGTTCCGTGCATGCCCCCTGATGGTCAGTGCACATCATAGCAACTGGTTGTTTGGTTGTTCCGTTGTTCCACCATTCGATCTATTTTCATATTAGGGTTATAGATGATGATAGATAGATAGATAGATAGATAGATAGATAGATAGATAGATAGACAGATAGATAGATAAAGTTTCATATGAGTTTAATCTCCAGAGAAAAACATGATCAGCATTGTCTAAGGTCTAGAACTCAAATAATCTAATTACCTTGTAGGAAGCTTATATGCTTGACCAGAATAAGGAGCTAAGTAGAAGGTAGAATTTTATATATAAAAGTAAGATTTGTGGATATAGACAAATTCTGAAAAGTGAATTTAAGAACAAAAGAGGAAAATTACTGGGAACTTTGTTGAGAGAGTGCTTTGCTTACGGGCCATATAGACAGAGCCTGATTGACTGAAGCAAAACAGGAGGGATTGGACAGATTTTAGGAGCCACAAAACTGAAGGAAGGCTAGAGACTGATTTAGTAAAAGGCTGAATATAAGGTAATCTGGGGCTAGCAGCAGACGATTACAGAAACTATCTGATTAGTAGAGTAGCATTCGAGTGACCTTAAAACCACCAATCATGTGTCACATTATTGAATCCTTTTTTTTTCCACCCTTCACCAGATTTAAAGTCCTGGGACAGAGAGTCCTCTGGTCATGCCACGTGCTGTCCCTTGGGCTAGGAGAGGAAGCATGTGGTGAAGGACACCTGCTGCAGCCTCTGAAGTGGGACTGAAGGGCATTTCAGCCTACAGTTGCATCAGAACCCAGACCACAATGAGAGAAAAAAAAATCAGAAAAGATAATGGACCTAAGGTGGTCAGAGGAACCATAAATATACCCACCTCAGAAAAAACAAATTTCCTACATATAAAAACGTCCCCAAGTAGAAGGACCTGCTAACATTACACTCAATGGGTCAGTTAGTCTTCAGTCAAAGACATTGCGTTCAGTTGGACACAAAGCGTGTTGCATGTGTATGTTTATGATAAGCCTGGTAGGGTATGTGCAGCAGCTTCCTTGGGGTGGGAGATGACTCAATGACTGAATGGCCTCCGGGACTGGTTCCAAGTCAAGCTCTTCTGAATAATAGAGGGCAGCAATTAAGGATCCAATTTGCATAATAGTTATTCCATTTTCTCTTGATAACATATTGGAACATAATTTGTCATTTGAGGCTGAGAATATATTTTCAGAACTGTGCTTTGGAGGAGTTCAAAGCCACTGCATAAAAGAGAAGGTAAAGAATGAGAATAATTACTTTGGAAGCCACTTAAATCATTTCTTTGTGTTCGGGAGTATCTATGAACAACCACATTGGTATCTCCAACACTAGGGGTTATAAAAAAATAACCTCAATTTACAAAAATAAAATTTGCTTTAAAGCTACTTGATCAGCACATCTAAGGGTGATCAACAACTTTAAGGAAGGAATGCTTTAAATGTTCATGTGATCTTTATTTCTATTATTTTAATGTGGAGAAAACAATGTATTTATAATATAGGTTTTCAGAACATGTTGACTGTTTTCCATATATTTTCAACTATATCTGGATACCAAACTTAAGGAAGACCAGACCTCGTTATTTTTTTAGGAGCTGGATGCTTTTGGATCTTGAGATATGTGTTTTTTTTTTGTTTGTTTGTTTTTGCATAAATAAGTCAAGGGGAAAGTGGTATCAAGAGCAGATTACACTATGCATAAATTTTCTATGACCATTATTTAGTCCAAGAAATTATATTAACAAAGATCCATCATAAACAAATGTGTGTGTTTGTGCATGAGAATATTCTATTAATCAGATGTAAAGTCTAAAACATGATCTATTCTTTGTTTCTGATTTAGTAAGGCTAGAGGTTGGATTTTTTCTTTCTTTTTTCTATTTTAAAATCAAAGCCAATAATTCCACTTTGGGTAATGCATCCTGAACACTTTGTAATCAATTCTAAAAGATTAGCTCCAAGGCATCAAAATGGATGCTCTTTAATACTACTGATGGCAAAACAGCCTGTGGGAACATGTCTCGTGGGCATTCTGTGAAACCCCTTTCTACCTAAATGAATGCAACATGACATGCTGAACAACTATAACATGGCAGGTTTCTGTGAAAATGTCCCACTTTTAAAAAAAAAATCTTCACCTAAGGATATTTTTTCCATTGAATTTTTGGAGAGAGTAGAAGGGAAGGGAGAGGGAGGAGAGACAGAGAGATAGTGAGATGGAGAAACACTGATGTGAGAGAAACACATTTATTGGTTGCCTCCCACACACACCCTGACTGGGGCCGGGAATCAAATCTGCAACCCAAGTATGTGAACCTTCGGGGGCCCATGCTCTAACCACCGAGACACACCAGCCAGGGCAAAATTTCACACATTTTATTCCTCCTTTTTGCTTTCTGTACTGATAATTTTGTGTAGTGAGTTGACAATGTCTACTTTTCTAGATCAAGGGGAATGGCCAAGGATAGCTTGTATTTACAATAAAATTTAATTATGACTCGGAGGGCTAAAATCAGCAATAATTTGCTTAAGATCACCTAGCTAGTTCAGAACGAAAGCTTTAAAAAAAAATCAGCCCAGAATACGTAAATACATCCTACTTTGGTTAATTCCTAGGCACAAATCTCCTGACACAATTTAACAAATGATGATTTGAAAAATGGGGAGGTTTATTAAATCAACTTGATATTTGTAAAGCATGATAGCAGTATTTCTTATTCTGAAATCTAGATATATCTCTTTAATGGTCAAGAATTAGGATTCTCTGTTTTGGATACTACAATTGTCTGGCTTCAATTTGATTATACAGTTGGGCCTTGACTTACGAGTTTAAGTTGTTCCGAGACCGAGCTCGTTAAGGAGCTCGTTAACTCAAATTACTCTATCAACTCAATGCAAAAAATCGGCCAAGAGACAGCTGGTATCTCAAAAAGCTCGTTAGTCGGGACACTCGTAAGTCAAGGCCCCACTGTATATCGTTAGAGGAAGTGTGGTTGATCCCTGGAAGAATCAAAGTTGCAGTCAGGAGCCACCCCAGATGTGAAATAGATTAGCCCTATTGTACAACCTTCAGCTTTTTGAGACTTAGAAGAAAGACACATAAGAGTAAGTACCATGTCTTACGCATCACTAGATCTAGAGTTCTAACACAATGATGGGCCCACAACCTGTGCTCGTAAGTACCATGGATCCCAGAATTGAAATCACTCTCAGAGACATGCATTTCAACTCTAAAGTGTCCTCTCCTAAAAGAACAATTCAGAATAGCATACAAAAGCTGAAGGTATTTCCTTGTGGCTATTATGTGTTTATAAATGGAAAATAGCTTAAAAATAGGGAATACAGCCAGACTTAAAAATGCTTCTGATTCTGCCCAAATAAACAGCCAGCAGACCACACATACTTTTCTCCCTCACTGCAGGGCTCAGCTTTTGTGTCTGAAATCGACTGTTAACCAGGTATAATAAAATTTCATTAAGTCAGTGAATTAAAATAATAATTAGAAAACTCTCTTATCTTTAAGCCAAATTGAAAGCCAGTCAAAATATTAGGTTATGTAAACCTGATCAATTGGTACTATTTTTTAACGCTCCTGTTTTGAATTAATTTACTTAGATTTTAAACCGATCAAATATTTTAGAGCATATGTCATAGAGACTAAATCATGACTATTATAGCTCTTCTTAAATTAAATCAGTGATATTGGCATGAGAATGCCTGGTTTCCATAGTCAGCACTAGAATCGTGACCACAGACAGGTCACTAAAGTACTTTCCTTTCACATGGAGCTTTCATGAGTCCTCAAAGAGATAACACATAGGCACAAAACTTTTGATGTAAAGTATTATTATTTCTATCTTTAATTATAGTGTTTTATAAGATAATTCAGTATTTTCTCTGAGTGAAAATCCAGAGAATTCACTGAGATTTCTCTTACTTCTAGAACACCTGTCACATATTGCTTCAGGGAATCACCCTATTTTCCTAATTTTTCTACCCCATGAGCAATCCAGGAACAGTAGATAAGCCTTACATAATCTCTTTTCAGCAATAAAACACATATTGCATTTTCAAGAGAAGCTTAGCTAAAGGGAAGGGACATACTTTATAGAAGTAAATACAAAATTTAACCTGCAGTTTTTCTTGCCTGACTTGGAGGATTCTCTGAGTAGTAGGACTGCCGAAGTTTTCAACCCCACCTGAACATTCAAAACTGATAAAACAGCCTTTCAAGAACAAGGGTGTCTGGGCTTCACCCCAGATCTAAGGAGACAAGTCAATGGAGTGTTAGTTCCAGACATTCATATTATTTAAACTCCCTCAGAAGATTCTGATGACCAGCCATGGATGGAAAGATCAGCACCCTGAGACTCTGAGCCCTGAATTATGATGCTGATGACTACCAGGATGTTCATTCCTATTTCCATAGAATTCTAGTTCCAAAACATGTAATAGGAAATTAATAATTATCTCCTTAAAATAAATGGTTAAAGGAAATTTACTTACTTTGAGAGGAGGCCATTTCTGTTGTTGACACTATTACAGACCCCCCCCCCCCACTTTGCCCACCTCCACCCAGCACCCACCAACCTCCCCTGGCCTTCACCACTCTGTTGTCTGGGTCCAGAAAGGAGGCCATTTTTTATCTGCCTCCACATTTAAAAAGGGTCTCGCAGTGTGAGATAAGGATGAATCTTGTTAAAGAATAGCTCCGGGGATTTAAAGTGAGCTGAAGTGTGAAACTTCAGGAAGAAAGAGTCAATGACTCAGTGTGAGGGAGAACATGCTAACAGATTGCAGTGAGAAGGGGCTGTGCTGGGAAGCAGCCTGCTCTTCACCACTGCAGGTGCTCAGGACTGTTCTTGGGTGGATGCTGTAAAGGACACATGGGTTCAGAACATGGATATATTTTCTGATCTTCGAGGTCCTTGCTAAGCCTTCGATTTTTATACTAATAAACTTCAAACTTGTTTATTTTCTTTACTGCTTATCGGTTGCCCTTCTAAAATCCCATATGGCTATATTTTTGGAGGTTTTCTTCAGGGTCTAAAACTTCTTAATGTTCATTGAGCAATCGAATTCATAGAATGGAATCTTTGAGTCCTTGAATATTTCTTACATTATCCTCACTAAAGCAGAATCTTTCAAGCAAGGTGGATACTATGGGAAGGTGGCTGAGGTGAGTGAGGCATTGGTCTCAGGCAAAATTTAGGAAGCATCAAAAACTCAATAATCACAATACATAATATCAATACAATATTCTAAAAATTCAAACGCAATTCAAACAAATCCATAATGAAAGAAATGTCTACATTTTCAATAAAAACAGGATCAGTTTTTCTGATTTTTCCTTTCACCTCAGACTCTTGTAATGGCTCAGAACAGCAGACTAATTCTCACACTGATGGATAGATTTTCGTCTTCCCTTAAATTTGGTGCCCAAAGCAAATGCCTCCCTCCTCACATCCTAGAGCTGCATCCAGACAAAGAAGACATAATGGAAGAGGTAAACAGTTGGCCTCTGTGTTCAAGAGATTCAAGTTAGTAACACCTCGTACTTGGATGTAGCCATTTCCCTCTTGATCAAGAATGAGCTGAACTTGCACCACACATACAATAAGACTTTGACTTTTAGAAATGTTGTCTGTAAAAATGACCCCGCTCCAGTCACTTGGTTGGCTATAAATTATTACCTGCCTGTGGTTGGACAGAAGGATGAAGATGGTTGCTCAGCACTTTAGTGATCAGCCACTTAAAGGCAGGCAGGCAGCTTTGGAGTGAAGCCCCTTTGTGTTGAACTTTGAATTGAATGCTCTAGTGAAGGGCTCTCCAAGTCTTACAACTCACTCTACATGCCAAGTTTCATTTGAAAAACAAGTATCAGTGAAAGAAGAGATTGCTGCTGTGTACCCACGTTGGAAAATAAACTGTCTATACATGTTCTGCTATCTCATGAAGGGGCCACACTTATACTACTTCCTTTTCCCTTTCTTGAAATTGATGGTTTTGAGTCTTACAGTTAATTTAAGGATTAGGAGTATGGTTTAGTAGGGAAAATTACATAAGAATCTGAATTTCTAAATACACTAGGCTAAGAAGACTGGTTATCCTACCTACAAAAGGTATATTGCAGGCAGTGTTAAAAGAAAGGTAAATTGTGTCTGAATTTCTTCCTGCAGTGTTTCGTTTATTCTCATCAGCACTCACATTTCTTTCATTTCCTCTTACATCTGGAGGAAAACCTTGCTACTCATTATTTTTATTACTATTAAAATAATTGAATTATGAAATAAAATGAGAGCTGCCAATAAATGTCTGACACATATTAATTATTGAAAAATTATCTGAGTTGAATTTAAATATAGGGAACCTGTTACTTAAATTAGGTGAGCTTTCTTATACTAAATGCCACACATTCTTTATCTCTTCCTTTACCTGTGTCAGCCTAGGCTAAGGTAGAGCCAAGTACCACTCTGTCTTTATGGGCCTCTGCCTCCACCTTGGCGGAGGTAGACAAGTCATCCAGGAGGCACTGAAAGCTACAGCTCCTGTTTAATCCTTGGGATTTACACTTTGCTAGGTTTCTAGGTTCAGCAAACAATAGGGGAAGAGAAATCTACTCATTTATTTAGCAACATTTCACTGAGTTTATTTATTGTATGTACCAGGTACTGTGCGGCATTGATGGTGCAAGTGGGAATGAAACAGACTTGTCTAGATGTGACTCTGTGAGCTTCTCCCTCACCCTGTGAGGTTGGAGTGGCCTTGGATTTATATTTCCATATCATAGGAGGAAAATCACATCTTCCCTTTCACATGTCCTCACCCAACTGTGAATAAACTCCAATGTGAATCCAGTTAGGAAACACATGCGTTTTCAATGGGTTAGTGAAAAGAAAAAAAAAGGAATTAATTTCTAAAAGTTACTGTGGTTATAACAGACTGACATAAAGACATAAATAATGAAAGACTTTTCTGCTTTTCAATACCAACATGGAAACTAACTAGCCATGCGATATTAAGCAAATTGCTTCACTTCTATGCATCCCCTTGATTTTATCTAGCAAATGGGTGGAGTCAAGGAAGATGGATTAAATTATCTCTGTGATTCTTTCCAGATCTAGAACACTAACTTTAGAATATTACCCCATTTTAGACTTATTGTTTGCATATGTTGAAAAATGAAAAGTGCTTAAAAATTTGGGGGAATAATTTATTAGCCTTTAGTTCACAGTAGGTACTCAAATATTTGTAGAAAGAATGGTCATTTGGAAGGGTCTACTTTTCCCATGAGGAAGGTATTTTGTTTTGACCATTCTGGAGATGTCTAAGTAAGGCATTGACTCTCTCGCTACCCTAAGGTTGTGGACTATTGATATCCATTCTTTTGGCCCATAAAATGTGTCTGTGTTCATGAGAGAAAATATTGATATCCATTTTAATTTCAGCTTGACATTTGAATGTGTCTATAAATAGCTAGCTGAAAATTTTAGGAATATGCTTACCTTATTTAACAAATCTATTCTTTGATCTTTTTCTTTCCTTTTTATTTGCCTGCCAGGAGAATTTGCCAAGCTTTTCTTTGATCATCAATCAGTCAGTTAGCATATTTTTTCTAAAGAACATTTTTCTAAACCTCCACAGTACCCGTTTCTTTTTAAAATCTTTATACTTCTGAACCTCTTGCCAGTAACTCAGTAGGACATAAAAATGCCTTTTAAAAAAAAGTCAGTTTCTTTTTGTAGGTAGTAGGTTGGGTACTTTCCAAAATCATCAAACAGCAATCTTAGATGCACACTGATCCGCTATCAGGATGCCACCACTCTGTCTCATTGCTCTATCATAACTGTTGTCCTTAATCCCTTCAATTTACTCCTTTACACATCTCTATCATGATTTTCGGGGTTTTTTACAGGTGGCTATCTTAAAATGGGAATTTGATTCTTTCTGTGATATACTCTCTCACTTCTTACCACGCCACTGCCACCACCCTGACCACGCATAATCACCTTTTACCTGGATTGCTACCAAAATAAGCTAGGCTTGCTGCTTCTACACTGGTTTCCCTTTAGTATATTCTCGGCACAGCAGCCTGAGTGACCCCAGTAAGTCCCAATAACCCTGATGTGTTGCCTGATCTGTGCTCTCTACATGTGAGCTCTCTAAACCCATTTCCTAGTCCTCCCTCCTTACTCTGCTCTAATCCTAGTGCTCTTTTTTGTTGTTCCTCAAAATTGCTCCAGAGTCTTTGTGCTTGCTGCTCCCTCTGCCTGGAATGTTCTTCCTCCATTTCTAACTCTCACTTCTTCCAGGTGTTTACCTCCTCAGCAAGATCTTCCCTGGATCTCTAGTCCCTCCCTTTCCCCATATTGACATTCCTTATCCCTCTCCTTTGCTTAATTCTTATAGCTTGGTCTTTATCAATATCTAATTTACTATTTACTTTACTAATTAATCTGGCTTTATATATGTCTCCACCCACCAGAATAGAAGCTACATGTGGGTAGAGACTATTGGTTGGTTCACTGCTATATTGCAGTTTCTTCAACAGGGCTAGCACATAGTAGGTGCTCAATTAATGCTTATTGAATAAACTAATCTAAAACCATGTTGTATGATGTTGAGCATTTTGGAAAATGACATGAAATAATGTTTCCAATTCCTTTCCCTTTGATTAGTTGTATTTCAAGTATTCTGAAGGCTAACACAATGGTATTTTTATTTCTCATCCCTGCACACCTGGCCCTCCAACACTGGATCTCAGTAAATACAAATGACCCTCAGTCCTCAAACATTCCATCTTCTTATCAGCCTCGTTGTTGTGCATCAATCCTCCTCTTCTGCCACCCAGACATTTAGCAACAGTAGTTAGGAGTGTTAATATGGGTATTTAGGAGAGACAATAATAACACTGCTTACTTCATCTCTTTGTAAGTTAGTTTTCTCATCTATAAAAAAGGGAGAAAAATTGTACCTATCTCATAGATTTGTTGACAATTAAATACATTAATACATAGAATGTCTTTAGAATAGTTCATGGCACATGCTAAGTGTTATTTAACTGTTAGATATTACATTATTAGTATTGTTATCGAGAGGGTTAACTTGAAATGCAGGCAGACAGGGCAGAGGAAAACAGCAGGTGGAACATAGGCAGGGGCAGATACAGCAAGCCTAATCACAGAAACCAACCAAGCAGAAATAATAAAATGTTTCTGGACTCAAAGCAGGAGGCATGGGAAAACAAGGGAGGGCCTGCAGCAACAAGGCGGATGAACACATAGAAACAGGGAAAGTTCAGGTCCATTGCTGGGCAAGAATAATTGAGGAAAGTTCAGGTCCATTGCTGGGCAAGAGCAATCATCAGGTGATGACACGGATAGATATAGAGCAGGCTTGTAGCAAATATATACCCCTGGACTACAAGGCTTTAATGGGCAACCCATTATTTGGGCCCCTTCCCCATTGGGGAGTCTGAATCTGCTTGTAACCAATTTTCCACACTTTTGCTTAAATCTTCTGGTCTGAGGAGCTTATTCTTAGGAGTCACGAGACACGGCCCTGGGAAAAAACCCTCAGCTCACAGTTCCGGTTATCATTATTATATATGTTAAACTATCCATCAGACAGTGTTGCTTCCTGTTCAGTTTCAAAAGAATGTCACTATCTTTGTCCACATGGAGGATGTATGGTAGATCATTACATTTGATCATTATTATTTAAAAAAATCTTGGAAGCAGAAAAGTGAAACAATATGAAATATGGACCTTGTTTTTACTGGTCTCTAAGATAATTCCCAATGACTCCCTTTTGGTATGCACACCCTTATGAATCTTCCTCACTTCCATTGAATAGGGCTGAGTTGGTAATCAAGAGAATATAACAGAAATGATAGAGTGTGGCTACCTCATGAAAGAGGTTGTACCTTCTGCCTTGATCTCATGAATCTCTTTCCTTAGAGGAAACCAACTCCCATAGGGCATAAGGAGAAGTCCCTGTTGTGAGTAACTAAGGCCTCTGCCAACAGCCAGTATTGTTATCAGCTGTGGGGATGAGCCTTGTTGGAATCAGATCCTCCAACCCCTTCAAGGGACTGCATCTAGGCTAGTTAACATCTTGACTACAAACTCAGGGGAGACCTTGGGTAAATATGACCTAACTAAGGCACTCCTGAATTTTTGACCCACAAAAACTGTGAGAGGATACCTGTTTATTATTGTCTGAAGCTATTAGTTTGGGGGTATTTTGTCATACAAAAATAAGTAATTCACACAATATCAGAAACAAAATATATCCAATTGTGAAAAAGATAGAAATCAGTTAGCCAACCAGAAGCACAAAATTCTTAGCATCAATCAAAACTATTTGACTTTAAACTATGTATTCTTAAATAATGAACAAAAAGAATAATATTTCAGATCATGTTTAAAATGTTAGAAATACAATATTAAATACTGAATTGAAAATGTAAGACATAATTTGGTTATTAGTCTTTTTCCCCCCAGGTTTTTAAAAATGGAAACTCTGTGTTTTACTTATGGTACTTTTCTTGTAGACAATAGAATGTGAATCTCACTAGTTTAATCAAAAAATAACTTTTTTTTTGGAAAATTCCTATTGTAGTTTATGGGATTATAGGAATATTTGGATGGTTAGTTCTCCTAAGGACAAGAAGGAAAGCTGCCTTAGGGATTTCATGGAGGAATTTATAAGCAGCTCCTTTTGGGGAGTTACCAAGACCTGTACTTCTCAAATTTGATGGGGTTAAGACTCACCTGGGGGCATTAGGAAAATAATAGACTCTGATTCAGGGAGCTTGACATTCTGTATTTTTAACCACTCCTAGGTAATGCAGAGCTACTATTCTATGGACCTTGCTGAGAAGCAAGTGTTGAGAAAAATAATCCTTTTGCCTTTCTTTGACTGACTCTTAATTATTCTTTCAAATATCCCATCCATGTCTTTGCTTCAAAAGAGCCTTTCCTGGCCCTACCCCCTCACCTCTTCATTATTCCAGGACTTCTTCCTATATGCTCTGGTAGCATTCTTTACTTTACCTTCTAGTCCCATTGTAGTTGAGATAATACGTAATTTCTCTCTTTCTTACTGGACTATAAGCTTCATATAAAAAAGAACATCTTGCCCTGGCTAGTTTGGCTCAATAGATAGAGAGTCAGCCTGCAGACCAAAGGGTTCCAGGTTTGATTCCAGTCAAGGGCACATGCTCGGGGTTGCAGGCTCGATCCCCAGTAGGGGGCGTGCAGGAGGCAGCCAATCAATGATTCTCTCTCATCATTGATGTTTCTATCTCCCTCTCCCTTCCTCTCTGAAGTCAATAAAAATATATATTTTTTAAAAAAAGAACATCTCTGGATTGCTCACTATTGTCTCCTCAGCACCTAGCATAGTACATGGACCATTTATATCATAAAAGGTCTGTGGCCATAATACAGTAATGCTGTAACAACCAGTGCATTGATGGGTCTCTTGGCATGGTGGGTCTGGGGTCCCACTCCCGCAGTGGCGGGGTGGAGTCTGGGGTCCTGTCCCTGTGGTGGCACAGCAGATGGTGCAGCAGACTCTGGGGTCCTGCCAGCACTGCAGGTCTGGGGTCTCACCTGATTTCATGTGCTGGGCCTCTAGTAGTTCAATAAACATTTGAAGAATGTCTATCAGATACTAACACTCCCACTCCCTTTTTTATTTAAAGAATAGTTTCAATCTTGGCTGCACATCAGAATTATCTAGAGATCTTTTAAAAAGTGCCCATGATGGGAGTTCATTCAGACTAAATTAATCAAAACCCTTAGCAGAAGGGCCCAGGTATTGGTTTAAAAGCTCCTTGAGTATTTACAATTGTAGTATTAGTCTTTGTTCTGAGTTCTTTGCTCAGAACTCCTAGGCCCTTATCATTCCCTGAGTGACAGGAGTGTTTTTGCTTGCTTGTTTGTTTGTTTGTTTGTTTGTTATGAGCCCCTTTTGACCATACCTAGGTTTATGCTAATGAGATGGTCCTTAGGGGGCTCCTATGCCTTCAGAATGGAGAAACCAACCACCTGATTAGAAGTATGAAATTTCCTGCCCTGATCTTGGGGAAAGCAGAGTCTCTGAAGATTGAGTTCAATCACCAAAACCATTGATTTCATCAATCATGCTTATATCATAAAACATGAATAGAAAATTTAGAACAAAGAAGTTTGGGGGCTTCCAGGTTGATGAACACATTAATATGGTGGAAGGGTGGATTTCCAGGTGCCAGGAGAGGGCATCTAAGCTCTGTGTGGCCACCACTCCCCTATATACATATAGCTTGCCCTACAAATTTCTTCCATTGGCAGTTTCTGAGTTTCATCCCTTATAATAACTGTAATTGTAAATATAATGTTTTCCTGAGTTCTCTGTTATTCCAGAGAATTTCATACCTAGGAGGTAGAGGAGGCTCATGGGAAGTCCAGAATTTATAATCAGCTAGGCAGAAGTGCAGATAGCCCAGGGACCCCATTTGTTGTTGCTGGCATTTGAAGTAGGGCCATTCTTGAGGGGCTGAACCCTTAATTTGGGGTTTGCTCCAATGCCAGGTAGTTACTGTTGGAATTGGATTGAGTTGTAGGAATCCCAGTTGATGTTAGAGAATGAGAGATTTGTTAGAAAACAACATACCAACGTTCAACTAAGAGTGTGGTTAACTGAGTAAAAAGATGCTTTGAGCCCTAACTGGTTTGGCTCAGTGGATAGAGCATCGGCCTGCGGACTCAAGGGTCCCAGGTTCGATTCCAGTCAAGGGCATGTACCTTGGCTGTGGGCACATCCCCAGTAGAGAGTGTGCAAGAGGCAGCTGATCGATGTTTCTCTCTCATCGATGTTTCTAACTCTCTATCCCTCTCCTTTCCTCTCTGTAAAAAATAAATAAAATATATATATATATTTTTTAAAAAGGTGCTTTGAGTGTCACTTCTGTTAAAACCCTTTCCTTTTACCAAATATTCCAGATAGGTAGGACTTGCTTCAGAAGATAGAGATGTCATTTACTCACAAATAAGAAATTACTTTAAATATTATAAACAGACCAATATTTTCCTGTTAGTCCACCTACTCTCTGATTCATTTATCTTTTTCCTTTACTAAAAGATGCCTTCTGAGAGGCTGAATACTTTTCAAGATTTGTTGTGAAATTTAAATGAAAATGACTATATTAGTAGTTATTAGTTTTATTTCTCCCCTTCCCTCCAGGGGCATTGAATAATAAACTAAACTGATAAGGCTCACCACTAATGAACTGAATACTTTGTTGGGTTGTCATCATAATTACTTGCCTATTGAAACTAAGGAAAATCTACCATTCTTGTAAGATTCAGCAAATTATGAAAAGAAAGCAGTATGCCAGAACCGGTTTGGCTCAGTAGATAGAGCGTCGGCCTGCGGACTCAAGGATCCCGGGTTCAATTCTGGTCAAGGGCATGTACCTTGGTTGCGGGCACATCCCCAGTGGGTGGCATGCAGGAGGTGGCTGATCGATGTTTCTCTCTCATAAGTGTCTCTGGCTTTCTATCCCTCTCCCTTCCTCTCTGTAAAAAATCAATAAAATATATTATATATAAAAAAAAGAAACTAATTCTTACATGTTTGGAAATGAGACCACATTGTTTTATTTGTTTTTTTTTTTTTTTTTTTTTTATGCATCTCAAATGTCTAGAAGAGGGCCTGGCACATAATAAATGCTAGAAGGACAAGGAAAGTTATAGCAGCTTAGGATCAGAAAAGACTAGATGAAAGGGCTGGTATTTTGACTGGACTTCCTCAGCAGGGAGACGGAGGAGAATCCTTCCAAACAAAGGGAAGTGTGTATAAAGAAAGGCGCAGGATATGAAAGCATGAAGTACACTGAGGACCCTGAGCAGCCACGCCTGTCTCAAGTGGAAAAATCATGTGGGTGAAAAGCTGAGTCTAAAGGGATGGGTTAGGACTAGATCGCACAGAGTGTTGAGTTCATTCTAGATTTAACGGGATTGAGTAGGACAGTAATCATATGGTGAATGTAATATTTAAGGAAGAATGATTTCTAATCTAAAAGTAATTCAGAAAAGGTTTTTATCTCAGAGGAAAATGAATAGAGAGGTGAGAGGCCTGGGTGAAATGATGTCAGCTCCTTCCTGCTGAATCTCAAGTTCTAGCATCATGAAATGAAGGTCAGCAGTACATGCTTTCTGACACAGGGGTGGGGGTTGTCTCTCAGCTCACTTGGTGGAGAATTGCAGGTCTGAGTTTTATGTATATAACTTTGGGAATCGGCTTCCTACCTCATCACCATATCTTACACTTTCTTGATACAGAGGATTCTTTTAATATTTTTACATGTGTTCTGATTTGGGCCAAAATCAAAGAAACCGAAATAAGGAAAAGAACTGAGGAATTGTGCCCTTAATTATGCCTTCCTACAGAATAGACATGTTCCTAATTTTTAATTGATTGCTCAAATTAAAGTGTTTATTTTAACTACATTAAGGTATAAAATCAAGAGAAAAAGTAGATGAAGCCAAACTGTCCCACAAGATTATTTTAAAACCAAGGCCTCATACTATAAATCAGGATCTTCCATACACCAGCATCTTTCTCTCACAATATTCCAGGAAATTTCCTTTGTAATTGGAGACTGCCAAAATGATAAATTCCAGATCTGATATGGTGAAAATCACCCACTGATTAAATAAGGTTAAAGTCTTAGGCCAAGAGCTATAATCTTAATGTTCTGGAACTCTGTATAAAAAGAGAAGAAAAAAAAAACACATGGAAAAGTAGGCTTTCCCTCTAGGCAATGTGATAGAAATTTTAATTAAGAACCAGGGGCCCATGAGGGACTCCTAGTTTTATAAATGTTAGACTGAAATAAAAGAGAACTTGAATTGAAATGAATGTGACAGCTGTTGGTCCATCTTTCCTCCATGCTTACCATTTTTTTTGACACATCCTTACATACACCAACATATAAGATAAAACTCTAAAATACACAAGATGAAAACTGAAAAAAATCATAAAATGATGCTTTGTATGCTGCATTTTTACATCGAAGTATAGACTAGGTCTGAACACCTGAAATTCTAGGACTGATGGATATATTTATAGAGAGATGTATAGGCAGGAATAGTAGTAATGAATTTGCATGGGAAAGGAGGCTATCACTTGATTGCAACACTTATGAGAGAGAAATACAATTTTTCTTAACCTTTGAGATATATTATTCATATTTAAATCAAATATTACATATGGGTGACTGGATATTTGTAGACCCAAGCAATCAGAGTTATAGCATTTTTTGGAGGCAAAATTATAGGCAATAATACTTTTTAAATTAAAGGGATGCCTTACTGGGGGAGGTATCTATATATCTCAGTCCTGACTCACTGTGCTGAAGTTAAATGTATTAAATGTAATGCTTACTTTAAAGATGAATAAGCTGAGATTAGGGAAATTAAGTTATTAACCAAGGGCCACACAGGTAGGAAGTCATAACAGATCTGACTCTAAAACTCATAGTCATTTATTACTTAGATCATCTATAACTTCTACTATGAAGCCCACTCCATAAGGGATAGGGACTGTGCCTGTCTTGATTTATTTAAAAATCACTGTAGTCCCAATGCCATCCAAGATCAATTATATCTGAATCTCTGAGGCTGGAAGCCCAGGATTTTATTATTTTTTTAAAGGCCTTCCAATAGCAATTATGTGCAGTCTAATTTCTTTGTTCTCCATTATCCTTGTGGATCACCTTCTTGTACTACTAAATATCAGGTATCACTATGCCTATTTTTCAAATAAGAAAAAAATCAAGATTAAATCATTTCTCTAAAATCATGTAGGAAGTGAGTACAAGAGCTAGAATTTAAACACAGTTTGCCCAATTCCAAAACCAATGCTAATTTCGTAGCCACTAAATTATCTCTCAAAGAAAATCAGTACATGCTCCTAAATATTAATAAGCCCCTTAAATTATTTAAGTGGCAAACATAAATATTAGGAGTTTTTTAAAGTCTTGGTGAGAAAGATCTATATACCAAGCATTATTGCAATTAACCTATTTATCAAGTTGAGTTATTGCACGTTGCATTATTTTATTCCTGAATACATTACTCCCAAAATCTAATCTACAATTATTTCAGGTCTGCTGGGAAATCCTGAAAGACCAAAATAAAACTTTTTCCCTCTACAAAAATCTGATATTCTAGGCTTACTTTTTAATAGACTATTGATTGTTTACCAGTAAAGTGTTATCTCATTTATTTTATCTTGTAAGGTACAAATCCTAGGCATTTAATTGTTTATGGCTCAGAGACGAGGGAAGTATTGGAAGACTAACTACATGTCTGGGTGAAATAAAGCCTCTTTTCAATCAGGCAAATTAAATTTCAATTTTCCTGTTAGAGCCATTAAAAGAAAGGATATAAATGAAGGTGATGAAGTTAAGCATTGCTTCCCATCATCCTCAAAAATGCAAACGGAATCTCTTTGCCAAATGAAGAAAGGCCATGGTCCAGGAAAGTGCAATGCTACACCTTTGCCCACTAGCTCTCTCCAATTTGTGGTGAGCAACCACTTCACTTCTTACCAGAAACTTCGCGATGCCCCCTCAGTTGGGGTTGGTGAGGGCCTATTGATGGAGGCCTGTAGATGGAATGAAGATAGTGTAGCCGAGGGGGGGAATGTCAGTAAGTTGAAAGGATGGGAGTTGATCTTTTCAATATTTCCTGGAATTTTAACCTCCCTTAGGCCTGAGATGCTGATATTATGCAGCCTCTGGCCACATTCCTTTCAGAATAACAATACAAAACACTGACCATGCAGATTTCTGTTGGCTGTGTGGAGGCACCTGTGATGTAAGAGTGATCTATAATCCATGTTTGGGGGGATAATCATTTACACTAATAACAGCAATAATGATTATAGTGTGTTAGCCACTGTCCTCAGTATTCAGATGTATTAACTCAAGAGGGTCACTAGGACGTAGGCTCCCTGATGAGAAAGATCTTGTCTGTCTTCTTGTTTTCCTTTGTATTCCTATGGAAGGCAGTCAATGGGTATTTAAAGATTACATCACATTGAATCTTTACAACACGTAGGTATTCATTCATTTTACCAAGTCACTTTAGATGGCTGCACCTGGTGGGCACACATTTAGTTTGAGTGAGATTTGGAATTTGGATTCAGAATTCAGACTGCCTGATCCTTTGCTCTCAACAACCAATATACTATTTTCCAACTAGCTGATCTAAATCTGTTGGCAAAATATACAGTAATAATGTGCATTTCATTTTTTTTCCATTGTGAAGGTCAGTTCTGTACTAGTCAACTCACAATTGTTTGATTGTCTGGGAACTGAGTCAATGGTGGGCTGGTTAAGAACCCCTTCAATCTGTCTCCTTTGACAGCTTGCAGTGGAGAGAATCAATATTTGAAGAACTTCTCATCTGCACAGAGAGTTAATAAAGCTTGGGCAACCTATCCTCTCAAGTGACAACATGTCAACTGCTGAGTACTATTTTCTTTACAGAAATACCTTCTCTTCTCCCACTTATCTATATCCTAAAGTCAAAGATACATTGGTACCAAATAAAGGACCAAATTCTGGGAAATAGGCCCCAAAGATTGGAAAATGTTATACATTTTCCAATGTTACACATTCTTTGACAAAGGCATTGTACTAAATGCTTGTACATTCGGGAATTAATTGCCAGCTGGTTGCCAGGTACAATTAGTTATAGGCACCAAAAGTCCAAAAATTAATAAATATGACCCAGTTTTTTAAAAACTCACCATTTAAAGGGTATATAGACCCATAAGCAAAGCATTAAAGTCGAAATGCCAGGATTGAGTATGTCTTATGCACAAAGGGAGTACAAAGGAAATACAGGTGAAGAGAGAAATCCAGAAGGTACTCTAAAATAATGACCTTGAATGAGGTTACTAGCTCTTCCATTAACCTCTAAAGTAGTACTACAAGGAGGGAGATTATTTGCTTGCCAATGAGGAGACCAGTGGAAAAGGCAAATGTGTGATTTAGGAAAACTATTTTCTCATATGTAATAGCTATGAAAATACTACTCTAGTTGACCATATATCTACAGCACATTAATTTCTAATACTTTCACATTTAAAGAAGCAATGTTGCTCATGGATATGATTTAACCCTTTTTGAGAAGTCAGAATGTGTCAATCATGCTTAAGAAAGTTTCAGCTTTATTCTTTCTTAAGTAGCTAAACATTTTAGGTAGACTCTTTACATCTGTAAAGTTCAGCATGACCATCATTGTCTCAAAATTACTTACACATCTTACTCTGACAATATTTCCTAAACTATTAAGAAAACTGGCTTGGATATCACATTCCTAGAAACTAAACTTAACTACTGCTGTCTTTTCCCACTTGGAAAAATTAGCACATCAACAACAACAAAATAAAGTTGAATATAAAAGAATTCATGTGACTCACACAGAGAGTGCCCCTTCTGAATCTCATGAGAGACTATTTTGAGGAAAGTTGGAAGAGGTAGAAAGAGGACTGTAGAAAACATTGTAACATCTCAAAGGGAACTGGGAAGTCACATGGGACAAGTGGAATCAATGAAGCCCTTAGTGAAATCGCTATTGTTGGGACAAAAGCAAGGGATCAAAAACTAATGGTCTCAAAGGTGCTTCAGGTTGCATCTTTACAACCTGTAACAAAAGTCAATTGAGTGGGAAAATTTGTCAAAGTAGTTATTTGAATATGTGAAAAAAAAAAATGCAAGCCAGTGTATGCAGTTGTGATAGCATTGTACTGATACAACCAGGATCTCTCTCTGACAAGCAAAGTGACTTATCTGCATTTCTGTGTTTTGCCCACGAAGCTCTAGGGAAAGCTACATTGATCTCTTGGCCACTCAACGTTCTTGTACCTTCTTTCCCAGAAAGTTCTATTTTTTCCCCCCTCTTTGTCATTCTGTACAAATGAAAAAGAAAAGAAAAAGAAGTGGTGAAAATGTCACCTGAATAACATGCAGATCTGGGGCATCTGCAACACAGGAAAAAGTGACTTTTTATTGGAAAGCATTTTCTAGGTTGGCCATAGGGGTTGAAAGATTGAAAAGAAAAACTCGAGAGAGGGGCTTGAAAGGCTACTGTCAAAGGCTAGCTCATTCCTTCTAACTAAAAATGTATGCAAAGTTGGGCTATGCCTATTTATTTACATACTACAGGCGCATACTCCTGGCGCACAAAATTCATGCACAGGGAGGGTCCCTAGGCCTGGCTGGAGATCAGGGCCAATCACGGCCTTCCAGCTGGCCAGAGCCTTCTTTCCCTGGCTGCTGGCTGCTGGCCAGGGCCTTCTCTCATTCCACGCTGCCATACATGAAAATCATGCAGGGGTCGGGGGGGAGGTTCCTCTCCAATCTGGGACCCCTCCGGGGATGTCCAACTGCTGGTTTAGGCTAATTGCCTGTGCCTGCCAGCCTGATCGCCCCTAACTTGCCCTCTGCCAGCCTGATCGCCCCTACCTTGCACCCCTGCCAGCCTGATTGCCCCTAACTTGCTCCCCTGCCGGCCTAATTGCCCCTAACCACCTCTGCCTTGGCCCCCGGCCTAAGCCGTAGTCTGGCCTCCCTCTGCGGGAGGCGATCGGGCGGATCAGGGAAAGGGGCCGCCCCCATTATTACCCTGCTGCTGCTGCCACTGCTGGCCTGAGCCTCATCCCTCGCAGCTGCTGTAACTTTGTCCCAAAGGTCGTCTGGAAGACATCTGCCCTAATTATCATATTACCCTTTTATTAGTATAGATTGTCTGAGGTTGTTTTCACAATCTGATAGCAGGCTTGTGACAGGGGCCTAGACACAAGCAAAGACTATAACTTTACAGAAAGCTTGCTGACCCCTGTACTAGATATAGTTTTTGTAGGAAAAACTACTCTAAATATTTGAAAGGGTCAGCATTTTAGATTCTGTGCTTGAAGGGGTCATTGACAAATTGCCCAATGGCTCTTCCACCAGCTTACCAGGCCTGTTCTACCCACAGGTAATATCATCTGTCATCTCTCCTGAATGCCAAGCACTCTCTTCTCTGTCTGCTTTGCTTATGTGTCCTCTCTAGTTAATACCTCCTTTTCCTATTCTAGTTCTTCTTTTGCAAATGTCAGCTCCTCCCAGAAGCTTTCTCTGATTCTCCCAGGCAGAATTAGTCACTAGCTTCTGATTGGATCAAAGCACTGTTGCTGAGGTAAATGAGCCATTATCACATTGTGTTGTGACCATACTCTAACTGATGTGCATGAACCCCTTAAAGACCCTTGGCTGGGCCAACCAGAGTCATCACTTGCTAGAAAAAATGCTAGAGGCTCTATTTTCTTTCTCACTGGGATAGTGCAAACTAAGGACCATGGAATGGCCAATAGCTATTTGCATGAGGTATCGCATTGACTCGCACAGCAATAAGAATAGACTTTTGTACCGTTGTTGGGGAAGATTTTGCCTAATAATGAAGCTTACACCAAGGACATTAGAGCACAGAGGGAGAGGTGCTAAGAGAGAAAAGAGGTCCCAATGACACCAAATGCACGTTTAGATGCAGGATCGCCTGGATTTGGCAGCATTCCTAGAGTTCTCACTTACCTGAAATGAGAATGGTGTGTTTGTCACTTGCAACTAAAAAAGTCTCAACTGATTCTCCCATTAATCCTGGATGTCCTTTTAGGGCCTTTTAAGTAGAATCTGGAATTGTTGGTATACAGTTTCTGCTAACAAAGAATGAATTTGAGATAACAAAATGAAATGACCATCATGCAATCAAACACCCAGTTAGTGACTTAGGTAGTTACGAAAATGGATCTGTTTTGATTAATGGGGAAGTATTTCAACACAATTTGATTTGACATCTTGTCAAATGAAATATTTTCATGTTAATTTGTGTGTGAAATGCTAGCAAATGCTCTATCTAAAATTTCATGATTTGTTCTACTCTGACCACTAATCTAATTATTGGATAAATACTTAGGCACATATGACATGCTTTGTTTTGATAACTACTGTTGTTTATTTTTCATGTTTTTGTTGTATCCATATGTTCATGTATAATTTGGTGCTTAAAACACAAATAAAAAGTATTAATGTAAGACTTTCTAGAAAGCCATTTTAATATGTGCATGCATAAGTGTTTTATTTAATAGTAACTAGAGTTTTATTCTATCTTCTCCTGATCCTTGAATTTCTTGTGATTATAAAAAAAAAAAAAGAATACTAAGTAGAGATTTTTCTGGATGAAAATTTCTACTTGATATAATGTATCAATAACATTATTCAGAACTCAGCTATAGTTTTGATCCAAAAAAACAACATTTTAAATAAATAATCAAAATATATTGCTAAAAGTATACATTAAAAATTCTCACTGCAACATTTGTAAGAGAGAATTCATAATAGCCTGTGTCATTAAGGAGTATTTCAATTTTGGTATCAGTCATAATTATAAAATTTAATAATTATAGGAGTTTAAAGATAAAATTTAAAGTAGTTAATTCTCTGAAAGAGCTCTTAGTATACTAAGGTTTTTAAAAATAAAATCAATATTGTATAATCAGAATGATACAAGTTTCAAAAAACCAATTTTACAAGAAAAACAATTAAAATAGAATGCATAGGTAATAAAATTATGGACTATTTTTTACTTAAGTTCTTTATACTTTTCTTGCTTTGTACATCATTGACTATGAATGTGTTGTTTAATAATCAGCTAAATATCTTAAAATTAATAGCCAGAGCTGATAAAGCTATGTTGATATAAAGAACAATATACATTATTGGCTGCTCTATAAATTAGCTTACCATTTTAGAATAACTACGTCCCTTGAAGAAGCTCATAATATTTTGATTAGTAAAATAGCAAAATTCTGAAAATGATAAAATGCAAATATGAAATTTTTGTTTCTCACAGTATCATTTATTGTTGTAAAATAAATTACAATATAACCTCTGGTATACCAATTCAGAGACATATTATCCAAATTTAAAATTTTAAAAATAATTACCAAGACATCATGAAATTTAAAAAAAAATCCTTCTAATACAAGATTAAAAATAGCATAAAATTATAAACCTTTTTGCAATTACATCTGTTATTAATTTACAAAAGGTGAAAAAGCATTCCAAACACCTATTCTGCTTAACAACAACATAAAAGACTAAGCATGAAGATGAGGAATTAATAAACAAACCTCCCAGATGTATTAGATAAGCTATCTTTTAGATAAGATAGTTTCTTAAACTGCATGTATTTTTTAATGGGGGAGGGCAACGTGATTAAAAGAAAAAAACATAAATCACATGATACACAAATACAGAAATTTCAAAATTGAGTTTAAAAATGTATCCTACCTGTAATATTCTCTAAATATCTATTTTGAGCCGAATGTTCATATGCCGAAGCCCTAATGTAATGATATTTGGAGCTGGAGTTCTGGAAGGTAACTAGGGTAGATTAGGTCTAAAAGTGAGGCCTTTGTGATAGAATTATTGGCCTTATAAGGACAGAAAGAGAAAAAAAAATGAGAGAGAGCTATTTACAAAATAGCTCTCACCAAAAACTAGGCACCTTAATCTTGGACTTCTCAGCCTCCAGAACAGAGAAATCAATGTCTATTGTTTAAGTCACCCAGTGCATGGCAGCCTGAGCTGAATAATACATCTTGAAACATTCCTGCTATATTGTAAGTAATAAAGTCAGTATCTTTTTAGTAAACCCATGTCTTGTTAGAATGGATGAATAGCTTCTCTCCCCCACACCCCCCAATATTTCCTCCAAAGGATCTAGAAATGATCCCCATTGACCTGAGAATCAAAGAAATGAAACAAATAAGAACAGTGTAAAACTAATGAGTGGTTACTACTATGGGCAGCTGGGGACTTCTGACACTGTAGGTCTAGTGTTTAATCCGTTGCCTGGCAAACACACATTTGTTTAATGAATGAATCAGTGGAGTATTGAATGAATGAATGAATCATTAAATTCATAAAACCATGAGTGAGTGAGTCTTCAAGTGAGTCACTGAGTGCCCAGATTATAAATGGAATTTATTTATGCACTTAATTTTCATACATGTCTTTCTTATTATAAATTCAATTGTCCATTTATACCCCTAGGTACATGGAGCAAACTGCTACATCACTGACACACATGATATTTCCATGATGGACAAAGGAGGAAGCCATTCGTTGGAAAAGGCAGAGGCTACACTTGGTAAGATGAGCTTCCCAGCAGGCACAGTAGTTGTCCTGTATTCCTCAAGAGATGGGATTCACTTTATTCAATGAAATCACTTCAAAATAAACATTCTCCTAATGACAAGAGACACCTTGAGCAAAAAATGGTATAGTCTATGTGTTTTGGCACTGTACACTGGAGACAATAAACATATCATGAAAGTAAAATTAATTCCTTGGCTTAAATCAAAACATAAGAAATTACCCATTATTGGATTCAGGAAAAATGGCATGATTTGCTCAGGACACTTCATAGAATAGTGATTAAGGTGAAATGATAACCTGGGTCCTTTAGCTCTCAATCCTGTTAGAAGATTACTATTTAAAGTGTGATTCAGTCAATGATTACATATTTTGGTGGTTTTCCAACCCTCATTGTACATCAGAAGTATAAGGAACACCTTTTGAAAATTCCTATATCTACAACAAATCTCCAGGTAATCAGATATAGTTGGTCTGGGTTGAGGCATTGGCATTTTTAAAAAGTAATTTTAATGTGCAGCCAGTGCTAATATTCACTAAAGATACAAAAAAAATCCTATCTAAAGGTTTTCTCAAAAGAATCAGATAATCAATCATACTTTACTATGTCCTGCTTGTGTATTCAAACAGGGAATACAATTTCTAAACTTAATGTATTTTCCAACAGAGATTTAGCAGAAGGAGGCTGATGATTAAGAATAATACACTTTTCACAGAGGTTGATACAAAATGATGGAGATTTCTAAACTCTCCTAGTCAAATTTGTTATATTTCACTTTGTTATGACATTGACATTAAGCCAAGCTATTCCATCTAAACAATGAAGTTGACCTTCATTGTTTTTTGGATTCTCTAAGTTTGTTGATCCTATTATATTTATCTTATTTGCACTTCAGTTGACTGTGAGGTGATTGCATATTAATTCATAAGGTATGTTGCTGCCTATTAACAATTTGGAAGGTTTAATTTAATGTTAGCTTGTTCAAGTGCCTGAAGATGGCCAGGTGAGGACGCACAGGATTCTAATCTGTTTTCATAAGCCACAGTTGAATTAGCATTACACATCAGTGTATCATCTTTTCACAGTTTATCCTTTTTCAATCAGTTTGCTGTTTCACCTTGTTAGTTCTGACAGAGGCGAAGTAGAAATGCCAAGAGCTGTTGAATAAATGCAGCATGGAGGCACATATATTTCAGCTACAAACAACAAAATCCAATTGGTTTTCATGGGTAATGTTGCTGCTCATTTTACAGGCCTTAATTAGAACTGATGTTGCTTTTTTATCGGCAAACTTTTAGTATAAAGTAAATGCTTATTTTTTAAAAAAAGAGGGGGAAACCCCCTTTTGCATTTAATCATGCTAAACAAGCTCTGTAGACAATTTGTTCAGAAATTTCTCTAATTAAAGCTTGCCCTCCAGGTAATGTGGTGATCAGATCTACCAGCGGGGATAAATTAGGGACATTATGCAATTAGCGCTAAGACCACAAATGGAAGTAACAGCTGGGTGACTGTGAGGGAAGCAAACAAACAGCTCCTAGGTGGCTCCTTAAAATGAAGGAGAAAGTCTCCTGTAAGAATGTGCTGCTGCCCTGACTGCTTCTCTGGCTCAACCAAAGTAGTATTTTTCAATGAGTTCATTTCAAAAGATTAAACATGAATATATTTAATTTTTTTTTATGAACAGATGAGAATATGTAGCTTTAGCTCAGAAATGAATCAGTTAGTTTCTATTCACCTGAAACCTCCTGAATATTGTTCAAACTAATTTCACCCTGAAGCAAAGGAAGTCACCAGAGAAAGCAAAAGATATTTCAGTATTAACAGGCCCTGCCCCTGGGGGAATTAAAAGGCTTATTTTGATAGGAGCCAAGAGCAATGCTAAGACTCTAGGATTCTTTGCTTGAATCCAAGTTTGAAAACTAGCCCACGTTACAATACATTTGGAATTTTTTGTTGAAATACTTACCCCACAGGATTCTCCTATATGCTGAGTTGTATCTATTCTTTCTTATTCACACAACTCCCTTTCTTGCTCTACCTTATTCACTTAGCTCTCCAAATTCTGTTCAAATAGCATTGCTTTCAGCAGCTTTTTTTTTTCTGAGTTAGATGAGTTAGAGTTCCTGATTTTACAGGGAGACTTCTCACCTCTAATATCACAGCACTATGCACACTTCAGGAAACTCTAAGGCAGTGGTTCTCACCCCATAACAAAGAAACAGAATTTCCGGAGGATGAGGCCCAGAAATCAGGATTTTAAAAAGATTCCCAGGTGATTCTAATGTGCAGCCAAGGTTGAGAACCACTGCTCTAAGGGTACCCAATATAGAGGGGACTGGGTGTGGTTGGTTTGCTATCAGTGCCTTCGTGTTTTGTTGGACATCTCAGATTTGAGGAAGAACATGAAAATAGGGCCAGTGTCATTTCTCACATTGCCAACAGGGCATGTTCTTTCCCAATAATAAAATGGGGAGCAATATGTAGGGAGTCTCATGAAACATACCTGGTCTGAATGAAACCAAGAGGCAATTACGAAGATATTAATGCTCAGTTCTAATCTTTCTGGAAAGCACAAAGGCGTTTATTTGCTGCTATTTTTATATATCAGATCCCTCTTTTAAGCAACATTTCAACCTCAAATGGCATTTTGATCTCAACAGGGGACAGACACTTAAGCTGTTTTTAATTACAACTAATTTGCGAAGCCTCATTTCATCATGGCGTCATCCTCTCCCCCATGGTGCTCCTGGAACACCCACTTACAGGAGCAGGAGTTTAAGCTAATTAGCCCAGGTGAGATCAGCCCATACGGGGCATTAAAATCTCAGCAATCAAATGCAGTTAGCAAGTCAAAATGTTCTTTAGAACCTCTGTGGGAGGACCTCAATCCTGACAGCAACACCCACTTTTGGAGTTCCTGGCCCCGGCCTCCTTCTAGGGCCACTTGCTGCGTCTGGTAAGTCAGTGGGACAATGGCATGCGCCCCTTGTTTTTCAACACTATTGACATTTTTGGTCCAATGATTCTTTGTTGTGGGGTCTGTCCTGTGTGTGGTAGAATGTTTAGCAGCATCCCTGGCCTCCACCCACTAAATGCCAGTAGCATGCACTCGTGTGACGACCAGAAATGTCCCCAGACATTGCAAAATGACCCCCAGCTGAGAACCCCTACATTAGGCAGACCAGACCGTATATAACTTGCTTTGGACCAGAATATTTTACACCTAAATCACTCTGAGACAGGAACACTGGAGCTGCAAACCTCAGCAGCCCTGGACTTAGCTCATAGCATGGCCTAAAATTGAGTGGTCGGCAAACTGTGGCTCCGCAAACCGCGGCTCGAGAGCCACATGTGGCTCTTTGCCCCCTTGAGTGTGGCTCTTCCACAAAATACCAGATCTTCCCCAAAATACCGACTTCTGCACATGGGCCATGAAGTTTCAATCGCACTGTACAACGATTGAAATTTCTTTTGAGAGCCAAATTTTTTAAACTTAAACTATATAAGTAGGTACATTGTTATTAACTTAATTAGGGTACTCCTAAGGCTTAGGAAGAGCCACACTCAAGGGGCCAAAGAGCCGCATGTGGCTCGAGAGCCACAGTTTGCCGACCACGGGCCTAAATCCTTTAATCGAGGATATGTGCTCATCTAAAAGACCGGTTGGTCAGTCACAAATGCGGGAAGATTTTCATTTAGTTGACACCCAAAGTCCCATCATAATGGGTTTTATTATATTGCAAGAGACATTATGTAGCCAGACTAGGCCTCATTCTTAGAGCTGGTCTGCTTTCATCTCATTTACAAAACTTCACCAATCCATTAAGGAGGGCTAGATTGGAAATTGAAGCGGATGGGACTTTGAAGAGTGGAAATTAGGAAAATGAATTAAACATTTATTGCAAATATTTAAAATATGGCATTTATAACAATCATTTTAAGACCATTTTGATTTAAAATTTGAGCAAATTTGAGAGATGTCATGTGACAGACCTGGATCAACCTAAAAGCACCAAAATGAAATACAGGCCATGAGCTCAATCCCCATCCATATACTAGCATGATTGTGGTTCACTAACAGCCTGTAGGCCCGTGGTCAGCAAACCGCGGCTTGCAAGCCACATGTGGCTCTTTGGCCCCTTGAGTGTGCCTCTTCCACAAAATACCACGTGCGGGTGTGCATGTACAGTGCGAATGAAACTTCATGGCCCATGTGCAGAAGTTGGTATTTTGTGGAAGAGCCAGTATTTTGTGGGAGAGCCATACTGAAGGGGCCAAAGAGCCGCGTGTGGCTCGCAAGCCGCGGTTTGCTGAGCCGCAGTTTGCCGACCACTGCCTAGGCCTTTGTTTCCTCTTGTCAGTGAGGGGAATGGAGGGGAGGAAGGATTTCCAAACTCTGTCTGGTTGGCATAGTTCACTGATAAGGACAGCGGCCCCAATACCCTGACTTAGCTATCGATTTTTCTAGCATTTAGCATCAAAGCTTTCTGCTGTTTGGATTCATATATTGAGCTTTAGTATACGATACTGTCACAGTAGGTTACTTTGAAGCAGATGCTGAGATGGAGTTTGGGGTACAAGGAATTGATCAGGAATGAGCACCTGGACAAGGAAGTTAATGAAAAGATAAAAGAGTGGGTGCTTTGCGGTGATTACATATAAATATATTTATACTTTTGTGTTTGTTTTCTGAGGAGGTTATTTTTTTTTTCTGTTGGTGTTTTATCATTTGCAATGGAGTCTTTCATACATTTCACCTGGTTCTTTTACTTATATTTAGAATTAAAGGTACTGATGAAAGAACTGAAAAGGTTTAGGAAGACAAACTGATTAATATAATGCTTTCTCGGCCTTCCCAAATAATCTTAAAACTCTAAATCCCTGTTACCTTCCCCCATATAATCCAAAATTTAGACCCGAGTATCTCAAATGTTTTCGTATAAAGGGTATAAAAGTATTCATACACGAGGCACTCATAATGAAAGATATAATTAATACTGAAATGTGTGCAAGGATGAAGATAGGAAAAATATAATTCTTGGCAGCAGAGTGGTGACCAGTTCGTCATTCTCTATCACTGTCTACAAAACCAGCAGGAGTAAGAGCTTTGGGTTTTTTTTACGGCAGCTTCTTGTCAGGCAATAGCACTCACAGGCAGAGTCCTGAGTCTTTAAAGGGATTTCCCGTCACTTGCTAATTCAACATGGGTCACTGGATAGCTTGCAAGAGATTGTGAGTGAGGAGGAAAGGCTGTGTATGTCAGAAATATGATACACCAGTTACAGTGAAATTCCACTAAAATAAAAACATTCAGATTACAGCACAGACCTCACACTAATAGGATTTAAATAGAAGTCTCAGCCTCTTCCCTAACTGAATCTCCTTTGAAAAAAATATTTCACGACACAAGTGAGCATGTTTAAGTCCATGAATTCTTCAACTCAAGGGCTAAATAAGTTAAGCATTTAAGCAAAAAGTACGTTGACTCTGGTTAATTCAGAGATATTAAATCAGGGGTCCTCAAACTTTTTAAACAGGGGGCCAGTTCACTGTCCCTCAGACCGTTGGAGGGCCGGACTATAGTTTTAAAAAAAACTATGAACAAATTCCTATGCACACTGCACATATCTTATTTTGAAGTAAAAAAACAAAACGGGAACAAATACAATATTTGTATTTGCATGTGGCCCGCGAGCCGTAGTTTGAGGACCCCTGTATTAAATCATCCCAAATTTTTATTTGGCACTCAAATATGTAAAAATTGTGGCTTTGTAAAGAAACATCACTGGTGTCAAATTCTGAGTTCCTGATGTCTTCTTAAATGTCTTAAAGGCATGTCAAACTCAGCACATGCAAAAGAAAATTCTTCTACTCTCAACTTTGTCTCCTTTCATCTCAAAGAAGTTACTATGGCATATCCATCTGGACAACTCTCTCTCCTCCATGCTCTGGCCAATATTTGATCCATCGTCATTTCTTATCAAGTTTATCTCTAAAAATGTCCTCTATCTGATAGGTCAGGGTCTGGAGTTGGACTCTACCTGTGTTCAAATCCCCCCACTACCCTCATGAACCTGCATAATCCCTGGTATATCTTCCCCTCCCCCCACGTTAGTCATCTGCCAAAATAAATATACAAAAGTATTTTCTAGAGTTGAATGCAATTTAAAACTTTCTACAGAATTTCCAACAGAGCATTGTTTAAGGTTTATTGTAGTTATTGCACACTTTTATTGATGCAAGGGACATTTACAGGGAAAAGATTTAAAATACAGATGTAAATAGGAGAGTTTTGCAAATACAATACGGTCCTGAACCAAAGCCACTTTGATAGGAAAAGGGAGAAGTAGAGTAGCAAATATTTCTTCATAACCTAAGATTTTGTAATGATTGAAATATTTTATATTTGATTATGATTCACATATCTGAATTTGAATATCCGCCCTATAAAAAAAACAATATAGAAAAAGTGAAATAAAATAAAATTTAAAAAATAAATCAATAAATATGAAAACAATATAAATTTGTGTAGGGTTTATAGTAAGTAGAGCTGTGGTTTTAAGCTAACCATATTTAAAATCCAACTATGATTTGTCTATAACTCAACAATGAGCTTCTTACAATTATTTTCCAATTCACTGGTCTCAAATGGATTTGCCATTGGACTATTTATTTATCAACTTTTACTTAAGCAGTCGAAACTTCATATTCTGATGAAGATAATATTTGCTAAATAACATGAATAAATCATCTGGCTTATTTACAGTCAAAGATATAAATTTGCCAACATTTTAGGCTGATCTAAATTTGTTCTTTTCATCATTGTAAAAGTGGAGGGATGAGGAGTGTCCATTCTATGCCTAGATGCATTAACTAATGGAGTGATTTACACTGTTAAAACCAGGTTATTTCAAAGATTAAGGTAATCAAGACCATTTAAACTTCCAAGGATCTTTAGCCAAATAGCATGATTATTTGAATGACTTTAAAAATACTCTACTAATTACCAGACTATAAAGTTTAAACACATTAGTGGTCACTTCATTACTGGCTGGTTGGAGGGCTGAAAGGGAACAGAGATGGGTTTTTGAGTGGTCCATCATAAACAGTAAGCGGTTGTGACTCTGTGCCAAATATGTGCATGTTTTGAATGAAACCACTAATATGGTTGTACCCTGTGTGACCAGACCACTCAGAGACAGCACATGCAGACTCCCTCAGATCAGCTGTGTACGTTTTTTTGATACATAACCTCTTCTTTACTTAATGCCTCTCAATTGAAACAGTGACTATTGTCCTTTCTCCAACAGTTAATTTTAAAAAAAGAAATTTATAAAATAAAATTGGTATCATTGGATTACCGAAAAAATGTAATAAAGCATACTGTTAAATCAAAATGCTGAAGTAATATAATAATACAAACAAATAAATAGTAAAATGGAATGACAATGATTGCTCCTGGATTTTTCCTCCATTACTTTCTTAAAAATTGAGACTGACTCTGACTGCCAGTGCTCCTTACTCTTCCTTAGAAAATTATTTTGAGAGCTATTTAAAAAAAAACAAAACAATGAAGTATTGCAGGGGAAGATTATCATTAAATAGATTGATAATTTACATAGATGAAATGATTAGAAAATAAATTGTTGAGGCATAAAAACATTTCCTTTTTCCATGGCACGTGCGCTTCACTTTCTGATTTGATGAGCATTCGGAAACTACAGATAGTCACTGAGTAAAAATGAGACTCAGTTTGCATGCTCCCGTTTCCAAAGAGCCAAACACAGAGTACAAGGAAAGCATTTGCTTTTAACATTTTAAATGAAATGTTCTCTGAAGGCGTCACATGATTTCTTTCAAGTTCTTTTAAATGAATATTTAATATTGTGAACTTGGCTTCAATTTGATTATCATGTGCACTTATAAAAAGATAATAGGTAAAAACAGAGATGAAGCATTTCACAGTTGTCCTGGCTCACGCCTCCTTCTCTGAGCATTAGCGAGGCAGGGCCTGCTAATCAGTTGCTAAAAGAAGATCTCCATTGCTTCTGTGCCAATGTACAGCTTGCACATGGTTGGAAAGCATCAAGTCTCCACATCTGATAAACTGAAAGATACAGCGGTACGGAAAATGGCTCTGAAGGAATGAGTTATTTGTTGGTCACCTGGAAAGCAGGACAGACATGCCCAGCTTACAGTTCACCTGGAAATAAGGATGTCGATGGGTGCATTTCTCCAGGTCATATGCCTCATTTGTTGCTTGAATCAGTTAAGCTAGAGACGACTTTTGAGCCTGGGAACATTTAATATCAAAAAATCTAATTCCAATGCAAAGTTCTTCCGATTTCCATAAATCTATGTGAACATTTTCATACTGAGAATAATGATGGGCCTACTCTATGTGTTTGGACATGTGTGCTAACATATATATCTATTTCATTGTTTCAAGATAAGAGGAGGTAGGAGTTAGATTATCTGTGGATTAAGAGCAAACTCATCATTAGGTAGCACAGGTAGGCAACATGGCAAAGTCAAAGAGCACTGCCATTCTCTGTAGATCCTCCTGAATTCACCAGGGCTGAGGCAGGATAGAATGAGGCACACACTACAAAGGAGTTGTCATTTTATTCCTGTTACAAACAATGAACCTCTCAGTAGAATGAATATTATTTTAATAAACACCACGAGGGCCCATATACCAATTGTAATCTCTCAACAGACACTTGTCCCAGAAAGTCTCATATTTCAAGAGTTTTTACTGAGTTATTATTCGATTTGGGATTGTTTCAATTCATCATTTATTTTACATGCTGGGTATGCCCCTTGTCCCACAGTTGCTGTTGAATTTAACTTTGTATACCTAAAAGTTGGCATGATTTCCATAACATAAGGAATACTCAATAAATATTTCTTTGTTTTGGAATGAAAAAATGAGTATTACATTCACATTCCTATTCGTAAGAACCAATCTCTTCTGTTGGATATAAATATTACCCACACCTTGAAAACCCAATTCTTCTGTCTCAGCAGGCATATGAATAAGAGAAAGACAGAAGAGAATGAGAGAGAAAGGAGTTGGAGTAGAGAGAACAGTGAATTGCTTGCTTTTTATATTTGATAAATCCATCCTTATTAAATCCTTGTTCTTTTACCTCTTGCACTCTCCCCCTCTTCTATCATCTTTGCCATATAAATCAATTCCCTTGGAACAAGTCAATCAGGATGGAAATTTGAGCAGAAATAGAGGAAAACTAGTGTTCTGTCACACACACAACATTCATGCTCCACTTTTACCTCCCTCCTTCCTCACATTGTCAAGCTACTTGAAAGAGTGCCAGGTAAGAAGTACCTTCACGTCCTTGTGCATTATTTATTTGCAGCACTTTGATCTTGGTCATCTTGATGAAAATATGAGTATCCCACTGAAATATATAAATGTTGAAAAATCCAAAAACATTTGCCCATATTAAACACTACCAGAAAATGTGTTCTCCACTGGCTTCCATAACACAATTAACTATATAAGTCGTGTGTTCCTTCCTCTCTGTTTTATACTTTTTTTGTTAGTTCATCTATTTTTAAATGCTAGGGCTCCCCAGGGTTCTCCTCTTAATTCTCTTATTTTTTCCCATCACAAACATTTTCTGGTATCTCTCAATCATTATTATAATCTCTAACAACACTAACACTTACCGTTGGGTCATCCAGTAGTCCAAGCACTTAAAAAGTATTAATCTAATTGACTTCACAACAGTTCAATAAGGTAGATAGTGATATTGCCCCCATTTTACAGATGAGAATAATAATAATTTTCTCAAGGTTAACAGCTGGTAAGTTATGGAGATGGAAATTGAACTCCAATGGTGTAGCACTAGGGTTCATTTTCTTACCTTTTTTACTGCACTGACCACATTTTGACCTAATATGCCCCTCGCTTTTTCTTTTGAGAACATAGACTGGCCCATGTGTACCCATCCTGATAACGATATCCAGCAAAATACCTTCCTACAAGCTCCATTCTGAAAACTGCATGGGAATTGCAGTGTTTTCCCAAACTGAACAAGGACAACATGTCCCAACCCAACTCACCCTTCCTGTATCAGGTGATGAGCATTACCATCTACCTGAGGGCACAGATAAATTTTTTGTCATATTTTTTATTGTGGTAAAATACACATAACATGTAATTTATCATCTTAGCTATTTTAAATACATTGATAATGTGCAAATATTACCACTACCCATCTTCATAGCTCTTTTCATCTTGTAAAACTGAAACTCTATATCCATTTAAAATATGACTCCCCATTCTCCCTAACCCTACATCTGGCAACTCTTGACTCTACTTTCGGTCTCTGTGATTTTGACTTCTCTGAGTTCCTCAAATACATGGAATCATACAGTGTTTGTCTTGTGACTGGCTTATTTCACTTAGCATAATATCCTCAGGGTTCATCCATGTTGTAACATAGGTCAAAATTTTATTCCTTTTTTAGGCTGAATACTATTCCATTGTGTGTCTATACCACACTTTGCTTATCTACCCATTTGTTTATGAGCACTTGGCTGGCTTTCACATTTTAGCTATTGTGAATATGGGTGTACAGATATCTCTTGGAGACCCTGCTTAAAATCAGAAAATAGGAGCCGTCCAGATTTGTTCCTCTTTTTTTTAAGATTGTCTTTTGCTATTTGGGATGCCAATCTTAGCATTTGTTGGGTTTTTTTGCCTAAGAGTATTTGCCTCTTTTGCACATCATCCTTGCTTCACCTGGGAACTACTAGAACTTCTTTCCTGTATCCCCTCATACCATATATTTTAAATATTTACCATTATGCTTTTGGGCACCACATTTAAGGGAAGGAACTATGTAGCACCCTTTCTTTGCCATAGAGCTGCATTGTATTGCCTGGTCCATAATGGATCCTCAGTAAATGTTTGGTGAGTGGCTGAATAAACACAGTTTGCTCTCAAAACTGCCGCGCCACTTTGGTTAAATGCCAGAATGGAGAGACGCCTCCAGGAAATCTGCAGCAAGAAGTCAAAGACTGCCCCATTCCTTCTCACCCATGTAACAGCCCTGAAACTCTCCTCTCCTAGGCATGCATTTTCTCACATTTGGGGGAGAGCAATGCCACCCTGGAGATTATATCCCCCTGGTAAAATGCAGTTGGCAAGTCTTCTGGAGGGGGAGGGCGGGGCCCCAGGGAGAGGAGGACCACACACAGGCAGCAGCACTCAGAAATGTTCATTCCAGCTTCATCCCCTACTGCACCCTCTTCAAGAATGCCCTGAAATCTGGCAGTTATTCCTGAGATGCTTATTAGGAAACATGTGAACTTCCCAGAAAATGTATGATTTCTCATACCAGCAAAAAATCCAGTTTTTGTGCATTTTCTGGAGTTCAGTGAACAGTTAGGAGATATTTTCTATCCTTAGGAAGAATGTGATGGGGAAAGGTGGGGGCTATGTTGATTCCCCACAGGTTATAAGCATTTTTTATAAGTAAAATACACAATTTCTTGCAAAAACATTGTGTATTTACTGTGAACCTGAAAGTAAAGTCATGTCAATGAGTTGGACCTCTTTCTGTTTATTGAACAGCAACTATTTACAAAGCTTACACAAGAAGCTTGTGTGGACAGCATACACAAGAAGCAGATTCAGTAATGATACTATCACTACTACTAATGAGGATGATGAAAGCTAATAGTTTATTTTACTACTTGTTTACTATTTGACGGTCACTGTTGTAAGTGCCTTGCCTGTACTAACCCACACAACTCAACAAATCAAACAATTAATATACAAAAAACTTTTTAAGGAAATCACCTAGGTTAGGTAGTGTTTAATGCTTAGTACTGTATGGATGACAAAACTATGGCTGGGAGTGGTTAGGGGTCTTCTTTACAAGCCCCTGTAGCTAGTGGATGTGAGAACCAAAAATCTAGGGCATGTAAAGCAACATCAGGGGATTCAAATGAGCTCTTGGGTGAGGCTTCCAGTCCTGAACATGCCGCTTCACCTCCCATAGTTCTCTTGGAGGCTGAGTCCCAAATTCTGCCAGCTTGTGTAGACATATTTTCTTTAACCCATTCATTAAAGTGTTACTCAATGTGCGGATATAAATGATCACTATTATATATATTATATATTTTTATATATTATATTATATTATACTAGAGGCCCGGTGCACAAAAATTTGTGCACTTTGGAGGGGCAGGGGGGTCCCCCAGCCGTGCCTGTGCCCTCTCGCAGTCTGGGACCCCTCGGAGATAACAACCTGCTGGCTTAGGCCTGCTCCCAGGTGACAGAGGGCACGCCCAATCCCTAGGTGCAGCCCCTGGTCGGGCTCAGAGCAGGGCCAATTGGGGAGTTGGGGCACCGCCCCGTCATGCACAGAGCAGGGCGAATCGGGAGGTTGCGATGCCACCCTCAGTCACGCTCAGGGTAGGGCCGATTGGGGGGTTGGGGCACCGCCCCCTGTCACACTCAAGGCAGGGCCGATGGAGAGGTTATGGCTCTACCCTGTCACACACACAGCAGGGCCCATGGTGGGGGGGGGGGGCACATCCTGTCAGGAACAGAGCAGGGCTGATAGGGAGGTTGTGGCCCCGCCCCATCACACACAGAGCCGCAGGGTGATCAGGGGGTTTGGGCGCTGCCCCCTGTCACGCTGATCCCGGTGCCGGGAGGCCTTGCGGCTCCACTGATCCCAGTGCTGGGAGGCATATTACCCTTTTACTATATAGGATAGAGGCCTGGTGCATGGGTGGGGGCCGGCTGGTTTGCCCTGAAGGGTGTCCTGGATCAGGGTGGGGGTCCCCACTGGGGTGCCTGGCCAGTCTGGCTGAGGGGCTGAGGGCTGTTTTCAGGCTGGTGGGTTGACTGAAGCTCCCAACCGCTCCTTTTTTTCTTTTTTTTATTCTGGGCCAGCTTTAGCTCTGAGGCCTCGGCTGCTAAAAGCCGGTTTCTGGCCTTTGTTTTTCCTTCTGTATTTGATACAATGTTGCGGTCCAGCTGGCTGAAGCCTGGCTGACTAACGCAGGTTTCTGGGGTTTTGTTTAGCTTCTATATTTGCAACATAGTTGCATAGAGTTGCAGCTGAGAGGCCGGCAAGTGAGGCCGGGAATGTTGGAGTCCACAGTCACTGGAGCAAGCAAGCCTCCCTGTCTGCTTCAGTGCATGGCTGCCGGCCGCCATCTTGGCTGACAGTTAATTTGCATAAGGATATGCTGATTAGTCAATGGGAAGGGTAGTGGGGTCGTACGCTAATTGCCATGTTTCTCTTTTATTAGTGTAGATTATATCATATTATATTATATTATATTACATTATATTATATTAAGGCTGAATAATGTTTTATTGCATGTTTATAATTATTTCACAAGTATAGAAACATCCCTTAAGCTGGCCCAAGTCAAGCCAATCTTACCCAATGTGAATGCATCACAGGCATGGCAAACATCGCTCTGCGTCTGTGTCCAACTGTGACTTTAAAAAAAGAAAAGGAAGCCCATCCAGTCACCGAAGAATTAGATACAAAGCTCCCACCGTGTGTCTGGCATTATTTTAGGGCGAGGTAGAGAGATGGCCATATGACTACAGGTCTGCCCCACAGGTGTTTGGTGTCATAAAAGAGTGCAGCTTTACTTCTAGATTGAGCTATACCTTCCATTGGTTGTCATTCTTTTTTGCAATTCTTTTGGTATGGATCTTAATTGTTTCTTTTGCCATTGACTTTTTGAGAAGCACAAGCCATAAATACCCATGGGAAATGAGAAAGAACGTATAAAGAGTTGGAAAGACATGAACTTTAGAAAACAATAGTAAGAAAGGGAAGGCAATCCATTGCAAATATAGGAAATGTTGGAAGAACTCTAAAGTCACTTGGAAAATGAGAGAGGACATTGGGATCACAGGTGGATCAACCAGGTCTCCGCGGGGTCAGGCATTTACAGTGCATTTACTTCCTGCAAAGAAGAGAAAGCCACACCTGGTATGGGTGACAGACCCTGGAGAAATGGGGAAGGGTGATATCCTTAATACCTGGGTCAGGCTGGACCTGGGTCAGTTAGTACCGTGACGGGATGTAATTTAACCAGGAAGAAATAGCAGGTTCTTTTAAGGGGAAAAATGTTTTTTAAAAAAGTAAAAAAAGCCACAATTTTACCTTGAGAAATGTGAGCATGCATTGAACGCATAAGATGAAAGGAGTCAAGGAAATTGAGAAAGCAAAGAGTCACAGGAAGTAGCACTGGAAATGGGATAAAATCAAATGAAAAGAAATCATTCCAGCAAGTGAGTGGGCTAAGGATTAGACCCGTGCTATGCAGGTTTAGGTAAAGGGATGATAGCAGGAAGGCTGTACGCTCAGAGCAAAGGTAGGGCTGGAGAGGAAGATGCAGATAAAGGAAAACAAAACTGCATGTTGTGGAGGCTCCAACTCAATTAAATGTCTGGGCTTTATATGCTCATGAGCACAAACAAAATGTCAGCGTTCTGCGGCCTGATCGGCTTTGAAAGCCTCGAATCTAAAGAGGGAAGCTTTATAAGCTCTGCCTTCAATTACTGCCCAGAACTCTCTTTGACCTTCAAAACAAACAGGACGTTCTGCAGAGATCCGGAGAGCAGAGAGGAAGGCTCTTGTGTTCCACCTGACATTACACTACATGTTCACTCGCATGGTCCCCTCCGTCAAACAAAAGAGCCAGCTGCATCAGTGTCATCCAGAATGTGGGGTCCTTTCCAGTTACAAGCCTCAGGAAAATAAACCAAACATTAGTTTATTTTCAATGAAAATGGAATTCAGGCTACAAAAAAAAAAGTCCTTTGCCTTTCATTTGTTTAGAGGCTCATATGCATTAAAAGAGGAATCGGCCCTAACCGGTTTGGCTCAGTGGATAGAGCATCAGCCTGTGGACTGAAGGGTCCCAGGTTAGATTCCGGTCAAAGGCATGTACCTTGGTTGTGGGCACATCCCCAGTAGGGGGTGTGCAGGAGGCGGCTGATCGATGTTTCTCTCTCATCGAGGTTTCTGACTCTCTATCCCTCTCTCTTCCTCTCTGTAAAAGAATCAATAAAATATATTTTAAAAGAGGAATCATTTTCTAGAGGAATTCATATAAAAAAGCAGCACAAGGGGTATCTTTCAGGTGTAGGAAATGTGAAAAAATGGGGAGGTGAGAAGAAGAGGAGGAAAGGAAGGAAGAGGAGGTAAAAGAGTAACGAGGGAGGGAAGAGGAGGTGGAGAAGAGAGAGAAGATTTTGAACAAATTTCCTTCCTGTGCTAAGATTTCTTAAATATACATTATCGAAGTTTGCCTCCTCACTCCTTTGGGAAGTAGGTTTATAATTGCACCCATTTCAGAGCAGGGAGCTCAAGGCTTGGAGGCTAGAAAAGTTGCCCACAGTCTCAGAGTCAGCCAAGTTAGAGCCAGACCTCCCACCCACATCAACCTGCCACCAAATGCACGTCTGCCGGATACTGGGAAGCTCATAGACCATGGGGGTGGTTTTAAGTTATCTTCCTCTATATCCCAACTACCTACACTAGGTGGTTGTCAAACACCCAGCATACCAGCACCCCCAGAGAGGAGGATTTCTCCATGAGGGTAACTTTGGGAAAGTCCATGTTAATCAAGTATTTCACACAGTACATCTGCGTAAATTATTATGATTATTTTCAATGCCGTCTTCTCTTCCAAACCCACACCGTCGTCTACTTAAAGGTGATGGGGTCATTTGGATCCTAACACAGAGACATGTACAAGCTCTCCAGGGAGCAAGAAGGGGGTGGAAGGAATTTTTGGGTGGGGGAGTATCACCCACTGGCTTAAAACTGAAACCAGAAAGGACCGCATTTCCAGTGGCTTCCAAGACAGGAGTCTCCGTTTCCCACTATTGGAGGATGATTAATGAACTGACCTCCTGTGTGCCACTTTGAAAACACACCAAATGTGCTTGCTTTGGCCGACTAGTAAAGGAGAACTGTTCAGACAGAACAAAACAGTCCGCTGTTCGCCAGTAGCTATTAACTCGTGGCTATATCAACACTTGTGCTGTTAACAATAATCTTATCCAAGAGTCTATTCTTGTAGAACCTCGGGGGTTGAAGAAATATTTTATTGGCAGCATCTCTAAGCCTATAAGCAGCGATATGTTTTGACAGAATGAAGCCACACAGTTCTCACCTCGTGTTGGGTTTACTTTCTTAGGAGATCATCGGAGGCTGGAAATAAAGCATGTTTCCCCTCTCCCTTCTCCAAAGAAATAGGTTTTACACTCCAACCCTGGGTGTTCGAAATGTTTCGGTACTCACAGATTCTCGCAACGTGTACCTTCTATGCGGCTGATCCAAACCGCCCACACGGAAGCATTTTTTAACCTGTGCTCACAAGAGCACTTGACAATATTGAGGTGGTTTCAAGATTACATCTATTTCGTGACCAACCACTGTTGAAATCCCTCCTCTTGTTGTCAAAGGCTGGCTCAAGTGTTGGAAGAAACTGCAAACCTCTACTTAAAGCGCAGGTTTTCTGGTATGGGAACAATGCCCAGGGCTAGAAAGAGGAAAATTAGAAGTGCTGGCAAACTAAGTTTATAACAGAAAGTAGAGAAAATAGCTTAGAGCACAGGTAGAAACATTCTGCTGGGAAGTAATCATTTTCGTCTATTGGGTTCAATAGGGAGTGCAAAGAGAAAAAAAGATAAGTGCATAAATAGGCAACAGTGACTCCTTGACAATAAGTAGTTACCTGAGTCTGGCAATTTGTTGTTCTACCTTATAATTTATCTCTATAGTTCCAAGTCCTGCTTCTTGGGACTTTTGTGTCTTTTGTTCCACACATTTGTGCAACTACTATTCACAGAGTATCTATAATTTGCTGTTTCTAGGTGCTGGGGTCACAAACTATAGTGGGACAACTTCCCTGCCACCAAGTAGCTCATGTTCTGTGAGTGGAGATGACAGCAGAGAATGATATGAGAAGGGTCTGCAGATAGGCCTGCTATGGGACCAAGCACAGGGGCACCTGCCCCAAAGAAGGGGAAGGGACATTTCAGCTGTGTTTTAAAAGATGAATAGAAGTCACAGAAGGCAAAAATAACAACTTCCAGGAAGGAAGGAAGGGCAGGTAAGGTCAGAATTGGGAGATGTTTAATGAGCTGTAAGTGGCTCAATAGAATGAAGCAAATCTGGGTTCATTAGTAATGAGCCATCCAATCATGAAGTGTGTTAAAAGGATGCTGGGAAGAGAACTCAGAAAGTACTCTCTTCCAATAGTGGTTCCATATGGCTATACAACCTTAGGCATATAACTTGTACTTAATTATTCATTCAGCAAATTTTTATTGCGGGCATACTACGCAGGGCTGACTCTGATGATGTAAGGATAAGGAGAGAAAGAGAATGTGGGAAACTGTTACAGGGTTGAGCCTCGGACTGACCTGCTGGCACAGTCACAAACAAGTCCCAGCTTAGAGGGCTCAGTCCTCTTAGCATAATTAGGCTTGACCTTATAACACTCCCCAGATCTTACCTGGGAAGCTAATGGGCTGAGGGAAGTGCAGGGAGTGTAAACATGATCAAAACAGGTGAAACTCACAAGAACTGTAACCATGGTAACCACTGCATTGTTTACCTCAGACTATAAAAGGTCAGTGGGGACTGAGCACGGGTGGAAGTCCTTCCTCTTGAGTTGGACTTACCCGCCTGGTCCTCCAATATTTCCAAATTATCTCTTGTCTTTTCTATTTCATTTGTGTGCGGCTACTCTTCCAGATATTGAACCCTGAACCACGCGGGACGTGGAGAGAAACATTTACGACAAGAGAATTGATGAGACAATATACGAAAGTTGACTTACTGAGTCTCTCACACCAAAGAGGTGCTGGGTTTCTTGAATTATAGACCCCAACAAGACGGCTGTTGCTGCCCTCTTTACCCTTCCATGTGGTCTGATGGCAGTAGCTGCATGTTCACAGTATAACACTGGCTGATAGTTACCTTCTAGGAGCCCTGCCTTGTGACCCCCCCTGGCATTTGAATGTAGTTCCTCCTCATGGATATATCAGAGAAGAGGAGACACAAGCTCAGAGTCACCATGTTGCAGTCTGGTCCTTGTTCTGACACATGAATTGTCCTTGGAACAATTATTTAATTTTCACATGAACTTGCTTGTCTTGTTTACTTTTCCAGTAAGTGGATTGCACATGATGCTCTTTCAGATTAATTCAACTCACAACTATTTGGTTCATCTAAGATAAACCCAAGAATTCTTTTTGCTTTAAGTCATAACCTTTTTCTGAACATTGAATATTTGCACAGCGCTTAGCTAGATACTCAGGAGATAAAATGAATAATGAGGAAAATGCTTGGTGGAAAATTAGCAACTGCTAAAATTTGCTAAGCATTGTGAAGGGTTTAAAGCTTCCTATATATTAACTCTTTTAAATCCTCATTATCATCATGTGAGGTAGGCATGATTATCTCTACTTTACAAATGAAATACCTAACGTAGAGAGAAATTAGGTGATTTTTTCAAAATAACAGAGCTAATAAAGGTAAAACTTGATCCCATACAGTCTGGGGCTAACCTTTACTCTAAGTCCCGGGCCTGAGCATGTTTCAGAGCAGAAGTTTGACATGGCTAAAGCATAAGGCAGACAATAGAGGAAGAGCCAATGAGAAAGGAGAATGAAGACAGCTTGAAAGAGCCTGGAAAACTGTGCTAAGGAACATGGATATTAGAATACAGTACAGGCAGTAGGTTGGGTATAAGAGAAACTCAGTAAAACAGTTATGACAAATGATAACTGGAGGATACTTTCATTGCTCAGGAGACATGGAGCAATAGGGAGAGGTGGGGACTGTAGCAAAATGGAGAGACCTTGCATATTGGAGGGAGTGAGGAGCAAAGACAGCAAACTAGCCCTGCAGGAGAAATGTCAACCCAAGTTTACCAGTTTCTTTTTTTCAAGAAAAGCAATACATATCAGATGATAATTCTCCAAATTATTAAATGCTGCCCAGTATATATTTTTAAAACACCATGAACCAAACAGAACGTGTTTGCTGACCAGATGCAACCAGTAGGTACCAGATTGCCATTGGGTGACATCTGAGCTGTTAAAAATAGTTCATTTGCAACAACATGGATGGACCTTGAGAACATTATACTAGGTGTAATAAGTCAGTCAGAAAAGCTAAGAACCATATGATTTTACTCATGTGTGGGATATAAAACTGAAATTCATGTACACAAACAGCAGTGTGGTGGTTGCCAGAGGGAAGGGGGTAGGGAGAGAAAGGGGTCCTAAGATAAGGTGACAGGAGAAGATTTGACTTTGGGTGATGGGTACCTGGTGCAAGATACAGATCTTATAAATAGAAACCCACACCTGAAACCTATATGTTCATGTAGACCAATGTCACCCCAATCAATTTAATAGATATTCAAAAATTAACATAAAATTTTTATTTAATTTTTAAAATTAAATAAAAATAGTTCAGTGGAAAATTTTCCCCCTGTGAAGCAATGTAAGCACATTAGTGTTTGAGAGAGATAAATCTGGTGGTTTTATAAAAAAGAGTTGAGCAGGTAAGGCCAGTTAGAAGAGTATTGCAGTAGGAAAAATATGACAAAGGCCTGTGCTAGTGGCAGTGAGAAAGGCAAGCTGAGAAAGAGATTTCACAGTATAATTGATCCATTAAATGTGGCTGGTGACAAGAAAAGAAGGTATCAAGGATAATCTAGGACTGTCTAGCGTTGGTGATTAGAAGAAAGGTAACGTATTGATGAAAACAAGAAACATAAAAGGAAGAGCACTTGTCTGAAGCAAAAAAGTGAGTTCAATTTGAGAAGTGTTGAAATAGGGTTTAGGAAGCATTCGAATAGTATCAAACTCTTCTTGGCTTTTCTATTGTAAAGAATAATCATTCCTTAGATTAAGTCACATCCGATCCACTGATCACAATGACTTCCTTGAAAACACTAGGAATTTCAAGAATTGCTTAAAAACGCTGTTTATTCTTGAGAGTTTTAAGCACAAAATCAATTATCCGCAAGATTTAGGAACAACAGAATTGTAAACAGAATTCTTTTAAAAGGTTTGAGTCATTGTTACTTTGCTGTACAGCTTTATTTTAGTCTCTTGCGTGTAGGTGCCACCATGGCAGGCAGCAAATCAATCAAAGGGAAATGGTGCTTGATATGGACAATTTCGTTTGAAAAACTCAACTTGAAAACTTTGCTTTTAGTCCAGCATTATTTTCCTTTAGGTAGGCAATGGAGTTTCTGAGAATTTGTATTCTTTAATGATCACAATGTATATTGTTACCGGCCATGATGGTGTATATGTTGCAGTTATTAACTTCTAAAAGACTTTGTCATCGAATATAACAATAGATTTATGAATAGTATTTAGAGATTGAAATGAAATTTTAGTTCCTTTGGTCTCTGTGAACTTTTGTTTGATTTGATAGATTTCTTGGGGATAAGGGTATGAGTCTGAGTGTGTGTGTGTGTGTGTATCACACCCCCAACCAAGCCCTTTTCAACAGGATTCAATCTATTCTAAAAGAAAATGGGAACCATATAAACTGAAATATATATTGGCGTCAGTGGAAATTGAGAAGATAATATCTTGGAGTGAATATATCTGTATATATAAAAGCCTAAGTGACTGGCCAGTAGTTATGGTGCTCAATGACCATCAGGAAGGAGAAACTCAATGCACAGGCATAGGATTTGTGCACTCATGGGGTCCCTCGGCCTGGCCTGTGGGGATTGGGCCAAAACCAGTTCTCTGACATCCCCTCAAGGGGTCCCAGATTGTGAGGGGATGCAGGCCAGTTGAGGGACCTCATCGGTGCATGAATCCGTGCACCAGGCCTCTAGTATATAAATAATTAAATATATGTGTATATGTTTATATAAATACAAATACACTTTTATTAATTCAGTAAACATTTAATTCATCTCACATGAAAGACATTGTGCTAGCTGGTGCTGAGAAACTCAAGAAGAAAAACATAGTTTCTGGTTAGAAGCAACTCACAATCTGATGACAGATATGTAAATAATTGTAAGGTGAAGCAAAAATTGCCAAAAAAAAAGGTAAATGGCATTGGAGAACTCTGAAAGTTATAAAGTTGATGAGTGAAGAATGAGGGTTTGTTAACAAGGCTTGGTCCTCTCCCTTCTACCCTGCCTAGATATTCCTTGTTGACTTGGCCAATCTAAACCCAGGAGATTTCTCTGAATCTCCAAACTTTTATACTTCAGCACAGTTCCTTTTGAAGAAGCAGCTTCAACTTTTGATCATTAACACTAGGAGTTATTCTAAAAGTAATTTTAAGCCAAATCAAATACTATCCTCTGCAGTAGTCTTACCATTGTCTACAGTATAAATGTGTTGGAGAAATATTTATTTTTTCCAGATTTTTAATTTTAAAAGCAATCTGTGCCTCATAAAATTTGCTCTTGAAGCCTACCACGTCACCCTCCTATGGTTGCTCAGGAGTCCTATCACACTCATGTATGTGAATAAGGTTCAAGAGCTCATGTCTATGTGACTTCCCATCGCTCAACTGAGACCAAAGACACTACCTGCCAAGACAGTGCTGGGATTGTGGAGTGTCAGTAGTGAGATGGGATCCCATAACTTTGACTTGACTTTGCATACAGGATGCTCACCCTTTTACTGCATAGAGCATAGTGTTCAGGAGTTGATATTTGACATAATATAAATCTCCATTTACTTATGAGTAATGCGATGATGGAGATGATGAACTCTCCCTGAAGTGTTGAAGCAACTAAGAAGACAGGAGCTTCCGAATGGGGATGTACCTATCACCTGACACATGGCAAGAGTTCTGTCAATGCTAAGTTCTCCAGCCCTTTCTCTCTTTTCTATTCCTCCTTCCGAAGGTTAAAATAAATTTTTACAATGTTGAGAAAGCTCACAAAATACAGATTTGATGTATAGATAAGGATGTAAGACTGAAGAGTCCATGTCACTGCCAACTTAGTATGCCAACTGCGGTATGACAGATATGGTTACCAAAATAAAATGCAAGAGAAAAATTCAGATTTTCAACATACCCTTCTAATAACCTGTCTCATAACGCTTGAGATCCTCTTGTACAAGAGGGTATAAAGTTTGCAGAGAGTGCACAAGTAGAGAACTTTCGAAAGATTTTTATTCTTTTGAAAAAGAGATGTTGCTCTATTGAAAATTTACCCACCTTCCTGGTAGTGTTCTTCCCTCTTCTGCTCATCCAGGGAGAGCCTGACATACCCTGTGGAGAGCTACAGATCTCTTTCTGATTGTGGGGAACCCAGAAGCCAGGGTCTGACCCTCATCCTCAGAAATCAAGGGGGAAAGGAGGCAGGAAAGAAGTCACCAGAGGAATCAGGGATGAGCCTGTATTCCAAGACTTTATTCTTTCCCCACCTAATATAGTAGAAGACAGAGTTTACATTAAGTTTAGGAAGTGTTTTTAAAATTTGTCTCAATATCTGAAATACAAATGCATCATCACGGATGTGTTGTAGTTTGAGGGTTAGTAGATTATATTAGTGCTAATTGCAGTTTCATTCTATCACACCTTGAATTTGCTACATATTAGTTACAAGTTTTTAAAGCTAGTTTTATCTATATCTCTAAGATAAAGTGAATGTTTGTATTATTTATAAGTGTTTTAAATGAGTGAGAAACATCTCAAGACCAGGCATAGCTTATATTGTAGTAATTGTCATGGTACAGTAGGCATAAACATGACCTAACACATGAAAGACATGGCCTCATGTGAGAGAGCAGGCCATAAATAAAAGGGAAGCTCTTGCTTCTGATCAGTCAGCAGCTACTTTGGTTACCTTGGGAAGATATTCAACAGTCCTAAGTCTCAGTTTTCCATATGTAAGTTAGACTGATAGGAATCTAACTACCTGAAAGCTTTTCTTAATTTTTTTAAAGGAAAATTATCTTTATCTGTGACCAAAGAATACATGCTGGGAAAAACACAAAATGTGTCAAAAGGAACATGAGGTTAATCACCTTTATATGCTTTTCATTTAGGCTGATATGGACAGCCCAAGTTTTGTTAGAAACATGGATCAAGATATCGTCTACATATAATGGCCAGTTGGGAAAATTGTTTTTTTTTTTAAATATATTTTATTGATTTTTTACAGAGAGGAAGGGAGAGAGATAGAGAGTTAGAAACATCGATGAGCGAGAAACATCGATCAGCTGCCTCTTGTACATCTCCTACTGGGGATGTGCCCGCAACCCAGGTACATGCCCTTGACCGGAATCGAACCTGGGACCTTTCAGTCCGCAGGCCGACGCTCTATCCACTGAGCCAAACTGGTTTCAGCAGGAAAATTATTTTACATTTAAATAATAGTATCCAGAGGTACCAGTTAAGAAAAACAATAACACAGCAGAACACCGGCAACCTCTTATATTTTGACAGTAAAATATATGAAGTAATCATGGGTTGAATTTTCCTAGTTATAAGCCTTTTGTACAGGATGTTCCTCCTTAAACTGTTTTTTTTTTTTCCTATAAATAAGTAATTGCATAAAATAAAGATAAACCTTTTCTCTCTCTCCTGGCATCCTGGATCTGGTAAAATTTAAATTCTGACTCAGGAGGTGTGGGATGGGACCAACAATTCTGCATTTACAACAAGTACCCAGGTGGTAAGGCTGCTGTTGATCTGTGGGCCATTCTCTGAGTAACAAAGTTTTAAGGTTCAGCCTTTTCATTATTAAGTACACAATAGAGAAAATTTGTGTACATGGACACTAGGAGACAGGTACACAAGTATTCCTATTAGCAATACAATATTTATATTGTATATATAAAATGCAGAAATAAACATTAACCATTAAAATAGTAATAGATTAATAAACTTTTTGGCATAGTCACACAGTGGAATAGTATGCAGCAGAGAAAACCTACGTTACATTGAAATCATAAATGTACTTATAGAGTAAAATAAACAATGCAGAAATCTACATAAAAAACAACATTTTATAAAGCACAAACATCATGAAACTAGACAGTATATTATATTGACACATAGATAAAATTAGCTTTAATTAACTTGGAAATAATATGTAGTAAGGTCAATAGATGGTATACAGATATTCAGTGTGTGTTGGTGGAAGCTCAAATGGTTCTTGAAAAGTCCTGTCACTTCAATTCGGATGTGAGTTCATAGTTGTAGTGGCTCTGCTTCCTGTCTATATATTGCCTATATTCTTTCAGTTCTATCACATAGTAAACGAAAGTTAACAGAAGTTCTGCAAGAAACAATCTACACTGGAAAGACGTGTAAAAGAGGAGAGTAGCTTGAAAGAACAATGTTACCTTTTACTGTCATATAGTTGAATGGTTTGATTACTTTCATAAAAAAATGTACTGTGACTTAATAAAAAGGGAGAGCAGTATATGAACAGATGTATGTGCTCTCTCTAAGTCCGGTGGTCAGACTACACTCCCCCTGGAAGACACAGCCTTTCACATGAGGAGCTTCCAACAGCAACCCATGAATTGCGTTATGTATGCAGATGTCTTTGGTTTGCTGGCATCATATCTAATCATATTTTAAATATCAGATGCAATTTTCCTGATGGGAAATGTGACACTCCCAACCTTTGAATTTCTAGTTGTCCTGGCTTAGCAGGAACTGTGGCAAATTCTGAGTGCCCTCCCCCACCCCCATAAGCACAAGATGCCCTCAGCCAGGGCAGAGGGGCAGCTGTACCACTTTGATCAGTGTGTTTGTCACATCTTCCACCTGAATGATCTCCATCAGCCTTTAATTTCATGCTTTGCCCCAAACCATAGTGGTGCCTAAAGAAACCATATACTTGGGGTAAGGTTCACTCCTGCAGGGTTTTGAATCCTAATTAGTTTGAATCCTGCTTCAGTCTCTTACTCATGTGTGACCTTCAGCAAATTAGATCCTAACTTGCTCAGCTTCATCTGCAAAACTAGGCTTTTTCCTCTACAATTGGAAGGGATAGTCGTATGTGCTTCAGGGGGTGTTGCCAGGTAAAACACTCTGCAGAGGGACTGGCATAGAGTAAGCTCTCAGCCAATATTAGTAAGCACTTAATAAAATTAATAAGCATCTAATAAATAAAACTGCTGCTGTTGTACCTTTTCTAATCTTTGTGATGAAAGATTATATTTGTATGTCTCTGAAAAGCACATCAGAATAAAAGGGAGGTATATACAATTAAAATAATCTCCATTCCAGACTTCCTGACAGATATTCAAGGTCTCTGAGAGGGAGAAGTCAGCAAAAACTTAGCTTCAGGTAAGATGAAGAGAATATTAAAAGAGAATAATTTCAAGTTGTAGTGGTGAAAGAAAAAAGAAAAACAAAGCAGTTGAAATATATAGTGATGATCAATTTGCACAGAAAGAAAAAGAAGGAAAAGCAGAGTTTCTGCCAAGGGAAGCAGAATGTTCACATTAGAGACATAAATTTTGGAGACATTTTCAGAGAAAGGAAAGAAAGGGAATAAGAGAGAGAACAAAATTATGACTAAATAAACAAAAGGAAGGAGAACCAAAAAAATGTAAGTCATAATAAATGAAACTCAAGTCCAAAAACATACAAAGAAGAAGAAATTAGGAAGAGATATTATGCCTTGTGAATGTGAGGAATCTCTTGGTTATAAGGAGCCACACAAAAAGGGGGAAAGAAGTTTTGTATGAAAAGTTGAAGGACAATTAGGATAAATATGAGCATATCAGAGATCCCCCCAAAAAATCACAAGAGCAAATAATTAAAACACAGAATCCAGAATTATAGCTTTTGGAGCTCAAAGTAAATAAAGTTGTCTTATTGTGAGTCTAGGAATTGGGAAATAGACATACCCAAAGTATCTGTATTCAGAGCCATCACATTTGCTGAGCAGGGTAAGTAAACAGTCAGATGATTATGAAGGCAAATTGATGGAAAGAACTGTTTAGCTTTATAGCCATGCTGCAGACACCCTCTTGCTCCGGCCAATGGCACCGAGAAATACAAATGGGAAGATTGCCTAAGGACATGTCTCCTTTCCTTAAAGAAGAAAAGTGGTTACATTTGGAGGGAATATAAGATTCGTTTAGAAGAAATAAATTGGTAGGACTAGAAAAAAATTAAAATGAAACAAAGAATGCAAATACATAGTCGGGCTGAAATGGACCGAGAATTTAAAATGTTCACTTGTAAACACCTGGGTCAAGACTGGAAAAACACTGGTAGAGGGTGGGTCTCAGGATGGTTAGGGTTTATATGTAAGAGGAAATAGGAGAGTTTGCCTCTTCAAATTATTATTTTAACTGCTCCCCTAAAAGCTGGATGCATTGGAAAGGCATTTGGAAGATGAAGGCATTCCCACAAAATAGGAAGATGGGTCAAACGCCAGAGGAAATATCAAGGTGAGAAAAAATGTCCTCCTTTAAGAGGATATCAGAGTAGAGCGGAGAAGAGAGTTCTGGAAAAGGCACTCTGAGAAGCAGGAGCGAAGCTGAAAGAATTAATTACAGGGAAGATGTTTCCAGGTTCAATCTGTTCAATGAGAGCAGTGAGGAAGAAACAAAGATGAGAGATTGGAGCACAAATCAGAGAGCAAAGTGAGGGCCCTTTGTATTGACAGGGTCAAAGTGAAGAAAAAAGAAAAGAAGGTCAAGGCTAAAATAATGACACCCTCTACAAATATCTCATGGTGTTCATGAAGAGTAGTTGACCAAAAAAAAAGAAGAAAAAGAAAAAAAATAGAGATCAAAGTAGTTTACCAAAAAAATAAATAAATAAAAAGAGGAAAACAACACAGGAAGAGAAATTAGATAAACTGTTTCAATTTTAAAGATAGCTTTTTTTAAGTATGTGTATTTCTACCAAAAAAAAGGTCAAAGGTGTAGAACTCAGTGATTCAGTGTGACACCTCTCACTCCACAACCTGGAGATGAAAAAATCAGTGATTTGATAAAGAGAGGTATCCCCAGCCTCAGTGGTCTGACTTTGAACAAAACATTAAAAAATTGCATGAGTAAAGGTGAAATAGCCAACACAACAAAGGAAAGTGTCCTAAGATGTTTTTTTTATTGATTTCAGAGAGGCAAGGGGAGAGACGGAAAGAGAAAGAGAAAGAGAAAGAGAAAGAGAAAGAGAGAGAGAGAGAGAGAGAGAGAGAGAGAGAGAGACCAATGATGAGAGAGAATCATTGATGGACTGCCTCCTGCATGCCCCACACTGGGGATTGAGCCCACAACCAGGGCATGTGCCCTGACCAGGAATCAAATCCTGACCTACTGGTTCGTAGGTGGATGCTCAACCACTGAGCCACGCTGGCCAGGCAATGATATTTTAAAATACATTTGAGAAGATACCAAATGCTGGAAGTGGCAAGCATCACTGTGATGATTAAAATGATTTTACTGGAAAAGATTCTAGTCAAACAAAAGGTGTGATATAGCCCATGCAGTCTGGGGTCCTAAGGAATTTTGCTCATTGCCGTCTGGTTCATGACAAAGGAGAACATGGCTAAGATTATTTTACATCATTTAGGTTAAGCAAACCTTACAGGAAGGGGTGACCATTACGTTGGAAATGCATGAGAATATGTTATATGTCAGGTCTATAACCATCATCCTGAGAAGGTGGAAAATAAATTAAATTGATTAGGTGCTGAGGTGGAACTATTTTTTATGCGTGTCTATGTGAAATCTTCAGAATTTTTCCAAAGAAAAAACATGTTCAACGTGAAAGAAAATAAATATAAAGATGGAAAAAAGATAAGGATGAGCCTATGGGCCTGTCATATCTTATCCAGCTGAGATTATTCTGGAAATAATAAAAGCAAAAGAGATGAGAAAATTTAAAATATGTGACAAGTATACAACAAAATATGGAGAAAAGTACAGCCCAATAAAAGGAAGGGAAAGCAAGATATATTGAGGCTGCATATGGTGACAGGTGATCTTTGTGTCTGCTATTATTCAAACTTCACAAGCAAATTATTATTTATTTTAAAGTCTTCATCTCTATTTTACAAATTAGAAAATTGAGACTTAGGCAGGTTAAGTAACGTGTCCAAGGTCACACAGCAAGCTAATGTAGAGCTAAAGTTTAATTCACTGCCTATCTTACTCCTAAGCTTTTATCTACACACCATTGCCTTTCAAAACAAAGACATAAAGTGAGAAATAAAGGGAAATGCAATTATATTGAAGCTGTAGAGTTGAAGGATGGGTGTATTGTCTGTACAGCATGAGGCAGCAATGAATTTTTTAAAAAAGAAAAAATGTTGGCACAATTTTTCCTCACTTGTCAGTAAAAACAAAATATTTTACAACATTTTGCTAAAGTATATCTGACCATCTGAATGTTTGGGAGCTGAGCTGTGGGTTAAACAGCCATGCTAATGGTACGAAGCTGCAGTTTTGAGCTAGAGTTCTTGTTAGGGAAATAATTCTTCCTGAATAATACATAATTAAAGTAGATGAAGTGTTACTTGACTTCTCTTTTGCTGCTAGTCACATATATCATCGCCACTCTGCATAATCGAAGCAGCAGTTATCATGAAAGTATGGCATCAGGCAGCGCTAGGTAACACTTACTGTCCTCACTCAGAGATCGCGGGGAGAATTGTATACCTGGAATCGTTTCAGTCCTCGAGAAATCCGGGAAGGTCACATTTGAGGGATTACATTAGGGCATAATCATTTTTATTCCCTGTAAAACAACCGATCTTTTTAAGGTCTGGGAGCACATAATGAAACAGTCAACCTGATAAAATTAAAGCGAACATAAAAAATGAAAATATACTGTATTAGAAATAAATTAAGAAATAATATGTAAAATATGATGCTACGTTTGTATTGTTCCACTTTTGTAAACATTTTTAAATAAAATTTTGCATGAAACATATTAATGACACAAATAGTAATATTTATAGACAAATATTTTTTCTTATTCATATTCTGATATTTCTACAGTAAAAATTCATGACAGTAGATAAATATATATAAATATATATTTACACATTAATTTAAATGCTTAGATTTAAAAGTAAATACCAATATCAAGTGGCTCTTAAGGATAGAAATTAATGTAATTATCACAATAAATGAAGTTGACTTTAAATGATATGTATAATATAAAATGTTTTTGTACCAATTAACCCAGAATTTATAGAAATTTAGGCATCAGTTTAATTCCCCAAGAAAAATTACTGTAAGCAAATTAAAAATGTAAACAATTATATGAACATAATTTTAAGTTATATAAAATACATCTATTAATATTATGTTAATTACTACCATTTTAATATTTATAATTCTATTAATGTATTAATAATATTAATCACTAATGTTTACTGAGGTTACTATATACCACAGGGTTTTCTCAAGTATTTTTCATCACTTAACTTATTTGAATTATCATATAATGTAGATTGGCTCATGTAGGCATTGTAGCACATGGTGCTTCGATTTCATTTCAAGTGCAATGGCAACCACCGGCAAGTTCTGAGTATGGCATTATCTACTTTAAAAATATGATCAAATATTACTATAGCTGGTATTTGGAGAATTGACTGGAGGCAGGAAATCTTCCAGGAGCATATTTCAGCCCAGCTGAGAAATGTTGGTGGCTCAGTCCAGGTGTTAGCAGAGTAGATGTTGAGACATGGTCTGATTCTGTGTGTGCATGTTTGTTTTGTGAAGATAGAGCCCATCAGAGTTGCTAATAAATTAGATGAGGAATATGGGAGACAAAAAGGAATCCAGGATTCCTCCAAGTTTGTGGGTCTGAGTAGCGAAGGGGGGGCTACAGACCGAAGACAGGTTTCAAGTGGACTCAGGAGTTTTTCTGTGGACACGCCGAGTTGGAGGAGCCAGTTAGACATTTAAGTAGAGGTGGTAGTGCTATGGGGGCTGGAATTCAGGGGGCGATCCGGGTGGAGATCCAGACGAGGGAGTCATGGGCTCATAGACAGAATGTGCTAGTAAGTTCATGACTCTGGATGAGGTCACCTAAGGGAGGAGTGTGCACATCAGAAAGAGTAGAAAACTTGCTCCAGCCTGTTTTTCTCTGGCAAAAGGTGTGATTCTTTAACTACTTGAAAGTTACAGACAGCAGTAATCTGGCAAGGAGACCAGGATTTGTAGAACATGGTGTATATGTTACTGTAAAGGAATTAGAATGCTACTGCTACCTGTGATTGTCACACAACCTCCCCCAAAAGGCAATTCTTTATTTTCCATTATAAATTTAAATGTGAATGCAGGCATGCCCTCCAGTGTGTACGATTCATTTTTAGCAGCGACTAAGAGGCTGTCACATTCACTTATAAAAACTGGTGACACAATTGGGAAGAAAAACTGCCCTTTTGAGTAAGTGCTTTCTAAAGGCAATTAAAGCAGAAAGATGTGTTTATGGGCTTTCACCCTTCAAAATGGCTGTAGATCAAATTTATTAAAAATGTAATTTGGAAGAGAAGCTGGCAATAATAGTAATAAAAATAAAAATGAAACTAATTTATCTTAGAAGTCTGTGGTGCTTTTAGCCCTAACCAACCTAAAGAATCTGTTATCCAAATATTAGTAGGAATCGAAAACTGCCTTTTAAATCTAAAGCATTTTGAAGTTCTTGGAATTCTTAAATTTCAAGCCAATTTGAATTTCATATTTTTGAATAAGCATGTGGTTGTGTATACGGTCAGATGATCAGTTGTTCTAATTGTTTGGGACAGAAATTAGATATAATTTGTATACATCTGAAACTTAATAGGATAATTTTAGAGACCAGTTTTTAAAAATTAACACAATATAGAATTTAACAAGAAAAACAACTACACTATTAAAACATATCCACACATGTAGTTAAAAGAAGCAGATTTTTCATATATATTTAAATCAACATTTTTTTCCCTGTTTTACAGTCACTTGCTCTTCTTAGAATGAATTGTTCTAAAATTTACCCTTTAGGTTTAATAGGACATTAGAGATACCAAATGTTGTCAAAATTCAAATAATACTTTTTCTAAATATTTCTCCTAAAGTTCATTTTTTGGAATCTTTAATCCTGTTTTTAAGAATATAAGTGTGTAACCTGCTTCAGTTCAAAAATTAGTGTCCAAACAGATTGTTTCATATACCAGAAAATATCATTTCTGATAGCATGTCAACTATTTTGATATCCTACGATGAAATGAATTGAGTGCGCCCATCTAACTTTGGACAAAGTGTTTCACCAGTGAGCAACCAGCAGCTCTCAGACGAGAGTCAGCAACACTATTGTATTCAAATAAAGAATGTTATAAAGTGTGCGTAGGTAAAAAGGAAGAGGCGTGGGAGAAAGTGGAAGGTGATGAAATACAGAGGGTGCTTGGCCGCCAAATGGGATTAGTTGAACCCACTGTAGGGGGAGAATAATTCTCAGTGCTGGTGGAAGGTCTGTTCATGGCATCATCCTCAGTCTTTGCTTTGCTTTATGTCTTCCCAGGATTGGGCAATATTCTGAAATGTAAATCCCCTCATTTCCTTTCTTGCCTCCTCCCAACATTCCTGAAAGATTACACTTAACTCTCAGACCGAAAGAGTAGATCTTTATCTTCCATTCATTCAACACAGAAAAAATACTATTAACATGCCAGTCAACCTACGCAGTGACTGAGCAATCGGAGGTATTTATTTTAGCAGAATTTTCATGTGCGCTTGCTTGCCTTTTAAACTCAGTAGCATCATTGTATTTAAAATCACTACATGATAGTTCAGTGTCTACACTAATCAGATCATCTTGTTATCAGCCTGAATTATCTAGTAAGGAAATGATTTTTAAAAAATTAAGTAAGTTTGCTTAATAATTATAATTGAAAATTACCATCCAATTACTTCAAGTATTTATAATTACAGATCTTTAGTAACATTGATTTAGAAAAAAACACACCAACATTTTTACCTTCTCACAATTTAATATTAGTTCACATTACTTATAAGTTAAACGGTAATATGTTCCTAATAGATTTTTCCCCCCAAAGTACTTACTAGGCACACATAGCAAGAGCCCAAAAGATCCAATGTCTGTGGTTTTCCAAGTTCAGAAATATGGCTATGGCCATGCAACAAACAATAGTGGTTCTATATGCATAAACATTTGCTATTCTGCCATTAGAATCAGTGGAAGGACATTTTAAAAGTAACATATACCCAACTCACCAGTCAGCTTCATATTTTCAACTATCAAAATATAAAATCAGAAGATTTTTTTGTGATCGAATGACTTTCCATCTCTGGGCAAAGGAGAGAAATAACTGATTTGCTTTGTGCACGTATTTCACCAATGTCTATATAGAATGTGACAGTTACCTACTGCCCAAACTGTATCTTTTTAGAAATGTAGTAAATTTAAGGCTTCCTAAGAGACTCTATGAGTCTGTATGGTAGCTAGAAAAATGGCATGTTGAAAGGAGTTTATTCAAACTTCAGTGTCTGGCTAATGGTGCAAACTACATCTTTGCCTGGATCCATCTGAAGGAAGATGGGCTGCAGTGGTCGGCAAACTCATTAGTCAACAGAGCCAAATATCAACAGTACGATTGAAATTTCTTTTGAGAGCCAAATTTTTTAACCTTAAACTATATAGGTAGGTACATTGTTATTAACTTAATTAGGGTACTCCTAAGGCTTAAGAAGAGCCACACTCAAGGGGCCAAAGAGCCGCATGTGGCTTGCAAGCCGCAGTTTGCCGACCACGGGGCTAATATGATAACTGGATGGGGCCTCCTATCTGTTAATGCACACATTGCTTTTACATGGAGTGTAAATTAGGACAAAATATTGATTGCTGTACATACAGTTCTCCCTACTAGTATAAAAATGTCCACATGCAGTGAGATTAAATGGCAGTTAAAAAATCTGTTATTGAATGATGAATCTCTCTCTTCTTTCTCTCCTATAGATAAAAAGATATAAATAGATAGATCATAGATAGGTCATAGATGTATAAGGATAGATAGAGCTATGATACATAGATCATAGATATATAGCTATAGATAGATTGTAGATACAGATACATCTAGGATATATCATCAATAAATCCTAGATATGTAGATAGAGGTAGATCTATAGTACATTTATAGATAGATGTATGGTCTATATATTTATATGTATGACTGTATAGCAGAGAAAGAGAGAGAGGAGAAACATCAGAGTTGGCAAACTTTTTCTGTGAAGGGCCAGATGGTTCATATTTTAAGCTTTTTAGGCCATATAGTCTCTGTTGTAACTACTCAACATTTTTGTGTTATAGCACAAAAGCCATAAACAATATATAAATAAATGAGTACAACTATGTTCCAATAAAATGTTGTTTATGGACACTTAAAATTGAATTTCATGCAATTTTTGTCATAAAATATTCTTTTTTTCAATCATTTACAAATGTAAAATCTATTGTTAGCATAAGGTCTATCCAGAAGGAGTTCTTAGGTCTGATTTTGGCCCATGGGCTGTAGTTTGTATGTCTTAAACAATCTATGATAATAAAAGAGTAATATGCTAATTAGACCAGGCAGTCAAACGACCTTCTGGATGAAGCTGCCACAGCGGGGGCTGAGATAGAGGTGGTTAGGGGCAATCAGGCAGGCAGACAGAGAGGTTAGGGGCGATCAGGCAGATATGCAGAGTGGTTAGAAGCGATCAGGCAGGCAAGCGAGTGGTTAGGAGCCAGTGGTCCCGGATTGCGAGAGGGATGTCCGACTGCCGGTTTAGGCCTGATCCCGGAGGGGTCCCGCAGGGATTGGACCTAAACCGGTAGTGGGACATCCCCCAAGGGGCCCCAGATTGTGAGAGGGTGCAGGCCTGGCTGAGGGACACACACCCCCCCCCCCCCCCTGCACCATGCACGCATTTCGTGCACTGGGCCTCTAGTATATATATAATTAACCTATTTTTATCTTTATCTCAAAGCATCTCATAGCTCACTGTATGGCTATCACCTTTTTCTGATCTGCAACCATGTCTAGAGCAAATATGAAGACTACACAAGGAAAGGAAAATTAGTTTCAAAGCAGAGAAAAACAAACATTTCTTGAGAGACAGAGAGAGAGAGAGACAGAGAGAGAGACATCAGTTTGTTGTTCCACTTACCCACTAACTCATGCATTAATTGGCTGCTTCTTGTATGTGGATTGGGGATTAAACCCACAACCTTGGAGTATCGGGATGATGCTCTAACCAATTGAATTACCCAGCCAGGGCCTCAGAGAAATCTTTTTTAACAAAAGGAATTTTATTGCACAAATTGGAACACAGTCAAGAGAGAAAAACTCACACTTCTACTTTAAAAGAAAGTGCAAAGCAAGAATATGGCTCAGCTCAATGTTTCATTGTAGGATATGTTAAGATAGATAATTAGTCAAAATAAGATCCCAGTATTTTCATAGTATTGCAAACACAGTATAATAATAACTTTAACATTATATTTTATACGCAAATAAATTGGATTTGTCTCAAAAAATGTGTTTCTTTTCTCACAAAAGCTGTCTTTGATAATAAATAAAAATTCCACTGAAAAAATTGAAGCTTTCCATATGTGACAAACATCAGAATTATGACTAGAAGAGAAATATAACATTCTTTCTAAAATACACAGAAAGAGACTTTGCTTGGGGCGATGGGTGCATGATGCAGTGTGCACATTATGTTTTGCTGAGTTGCACAGTTGAAGCCTATGTGGTTTTGCAAAGCAATGTCACCCCATTAAATTAAACTAAAATAATAAAAATAAAAACTACATGGTTTTGCAGATGGAGCTCCTTAAATTACTGCTCAAAAATCCAAATGCCCAACTCTGTCATTTGATGCAATTTGGATAAATAAACAAATGTTTGCTTGTAAGTGTCATTTGGCATCCAGGTCACTGATGTCCTGCAGATAATGGAAGCATTTCTCTCTTCAATTCAATTAAAATTCCTGATCAGAAAGCTGGATTTTTCAAGTGCCTATTTCAAGCGAGTATTATAAATTTTGCTTTCTGTCCAATTTTGGTATTTAAAATGCTACCCATAATTGTTTGTTTGGTGGTGGTGGTAGGGGTGCAGGTATTTCTGTTAAGGACTTAAAAGTGTTGAGAACTGAAGACTAGTGCCCTCATTAAAGTCATTTCTCCCTTTGCCACAAGGAGTTGGAAATGGACCAATTAAATGTACAAGTCCTTTCTGGAACCCAGTTGTCCTGTTACAGTTATGGAGAGATATCAGGCAGGTCTCCGTTTTCATGGTCAAGAGCAACGGAGGAGTGTTAGAACAGCACACAACAAAGCAAAAAACCAAAGGGGTGCTGCTCCATTTCTAGTCTCCTGCTACCCACACAATCAAGCAAAAACATCTCTCTCATTGGACGATGAAATTAAAATTTTGTAACAAATCTTCAAAAAATAACAGGAAGTAAAAAATCTACTCCAAAACTAACATAAAGCAAAATGTATAGCCTATGCTTTGAAAATAAACAAAGCGTGTGTTTAGAACCATCACTTTGGCTTGCATTGAAATGTATTACATATTTCTTTGAATTCATAGTCCAGGTATTAATGTGTCTTTAAAAGAGAAGAAAATAAAGATCAGAGAAGACAAGCCTTGCTTTCTTCTGACATATTTTGAATCCCTAAGTTTGCTACAATAAGCTGCTCTTGGATCAAGAAACTATTATTTCTTTCTCAAAAATGATTTGGTATGGTTTATGGAAACACATATGTAACAATATAAATATAAATGAGACAAAAAAGAACAAGACCAAAGGAAACTGAAATTGTGTAATTATTCAAGGTAGTAAGCATCCAACATCCATTTTATCTGTTACTAGTTAAATTAAAATTTGCCAGTGAAATCAGTGACTTCATGGGGAAACTCCTGCCTGTTCTGATGAGCCAGGACTCCTAGCTCCATACTGATTTCCTCAAGATTTCTTGGCAAATTTACTGTTTTGTTTGACCTGTGACATTCATAATGGTCTTAAATATCACCTTCTGAGTCACTACAACTTGACATATCAATGGCCTTAGAAAAAGCTCCAGCCAGGAAATTTCATCGCAGCATCACAGAAATTTGAAGAACCTATTGTGATCTAAGTGCCGCTTATAACATGCCTATAAATATCCTTAACTCTATCAATAGAGTCCACATACTTCCTAGTAACTCTGCAGGTAAATGCAGCTTGGCCCAGGGAGTGCATTCATGCTTTCTGGGATAAAATTTACATGTGTTATTCTTCAAAGGGGTGATGATGATAATTCCACAAATATGTACTGAGCACCAGTGTTCTGTGCATCAATGTGAATCATAAGACTCTACCAGAATTGCATTGTGACTGATGAATGTCTAAGGGTGTTATATGAATGCTGCTTCTGCTTGTCAGGGGCTGGCCATGATTAAGGTGCCTTCTACAGCATTTCTCTGTGGGCTTGTTGTTAGCACTCTTGAACCATCAAGAACTACTTAAGAGATGATGGTGATGGCATTGCTATTGATGTCGCTGGAAGCCCTACTGGGAGTGGGCAGTGTGCCTTCTCCATGGGGGGGGGGGGGGGGGAGCGGACGGGACACTGCACTCATGATCACAGTAGAAATTAGTATTTAAGAAACTCAAGTCCTTTCTGATGGAATGCATGTTGTCAGAAGATGGGACCAAAGCTGGCCAGGGCAGGCAGACCCACATGTACCTAGGTCTTATGCTGGTGCCTGCAGGGCATAACCTTGTCTCTGGCCCTAGGTGCCCATTCTGCCAATAGAAGTACCTGGAAAGGAAAGTCCCTGGGAGCATCCTTTGGTCAGTGACTCCCAAGGGGTTGGTGTGAAATGTTATCCCAGCTGCCTCACCCCTGGGGTGGGATGACTCTGAGCGTCACACGGCACACTGCCTCCCAGAGGAACCCCATCAGAACTAAATTGCAAACTATCTCATTGGGAATTGCTTTGTAACACACATTTCCTTTATTTTTCCTGGCCTTCCTTTGCTTGTTCCACTTCCTCGCTTCTCTGTTCAGTATTTCCAGGGACCACATCCCAAATAAACAACGTGCACTTGAAACCTTGAGCCTGGCTCTGTTTTGCAACTTGGTGAAACCAGAGCGAGACAGCAGATTTCCCAAAATATGTTCTGAGAGCTAAGAGTACATGGGCTTCTTGAATCTACCAATAGCACCTGTTTTATTTTTTAATAAACCCTTGAAATCTGTCTTCTTTTTCCCTAAGATAATGAAATGGAAGAAGTGCTTGAGTATCTAACCAGTTTCCTTAAATCCGATGCGCACACCTCTGGGATAAAGATAAGAGGTGAGAAACTGGGGAGGTGCAGTGAGTTTGGACAAAGCACTTAGAAAGTACCCACATCCAGTCAACCTCTGTAGCCAATGCTTTGCTCTTCTTCATAGGGCAAATGTGATTGCCAATATTTGTCTTCTGACAGCCATTTATTAAAGTTGCTTTGATGAAGTGGAGAAGTGTGGAACCAGGATCACAAATTCAATTTGGACTCTGTCTTCCTTAGCCCTGAACACTTGTCCATCTTACTTCTGTACTCTGAAACCATTTCCTAGACCTCAAATGAAAAATTTGATACCATCTATTACTGTCAAGGGGTTCTAGCTAAAAGAGATACTACCTATAAAAATATATAGGCTATAGTAGGTGCTTATATTATTTTGATACTGGGATAACCAAATACAGTGGGTCCTCGGGTTACGTTGGAGATCCGTTCCTACGGCGCGACGTAACACGATTTTCACCGTAAGTCGGAACCCACCTACATGAGCACCTACATCACTCACATGGAGCACATACTCAGCAGTAATGAAGTGAAACAGTAAAAAAAAATTAAAAGAAAGATAATAATTCCTGACCTTTACTTGTGGTAAATAAATAATAAAAAACATAAAGCACATATGTACATACGTCGAAATGACGGAACTTTTTTTTTTATAAATAAATGGGAGATGGGGACGTAACCACGAAATGACGTGTGTTGAGTCCGACGTAACCCGAGGGCTGTCTATAACTATCATCTCTCCAGCAACATTCTGAGCATTGCTATTACCACTTTAATTTTTTAAGACTTTAGGGACCTCTTGATTTCTGAAATTCCACATGTGCTACTAGTCCTTTGTGTGCTGGTTCTGGCACTAATTGATATGAGATGAGCTGAGAGAGTCGGAAAGTCCTAAAATATCTAAATAGGCAAAGTGATTGACTGAATGAGGAAAGTCATGGAATATAAAAATAGATGGATGCTCTCTCGGTTACAGCATCCACGCCTGACCTCAGAAGAGGTTCAGCTCTGCACAGTGCGCCTGTCCAAGTGCAGGCCACCAGCTTCCTGGGGCGCTCAGTTTCAACTACTGTCAGCTTGAGGCTCAAAATGGACTCAGCCACTCCATCAATTACTGGAGAAACAACACAAAAGCAGACAACAAAAAAAGAAAATCAAGGTTAGAAGGCGGTTGTCGGTTTTCTGTTGTTTTTTCAGAAGAGCAAACAAGTAGTCATTTCCAAATCTGAAGCCATGCACGTATGTGGATACATTGAAGACATTTTAATTACCACCTTTGCTTCGCTTGAACATATTTTATCTAGATTTACAAAAAGAGTCAGAAAGGTGGGGCAGAGAGTTCTGAGGAACAAGTTGCTCACACACTATGAACAATACTGTTCATGGCAATAAACTATAAGAGAAGTGATTGGGCATTAAATTGCTGTTATCACAAGTCACTGATTTGCAACATCTTCCTATCTAGATCTTTCTTAAAAAATGGTTTATCATGTATTATTTTTTATTGATTCCAAGTCTCTTTAGGCTTATATTTTCTAAGGAAAGAGATAAATCTTTAACTAAGAAAGCAGGCATTCAGCCCTGAAGTCCTTTTGCCTACATTCAAATACCAGATTCTATATTTGCTTATTCATCAAACTTTCCTAAAGTGATCACTATCGTTTGACTAGGCGTGCTTATCGTCTACCACCTGGATCATGATACATAACTTTAAAAAAATCACAGTAAAGATGCTAAACATAGGATATGAATATAAAGTAAGGTGTGGCCAGAAGAGAGAGTAATCAATTTTTCTTGAGAACATGGTGGACTTCACGGAAGAGGTCACGCATGTGCTCAGACTGGAGGGACCTGGAGTTGTCCATTAGATGTGGAAGAACTGAGAGGGCAACTCAGTCGAAGAAAAAAGTATAAACAGCCCTAACCAGTTTGGCTCAGTGGATAGAGAGTCGGCCTGTGGACTGAAGGGTCCCAGGTTCGATTCCGGTCAAGGGCATGTACCTTGGTTGTGGGCACATCCCCAGCTGGGGGTGTGCAGGAGGCAGCTGATCGATGTTTCTCTCTCATCGATGTCTCTAACTCTCTATCCCTCTCCCTTCCTCTCTGTAAAAAGTCAATAAAAAATATATATTTTTTAAAAGTATAAACAAAGGAATGAAAGAGCCAAGTGCATTCAGGCACCAGACATTCATTAGGACTCGTCAACTTTGAATGGCAATGCTGGCAAGTGGAGAGTTTGGAAGAAATCAAAAGATAGAAGCCTGAGATTCTGGGATCTCATCTTATAGATAATGGGGGGCCAGTGGAGATGCTAGGGAGAAGGAATGAACAGTGGAATACAACATTGTATCTGCTTTTGAGAAGGGTTTCTTCAAGGCCAATGGGAAACTTAAAACACTTAAACTTTGTGATTGATACCTAATATGTTGCAGGCATGAGGGGTGGAGAATGTGAAACACCCATGCCACGTACATTCCATCCTCCACAGACATGCCAGATATAATCATAAATATTTCCATTATTACTTAAAATCAAAGGCTAGAGTGAGTGATGGTGACAGGAGAGAATACAAGACCCAAAGAAGAGAAAGATGGAATCATGTCTTGTCATATATGCTGCAGTCTGGTAAACATTTGTCTCAATGGTCCCTTCTCCATCGCATTATCCACTACCCACTTCCCTACAATCTCCTACCTCCATCCCTAACCCAGAAACATATATATTTTTAAAAATATGTTTATTCAGGAATACCCATCCATTGGAAAGATGAGGACTTTTAAAAAATATATATTGTTATTGATTTCAGAGAGGAAGGGAGAGGGAGAGTTAGAGATAGAAACATCAGTGATCATAAGGGAATCATTAATGCACGCTCCCTACTGGGGATCAAGCCTGAAACCTGAGCATGTGCTCTGACTGAGAATCCAACTGTGACCTCCTGGTTCATAGGTCAAAGCTCAAGCACTGAGCCATTCTGACCAGGCTCAGTCAGGATGAGGACTTTTTAAAACTGAAACCCATTTGGCAGTATAAAGGTGACATTGTTACTTGCACAAGATGCTGTCAGTATTAGGTGTGTGTGTGTGTGTGTGTGTGTGTGTGTGTGTGTGTGTGTGTTGAATTATTGGATGTCAAACACTTTAGTAAGTTATCCTTTGCCAGCAACCATGCTTCTATTATGATTCGACTTGGGGGATAAAAGATCTTGAAATTCCCAAGCCCTGCATCTGTCACTAATAATTTTCAACAACATAAATGGCATTAGAATCTATATTATGCTTTCAACCTAGTTTTACATCTGAAATGCTTCTTATATAATCCGCCATATAATCCCAATGATCAACAATTACAGTAAATCAGAGTCAGGACCAAATATTTTTCTTTCTCTAACTGCCAAAAGAAATGTCTTTCCCACCCTGAACATCAAGCAGGTTGGTGATGACCTGCCTGAAATAATGCTATCGAAAACGTATGGATCTCGCGAGGAAAAGCACGAAACGAATCTTAGCCCGTGAAACTGCTTTAGGATAAAACTATGAAGGAAATAAAAATAGTTGCTCAGTGGGTGTAAAAGAGAATATGGAGGAGATATTTACATCCAGCCTGCTTCTCCTTATCCTTCGTCATCTCTTACTGCCAGCCTAATTGTCAACCTGTCTCTTGAGTTTCATACCTTTTCCAAATGTGTTTTCCCCTCTGCTTTATCTCTTCAGAGCCATCAGTCACACAGCAGATTTGTAATGAACTTGCTCTCTGCCAAGGCAAGAAAAAAAAAGTGACATCATTTTCAAAAAGGGGGCTATCAGCACTTTAATCTCAGTGAGATAGAAAACAGAACAAAGGGAATGTCTGGCAGAATTAACAGGGGGAAAGGATGGGGATGGAGCTCAGTCTTCCATTCTCTCCCCAGGCTTTGTGCACTGTGCTGTAGAAATTGGGGATGCATTTGTTTCCCATTCGCACTGTATCCTGCGGGCCCTGCGAGGCCTTGTCTGGACATAATTACCGAAAAGGGGGCACGGCATTCTCTCTGACCGCTCCTGTGAGTTTGGTGGCATGGGCTGAGGATAGAATGTTTAAAGGCTTGTTATAGAGCTTGAGCATGCATGCAACATGTTAACAGTTTTAATGTAAATAAGGTAGCTCTTGAGTCTGGTTGGGCAGGTGTATTCTAGCTGTATCCGAACTTAAACTAAATCTGAATGAGAAGAGGTGGCACAGGGGAAAAAAGGAGCAAGCATTTTTTTTTAATCACTGAAGAACCCATCAGACTAAATGATAGACATGTGAATCTCAGGTAATGTGGGAAGCCGTGTTGAAGGTTCAGAGGCTAAGATATTAAAACGCCTGTCACAATAACTTGCAATATATAATCAGAATTATTTTTTTATAAAAATAACATCCTCAAAAAAAGCTGGAAATAACCGTGGGTTCTCTACAGATACCAAGCTTTTTAATAACTTTGGGGCCAGGTGCAGGAAATTATAACATGCACCATTTGTCAGAGAAATGTGAATCATTTGATAAATCATTTGAGAAAAGATTAATCACCTTTGAAAAAAAATGATAGCAAACACTTTCTTTTAAAGTGAAGCTAGTGTAGAACCTGACGTTGGGCATGAACCTCCCAGGCCACCCACTCAGGTATGGCAGGAATCTACACTAATAAAAGAGAAACATGGTAATTGGCGTACGACCGCTACCCTTCCCATTGGCTAATCAGCGTATCCTTATGCAAATTAACTATCAGCCAAGATGGCGGCCGGCAGCCAGGCAGCTGGAAGTGAACATGAGGCTTGCTTGCTCCAGTGACTGCAGACTCCAACGTTCCCCGCCTGACTTGCCGGCCTCTGAGCTGGCAGTTTGAAACTTTGTAACAAATATAGCCGGCCGGGATCTCAGAGCTGAAGTTATACATTGTTTCGATTATAGAATGGCAAACAAACCAGCAGTGGAAGCCTCAGAGCTAGAGCCAGAGCTAAAGCTGGCCCAGAAGAAAATTAAAAAAAGAGAAAAAAAAGGAGCGGTTGGGAGCTTCAGTCAAAACCGCCAGCCTGAAAGCAGCCCTCAACCCTCACCCAGACTGGCTAGGCACCCCAGTGGGGACCCCCACCCTGAAGGGTGTGTGACCAGCTGCAAACAGCCATCATCCCTTCACCCAGGCTGGCTAGGCACCCCAGTGGGGACCCCCACCCTGATCCAGGACACCCTTCAGGGCAAACCAGCCGGCCCCCAGGCCTCTATCCTATATAGTAAAAGGGTAATATGCCTCCCAGCACTGGGATCAGCAGAGCCTCGAGGCCTCCTGGCACCAGATCAGCATGACAGGGTGCAGCACCCAAACCCCCTGATCGCCCTGCGGCTCTGTGTGTGACAGGGGGCGGGGCCACAACCCCCCCTCCCCCACGGGCCCTGCTCTGTGTGTGACAGGGTAGAGCCATAACCTCCCCATCGGCCCTGCCCTGAGTGTGACAGTGGTACCCCAACCCCCTGATCTGCCCTGCTCTGTGTGTGACAGGGGGCGGTGCCCTAACTCCCCTATCGGCCCTACTCTGTGCGTGACGAGGGAGCTCCCCAACCCACTGATGGGCCCTGCTCTGTGCATGAGAGGGGGGAGCTCCCCAACCCCCTGATGGGCCCTGCTCTGTGCGTGATGGGGAGGGGCAGTACCCCAACCCCCTGATTGGCCCTGCTCTGTGAGTGACAGGGGGCAGCGCCCCAACCCCCTGATTGGCCCTGCTCTGTGCATCACAGGGGGTGGTGCCGCAACCTCCCCATTGACCCTGCCTTGAGTGTGATAGGGGGCGGTGCCCCAACCCCCCAATCAGCCCTACCCTGAGCGTGACTGAGGGTGGCATCACAACCTCCCAATCTGCCCTGCTCTATGCATGACAGGGGGCGGCGCCCCAACTCCCCAATCAGCCCTGCTCTGAGCCCGACCAGGGCCTGCACCTAGGGATTGGGCCTGCCCTCTGCCACCCAGGAGCAGGCCTAAGCCAGCAGGTCGTTATCTCCCGAGGGGTCCCAGACTGCGAGAGGGCACAGGCCGGGCTGAGGGACGCCCCCTTCCCCCCCAAGTGCACAAATTTTTGTGCACCGGGCCTCTAGTCCTATCTAATAAAAGAGAAACATGCAAATTAACCATCCCTCTGCTATGCTAAAGCCACGCCCACAAGCCAATCATGAGCAAGTGTGCAAATTAACCCAACTAAGATGGCCATGGAGCTGGAGTGAGCAGGAGATTTGGGTTGCCCCCGGCGATGGAGGAAGCCAAGCTTCCCACCTGCCCTGGCCAGTCCTGGGCTCCTCTCAAGGCTACAAAGTTTCAATTATAGAAGATAAATAAATCCCAGGAAAAAAAAAGAAAAAAAAAAAAAGGAGATGCTGGGAGCTTGGGTCCCCAGGGGGCGTGGCCAGCCTAAAAACGGCCATCAGCCTCTTACCCAGGCTGGCCAGGCACCCCAGCAGGACTCCCTCACCCTGTAGGGGCTGTGGTCAACCTGAAAACAGTCCTCAGCCCCTCACCCAGGCTGGCCACACCCCCATGGGGTGAGGGTCGCCGCTGGGTGCTTGGCCAGCCTGCAAACAACCATCAGCCCCTCACCCAGGCTGGCCAGGCACCACAGTGGGGACCCCAACCCTGAAGGGGGTGTGGCCAGACTGAAAATGGCCCTCAGCCCCTCACCCAGGCTGGCCAGGCACCCCAGCAGGACCCCCACCCTGATCCGGGACACCCTTCAGGGCAAACCAGCCGGCCCCCACCCATGCACCAGGCCTCTATCCTATATAATAAAAGGTAATATGCAAATTGATCCTAACAGCAGAATGACTGGGAATGACTGGTCACTATGACACACACTGACCACAAGGGGGCAGGCGCTCAATGCAAGAGCTACCCCCTGGTGGTCAGTGCGCTCCCACAGGGGGAGCTCTGCTCAGCCACAAGCCAGGCTGACGGCTGCCAGCACAGTGGTGGTGGCACGAGCTTCTTTCACCTCAGCAGCGCTAAGGATGGCCGACTGCAGCTTAGGCTTGCTCCCCGCTGGCAAGTGGACATCCCCAAAGGGCTCCTGGGCTGCCAGAGGGATGTCTGACTGCCAGCTTCGGTCTGATCCCCCGGGGAGCGGGCTTAAGCCAGCAGGTGGACATCCCCTGAGGGGTCCCAGACTGCAAGAGGGCACAGGCCAGGCTGAGGGACCCCTCCGAGTGCACAAATTTTTGTGCACCAGACCTCTAGTGTAGCTCTTATTTTTCTATGAATTTGCCTGGAATCTTTTTCTTGTCCGCTACTTTTATGTCCCTCAGCATGGTGAGAATCCACAAGAAACCTCTAGCTGTTCTTCTGTTTCATTTTGTGGTAAATGGAAATGGGGGGGGGGGAGGCGGGGGGCGGGCACTGTGGGAATTTCTGCCTATCTAGCGCAGGCCACATTTTCTACTCTACTGCCCCGTCACTCCAGCATGATAGGGGTTGTGGAAAGTGGAGTCTAAGAGGCTTTCACCTCCCACATTCTATCCATGGAAGGAGGGCACTGGATCTTAGATGATGTGTTGGCTCTAGGGTCCCCACCAGGTGTCTGAGATGTGGTCCATAGAGGGCGAAGGTGGCAGAATTCAAGCCTTTTCCCCAATATCCCCACAATTATCTCACTTTAATGCTCTCCTCACTGACTCTCCCCTTCTCTCCAACCAAAATACATTTGTCTCCCCTGTGATTATAAATCGGAGAGAGAACATTTACCTCCAATCTAATTACTTAAAACCCAAGTCAGTCATGCCCATGGCTTTTGATATTGAAAAACTTGAGACTATCAAACAAAAATAAAAATTATCTCACTATTGTTTCTACAATAAAATTTTTTTAAAGTTTATTTTTAAAATTTAAAAAAAAAACCCTGAGTTTTGACCTTTTTTGTTCTTTGACATTTCTGTTGAACATCTATACCCTAAATTAAAGGGCATCACAAATTTTCAAGAAAATATCATACACTAATTTTTCAAAATATTCTCCATGTTTCTTTGCCTCTATACATCTTTGCCTACCAAAAATAACATGTGATTCTTGCCTGTTTATCTTGTACCCCTTCAAGAAAGAGGGAGCCAGGTTCTTATTTTTAATCCACATCTCTGAAACAATAAATTCCATATAAAGCAAAAGAGAGTATATATCTAAAGTACAGTACTCTATATTGAGATACTCTCAGGCTCAGTTGATTAATCCACATAATGAAGTAAAAATATGTGGCCGACAGAACCCATCCATTGGCTGAGCAGTATCCTATGGACAGATGCCAACCTAGCAGCGCTTTGTCCAGACAGAGTCCAATTGAAGCTGTCAGAGCCTCTCAGGAATGTGTATGGAGAGACACCAAAGTTAAACTGTAGTTAGCAGCAGGCACTTGAGTTAAAAGACCATGTGGAAGAGGGCCAAGTGGATACAAGACGAGTATATAGAAGGACACATGGACACAGCTGGAGTTGAGGGGGAGGGATGGGGAGAGAGACACAAAGATGTAGAGGAAGGGAAAACAAATGCTAAGAGCCACAGGAATTATGAGAGGAAAATCGAGGTGACAGACTGTAATTGATGTCCTCCCTATTCACAACTGCATCTCCTGGCTCTCCTGCTCCCTTCATGTGTTATCTTCTCCATAGAACCTATCAGTAACCTCTGTGTTATATATTATAGATGTTTATTCATTTACTATCTGTTTATACACACACACTACTACCCTATCGTGCTCTAATGTGATTTAGTCTAAGAAAGCCCTGCTTCCATACCCCAACACATTCTTCCTTTTATCTCAATGTTCATGCATCCTAGCAGCAGGATGCAAACCCAACGTAGGATTCATTTTATAAGAAAAGGCAGAAATGATCTATCTTCGATAATACCCAATAACAGGTTTGCCATGAGAGTATCTTAGTAGAAAATAATATTTTCATAGATCTTCAGAGTTTACAATGCAATTTTAAAGCCATTATTTATTCATTCAATAACTGTCTATCAAGCACCTGCCATCCCCAGGCACTGTTCTAGGCCCTTGTGATAGAATGAGGGCAAAGATTTTTGCCCTCAGGGAGATTATGTGCTAGAGACTCATCTCATTTGAGACCCACAAAAATTCCGTTAATTCACTTTCTTTTTGTGGGAGACATGACTTGAACCCAAATTTTAATCCAAAAACTCTGTAGTTTTACGTAAACATGTTGCTTCTTTGATAAAAATTTAAACAATAATAAACAAAGAGAGAATAAGATGATTACAGGAATCTCAGTGAATGTCCTACTAGGAAACACACAAGTACATTCTAAGTTGAGCCAACGGGTAAGAGATTTGGAGGCTATACCGTTAATTAACTAGTAAACTCAAACCTTCCATGAAGTTACTCAAGAAGAAGCCAAGTAATAGTCATTCTTTATATCTATAGAAAGTACAGAATGTGACTTTGCATACTCTGCCAAGGAGTTGTAATTAATTTTGTTTGGCTCTACTCTGAATTAAAACCGGGATATCACATAAGAAAGAATTTCTGTTTTCCATTACAATTGTACTTATTTAGTCTCCACCTGAGTGCAAATGTTTTTTTAACCAGTTTTAGTTCCCTTAATAAGCATCGGTATTTTCCACTAGATTTAGTTTTAAATATTTTTCAAATATGTATCGATTCGATTCACATCTCAACGGATTACGTTTAATGGAAATCTCCAGCCTACCCCTAATTTATTTTTACCCAGGACACATGAAGAGTACATTTCCATCCCATAGTTGGCCTGGCTTGAAAGACTTGGGGTTTTCTGACTAATTCTGTCTGTAAGCTATTCGAGTATGAACTAACTAGTGCGTACCTAGGGTAGTCTTAAACTCTTGTGGTATTAGGTTTTATTTGAATTTTACGAGAAGAGAATCCCATTTGACTGTAAGGCCAGTCATTCTTCACGTGGGTAGCTTTTGGCTCACTTTTCCCACCCTAATGTTTTCCAACATTTGCTATGCTTTTATTTGGAATGCTGAAAACATTACTCTGGTGATAGCTGCCAGATTAGCATTAAGTCTTTAGTTTCTAACAACACAAAGACCCATATTAGGAATATAGTTTTAAAAGAAAAGAATCTGTGACTGTAAATTAAACTGCAGTGGAAAGTGGAGAAGGGAGAGAGACAGTGATAACCTCCAAACAATGTGCAAATGCTAGTAAAATTAAGAAACATACCAGAAAGGACTCCAAGCCACTAACTCGGTCATTTAGAAATTATACAATAAACTTCAAGTGAAATCTCTTCTAGGAATAAAGGAAACTTCACCTTTATTTTCTTGACAGATTTTAAGTTAGAGTATAGCTTTTTCTTACCCCAAGAGTATTTTTTGAGCACTGTGAACCTGAGAGGATTTGCCTTCCATTGTGAGCTTCTAAGTGGTAGACAGCTTGTAGAATCTTAAGATGAGACCTCTCACATTTACAGTTGTTAGATCTAATTTTTAAAGACGCTGACATTCTATAACCATTTAGAATTAGCTTGCACATCATACAAGACTTTATCAGCCTATGCAATGTTTGCTATCAGGACATTGTGCCATGGGAGGGACATGAGATAGCTTATCAGTCAGGGTTTTGTCAGAAGAAACTCCATTCATTACTTTAACAGAAGAGTTTGCTATAAAGAATGGTCAACCAGGTATTACAGAAATAAAATACAAAAGGGGGACAATGTGGATTCATAAAAGTAGTTACTAGGGCAAGCAACTATCACTCCTTAGGTTCCAGGAACAAATGGAAGAGGGTGATATTGTTAAAACTTAGAAGTTTAGGGAAGAGTCCTGCAGAGTTTGGACCCAGAGCTCTGCAGAGGGGGCCCTGCTTGGCTGGCGCTGGTGCATCAGGAACTTGGAGGAAGGGCCACATGGATTTGGGACCTAGCTTCATTGGTTCTGATAGAGCTCAGGATGCTCTAAGAGACTGCTTCTAGGATTGCATCTGTTGGACCTACTGTCAATGCCAGTGGAAAGAGTTAGTTCAAGGGTGACACTTTAGGAACAACAGATGAGACCATTTCTTTCTCCCTTCTGCCTTCCAGTCTCCCTCTTAGACCCCGTATTGGCAGAGCCTAACAGAAGCCTGCTGGCAAAGATGTGTAATTCTCTCCAAACGCACAAAGCACAATAGAACTGGAGGGGTTTCAACCTGAGAGAGTCAATAGATTAAAACCTGGTACAGAAGGAAAACAACCTGTAATAATTTGTCCACCATATATCAGTATCCTTTACAAATCTATAGGAGTGTTATAATAGAGAAACAATTTAGTCATTGTGAGCACTTAAATAGCATTTATTAGATGCTAGGTTCTATGCTAAATGCTACATATGTGTTGTGTTTTTTTATTGTTAAGCGATCTAATGAGATGGGGGTCATCACTAAACAGTTATCTAAGCTGATTAAAAGAATTAATTTCAAGACAAAAGTTCCCTTAAGCTATTCTTTGGTCCAGTTATTTCTTTACAAGTACATTACCTTAAAGCTAAACCTACCAAACCAGTGTTTCTCCAAGTCACCTGCAGTAAGCAGAAAAACTGGGAGGTTTTTAAGAATTTCTTCACTGAGCCTGTAAGCCACAGCTTTATATAAACATCATAGCCTTTTCTCTTAGCCACAATACGAGAAAATATGGTAATATTTAAGCGGAAATAGTAGTGTGCTAGATACATGAACTGGTTGGCCTTAGAAGTACTCTGATTAAAATATATTTATCTTTCAATTCAAAATATGACAATACAAGTAATAAATCAACTCAACTAGAAATGAAGGAAAAAATTATTGAACACCTAGAGGGGTCATTAATATTCAAAGCACACGGGCAAGATTGGAAAGTTAGATGAGGCAAAAGTATTAATAAGATAATAATAACTACTAATATCTAATATAAAATTATTATATAATTCTGACATATATGTATTTATATATTTACTGTAACTATTGTTTATTGTTTCATCTCTGTGCCAAGCACTTTGCTTGATAAATAAATACATGGGTGGGCAAATGTAAGTTTACATTTGTGAGTATGCGAAACACAATTTATTCTTGTATTATTATTTATTAATTATTGTATTCTTTTCCAGATAAACAATTGTAAACCTACTTTGCCCACCCTTGAACACAAACAGAAATATATATAACTTCCCTCAATGACACTATGAAGTAGGCATTATTATCAAAATTTTATGGATAAGAAAACCAAGACTTAGCTAGAAAATGGTAGAATGGAATTTGAACTCCGCTTTATCTGAATCTAAATATTCCATTTGTTGTACCTCCATCTTCAACCACTGAGCAACACTGGCACCAGTCTCATTTATTTATTGATTTTTTTTAATTTCAGAGAGAAGGGAGAGGGAGAGAGAGATAGAAACACTGGGGAGTGAGCCAGCAACCCAGACATGTGTCGATGCTCAACCAGTGAGCCACACCGGCCAAGCTGGTTTCTCTTCTTAATTCCCTTTTTCTTTAGCCCAAGCTTTCACATGTGCTCTTGACAGCACGTGAGGAAGAGACCAAAGCAATATCTCAGCTGTCCCATCAATGCCCGCACCTCTAATTCCTTCCTGCCTCCCATCTCAATCATGATTAACATGTTCTCTTCTTTCAATTATAAGATATCCTCAGTCAAGTTTTAGCAACACTCACAAATATTTGCAACAAATCATCAGAGAGAAACATCTATTTGTTGTACAAGTATTATACAAATGCTTACAAGTGGTACAATAGCTATCACTGATAGTAGAGCATAGAGGTAAAGTTGCCAGCCCGATCTCAAATCCTGGCTGAATTCTACTCACTAGTTCAATGGAGTTAGACCAGTTGTTCCATAACTTCAAGCCATAGGTTCTACATATAAATAAAGGAGATAATAAGAATCCTGTCTCATAAGGGTGTGAGGCTGTAACAAGGTAATACATAAAAAACATGCAGCACAGTGCTTGGAAAACAGTGTAACACATTTTAGCTCTCATTAGTAGCAATAGATGGGTTTACATAGAATGTCACATCTTATTTTGCATCCTATGAAAAGTCTTTACGGAGCAAATCTAACATTTATGAGTTAAGGCAGGTATCCTTGGAAACAGATGTCTATACACTGTTCCTGATACAGCAAATGCAATGGAATCTAGTCCATAGTGGAAATTAGAAATCCAAATCAGTCGTATTGTGTGATGGCCTCTGAGCCATAGCCCCAGTTCCATCTTCTCATTGACAGAATACTCAGTTCATAACAACTCCACCCGGGACTCTCTCCAACTCTGTTTCATGGTACTTGTACTGGACAGTGTTATAAAGTGACAAATTTTATAATGAGTCCCCTAGCATTTTGGTAGTAAACCACATTGTATAAATCCAAAACAACCTCCTTACACCTGGGTATTATGGCCTAGAATATGGTCAGCATGAGTTTATTTTGGGAAGACTCTTTTAAACTTTTATTTGACTTCTTCTATCATTGTGTGATCTTTATTATTTTAATTTAACAGTTAGGAACTTTTTTTTTTTTACAAATAAGAGAATGCCAAACGATTAATTTAAATAAACAATAAAGACCTGTAATTCTTGCATGGCAGGATACCGGGGGTCAGTGTTCCCAGGATTGGATTTTTGAAGCCTGTGTTATTTTTAAACTCAGACACTGGAGCTGTATGAATGGTACTTAAAATGTGCAAAGTAGCCAAGGATCTTGAATATTACTGAGCAATAATAAAAATGGAAACAAAAGGCTAAGTAAGAATTTAATGAAAAAATATACTGATATTATATTAAGGTCAGTATTTTCTTTAGCATAAAACAGCAGTGTGGTTCAGAGAAAGCCTTTCACCCTTTCTTGGCCTCTACTTGCTCATCTTCAAAATAAATATCAATGTTCCTAACTCATCATTAAAAGCCTTGCCTGGCACTGCCTGCATTTAATGAATACAAATAAATGTGCAAAAATATGTAGTTAAAGAAAGTGCATTTTATTTACTTAGTCTTATAGGCTTGGATATAACTGGACAGTGGTTGGTTTTCATAGGAAGCTTAAATTAATAGCATTTCAAAGGCGAAAACGTAGGATTTGCCTGATGCAATCATAGGTATTTGCGCTTCCTGTGTATTGTTTGGATTTGGCTGATTCGGGCACGCGGTGGGAGCATAAGCCTCAGTGTTGCTCTGTCTCTAGGTCACCTAAATCGTCTGAAAGGCAGAGCCAGACAGCTGAGTCACCCTCTCACAGCTGCCAACTGGAGATGGCTTTCCCAAGCCAGACAATCCCCTGCTTGGTCAACCCTCTTTTTTTCTCTCTTTCTCTCAAAGATCATCATAACACATAGGCATATTTTTCCATCTATTGTGTCATAAAACAATGATTCCAACTGCTGGAAAGGTGAGCGATTTCTTGGAAAAGTGAACTTTAAAGGAGAGGCTGGAACAAAGATCCAGTTTTGGGTAGAGATGCGGAAAGGCCCGGGAGACCAGAAAGCACACCAACAACTAACTCAAGTCGCAGTTACTGCTGGGTTTGTTGTCATTTAAATGTGAGTGGAAGGGAAGTGACTCCACAGTGACAGAACCAACTGCACGCGGCCAGACTCACGCTGGCAATCGCTTGAATTTTCTCACAATCAGTTTCTTCTCCCAATGGCCCTCCTCATCTTTTCCTGGAGACAAATGGAGGTTCAGTTTCCTCAGGCTTCAGCCAGAAATCTCAGCTGCTAGAAATGTACTGGCGGATGTCTTTCTGGCACTACTTCTGTGCTACTTATTTGGGTCGGTCAGATCTGGAAAAGGAAGGAAGAAGAGAGGACCCACATTGTGAAAAGCCAGGCTGCGAGCACTGTTACAGATCAGCAGTCAATAAGGATGCCCAAGCACCGCATTAGCATCCATTAGGTTTCGATGCAGTAACATTTATCTATTATTAACTAGAGCTCCGCCTTGGATATCTTTACTTTGCTTTATAATGTTGACCAAAAAGTGTGATTTTAATAGAGCTCTTCAGTATTTATGAAAATGTGGTCAGCCAGCAACTTCCTATAGATAACAAATAATTAATGCTTTGTTTAATTTACCTGCAGCCCTGGTGGCTGTAAGATACCATTTAGGCCAATAGACTACTTTGTTTATGTGGACATAATAGTATTTAAAATAAAAATCTCTAATCAGACTGGTGGTTGCCAAAAGGGAGGGAAGGGGTTAAGGGGCTGGACGAAAAAGGTGAAGTGCAAATTGGAAGTTACAGAATAGTCATGGGGATGTAAAATACAGCATAGGAAATACAGTCAATAATTATAATAACTGTACAGAGTCAGGTGGGTACTGGAAATATATATGATTGTCTAACCAATTTTTGGTATACCTGAAAGTAATACAAAAATAATACTGAGTGTAGCCTGTAATTGAAAAAATAAAATAGAATCTCTTCTCATAATAAAAAAAAATAAAAATGATAGTTTTATTTACAATTTAGCATAAATACAGGAAGATGAGGGAACTTATTTTGAATATTGGCAGACTTGAGCAGGGAATGAGAAGTTTTCTTAAGTGGATTACTATAAAGAGTTAACCATCATTTAGTATTTACTTTGAGATTTTCAGAGAATTAGCTCACTGTTCCTTTTACGTGATGAGTTCTTAATATTACATAAAATAACAAATTGGCATCATAACTAACAGAGACTCTGGGAAGTTGTAAAAAGAGCAAGGGGGTTCTAAGCATGAGAGTTAGGATTTCACTGACAAATGGATAATTCCGCACAATGTGAAATTAGTCATTATCGCTTCCTGGTCAAAGACACTTCAATCTCAACTTTAAAACTCATCATTACACAAATATTTTTTATTATAATTATGTGTGATATTCAATTTGTTAGAATGACAATCTATTCTATCACTATGCTATTTTCAGACGCCTAGGAATTTCACACTTACCCAAATGAAGGACTGGCATGTGGCCTTCAACCATTCCAGTGATGGCAAAGCCATTCCAACAACATTCTTGACGTGCTTGAAGCTGATGGCGTATCTGGACTAATGTCCCACTGTCCCCTATTCCTGTCAGTTTCTGAATCCCTTCCTGGTATCAAGTAAAATGAAACTCCCTATCACCAGCAAAAAGGAAATGGATCCATAGAAAATACCATGGCAGTTTCTGCTGATCAGTGTTGGAGGCAGGAAGGCTTATTCATGAGTGGAACTCTAAACAGGAGCTGAAGTTGTTGATTTAAAATGGAAATCAGATGACCTCTCCAAAATCTCTAGTGGGGTGAGCAAAGGGTTATTGGACCCAGGCCTCATATGAAGGACTCCAAATTGACACTTTTATTAGTATCCCCAATGATATTTTACCTTATTATGAATTGAATTGTGTCTCCCCAAAAATGTGTATGTTGACGTCCTAACTCCAAATCTGACTGTGCTTGAAGGTATTTCCTTTAAGGAAGTAATTAAACTTAAATGAGATCATAAAAGCGGGGCCCTAATCCCACTGGGCTGGTGTCCTTATAAGACAAGGAAGGGCTGCCAGGAGCGTGGGCACACAGTGGGAAGGCTATGTGAGGACACAGACGGTGGTCATTGGAAAGCCAGAAGAGGGGTCTTACCAGACACCACCAACCATGCTGCCATCGGGGTCTTGGCCATCCAGCATCCAAAACTGTGAGAAAATAAATTCTGCTCTTTAAATCCCCCTGTGCTATTCTGCTACTGCAGCCTGGGCCGGTTAATACATACCTGTAGTCGCAGAAGATAACCTGGTATGCTGAAAGGAGACGTTTGTCATTCTTCAAATGCTTCTCCGTTTATGAAATCACCTTGCCCGAAGCCAATAATAACAATAGCGGCAATTTATGTAATTATTTCTCTTGATGGGCGCTGTTCTAAGCATGTTAAATTCATAAAGTCATTTTATTACCTCTGTTTTAGAGATAAGAAAATGAGTCAAGACATGTAAGGGATCCAAATTTAAATAACATGCATACTCTGAATGCTATGACTAATAAGTGAGCTACAGAGTAAATGTTCATAAATCTTGTTAGCCCAAGTGTATCAGTGCACATTTGTGCTTAAAAGTATCACGTCTAAAAGTATTTTGTTAGCAAAGGTGAAAATTTTAAACTTTCCACAATATAATAAGCTTTTTGATCACAATTTTATAATATGTTGAAAGTTTCAAACAAAGAAATAAAAGAACATTCCTAGGAAAATCACTATAGAGATATACTGAGTTGTATCTATTAAGTACATTCATCTAAACATGGAGGAAATCACTTGTATTTGAAAACAATTGTGGGATTACATAGTTAAGGGTTATTTTTGTAAATCTCTAATAAAGAAGATAATCCCTTGTTCATTTATTTGCTGGTTTTTTTGTATCTCTGCATTAAAGTTGAGTGCAAAATTTTTCTTTAGAATCTCAGGATGGGCTTTGAGGCCAACATATTTCCAGGATGTAGGAAAGCTACTATAAGCTTATTTTTAACTTGTCAGCAAGTAAAAATGTAACTAATGTTGATCTTTCTCTGACAGCAGTTGCATGGAAGGTTCCAGAGCTTTGAATAATATTTAAAAAGTAGGGCTTTCCAGGCAAATTTGCAAGCTCAAATTACTAAAGCAACAGTAAATACAGAAACATGCTACTGCTTTATTTTCTAGATGAGCAAGAAAAAAACAAACAAACAAACAAAAAGCTATAAAAACTAAGCAAGGACAGAAAGGAGAAATTTTGTTTTCAGCTTTCTTTTTCATTGACCACTAGAAATTTATGCTGTGAAAAGTAACAATATGTTGGCATTATTCACTAACTCTGAAGCTAGACTGGATTTGAAGGCTCTCTCCACCTCTAACTGTCTGTGTGACATTGAGCAAGCTATAATTTTCTTCCGTTCCTCAGTTACTTTGTCTGTGAAATGGGGTAATAACTGTACCCATTTCATTGGAACTGTATACACCTTAAATGAGTACACAGGAAAGTGCCTAGTACACAAGTGTTCCATATGGGCTAGCAATCAACATTCTCTATAAGTATTGTATTTAAAGTTGTCTTTCAATAATATTCACCATTTCATTCAACAAATATTTATTAAGTCTATGCCATGGCCAGGAACTGACTATAAAAAGTTAATAATTCAGAGGAACTGTTGTCTAGAATCTAGACACATAAATTGTTGATAGGTAGACACATAAATTGTTGAGCTATTAGGACATGGAACTGGGAAACCTAAACGAGTTCTCAGAAGGGCGTTCTGGAAGGGGCATCGCTGCAGCTGGGGTGTGCATCTTTGATGACGGAGCTCGTTAGGAGAGTACAGGGAGTCAGCCTTTCCTAGCAGAGGAAGCAGCATGGCAAAGGCATAACAGCCTGAGGACTGGGAAGACTAAATATAGTTGTACATAGTTTATGAGCATACATCAGGGCACCATGAGGAAGCCAAGCTGAGAATGAAAAACGGATCCCAGAACTTCTCACAGTCCCTAGTTTTCTTCAGTGCCATGGTGGTCCCTTTCTCCTGAAATCAATAATTGAATTATGATGATCAGACAAAGAAAGCATGATGACACTTTGGCCCCCTTGTTCAAATTGGACCAACACACCAATCAATTATCAGGTCAAAGTCATCTCAGTTGAAAGGATGTGGTTAATTGGACATGATCCAAAATACGCTAATACTAATATTGGAATGAACCAATTTCACCTGCAGTTGAAAATATTTTAATATACGGCGCAAAGATGGCTAGGCAAAGTGTTAATCCACAGAGCATTACAATATGTTGAAATTAAAACTCAACATTAAATAGTGCCATGAAGTGCAATACATTTCACATCTGGTTAAAGAATGCACATTGTCTGAATGATGGAGATGAGAAATTGCAAACTAAACTTCAATTAATGACAGCTTTTTATGGTCCAGCCTGCTCTGTTGATGCAGCCAAAATTATTGAGCTTGCGGCACACAAAAGCCTGAATAACTGCAGAAAGATTTGGGATGAGAGAAGTCTTTAGTCATGCCAGTTTTATGGCAGGTCAGCAAGGCCATCTCCTCAGGTGGGCCTAAATCAACAACATTAAAATGAATAATTTACCCCGCTCTGACTCCAAGCCAATGGTCTGTTTTATGCCTGAGGAAGAATACATGGGGCTTTGTAACTCTTTCCCCTGATTGCTTGTAATGCTCATCGATCTGACAACAAACAGTGAGTAAAGCTGTTCCTCAGCCACAGATGCAACGAAGATGTCAATTAAAAATGACCGAGCGGGAATTGGAACATGATTACCAAATCCATAGTATGCGCAGCATCATTGATTCATACATAGTTACTTTATTGAGAAGAATGAACTAAATGGAATACTCTTTCAAAATAAAATTGAACTGTAAGGGACATTTTATGAGATATTTGCAAGACAATTTATTTCTGAGACTAAAGGATGAGTTTGTGACTGTCATTCCTGAAAATTCAGTCCATGCCCCTTGTAATGCTTCTTTCTTTCCTTAATGAACAAAGATCATAGAGTCCAATTTCATTTGCCAGTTCTGTTGACAACGTGGACAGTTAACGTCTAATGCAGTGATGGTGAACCTATGACACGCGTGTCAGAGGTGACACGCGAACTCATTTTTTTGGTTGATTTTTCTTTGTTAATGGCATTTAAATATATAAAATAAATATCAAAAATATAAGTCTTTGTTTTACTGTGGTTGCAAATATCAAAACATTTCTATATGTGACATGGCACCAGAGTTAAGTTAGGGTTTTTCAAAATGCTGACACGCTGAGCTCAAAAGGTTCGCCATCACTGGTCTAATGCTTCTTTAATGTTACAAGAGCTCATTTCAAGAGAGCAAGCTTATGTTCTTAAGGGGGAAACAAGATACTCTCATGTTGCTATTTAGTACCAAAGGGTAACATCACAACAAATGAGATCTGTGAGATGAGTTCTGTAGTCAATGATTACTTACCAGAAACCACGGGAGGATAAAGGAGTCTCCCTTCTACAGAAGAGGAAGCTGAGGCACAAAGCAGCTAAGCACCTAAGCTACATGCCAAGAGTAAGATGGAGCATTAGTGAGTACCCAAGCCCTCAAATTCCAGTCCAAAGGGCTTTGGGGTTGTCATTAGTGCAGTGCACCAAATATTGATGATTCCCCACCTTCCAGGCACGTGATAGAGTTGCATTAATGGCTCCCTTGTTTGGGAGGGACCATGGGTCTAGTATTAGCCAATCAGTTGTAAGCACAGTGACATGTGCCCTTTCCCGAATAATGCATATAAGTGCCCACGTAAGAGCTATCTTTCCCTCTGCCCATGCAACTGGCAAGGTTCCATTTGGTGGCTTTACTGTGAAGCAGAGTCCCCAGAATAGGATGAAGCAGAGTTGAGTCTCCAGCCCACCTGCAGTGCAGCACTGGAGCCAAACAAACTTGAATTCTTTATAGCCTCTGGGGTTTGGGGTTTTCTGGTTCCCACAGCTCAACTTCACCTACCCTGCTGGATGAAAACCACAAAACTTATTCTGCCCCCCAAACGGAGCCCACCAATAGGGATATCATCATGAAGCCAAGTCACAAGGGACACAGATAAACCTTCATCATGGAGCTGGGTTGAGATTCGGGTCTTAAAGAATAGGAGAACAGGCTAGGGAAGAACAATTTGGAGTGTCCGGTACAAACCCATGCTAGAGACTAATGTGCTTGGCTCTTTTGGAGGACCAGAAAGAAACTTCCCAAAGAATTCCAAGTATCAGGAAGCAATAGAACATAAGAAACAATGAACTACAGAGTGGAAATGGTGAAATGGGAACTCACTCATAATATCTTTTCTCAGTATAAAGGGGTCCACTTATAGATATCTGTGCACTTTTATGACCATAACATCATTGTTGGAAATACTATACAATGCTAGTATCTCCACAACCCTCAAGATGAGAAGATATTACAATGTCCTTTCTAATTTTTTGCATGTGTTTCTAAAATAGCATTTTTGATAGTAAACCAAACACATGTGCTCTCTTAGGAGTCCTCATTGGGCTATAAACCCTCTGAAGGAACATTTGAATGGGAGCATGTTAGCTTTTTTTTTAAAGCATCTCATTCCAATATGTGTCCAGCAATGGTTTTGAAAGGATGATTATAGGAAACTCTGACACCGTTTGTGTTGGACTTTGCACACACTCGGGGGCCTTGATGTCTTTGCACCTGTGCTGGGACCTAATGAAGAGCCATATCCCTGGGATGACAATCCATGGAAAGGCAGCTCGTGGAAGGCAAACAAGGGCTTCTGCAATTCCAGACTGAACTTGATCAAGCTTTTAGCTGTTACAGAAATGGATCTGGAGACTGTGGCCAAAGGGAAAAAAAATAACAGAGTCAGTGCCACCATCTTGCCTGATTAAGGGAGTATATTAGCAGAGAGGAAGGATTAGAATCTTTTAAAGTTTTGCTAATACTCATTCTGGCACAATCTTGAGGTATCTCCATTACTATATTTTTTTTTGGCCTTAACGCTGTAGGTTAGAACAGGTCCCCTCAATTGGGGTTTCCATCAAAATCTATACATTGCACTGTCAGTATGCTTGGCATATCACATTATAATTTCTGTTCATGTCTGTCTGACTCGCTCATGAGACTGAAATACCTCTGAGGAGAGGGACCTTTTAGTGTTCACCTTTGTGTCCCCAGTACCCAGGACAGTGACAGACACAAAGCAGCTCAAAGCAAGATTATTAAATAAAAAGAATCAGTGAAAGAATGAATAAATCAACTTGAGGCGAAATGATACACCTATCGAGAAGGTAATGTGTTCCCCATTGTTTTACAAATAAAACCCATTAACTTACATTGTGAGATTGTTGCAAATGCCTTACTTTATAGATTCTGTTTCACATATTCTATTCTCAGCTATGTACATGTCACTGCCCCAAAACCATCTCATTTAATAATATAGTATCATCTTTTGCGTGTATGTAGATGAAAAACGAAAGCTCAGTGTGGTTATGTTCCATAAAGAAAACAATCTCTTTCAGAGACAAGGATATATGCTTCATTATTGTATGGCTTTATTATAATAATAGTGAGCCTGATGACTCTGAAGCATAAGTAATGTTTCTCCTCTGGGTGTAATTCCAAACAATTCAAAATAACATTATTCACATGAACTCACAGAGCCAACATATTCTAATCGTGGAGATGTCTTAAATGGAACTTTGTAACTTGAGTATAGTATTATCTCTAAGAGCAAATATTTGGCCAGTAGACTGCGTGGTTTCAAATTCCAGCTCTATATACCTATGGCAAGGTTCCTATATCTCACTTTCCTCATTTACAATATGAGGATAATAATTCCCTCAGTTGGTTGTCGTGAAGACTAAATTATTGAATAAGCTATAGGGACTGAGGAAAGTGATTGCCACAAAGCTAATCATTAATTAGACATTAGTTACTATTGTTATCCTCATTGGAGCCATTTGAGTCAACTTTTAGACCCCATTATCACCAATGTTACTGAAAACAGAATAGAAAAATTATATTTTGCTACATGTTACTATAGGATTGTGGTTTTAGCATGGAAGATCCTTCATGATCTACAAATCCATACAGGACCTGGTACTACCTTTCCTGGTCTCTGAGCTCTACTCACCTTGAACCTGCTCTTTAGCTGTATGGAAGCATCTGCATGCTCTAAATAGGGGATGGCCTCCAGGGTATTCAGGCATTTTCAAAGCTACTCATTCTGCATAGAAAATGGTCTGCTCTTCGTTTGTTTTCATTTTGCCTGAAAAAGTATTTCCACATTTTAGAGTTCAACTAAAAAGGCATCTACTCTGAGAAGACTTCTATACAACCCCTGCAACCAAACCTGGCTAAGAGCCTTTCTCAGTACTCAAACAACCCCTGTGCCTACCTCTGTGAGCATCCTTATCTGATCTCAGCTTACCCTCACACTTGCCTGGCCTCCTGTAGTGGACAACAGACTAACCAGGGAAGGAGCTGAGTCTTTTCACCTTTTGACCCATGTGACACCACATCTGAAACATCGGTGCCCTTATCAAATAGATATTAAATAAGCAAATTGGTGAGAAACATCTTTCAAGTGGATTTAAGTATCTCTACTTAGAGCAGTGCTTCCCAAGCATTTTCAAATCAGAGCATAAAGACAAGGATGGGCAGTTTTCCACCTGAAGCTAAGGCTGCAGCTCTCAACCAGACTGAAGAACTGAAGGAGCACCCATTCTCCACACCCAAGCATAAAGGCACACCCTCCACACTAAGAAACTCTGGTATAGAGCTCACAATATGATAGCCAAAATGTCCTCCTTTTCATTTTCATCCAATTTCATTCTGTCTTCCTTAGGCTGCTTTCATGAATTAAAGGTGAGATTCATCTAATAAATGTAAAGGTGGCGTGTTTGATTCACTGGTTGGAGCAATCAGAAGGTACAGGGGTCTCTGCCCTCTCTACCACCCAGAGATTAATATCAGCACACCCTTGTCAAGTAGGTTTCCTTACTTATAAAAAGGAGCTGATAATGCCCACGGGACTGCTATTAGGATAATCCCATATGCCACAGATGAGCTCAATTTGAGATAAACAAAATTCTATGTAAATATGATAAAGAATTATAAATATCTACTCACGTGTGAATTAATGTTATCCATTGTAAGTATGTTGACTTTACAATTTATCTTATAAACCAGGACATAAATGAGGGTGGGATGAGATGCTATTAAATGTAGCAGGGCAATAGGCAATCATCAGAACTTCTTCAGAAACACCCCCCCCCCCAAATTATAATGTGTATTCTAGAACATACTAGAATTTGAAATGTTTCTTTCAGTGGCATATTTCCTATTGTACAGCACTGGAACCCTTTAAAAAAATTGGAGCTTTTTTTTTTTTTTTTACTTTATGGAGGAAGTAAAACAATATATTTGTGTTATGTTCCCCCATCCCTTTCCTGCAGCTCAAGCATAGTCATGACACCCTGGTCCTGTCAATCAGACATTCCTGGGCCAAACCAGGGACACGAGGAAGCAGAGGCTGTTCAGTGTCCTTGCAGACAAGTGTGGAGGCAGCTGTCACAGGGACGCTCTCTGCAGAAGCAGCAGTGATCATGCAAGGTGGTAGAATCCATGTCCAAGGACAACTTTGGAATTTTATCTTCAAAGGGACAGCTTCCCACTTGATTATCAGTGTTGTTTCTGCTTTTTTCACTTCCACAACCAGGCCTGTGGTCATCCCTAAGGAATTGTGAGCTACCTTTAATCTGTACACTTCAATGCATTTCTTTTCTTTTAAAATTAGCCAGATTGTGTTTCTGCTGCTTACAACTTTGATCTGGAAGCACCCTAATAATATAAAATTAATTTTTCAGACAAAGCAATCAAGGAACTGAAAGTTATATAACTTGCTTACATCACACAGCTAGAAAGAGAATCAGAACTAGAAGCCAGACCTAGACTCCTGGTCCAGAGATCTCTGTGCTCAACACATGGCCCAGTGCAATGAAGATACCCAACAAACATGTTTATTTGACTATTTTAAGAATATCATTGTTTCCATAGGACCATGATCTTCACTGATGATTGAGAAAGTGTTTTTACATGATATGGTGCAATTATTCAAAGAAAAATTTGGTAAACTGTATCTGTGGTTAAAAAGCTAAAAAAAAAAAATCTCCTATAGCCTTTGTTTTCAGAAAAGACACATTTTATCTTAGAAAATAAAAACTAAACTTAAGCAATATACTGAAAAAATAATTATATCGTTGTTAAATGGGGAAGAGTCTAATTTCTTTTTACATGAGGATTTAAAGGTCTCTGAAATACAATGTTTTATGGCGATGTGTTTTAATTGAAAAAGTTAACAAGAACTGGGTATTTACTTCATTGTGAAGAAATACCACTGGAATGAATATTTTCCCACTCTGTTCCTAAAAACACCCCTTTGTTATGATGTTTTTAGATCATTTATCATGGCTGGATCCATTTCCCTTCACTAGATCTCCCAAGCCTGCGCATCATTCCTGCAGGGCACTTGTAATACACACTAGGTATTGTCTATATTACTACATCTTCCTTTCCTTTTCCTCTTACTTATTGGGTATCAAATGTGCTGCCCCTTCACAAACCGGTGCCTAAATAATCCTAATAGGCCAGGGGGGTGAGCATATGGAAATGCATTTATTGGTGCTGTTCCCATCTCTTCGCCTGGCTTAGCATTTCTGAGACCCTTAAATGATCTGAATCTCTCAGCTTTTAAAACCAAGAAGGCTACTCTACATCCAGAACATCTGCCCCAGCTGCATTTTCCATTTTGGCCCTGGACTCCGGGAAGTACTTGAGTTCGCAAAGCTGCCAGGACATATATTCAGAAACTTGGAACTCCAGTTCCCATGGAACAGCTTCCATAGCAGTCTCCTTAGACTTCTAAAATCTTCCAGTATCAGCAAAAAAGCAAACACATCGCCATTAAACAAATTAGTCTGAAATCTGTTTAGAGACCAAGAAGTGGTTGTCACACATCTGGAAAAGGAGTCTAGGGTGGGCTGGGTAGGGAGGGGGAGCCTAGGAAAAGGAAAATATTAATTGAGCAGATCAAGAGAAAAGGGGAATAGAAAAATATCAAGCTAACATGGACACAAAGTCATTTGCGGTTATTGCTTTGTTTACAGGAAAGGAGAGACTGGCCCCTGCCAGAGGAGACTCAAGCCAAGGTACAAAATGGCTGTGTGTGTGTTTGCCTCATTCCTACCCATTTGCTACTTCACTTTCACACTCACCGAAACCTTTTCCTTTATACCAACACCTCTGCTTGTGTAACCAGTAGTGTAGATGGGGAAATAACCTTAGCTGTGCACAAGGCCACCTCTTTCCTGACCTGCTTATTTTGGGTTCCAGAACCTTAACTATTGCTTATCTGTTGGCTCCAACTTCCACAATGTTTACTGGTTAGTCACACTTGGTAGCACAGGTGACACTGATAAGAAGTATAGAGTAGAGACTGATCATGTAGATTTTTAGAGTAAGACTCCCCAGGTTTGAATCCAACATTCGTCCCTAATCTGCTTATTTTCTTTATCTGTCTGCGTCTCAGTTTCTTTATCTGCGAAATGGGGATGGTTGTGGTACTATCTCACAGGGTTATTGTGTGTATTGGGTAAGCAAACCTACATAAGAGGTAGGAATAGCACCCAGAGCAGCATTAGCGTTGTGTAAATATTTTCTCTCATTATTATCTGGGAATCCCATGAAGTTGCAGCCCCTCCTATCTTCTGAATGGTTATTTGTTATGAATTACAAATGATTCTTTGTCTCCATCCCTTTAGCTGCTCCCAGTTCACTGAAGTTCACTTTCCATCATATACTTTTCAAAATGGCACTGACAGACTTTCCAGGGACACCTGTTTCCCTCTTAGCCTCATATTCAGTGGGGAGTTGGCTAGAAATGGACTCCATGTGATTTTGGAAGATGATGGAAATGTTCTAAAGCTGGATTATGGTGATGGAGGTTACACACTCTGTACATTTATTTGAAATCATTGACTTGTACAATGTGTGATTTTATGGTATATAAATTATACCTCACAAAAGATGAAAAAAAGGTTAATGATGGCTTTAAAATTATTATTCCAGCCCTTTGGGAAAAAGAGGCAAAGCATTATCAAGTCGCTATGGATATGGAAAGGAAATAGGTACTACATTGTTACATTTCTCTTGAAGATTTTTTTTGAGGGGGAAGGAATGGAGTGAGAAGGCTCAGTTATTTACTTTAGAAATAGTATCACCATTTCTTGGCTACCAAAGATCTAAGGCTTAAGAAATCAGGCAGTATTTCTGAAATCCATTCTATTTTCCCATTTAAAGAGCAGGGTGAGAGGGAAGGGTAATTGGGTATAAATTTGAGAAATCTTGAACTTGCTATCATTTAGCTGAGTAAAAGTGCCAAGAAAAAACTCTAGTAACAAATAAACAAGACAAATAAACCAAAGAAAATTCATAGACAACAGAATGGTGGTCACCAGAGGAGGTAGTGAAAGGATGAAAGGGGTCAAATATATAATGACGGAAGGAGATTTGACTTTGGGTTGTAAACATACAATGCAATATACAGATAATGTATTATAGAATTTTACAATTGAAACCCGTATAGTTTTACTAATGTCACCCAAATACATTAGATAAAAAAATTTTAAAAATAACTGTAGGTATATCAAAAGAAGTAGAAGTTCTTTTACTTTTTAATGACAAAACAAGATAGAATTGGGTTTTATGTAATCCTCTAACTTCTTTGAATTTCATGCAATGAACAAAAGGCTTAGTAAAAGAAACTGTTATTACTCAAAGCAAAGTTGATTTTAGCAAAACCTTTACATCTTTGAATAGCAGAATTTACTCTAAGCCATACCGAGATGATCCATAAACTATGGGGGTGGGAGGAAAGAAAAGGACGATGAAGAGGAAATATAAATTGCACCACTTAACACATGACTAATCAAGCAATAACAAGCTTCCAGTTTCAAACATGCCAAGAGTTTTATTTCAAACACCAATCTCAAAGAAATATTTCAGCAAATCCCTTTTTGTACTTAGTTTCTATTTACATTTTAGAAAATCCTTGATGCGTTCAAAAGATAGCTAATACTTTGTACTGAAATGTGCACTAGCAGGGTGTGGGGTGTGAGGTGGGGGGTGCTTGCTACCATGAATGGTAGATTCTGGCAGAAATTACAAGATTAGATTTGAATTCAGACACTACTACACGTAGTGTATCTGACTGCTTGTGCAGCAGCTATAAAAAAGATCTCTGCAGGTGTCTGTTTGTTTTAGAAACACCCAAAACGAGGAGATACAGGATGTGTTTTTAAAAACAATGAAATAATTCATGTTTTTACTGTCATCTTTGAGATCTTGTTTTATTGAAAAATAAAATGCGCATCCATTTAACTCCCTATAAATTCCCTCACTGGGGTCATCTAATTAAGAAATATGCTACATGACATTCGCCAGGGTTGGAAATCGGTGTTTTAAAAGAGTTGAAAGTTGACCCTAGGTAGCTGTGTGGCTCAGAGATTAAGGGGGAGTTAGAGTCAACCCACGGTCTGGTCACGATGGGAGGGGATACCGAAGAATTTCCACTGGGAGTGAGCCCAGCTGTGCAGGTGGCTGCTTTTACTTGAATAAGAGCACTGAGAAAAACAGATCCTGTCTTCCCGAGAAAAACATTGGCCTCTTCAGACGTGCAGAAGTGAAGGGACCTAGATACCTATTTACTCGGAGTTAATGTTTACCTGGGTTATTGATTGCCACGTGAGATATAAACCAGCTGGAGACTTAGTTTGTGATGCTTTTTCTTCCAGTCACTAAGAAATCCCAAACAGAGGGGATTTAGTCCATCTTTTCCACCTGGGAAATGTATCTCTCCAACAGAACACCAACCCTCGGTCATTGTAATTCAATTACTAATACACCTGGGGCACTTTTGCGTTCTCTCATCCAAAGAGAAGGTGCCATTCGAGGAATTAATTTGTCTCTGGCTTACCCTTGTCTAAGTTGCTCATCTGTGTGCGTCTTCCCTTAGTTAGTTCACAAAATGATTGGGCATTTAAAGTTTACCGGCTGTTTAGATGCCTTGAGGTACAAGGATGTTAAACCACAGAGTGGGTTAACATATTTGAAAAGCTCATACAGACGTTAACAACCAGCATCAAAATGACTGAATGGCAAAATAAAGTGTTTGGGACAGTGTGACTTTATTTCAGTTATTTTGTTATAAATCTTCTCATTGCAAAATTGGTTACAGAGGATTGCAAAAAAAAAAAGGTCTATGTTATAAGACAATTCTCATTAGAATAAAAACAGGAACTTAAAGCCATAAATTCAAAAATGGTGCAAATATTTCAACCAGTAGGGATGACAGAAGTAATATCATCCACTTGACTTGTGAATTGGAGCTTCCCGGCAGCTGAAGGATAAAGGAAATATAATAAATTATGTATATTTTTATCCCAGAAAAATTAATATAGCATTTATTTCAATGAATTATTTTCTATTATTATATCCTAAAAAGAGCCTTAACCCACTTCTGGGTATATATCCCAAGGAAATGAAATCACAATCTTGAAGAGATATCTGCACCTCTATGTTCACTGCAGCATTATTCAAGATATACAATCAACCTAAGTGTCCATTGACAGATGAATGGATAAAAGAAATATGGTATACAGATGGCATACAAATATGGTATAGGGATGTATGGTTTACATCCCTATAAACCCATCACAAATTAAAAATATTGTAAGTCGCCGAAACCGGTTTGGCTCAGTGGATAGAGCGTCGGCCTGCGGACTGAAAGGTCCCAGGTTCGATTCCGGTTAAGGGCATGTACGTTGGTTGCGGGCACACCCCCAGTAGGAGATGTGCAGGAGGCAGCTGGTCGATGTTTCTCTCTCATCGATGTTTCTAACTCTCTATCCCTCTCTCTTCCTATCTGTAAAAAATCAATAAAATATATTAAAAAAAAAAAATATTGTAAGTCAAAAATGCACTTAAAACACCTAACCTACCAAACAGCATAGCTTAGCCATGCCTACCTTAAATGTGCTCAGAGCACTTGCGTTGGCCTATAGTTGCCCAGCATCATGAAAGAATAGTGTACCACAAACTAGCCTCAAAAAAGATCAAAATTCAAAATATGATTTCGATTGAATGCATTTTGCTTTTGCACCATAATAAAGTAAAAAGAAAATCATAAGTCAACCAATTGTAAGGCAGGGACCAGCTCTACATATATAACGGAATGTTATTCAACCATTAAAAATGAAGGAAATCTGGCCATTCTAGAGGACACTATGTGAAATAAGTCAGGGAAAGAAAATACTGTATGACCTCACTTACATATAGAATCTAAAAAAACAAACTCAAAAAAATAGAGGACAGATTAGTAATAGTCAGGGATGGAGAGTGGGGAGTGAGAGAAATGGATGAAGTTGGTCAAAAGATACAAACTTCCAGTTACAAGATGTTAAAATTCTGGAGATGTAAAGTACAGCTTGGTAACTGTAAGTAACTATACTGTATTGTCAATTTGAAAGTTTCTAGGAAATAGATTTGAAAATTCTCACCACACACAGACACACAAACACACACAATGTAACCATGTGAAGTAATGGATATGATAAATAAGTTATTGTGGTAATCATTTTGCAATACATCTATACTAATAAAAGGGTAATATGCTAATTAGACCAGACGTCTTCCAGACAACCTTCCTGATAAAGCCGGGCCCAGATGTAGCCACCCGCGGTCCCAGGCGCCTGTGGTCAGACATCCCTCAAGGGGTCCCGGATTAGAGAGGGTACAGGCCAGGCTGAGGGACCCCCCCCCCCCCCCGCATGAATTTCATGCACTGGGCCTCTAGTATGTGTATAAAATCACTACATTGTACATCTTGAACTAACACAAAGTTATATGTCAATTATATCCCAATAAAGCTGAGCAAGGGATGGGGGGAATCTGTATTTTCATCTGCATGAAAAATTCCCTATAATCACTTTGAGGGGAAACTCAAGACTATGATTTTATTGGTACTAAGCTGTTATTTCAGACAATAGTCAGAAGTCCATAAAGCCATACCTGGTTCACAATAGCCCAGTACTTTCTGAGCTTTTTTCTAGATACCAGATCCCGTCATCTGATTTTGTGTGTCTCAGGAGAGTATCATTTTATGAAAGGAAAATACCATGTTATTATGCTCAATATTAAAAATATTTATATTGCCCTGACCGGTTTGGCTCAGTGGATAGAGCGTTGGCCTGCGGACTGAAGGGTCCCGGGTTCGATTCCGGTCAGGGGCACGTGCCTTGGTTGCAGGCACATCCCCAGTGGGGGGTGTGCAGGAGGCAGCTGATCGATGTTTCTCTCTCATCGATGTTTCTGGCTCTCTATCCCTCTCCCTTCCTCTCTGTAGAAAGTCAATAAAATATATTAAAAAATATTTATAGACCTTAAAATACATCTATAATCCTTAAATAACTGCAAAACTATTTTGAATTTCACTAATTTTTATTATTATATGTTGCAATTTCAGAAACTGCAAACCAACAAAGTATCTCACAGAGTAATATCTTCTATCTGTGTAGCAATTATCTCATTTGATCTTAGCAGCAAACCTATAAGATGAAGCGGTCATAATAGCTTCCTTTTACAGATAAGAAATCAGAGGCTGGTTTGAATGCTACTTAGAGTAGAAATCAGACAGTTGGCCTGGATACTACTTAGTAGTAGGTTGAGGAATAGAATGTCACTGTCCTCCATTGGGATAGGCTAGGTAAGGTTGTAGTGAAAACACATTCAAATCCCAGTGGCTGGAATAAACAAGGTTTACTTCTTCTACGTGTGGGTTGATCTGGGCTCTGTCCAAAGTCATCATCATGTTAACGTTGGGACCAAGACAAACAGAGCAGCCACAATCTGGAAAATTGCAGTGTGCAGAGCACTCTGAAGGGTTTCCTGTGGCAGTTAAATGTTAGCCAAGAGGAGAAATGCATCACTTCCTCTCTGAAATCATGGGCAGAACTAGGCACAGAGCTCTCAGAAGGGGACCAGGAAATCTATTCCTACCATGTCCCTGACAAGTTAACACACTCGGGTTCCATGCCTTAGTCCTCTGCTGCTCCCAGTACCTCCTGTCATACTGACCTTAATTGTTTTCAAGGGACTTCAAGTAGCATCCAACTAGGGCAATGCACAAGAGCTGTTGCATAAAAGTGGCTGTGAGCATTCTTGAAAAGGAAGTTCTATTGTCATTAAGGGTGTGACACGAGTCAGACCACAGCCTTCATGTACAAGTGTAGTTCACGCACTGCCCCAGAGCTGCAGGCCTGGGTCTGGCAATCTACCTCCTTAGCTCTCTAGCTGTGCTAATTTAAACTTGGTATTTTAACCTTTCTCAGTCTTCTTTCCCCCTCTGTTAAAGTTAGTGTAGAAATAAACTGTGGTTCAGAGCCTTGCTGGGAGACTAAATGAGATAAGGCATAGCAGGTAATTTTCATAGTGCAGCATATAGCGGTACTCAATAAACATAATTTTAGTGTTATTTAAAATATGATTTATTTCTTCATTGTTATCAAATAAATAATTG